>NC_136059.1:1168849373-1170117672 GCF_964261635.1 Lissotriton helveticus | reverse complement strand
GAAGATACTGGTATCCCGAGCTACTCAGCATGACAGTCGGTCCCTCGATCCGCCTGCCCCTTCAGGAGGACCTTCTGTCGCAGCAGCAGGGGACGGTCCTCTACCCGAACCTGTCCAGTCTCCACCTCCATGCGTGGAGATTGAGCGGCGACAGTTGAGGCCATTTGACTTGCCTCCTGAAGTCTGTGATGTCATTCTGGCAGCCAGGCGTCCCTCCACAAAGTCGGTATACGCCTGCCGGTGGAACAGATTTGTGGCATGGTGCACAGCAAAGGCTGTGGATCCCCTTTCTGCCCCTCTGTCTGAGGTTCTCCTCTTCCTCCTTTCCCTTGCCCAGCAGGGCTCTGCTCTGGGCACTATCAGGGGCTATCTTTCTGCCCTTTCCGCCTTCTTGAGGCTACCTGATCAGCCATCTTTATTCAAGTCCCCTATTGTGTTAAGATTCTTGAAGGGCATCACGCACATGTATCCTCCGACTCCGTTCGTGATGCCTCAGTGGGACTTGAACCTGGTTCTGACTTTCCTGATGTGCGCTCCCTTTGAGCCCCTTCATTCCTGTCCTCTCCGTCTTCTCACTTTAAAGACGGCCTTCCTGGTAGCCATCACCTCTGCCAGGAGAGTGAGTGAGCTCCAGGCTCTTTCTATTCAACCTCCTTTCTTGTCTGTTCATCCTGATAAGGTGGTTCTTCGGACTAGACCTTCTTTCCTGCCCAAGGTAGTCTCTGCTTTTCACATTGGGCAGTCCATCACCTTGCCCTCCTTCTTCCCGCCTCCGCATCCTTCAAAGGATGAAGAGCGGCTCCATCGTCTGGACCCAAAACGTGCGCTTTCATTTTACATGGATCGCACACGCCAGTTCCGGGTGGATGACCAACTGTTTGTTGGCTACGTGGGTGAGAAGAAGGGAAGGGCGGTACAGAAACGAACCATCTCTCGGTGGGTCGTCCTCTGCATCAAGGCATGCTACTCTATGGCTCGGAAGGAGCCTCCTGTTGGGCTGAGGGCCCATTCCACTCGGGCCACGGCGGCTACTACTGCCCTGGGCCGGGGAGTCCCTTTGCAGGACATTTGCCAGGCGGCTACATGGGCCTCGCTGCACACCTTTGCGAGGCATTACTGCCTGGACAGTCAAGTCCGGAGGGACGGCTTCTTTGGCCGTTCGGTCCTCCAGGACTTTCTGGTGTAGGTTGTATTGGTTCGCAGACCCACCTCCGGGGTTGGTATTGCTGGGGTATCTATTCTAAGGTAAGGAATCTAATACTAACCTGTTTCTTTCAGATGAACAAGTTACTTACCTTCGGTAACGATATATCTGTAAGAAACAGTAGTTAGTATTAGATTCCTTACCGCCCCGCCCATCCTCCCCGTTCTGCGAACTGATACCTAGGGTTAAGGACATCCCTTTCAGGGCCCTAGTTTCAAATGGCACCAGTGTTAGTTCTCACATGGCTCTGCGTGTTCTGGCGCGGAAAAGCTGTGTGCAAAGAACTGACGTCAGCGCGCGGAGGCGGCGTCTATATACTCCAGCGACGTCATCACGGCGCACGACGCCGACGACGCGGAGCCGCAGGGGACGCCTGCAGACGACGCCTACCGACGCGCTGGGGTACTGCTACGCAAAAGTTTCCGGATCCAGACTGACGCCTGGGGATATTCTAAGGTAAGGAATCTAATACTAACTACTGTTTCTTACAGATATATCGTTACCGAAGGTAAGTAACTTGTTCACCAGGTACCGGTCTAGGAGACAAATGATACTATAATTGCCCGAACTGTTAATACAAGTTTTGCCAAGATTATTAGCCACTAAAAAGGAAGACTGGGATGCAATCTCAGCCTGTAAACAGAAACAAGACGAAGACACTAGTGATTTTTATTCCAGATTCGAGAAATGTTTTATCATAAACAGTGGTTTAAAGACGAGTAGTGAGTCATACCCTCATCTTTTTGTTACTAAATTAGTCGAGAATTCAAGTCCACAAGTTAAGAATCGAGTTTTGAAAGTCGAAAGTACATGGCAGGCTAGTACTCCGTCCCAGATGTTACAGATGCTTCAGTATCACCAGAATAGAATCAGAGAAGAGCAAGAACACGAGAGAAGACGTATGAAAGACACGAAAATGAAAGTATTAGTTGCACAATCTGTTCCTCAAGACAGTCAGAAGAGGGGTCCGAATCAAGCCAGTCATCCTGCAGCTCCCGTTAAAGGGACATGCAATTATTATAAACAGCCAGGTCATTTTATAAACGAGTGTGCAGTTCTGAAACACAACATAGCTACCGGTAAGACTAAAGAAAGACCACGCCCGCCTAGACAAGAACAGGTTTCACAGACTTCCCAGTTACCACAGAATGCACAACAGACAGTTACAGTACCGCAGCCTATCGCTGCAACACAGCATGTTACACAGCAGATGTACCAGTATGCCCAGTCAGAGTATCCAGAGTATCAAGCGTATTCATGAAACAGCCTAGAGAGGGAGGTAGGCTTGCCTCTCATCGAGATTCCTGTAGATCAAGAAGGTCCCTATGTTCATAGTCAAGTATTAGGGAAAGACAGAAAGTTTTTGATTGATACAGGGGCAAGTAGGACTACTATCAGTCATGACGAGGTTCCAGGGGCTCCGCTCTCAGGCTCTAGAAATGTTTCCCTTGGATTTTCCGGAAAGCCAATAGTTAACGAGATTTCCAAACCAGTTACTCTAGAAGTAGGTCCATTGTCCCGTACTACTGATCTATTGCTTACGAAGTCATGTCCAGAAAATTTGTTAGGTATTAAGACATTGAAAGAATTAGGTGCAGTCATATGTTGTTCCCCAGAGGGAATACGTTTGTTTTTGCGTGACTTCAAGGGTCACTATGTTTTACGAGATTTTGATCCGAGATTGTCCAATGTTCCGCAGCATCTATGGGCGCAAGGTCCAACTGATGTTGGTTTTATGCAAATCACACCACATCGTGTGACTCTCAAACCAGGTGTAGTGTTACCACGAATCAGACAGTACAGATTGCCACCTGAGGCTGTAGCAGCCTTATCCAAAATTATTGACGAGCTCATTGCTCAAGGAGTAATTGTAGAAACTGACTCCAATGTATGTAATTCTCCTATCATTCCAGTCATGAAACGTACTGATCCAAATGCACCCCCAGTATATCGATTAGTGATTGACCTTCGAGAACTCAATAAATGTATCATTCCCCAGTATCCAGTAGTCCCAGATATCTCATCTCTGTTGACAGCTATTGATTCTGAGGCAATATTTTTTACTGTTATCGACCTCAAGAATGCATTTTTCAGTGTTCCAATTCATCCAGATAGCCAGTACCTTTTCGGTTTTTGTTTAAATGGAAGGAGCTATAAATTCACACGAGCTCCTCAAGGTTTCACAGAAAGCCCTAGCATTTACAGTCAAGCACTTAAGAGACAACTAGACAATATTCACATGCCAGCTGACACTGCCCTGCTCCAGTATGTCGATGATCTACTGATCACAGCCCGTTCTGAACGTGACTGCGAGCGTGCATCACTTACAGTTCTGTATTTCCTAGCCGAGATGGGGCACAAGGTGTCCCCTTCGAAGCTTCAATTCTGTGTCCAGCAAGTGATCTACTTAGGCCACTTACTGTCCAAGAGGGGTAGGCAGTTGACACCTGACCGTATCCAGTTAATAGCGAGTCTTCCTCAGCCCAAGACCCAGAAGGAGGTACGTGCTTTTATCGGCCTCACTTCTTATTGTAGACAATGGATTCCTCAGTATGCATTCCTAGCCAAGCCACTGATACAGTTAACGACACAGGAGGCAGCCGTATCGACTGTTCTCCCTTGGACATCCGAACATACACTTAGTTTTAATGAATTAAAGAAAGCCTTATGTCAAGCACCTGTTCTAGCTACACCGAACTACAGTAAGCCTTTTACACTTTTTGTCACGGAACGTGATGGTACTGCATTATCTGTTCTTACACAAGATCAAGCCGGACAATACAAGCCCTGTGCTTATTTTTCGAGCACATTAGATCCAGTAGCCCAGGCTCTGCCTGCATGCCTCAAGTCAGTTGCAGCCACAGCACTAGCTATTAGACAAAGTGATTCCATAGTATTAGGACACTCCTTGACAGTACAAGTTCCACACTCCGTGGAAGTTCTTTTAAACCGAACACAGACTCAGCACTTGACAATTGCACGTTTAACAGGTTATGAATTGACACTGTTCCAGCCACACATAGAAATCAGACGCTGCAACATTCTAAATCCTGCTACACTGTTACCGTCAGTTACTCCAAATCCTGCCACACATGACTGTGTGGAAGTTGTTAACACTATGACAAAGCCAAGACAAGACCTGACAGATATTCCCTTACCAGATCCCGACCTGACACTTTATGTGGATGGTTCATGTATGAGAACTAGTACAGGAGAACTAGTAGCCGCGTATGCAGTGACTACTGACACTGAAGTTATAGAGACACATCGTATTGACACCCTGTCTGCCCAAGCAGCAGAGCTTATCGCTCTGACCCAAGCCTGCATACGTGCCAAAAACCTGAAAGTTAATATTTACACAGATTCACGTTATGCATTCGGAGTCGTACACGACTTTGGAGTGCTCTGGCAAGAAAGAGGTTTTATGACTTCTCATGGAACCAAGATTCAGCATGGTCTCCTCATTCAAGCTCTGTTAGAAGCAATACATTTACCGACAGCTATCGCCATCATGAAGTGCAAAGCACATACGAAAGTCACAGGCATTATTTCTCAAGGAAATGATCTAGCAGATCGAACAGCCAAGCTCACAGCTCAGACACCAGACATACCAGTTAACAAGACACCGACATCCACTCTAGAACAGACTACATGTATGACAGTTAAGGACCCTACTCAAGATGTCATAGATATCCAGTCACATGCTACTCCCGATGAAATCAAGAAATGGTCCGAACAAGGAGGGGTCCAGACAGATCAGGGATGGTTGACGAAGGGAAAAGCCACATGGTTTCTCCCCGACTCAATGGTTCAAGTCATTATTAATACCGCACATAGTCCTGCACATTTAGGAGAAAAAGCTATGTTAGACAGTATCCAGAACCTTTGGTTCAACAAGCATTTACGAGCTGCAGCCAAGCAGAAAGTCCGTACCTGTATGATATGTTGCCAGTTCAATCCAGGTAAAAGTGTCCCGGTGGAACAAGGTGGATTCCAGCCCCCTGACCACCCTTTTGAGGTCCTCCAGATGGATTATATTCAGATGGAGCGATGTCGAGGTTTCAAGTATGTCCTTGTAGTTGTATGCGCTTTGTCCAGGTGGACAGAAGCATATCCAGTCCCAGATTATACAGCCGCGACCACTGCCAAGCAGTTGGTTCGTGAATTTTTCCCTCGTTATGGACTCCCTAGGGTCGTGTATTCAGACAACGGCCAGCCATTCTCATCTGAACTCATGAAGCACGTTTCCCTTTTGTTAGGGTACCAGTGGAAGTTCCATTGTGTACGCCATCCTGAAGCAGCAGGTCTCGTAGAGAGACATAACCAGACCCTAAAAACCCGTATTGCCAAGATCTGTCAAGAAAAAGGTGTAGACTGGTTAGTTGCCCTGCCAGTTGCTTTGTTTTATATGCGCATGGTCGCACATTCCAGATCAGGTCTGTCCCCTTATGAGGTCGTATTCGGCCGCCCCCCGAATATGTGGGGTACGCCTAGACCCCGAAGTATTACAGATGTTTCTAGTAATATGCTGACAGATTACCTAGCTTCCTTGATGTCTGCCCTACACTCTTGTCGTTCACAGGTTGCCGCTGCATTTCCCGACAATACTGAAGTCAAGCCACACGAGGTCCTTCCCGGCACCCTGGTCTTAATCAGAAATTTTGATCGTTCAAGTCCGCTGGAGCCTCGCTGGAAGGAGCCGAAGTTAGTCCTTCTGACCACCCGCACGGCCGTGAAGTTGGAAGGCAGAAAAGGCTGGGTGCACCTGTCTCACGTCAAGAAATTTCATGGACTAAGAAACAAGACTTTAAATAACATTTCTGCAGACATTTCCGATTCTAAAAATTGCCCTATTCTCAAGGACTGTCCCGCTATTGACTTTGACTCAAAGCCCTCCCTGTTAGAGAAAACTCCGCAGCAGGAGTATAAAAGTAAACTCCGGTCTAGTAAAATAAGTCAGCCAGTTTAATTGTCTAAGTCCCCCTCGGGTGAAACGGTTAGACAGGTATCTGACATGTATGAGATAGACCCCCATAGTGAGAGAGTTAGTCAAAACTCAATCCGATGTATCGTTTTTCTAAGTTTTATATTGTTCCTAAGTTTGATGGTTACTTGCACAAGTTATGCATTTCATTTATGTTTTCCAATTTCTCATGTAAATAAGTTTTCTAATGCTACAGTAGAGCACACCTTTAGTGATCTGCCTCCTCACGAGCTATCCTATCGTCTTGCTATGCGCAACAATACATTTATCAGAATGCTACATTATTCACACCAGACCAGCAATGCCACTAATTGTTGGGTGTGTGGTCGACTCCCCCCTTTCCAGACACCGAAGGGAGTTCTGCCACTGTTTCCTTATCCGTTTTCACATAATGGTTCGTGTGGAGCATGGTCCATGTTAACGTCATCCTCAACAGATATGTCCCTTCTGAATAGTACATGTTTTCCAGACAAGCAAGGTCTCACCCACAGAACAGGGTTAGATCTAGAAAATGAAGTTTATAATTTAGGTAATTATTCTTCGAATTTTATGGTCCTGAATGTTCAGTCTGATCCTACTCCAGACTTACCTGCTATTTCAGTACTACCAGTCAAAGGCGAATTATGTGTCCAAAAGAATGGTTCCGCACATGTAGGACATAGTGATTGTACTACTATTGTCAAGTATAGTGACAGTGGGAAATCTATTTTCAAAGCTTCACGTCATTCTTATTTTGTTTGTGGTCAGACCGCATATGTTCGTCTGCCCCTCGATTGGGATGGAACCTGTTACGTTGCCTTCCTACTGCCACCAGTTTTTCTAGCCCCATCTGATTATCATAGAAACTCACATCTAGTACACTTTAGACATAGAAGGGAGATCGAGTCCCCGATTGTCGATCAAACTGAAACTACTCTAGAACAGTATACAGATTTCAATAAAGGATTCTTCTTCTTTATAGGACCTATTCAGAATAGTAAGCTAATCCGTAGGTTAACCAGAACCCTTGAAGCAGTAGTGAATGAGACTACTTCTGCTCTAGGTAACTTAACCGAAGAGCAATCTGCTATGAGATTTGTCGTGCTCCAAAATCGTCTCGTTCTTGACGTCATACTGGCCGATAGAGGAGGAGCATGTAGAGTCATCGGATCTGGTTGCTGCATTTTCATTCCTAATAACGCGCCGTCTGTTTATTCAGCTATAACCAGACTTCACAAAATTGCCCAGGTATTGCAGTAGCGATCATATTCAGTTGCTGCCTCTGTATACAATGTGGCCCTGCGATTTGCGGCATTTGTGCTACCTCTTGTATTCCTAGTCTCAAGTCCCGTCCTAGATCCCGTTCCAAGAAAATTTGAGACGAGCAAATGATATTGTATGAAATGATAGATGGTATCATGAATATTGATGTTTCCTGATGGAAACGTAGGGCACAAGGAGGGAATGTGGAAAAGTAAATTTTGCCATGTTATATGTGCCTACGTGTTCCCCATGTTATGTTATATGTGCATGATTAATATGCATATGTATTCCCATGATCGATTAAAGACGCAATTATAGTTGTGTCCATCTCTAGTATGCCAGTTCCCAGTTTTCGTGAATACAACGAATATCAGGTCTATGTAAAGTTACGTTGCCACGTTTCTCAGTGTGCACGTTATTTCATTGTAAAGTCCCCGTTTCTAGGCCTCAAAAGGGCCCGGACACCAGATTCAGCTTCTGTCTCCTGAACCCTCTCCGAGGAGCGATACAGCCCCCACCTGTATCCCTGACCCTTCACTTACTTCCTGCCTCACAGTGCCCGGCTCGGCCTGGCTCTGCCTGCCAGTCTGCCAAGAGTATGTTATGATTCTAGTTATCAGTCCAGCTCTCCTTCCCTGCATTCCTAAGCTACTGAATCGCATCAATAGTTTCAGTCATCGTCTAGCCTTTACGTCTCCATGTAAGAGAAATACTGTATTAATGGTCATTTAATATTCCTCGACACACACTACATGTAGAATTATGTATGCACCAGTCTTAGAGTCTGTTAGCCTTTACCCTGATAACTTTTGGATTCTATCAACATGTTCTCTAAACATCAGATACTAGATAGTGTTTAGGTACATGTCGCTCTGACTCTCCAGACTTTAGTCTCTCCTTCTAGCGCAGAAGTCATAGCCCCCAGCTTCTCCCTAGTAACACGTCATTGCCAGCTTGCGCGCACCTCTAGGTCAGAGGTCCCGGCTCCTTAGGTAGCCCCCTCCATGTTTCCGCCCCATTTATGACATATTCTGTTACGTTTACATCACATGTCTATGCATACGCCTCTTGTTACACCCACTTTATGCCTTATCTTTCGCGACTGCTATGAACTCCACCCACTGCTACGCCCACTACACTGAATGTAATGCAATTGTTTTAGTATATATATGTTGTGTACTGTTATTAAAGCTAGCGCGCTCATCCCAGATCCTGCCCCGGCAGCTGCCGGGCCCTGCCATCCTATTCCCGTGCAGGTTGTCCTGTTCCTGTCCTTTATGCTGTATTAAAACCTGCAAACTCCAGCTACCTCGAATCTTGACTCTTATTTATTGAGCTATCTGTTAATTAATTATTCCGAAAAATAGATCAGGTATTTAATTATTTATTTACCACAGCTTCTCTCCGCTGCCACGTGGGCTCTGGGGCATCTGCGACGTCCAGGAGCGGGTCACGAGCTGTCCCACGCAGGCTCTCACCGTCGGCGCTGTCGGCTTCAAGATCGGAGGAAACCACACTTGGCAAGAGCAATCCACGCGGAACTGGATTGCTTCTCACTCGGACCAGGAGGGTCAGAGCGGGTGCTCCTTTTCAGAGGAGCGGGTGCAAATCTGGAGTAACCAGAATCACAAGTCGTATTTAGGTTTTCGCCGGCACAGGGGCCACAAGCCAGCTGGCAAGTGACCGGGCCAACGCGTTGAGCCAAAGAAAGCAGAAGGGCCCCACGCAGCACTCGTCGAGTGTAGAGGGGTGAGCTTCGGTGCAAAAGGGGCTCAGGGTTGGGGCTTCTCAAACCCCGGTGTACAGCTTCGAGGGTCACTCGTGGGCTGCACGGTCAGCGTCTCCTGGTCTTTTCAAGATGGCGTGCCCCACGCTTCCGGTCGCCTCCACGGGTCTCAGCTCTGCAGGGACTGTGGATCGGGCTGTAAGAAGGCAGGCAAGCTTGATCTCGTCGATCTCTGTCGCTCGAGTTCCGGCGGGAACTGCAACAAAGCAGACGTCGAGGTGCTGGATGGTGCCTGTTTGCACAGGGTGGTCACTCCTTGACCACAAGGGAGATTCTTCAGTCTTCTACGTCGAGTAGGATGTCGAAGGGTCCAGAGTTTCGTTTCTTATGTTTCATCAGGATAATCTGAAGTGCATTGGCACTGCTCCCATTCTTATACCAATCTAGGGGGCTGGATTACCTGCTAGGTCCCCTCCTATGGGTGGGACCCAGGAAGGGGGTGGATACACCCCTTTCCTTTGATCCAGGCCGCGCTGGGACGGGGGCTGGTGGGCCCCAAAACCGGTTTGGCCGGATTATGCAAGGGGCAGCCTTGTGCTCCCCAAGCAGTGTCTGGTTTCTTTCAAACCTCCCTGCTACAATCCACTATCTCCTGTCTGGGGGGGTGTGACACCTCCCTGCGACAGGAAACCCTTTGTCCAGGCCTCCTTGGCTGAGTTTCGGTCAGCTGCAGGAGGTCAGACCCGTGTCTGTGGCAGAAGCATCCATTTTGTGGATCTGAGGCTCTTTTAAAAATCAACCGCATTTCAGTAAAGTAACATGTCTTCTCCCACTAGAGGGGTGGAATGCTATCCCCGTCGCCAGGACTGGCGAGGGGATAGTATTCCAAATCGTATGACACCTTACACGACATGTTTCGATAAAGCCAAACCAAAGTTGCCATATAAGCGCGAGGATTATAATGCACTTAATAGTATATGGTATGGCGTTATCCCGGAACAGCTTAGGGAGTTGTTCCCGACAGCTGCAGACAGGCTCAGCTCATGCTAGAGCTCCATCTCACATTAAACCACGCACTCTGCCTCCAGGATTGATAAGGCCTTCCATAGGAGTGGCTCACAGGTTTATATGTGTCCAGATATAGGTTTAGATATAGGTATACTATATCTAAGCAAGAGGTGATTACACCATCTTGCCCCAGCTGAGTGATCAGCCAGTTGTGTCAATTTAAGGACCAGCCAGGGGTGGCAAAAGATATGCTGTAGCCCCTGGTAGGCCTTGGTGGCACCTATGCCCTGAGCACCTATAGTGCATAGTACAGGGGCTGATAAGGAGTCCATTTCCAATTGTGGTATGTACCTATAGCACATGTATTACTAATTTAGAGAGAGAACAGCAGGCTGGGGGTCTGATTAGCAGGCCCACAGCCTCAGAAAGTCGAAAACCAGTGAAGCAAAAGGCAAACATTTGGGGTGACCATAGGATAGCAGACCCTACTCTCCTACACAACCCCCCCCCCCCAAACGCAGGGACATTAAACTTAACCTTGACTAGATAAGTCTTCATGGTCTAAGTGGAAGTACCTGGAGAGACCATCTGCATTACCATGGTCAGTCCCTGGGCGGTGCTCCACTGTAAAGTCCATCCCCTGTAGGGAAATGGACCACCTGAGCAGTTTGGGATTTTCACCCTTCATCTGATTTAGCCACAAGAGGGGCTTATGGTCTGTCTGAATTAGGAAGTGAGTTCCAAACAAGTATGGCCTCAACTTCTTCAGGGCCCAAACCACAGCAAAGGCCTCCCTCTCAATAGCTGACCAACGTTTCTCCCTGGGGGTCAGCCTTCTGCTAATAAAAGCAATGGGCTGGTCTTGACCATCTTGATTAAGTTGTGAAAGCACAGCTCCCACCCCCAACTCAGAAGCATCTGTCTGTACAATGAACTGTTTGGAGTAGTCAGGACTCTTCAGGATAGGTGCAGAGCACATGGCCTTCTTCAGGTCATCAAATGCCTTTTGACAGCTAACTGTCCACTGAACCTTTTTGGGCATCTTCTTGGATGTCAAGTCATTCAATGGTGTCACAGTGGACCCATAGTTCTTTACAAAGTTTCTGTAATACCCAGTCAGGCCCAAGAAGGCTCTGACTTGTGTCTGGGTAGTTGGAGGAACCCAGTCCTGTATGGTCTGGATCTTGCTCTCCAGTGGCTGAACCTGACCCCACCTACTAGGTGGCCCAGGTACACAACCTTGCTCTGCCCTATCTGGCACTTGGTAGCCTTGATAGTCAGGCCTGCCTTTTGCAGGGCCTCCAGAACCTTCTTCAGGTGGATCAGGCGATCCTCCCAGGTGGAGCTAAAGACAGCAATATCATCTAGATATGCTGCACAGAAGTCATCCAGCCCAGCAAGGACTTGATTCACCAACCTTTGGAAGGTGGCAGGTGCATTCTTCAAACCAAAGGGCATTACCACAAACTGATAATGTCCACTAGGGGTAGAGAATGCTGTCTTGGCTTTTGACTCTTCAGCTAGTCTGATCTGCCAGTAGCCAGCTGTCAAATCAAATGTGCTCAGAAACTTGGCAGAAGCCAATTTATCAATGAGCTCATCTGCTCTTGGAATGGGATGTGCATCTGTCCTAGTGACAGCATTGAGACCTCTGTAGTCAACACAAAACCTCATTTCTCTCTTTCCATCTTGGGTATGAGATTTTGGCACAAGGACCACTGGGCTAGCCCATGGGCTCTCTGATGGCTCAATCACTCCAAGCTCCAACATCTTTTGCACCTCAGCCTTTATACAATCCCTGACATGGTCAGGTTGCCTGTAGATCTTATTCTTCACAGGCAGACTGTCACCAGTGTCCACCTCATGGGTGCACCAGTTAGTTTGACTGGGTGTGAGTGAAAACAAGTGTCTGTGGGCTTGCAAAACTTGTGTGCAGTCCATTTGTTGTTGCTCAGTGAGGCTGCCTGCCAAGGCCACTCCATCAACTGAACCATCATCAGGGTTCTGGGAAAGCAGGTCTGGGAGAGGGTCACTCTCTTCCTCCTGTTCCCCATCTGTGGCCATGAGCAAGCTCATGTCCTCCCTGTCCACAAATGCTTTCAAACGATTTACATGGAGCACCCTGTGGGGGCTCCTAGGGGTTCCAAAGTCAACCAGATAGGTGACTTCTTCCTTTTTCTCAATAATAGGGTAGGGTCCAGTCCATTTGTCCTGGAGTGCTGCTGGGGCCACTGGCTCCAACACCCACACCTTCTGCCCTGGCTGGACCTCAACCAGAACAGCCTTTTGGTCATGCCAAGCTTTCTGTAATTCTTGACTGGCCTCCAGGTTTTTGGATGCTCTCTCCATATACTCAGCCATCCTGGAGCTGAGACCAAGTACATAGTCCACAACATCTAGCTTAGGCTTTTTGAGAGGTAACTCCCATCCTTCCTTCACCAAACATAGTGGACCCCTCACAGGGTGGCCAAACAAAAGTTCAAAAGGGCTGTAGCCAACCCCCTTCTGTGGGACCTCTCTGTAAGCAAAGAGCAAGCAGGGTAAAAGGATGTCCCATTTCCGCCTAAGCTTCTCTGGTAATCCTTTTATCATTCCCTTGAGGGTCTTGTTGAATCTCTCTACAAGCCCATTGCACTGTGGGTGATAGGGTGTGGTAAACTTGTAGTTTACTCCACACTCCTTCCACATTGCTTTTAAGTATCCAGACATGAAGTTGGTACCTCTGTCTGAAAGAACCTCCTTTGGAAAGCCCACTCTTGAGAAAACTGCAATGAGGGCTTTTGCCACCACAGGGGCTGTGGTGGTCCTCAGGGGAATTGCCTCTGGGTACCTGGTGGCATGATCCACTACCACCAGTATAAATCTGTGCCCAGATGCTGTTTGAGGATCCATGGGACCCACAATGTCTATTCCAACTCTTTCAAAGGGTACCCCCACCACAGGTAGTGGTATGAGGGGGGCCTTTGTTGTGCCACCTGACTTACCACTGGCTTGGCAAGTGACACAGGAGCGACAAAACTCCTTGACATTTTCTGACATATGAGGCCAGTGAAAGTGTGGGACAAGCCTGTCCCAAGTCTTGTTCTGGCCTAAGTGTTCTGCAAGAGGAATATCATGGGCCAAGGTGAGAAGGAAACCCCTAAACTTCAAAGGTATAACCAACCTCCTGGTGGTACCAGGCTTGGGGTCTCTAGCCTCTGAGTAAAGGAGTCCATCATCCCAATATACTTTATGGGCACCTTGAGCATTCCCTGCAGCCTCAGCAGCAGCTTGCTGTCTGAGGGGTTCAAGTGAAGGGCAATCTAATTGGGCCTGCCCCAGGTCTGCCCTTGAGGGCCCCCCTGTCCCCAGAAACTCAACCTGGTCAGGCTCAAGTCCCTCAGAGACAGTCTCCTCTTGGACTGCAGAATCAGTTTCCTGTGAAATCTGATCCTCAACCTGGGGCAAGGGGGAAGGCACAGCCTTCACCCTCTTGCTCCTTCTCTTGGGTTGTGGTTGGTCTATTGTTCCAAGATCCATCACTGGTTCAGGAAGGCACTTCTTAGCCTGAGTCCTTGTCACTGCAAGGACATGTGCTGAAATCCATAGCATTTCTGCATGAGTCCTGTACTCCACTTCTGACCAAACTGAGCTTTTAAGATTATTGTCTAACAGACAGTCTACTGGGAGGTCTGCACTCACAGTGGGGGGCTGCCCTATATTGCCTTTCCTCCCCCTGTCATCCCTGTTTGATTGATAGATTGAGTACGGCGGCCCAGCCGTGAGGATGATGTCCACATTTTGTTTTTAAACTCATAGAGCTAGAATAGGTGATATAGGGAGGTGTATGATATTTTACACAACCACGCTAGTCAGTATTAAGCACCCCTTGCACAGTACATATCACTCACCAAATTAGGGAATGAATTGCCTGGCATTTAGCGACGAGCAGATTGCACTTATTCTTGCAGGCCCTTTGTACCTGATGCACCTCTGAATACGGAAGGGTCAGCTAGGGAGGAGTGGGACAAATTAAGTGCCCTCAAAAAACGTCAGATTCGAGTCGCCCTCCATGGGGCCCTCATGACCGAGTACTTAAGAGCTGGGGCTTCCCCTCCTAGCCTCATAGTTAGGCTCGAACCCAAGATCTTCCTGGAAGACAAACCATTCCGATTTGATTGGAGCTGCATTTCTAACAAATGCACACGAGACTGGCTAATTCTAATTATTAACACCGCGAAACGCCTCAGTGAGGCACTTCTGATAGAAATTTTGGAATTAGAAGAGAGTCTCAATAATAACAGAGCTCTCCTGGATGCGAAGGACCAGCTGGCCCGCATACAAGGGGACCTAGCGGATTACAAGGCCTATATGGTCAATCAAAAAATCAGAATTCTCAAAAAGAACCTTGAACGCCATACCCATAAGTGGGCCTTTCCCTATATTGAGGACGAGTATTACGAGAGACCCCAAGAACAACCAAGGGGCCAGTACCAGCCTAGGAGAGGACAACAGCAATCCAACCGCGGGGGCCAGCAAGGTTATAGACGAACACCAAATAATTGGCAGTTCGATAATACCAGTAGTGAGGACGAAGAGGCAACAGATCGCCCCACAACATCCACTAACAGTCGGGTCAATTTTGCGACAGGTGGGAAACCAGAAGAAGATCTTGGAGTACTGTTAAGGGCTTTTTTAGGTCAGGGCTCGGGAGGCCAAAGAGGGGGAGGTGGTCAGACTCAGCGTGGCCGAGGCAGGGGCAGAGGAACACCCACATGGCAGACCTACTCACCCAGTGTCACACGGAGCAGGGGCCGCACATTTCAGAAGTGACAGGGCTGGTCAGGCCCACGGCAGTCCCTGAGAACGATATTGTAGTTGATTTATCTAGCCACATACTTACCATCACTGAGAAGGGTGTATTGAACAAAGGATTGGGATTTGTCCCCACACCCCATCACGACTCTTTCTTGTGCCGAACCGAGTTGTCTGAAATGATGCGCAAAATTAAGTTGCACAAATTCTTTCATGACAAAGAAAAGATCCCTCCGTCATTGTTTGATACCAACTTACGTCGTCCTTCTACATTCTGCCCCTCGGTGTCAGTTTTGGGCCCGGAAGTTGCAGTTTTTGAGCGCTGGGATGCCCTAGGGTAGCTATGCGCTCTATAAAACCCAAAATCAAATCAAATCAAATCAGCGAGTGGTACATGAAGTGGAGGCCCTCGAACAACAAACACAATTTCATTATGGACATAACATGACCAAAGAGGAGTGGCAAGCAGTAAAGGCATTACAACAAAACGCCGCCATTACTATCAAGCCGGCGGACAAGGGTGGGGCCGTGGTCGTGCTTAACACCACCGACTACGAGACGGAGGTGCTGAGGCTTCTATCTGCGGGCACTAATTACAGTCCATTAATCCGTGACCCCACCCAGGAACTTGCTGATACCATCAAGTATCTAGTGGCAGACGCTGTATCCAAGAAATGGATAACAACCAAGGAGGCAGATTTTATCATTAACGTGAATCCACGTATACCGGCATTCTACATCCTGCCTAAGATTCACAAGCCGCAGCGGCCACTGCCAGGACGCCCAATCGTGTCCGGGATACAATCGATCCTCGAACCCCTATCCCAATTTTCTGACTTCTTTCTTAGAGAGGCAGTCATTACACAGAAATCGTTTGTGCAGGATACCACAGACATCCTAAACATTTTGAAGGACATGGCCTTTGACCCCACCACCCAGTTACTGGTCACTATTGACATCGAGTCCTTATATACCAGCATTCCCCAGGGCGCTACGCTGGTGGCAGCAGCTAGAGCCCTGGGTGTGATGGAGTGGTTTTACGACACACCTGTGTCGTTTGTTCTCCAGTGCATAGAGCTGGCACTCACAAGAAATTTCTTTGAGTACAAAGGACAACTGTACCTACAGACGTCGGGGACATCAATGGGGGCTACATTTGCTCCCAGCCTGGCCTGCATTTATGTGGGCCAGTTTGAGGAGAATGTGGTCTACTATCCCTCCAATCCCTTCCTGAATAACATCCAGGAATGGAGGCGATATATCGATGACGTCCTCTGTATCTGGACAGGTACAGAGGACCGGCTCCATCTGTTTCTTAACTGGCTAAATCAAGCCGATGACAGTCTGCGCTTTCCTTGGTCCATTAGTAACAGCAAGGCAGTCTATCTAGATGTTGACATATCAGTGGAGGAGAACATGTTAGTTACCACAGTACATCATAAAGACACTGATAGGAACTCCCTCCTTCATTACCACTCATTTCACCCTCGTGCCCTCAGAGACAACTTGCCGGTGGGCCAATTTCTCCGATATCGTAGGAATTGTTCCACAACTGAAGCATACCTGGATCAGTCTGCCGGATTAGTTACCAAACTTAAACAGAGACAGATCCGACCAAAGTAATCAAACATGCATGCAAGAGGGCACTTAATACACCTCGGGAGGCTCTGCTTGAACGAAACACAAGAACTATTCAATCGTGCTTTCCGGTGGTTTCTACCTTTGATCCACTGTTAACCAAAATAAGGCAGATCATCCGTAAACATTGGACACTACTAGACACTCCGGGTGATAAGATGCCAGCTCCATGCTTTGCGTTTAAAAGGGCAGCCAATCTGCGTGACAAGCTGGTACATACCAGGAATCTGATTACCAATCCTGAATCCAAAAAGATCCCAAAAGGACACTACCCCTGTGGTGGGTGCTCCGTGTGCCCTTTAACTATGGCCACGAAAGAGATCACTCTACATAGTGGCAAAACCTGGTACTTGACAAAATTTAGTAACTGCAATACGACACATGTCATTTACAGGATTACTTGTAGTTGTGGGCTCCATTACATTGGCCTCACAACACGCAGAGTTAAGGTTCGCATCCAGGAGCATCTAAGCACGATTCGGGCTAAGAAACTTACCACACGCTTGGTGCAGCACTTCAATGAAAAAAAACACGGGCAAGGTGACCTAAAGTGGACAGTACTGGAGAAAGTGGTGGGAGACACACACAACCTTGACAGGATACTGGCCAGAAAAGAAGCTAGGTGGATTTATTTGGAGAAGGCCGATAAAGAGGGGCTTAACGATTCCATTGAGTGGAATAAAGTGAGCAGACGCTAGAGTCCTCTGGTATGTCTGCCTCATTATCCAACTGTGAACAGTAAATATTGGCTATGCCCTGGGTTTGTAAACAGATTCACCAGTATACTACTGATCTGAACATGTCAAACAGAAAATACACACCAATAAGAGTTTCCACACCATGTCCTATTTTATACAGGATTGCTAGGCATATGGAATATACATCACACTAGCATCTACTCTTGCACTAGGCTTTACTGTTTTAATGCCCTCATCTGTCCTTTCTCCCCAAATGTGAGTTCGCCAGAATACAATCACATTTTATTGTGTACTGATAGCTGCAACACTTCATATACATGTAGAGATCGATCCCGATGTGTTTGACATTGGCCAATAAAGTTTAGCGATTGAAATCGCCTTTACTCGGTGCCTCGCTACTTACTCAAGATGGCCGCCACGTTACGTGGTGGGAGGAGTCCCGCCGCGCTTACTTCCGCGTCTCCAATCCAGGCTTGGGTTGTGAGACGTCGGAAGCGCCGGAGGGACTCGGCAGCGGTATGTGGTAGCTGGCAAGGGGAGCTTTTTTAAGTCGATCCAAAACCCCGCCAGAACGGTAGGATGTTTCCGTGTTACTGGGGCTCTTGACTGATGCGCCGCACGGGCTGGGAGTTCATTTATTTATGTGATCCATGTTGGAGGCAAGCCTCTGTGTCCTCCCGAACCATGATGGGAAGTTTGAGGCACTTATGCACGGGTTAGTAACTGATCACTTTTGACAACGCAATGATTACTAAGCGACTACCCTCCGCTTTAGAAACTTAAGACCATGGAGTACTGGCAATATAACATCACCAAGCTCCTACGTTTTTCCACCACTGTACCTTGTGTCATTGCTGTACACTCCATTGACTTGCAGCTTGTAGCGGTGACACAAGCGGGGGGTACACATTTGGAATTTTATTTCAGGAGCACACCCATATAACATACTTGACTCGGGGCTGATTGTAGTGCGGTGAACCAACTGTTTTTTAATCTGCTCCCTGCATAGGTTACTCACTTCAAGGAGTTTCCACGACGGATACGTGATCTTTGACACGTTGTCTTTTGATGCTCAATGGTACGATTACCACGGTCGAGCAAAGGGTAAACAAAGCGCCTTGCAGCTACCTGCACTGACTGGGCGGTTGTGTTTGGCTCAGAATAGACCTCCCTCTATTGACGCACGAAGTGACCACTGCTGCGCTCTATTTTATGTTTGTCTGTGTACAGGTCCTCACTAAAATACGGAGGATTGAGAATTGAGACCCAACTACGTACCCTGACGACGTTGCCAATGACAAGGCAATGAAACATGTCGGTCCAGTTACAATGAATTAATGGTATTAATCTAACCATTTTTTAATAGTGAAGTTTGGCAGCATCAGAATAAAATCGACCCAGCCAGCCAAACCTCACTTGTTTTATATTTGTTGGTTGTTGGGTGTAGGCACTTGGTATTTCTTTCTAAACACCTTTTTCTTTCCTACAAGGTTGTGTATGTGTACACTCCTTATCTGTCTCTATCGATTCTCTCCTGTGCACATCTTCTTTGCACATACTTCATCCTCTCAGCAAGGAAAGTAACCGATGATGAGAAGTGGGTATACCGGTAATTAACAAACCGGGAACCCCCTCGGGTGTTACGTCCGTGAGGTACTTTCCTTGCCTTCTCACATATTTTCTTTGTGGGTGTTGCTGTACACAGTTTTTTTACGTTTTAAGGTATGGTCTGACCTGTAACACAACATTGATTAATTTTACTTAGGTGAGCCAATAAAAGGTATGGCCCCAGTAGTTACAGGGCTTTGTGACTTTAACCATGCAGGCTGATTAGGGCTTTTTGTTTCATAGGTCTGCACTCACAACAACTTTCTTTAGGCCCACTACCCCTCCCCAGGAGAAGTTCACAACAGCCACACCATGTGTAGTAGTGGAGATGCTTGCATTGGTCACTAGGTAACTCTCACCTAGTACAATCTGTCCAGGGTCCACAAAGTCAGGTGTCACCATAGTGACACTGGCACATGTGTCCCTGTAGGCCTGAGCCAGTCTCTCATTTATCAAAGGCGTCTGCCTATATTTGCCCAGGTTACTGGGACTCACTGTAGTGGACAAAGATAAGTCCACATCATATAGGAGAACTGCCTGAGTAGGGACTCTGACTAGGCCAGATTCCATCTCAGTACCCAAGGTTAACCCTACTATACCCTTTGGTTGTGTACCACCACTGCTAACTGTACTAGGGGGTGCAGGTGCTTTAGGAGCTGCAGTGGTGGGGACTGGATTTTTCTTGGTGCATTCACTGCCCCAGTGTGAAACTGATTTGCAGGTATTACACCAAGGTTTCTTTGGGCCATCGTTCTTCTTTTTCTTGTTTCCATTTTGGGAACCACCCTCCTTATTACTAGTTTGGGGGCCTGAAGACTTCTGGTCCTTTTCTTTATCTTTCTGATTCCCACCCTTCTGGTCTGTTTTCTTCTGGTCACCACCTTGGTTCTGGGGTTTCTGCTTAATCCTTGTTCTGACCCATTTGTCTGCCTTCTTTCCCAATTCTTGGGGAGAGGTCAGATCAGAGTCAATAAGGTATTGATGCAACAGCTGGTTCTGACAGTTATTAAGGATCTGCTCTCTCATTATAAGATTGTACAATCCTGTATAGTCTGAGACTTTACTTCCCTGCAGCCAACCCTCCAGAGCCTTAGTGGCACAATCAACAAAATCAGTCCAGTCCTGTGTCTGTGCTTTTTGGGTGTCTCTGAACAACAACCTGTATTGCTCAGTGGTTAGGCCAACCCCTTCAATAAGAGCACTCTTCAGGGCAGAGTAGTTTTTGGCATCCTCAGGTCTAACTGTGAGGAGCCTATCCCTCCCTTTCTCAGAAAAGGAGTACCATAAAATTGCAGCCCACTGATCCTGAGGAACCTGCTGTACCATGCAGGCTCTCGCAAGAGCAGTCATCCATTTGTGGATGTCATCCCCTTCCTTGTAGGGGGGCACAATTTTTGTCAGGTTTCTATTATCATAGCTCCTGTCTTTCTCTCTAGGAATTATGCTGCCACCAGTGGCATCTAACCCACACAACTTCTGTTCTCTTGCTAAAGCAAGTTTAGCTTGAGCCAGGGCTACCTCCTCCCTCTCTATCTGGAGTTTGACAGCCCTCATCCTTGCCTTATGCTCTTTCTTCTGAGAGGGAGTCATTCCTCTCTGAGATTCTCTTGAGGCACTAGAAATATGAGAGTCCCCTGATGGAGATCTCACTCTTCTGTTGCCTGGGAGAATGATGTTATGGGATCTGGGGAGGTGCTGGCCCTCTCCATTCCCAAGTAGGTCTAAGTTGGCCTGGTTAAGCCTGGCAACTACAACCTGGTTACCCCTCTGATCCTGATCTTCAGGTTCCTCTACTTCTGAGTCCTCTTCCTCCTCCTCTTCTTCCTCCTCTGGAGTGGTCTCATTCTCAGGGGGGTCCACTCCATTCCCTAAGTCTAAGGGAGCTGCACTCGCCTTATCTAAGTCATCCTTTTCCAGAATGGCTATCAGGGTAGGACTGGTGGGACTTCTGCCCCTTTTTAGCCCCCTTGCAATTCAGAAGGCACTCAAGTCTTTGTGGCTAAGTTTGTCATAGCTGGAAGTTGCCTTGGTAAGGTCAACTGTCACAGGGGTCAAGCCTGAAGCTTTTCCTGTGTCAGACATGACTGCTAGTGAGGTGTAAGTTATGCACTTACCTACACTAAGTGTTTTCCTACTGTACCTTGCTAGTGAGTTGTAGTCAGGGTGTGCTACTCCCTTTAATCTACAACTACTAAGTTCAGTAGAACTTAAATATGCTAAACTTTTGATTTATATGTACCTAAGGTACTTGATGTGATCTTTCAATTTGATAAAAAGATTGCAATGGTAAAACAACAGCAAGCTCAAATCCGCACCGCTGCGCACCAATGTGAGAAGTTGGCCTGATATATGATGTTTCCAATTCTGGAACCACCTTGTATCAGTCCAAACTATCCCTTATGGTGTCTGGTTGTAAGTTAACCTTGTAGACAAGCTATCTTAATGGTAGCATAGACTAAGCAGCCTTAAAGGCTAAACTCAAGAGGTCGTGTTAAGCGAGCTGTTTTACCAATCACAGTCCTGTAATATCAAATGAAAGGACACCACACAAGTATATATTATAAAAATATATGTGTTTATTTCTAAACATAATCCCCAGTACTCTTTATGAACAAAGGGGCACAAGCGTTAAATCAAAAGCACAGTATAACATACAAAGTTGCACAGTTATGGATGAGGGCGGGTGGCCACTCAGACCATATATTAAGAAAGTGGTATAAGAGATACCAATCGAACAGTGGTTAGGCCTAGGGCCTAGGGAATCGCTGGGAGCAGTCGGGACAAGCAATGCTGAAGTCGAAAAAAGCCCGCGGGATTCGGGTGCAGTGCTTAAAGCACACGCATGCACCAATGTTAAGTCAATGGTGCATAAAAGTTACACAAATAGAGTTTTAGGATACTTACGATGAACCTAGAAGGACAAAACTTTAGACACAGACCCTAGAGGTGTGTACCAGTGTGGGAACACCGGCGGTGCAATGTTACCTCGCCCACAGGAAGCGGGTGCATAGGGTCGAAGTAGCGTCGGGTTTCGTCACGCAGGTTCTGGGTGCTTGAAGCTGAAGATGCTGCAGGCGATGTGAAGGAGAAGTGTCCGGTGTGATCCAAGGGTGGATCAGAGTAGAAAAGTACCTGAAAGCAGAGGGGACAGAGTCTGGGTCACTCAGCAGTGACCAGGGTGGAACCAGGACTGAACCAGGCAATGTCGGGCGCAATCAGGTGGTTGTCGAGGAGCTTCTCTCCGCTGCCACGTGGGCTCTGGGGCATCTGCGATGTCCAGGAGTGGGTCACGAGCTGTCCCACGCAGGCTCTCACCGTCGGCGCTGTTGGCTTCAAGATCGGAGCAAACAACACTTGGCAAGAGCAATCCACGCGGAACTGGAAGATTGCTTCTCACTCGGACCAGGAGGGTCAGAGCGGGTGCTCCTTTTCAGAGGAGCGGGTGCAAATCTGGAGTAACCAGAATCACAAGTCGTATTTAGGTTTTCGCCGGCACAGGGGCCACAAGCCAGCTGGCAAGTGACCGGGCCAACGCGTTGAGCCAAAGAAAGCAGAAGGGCCCCACGCAGCACTCGTCGAGTGTAGAGGGGTGAGCTTCGGTGCAAAA
Organism: Lissotriton helveticus; assembly: GCF_964261635.1. Taxonomy (NCBI): domain Eukaryota; kingdom Metazoa; phylum Chordata; class Amphibia; order Caudata; family Salamandridae; genus Lissotriton; species Lissotriton helveticus. Next base: position 1,170,095,163 of record NC_136059.1, on the reverse strand, counting down.
GGGGCTCAGGGTTGGGGCTTCTCAAACCCCGGTGTACAGCTTCGAGGGCCACTCGTGGGCTGCACGGTCAGCGTCTCGTGGTCTTTTCAAGATGGCGTGCCCCACGCTTCCGGTCGCCTCCAAGGGTCTCAGCTCTGCAGGGACTGTGGATCGGGCTGTAAGAAGGCAGGCAAGCTTGATCTCGTCGATCTCTGTCACTCGAGTTCCGGCGGGAACTGCAACAAAGCAGACATCGAGGTGCTGGATGGTGCCTGTTTGCACAGGGTGGTCACTCCTTGACCACAAGGGAGATTCTTCAGTCTTCTACGTCGAGTAGGATGTCGAAGGGTCCAGAGTTTCGTTTCTTATGGTTCATCAGGATAATCTGAAGTGCATTGGCACTGCTCCCATTCTTATACCAATCTAGGGGTCTGGATTACCTGCTAGGTCCCCTCCTATGGGTGGGACCCAGGAAGGGGGTGGATACACCCCTTTCCTTTGATCCAGGCCGCGCTGGGACGGGGGCTGGTGGGCCCCAGAACCGGTTTGGCCGGATTATGCAAGGGGCAGCCTTGTGCTCCCCAAGCAGTGTCTGGTTTCTTTCAAACCTCCCTGCTACAATCCACTATCTCCTGTCTGGGGGGGGTGTGACACCTCCCTGCGACAGGAAACCCTTTGTCTAGGCCTCCTTGGCTGAGTTTCGGTCAGCTGCAGGAGGTCAGACCCGTGTCTGTGGCAGAAGCATCCATTTTGTGGATCTGAGGCTCTTTTAAAAATCAACCGCATTTCAGTAAAGGAACATGTCTTCTCCCACTAGAAGGGTGGAATGCTATCCCCGTCGCCAGGACTGGCGAGGGGATAGTATTCCAAATCGTATGACACCTTACACGACATGTTTTGATAAAGCCAAACCAAAGTTGCCATATAACCGCGAGGATTATAATGCACTTAATAGTATATGGTATGGCGTTATCACAGAACAGCTTAGGGAGTTGTTCCCGACAGCTGCAGACAGGCTCAGCTCATGCTAGAGCTCCATCTCACAATAAACCACGCACTCTGCCTCCAGGATTGATAAGGCCTTCCATAGGAGTGGCTCACAGGTTTATATGTGTCCAGATATAGGTTTAGATATAGGTATACTATATCTAAGCAAGAGGTGATTACACCAGTTGTGTCAATTTAAGAACCAGCCAGGGGTGGCAAAAGATATGCTGCAGCCCCTGGTAGGCCTTGGTGGCACCTATGCCCTGAGCACCTATAGTGCATAGTACAGGGGCTGACAAGGAGTCCATTTCCAATTGTGGTATGTACCTATTGCACATGTATTACTAATTTAGAGAGAGAACAGCAGGCTGGGGGTCTGATTAGCAGGCCCACAGCCTCAGAAAGTCGAAAACCAGTGAAGCAAAAAGCAAAAATTTGGGGTGACCATAGGATAGCAGACCCTACTCTCCTACACAGAGTGGTGTCACAATGGACCCATAATTTTTGACAGACTTTCTATAGTAACCAGACAGGCCCAAGAAAGCTCTGACCTGTGTCTGGGTGGTTGGAGGAGCCCAGTCCTTTATGGCCTGTATCTTTCTCTCCAAGGGTTGAACCTGGCCTCCACCTACAAGGTGGCCCAGGTACACAACCTGACTCTGCCCTATCTGGCACTTGGTGGCCTTGATAGTGAGGCCTGCCTTCTTCAGGGCCTCCAAAACTTTCCTCAGGTGATCCTACCAGGTGGAGCTGAAGACAGCAATATCATCCAGATATGCTGCACAAAAGTCATCCAACCCAGTGAGGACTTGGTTCACCAACCTTTTGAAAAGTGGCAGGTGCATTTTTCAAACCAAAGGGCATCACCACAAATTGGTAATGACCTCCTGGGGTAGAAAATGCTGTTTTGGCCTTGGCATCCTCAGCTAACCTGATTTGCCAATAACCAGCTGTTAGGTCAAATGTACTTAAGAATGTGGCAGAAGCCAATTTATCTATGAGTTCATCTGCCCTAGGTATTGGATGGGCATCTGTCTTAGTGACAGCATTGAGACCCCTGTAGTCTACACAAAACCTCATCTCTCTCTTACCATCCTGGGTGTAAGGTTTTGGCACTAGAACTACAGGACTAGCCCAAGGGCTCTCTGAGGGTTCAATGACTCCCAATTCCAACATCTTTGTGCTTCTTTCTTTATGCAGTCCCTGACGTGGTCAGGTTGCCTGTAGATTTTACTCTTGACAGGCAGACTGTCACCAGTGTCCACCTCATGGGTGCACCAGTTTGTCTGACTGGGTGTCAGTGAGAACATTTGTCTAAAGGATTGAAGAACCTGTTTGCAATCCTTTTGTTGATGCTCAGAGAGGCTGTCAGAAAAGACCACACCATCAACTGACCCATCATCAGGGTTCTGAGTGAGCAGGTCTGGGAGAGGGTCACTCTCTTCCTCCTGTCCCTCATCTGTGGCCATGAGCAAGCCCATGACCTCCCTGTCGACAAATGCCTTGAGCCTGTTAACATGAAGCACCCTGTGGGGGCTCCTGGGAGTTCCAAGGTCCACCAGGTAGGTGACCTCTCCCTTTTGCTCAATGATGGTATGGGGTCCAGACCATTTGTCTTGGAGAACTGCTGGGGCCACTGGCTCCAACACCCACACCTTCTGTCCTGGGTGATAAACAGTCAGGACAGCCTTTTGGTCATGCCAAGCTTTTTGAAGTTCTTGGCTGGCCTCAAGGTTTTTGGTTGCCTTCTCCATGTACTCTGCCATCCTGGAGCGGAGACCAAGTACATAGTCCACTATGTCAAGTTTAGGCTTTTTGAGAGGTAACTCCCATCCTTCCTTTACAAGACATAGGGGTCCTCTTACAGGATGCCCAAACAGAAGCTCAAAAGGGCTGTAGCCAACCCCCTTCTGTGGGACCTCTCTGTAAGCAAACAGGAGGCAGGGTAAAAGGATGTCCTATCTTCGCCTAAGCTTTTCAGGTAACCCTTTTATCATCCCTTTTAGGGTCTTGTTGAATTTCTCCACAAGCCCATTGCACTGTGGGTGATAGTGTGTGGTAAATTTGTAATTTACACCACACTCCTTCCACATTGCAGTCAAGTATCCTGACATGAAGTTTGCACCCCTGTCAGAGACAACCTCCTTAGGAAACCCCACTCTGGAGAAAACTCCAAGCAGGGCCCTGGCCACAACAGGAGCTGTAGTGGTCCTAAGGGGAATAGCTTCTGGATACCTGGTGGCATGATCCACTACCACCAGTATAAATCTGTGCCCAGATGCTGTTGGGGGGTCTCTTGGTCCAACAATGTCTATCTCCACTCTCTCAAAAGGCACCCCCCACCACAGGCAGAGGTATTAGGGGGGCCTTTGTTGTGCCACCTGATTTGCCACTGGCTTGACAGGTGACACGTGAGCGACAAAACTCTTTGGTGTCTTCAGACATATGAGGCCAGTGAAAGTGAGGGGCAAGCCTGTCCCAAGTCTTGTTCTGGTCTAAGTGTCCTGCAAGGGGAATTTCATGGGCTAAGGTGAGAAGGAAACCTCTGAGAGACAAGGGGATGACCAGCCTCCTGGTAGCACCAGGCTTGGGGTCTCTTGCCTCAGAGTATAGGAGTCCTTCATCCCAGTACACCTTGTGGGCACCTGTAGCATTCCCTGCAGCCTCAGCAGCAGCCTGATGTCTGAGGGGTTCAAGGGAAGAGCAGTCTAACTGGGCCTGCCTCAAGTCTGCCCTGGAAGGTCCCCCTGTCCCAAGAAACTCAACCTGTTCAGGTTCAAGCTCTTCTAGGACAGTTCCTTCTGTAGTCTTTGGGTCCGCCTCCTGAGAGGTCTGATCCTCAACCTGAGGCAGGGGGGAAGGCACTGCCTTAACCCTACTGCTCTTCCTCTTGGGTAGTGTCTGGTCCATTGTTCCAGGATCCAGCACTTGTTCAGCTGGGCATTTCTTGGCCTGTGATCTGGTCACAGCAAGGACATGTGAGGAGAGACCTAACATTTCTACATGAGTCCTGTGCTCCACATCTGACCATAAGGAGAATTCCAAATCATTGTCCAAGAGACAATCTACTGGGAGGTCTGAACTAACTACAACCCTTTTGAGGCCAGTTACCCCTCCCCAGGAGAAGTTAACTACTGCCATACTGTGATTGGTAGTGACGTTGCTAGCATTGGTCACTAGGTAGTCTGAACCTAGCATGATCTGATCAGGGTCCACAAAGGCTGGTGTCACCATAGTGACACTGGCACATGTGTCCCTGTAGGCCTGAGCCATTTTTCCATTGATTAAAGGTGTTTGCCTGTATTTGCCCAGAGTACTGGGACTTACAGTAGGGGTCATATCCATGTCCCCAGTACGAACAAGAACAGCCTGAGTAGGTATTCTGACTAAGTCAGAACCCACCTCAGTTCCCAGGGTTAACCCAACTATAGCCTTGGGGGGTACACTACCACTACTAACTGTGCAGGTGTCTTAGGGACAGTAGTGGTAGGAGCTGGGCCTTTCTTGTTGCACTCACTAAACCAGTGAGTTTTACTTTTACAGTATTGGCACCATGGTTTCTTTGGAACATCAGTCTTCTTCTTTTGGGAATTCTGGGACCCACCCTCCTTGGATTGTTGGGGCGCTGTTGAAGACTTCTGGTCATTTTGTTGGTTCTGATTATTACCCTTTTGGTCTGCTTTCTTTTGGCCACCACCCTGGTTCTGGTTCTGCTGCTTGACCCTGGTTCTGACCCATCTGTCTGCCTTCTTTCCCAATTCTTGGGGAGAGGTCAGATATGAATCAATCAGGTGCTGATGCAACAACTGGTTCTGACAATTATTTAAGATTTGTTCTCTCATAATAAGATTCTACAATCCTGTGTAATCAGTAACTTTACTACCCAGTAACCAGCCTTCCAAAGCCTTAGTGGCACAATCAACAAAGTCAGTCCAATCCTGAGCCTGAGTTTTCTGGGTGTCTCTGAACATCAACCTGTACTGTTCAGTTGTTAAGCCAAATCCATTAATCAGTGCAGTTTTCAGGACTTGGTAATCATTAGCATCCTCATCTCTAACAGTGAGGAGCTTATCTCTACCTTTACCTTCAAAGGAGAGCCACAATATAGCTGCCCACTGACTCTGGGGTACCTGCTGTACTTTGCAGGCCCTCTCTAGAGCAGTTATCCATTTGTGGATATCATCTCCTGCTTTATAGGAGGGCACTATTTTACTCAGGTGTCTATTATCAAAACTCCTGTCTTTATCCCTAGGGATACTGCTGCCACCAGTGGGCTCTACCCCACTCAATTTTTGTTCTATGGCAAAAGCAAGTTTCTCTTTGGCAAGGCCAAGTTCTTCCCTTTGGATCCTCAGATTAGCTTTCTTCATTTTGGCCTCATGCTCTCTCCTCTGAGGGGAAGTCATCCTCCTCTGAGCAGATGCATGAGAGGCATGGGAGTGAACAGATCTGTTGGAGTCCCTAGAGTGAGACCTATCTCTTCTAATCCCAAGGTTAGGCCTGCTTGTGGATGGCACTGGGGCTCCCCCAGTTCCATCCCTATGTAGGTCTAAGTTGGCCCCTGTAAGTCTGCTGCCTAAAGGTTGGCCATTGTCTCCCTCATCCTCAGATAAGCTTCTCTCTTCCCTACCATCTACATTTTCTGTTTCAGGGGGGTTAGATTCTGGGTCACCTTCTAAGGGGGACATGCTCCCATCTGCTGGATCAGAGGGGCCTGGGTTAGCATCATATGTCTCTAAGAGACCTAACAGAAAAGGAGTGGTAGGGTTAGAACTCTGTTTCAGTTTCCTGGAGGTACACAATTGTCTCATCTCCTGGAAGCTGAGGGCTGCATATCTGGAAAGGACCTGTGGAGGGTCACTAACCACAAGGGGAGCCACTGTAATGTAATGTAATGTAAAGATTTATTTGTACCGCGCAACTATCGCTCCAAAGAGCATCTTGGCGCCCACTTGTGTAGCTGATAAGATAGGAACCTTACACTAGGGATCTGGCGATAGTGTCTGGAAGAGTGAAGATCCAGGTTTTTAGTTGCTTCCTGAATTCAGTTTCTTTGTCCAGCGCTCTTATGCGGGGAGGAAGGGTGTTCCATGCCTTTGCACCTAATATCGCAAAGGATTTGCCTCCACGAGTCTTAAGCCTGAATGGTTGAACTGCCAGAAGATTGGCATTGGACGAGCGGAGAATTCGAGTTGGGTGATATCTGGTGAATTTTTTCCGCAGATACAGTGGTCCACGTTGATGAAATGCTCTGAAGGTGATGAGCAATATTTTGAATAGAGTTCTTTTAATGATAGGTAGCCAGTGTAGAGTTTTAAGGGCTTCTGTCGCTGATGATCTTCTGGGCCACTTTAATATGAGTTTAGCCGCCGAATTCTGGACCATTTGGAGCCTGTGGGTGACCTCCTTGTTGGTGCCTGCATATAGTCCGTTACAGTAATCTAGATGAGATGTAACCAGTGCGACCACCACTGTTTTCCTGGCTTCCAAGGGAAGGAGATCGAAGAACTTTCTCAGACTCTTTATAACACCAAAGCATGTACCTGCCACTTTCAGTGCCTGCTGTTTAAAGGACAGATTACTATCAAAAGTCACTCCCAGGTTGCGGGCCGTGTTGGCAGTATTAGGTGGAATTTCTGCTTTCTCCGGCCACCACAGTCTGGGTATGAATTCGTTGTTTGAGCCCATCGGTATTATCTCCGTCTTCCCGGTGTTACATTTCAAATGATTAGTTCGCATCCAATCAAAGGTCGCCGTAAGGCAGCCTTTGAGATTCTCTTCCCAGTCTTGGTTGTCTTTGTCCATGGTCAGGATCAATTGCGTGTCGTCGGCATAGGCTATGGCTTCTATGCCAAACGAAGCAATCAGGCTAATTAGGGGTGCGGTGTAGACATTAAACAATGTCGGGCTAAGACTAGAGCCCTGGGGTACTCCTGTCGTGAGTCTTCTCTCCCTAGATTGAAATTCTCCTAACGTCACTACTTGTCTCCTTCCACTCAGGAAGTTCTTGAACCATTCAAGCGCCACGCCAGTGATGCCAAAGGATTTCAGACGGTCTATCAGAATGATATGTGAGACCGTATCGAAGGCCGCCGATAGGTCTAGTAAAATCAGGACGGCCTTCTTCCCTTGGTCTAGGGCTGTGCGGATGGTATCTGCAGTATACAAAAGGGAAGACTCCGTTGAATGCTGTGCTCTAAAACCTGCCTGGTTGGGATGCCATGCTTCACTCTCTTCTAAGAATCTGGTCAGTTGTTGATTGACCATGGATTCAGTGATTTTGCAAAGAGCAGGAAGTAGAGAAATGGGACGCAAATTAGATAATGTGGAAGGGTCAGGGAGCTGTTTCTTTTGAAGGGGTCTCACTGCCGCTATTTTCCACTCTGAGGGGACATTGGCTGTGGCCAGGGAGTTGTTTACAATGTCATTAATGACAGGGTTAGCGACCTCCACAATAAGGTGCAGAAGTTTAATAGGGCAGGGATCAAATGGAGAACCCGATTTGGTGCGGAGAATAGTCTGTCGAGATTCCTCTAAGCTGACAGGTTGGAAGCTCGTCAATTGTTTCTCTACCAGTCTCTTCTTTCCATTAGCTTCATCACTAATCTGGTTAGGGATTACGAAGTCCCTGGTCAGGCCTTGTACTTTAGCTTCAAAGTAGTCGGCAATGGCCTCGCACAGAGTCTCTGAGGGCGGGATTTCTTGTGTTAAGAAGTCAGGTTTATTAAAACCCCTAACGATGTTGAAGATGGTTTTCTGTTTATTATTTGCAGCCTCGACTGCCTTACAGTAATAGGTTTTTTTTGCCAACTTAATATGTTCATGGTATTTTTTCCTGGTAGCGTTATATTTAGTGCGTTCTAACATGCAGTAGTTCTTACGCCATCTGCGCTCTGCTCTGCGTAGTTCTCCTTGTCTTGTTTTAAGGTCTTGGTTAAACCATGGGGCTGACTGCTTCTTTTTTTTGCCTTTGGTCTTCCTCTTGTTTCCCTGCCCCCCCATTCTTTTTAGTACGTTCATCCACTCCTTGAACGTATTAGGGTCCGTATTCAGAGATCCTATCTTATTAGGTCTACATTCCATTGCCCATCTAGTGAGGTCTGGGTGTGCTATTAGTTCCTTCCATTCTTCATGGGTGGACTGAAATTGCTGATTATAATTTTGACATTTCTTGTTATGTTCAAGCGTTAGAGTAAACGGTATAAGCGCGTGATCTGTCCATACCTGAGGTTTAGGTTGTTCACATCTTAAGGTGCTTATGTTAGTCGCGATACAGTCAAGCATGTGTCCTGCATCGTGAGTGGACTGGTTACCATTGATCACTAAGCCAAGAACTTCCATGGTCTCCCTAAATGATACAGCAGCGTTATCTGATCTATTTTCTAAATGAATATTTACATCCCCCATGACCGTGAAGTTAGAGTACTTTAGTACCAAAGGACTGAGTGCTCCTCCTATTGTTTCTAAGAAAGCTTTACTAGATCCTGGTGGTCTATAAATTACTGCACCAGCAAAAGTGAAGGTGTCATTAATTTTTATGCAAAAACCCATTCCTTCAGCTTCTTTAAGATCTTGTAGCTCTAACACTGAGCATGAAAGAGTGTCCCTGTAGATGACAGCCACTCCCCCTCCCCGTTTATCTTCTCCTCTATCTTTCCTAAGAATGGTATAACCCGGAGGCAGAGCTTGTACCACATCTGGGGTGCAGCCTAGTTTCAGCCATGTCTCAGTAATGCATAGTAGATCCAATTTTTCCTCAAGTATAAGATCATATATATCCTGAGCATGTTTAGGCATTGATCTAGCGTTTATTAGGCCACCGGATAGGAATTTCACTCTAGGAGTCATATTAGAAGTTTGTATCCAGGTGAAAGTATTACCACAGTGCTGACAGATGGCAGGGCCAGACCACATAGAGGGATCTAATTTATGTCTATCACATACAGGCGCATTATGTAGGGAAAGTAGCTCCTGTCTTGTGTAGATCTTACGTGTGGCTGTTGGAACAGTAAACCTCGCCGTTGGCCCGTCCGAGGCGCGGACGGGCGCAGACGGGCCGGACTCTGGCTCGACTCCGGCTCGACTACGGCGCTCCCGCTGCGCGTTACCGCTGCGCGTGTTCATGGCAGCTTTTTTTTTTATCACTGAGATCTCTCCTGTGGTAGACATGCTTCTAGTGAGGTGTAAGTGGTGCACTTACCTACACTATGGGTTTTCCTACTGATCCCTTGCTAAGAGTTGTAGTCAGGGTGTGCTAGGCCCTTTCTACTACAACAGCTGGTTCAGTAGAACTCAGAGTATTTCTAAGCTTGTTATATGTACCTACGGTACCTTATGTGATCTTTCAAATGATATCTCAAGATTATATTTGGTAAAAACAACAGCAAGTTCAAATCCCAACCGCTGCACACCAATGTGAGAAGTTGGCCTGATATATGATGCTCACTAGTTCTAGTGATCACCTTGTATCAGTCCAAACAACCCTTATGGTGATTGGTTGTAAGTCAACCTTATAGACCAGCTATCCTAATGGTAGCATGGACAAAGCAGTCTTAGGCTAAACTCTTTTGGCATGTGAAGCCAGCTGTTTTACCACATATAACCCCTTGAATACCAGATGAAAGGACACCACACAGGTTATGAAAATAAACAATATATTTATTAAAAACAAACACCTCTGAACTCTTTATGAGATCAGAGGGCTAAGCACATAACAATACTCTTTAAGAAAAATACAGTAAGTCGCACAAATTACAATGGTGCCCCAGGGGCACGACAAACCATATACTAAGTTAATGGTATAAGGAAATCGATAGAAGAAATGGAGATGCCCAGAGGCTGTAGGATCGCTGGGACTACACCACCCTAACCTTAGGTAAGTAGCAGGAGGCCCACGGGACGCGTGTGCAGAGTGTGAACTCACACGCGAGATGCGTAACAAAGTCAATGGGCAGAACAAACTACGAAAAGGTAAGTAAAAGACAGTTCCTACTAGTTACGACTAAAACGACAGGATACCTGGACACTAGGAGAGTCAATCTACCCTTGAGCACCGAAATGCTCTTGGTACCTCACCCACGGGCTGCGGGTGCATAGGTGTCAAAGTGTGTCGGGTTTCCGCGTCGAAGTCTATGGAGCCTTGAAGAAAGATGCTGTAGGCGACCAGGAAGAAGATGTCCGGTGCGATCCAAGGGTGTATCGGGGAAGAAGAGGACCTGAAAGCAGAGGGGACAGTGTTCAATTCACTAGCCAGTGACCGGTGTGGAACCAGGAGGGAACCAGATGCTGTCGTCGCGATTAGGTGAAGAGTGGGCGCTTGTCTCTGCAGCCACGTAGACCAGGAGGTGTCTTCGACAACCAGGATGGAGGCACGAGCTGTCCCACGCAGGTTCTCGCTGTCGGCGGTGTCGGATCCGGATTTGGAGTCAACAGGCCTTGGCAAAGGCAACCCACGCGGTGAGTGGAAACGGCGTCTGGTGTGGACCAGGAGGGTCCGGGATGCTCCTCTTTTGGAGGGGAGCAAGGGCCAGTCTGGAGCAACCAGACCAGCAGTGTAGATTTTGTGGATAATCGTCTAGGAGGCCACTAGCCAGCCGGCAAGTGACCAGACAACGTGTCGAGCAGCAACCAAGCAAAAGGGCCCCACGCAGATCTCGTGGATGCTGGAGGGCTGGTCTTCGGTGCAGGAGCTGCTCGGGGCTGGGGCTTCTCAATCCCCAAAGCACTTACTCAAGGATGCCTCTGAAGTCGTGCTGGAAGCGAAGCGCCGTTTCTTCAAGATGGCCGGTCCCACGTGTCTCGTCGCACCCACGGGTCTCAGCTGTGCTGCAGATGTGGGTAGAGGTCAGAGAGGTCTGGGACTCCGGGTCTCGTCGGGCTCTGAAGTCTGGATCCGGCAGGAAGGACGACAAAGTGAACCGCTAGGACGCTTGATGGTGCCTGAAGTTGCAGGGTGGACACTCTTTGCCCACAAGGGAGATTCTTCAGTCTTCTGGGGAGCAGAACGTCGAAGTCCAGAGTTTCTTCTCGTAAAGTTGTTCAGGATAATCTGTTTTGGAATGGGACCAGCTCCTACCTTTATCCTGCTAAAGGGGGCTGTACTAGTGACTAGGTCCCTCCCATGGGTGGGACCAGGAAGGGGGGTGGTTACACCCCCTATCCTTTGTCTGGTTTCGCGCCAGTGCTGGGGCTGGAGTGCCCCAGCAACTGGTTTGAACCGGTGTACGCACAGGGCACCTTGTGTGCCCCAGGCATGTCTCATTCCTTTCAGGCCTATCCTACCCAATACACAAAACCCTGTCTGGGGTGGTGCTAGCACCTCCCAAGGCAGGAAACCCTTTGTCCAAGCCGCCCTCGCTGGAAGGACTCCCAGCAGCAGGAGGTCAGACTTGTGTCTGTGGTGGCAGCATCCATTTTGTGATGCCAAGGCTCGAGTTAACTTTAACCGGGGTTCACAGTTACATACATGTCGTGTCCCTCTAAAAGGGTGGAATGCTACCCCCATTGCCAGAACTGGCGAGGGGGTAGTATTCCAATTCGTATGACACCTTACTCGACATATTTTGATAATGCTATGCCAAAGTTGGCAATAACCGCTAGAATTATAATGCATTTAAGAGTACATGGTATAGCGTTATCATGGAAACAGCTAAAGGACTTTGTTCCGAAAGCTGCAGACAGGCTCAGCTGATGCTAGAGCACCATCTCACATAATTCCAAGCACTCTGCCTTCAGGATTGATAAGACCTGCCATAGGAGTGACTGATAGTAGTATATGTGTCCATTTTGGGGTTAGATATAGGTATGCTATATCTACAGCAAAGGGTGATTACACCACCTTGCCTCAGCTGTCTTACCAGCCGGTTGTGTCTGTTTAGATTGCCAGCCAGGGGTGGCATAATACATGCTGCAGCCCCTGGTAGGCCTTGGGTACACCTATGCCCTGGGTACCTAAGGTACACTGTACAGGGACTGGGAAGGTGACCCAGTACCAATTGGTAAATGCACCTAAAGTATATGTGTGTCAATTTAGAGAGAGAACAGCTAGGCTGTGGGTCTGATTAGCAGGCCCACAGCCAGGGAAAGTCGTAAACCAGTGAAGCAAAAAGCAAAAAATCTGGGGTGACCATAGGATTGCAGACCCTACTCTCCTACACATCCCTCACGGTTAAAAACTCTCAATCACTCCATCTGCAACCCTGCGTGCGTGCTGACCTTACCATCACATTAGAAAACAGCGGCATTATCCTAATTCAAGGGCCTCCCAAAAACCTCATCAAATTTGCAGATCTTTTCACCCTCCTTAAAAAACATGTTCACAACCCATCTCAGTCCACGCTCCCACCGCTCCGCCCAATCCGCCTAGTGTGCCTTGTCATTCACTAAACACTCCTGCCAGTGACCTTGTCACCCTGTCACCAACGCATGCCAACCACTGCGCGCCCACTCCACCAAACCTAGACCTTCAAGCAATCCCCGCTCTGTTGGCTTCCGAAGCTCCCCCCAGGGCCCACTTCACATGCCAACCCAGCCCCGCTATCACGCATCCAGCACATACCCTCAGAAACGTGTCTAAACCCTCAACCTTCTGCCCGCGGAATCTACCTGCACTCCGGGTTACGGAAACTCCTACTAGGGCCCACCACACTTGTATGGAAACGCCTAATACGGCCCAGAACTTTTGTCGGGCTAGCCCCACCACTAGGCCACACGCCCAGTCAGACGAAATCGCCCCCCCCCCCTTTCGGCCCCCTGCCCACAAGATTATCCCTCTCATAATGACACCAATCGACCTAGCCCCCCTCACTCCTTCCGAATAGGGCACCTGCAACCGGCCCTCGGCCCACCTAAACCCACCTCTAGGCTGCCAGCACGCTCTATCAGGACCGCTCCCGTCCCACTGGCCCCCTGCCGGCCAGAACCTACCTCTCTTAGAGACATTGATAATCTTCACCGCAGAGCCACAGAATTAACACTGGGCATCCACAAGTCCATTCTGGATCTAAAGCACCTTCTTCACATCACTGAACTCTCCTTCTCCAATCTGTGTGTGTGTGCGTGGCTCTGTCTGTGTGTGTGTGCGTGGCTCTGTCTGTGTGTGTGTGCGTGGCTCTGTCTGTCTGTGTGTGTGCGTGGCTCTGTCTGTGTGTGTGTGCGTGGCTCTGTCTGTGTGCGCGGCTCTGTTTGTGTGTGTGTGTGGCTCTGTGTCCGCGAATACTCTCGCCTACTCTCTAATGCTCACCTATTGCCATTGTAAATGACAATACCATTTATTTATGTTTTTTAAAAAAAAATGAAGAAAATGTCACGAGCAATGCCAATAGCTCTACCTTTAATAATACCGAGACCATTGCATTGTAAATGCTTGTTTGTTTTTGTCTCTAGTGCTCAACGTCAAAATATGCTGCTAAAAAAGAAATCCTCCTTGAATACGAGGGTAGTGCCCACCAATGGCAATCACAGACACAAATTAAGTACAACTTGCCCATGTTGTTCTAGTTATTTGTGTCTCGCTCAGCCTACCAACCTTTCACAATACAAAAACATTTATAGTTTCACTTACTGCCCCAACCTGAGTTTGTGCTATAAGTGGGTCAGATAGGCCTTGGAAAGAATATAAAAGTAGACTCTGACTCGTCCCTGTGATTGGGTGGGGGTGGGTCGGTATTGTGTGTATTTTATGCCCCTCCCACGGGAACCAATTGTGAAGTGGGAGCTATGGAAGCATAATTTAATAATTATGTGTTGCAGTTTCCTGGTTCAACCATAGTGTTGAGGGATAAAAAGTCACTTTTGTTGCATTGCTTGAGACAGGCGGTTGGGCGCTTTTGAGAGCCCTTCTGAAATAAATAAAACTGAACTTAAAATGGAATTGTTCACTGAATATGAATGTCGCTTTTGTAAACATGCTAAGCACTGCAACTCACAGTGTAGAATTTTCTCACGAAGGTTGTTTGTAATACACATCAAACAGTTGCATCTAGGGAAACCAACAGTTACACCAAAAATATGATATGAAGGTATATTGCCAGATGCCCTTACATCATCTCTCAGCTATCCTCTCACAAACAAAAGCTTTCGGTTAATCCCTCCTGTCCAAACCTGCATGAAAAGCTATCTCATCTTCCTGTGAGGCGCCTCCAGGGAGTAAAAAACAAGCAGTACCGGAGTGAGGGTAGGTGAGGGTGCCGCTGCCTGCTTGAGGGGGCAGAAAGGAGCTGCGCTACTTACTCCGTCAAGTTGACATTCCGCAATCTGCGGGCGCTGGAGCACAGGAAGTCCAGCGAGGGCCGGCAGTCCAGGAGCAGCGGGCGCCGGCCGGGCCCGCGCGCAGCAGCCGCCGGAGACGGCGAGCGTTCACTGGCGTCCCCTTCATCATGGGGCTGTGGCGCGCGGCGGAGACGCTGTCGCCGTGTGCGTGCACATCGGCATCTCCGAGACTGACTCACGCGCACGACCAAATCCCATGCGCGCGTGGCCAGCTCTTGTCTCTCCCTCTCCCATTGACGATGCTGCGCGCGTGGCCAGCTTTTCTCTCCACTCGTTGTCGGCTGAGCTGACGACTATAGTTCTCTAGCAAGAACACGCTTCGCGCGCGTCTAGCCCAGACCTAAAAAGGGGGTGGCATTGCCTGCATCTACCGCTCCAACCTCCTTGTTACGGAACTGCCGGTGGACCCTACAGACTCCTGTGAATACCTCGCACTCTCCATCTCCAACAACACTTCACAACTGTGCAAACTGCACATCTTTTACCAACCCCCAGGCAAGAATGACACCTTTACGGACCTCCTCATGGAAATCATCATAGCCAAGATTTCTCCAAACTCTAATGACATTTTCCTTGGCGACTTCAACTTGCATTGGAACGACCCTAAGAATCCTCAGGTCAATGCCATTAGAGACTTCTTGGCCGATCAAGCCCTTGCCCAAGCCTGCTCCTTCCCTACTCATTCGAAAGGCGCCACCATAGACTGGAGCATTGCTAAGAATCAGCGGTCAGACTTATCTCTATTGACCCTTGTGATTGGTATGACCACCACGCCATCACCTTCCTCCTGCCCAGCACCCACAAGACATGGACACCTCAACCCGTGATTCCCAAATGATGGGTTAGAGATACCAAGAACCTTGATCACGAGAAACTGGCAGCGCGTTGTGAACCGACCTCCACCCCCATCTCAGTACACTTCGGTCAACAATCTAGGATCATTACTCCGTAACCATATCCGACATTCTCGACGACCTGGCACCACTAAAATTAAAAAGAACCCAGACAGAAATCCCTGGTTCAGCGGATCCCTCAACAAGGAGAGGAGATCCCTTCGACAGACTGAACGTAACTGGAAACAACACCCTTCAGCAGCACATCTAAAACTTCTCTGCCAGGCCAGAAATGCCTACAATAGGAAAATCCTCAACTCAAAAAAGAATTCTTCAGAACGAAACTGGAGAACGCCAAAAATTGACCTCGCAAGCTGTTCGATTTAGTCAAACACCAATCCAACAAACTAGCGAAAACCTCCAAAGAAACCCCTAATAACAAGTGAGGAATTCTCTTCCTTCTTCTGCGACAAAATCTCTGCCCTGGGTAACTGTTAGATCTGGCGGTCTCTAGTTGGCAATGGTTATCACCTTTGTCCAAATAGGGACCCTTACTTTTAAGTCAGGATAAGGGGATTACACTCCTTAATAACCCCTGCTCACCCCCTTGGTAGCTTGGCACGAGCAGACAGGCTTATCTCAGAGGCAGTGTGTTAAGCATTTGTGAATATACACAGTAATACAGTGATAACACTACAGATGGACACAACACAAGTTTTATAAAAAAAGTATTCTTTATATAGACTTAAACACAAGACCACAAACGACAATACTACACTTAAGGTTACTTAAAAGATGATTAAAGTCTCTTAATTCAAGTTGTTGGTAAATGCAACAAAGTTCTCAACAAAGTACCTGGATGCGTAACGCAAAGTGAATAAAAGGCTCGCAAAAGGGGAGATGCGTCGGTTCCGTGACCCGGGGGTACGGTTGCGTCCTTCCTCAATGCTTGCGCAGAGTAGGGGTCTCATCTTGAGCCTTACCGGTGTGGAGGTGATGCGTAGATTCTCGGCCTGCGGGCCCATTGCGGTGTGCAAGATGGTGCCTTGATGCGATGCGACGATCCAGTTGCGATGCGAGAAGATGGCGCCCTTGATGCGGCGATACGATGACGATGCGATGACGCCCTGGCAGCCTTGAGATGACTCTGTACTTTGGAGCCACGACAGGCCCTGCGACACGCTTCTCCGGTGATGCGATGCCGACTCTCTCGATGGCGTCACGCTTCTCCGGTGATGCGACAGCAGGTAGCTTTGATGAACACACACGCTTCCAGGGAGATGCGGCAAAGGCTCGCTTCTCCGGTGTTCCGATGATTTCAGCTGCGGCGGCGACGCGCTTCTTCTCGATGCCTCGCGCGTCCAGCGGCACGCAAGTTTCTGGAGTCAGATTTCCCAGCAAGGAAATTCAGGAGGGAGCTGGAGGTGAAGTCTTTTGTCCCTGAGACTTCAGCATGAGGCAAGCACAGTTCAAGCCCTTGGAGAATATTCTGTAGATGAAAGTCCTTACAAAGTCCTTCTCCTTTCCCTTGGCAATGAAGCAACCACTGCAGGCCAACCCAGCAAACCGCACACTGGCAGAGGGGCAGTCCAAACTCCTGCAGCTTCCTTGGTTCTTCTCCTTGGCAGAAAGGTTTCTTGTTCCAGCAGTGATCTAATTTCTTGGGATCAGGATCCCAATATTTATACCCCAAACTCCTTTGTTGGCCTCTGCCTAGTCCAAACCAGTTCTTGAGCACTCTGATTACATGACTCTCTTCTTCCTTTCACTGTGCAGGGTAGAGACATCAGCTGCCCCACAGGAGGTGAAGCCAGCACAGGGGAGGGAAGATACAGCTCTGGAGCACTCTGTTGACATGATTCCTCCTCTCCTTTCACAGTGCAGGTCAGAGACATCAGACAAGCCACAGGGGGTGGAGCCAGCATTGTAGCGGGAAGGCCCAGCCCTATTCAGGTCCCAGGTGTAACTCCTCCCTCCCATCTAGATGCAGATTGCTCTATTCACCACTGGGCTGCCCCACCCTGTCTCCTGGAATTCCCTAGCCCTGTCACACACAAACCCAGACAAGGAATACACAACCCAGCAGAGGCAGGCTCAATTGGTTAGGCAAGCAAATACCTGCTTTCTAAAAGTGGTATTTGCAAACACAGAATATTAAAATAAACTTTACTAAAAGATGTACGTTATTACTCTGAGTTCAGGCATACTAAATTCGAATTTCTACCATGTTCTCTCAGTCAGTTAGGATTATAAGGATGCAATAATCTTAACTGCCCAATCTGAAAGAGACACATTAGTATTAGATTCCTTACCTTAGAATATCCCCAGGCGTCAGACTGGATCCGGAAATTTTGCGTAGCAGTACCCTTGCGCATCGGTAGGCGTCGTCTGCGGCTCCGCGTCCGTCGTCGGCGTCGTGGGCGCCGTGATGACGTCGTCGGAGTACTTAGACGCCGCCTCCGCGTGCTGACATCAGTTCTTTTTTCTACGCCAGCAGCGCAGATCCGGAGAAAGTGGTACCTTAGTCACTTTTTGACTAACTCTTTTTGATCTCCTTTTTCGAGTCTTCGACTCCTAATCGGTGCCGGTAGGGATGCCTGGTTTCAAGCCCTGTGAGGATTGCGACCGACTGATGTCGGTAACGGACCCTCACCGTCGGTGTCTCCACTGTCTCAGCGTCGACCACGACGACAAGGCCTGTTCCGACTGCCGGGCCCTGACTTCGAAGGCTAGACGGCTCGAACTCCGGCAGTCGGCCCCGCGCCAAGAGAGGTCCCGGTCCGGACGGAGGTCGAGGGACCGGTCGCGGGAGCGGAGCCATCATAGCTCCGGGAGTCGACATCACTCCTCTGGGTCGAAGTCGTCAGGTAAGCACAAGAAGTCGAAGAGACGTCATCGCTCTTCCGACTCCCCCCGACGCTCGCGCAACGCGGCCGGTGGTTCAGGTGGCACCGCCCACGAGGCCCCGTCGGAGTCGCAGGCGCCGCGTCCGGCTTCCTACCCTTCGGTCCCTGGGCCTAACGCGACGCCGGAGGAGATCGAGCGGTTCCTCATGGCCATGAGGTCCCTCTCTCCTCCGACGGGCTCCGCGGCGCCTTCGGGCCCAGCGGTCCCGTCTGGGGGTCCTAGCGGGTTGGGGGCTCCGGCCCCAACGCAGTCGGGTGCTTCGGCTCCGACGCAGCTGGCGCCTTCGGGCCCGGCGCCGCAGGGCCCCGCTGGATCCGGTTCCGGATCCGGGTCGTCGCCGGTGGATTTAACGACCTCCCCGGCGCCGTCCCCTCGGGTGTCACCACCGGCGCCGTCCTCTGGTGGCGCCGTCCCGATGCCTCACTCGACCTGGTTCCGGCGCCGATTATGACGCCGTTCGGAGAGTTTACTTTCCATGAACCGGACCCATCCTTTGTTGAACCTGAATACCAGGAGATGGGTGACGAGGAGGATTGGGTGGGGTCTGAGGACCCTCTGGCACGTGAATGCCAGTCTCATGAGTACTGGGCAGGTGAACTTGGGGAGGCCAGTGGTATAGACACTTCGCCTGACACTAGCTTTGTCTCGCCTCCTACCGTGGCTACGGAGGAGGGGGCAACCTATAGTGTGGTGTTGATGAGGGTAGCCAAGGCCTTGAGCTCTCCGTCGCGGCCGTGAGGACTAATCTCCTCACCGAGGTCCATAAGCCGCTGTCATGCTCAGCCGAGCCTCTGCTGCCGTTTAACGAGGCCTTAACCGACGTTCTTCTGGGCACTTGGTCCAAGCCCGCTACGGGTTCGCCCGTAGATAGGAACGTGGCCAGACGCCACCGCCCGGCCCAGGGCGACCCATGTTTCCTGTCCACCCACCCCACCCCCGAGAGCCTTGTCATCCAGGCCTCCAATTCCCAGACCGCATTCCCGTCGGCCCCGCCGGACAGGGAATCCAAGAGGTACGAGCAGTACGGCAAAAAGATCTTCTCGTCCCTTAGTCTGGGACTGCGGTCTTCCAACACCGCATGCCTCTTGGGCCGCTACACCCACTCCCTGTGGGATACGGTTGTGGAAGTGCTGCCAGAGTGTCCATTGGAGGTACGGGCCAAGCCCTTGTGGAGGGCTGGGATTCAGCCAAATATTCTATTCGGTGTGGACTGGATACGACCGACTCACTAGGTAGAGCAATGGCAACAACGGTGGCGGTCAGACGCCACGCCTGGTTGAGGTCCGCCAACTTTTCGGCCGATGTCCAAAACACACTGATGGACATGCCGTTTGATGGCCGTCGCCTCTTTGGTGACAAGGCAGACCATGCGCTTGAGCGCTTTAAGGACTACAGGACTACGGCCAAGTCCTTGGGCCTCTCGGCCCGCGCCAGCAATCTGCTGCCTTTCACTCCTTTCGTGGCCACGGAAGGGGTGCTCCCACACGTGCTGCCAGCCACACTCCGCAAGGTAATACCCAACACGGTGGCGGCCGTGGGAACTGCCGTCCCGGCGTTCGGGGACAACGGCGAGGTCAGTCCACACCTTCCCCCCCAGCGTTCGTCTAAAAATCCTCCTAGTCCATGCTTTCCGGCCCATGTGACGCCAGTGGGGGGCAGGGTTCGCCATCACCTCCTCCACTGGCGCACTGTCACATCGGACAGGTGGGTGCTGCAGATCGTCCGAAGGGGCTACTCCCTCCCCTTCAAGGCGACTCCTCCAGCCATGCCACCGCAAAACCACCGTGTCTCGGGGGATCATTTGCGAATTCTGCAGGAGGAAGTTACGGCCCTCTTGGCCAAGGGGGCCATCGAGCGCGTTCCTGGGCCAAAGGTAGGGTGTGGTTGTTACTTCCACTACTTTCTGGTACCCAAGAAGGGCAAAGAGGGCCTACGCCCTATCTTTGACCTCAGGAATGTCAACGGCTTCCTCCGGAAGGAGAAGTTCAAAATGCTGACACTGGCTCAGGTTTTAGCTGCCCTGGACCCAGGAGACTGGATGGTAGCGTTGGACTTGCAGGACGCTTATTTCCACATCCCCGTCCAGCCGGCCCACCGGCGCTACCTGCGGTTCACGGTTGGCCACGAGCACTTTCAGTATACCGTGCTCCCCTTCGGCCTTACCAGCGCCCCACGGGTGTTCACAAAGGTGATGGCGGTGGTCGCAGCTCATCTGCGCAGGTTAGGGGTTTCAGTCTTCCCCTACCTCGCCCCAGACAGTCGTCAGCCACCTCCAGACTACGGCAGATCTCCTGCACCAGCTGGGGTTCTCCATCAATGTGCCAAAGTCACACCTGTGCCCCTCTCAGAAGCTCCTCTTCATCGGAGCGGTTCTCTACTCGGCGCGGTTTCGGATTTATCCACCCGAACAGCGGGTCCGGGATATTCAGGCTCTGATTCCCATCTTTCAGCCGTTATCCCGGGTCTCGGTCAGGTTGACGCTGCGGCTTCTGGGGCTGATGGCCTCCTGCATCCTACTGGTGCATCACGCCAGGTGGCGGATGCGGGCTCTGCAGTGGGACCTGAAGTTTCAGTGGGCCCAGCATCAGGGCAACCTATCCGACCACGTCCTGATCTCGGAGGGCACTGCGAGACAGCTGCAGTGGTTGCTCACGGACAGCGATTGGGTCAGCGGCAGATCCCTCTCCCTTCCCCAACCGGAGCACGTAGTTGTGTCGGACGCGTCCCTCCAGGGCTGGGGAGGCCACATGGGAGAGGCGGAGATCAGAGGCCTCTGGTCTCTGGCAGAGGCCCGGCTCCACATCAACCTTCTCGAGCTGCGGGCGATCCGTCTTGCACTGAAGGCATTCCTCCCCTCTGTCCGGGGGAGTGTAGTGCATGTGTTCACGGACACCACCGCCATGTGGTACTGCAACAAACAGGGCGGGTGGGGTCGTGGACCCTATGCCAGGAGGCTTTGCGCCTCTGGCAGTGGCTGGAACATCAGGGCGTGACCCTGGTGGCTCAACACCTGGCAGGTTCTCTGAACGCCAGGGCGGACGAACTCAGCCGTCGGTGCATGATGGATCACGAATGGCGTCTGAACTCGGACGTGGCGCAAGGTTTCTTTCAGCAGTGGGGAGAGCCTTGGTTAGATCTATTCGCCACAGAAGAGAACGCGCAATGTCATCAGTTCTGCGCGTTGGAATTTCCAAGGCGGCACTCGCTCAGAGACGCTTTTCGTCGCAAGTGGAGTTGCGGTCTATTGTACGCCTTTCCGCCTATACCACTTCTGCCCAGAGTGCTGAAGAAGATCAGGCGCGACCGGGCCCAGGTTATCCTTGTGGCTCCGGACTGGGCACGAAGATACTGGTATCCCGAGCTACTCAGCATGTCAGTCGATCCCCCGATTCGTCTGCCTCTACGGGAGGACCTTCTGTCGCAGCAGCAGGGGACGGTTCTCCACCCGAACCTGTCCAGCCTCCACCTACAAGCTTGGAGATTGAGCGGCGACAGTTGAGGCCATTTGACTTGCCTCCCGAAGTCTGTAATGTCATTCTGGCAGCCAGGCGTCCCTCCACAAAGTCGGTATACGCCTGCAGGTGGAACAGATTTGTGGCATGGTGCACAGCAAAGGCTGTGGACCCACTCTCTGCACCCCCTTAGGAGGTTCTCCTCTTTCTTCTTTCTCTTGTCCAGCAGAGCTCTGCTCTGGGCACTATCAAGGGGTACCTTTCTGCCCTTTTCCCTTCTAAAGGCTACCTGATCAGCCTTCCTTGTTCAAGTCCCCCATTGTAAATAGGTTTTTAAAGGGCATCACACACATGTTCCCTCCTGTTCCTTTCGTGATGCCCCAGTGGGACTTGAATCTTGTACTTACTTACCTAATGTGCGCTCCCTATGAGCCCCTTCATAACTGTCCTCTCCGTCTTCTTACTCTGAAGACTGCTTTTCTGGTTGCCATCACCTCTGCCAGGAGAGTGAGTGAGCTCCAGGCTTTCTTCCAAACCTTCTTTCCTTTCTGTCCATCCGGACAAGTTTGTGTTGCGGACAAGACCCTCTTTCCTGCCCAAGGTAGTCACAGCCTTCCACATCGGGTAGTCCATCACCTTGCCCACCTTCTTTCCGCCTCCGCATCCCTCGAAAGAGGAAGAGAGGCTCCACCGTCTGGACCCAAAACGTGCGCTCTCTTACTATCTGGATCGCACACGCCAGTTCCGGGTGGATGACCAACTTGTAACAAATTGAAGCCTCTAAATCCAGTATATGAAACAGTTTAGGTTTATTGAAGATAAGATTCTGGTCAAGTAGATAAAATAGAATAAAGTAGATCCAATAATAGAAACCCCTCCAGGAGCAGATGGACTCCAGCTCAGCCTCAGATGTAACTGTCCCTGCTTTCAAGCATACACAATTGGAACACTATGTGACATCATAGATGCCTGCTGAGCAAGTAATGACAAACACTAAAGAAGGACAGGGAAGAAATTAAAGCAGGATGCAACACATCTCCCCCCTTGACAAAATTAAAAGAAGATAAGAAAACAAAAGAGAGAAGAAAAAATGATAATAGAACATACAGCATATACACAGTAAAAATGCTGGTAAAGTAAAAGAAAGAGATAGAACATCAAATGGTGAAAGTACAAAAGAAAATACAGTCACCCACATTGTACAAAATCCACAAGAATGGAAATGTGAATTTCTCTAAAAAATATTAGAGAAATATAATAATACATATCACTGAGCAAACACAGCTCTTTAAACACCCAACAATTTGAACACCTCTAAACCTTAGAGCACTTTGTGGTTCAATAAATAGATAAAAGATAGCGAACACAAGTGGTTCTACAAATGAGCAACCTGCGGCTCTCTAAGCATAAAAGATAGCAAACCCCTGTGGTTCTACAAATGAAACATAGCGAACACCTGTGGTTCTACAAATCAAACATAGCGAACACCTGTGGTTCTACAAATCAAACATGTGGTTTTTTAAACATCCAAGAAACTGAACACCTCTAACAATATAAGAGCACATTGTGGTTCAGACTAAATACTAAAACTCTTCAAAATATTAAAATTTCTCAAACATGGCTCATCATAAGATGCAAGCCGTAAACACATAAAATACAGAAACACTGGAATGGAATAAAGAATGGAGCTTCTCAATAAATGAGCATAAAATGTGGCCCCGCAAAATACACAGTCTACACACCAAAAGACCCAACACATGAACAAGATTTTTTTTTATTTTTTTTTAAAAACCTTTATTGAGAGACACGTATAGGTACAAGCGCAGGCCTACAACCACAGGGGCCGGCCGCAAAATCAGGAGATTCAAAAAAGGAGCAACATCAATGTGTACGGTAGAATGAATACAGGATAGACGTGAAATAAAGTCGTTACACAGTCAGCGCCAGGATAAGAAAGGTTTCATTTTATATTTTATAGAGGAGGCAGCAACCATATCTACCAGGGCGTCATGCAACATATACAGAAACAGAGGGGGGGGGGCGGGAGGGATACAGCCCCCCACGCAATCAAAGAACCACAGTCGGGCGAGGCCCAGAGACATCCCACGCCCATCTAAGGTTAAAAAATGAAGGACAAATCTTAGCAAACAAGTAAAGTGGACGCCACATAGACAGCCCTCCCGCCCCGAAAAAGGAGAAAGTGCAGACACTTACGAAACGAAGGAGTAAAAACAAAGGGACATAGCCCACCCCCTAGAAAAAGGCGAAAAGGGACCATAGAATAAAACAAACTAAAATAACAAACACCCCCCCCCACCCTACATCACTGTAATGGCTATGGCCTACCCCACTAAACAGCGTGCCTGTCGCCCAGAGTCACCCGAAATATAGAAGAAAGAGAAAGGGAATAATAACGAAGAAAGAGAAAGGAGAAAGAGAGAGAAGGAGAGGAAAAAGAAGGAAGAGAGAGGAGAGGAGCCGGCGATCGAAATACAGAACACCACCCCACCCGCAACAACGGATCACTAATCGAGGTCAAAAAGGATATTGAGAAAAGCCTACACAAGGATGGAGACAGGAACTGTCCAAATAATGAGGCCCGGAGATGCCATTTAACAAAACAAAGGTCCCGCAGGCACCCAGGCACGATCACCCCTATGAACAAGAAATTTAAATGCAACTGCAATCAAACATGCAATCTACACCGGATTTTAATAAAACAGCTGAGCGCCTCAACCTAAATTGAGCATATGAATGGCTCACTCCATCGAATAACTAACACACCAGAAATCTGAATAAAAACAGAGCACCTCAACCTACGTTGAGCATAAACATGGCTCCCTCCATTAAAGATACTATCTCACTGTAGTATTATCATCTCCAATACACACATGCAAAATTAAAACAACTAAACACCTCAACCATTAAAGATACTATCTCACTGTAGTATTATCAGTTCCATTACCCACGTATACCAATCATAAATCACAACATAAATAATATGCACTCCTTCCCAAAAACACATATATGACACTCAACCACCTTTTCCATAAAACTAAATACAATAAAATGTTAATATTCCCTTAAGCAATAAAATGAGTAAACAAACTCCGGTGAGCGATCTCTCACCCGAGGTCTCTGTCTTTGAATAAAATGAACATAAATACCATAATTTTGTATATGTGACATAATATAGAAGAAGCTCCGGTCCGAAATGTTGAACCGATGCCTTGCAGAGGTGTTGTCATGGTGATATTATCTAAAATGGCCGCAGACGTCGTAATTGCGTCCTTTTTACGGGAAGTTGGACTTGTAGAAGCAACGTGAATGACACGATGCAAGCATTGTTTTCATCTGGGAATCAAACACAGTCATTGACGTAAGACTTAGCTCGAGATCGCTCCGCTCGAGCCCAGTTCTGAAGGTAACGGTAACTTGGCTTAACTGTAAAAATACTTCAATTTTGTTACATCCGATGAGGATTGGAATATTGTTTAAATAGTTATTAAAACGCTGTAATCACACTGCCGGACATCGCAACTGACTTTGAAAACACAGATGATCAAAATCTCCCTATACTCGTAGGAAGGCAGGAAACTAAGCACCCAAACAGTTCCACTAGATGGCGCTGGATCCTCACACAGTCACACATTACTTGCAGACGACAAATTTGAAAAGACAGTTTCCTTTCCAGCTTCAGTGTAAATATTACCACTTGCTCCTCACGCTGTCATCACAGTTTAAATATAGATCAATAAACGATCTCTTATACTTGTAGTAAGGCAGGAGGCTTCAGTGCGAAAATTACTGGTTGCAAATGCCAAGTGACACAATCACAATTATGGAAATTCTTTTTTTTTTTTTTTTTTTTTTTTTTTTTTTTACATTTTTGTGCAGGTATAAAAGAATACAGTCGCATCAGGTTCAAATTCAGCATGGGGGAACTTACATCATATTTCTATATCCACAGCCTTCATGCCCACAACCCGGAGGCCGGGCGGCGACATCATTTTCGTTAAGTAATGTGTGGTTGTTCTATGACGAGCGAGCTATTCACGCCCCTCCCCAAACCTGCTTTTGTGTTAAATTTTTTCTCCCACAACTCCCACCCCCCCTATCTACAAAACTGGTTGGTTGCAACCCTCAACGTGGTAACAGTCCGATCACATGTTTATCAAACTTAATGCCACTAGCCCATCAGTGTCGTGTGTGCCTACTCTACTGACGCTTGTCTCCCTCCCCATGTTACAGTATCTCACCTTACCCGTGTGGTGTATCTAAGTTCCCAGTGTCTCAGTCTGCTACCGGGCCTAGATCGTGATCGAGTGGCCTCCCCCTTCCGTGTCCGTTTCCTGTTTGTCTATGAGTCGCCTCCCAAGTGCCCGGCTTCTAGGCCATGGTATTGTCTCCATTTACCCCATACCTTTACGAATTTTTTGGGACAGCCTCTCGCTTTGTACGTCACTCGTTCTGCAGCCATATAGAGGTCCAACCCTCTCCTCCACTCTTCTACTTCCGGCCTTTCCGCTACCCCCCAGTATTTTGCAATGTCCCTTTTTGCCACTACTAATGCCAGTACCAGGAAAATAATATGTGGGCGCGGAAGGTCTACTTCGGTCACCATTCCCAATAGTGCCAGTTTCGGGTCCAGTGTCAGCTCTACTCCCAGTACCTCCCCCAGCTCCGTGAAGATGTGGGACCAGTACGTTTGAATCTCCGCACAGGACCAGATAGTGTGGTAGAAGTCCCCTTGATCGACCCTGCATCGAAGACATGTGTCGTCTGTTATCCTACCCATCTTGAGGAGACGTTTCCTATCAAAGTGTGCAGTACCTTCAATTGAATTAGCCGTAGCCGTGACTTAATGGCCACTTCTCGGGGGTGCATCAGGATCAGCTCCCAGTCTAAATCTTCGAATTGCCCCACTTCCGCCTCCCACACTCCCCTGAGTTTCGCCAAATTTCCGAACATATTATTTGTGAGTGTTTTGTATGTGAGGGACACTGCCTGGTGTATTATTTGTTCCTGTAAGAGTCTGCCTTCTAGGGGAATTATGGAAATTCTTAACCATTGAAATGCACTGATTTTTACTTCACCTCTTCACTTCTTCTTAACGGTGCTTTGCTATGCTAACAATGTCATTAGTCTGTGTTCATAAATTTATGACAGTCTCTGATAGCAGTTCAAACGTTGCAATCACAGTTTGATTTGCTCTGCCTTTCATTAACAATTAAACACGCAGCGATGTATCAGGCACTTCCTTAATTACAGCATAATTTTTCTTGACAAGTTTTCTTCTTGTCAGGCTGCACATCGTTTTCCCAACAACTACATGTGTAAAAGTGCTCAAATTCTCTGCCTTCGCTCTGGCAAGGTTGCTTTCTCGCTTGTAATATCTAATAATATACAAATACTGAACATCCACTTCCTCACACTTGATGGCAGACTTTTAAAATATGACAGACATCAAAGTTCAGTGTCGAGTTCTCAATAATGTCCAAATCATGCAGTTAGAACTCCAACACCCTGGGGAAACAGGCTGTCCAGATCACTAAGGACACTGGTGGCGTTAACCAGGGTGCTCTCATTAATTACCTTTTCCTCTTTGGCTTGAAAAAGTTCTCCAGTTGCAGTAGTTCCAAATTCTTAGTTGCAGTAATCCAGTCTTTTCTTCACGCATAGGCTCAGTACCTCGTCGCCAAAATTGTAACAAATTGAAGCCTTTAAATCCAGTATATGAAACCGAGACCAGGAAGACGGTCACCCAGGCCCTCGTCACCAGCCGTCTGGACTATGGCAACTCCCTCTACGCCGGAACCACCGCCAAACTCCAGAAGAGACTCCAGCGGATCCAGAACGCCTCAGCACGACTCATCCTGGACATCCCCGTCGCAGCCACATCTCCGGACACCTAAGAGATCTGCACTGGCTCCCGGTCAACAAGAGAATCACCTTCCGTCTCCTCACCCACGCACACAAAGCCCTGCACAACCAAGGACCAGCATACCTCAACAGCCGCCTCAACTTCTACGCTCCCACACGCCAGCTTCGATCGACCAGCCACGCCCTCGCCGCCGTCCCCAGGATCCGTAGAGCCACCGCAGGAGGAAGGTGCTTCTCCTACCTGGCCGCCAAGACTTGGAACTCCCTTCCGACCCCCTCCGCCTCACCCAGGACCACCTCGCCTTCAGGAAGCAGCTCAAGACCTGGCTGTTCGAGCAGTAGCGGACCCCCCCCCCCTCCCCTAGCGCCTTGAGACCCTCCGGGTGAGTAGTGCGCTATATAAATGCTGTGATTGATTGATTGAGTTTAGGTTTATTGAAGATAAGATTCTGGTCAAGTAGATAAAATAGAATAAAGTAGATCCAATAATAGAAACCCCACCAGGAGCAGATAGACTCCAGCTCAGCCTCAGATGTAACTGTCCCTGCTTTGAAGCATACACAATTGGAACACTATGTGACATCATAGATGCCTGCTGAGCAAGTAATGACAAACACTAAAGAAGGACAGGGAAGAAATGAAAGCAGGATGCAACACAACTCTTTGTTGGTTACGTGGGCGCTAAGAAAGGACGGGCGGTGCACAACCGGACCATTTCTCGGTGGATCGTATTGTGCATCCAGACGTGTTACTCTTTGACTAAAAAGGAACCTCCTGCTGGGCTGAGGGCCCACTCCACTCGGGCCACGGCGACTACTACTGCCCTGGGCCGAGGAGTCCCCTTGCAGGACATTTGTCAGGCAGCTACGTGGGCCTCGCTGCACACGTTCGCAAGACACTACTGCCTGGACAGCCAAGTCCGGAGGGATGGCTTCTTCGGCCGTTCCGTCCTCCAGGACTTTCTGGTGTGATTATTGGTTCGCAGACCCGCCACCAGGGTTGGTATTGCTGGGGTATCTATTCTAAGGTAAGGAATCTATCACTAACTTGTCTCTTTCAGATGCACAAGTTACTACTTGTGTAACGATATATCGGTAAGAGACATAAGTTAGTGATAGATTCCTTACCGACCCACCCATCCTCCCCGTTCTGCGAACCGATATCTAGGGTTAAGGTCATCCCCTTTCAGGGCCCTAGTTTCAGGGCACCAGTGTTGGTTCTATCATGGCTCTGCGTATCTGGTGCGGAAAGCTGTGTATAAGAACTGACGTCAGCGCGCGAGGGCGGCGTCTAAGTACTCCCGCAACGTCATTCCGGCGCTAACGACGCCGATGACGGATGCGGAGCCGCGGACGACGCCTACCGACGCGCAGGGGTATTGCTACGCAAAAGTTTCCGGATCCAGTCTGGCGCCTGGGGATATTCTAAGGTAAGGAATCTATCACTAACTTATGTCTCTTACAGATATATCGTTACACAAGTAGTAACTTGTGCGTTACAGATATTGCCATGTGTCTCCTCCACTACGCCCTTGTCCATTAATTCAGATATTATTGTTAAAAGGGCCATTCCTCCTTCCGCGGGCAGTCAATACTGCCGGAGGCGGGGGAGAAGTGCACCTGGCTGGATGCGTACCACATGAGGGGATATGTTGAGACACCCTACATCAGTGTTTGATGATGCCCAGAGTGAGGAAGGTAAAGACTACAACTCTGGTGGGAGGGGACCTGATAGATACATATAGGAAGCTGCGGTGGGGGAAATTGTTAGGGATACACCTTGGGGACTACATGATATGGTCGCATACAGAGCTTTCAGTAAATCCATGCCTAACAAGTTTTCACTGCAACCTGTAGTATGGATCAAGGGAGCGTCAACATATGCAGGGCCAATATCGAGAGGAAGGGGTTCAGAGACAGGCTGGTCACAGGTGTTCCTGCAAAACCCACGAGACATTCATATTGCCAGAAAGGGGTGCCTCAGGGACTGACAGACGTGCAATAGAAGACCTTGTGGCCCCAGTATCCAAAAGAAAATTCTGATCATTCCCCACAACTGACATTTGAACATACGGGCCCCTTTGATCCACTGGAATTTGCACTCTGGTAATACACTTTTCCTGGCTGTCCTATGCTTGGTAGGACCCTGTCTCATCAACTTGATCATAAACGTCATTGTAATAAGTGCGTGTTGCTTCGTACCCATCAAACCTATTGGCCGGGCGCAGCCGGATAGGAGCGTCATCCCTGGGCCTGCGTTCTTTATCCTGTGGATGGGACGGGCCATGGTCCCTAGTCGGCCTCCCCTCCCTGGGAGCGCGAGGCCAAGTCTTCCCTGTTCTGATGTTTTCAGCTAACACAGGACACTCATCTATCCAAAGTCCATACCCCTTACAATAGGCACACTGATCTGTTTGGAGGGCTCCCGTACGTTGAGGGCTGGAGGGGGTAGACTGGTGAACCCTCGGAGGGGGTTGGGGTTGAGGTCTGAAATTCCTGCAAGCATCGGGAC
The DNA here is from genome assembly GCF_964261635.1 of Lissotriton helveticus. Taxonomy (NCBI): domain Eukaryota; kingdom Metazoa; phylum Chordata; class Amphibia; order Caudata; family Salamandridae; genus Lissotriton; species Lissotriton helveticus. Next base: position 1,170,065,342 of record NC_136059.1, on the reverse strand, counting down.
CTCTGGGAGGGTAAGCCTGCTGCAGAAGTGCCTTAGTCTTAAGATCCCCAACCTTCTTACTTTCCTTGCCTCTATCTTCATTCTCCCTATTCTTGTGATATTGTGCCATAGCCAAGATACCAGTCATAGTTTGGGCAGAACACGTACTTTCAACTTTCCTAAGCCTGGCGGAGATCTCAGGAAGCAAGTTGCTGACAAACTTATCAACAAATACTGGGCCAGAACCTGGGGTCCGGGGATCCAAACCGCTATGTCCCTTGTATTCTGTCTCAAAACGAGAAAAGAAGTCCACCACATTCTCATCTTTTCGCTGCCTACAGGTGTTTATTTTATCCCAGTTAATGACAGTTTCCGGCAAAAGTGTTTTCATAAACGTCATTATTTTACCGGGCAAAGTCAGGATGGCAGCTTCTGGTTTAGTCCCTCATACCCTTGCTTCTTCCATAGGCTCTAGGTCAGCCCATTTACCTCCCAACGCTACTTCATGGTCAGTATGTCGAATTTTGTCCCAAATTTCAGTGGGAACAACTGTACCAAAAAGTAAATCTATATCCTCAAGAACGAGAGTACCTGCAGATATAATCTGACCTAATTCTCTGTAAAAGGCAGCCGGATTCTTCCTGGGATCTGGTAATTGTCCTTTTAACTGCATTACTTCTGACCTTTTCCAAGGAACATGAACCCAAAGCCTGCGCCAGTGTGCCTCGACAGCCCCTCGGCCATTATTTTGGGCATCGGTAAGTGCGTTAACAAAGTCAGGGGCTGCCTCTCTCATTGGCATAGCTGTTTCTAGCGGGTGTTGGGAAAAGCGGTCATATCACGGTAAGCCATTAAAGCTGACATAGTGCCAAACATCCCCTCTCCCTGAACATCGCCTCTTTTTATTTGCGACCAAAGGTCCATTAATCCGGTGGGTATCTGCATAAGCGCATTCTCAAATCTTTGCATGACCAGGGTACACATGTATCTGAAAGAGACGCGTTAGTGATAGATTCCTTACCTTAGAATATCCCCAGGCGTCAGACTGGATCCGGAAAATTTTGCACAGCAATACCCCTGGCGCGGGCAGGCGTCGTCCGCGGCTCCGCGTCCGTCGTCCGCGTCGTTAGCGCCGGGATGACGTCGTCGGAGTACTTAGACGCCGCCCATGCGCGCTGAGGTCAGTTCTTCTTTTTTCCGCGCCAGCTAGCGCAGATCCGGAGAAGCTCTATCCCTTAGTAATTTTTTGACCAAACTTTTTTGATCTTTTTGATAATTTCTCTACTCGAGTCTTCAACTCCGACGGTGCCGGTTAGGATGCCCGGGTTCAAACCCTGTTCCAAGTGCAACCGACTGATGTCGGTTACCGACCCCCATCGCCAGTGCCTGAAGTGTTTAGGCCTCGACCACGACGACCGCACCTGCTCCAACTGCCGGGCCCTGACGTCTAAAGCTAGGCGGGAGCGGTCCCGCAAGCGACTCAAGCTCCGGCAGTCGGCCCCGCGCCGCTCTAGGTCCCGGTCCCACAAGAGGTCGAAGGACCGGTCGCGGGGTCGGAGTCCTCGCAGCTCCGGGAGTGGACATCGGTCGTCGGGATCCAAGTCCTCAGGTAAGAGGCACGAGAGGAAGGAGAGATGTCATCGTTCCTCCGACCCACCCCGATGCTCGCACGATGTGACCGGGGGTTCGGGTGACACCACCCACGCGGCTCTGACGGAGTCGCAGGCGTTGCCGCATGCCCCACACCTTCGGGTCCCTGGGCATGACGCGACGCCAGCGGAGGTCGAGCGTTACCTCATGGCCATGAGGTCCCTCCCTCCGCAGTCGGGTCCCGTGGCGTCTCCGGGCCCAACGGCCCCGGCTGGAGGGCCTAGCGGGTCGGGTGCTTCGGCTCCAATGCCGTCGAGTGCTTCGGCCCCGGCGCCGCCGGCGACTTCGGTCCCGGCACCGCAGGCCCTCACTGGATCCGCTTCCGGATCCGGGTCATCGCCGGTCGACCTCACGACCTCACCGATGCCGGCCCTGCGGGTGTCGCCCCCGGCGCCCACTATGGACGCCGTTCCCAATCCTCCCTTCAGTCCGGATCTGGCACCGGAGCGACCCTTGCTTTTTGTCCCCCCATCCCACCCCCGAGAGCCTGGTCATCCAGGCCTCCACTTCCCAGACCGCATTCCCAATGGCTCCGCCCGATCGCGAATCCAAGAGATATGAACAATTCGGGAAGAGAGTGTTCTCGTCCCTGAGTTTGGGACTGCGGTCTGTCAATAACGCATGTCTCTTGGGCCGCTACACCCACACGCTGTGGGACACGGTCGCGGAAGTGCTGCCACAATGTCCATAGGAGGTCCGGGCTAAACTCGGCCAAGCCCTTGTGGAGGGCCGAGATGCAGCACGGTATTCCATCCGGTGTGGGCTGGATACCACGGACTCACTGGGCAGGGCTATGGCAACGACGGTGGCGGTTCGACGCCACGCTTGGTTGAGGTCCGCCAACTTTTCGGCCGATGTCCAGGCCACTCTTCTGGACATGCCGTTCGATGGCCGTCGCCTCTTTGATGACAAGGCAGACCATGCGCTTGAGCGTTTTAAGGACTCCAGGGCTACGGCCAAGTCCTTGGGCCTCTCGGCCACATGCCAGCAATCGGGTGCCTTTCGCTCCTTTCATGGCCACGGAAGGGGCACCCCCACACGTGCTTCCAGCCACGCACCGCAGAATGTTCAACAGCGCAGTGGCGGCCGTGGAAACCGCCGTGGCAGTGGTCGGGGACAACGGCGAGGCCAGTCCACACCTCCCTCCACAGCACCTGCCTCAAAACCTTCCTAGTCCGTGTTTTTCAGGCCCATGTGACGCCAGTGGGGGGCAGGGTTTGCCATCACCTCTTCCACTGGCGCACTGTCATGTCGGACAGGTGGGTGCTGCAAATCGTCCGAAGGGGCTACTCCCTCCCCTTCGAGGCGACCCCTCCAGCCATGCCACTGCAATTCCACCGCGTGTCGAGGGATCATTTGCAACTTCTGCAAGAGGAAGTCACGGCCCTCTTGGCCAAGGGGGCCAATCGAGCACGTTCCTGGGCCAGAAGTAGGGTGCGGTTGTTATTCCCACTACTTTCTGGTATCCAAGAAGGGCAAAGGGGGCCTACGCCTTATCTTGGACCTACGGAACGTCAGCGGCTTCCTCCGGAACGAGTAGTTCAAGATGCTGACTTTTGCTCAGGTCTTAGCTGCCCTGGACCCCGCAGACTGGATGGTAGCGTTGGACTTGAAGGACGCTTATTTTCACAACCCCGTCCTGCCGGCCCACCGGCGTTACCTGCGGTTCACGGTAGGCCACGAGCACTTTCAGTTTACCGTGCTCCCCTTCGGCCTTACAAGCGCCCCGCGGGTGTTCACGAGAGTGATGGCGGTGGTCGCAGCTCATCTGCGCAGGTTAGGGGTATCAGTCTTCGCCTACCTCGACGACTGGTTGTTAAAGGCGGGCTCGCCCCAGACAGCCGTCAGCCACCTCCAGACTACGGCCGACCTCCTGCACTTGCTGGGGTTCTCCATCAACGTGCCGAAGTCGCACCTGTGTCCCTCTCAGAAGCTCCTCTTCATCGGAGCGGTTCTAGACTCGGCGCAGTTTCGGGTTTATCCTCCCGAACAGCGGGTTCGGGATATTCAGGCTCTGATTCCGATCTTTCAGCCTTTATCCCGAGTCTCGGTCAGGTTGACGCTGCGGCTTCAGGGGCTGATGGCCTACTGCATCCTTCTGGTGCATCACGCCCGGTGGCGGATGCGGGCTCTGCAGTGGGACCTGAAGTTTCAGTGGGCCCAGCATCAGGGCAACTTGTCCGATCATGTCTTGATCTCGGAGGGCACTGCAAGACAGTTGCAGTGGTGGCTCACGGACCGCGATTGGGGCAGTGGCAGATCCCTCTCCCTACCCCACCCAGAGCACGTGGTTGTGACGGACGCGTCCATCCAGGGCTGGGGAGGCCACATGGGAGAGGCGGAGATCAGAGGCCTCTGGTCTCCGGCAGAGTGCCGGCTCCATATCAACCTTCTGGAGCTGCGGGCGATCCGACTAGCACTGAAGGCATTCCTCCCCTCTGTCCGGGGGAGTGTAGTGCAGGTGTTCACGGACAACACCACCGCCATGTGGTACTGCAACAAACAGGGCGGGGTGGCTGGAACATCAGGGCGTGACCCTGGTGGTTCAACACCTGGTAGGTTCTCTGAATGCCAGGGCGGACGAACTCAGTGCCGTCGGTGCATGATGGATCACGAATGGCGCCTGAACTCGGACGTGGCGCAAGGCCTCTTTCAGCAGTGGGGAGAGCCTTGGTTAGATCTATTCGCCACAGAAGAGAACACGCAATGTCATCAGTTCTGCGCGTTGGAATTTCCAAGGCGGCACTCGCTCGGAGACGCTTTTTGTCGCGAGTGGAGTTGCGGTCTATTGTACGCCTTTCCTCCTATATCACTTCTGCCCAGAGTGCTGAAGAAGATCAGGCGCGACCGGGCCCAGGTTATCCTTGTGGCTCCGGACTGGGCACGAAGATACTGGTATCCCGAGCTACTCAGCATGTCAGTCGATCCCCCGATTCGTCTGCCTCTACGGGAGGACCTTCTGTCGCAGCAGCAGGGGACGGTTCTCCACCCGAACCTGTCCAGCCTCCACCTACAAGCTTGGAGATTGAGCGGCGACAGTTGAGGCCATTTGACTTGCCTCCCGAAGTCTGTAATGTCATTCTGGCAGCCAGGCGTCCCTCCACAAAGTCGGTATACGCCTGCAGGTGGAACAGATTTGTGGCATGGTGCACAGCAAAGGCTGTGGACCCACTCTCTGCACCCCCTTAGGAGGTTCTCCTCTTTCTTCTTTCTCTTGCCCAGCAGAGCTCTGCTCTGGGCACTATCAAGGGGTACCTTTCTGCCCTTTTCCCTTCTAAAGGCTACCTGATCAGCCTTCCTTGTTCAAGTCCCCCATTGTAAATAGGTTTTTAAAGGGCATCACACACATTTTCCCTCCTGTTCCTTTCGTGATGCCCCAGTGGGACTTGAATCTTGTACTTACTTACCTAATGTGTGCTCCCTTTGAGCCGCTCCATAACTGTCCTCTCCGTCTTCTTACTTTGAAGACTGCTTTTCTGGTTGCCATCACCTTTGCCAGGAGAGTGAGTGAGCTTCAGGCTCTTTCTTCCACACCTCCTTTCCTCTCTGTCCATCCGGACAAGGTTGTGTTGCAGACAAGACCCTCTTTCCTGCCCAAGGTTGTCACGGTCTTCCACATCGGGCAGTCCATTACCTTGCCCAACTTCTTTCTGCCTCTGCATCCCTCGAAAGAGGAAGAGAGGCTCCACCGTCTGGACCCAAAACGTGTGCTATCTTACTATCTGGCGCTAAGAAGGGAAAAGCGGTGCACAAGCGGACCATCTCTTGGTGGATCATCTTGTGTATCCAGGCATGCTACTCCTTGTCTATGAAGGAGCCCCCTGTTGGATTGCGGGCTCATTCCACTCGGGCCACGGCGACTACCACTGCCCTGGGCCGAGGAGTGCCCTTGCAGGACATTTGCCAGGCAACTACATGGGCCTCGCTGCGCACGTTTGCACGACACTACTGCCTGGACAGCCAAATCCGGAGGGATGGCTTCTTTGGCCGTTCCGTCCTCCAGGACTTTCTGGTGTGATTATTGGTTCGCAGACCCACCACCGGGGTTGGTATTGCTGGGGTATCTATTCTAAGGTAAGGAATCTATTACTAACGTGTCTCTTTCAGATGCACAAGTTACTACTTGTGTAACGATATATCTGTTGTGGTAAATAAATAATTAATTACCGGTACTATTTTTCTATACATTAAATAAAACAGATAGCTCAATAAATAAGAGGCAAGATCCGGGGAATCTGAGTTTAACAGGCTTTAATCAGGCACAAGGGAAGGGACAGGATCGGAACAGCCTGAAATAGAATGGCACGAGTGGCAGCTGCAACGTCTCATTAACAGTACATAGTATATATAGGAAAACATTATAATTGCATTGAATACAGTAGGCGTAACAAGTGACAAAACGTAAGATAAGAATACATGGGCGTAAAAAGAAGGCGTGTACAAAGACATGTGATGAGAACGTCACAGAAGTGTCATGAAGTGGGTGGATACATGGAGGGGGCTACCTGGGCAGCTGGAACCTTTAACCTAGTGGTGCGCGCAAACGGACAATGACGTGTAACTGGGGAGAGCTGGGGGGCTCTGACTTCTGCACTAGAAGAGGAGACGAAAGTCTGAGATGTCAGGACGACATGTACCTATAGCATATCTGGTATCTGGTGTTTGGAGTACTTGTTGATAGAATCTAAAAGTTATCAGGGTAAAGGCTACTTGACACTAAGGCTGGTGCATGCATATATTCTACATGTATTGCGTGTGCTATGAATCTTCTATGGATATTAGTTCAGTAATGCACTTGCATGGAGACAGAAAGACTAGACTATAGCTGAAGCTGTTTATGCGGTTCGTTAGCTTAGGAATGTGAAGACGAAGAGCTGAACTGATAACTAGAAGCATAACATATTCTTGGCAGACAGGCAGGCAGAGCTAGGCCGGGCACCGCGCTGCGCGGCAGGAAGTAAGTGAAGGGTCAGGGATGCAAGTGGGGGCTACATCGCTCCTCGGAGTGAATTCAGGAGACTGGAGCTTGAATCTGGTGTTCAGGCCCGTTGAGGCCTAAAAACGGGGACAATGCGGTGAATATAACGTGCACAATGTAAAACGTTGGCAACATAGGCCTAATACTCGTTGCTTTCACGAGAACTGGAAACTGGCATACTAACGTTGGACACAACTATAATTGCGTCTTTAATCGATCATAGGGGGATATATGCATATCGATCATGCACATATAACATAGGATGGGGAACACGTAGGCACATATGACAAGGCAAAATTCAATTTTCCTCATTCCCTCCTTGTGCCCTACATTTCCATCAGGAAACATCAATATTCATGATACCATCTATCTGTTCATAGAGCATCATTTGCTCATCTCGAATTGTCTTGGAACGGGACTTTGGACTTGGAATACAAGAGGTAGCACACAAGCCGCAAATCGCAGGGCCACATTGTAAACATAGGCAACAACTGAATATGACCATTACTACTATACCCAGGAATGACAATACTTTCCATCCCCAGGCAGATATTATACTCCAGAGCCAACCGGACCATGTCCAGGTGCCTGGATTCTGGTGTAACTGATGGGCTATTTTATGAAGTCTGGTTATAGCTGAATAAACAGACGGTGCGTTATTAGGAATGAAAATGCAGCAACTAGATCCGATGACTCTACAAGCTCCTCCCCTATCGGCCAGTATGACGTCAAGGACGAGACGATTTTGGAGCACGACAAATCTCATAGCAGATTGCTCTTCAGTTAAGTTACCTAGAGCGGAAGTAGTCTCATTCACTACTGCTTCAAGGGTTCTGGTTAGCCTACGTATTAACTTACTATTCTGGACAGGACCTATGAAGAAGAAGAAACCTTTATTGAAATCTTGATATTGTTCTAAGGCAGTTTCAGTTTGATCGACAATTGGGGACCCAGTCTCCCTTCTATGTCTAACGTGTACTAGATGTGTGTTTCTGTGATAATCGGATGGGGCTAGGAAAACTGGTGGCAGTAGGAAGGCAATGTAACATGTTCCATCCCAATCTAGGGGCAGACGTACATATGCGGTCTGACCACATACAAAATAAGAATGACGTGAGGCTTTGAAAGTAGATTTCCCACTGTCACTATACTCGACCATAGTAGTACAATCACTATGTCCCACATGTACTGAACCATTCTTTCTGACACATAATTCGCCTTTCACTGGTAGAACTGTAATAGCAGGCAAATCTGGAGTAGTCTCGGACTGAACATTCAAAACCATGAAATTCGAGGAATAATTACCTAGATCATATACTTCATTTTCTAGATCTAACCCTGTTCTATGGGAAAGACCTTCCTTGTCTGGGAAACATGTTCTATTCAGAAGGGACATATCGTTTGAGGATGACGTTAACGTGGACCATGCTCCACACGAACCATTGTGTGAAAACGGATAAGGAAAGAGTGGCAGAACTCCCTTCGGTGTCTGGAAAGGGGGGAGTCGACCACATACCCAACAATTAGTGGCATTGCTGGTCTGGTGTGAATAGTGTAACATACGGATAAAAGTATTGTTGCGCATGGCAAGACGATAGGATAACTCGTGAGGAGGCAGTTCACTAAATGTGTGCTCTACTGTAACATTAGAAAACATATGTACATGTGAATAAACAGGAGGAAAACATATATGTAAAACATAACTTATGCCTGTAATCGTAAAACTCAGAAATAACAAAAGTAATAGAGTAATAATGCATCGACTTCGAAGATTCTTTCGATAACGTATTCTCTTAGAGTTTCGAGTAACTCTCTCACTATGCGGGTCTATCTCATACATGTCCGGAACCTGTCTAACCGTTTCACCCGAGAGGGACTTAGACAATTAAACTGGCTGACTTACTAGACCTCAGTTTTTCTTTATACTCCTGCTGCGGAGTTTTCTCTAACAGGGGAAGTTTAGATTCAGTGTCTGGGCAGTCCTTGAGAACGGGGCAGTCCTTGAAAAATGTTTTTGGTCTGAGTCCATGAAATCGCTTCACATGACTGGAGTGCAACCACGACCCTTACGACCTTCGACCTTGATTGCCGTCCTTGTTGTTAGCAGAACGAGTCTTGGCTCTTTCCAGCGGGGCTCCAGTGGACTTGAACGATCAAAGTTCCTCACGAGGACTAGGTCGCCTGGTATGACCTCGTGCGGTTTCACTTGGGTGTTGTCTGGAAAAGCAGCGGCAACCTGTGAACGACAAGAGAGTAGTGCAGACATCAAGGAAGCCAGGTAATCTGTCAGCATATTACTGTCAACATCTGTTATTGTACGGGGCCTAGGTGTACCCCACATGTTTGGGGGACGACCGAAAACTACCTCATAAGGAGACAGACCTGAACGGGAGTGAGCGACCATTCTCATATAAAAAAGGGCGACTGGCAGTGCTACCATCCAATCTACGCCTTTCTCTGCGCATACTTTGGCAATGCGGATTTTCAGGGTCTGATTATGTCTCTCTACGAGACCAGCTGCTTCAGGATGTCGTACACAGTGGAACTTCCACTGGTACCCTAACAGAAGAGATACTTGTTTCATGAGTTCGGATGAGAATGGCTGGCCGTTATCTGAATACACGACCCTTGGTAATCCATAGCGGGGGAAAAACTCACGAACCAACTGCCTGGCAGTGGTCGCGGCAGTGTAATCTCGGACTGGATATGCTTCTGTCCATCTGGACAAAGCGCATACAACTACGAGGACATACTTGAAACCTCGACATTGCTCCATCTGAATATAATCCATCTGGAGGACTTCAAAAGGGTGGTCAGGAGGATGGAATCCACATTGTTCCACCGGGACACCTTTACCTGGATTGAACTGACAACAGATCATGCAGGTACGCACTTTCTGTTTGGCTGCTGCTCGTAAATGCTTGTTAAACCAAAGGTTCTGAATACTATCTAACATGGCTTTTTCTCCTAAGTGTGCTGGACTATGTGCGGTGTTAATAATGACTTGAACCATAGAGTCGGGGAGAAACCAAGTGGCTTTTTCTTTCGTTAACCATCCCTGATCTGTCTGGACCCCTCCTTGTTCAGACCATTTCTTGATTTCGTCTGGGGTAGCATGTAACTGTATATCTAGTGCGTCTTGTGTAGGGTCCTTAACTGTCATACAAGTCGTCTGAACTGGAACGTCTGTCTGTGTCGTGTTGACTGGAATGTCTGGAGTCTGAGCTGTAAGCTTGGCTGTTCGATCGGCCAGGTCGTTACCCTGGGAAATGATGTCAGTGACTTTCGTATGTGCCTTGCACTTCATGATAGCGATAGCCGTCGGTAAATGTATTGCATCTAACAGAGCTTGAATGAGGGGGCCATGTTGAATCTTGGTTCCATGAGAAGTCATAAAACCTCTTTCTTGCCAGAGTACTCCAAAGTCGTGTACGACTCCGAATGCATAACGTGAATCTGTGTATATATTTACTTTCAGGTTCTTAGCTCGTATGCAGGCTTGGGTCAGAGCGACGAGCTCTGCTGCTTGAGCAGACAGGGTGTCAATACGATGTGTTTCTATAACTTCAGTGTCAGTAGTCACTGCATACGCGGCTACTAGTTCTCCTGTACTTGTCCTCATACATGAACCATCCACATAAAGTGTCAGGTCGGGATCAGGTAATACAATGTCTGTCAAGTCTTGTCTTGGCTTTGTCATGGTGTTAACAACTTCCACACAGTCATGTGTGGCAGGATTCGAAGTAACTGAGGGTAACAGTGTAGCAGGATTTAAAATGTTGCAGCGTCTGATTTCTATGTGTGGCTGAAACAATGTCAGTTCATAACCTGTTAAACGTGCAATTTTCAAGTGCTGTGTCTGTGTTCGGTTTAAAAGAACTTCCACGGAGTGTGGAACTTGTACTGTCAAGGAGTGTCCTAACACTATGGAATCACTTTGTCTGATAGCTAGAGCTGTGGCTGCAACTGACTTGAGGCACGCAGGCAAAGCCTGGGCCACCGGATCTAATGTGCTAGAGAAATAAGCACAGGGCTTGTATTGTCCTGCTTGATCTTGTGTGAGAACAGATAATGCAGTACCATCACGTTCAGTGACAAAAAGTGTAAAAGGCTTACTGTAGTTTGGTGTCGCTAGTACGGGTGCTTGGCATAAAGCTTTCTTTAACTCATTGAAAACAAGTGTATGTTCCTGGGTCCAAGGGAGGACAGTCGATGTGGCTGCCTCCTGCGTCGTTAACTGTATCAGTGGCTTGGCTAGATATGCGTACTGAGGAATCCATTGTCTGCACTAAGAAGTGAGGCCGATAAAAGCTCGTACCTCCTTCTGCGTCTTGGGCTGTGGAAGATGTGCTATTAACTGGATACGGTCTGGTGTCAACTGCCTACCCCTCTTGGACAGTAAGTGTCCAAGGTAGACCACTTGCTGGACACAGAATTGCAGTTTCGAAGGGGACACCTTGTGCCCCATCTCGGCTAGAAAATACAAGACTGTAAGTGACGCACGTTCGCAGTCACGTTCAGAGCGGGCTGTGATCAATAGATCATCGACATACTGGAGCAGAGCAGTGTCAGTTGGCATGTGAATGTTGTCTAGTTGTCTTTTAAGTGCTTGACTGTAAATGCTAGGACTTTCTGTGAGACCTTGAGGAGCTCGTGTGAATTTATAGCTTCTTCCATTTAAACAGAATCCGAAAAGGAATTGGCTGTCTGGATGGATGGGGACACTAAAGAATGCGTTCTTGAGATCAATAACAGTAAAGAACGTGGCTTCGGAATCAATGGCAGTCAATAGGAAAGAAATATCTGGAACTACTGGGTACTGTGGTATGATACATTTATTAAGTTCTCGAAGGTCAATCACTAATCGATAAACTGGAGGCGCATTGGGATCAGTACGTTTTAGAATTGGAATGATAGGAGAATTACATACATTGGAGTCAGTTTCTACAACCACTCCTTGAGCAATGAGCTCGTCAACAATTTTCGATAAGGCTGCTACAGCCTCAGGTGGCAATTTGTACTGTCGGATTCGTGGTAATACAACACCTTGCTTCAGGGTGACACGATGGGGTGTAATGTGCATACAACCTACATCAGTTGGACCTTGCGCCCATAAATGCTGTGGTACATTCAATAATCTTGGATCAAAATCACGTAATACATAATGACCTTTAAAATCTCTTAAGAACAATCTTACTCCTTCTGGGGAGCAGCAGATGACTGCTCCTAATTCTTTCAGAGTCTTAATACCTAATAAATTCTCTGGACATGATTTCGTGAGTAACAAGTCTGTAGTTCGGGACAATGGACCAACTTCTAGAGTAACTGGTTTCGATATTTCATTAACAATAGGCTTTCCTGAAAATCCAAGGGAAACATTTCTAGAGCCTGAGAGTGGAGCCCCTGGAACCTCGTCATGACTGATGGTAGTCCTACTTGCCCCTGTATCAATCAGAAACTTTCTGTCTTTCCCTAATACTTGACTGTGTACATAGGGACCCTCTTGATCTACAGGAATCTCGATGAGAGGCAAGCCAACCTCCCTCTCTAGGCTGTTTCATGAATACGGCTGATAATCTGGATACTCTGACTGTGCATACTGGTACATTTGCTGTGTAACGTGCTGTGTGGCAGCTATAGGCTGCGGTACTGTAACTGTCTGTTGTGCGTTTTGCGGTGGCTGGGAAGTCTGTGAAACTTGTTCTTGTCTAGGCGGACGTGGTCTCTCTTTCGTTTTACCAGTAGCTATGTTGTGCTTCAGAACTGCACATTCGTTTATATAATGACCTGGCTGTTTACAGTAATTGCAGGTCCCTTTAACGGGAGCTGTAGGATGACTGGCTTGACTCGGACCCCTCTTCTGACTGTCTTGTGGAACAGACTGTGCAACTAGTACTTTCATTTTCGTGTCTTTCATACGTCTCCTTTCATGTTCCTGCTCCTCCCTGATTCTGTTCTGGTGGTACTGTAGCATCTGGAACATCTGTGACGGAGTATTAGCTTGCCAGGTACTTTCGACTTTCAGTACTCGATTTTTAACTTGTGGACTTGAATTCTCAACTAGTTTGGTAACAAAAAGATGTGGATACGATTCACTACTTGTTTTCAGACCACTATTAATAATGAAACATTTCTCAAATCTAGAATAAAAATCACTAGTATCTTCGTCTTGTTTCTGTTTACAGGCTGAGATGGCATCCCAGTCTTCCTTTTTCGTGGCTAGTAATCTTGGCAAGACTTGTATTAACAATTCGGGCAATGCTTTAGCTTTATCCCCAAGACCAGTACCTGGAACTCGTGTGTTATCTTAAGTCTCTAATGCGGTCCAATCTATCTTTTTCTCTCCCACCTCCCATTCCTTTTCTTTGAGTTTTTCATATATGCCCGCAGGCAACAGGACCTTTAACATTTTAATGATATCAGGATACGTGTATTCTCCCATACGGAGCATGTCCTTTAATTCACGATGGAACCCTGCTGGATCTTTATCGTGACAGGGTATTAACTTTTTCATTTCTAGAAGTTCTATTTTCGTGATAGGGGTGTAAACAAATACTCGTTCTAGATCACCCCCCTCTCCCTTAACTGGATGTACTTCTCGCAACGGATTCTGTCTGTCCATGTAGAATGATTTTCTTTCTGGGGGTGGAACAGGAACAAAATGTGGATTCAGGAACGTTCTGTATTTGTGGCGCTGTTCTAGAATGACACTAATTAAATCGGTACCTAGACCTTTCCATCTGTTTAGGAGTAACTCGTTCAGTACATCATACAAAGGACCTGGATCAGAATGCTGATCCTCATACAGTGTAATGAGGTGCTGGATCATATACATACCGACCAGACGCTGCTCGGCTGGGGGCAGCTTCAGAAACGTTTGGGCCACTATTTCATCTGGAAACGTGGCAGAATCACTAGTCCATCGAACGGCTGATCGGGCTAGTTCTTGTTCATGCATGGTACTGAGCTCACTATAACCTATTCGTAGTTTCAGAATTTTATCAGTAACCTGGAATACTTGTTCAAGAGAACACTGTTCTGGTACTGGAGGAGGAAAAACTTTCTTGTAATCCAGACGTGAATGTCGGTCGGAAAGTCTAGTTCTACCTACATACGCTATTCTGTTGGGATTCTCGCTGTCTACCTCTTCACTTGAAGAGTCATTCTCTTTCTCGGTTGCTCTTTTTGCTTCTTCTTTCTGGTGTATACTTATAATTTCTTTACGAATTTTCCTGTACATATTTTCTACACTACCTTGTGTCTTATGTTTTCCCTCGGCTATATTGTCACTCCACCTAGTCAGGGCTTTCATCTCGTCTTTGTCTTTATCAGGATAATCTTGTTCTCTTATTAAGCAGTTAATCAAGAACTGTAAAATCATATTTTGAATCTCGGCTTTTCTATGTGCCATAGCTTCGTGAATACTTCCTGGATTCTCCCCTGTACGGATAAAATGATATATTCTGTCTAGATGTTCTTTCATATCAGGCAGGGAGGCCAAAAAGTTGGCAACCCGTCTTAAACGTACTGAATATAATATCATGTAGCCTTCGCCTGGTACTGAATCATATATGCAGTCAGTAAGGTGTCGCTTGAGGTCTGCGTATGTAGTCACTTTTGGCGTACGCTGTAACCCTGCGTCTCTCAGCGTCATTCGTTTTACTTGAGGCGGGGTGGTAGGAGCACCTCCCCCCGCTGCTCCTGAACTGGAATCGTCAGTTAATACTGAACGGGCTGGTAAAGTAACTGGCAAAACACGTGGTGTGGACTGGTCCGGGGGTACTGGCACATTAACGGAGTCCCCGGGACCAGTGGCTGGAGGAACAGGAATTACATTATTAACAGGGTGCTGAGGGTGAGCAGGCGGAATAGGATTTGCATATTCTGGGACTGTATCGTCCAAATAGGACGAAAGAAAAATTTCAGCTGCAGTCGGTTTATGACGTAGCTTAATCGGGACCAATGGTAGCGGTAAATTACAGGGTGTTTCCGGGGTTGCCTTCGGCAAGCCCTCGGCGAGAAGAGGATACATACCTTTAATAAGGGCATTTCTCTGTCTGTCTGACTGTTCTGCTCTAACTCGATCACCTTCTTCTAGAAGTTCCCTTTCTTGGGCTTTTTCTGAGGATTCCCTACTTAATTCTGCTTTTCTGAATTCTTTTTCGGTTCTTCTATGAGATTCTTTGCGCCATAACTCGATGGCATCTTTCTGAGACTGTCTGGCTTTCTTTTTCCATAATGCTTCTTCTACTCGCATGATGCACTCGGCATCCCATGTACCTGATACAGGCCATCTATATTTCTCTTCAAGATCCTTCGTGTAATCCGCCCATAAGTCTAGATATAATATGGCATCTAAGCCATGCTTGTGATACATAAAGTGTCCAGGACTGTCCCTAGGAGGGACAGGTACTGCTTCTTCGAGTAACCCTTTTCTAGTTTTTATCTGACGTAATTTCGAAAACAGAGGCATTTTGGACTAAACACAATACACAATAATCACAGTAATGAAATGGCAAACAAATCACTCATACCACGACATAGAAATACATTAATAACAGTTCGAACAGAATACTACCTGATACACTGAAAACATAACTCTTGAATTTCTCGAGAACGGACTTACTAGAATTACTGGATGCACTGCTAAAACAGTACAGAACATACCGGTCTCGTAAAGAGACACGTCATACCGTATCCACCTAGGTGAATACTTCGGACTGGATCTGTGTACCCAAACCCATCGGACCAGGGACAAACTAATGAACCTGTCTAGATACTTCCCCCGCAACGGTGCTCACCGGGAAGCAGAAACTGAAGGCCTCGGACTGGACTGGACTGCTACGACGTCTGGTTACTACGCATGCGCTTCGAACTTCGGACTTCAGAAACAGGTGGGCCTCCAGATACCTCGGACCTTGTTCTCTCGGCTTGGGCTCTGGTCGGGACGAACCGCATTCCTCACCGCCTCGTCTGGATGCCGGACCGCAGTCTCCGTCTCCTCCGTGGGCCTGAGGGAGACTTGAAGCAGAAATATCTGCACGTGCACGGTAGAGTTCCGTCACGGCTGTAGAAGGGTCAGGGGGCCTGCGTTACATCGCCGGCGCGTGGGGAAGGGGCTCGTCCCTGTTCGGGCGCCATTATGTGGTAAATAAATAATTAATTACCGGTACTATTTTTCTATACATTAAATAAAACAGATAGCTCAATAAATAAGAGGCAGGATCCGGGGAATCTGAGTTTAACAGGCTTTAATCAGGCACAAGGGAATGGACAGGATCGGAACAGCCTGAAATAGAATGACACGAGTGGCAGCTGCAACGTCTCATTAACAGTACATAGTATATATAGGAAAACATTATAATTGCATTGAATACAGTAGGCGTAACAAGTGACAAAACGTAAGATAAGAATACATGGGCGTAAAAAGAAGGCGTGTACAAAGACATGTGATGAGAACGTCACAGAAGTGTCATGAAGTGGGTGGATACATGGAGGGGGCTACCTGGGCAGCTGGAACCTTTAACCTAGTGGTGCGCGCAAACAGACAATGACGTGTGACTAAGGAGAGCTGGGGGCTCTGACTTCTGCACTAGAAGAGGAGACGAAAGTCTGAGATGTCAGGACGACATGTACCTATAGCATATCTGGTATCTGGTGTTTGGAGTACTTGTTGATAGAATCTAAAAGTTATCAGGGTAAAGGCTACTTGACACTAAGGCTGGTGCATGCATATATTCTACATGTATTGCGTGTGCTATGAATCTTCTATGGATATTAGTTCAGTAATTCACTTGCATGGAGACAGAAAGACTAGACTATAGCTGAAGCTGTTTATGCGGTTCGTTAGCTTAGGAATGTGAAGACGAAGAGCTGAACTGATAACTAGAGGCATAACATA
This sequence comes from Lissotriton helveticus, assembly GCF_964261635.1. Classification (NCBI taxonomy): domain Eukaryota; kingdom Metazoa; phylum Chordata; class Amphibia; order Caudata; family Salamandridae; genus Lissotriton; species Lissotriton helveticus. The sequence continues at coordinate 1,170,048,834 of NC_136059.1, read as the reverse complement.
TTCTTGGCAGACAGGCAGGCAGAGCCAGGCTGGGCACCGCGCTGCGCGGCAGGAAGTAAGTGAAGGGTCAGGGATGCACGTGGGGGCTACATCGCTCCTCGGAGTGAATTCAGGAGACTGGAGCTTGAATCTGGTGTTCAGGCCCGTTGAGGCCTAAAAACGGGGACAATGCGGTGAATATAACGTGCACAATGTAAAACGTTGGCAACATAGGCCTAATACTCGTTGCTTTCACGAGAACTGGAAACTGGCATACTAACGTTGGACACAACTATAATTGCGTCTTTAATCGATCATAGGGGAATATATGCATATCGATCATGCACATATAATATAGGATGGGGAACACGTAGGCACATATGACAAGGCAAAATTCAATTTTACTCACTGTAAGAGACATTAGTTAGTGATAGATTCCTTACCGACCCACCCATCCTCCCCGTTCTGCGAACCGATATCTAGGGTTAAGGTCATCCCCTTTCAGGGCCCTAGTTTCATGGCACCAGTGTTGGTTCTATCATGGCTCTGCGTATCTGGCGCAGAAAAGCTGTGTATCAGAACTGACGTCAGCGCGCATGGGCGGCGTCTAAGTACTCCAACGACGTCATTCCGGCTCAAACGACGCCGACGTGGAGCCGCGGACGACGCCTGCCGGCGCACAGGGGTATTGCTGTGCAAAATTTTCCGGATCCAGTCTGACGACTGGGGATATTCTAAGGTAAGGAATCTATCACTAACTAATGTCTCTTACAGATATATCGTTACACAAGTCGTAACTTGTGCATTCAGCCCAGGTGGTCTGTTCCATAATCATCCACTGGGAAAAGGTGGACCATATTTCTTTAAAGGCATAAATATTCCCGTAATTTATCCAACATTCACACTGTTGCCTCTGTAGGTCATTTTCTTGAAGGGACGAAAAGCTGACTGCAGAGCGCGCAAGGAGGCCAGTCGGGAGGAATTGAACAATTTATATAAATCCTGCTTAACTGTAGACTAGGGGGAAGAAGGAAAAGGGCGTGTAGGGGTGAAGCCGCAAGGGGTTGGGCGGATGGAGACTTGTTGTCATTCCCGCAGAGAGGACAGGGTTAGCGGGCGTGGTCGGTGTCATAGGAAAAATCGGGAGGGATGGTGTGACAGGGAGAACAGTAAGAGGGGCAGTGGGGGTAGGAGTGGGCGGTGGCAGGGGGACATGCGGGGTGTGAGGCGTCAGGGCAGGGTACATTGGGGCATATGCAGGAGGGCTTCAAGCAAAGAATTACCTTCTTCTCCGCCTTCCATATGGCCCTTTCCTTTCTCCTCACGAGCTGTATAACATTTTTGTACCCGGGCCCCATGCTCGCTATCGGCTATTTCTACTGATTTTGTCATTTGATTTTTTTAATTTTCTCTGGCATGGTCGGCCATTGACACGTTCTTGTTTTCTTTCTTGAGCCTTCTGCTTTCTAGCTCTCTCCTATATCTCTTTCCTCCAAAATCGGACAGATTCAAACATAGACGGGTGCGTTTTTCTTTTCATTAATTGTTCCTCTAAGTTGGCGAGAACTTGGGAATTAAAGGAGCCATAAAGTGGCCACTGTAATTCCACGTTACTATTTCGTATATTTTACCCAGAATGAGGAAAACATTATGGCAGAAGGGCCATGTTTAACATACATCGTATGGCATGGGGTCCCTTCTGGAGGATGCGGACAAGCCGCCTCCAGCTGGGAGTCCTGTGTACACATACAACAACATAATTTCTTGAACTTACTACTGACTGGCATGCTTAAAAAATGGATAACAGACACCAGCGGGTTTTTAAAAATCACCTTGCTTGCTTGGCTTTTGCAAAAGTCAATAACAGCAGAATCATACAGAACAGACACCAGCGGGTTTTAAAAAAAACTCACCTCGCTTGCTTGGCTTTTACAAAAGTCAATAACAGCTTGGCTTTTCCAGAAGTCAATAACAGAATCATAAAGACTTAGTGGGTGATCAGTCCACCCTTACCTTACAGGGGTAGTTCCCTTCTGCAGACGTAGGGCTGTGTCCTGCGCCAGAATTTATTTGCTAGGGGACTCCAGCGAGAACGTGGTCATATGGCCCAGACCGGTTGGGGAGGAACAGCGGCTGAGTCCTTCGGCTTACCGGATTGCAAGAATCCCTTGGGTAGGGTACCTCCGTCGGAGTCTCTCTGTGCACCTCCTCACATCCACCGGGCCTGAACTTCGTGCTCGTGGAGACCCTGTTCAGGCGCCATTTGAAGAACTGGAATAACCCACTTACTGGGTCTCGGCGGCGGGGGGCATCGTCCAAGTCTTCCATACCCTTCATACGTAGTAAAAGGAGACACAGGAGCCTTCATCTGCAGGAGGAACCCATATTTATTCAAATAGCCCGGGCTATGGAACAGAGTCCCAAGCTCATCAGAAACAAGACAGAGGAGGCTGCTGCTTTACTCTGCAGCTTACAAGCCTTTTATACTTTTTCATTCTGGTCTTTTGGCTGTTAGTTCACTGTTCAATCAGGGCAGTGTTTGCAGTTGATAACCAGATCCAGACAACGATTGTAGATGGTGACCTGGCCAAGGCTTGGTACACAAATCATTGTTCACTCGGCTTGATCAAGGTTCAGTCTTTCAGGTCATTGTTCACTCAGCTTGATCAAAGCCCAGTCTTTCAGGTCATTGTTTAATCACCCTGATCAACGCCCAGCAGTCAGACCACCATAACCTGATCATGGTGTCAAGGATGTCTACCAGGCTGGGAGCAGGAGATGGAAAACAAATCATTTACACAGGGTGTGAGTGTCTCATGGCTTTCTGTTGAACTGCAAGAACAGGGGATGTTAGGTGTGTGACAGTTCCTGGGCAGAAATGCAGGCTGCAAGATGGCTGTTGTTGTGTTAGTTAGATTTTCCTCAGGCATCAGCCGAAACGACCAGGTGGGTCCCGTGGAAGTGTTTGACACGAGATGGCAATGAAAAAACAATTGAGTCCCGGTCCAAATGATGCCGATCAGAAAAACACTTTTCCTCAACACTATCTCGAAAATTCTTGCCTCTTTAAACCCGAACAATCCCTTCAATGATCCTCTCTCATCTAACTGCCTAGCTGCAGCCTCTCAGGCTATCATCCCTTCCTGGACCTCAATAATCAACTCCTCCCTCCTCCAGGGCTCAATTCCTGATTTGCTCAAGGCTGGCCAAGTTGTGCCCATCCTAAAAAAAAATACGCTGGACCCTGCTTCCGCTGAGAACTATAGACCCATATTTAACATCCCACTCCTAGCCAAAGGTCTGGTAAAATGTGTGCAACAGCAACTGAACCTACACATCAACAAATTTCACCTGTTAGATGACTTCCAATCCGGGTTCAAATCGGGACACAGCACGGAAACCACCCTCCTCCACATTGTAGATGACGCTCTCCAAGCCCTCGACCAAGGCAAAGCCTGTCTCCTAATCCTTCTAGACCTTTCCTCTGCCTGCAACACGGTTCATCATCAATTTCTCCTTGAACGCCCCAAACTCAGGATGGGGTTGGAGGGCACCGCCCTTGAATGGTTTAGATCCTTCCTCCAAAACCGCTCACAGAGAGTCCTCTTCAACGGTAATCTATCCGCCCCCTCTCCGGTTACGGTTGGAGTCCCCCAAGAATCAACCCTCTCCCCTACCCTCTTCAACCTTTACCTTGAGGCTCTCACCGAGGTTCTTCGTGCCACCAATATCGCCTACCTTATGTACGCCGACGATACACAAATCTTTTCTCCCTGAATGAGGCCTTGATGCTGACAGTCCACTGGCTCACCGCCAACCAGCTTAAATTCAAAGCAAATAAAACTGAATTTTTTCTTATCTCTCCACCCAAATCCAATCCAGACATCCAGGAATGGATCAAGACCATCTTGGCACTAAACTGCCCTCCTACCATTCTTGACTCTGCAAAATCCCTTGGAATAACCCTGGACGGCAGCCTGAACATGCCTGGCCATATACACTCGATGGCCAAAACGGCTAGATTCCACCAGAGTTACCTAAGAAACCTAAAACCCTTCCTCGATGTGTCCGACCTTAAAACGGCAGTACAGGCACTAGTCATTTCCAGATTAGAATATGGATGCTCTACTCTTGCAGGGTTACCCAAGAAATCTCTGGCCCCATTGAAAGCCTGCCTCAACACTGCCGCCAGACTACTAACCGGCTCCAAGAAATTCGACCACATCTCTCCCCACCTCAAAGCACTGAACTGGCTTCCCCTAGAGGCCATAATCCAATTTAAACTGGCCTGCATTACTCACAAAGCTCTCTGTAACAACTCCCCTACATTCCTGGCACAAAAACTTGTGATATCTGGAGGACCCAGAAACTCCAGTTCTGCCAGAGACCTACTGCTGCAACCTGCACGCTTCCGGAAAAAAAAAACTACAATCGGGCCTTCACTGGGGCTGCGCCAATGATTTGGAATTCACTCCCACTCGCTATCAGAAGACTTCCGTCCTTGGCACACTTTAAGAAGGAGACCAAAATATTCTTAATGGGTACATACCTCGCCTAATGAAAATGTTACATTATTATCTTTCTATGGATGATACCTATTCCTGCACTCCTGGCCATTCCCCCAAGAGTTGAGACTATGTGCCTTCTTGTACAATGTATCTACCTGTTCTAACTTCTTTCCCACATGTAGCCGGTACGTTAGACTATGTGTTTTCTTGCATTATGTATCCCCTATTTTACCCAATTAATTCCTCCCTATCGCTTTGTACACCACCCTTAATACTGTAAAGCGCTCTGATTCCCTCACGAGTCTGGTTCGCGCTCTATAAAACTATTAAATAAATAAAAGCAACTGATTTGTAATGGGAGAGAATAATGGTCCCACACATCACTGTGTATAGTCTACATGGTCCAGCCAATTACGTGTGCTAAGTCACGTTGGCTTTCTTCAGGACCAGGTGTACTAGGAACCAGCCTAGTGTAATGTGAGCATGCACGCTAAGGCATGCAGCGAAAGTATGATGGATCGTAACTTTCGGTTTTCACTGACCTCTATTACTGCAATCTGAAGTGGATAAAATGTGCGAACATTAAACAGACCAACAACAGTAGCTCAATGAACTCCAGAAACATCTATTGCTCATATGTTGATCAAAATCATGCCCATATCATGCAGTGGTGCTCAGGGCGTCGAAGCACAGTAAGCTTTAATGTGTCAACTAACATCTTTATACTCGCAACTCAGTGAATGCCAAGTTTCCTCCTGCATAGTGCTTTTACATACTTAAAAGCGTGTACGAGGAGCAATACCAGATTCACACCATGCTGTTCCGTCAACAATTTTTCTTATGCCAGAGGGGTGGTGCATTGGTGAGAAAGGTAGAAATAAAATGGTAGGGCACATGCAGTGCAAACACACGTGCTGCATACACTCTAAAAAAAATTAAATCAGGGGTGTGTGAAAACTTAATGTGCGCATGAGTCTGACTCAGCTGAGAATGCATAGTGCATAGAACTTAAAATAACATACTTAATGTCACATGGACTTCCGGCGACATGGATCGGCCGGGGTGCGCGGGCCTGTAGTCATAGACTATGGAAAATATCATCAGCGATATTGGTAATGCCTTTAGGGTCAACGCCAAATCTCTCAATCATGGCTCGTTATAAACAGGGTTCATAACCAACCACGACTGAGAACTCTGGAGTTGAGGCTGAAGGCACTGCGAGTTACTCACAGTGCCAACATGAAAAATGAAATACGTACTTACCAACTGGCTCGGGTCCTCTTCCCCTCGGTGTTCCTAAGTCCTGCGGGGAGCACATGGTTAGAGTCAACACCCTTAACCACTCCAGATGCTGCTCTCATGCTGCCGATAATGTTTAGCAACATGAGAGAAGCTTCAAAATTGGTTGTTGCATGCTGGCTTGAAGCTCCCTCAGGCACTGGGGGCCTGTACCTGCTCCATCCAGCTGTCTAACACAGCTCGGATTGGAGATGTTTAAAGTGTGCATGTCTGGCTGGCTGTTGCAAGACAGCCAGCCAAAGTGACATGTACACTTTAAACTTAATTACCCACAACTCCTCCCTGCTGCTGACACTCAGGCCCCACCTCGCCTTGACACTTGGCTCAGGAGTATTACAAAATAAATGGTAATGCATTAACTTTATTAACATTTTATTTCTCTGCAGCATTTTATTTAATGTGGCGATGCTCTTCCTCCCAAATGCAGGAGCCACAGCTGGTGTAGGATAACCTACAAGTTCTCCACACCATACCACTGCCAAACCAATGGGCCTGTTGAAAGATTCAACAAGACACTGAAAGGTATGATCATGAGCCTACCAGAACACGAGGCATAAGTGGGAGGAATTGTTACCGTGCCTGTTGTTCACCCTACAGGGATGTGCATCAGAAAGGAGTGGGTTTCAGCTCCTTCAAGCTTATATTTGGCCACTCTGGGGGTGGCAGCAGGCTCTCGAGAAACCCCTGCAAGATGTAGTGAGCTACATGTTAGCCCTCCGGACTCAAATGAAGCACACCTGGAAAGAGGTCAATGAGAACCTAGAGGCAAGCCAGGAATTGATGAAGCAGTGGTATGACCAGCAGGCCATTCTGGTAGAATACCAAACTGGTCAAAAAGTGTGGGGCATAGATCCTGTGGGTCCCTGAGCCATACAGGATGGGAGGACAGGGTCTTATGAAATCAATGAGAAGAAAAGTGAGGTCACCTATGTGGTGGACCGCAAGACCTCTATCAACCCTTAAAGGGTACTATATGTGAATTGCTCAAACCACACTTTGAGGGGGTTCAATTGACAATGCTCACAGTGACAAATGATGGTGAGGAAGAGATGACACCCTACCAGATCTCCTTTCTTTCAAGGAAGAGGATGGCTCGGTGGAAGGGGTTGTCTTTCCCCTTCTCTGACCCCACAGCAACTGGGGGACTTTTGCCACTTGTTGGGGCAGCTCACCTCTCATTTCTCACTTATCCCGTGGCTCCCCATTTGTGCACTCGTGACATTGACATGGAGGACAGCATGCCTGTTAAAAATAACATGTATAGGCGGTATGACAAAGTTAGGGCCAGGATCAACGATGTGGTTTCCAGGATGGTGGAAGTCGGGGTGATCAAGCCGTCCTGTAGTCCCTAGTCCAGCCCAGTGGTCTTGGCACCCAAGACTGTGCTTCCTCTTCTCCCCTCCAGGCACCACCCCAGAACTCAGGTTCTGCGTTGACCACAGAGGCCTCATTTTTGTCACCTAGGCTGATTCTCACCCAATCCCCCTAACTGATGAGCTCATGCACAGGTTGGGGGCTGCCACATTATTGAGCACCTTTGATTTGACATCAGGGTACTCCTACATTTCCCTATCTGGAGAGGCCAAAGAGAGTCCAGCATTTTCCACCCCTGAGGGCCATTATCAAGTTAGACTGATACCCTTTGGACAGCAGAGGCATTAAATAATGCCCCTGCTACCTTCCAGAGGTTAGTCAGCCGGGTTCTAGCTGGACTGGAAGAATTGAGTACAGCCTACCTAAACGGCATTGCTGTCTTCAGCTCCAGCTGGGATGATCACCTGTGCCACGTCAGAGGTGCTTCAGGTGGCCTGACTATCAAGGCAAGCAAGTGCCGGATAGGGCAGGGCTCACCACGTTGGTGGAGGCATTGAACAACCTCTCCAGCCCAAGATAGAAACCATACTGGCTTGGGAGCACCCAAATACCTAAACTGACGTCAAGGCCTTCTTAGGAGTCTCTGGATACTACAGGAGATTTGTCAAGGGCTATGTCACCATTGTGGCCCCCTTGACAGAACTTACTTCAGAGAAGCAGCCCAAGAAGGTGATCTGAATGATCACTCCGAATGAAGCCATGTGTACAGCACAAGAACTCAAGGCACCTGGCTTCTCAAAGAGTTCCTTGTGCAGACAGATGCTTCAGATCATGGGATTAGGAATGTTTTATCACAGCTGAATGTTGTGGGCCCAGACGATCCTGTAGCCTTCATCAACAGAAGACTACTTCCCAGGGAACAAAGGTGGAGTGTATTTGATAGTAAGACATTTCCAGTGGTCTGGACACTAAAGAACTTGCGACATAACTGTTTGGGACTCACATCTGGGTTCAGACAGACCACCTGACTCTCAGATGGCTGATGCATATGTGGGGTGAGAATCCTAAACTGTTGAGATGGTCCATTTCCCTATAGGGTATGGACTTTATGGTGGAGCATAACCCTGGGGCTGATTATGGTGATGGTCTCTCCAGGTTTTTCGGCCTCAGTGATGAGAACTCCCATGGGGGTGGGTAGTTCGCGCTGCTTTTTGCTGGCGGGGACCCTTGTTGGAGAGGACCATCTTTGATTGGTATTCGCCCAGATTTTTTCATTCCTATGCTGAATCCAGTTTTGCTGGGTTTAGGATTCTGTGGACTTTTCTCCTCGGACCAACCTAATAAGTCGATCTGACAAAGGTGCATCATCACTTTTCCAAAGATCAAGGTTGCTCCCGCTACGTTTTTTCTGCAGCAGCAAATCCGATTTAGCAGGACTTGATGGAGAAAGTGTCTGGTCATGTGGTGCACTCTTCAGCTACAAAGTATCCGTCTGATGAGGGACCTTCTCTGGGCGCAAATTTAAAATTCATCCCACGCTAAGCTTTCTCACCAAAAATGAACAGTTTCACTGAGACCTCGTCCAGCGGCTACCTCATCATGTGGAGTTGTTTTCGGCCACATCCTTGGCCACCCCTGTTCAGGATTTTGGACTTCCATTGCAGAGAATAAGTCTGAAGGTAAATCTTTTCACCAGGACGAATCTTGTTCCTGTGTCTGACCCGCATTCTATTGCGGTCCGTCTTAATTATTTACTCTGCCTGCCAAGTGCAACCAGATAACTGTGATTGGCGCTTACCGCTATTTTCCGCTATTTTGAACCTTCAATTAAATAAATTCATGACTCCAGTTCTTTTTATTAGAGTTTTGTCATTTTCTTGTTATTTTATTAATTAAAATGCACTCTATTTTCTAAACTAATTTGGGATTTTTCCTATGTTGCGTTTCCACTTTCCTGCTGTTTGAGTACTGAATAATTACTTTACACATTGCCTTTAAGTTTAGCCTGACTGCTTTGTGCCAAGCTGGCAGAGGTTTGAGCATAGGTTTATTTAATGACTTTGTGGTTCACCCTGACAACGATTGTGATTATTATTTGAGGTGGGTTCTCAACCCTCTCAACTAATACCTCAATCTTTTATATGGGGGCAGAAGTTTGCATGACATTTTGAATCGAGAAAACATAGTTACTCTATTGTGGGCGCACTCATAATTAAGGGAGTTACACAAAGTTTGGCATTTGTAGGACACAAATATCCTGCAGCCACCAAACTTTATATAACCCCCTTAATCGTTAAACCTAAAGGATGTTTAACTGATTAAATGTTTTAAGCTTGGGAGGGGGGTATAGTTGGGGAAATAACAAAGGTTAAATGCTTCTCACAAGATATAGCAAATTAAAAAAAAAAGTATAAATAAGGACTTCGAGTTGAACAGGAAACCCCTTTAATGTACTCCTATTTTTCGCAACTGCTATTTTAGTATTAGAACATGCCAACGTCTTGGACCACTGTTTAGTGCCAACTTTGTCTGCGCTATCATAAACATCTCCATCAGTCTCCTCTGTTTGCATCACTATGGTATTTTGCTTACAGAAGGATCTCATTGAGAGTCTTTATTTGCCAACAAATCCAATGTTGCTGTATCTGAGCCCTAATCTCTAGATAGAAACCAAGAACAATAGTTGACATAAACCTGCTCAGATTCTTCACAGTTGGGTCTTTGATTCCACTCTGTTCCTTGTAAACCTGGATCATTCTATCAAAGAAGGCATGTACCGACTCTTTCAGTTCCTGTGTTGTCCTCAAGGGTTTTGCCCAATTTACTTCCTTCTGTGGTAACTTAGTTTTCAAATGTGCAATCACAGCATCATATTTAGCCTTGACCAATGAGGAAAGGGAATTTTCATTCACAACTCTCTCTGGCTCTTGTCTAGGACAATCGACAGTTCTCTCACGAATATATGATTATACCACGATTTCAATTACCACGCATGGCTTTACCACGCGAATTTTACATCGCAAGTGGCTTTACCACGCTGGTATTTACAACGTAGGATTTTACTACGCCTAGAAACGTCTTACCTGCACGTCTTTCTCTACGAGCCCTTACTTCCATCCTCCATTGAAACAAGCGTCAAAACACGTATACCAAAATAAAAAAAGGACTGCTTTTTTGACGTACACGGCACGTCTTTGGGGGAGGCTCTTTCCTTTTTCTTTTAAATTTATGTTCGTTTTTTTTTAAAGTAAACTGCTTGTTATTTTTGGGGGGGGAGACCCCCCCCAGCCCCCCTCCGAGCCCCCCCCCCTTTGCCCCCCAAGCCCACGCAGAACGACTTGAAGGAATACCACGTCTCCCCCCCAGCCCGTGGTAAAGACGTCGTGGAAGGCACCCTGCGTGGAAGGCACCCTGCGTGGTAAGTGTCACGTGGTAAACGTTAGTAGTGGTAATGCCTTCGTGGTAAATGATGTTTCCCTTCTCTTACATCACCTCAAAAAACATGTGTAAATCCTTCCACAAGACTTTCAAGATACTTACAGTTCTTTCTATCCGTTTGCACCATGTATCTGGGCTCTATTTCTTCTTTGGAAGACTGTTCGGGAAATGAACATGATCTGCTTGAGTCACACAACGTGCATGCATACTCCTCCCTGTAGCTCTGCTAAACTGTACTAAGTTGCTTCTGCATCATCAGTATTATCACCTATGTCACCATCTAACATCACCCTTTTCTTTCTCGCTTACGACCTTTGCCATCTGAATCTTTATTGATCTCACCACTCTCAGAGAATCTAATCCTGACGTGTTTTCAAGCCTCACAAGTTGCCAGGGATTCTGAAATTCTTTCTTAACTTCTTTATTTGTGACTAATCAAAAAAATACTTTTCGGCTAAAGCCTCCATACTTGCATACGCCTTGTGTGTAATTGTAGCAGCTTTCTTTCTCATATACACAAATTCACTCTCGCTACAGTGTTTTAGAAAGTCTATGCCCAGATTTCCCTTCACAATCTCCTCAAGCTCGGTTTTCAACTGTACAATGTTGATCTTTTGGGAGACCTTTTCTTTAGACTGGAAGGATGATTCGGGTGCTGCAGTCGCAGTGGCCCCATCTGTGTTAGATGCGTCAGTGGACTCTCTCTGGGATAGTACTGTGGCATGAACACCCACTCTTGCTGGGGTCTGTGGGGTGCTTGAAATTGCTTGTACCTGGGATGTGCCCATAATTAATTTCATGGTGGAAATGCTTGTGCTTGCTAGAATCTGGGGTTGTTGACATCAGGGGAGCACTTTCAGCTGCTCATTATGAGTTACATCTTGAACCTATGGTAACTGAGGAGTACTGGAATCTACATATGTCAGGCGTGCAATTGCAACTGCAGGGCGACCTGTCGTTGTTCCTCCCTCCGGGGGTCTCGGTAGGGGTTGCCCTCTGGGCTGAGCTTAATTGTTTAGGGAGTGGTCTTGACCTCAGCAAATCATCTAAAAATTCATGATCCTCATCACTTTCAGTCCCTGTGTCATTCTCCTCCTCTTTCTTGCTAGGGTATTTCTCCCATTCAGAGTCTCACTCACAACCACAGTGTAAGCACCTTCTGCATCTATCATATCTTCACGCCAGATGATTTACCTCTCAGTAAATTGTGCTTCCACCTAGCTGCTATTTTTATTGTATGTCTAAATCTTATATCTCACCCTCTCCTTTACAGTTGATACCTGGTCCTAGAAAGTTAAAGCCTCAAAATGTGATGTACTGGGTTGGGGATTCATCTCTCACACTCCTTTCCTCGATTGTCAAGCCTCCTTATGTAAAAGTGCAATGTAAAGTGAATTGCATATCCCCGTCTTTTTCAGGGTACTTATGTCATTGTTTAAGCCACATGCACATATTTAACACTTTGTGAGCGGCAACTCTCTGGTGGGCGAACGTTTGTGTGGCAACTTCACCGTCTTGCAAATAACTTTCTCGGCGCTCATAGAAATGTTACCTGTGTTTTCGTGTTCATAATGTATACACCAGAGCAGAGGTCTTCAAATCTTTTACTCTGAGCCCCCCTAGGCAAAATGTTTTGAGGTCGAATCCCCCTCCAAACCTTTATGGCAAGGATTGGGGGAGCGGGAGGGACATGACTGCATGCAGGGAGTGGGGCTTATGAGATGATTTCAGGAATACTTTTTCTATAGCTTATGAACCACACTAAATATGAGACTTATACAACAGCAAATGCATCAAATAAAAACAGATATTATCCCAAACAAACTGCTCCCCATAATTGGGGTGTTGTGAGCCCCTCACACTCTTTGACCCCAATGCAACTACACCTGATGCACTAATGATAACTGCAGCCCTGAGTAGCAGGCTATCTCCTCTGCATCTTTTACCTCTTCCCCACCATGACAGATCATCACCTCGGTCCTTATGCTTGAAAAGAAAATAAGCTCCAATGCCCCTTTTTTAAAGGTAGACAGTCATAACTGTGGTGCAGTGGGTCCCTCAAATCCATCGGCCTTAGTCCTGCTGCATCTGCTTCCTTAATGATAATCAGCAGTGGCAACGTACGCACTTGGCAGCAGTACACGCCTCACTAATGAATGTCCATTAAAAAAAACACATATTGTCACCTTCTTTGGGGGATCTCTCTGAAGAAGCTGTCTCTTGCCATTTGTAAACATAAGAGGAGTGAGTTGTCTGAACGCAAGGTGCGTTCCCAGGCACTTGAAGTAAATCAGCATGTTATTGTTATGTTATAAGTTAAACTATTGCTATTGTGGCATTAATTGAGGGTGGAGGTAATAAATAATGTGCTGATTCTGCAACAAGCGTCTAGCCTTATGATTAGGGTTGCCAGCTCATTATTTTGATGTCGCAGACAGTACAAAAACAGTCACCTAGAGCCGTATTTTCAGCACTTATCTGTGCGTACTTCAAACAGCAAATATAAATAGAAAGCACTTTTAATTGTGTTCTAGGGCTTCCTGAATAATTCATGACTGATAAAAGGAACAAAGACAGAAAAGTCATATTACAAATGAATACATCCTTTTTATTTATAACCCTATTTAGTGTCAAGACGAGGTCTTTGTAGACTCTTCAAACAACACTTGGGCATGCCAGAGATAAGACTCCAGGCACTTCCCAGCCAAGCCCACAGCTGTAAGCATGGGCGTAAAATCCGCTCCGATCGCGGATTTTTCGGATTTTCGGCAAATTCGCAATCCGCGAACTCTCGCGAATTTGTCGAGAATCCACTCGCGGCGGATTTTTTGCTTGGTTGCGGCGCGCGGCGTGGTGCACGGCGTTCACTTTCCGTCATTTAGCGTTTGCCGAGTTGTTTTTCTTTGCGAGTGCCGCGCCATTTTGGATCTTGCTGCGTGATCCCGCGGGAGTTTGGCGCCCGCGAATACGTAATCGCGGCTTGCCACCTTGCACAGCACACCTCGCGAGAGTTCGCAATTGCGAACACGTAGTTGCGGCGGAAACGAACAATCTCGCACTCGCGAAATAGAGATTTTGCAATTCTGCACAAGAAAATCACCAGCAAACAGGATAAACCTTCAGAAAATTATGATTTTTATCAGAATCACTCCTCAGGTTGACATTTGCATGGCCTTTTTTTTTGCAAGGAGTCCATTTTTGGGGGGGGGAGGAAGGAAGTGCCCCACAGTCTCCAACTTCCTGTTCCTGTCCAGCAGGCTCCTCCCAGTGCTTTGTCCATCTCCTGGTCACTTTCATTTGGATCTGGAGCTGGAAGGATTACTTTTTGTGGGTGCTGCTGGATATTTGGATTTGAGGCCTTTTTGACTGTCTTTGGATCACTTTTGGATTAGAAATCAACTTTCACAAGTAAGTTTGTTTGGGGCATTACAGTTGCTGCAAGTACAATTTTGGAACTTTTTCAGAACATTAAATAAATTATATTGTGGGTAGCCACAGTATCCAGTAGGACCAGGGTTGGTTAGGGGTGCATGATACAACTGTTTTGTTGAATTTAAACACCATTGAGGCCATGGATGGGCTGGGATTGTGCTGATTTTTGTCGTTTTTTTGGGCCTGCTGGTGTGGCCCTTTGCCCAGGGGTGGTGAGTGTTGCATGGGCCTAGTGTTTCTGAGGGGTGTCTTCTTGAATTTAAACACCATTGAGGCAATGGATGGGCTGGGATTGTGCTGATTTTATAGTTTTTTGTCGTTTTTTTGGGGCTGCTGGTGGGGCCCTTTGCCCAGGGGTAGTGGTGCATGGACTGAGTGTGCCTGTAGTGTGGTCTCACTCTCTTTAATGTAAACATCCTGGATGGCATTGGATTGTGGTGATTTTTGGCTGTTTTTCTGTGTTTTTTGGGGTGTACTGTTGATGTGGACTGGCCATGTGGGTGGTGGTGGTGGCCATCTTGAGTGCTGGCTGGTACAGGCAACATGTGCTTGGGGTGTAAGGGGCCATTTTGAAGAGAGGCAGTGTCTGAGGCCTGCACTTATTTTGCCTACTTTTCATCCATTATGCCCAGGGGTAGTGTGTGTTGCATGGGCCTAGTGTTTCTGAGGGGTGTCTTCTTGAATTTAAACACCATTGAGGCCATGGATGGGCTGGGATTGTGCTGATTTTATTGTTTTTGGTCGTTTTTTTGGGGCTGCTGGTGGGGCCTTTTGCCAAGGGGTAGTAGTGGTGCATGGACTGAGTGTGCCTGTAGTGTGGTCTCACTCTCTTTAATGTAAACATCCTGGATGGCATTGGATTGTGGTGATTTTTTGCTGTTTTTCTGTGTTTTTTGGGGTGTACTGTTGATGTGGACTGGCCATGTGGGTGGTGGTGGTGGCCATCTTGAGTGCTGCTGGCTGGTACAGGCAACATGGGCTTGGGGTGTAAGGGGCCATTTTGAAGAGAGGCAGTGTCTGAGGCCTGCACTTATTTTGCCTACTTTTCATCCATTATGCCCAGGGGTAGTGAGTGTTGCATGGGCCTAGTGTTTCTGAGGGGTGTCTTCTTGAATTTAAACACCATTGAGGCCATGGATGGGCTGGGATTGTGCTGATTTTATTGTTTTTTGTCGTTTTTTTGGGGCTGCTGGTGGGGCCCTTTGCCCAGGGGTAGTGGTGCATGGACTGAGTGTGCCTGTAGTGTGGTCTCACTCTCTTTAATGTAAACATCCTGGATGGCATTGGATTGTGGTGATTTTTGGCTGTTTTTCTGTGTTTTTTGGGGTGTACTGTTGATGTGGACTGGCCATGTGGGTGGTGGTGGTGGCCATCTTGAGTGCTGGCTGGTACAGGCAACATGTGCTTGGGGTGTAAGGGGCCATTTTGAAGAGAGGCAGTGTCTGAGGCCTGCACTTATTTTGCCTACTTTTCATCCATTATGCCCAGGGGTAGTGAGTGTTGCATGGGCCTAGTGTTTCTGAGGGGTGTCTTCTTGAATTTAAACACCATTGAGGCCATGGATGGGCTGGGATTGTGCTGATTTTATTGTTTTTGGTCGTTTTTTTGGGGCTGCTGGTGGGGCCTTTTGCCAAGGGGTAGTAGTGGTGCATGGACTGAGTGTGCCTGTAGTGTGGTCTCACTCTCTTTAATGTAAACATCCTGGATGGCATTGGTTTGTGGTGATTTTTGGCTGTTTTTCTGTGTTTTTTGGGGTGTACTGTTGATGTGGACTGGCCATGTGGGTGGTGGTGGTGGCCATCTTGAGTGCTGCTGGCTGGTACAGGCAACATGGGCTTGGGGTGTAAGGGGCCATTTTGAAGAGAGGCAGTGTCTGAGGCCTGCACTTATTTTGCCTACTTTTCATCCATTATGCCCAGGGGTAGTGAGTGTTGCATGGGCCTAGTGTTTCTGAGGGGTGTCTTCTTGAATTTAAACACCATTGAGGCCATGGATGGGCTGGGATTGTGCTGATTTTATTGTTTTTGGTCGTTTTTTTGGGGCTGCTGGTGGGGCCTTTTGCCAAGGGGTAGTAGTGGTGCTTGGACTGAGTGTGCCTGTAGTGTGGTCTCACTCTCTTTAATGTAAACATCCTGGATGGCATTGGTTTGTGGTGATTTTTGGCTGTTTTTCTGTGTTTTTTGGGGTGTACTGTTGATGTGGACTGGCTTGGGGTGTAAGGGGCCATTTTGAAGAGAGGCAGTGTCTGAGGCCTGCACTTATTTTGCCTACTTTTCATCCATTATGCCCAGGGGTAGTGAGTGTTGCATACTTGCATGTCCCTAGTCTTTCTGTGGGGTGTCTTCAATGTAAACATCATGGATGGCATGGGATTGTGCTCATTTTTCTGTGTTTTGTCGATTTTTTGGGGTGTATAACTGAACTGATGTTCCTCTGTCTTCCATTGCTTTTAGGTGCACAAGACTCAAGAGAACCACCAGTGCCAGGAAGAAGTCCTGCAGCGGTGTGTGTGTGCAGCATAACGTCACGCGACGTCACGTCTGGACACAGACAACTCTGCAACTCGTGCAACTGCTGCCTGCTGTTCTGACCTGCTCTGAAGAAGATGGCCCCAAAAAAAGTTACCCGTAGCTCCTCTAGCAAGAAAGGTGCCAGTAAGGAGCAGAAGAAGCAAGTTACCAAGGAGACTGGTGTGCCGCCCGCCCCTTTTTTTGGGAGTAAAAAAAAAAGTATGCCTGCAGCAGCAGCGGGATCTGCTGGGGACCAAGCTGGCAGCAGCACCCCCGCTCCATTGGGCTCAGTGCCACCACCACCACCACCACGCCAACTTAAGTCCAAGCCCTTGAGTGCTGCAGAGGCAGCCAGTATAGTTCTTCAATCACCATCGACCAGTGATGTTGGCTCATCGCAAGAAAGCAGCAGCAATGTCCCTCAATCAACACAGGTTGTTGTAGCTCATCTGACGAGTGTTGAACAACCACAGCCGCAACAACAATCACATGTGCAAGTACAAGCCCAAGTACATGTGGAAGGAGAGGCAGCGCAAGGAGATGCGCAAGCAGAGGTGCATGGAGGGTCACAAGTGCCCACAATAGTTGTTCCTCCCGAAGTAGGGGCACATCAGGAAATCGACAATCAAGGCGAGGTATCATTTGAGGAAGCCACTCCTCCTGATGATCCTTCATTGTCTTCCACACCCCTAGCAAGGAAGAGATCAAGGGTGGTGTCTACATCTTCTTCAAGCACACCTCCTTCTGATGATACGGATCAAACTTGGGAACCAGCACCACTGCCGTCTGAGAGTGAGGCACACCATGATCCGACAAAGGTAGTTAAGCGTAAAAGGAAGCTCGTCCAAAGTCTCAGAGTTATGGAGTGTGATGAGGCTCAACAAGAAGTGGCAGATACTGCTGCTGATGAAGACTCTGCCAACGACGACCCAGTCATCATAAAGGTCACTGCAGCCCCAGCGGGCATGCAGCAAACAGACATTTTGACCCTAGCCCGAAGAGCTGCTGAGCGTGATGATGATGATGTTGTCGATGAGGAGGCAGTGGAAACACCACAATCATTGGAGTTAAGTAGTACACCAACTCGTCCCGCTTCCATATTTCTTTCTGGCAAGAAGAGACCTCCATCCACCTCGACCTTAATTAGTGGCGGTGAAAGTGCACAACGTACAAAAGTTGGGCAATCCAGATCCTCCACTTCATCTGGCATAAGCTTCATGACCACCACCACCAGTATCGCCGCCTCCTCCAGGTCCCACAGACACTTCAAGTCCCCAGTTTGGGACTTCTTTACTGTTTGTCAAAAAAATCCAAAGTTTGCCATTTGTACCCTTTGTAAGCTTGCAGTTAGTCGTGGTAAGCCAGGTACCAACTATGGTACCGGAGGCCAGAGAGGTCATCTTAGGAGACAGCACACTGTCCAATGGTTTGCGCACCTAGATGCGATCAAGAAAGGCCGAATTCAAGGAAACGTTGATGTTGCATCTGATGATGACGAGGAGGAAGAAGACGTGTCAAACACTTCCCTTACACCCAGTACCCCTGTCAGCAGCACACCCAATGTGAGGCACACTAAGAGTGTTGGAGCGAGTGAGACACCAACGCACAAAAGTTCACCAGCGAGCAAAATTGGGTCAACGAAGTCATTATCAGCCCGTAAATGCTTGGTCCAGGGCAACATTAGAACAATGCTTACTTCAGACGTGCCATATGAACGCAACCACCCACTGACGCGTCTGTATAACACTAAGCTGGCTAAAATGCTAGCTGTGGACCTTCTCCCTTTTTCTTTTGTAGAAGCGGTAGGTTTTCTAGAATTAGTGGCAACGCTCTGCCCTAAATGGAAGGTTCCTAGCCGGTTCTATTTTGCCAGAGTTGCGGTTCCAGCACTACATGAAGATGTGCTGGAGGCGATTGGGGCAGCTTTGCAGAAGAGTGCTGTTCACACAATACATCTGACAACAGACATGTGGACCAGTGGCGCAGGCGCTGATTACATGTGCATCACTGCACACTGGGTCTCTTTTTCAGGTGTTAAAGCAAAGCTAAACGCAGGTGTTGACCCGGACAAAGTTTTCAAAGCTGCTCGGAAACATGCAATACTAGCCATGTTTGGCTTGGAGAAAAGTCACACATCCCAAAACATTTTGGACGAGTTTGACAAAAAGGTCTTGAAAATGCTATCTCCAAAAAAACGCAAGATTGGTTATGTTTCCACGGATAATGGCGCCAATGTAGTTAAGGCCATGTCGCTGGGTGACTATTTTAGAGTGCCGTGTTTGGCGCACTGTATCAACCTGGTAGTTCAAAAATTCTTGAGTGATAGAGACAGTGCAGCATTCGCGGTAATGGCCACCTGCCGCAAAATGTGCAACCATTTCAGCCATTCTTTTAAGGCCCGGAAGCATCTGAGGAGGCTGCTACTTCAAAGTCGAATACCAGTGAAAGCACTCATCCAGGAGGTGGCAACACGTTGGAACTCAACCTTCTACATGCTTGAGCGTCTGTATGAGCAGTATACGGTACTCAATCACTATTTCTTCACAGAGGGTACATCTCAGAAGGAGGACATGCGGATGGGTGCGGCGCAATGGGACATAGTTAAAAGCCTGACAGACATGCTTCGTCCTTTTGAGTTCTTCACGCGTGCAGTCAGCCAGGAGGACTGTAATTTGGGAAAAGCTATCCCATTGTTGTGCATGCTGGAGCACCAACTGATGGCGGTGTCTTCTGAGTTTGAAAAAGATGAAAAAAAAAAGACCATTTTATTTTGTCTGAGAAATTAATAGAGCACCTACGTGGTGATGAACGTCTTCAAAAGATCAAGTCAGAACAGCATTACATTTGTGCTACTATTCTGGATCCACGCTACAAAAAGGCGCTGGCAGGCGAAGCATTCTTTCCTTTTGCTGATGCAGATGTTCAAAAGTACAAACATTGGTTAGCCTGGTCAGCCAAGAGGTTTGAAAAAGAACGGCAGGTTATTGAAGGAGAAGACAGTACATCAGATTCAGCATCAGCAGGCCATCCCCAGTCACAAGAATCCACTTCTGCACCTGTGGCTGGGGCACAAGTGACCTCTCAGTCGTTAAAGACACCGGCAAGTGGATCATCTGCACCACACACAATGACAACACTAACAGTGGCTGCGGAGGAGGATTGGCTAAGTTTGATGGGGTATGGTTCTCGAAAAAATGTCACAGGCACGGCAAAAAGTAAGCAAAGTGGAGGAACCGTTGATGACCTTGAGTCGATGGTGCAGGACTATCTGAATGACTCAACAGAGGTCTTTCTTAATGATGAGCCATTGCAGTATTGGCATGGCAAAAAACAATTGTGGCCACAGCTCTCCAACCTGGCTATAAACTATTTGTCTTGCCCACTCGCAAGTGTGTCTTCTGAACGTGTTTTCAGTGCTGCTGGTGGCATTGTAACTCCCAAACGGAGCCGGCTCTCGCCCAAAAATGTGGAGCGGCTGACAATGATCAAGATGAATCAGCACCTCATACCACCAGATTACAAAGTACGAGAAAGCACGCCGCATGAAGACGAGGAGGACGGCAACGTAGATGAGGGGATTTGTTCTCTGTTCGGTGGCACTGACCTCATCCTGCCTGAATTCGCAGAGTATGATGACGAAATCTTCTTCTTATTCCCTGACACCGAGCCCTGAAAATGAGACAATGAATCAATAACTTTCTTTTCGTCCTTATTCACTTTTATTCCTGTGTGTCTCTCTTTCTTTGTTTTGCACAGTTAATTTAATTCAAACTTTAATCACCTAATCCCAAAAACAAGACCATCAGCAGAACTGTCTTCACTTGTTTGCTTATTGATTTGAAGGTGCCGCAGTCTACATTCCTCAGGTTCACAAGTTCTGAAGAACATGCTCCTCTATCCTCCTCCTCCAGACTGCGATATCCCTCAAAGCAGAGTGCTGGATTACGCCCAATGAAGAAAGACTCAGCACTTGTGGGGGTGTTCTACTTCTTTGCGGGTGAGTTGACGGATTTGGGCCCATTGCTGTGAAGCTCTAATAATGGATAAAAGTGTTTTGGACCAAATATGAGGTGGAAATTTCTTGCCGTTTTTGCTGACTTTCTTGCCTTTGAGGTGCTCTTTGACGGGGTTCCGGGTGTTTGTGGGTGAGTTTTGGGGTCTGGGAGCACTGCTGCGACAGTCTAATCTTGATTGCATTTTTCCTATCAGGAAATCCGTGGTGGAAAACAGGAGTTATGATGATTGATGATGACCTAGCTGCACAGCGCGTTTGGACCGAAGGCCGAGAGATATTGTAAGTATGAGATTTAGCTTTTTCGCTGTTTGGGGGTGTTGTCGCGTGGTTTTTAGCGGGTGGGTTGGCGGGTCTTGGCTGGGGCATTCCGGGGGCATTCCTGGGAAGGTCTAATGCCGGATAGAAGTGTTTTGGACAAAATCCTTAATGAAAAGCCTTTTTTTTGCTATTTCTTCTGACATCTTGCTCAAAGTAGCGTTTTGGGGGGCTTCCTGCTGTTCGTGGGTGGGTTGCGGCCGGGGTCTCTGTTGAAGCACTGCTGCGACAGTCTAATCTTGATTGCATTTGCTTTTCAGGAAATCCGTGGTGGAAAACAGGAGTTATGATGATTGATGATGACCTAGCTGCACAGCGCGTTTGGAGGCCGAAGGCCGAGAGATATTGTAAGTATGAGATTTAGCTTTTTCGCTGTTTGGGGGTGTTGTCGCCTGGTTTTTTGCGGGTGGGTTGGCGGCCCGGGTCTTGCCTGGGGCATTCCTGGGAAGGTCTAATACCGGATAGAAGTGTTTTGGACAAAATCCATAAGGAAACACCAGTTTTGGTACTTTTTGTAAGTTAGGGTTCGTTAGGGTTAGCCCTAGCAGCAGGATTGCATGTGTTGCGGGGTGTTCTATTGCAACGCAGTTCTGGGGTTTTAGAGCACTGTTGGAGCGATGCTGGCTATGGATACTTTTGCTTGCTTGCAAGTGGTTTGAATACAATCCACGGTCTGTATTTGGGCCTACTGTTACTTTCAAAGTACGTTTTGTCTCCATTTTTCTGCTAGGCATCGTTTTTGGAGATCTGATTGGGGGTCTTCTACATTTTTGCGACTGGCTTTAGTAAGGGTCTTGGTGGGAGCATTGCTGGGAGGGTCAAATTTTGTTCTAAAACACAGTTTACAGTACACCTACCTTGAGGGGAAAGATCCGCTATAATATTTTGGCCATACTTATTTATCCTTAAAAAGGTGACTCAGACAGAGCACGCAATTTCAAAAATATTCTACTGTCTATTAGGGAAATCAAAGTGTGACTTTTTGCACCACACAGCGTGCATACCTTTTATTTATTTATCAGTGGTATTGTAATAGCACTTCCTGTTTTCCGTTCAATAATTACAGGCCGGGTTTCAGTCAACTTCCGCCAGGCAGGCAGTGGACAGGGTGTCTTCTGTCAGTGGTCACCAACATTGATGGACGAAGCGTCAGCTGGAATGGAGGAGTGCCGCTAATAAGAGGAATTGTTTGCTGCATGCAACTTACTTACCAAATTCAACAGGACAACTCCAACAACATACAGAATACAGATACAGTATCCATTGTTTTCTTCTATGAGTGTGACTGCATGTGCTTAGCTTTAGTTTGTACCCAAATATTTCTTTATCTTCAATTATTGTTTGTCCAGGCTGTGCTTTTTTTTCTTCTCTCAACAAAACCTACCCAAAAAGAAACCCCCATTCCCATCCATTTTCCAAACCCTAACCCTCTTCCCCCGGGCTGTGTTGTTTTGCTTGATGTCTGACTAAAATGACATCAATAATTCCACACACTTGCTGGGGAGGATAAGGTCATAGCAACAGGCTGGTGAAGGAATACGAGGATATCTTCTAGACTTACTCAGCTTCAGTACTATATCTTCTAGTAGTAGGAGCCAATGTCAAATAAATTCAACGCAAGTACTAGTTATACTTGCAAGCAAATACTTTACCATTTGTTAGGCTACATTATGGCACTGTTCTAGTGTACTGTCACCTGCTATATTCTCGATCGTACCGTAACCGTTCTAATGCTACAGTAAGGACAAACCAGGTTTCGTTTTCTTTTTTTCCATAGGCATGCAACTGCCACTGTGTCACACCACTAGTACCACCGCAATGAGGAAATTTCACCCGCCCAGGATTGCCAACGTTAATCCCCATTTCACGTGGAGCCAGCCCTGGGCCTAGCCCTAATTTCTAACACAAATTACAGGTAAGATAAGCGTTTGGTGGGAGTTAGTATAATGGAGTATTATTTAGGACTAGACGAGAGATTGACGGTAGTACTACTAAAGTCCTACGACTGTTCAGGAAAACAAACTTACTGTTACATCCCCGTCCCCCACCCACCAGACTGAAAAGCAGTAAAGAAACAGGTATGGTCAGATAAAGTTTAAAAATGTATATTTATGTAGCCCTAACAAAATAATCTCCCTCAAGACCCACCCTAACCCCAACGATTCTTTGAAAAGTCCCAAAACGATCCCAACTCCCAAATCCCACCCCCCAAAAGTCTATAAAAAAAGGGCAAGGGACACTCCACTACTGGAGGGTGCTGGTGCATTTTGCGGCATGGGCATCATACTCCTTGCGGAGGGTGGCAAGCTCGAAGCGGAGGCCCTCCACCAAGTTCTTATAGTTCTGGACCTCCTGCTCCAGGTAGGACATTCGGACTCCTAGGCGGCGTTGGCGTGCCTTGCAGCTCCTGTGGGGGGCAGCTGGTCTTTCTGTTGCTTGGCGGTGGCGGTTGGCTTTGTTAGCCCGGCTCGGTCCCGCTGGAGCACTGCGCATGCTGGCGTCCCGTGGGGTCACGGAGGAGGATGCAGCTGTCCCAGTCGAGGATGTTGTTGTTGCACCGGTCGACTGCGTGTCCTCCTCCTCCTCCAGGGCCACCAGCCGCCGATATTCGGCGACAGTGGCATCCAGCCTCCGTTGCCGGGCCATTCGAGCCTGCTCCCTCCGTGATGTTGATTTGGAAGGAGCAACTATATGAAGAAAGAAAGACATAGTCTGTAACCAATGCTCCTTAGCATTAATAACACAAAGTGATTGAGCTGAAAGTTGGGTCACAGTACAAGTAGCAAATTGAAAGCACAGTACATAACTATTGAGGACAGTATCTATGTAACCTCCCACTTCTGCATCCTTGCTCTAACATTAGTGGTAGTTTAATGAACAAATTCTACGACCACTATGGACTTCCATTACAGTCGACTATGACAGTACACCAGTCTTATTCTTCTTCTTCTCTCTTGTTTAGGAAAATTGGTACGTTATCTTATGCAAGGCGGCAGAATGGCAGCACAGTGAACTTGCACCCGAGAAAAACAGTTGCACACCATGATGAGTGAGACAGACTTGCGTTACTGTACCGGTCCAGTACATGCAGGTGGTGAAGCTATTACTTTTCTATTACGGGTGGCACTGAGAATACTCTGTTACAAGGGCTACTGCTTAATTAATTTACCTTTCACCCTACAGTGCAAATGAGTACTAGAAAAGGAAAATGAAGAAGCTAAATAATTTGATTATCTATCACTTCACATGGGACGTATTTGATGACATATGGGATGACTTTAGGTGCTTTGCTTAATATTGAGTGAACAGTGATACACCCACACATGAATGACGTACTACAACTAAACTAAAGTTATTTAGAGAGGTACGGAGTGTCCACCGTAATAACCAGATATATGCTGTGCTTGCAGTTGCAATACAAAGTACTGCTACTATTCATGGTAGTATTGGACACATTTACAATTTCTTTTCCTTGCCTTCCCTACACTGGAACGGACGTGCGGGTGCGGTGGTACATGCTCTTCAAGGTAACACTTAGTTCATCCAGCGACCATCTACTCTCTCTAGATACACATGTGCTATCTAAGAGTCAGAGAATACCATGCTCCAGGCATCCATTCATTCAAAGTATACGCACACATACAGTTTCTGTTTCACCCACCCAGGCTGATGTCCTTCCACCCATCCTTGCTTCATCATTGACCCAGCCATGCACCATACCATATTCTTTCCTTCCCAGCCACCTCGGGGGCCAAGCAAACACATATCGTTCTTCTTTGCCAGCCTTCATACAATTTCGCGTCCCACTTACTTACACCCTTCTTTCGCTTTTCGTTCATCCCATCCATCACGTTCGTCTAAGAAATTATTGAGATTCTTCTCACCAAAAACTTCACAGCTATTGCGAAGTACATTTCGAGGAGGCTACTACCTGGTTGATTTGTAATACACCCGTGCAGAAAGCACACTATGCAGTCTTCAATCTCAATAAGTAAGGAATATATAGCTTACCTGTTCCCGCCACCACCGTGCGAACCCCCACAGGACCGTCCGCCGGCTCTTGCACCGCCTCCTCCCCAGAGTCCTCCGAGTCCTCGCCCAACACCGCCACCTCCGCGCTGGCCCCGTCACCAGATGTTCCACCTACAAAGTACATTTAAGAATGTTAGAATACACCACTCACTACTATATAATATTTGGTCAAGGAGTAATCAAGAAATGTTAAAAAAACAGAATACAATGTAATAATTTGTGACTGTCTACTCTAAAGTAAAAATGTCCCTTTTTCCAGGGAAGGCTGTTGTCTTGCTGCACTTTTATGCACAACTGATGAATGCTTGCTTTTTATTTTTAACACGCACCACTTTTTCTCCTAACAGACAGAAGCTTGACTCCTAAGAACACGACCAGGATCAAGTTCAAACCAGGTGAGAGCTCGGCTCGACCACAAGAAATGTGTCCAATTAATCGTCAGCACTAAGCACTTTTCCGTTTTCAGTTAAATAGTTTTATGACAAAGTAGATTTTAATAAATGTGTTTACTTTTAATAAAGCTTTTAAACTTAAATAGACTCTGTGGTTTTTGGTCCTCCAGACTAGAGTGGATGAGCTAAAGGTTTTGGAATTTTTGCAAGCATGAGTGCCTCTGACACTTCTTGACTGTGCTGTGACTCCGTACTCTTGTCCTGCGTACGATAATCTAGAGATCATTGGGGATCAATCATCGGTGACTTCGGGAGCTAAATTACTCTGCCACACTATCTAGTCAGTAAGGAGACAGTGCATAGAGCTATTGCTGAATAGAATGGGAGTCCAATGGAATTGCCAAATGTCCAATCTTAGTTAGCTACACAGACAGACTAATAAGAATAATCTAGTAATACCACAGGGAGTCATATTCGAGCCAGGATAAGAATTTATATCCAGTCTACAAGAAGATCAAAGACGATTTAGAAAAAATCGAATGAGGAACGCTAGGAAAAAATAGGTACTCTTTATTACAATTAAAACTTACTGGGGCCAGCAAAGGAGCCCTCGCCTGCCCGATCCTGGCCTGCATCCTCCTGAACAGCACCCTCCTCCTCCTGTGTCCTCTTGCCCTTGGGGGGAGCTGATGTACAACATGAAAGAAAGAAAGACCAGAAAACATGGATGAGATTTGTCAACCAAATCAACCATTTCAAAAGAACAATAACAAAATATTTTGGAGAAATAGCAAATAGATAGACAACTATTCCACGGGATCTATCTCATGTGGTATACTACGTTATTCGTATTGCCTGATTTGCGGACCGTTGACTTAGAAAGTTCCTATGTAACTCAATAAACAGACTACTAAAGAGGTTTGCCTAGGCCTGGCACTGCAGGCAGCAGCACGCGAAGTGACAGACAAAGTCCATCCTGCTTGCAGATCAGTGAATACTCAAACTATCAATCCACCCACCACCACCACTATTTCTTCTTATAGCCATGTGTCTAAAGGAAGGACTGGACTTCAGTCTGTTGGGGCTGATTTAGAAGTCCCTTGCGGCTCATTTTCCTCCATTGTTGCGTGACTTTTGTGACGCAGTGGCAGAACAAAAGACTCGCCATGGTGTTGGTGTGGCGTATATATTAAAAAAATAAATAATTATGGGCGATGCATCACGTTGTAAAGCCCTGCGCCATCAGGGGGCATTCCGGCGCAAGGGAGGGCGTACCTGCGCAGGAACGAATCCTAAAAGTGGCTGAGGGAAATCTACAAGATGTCAATCAGTCACTTTTAGGACAATGATTCATGACTCAAACCCTGCGCGCTTGAAGCCGACGTACGGCTTGATGCAGCATTGGGGAGATAGGGTACCCCAGAGCATTGCTGGAGCTGCGCCATCGTTGGCACGCAACTCCAGCAATGCGCCGCCTTTACGGCACAGATGCGTAAGGCTTCTGTGACATTTTGGGCCAATGGGTGGTGGTGGCATGGCACACAATTACTGCCGCACCCCTGCTACTTTGCAGGGATGCGCCGGTAATTGAAAATATGACCCTTAGTGTCTAGCATTACGCAGTTCTTATCTTTACACTACACTCATACATAATTTCTCAGGCCAATGAAATGAACACAAAATACAAAACAAATAAGCATAGTAGCAAGCAAGGCTACTGAGAAGGAGAGCAGTGCACCTGAAATGCATAGAAGATTTTGAAATATAATTTACCTACAATGTAATCGGCAGCATTATTGCTCTTGGTAAAGAACAAAGATTTGCAAATGACAGAGCCGGATAAAACAGAGTAGTGAGTGATGAATAGCTACTACTACTCACCAAGCCCGGGGACCTCTACGCCGAGCGCGTCCAGCAAGTCCCGCTCCCGGTCCAAAATAGTGTACCATTCGGAGAATTCCTTAGGTTGAGGCGCAACTGCACAAACATACAAGATTATGATATAAAAGCTGCCTCTATGAAAGAAAAATTCCTGACCAGAGGATACCCCAAGAAAATTATAAGAGACTCATTTAAACGGGCTCGTTTTTATGACCGACAAAGTCTGCTACAACCGAAAAAAGGCAAAGACATCCCCCAACTGGTCTTTGTAACAAAGCATTCGAATATTAATGAAAGGATTAGACAGACTGTCTGTGCCAATTGGCACGTCTTAAATGCTAATGTTCCCAAATCAGACAAGATACCTAAGCCCATTTTTGCATACAAAAAAAATAAAACACTCAAGGATCACATAGTGAGATCAAGAATGACAACTAATATAACCAGCGTGCAGCGAGCAATAACGAATATGAAACCTGTGGCAGGTAATTACAGCTGTTCGAATTGCAAATCTTGTCAAAGTGCAATACAAGGTGAAAGTCTCACCTTCAATAAACAAGTTATACGACCATCAGATTTAAATAACTGCAGAACCACAAATGTGATCTATTTGATAATATGTCCCTGTCATAAAGGATATGTTGGACAGACAGGCAGAGCCCTAAATGTCAGACTGACAGAGCACAGGTCTGCAATAAGAACGCAAAAATTAGTGGCCCCGATGGTAAGTCACTACATAGAATGTAACCATACGTCTGATCACATATCTTGGTTCATCCTTGAAAGAATAAACCCAAGAGCAGGATTGGATCAAGACAAAATCCGCAAAATGAGAGAGGTTTATTGGATTTTTCTTTTGGGCACAGCAATTAATGGTCTTAACGCTGAAATACCGTGGGAACAAGCAATAATGTAACATGATAAATAGCAAATAGAAATTGTGGAAATTATATGGGAATAACTAAAGGGGAAGGTATGCCTTTGTAAATGTGTTAAATGACTGAAAGATGTTAAAAGTAATGATTGATGACTGCCTGCAGATGGCAGCACTCAATTTAACCACGTATGAAACATGCCAATAGTCTCTATGGGTCTTATAACATAGAGCAGGGAGAAATGTCGTTTCACCAAGGGGTACTAATTTAAGCACAATGGTTTGAAACCTTACAATATATAATAACGCGAGTATAATAGCTACAACTATCAGCTTGATATTCATATCTTTAAAATCTAGTCAAGTCTTAAATTAATAAGCTCTCCGCACTCCCCTTATCAGACATATGCCTCCATAAACACATAGGAGGAGTAATAAGGAGTAAACAGAAGGTATATAAAAGCTTTAGACTCAAAACGCGAGTAGAACTGAATAAAATAAATTAGTAGCTGTACTATAAACCGAACCACTTGAATATGGCGCACTGGGTTAACCTACATATCGGTACTCTTGTGAGAAATGTTTAATAAAATCTTACAACAAAATATATGTACCGGCTTGAATAAATATAAGGCATCACAAGCGGCAAAGTTAGCGTACATAATATCCTGAGACATAACAAACGAAGAATTCTATAAGACAAAACAACAGCTATATATAATGAATAAATCAGACCACTCCAAGATGGCGGGTCTATTCACCCTTTGGATCGTGACCTTTATGAGACTACCCATACTACGCGAGAACACGCGAAGTCCCGAGAGAAGTTACAGTCTGGCGCCAAAAACGAGTAATATAAAGGGAGTTAGATTTCCCCGTCTTTTTAACAAACAGAATTACCTGGCGGTGACAAGGCGATGTAAGGATTCATCACGGCGACCACAGACAATACATAAGGTAAGGACAGGGAATGTTCAACTTAGAATAAAAAGACGCCCGTCTAGAATAACTATCTAAAATAGAACTCTTTTCTTTCCCCGTTTTTCACCGTTTTTCACCGTAAGTGGGGATACAGAACGCGAGCTCATAGATGAAGCGGTGTATCAGGTGAACGCCTCGCAATACAGAAGTCCCACAGTAATAAACTCTCGTGGGACAAAAAACAGATGAAGCTTAAAGTTTAATAACTCAGGTGGGACTTTCACTTCGAAGTTAAAAATGTTAACAACTTTAAAAACTGAATTAGAAATGTTTATATAAAATCTATTGAATTTTGTAGATATCCTTATTGGCCCAAGTAGACAGATGGGCAACAAATGAGGCTTGCATCGACGCGATCAAAAGGTGGAGGCTACCAAGCATCAAACCAGGTAGAATAATTATGAACATACTAGCAAAGGAGACCATTAACGCTAGCCTAAATTAAAGTGAACATCCATTGATAAATGTGAATGTGAATTTTTTAGATATCGCCGCCGTTTAAAGTATGAGGATCTGAACTAATGAGGTCCGGATCTACGCTAGCAAAACATTGATGTCAACAAGCTGCTAAACAGGTATAATAATTATGAACTAATTAGTAAAGGAGACTAAAGGTACCAGCTATAATAAACGCATCTTAGAATTTGAATGTCTATATAAATTTCGAAATAGGCATCGTCATCCTGTTTGAGCCATTTGTGAAAGTTCAGCGGGTCAAATATTATCACCAGTTACGTCAGAGATTGCAGATCGTGATAGTATCCAAACAGGTAGAACTGATCATTTAGTTCTAAAGCTCAACATTTGAAGAGATATGACTCGCATATGTCTAGAAAGTAATACATATATCTTTCTATTAGAAATCACTCCATGATGGTGTAAACATCGGACAGAGACACCATAACCACACAGACCTGAATCATTTGAGGCATACCTGGAATGGTACGTTCGTAGGAAAAGTTAAGGGCAGTCTATAAATAGAACAAGTGTGAAAATTATTAAAATGTAGATGTCACATAAGTTTACAGGGTGGGTACTAAGTGTCAATAATCCCCAATTATAATACCTATATTCCCATATAAATGACCTAAGCTTCCATCTGCAGGCAATTGATCAGTTACTAAGGTTATAATGTAAATATTAAAGTGATGATTAGATTAATAGATGTATTTATTGTATAGAATTGTTTACCAATGAGTGTAAGATATGTATATAAATGTATAGATAAGGATTCAGATGGGTAGAAAAATGTAGCACCCAGCGGGACGGGTAGGACACCTAGCTTTGGGATATTTCCCCTTAAAAAGTACAGAGATAAATCTTCACAGAGAAGATTTAGTAGAAGTAACTTACATAGACGCTGAGAATGATAGATAAGCAGTAATGAATATATCACTAAAATATCATTTCTTATTATTATAGCTACTGTTGATGTTGCAAAGGAAATTCACAGAATTCCTGAGGAAGGCGATTGGCCGAAACGCGTCGGAAAGGAATATATTCTGTGTTTAATAATTAACGTGTCTAAACTGTGTAGATATTTTATGTATTAGGCAATGTTTTGTGTTATATGTAAATATTTGTGTATAAAAATGACTGAAACAGGCATATAAGAAGTAAAAAAGAAAATAAGAGTGTTCAGTTATAAAAAAAAGTGTATATATCATATCCACACCCCAAAAAAAAGAGTTATAAAATAGAAATAAAAAGATTTAACACTCAATGATATTTGATGGAGCAGTTCTTATCTCGTTTCAACGTCTGAGTTACTCTGTTGAATAATCACACGTAACCCGGTGTGTACAGTTCTCTCCTTACAAAAATTTAGTATACCTTGCTAGGGTTTATCCTTTATTGCAGGGGCCCCCACTTTACAAAAGAAACCGCTCCCGGTCCATGACATCTGTCCAGCGGTGGGTGGCCTGGTTATATGTGCGCCGGACCCAAGAGAGCTTAAACATGGCCCGGCACACCTTCTCCCACCGCTTCCGGCGCTCCCGGATGCCATAGCCGGTTGGGATCTTGCCGCCTCCCAGGATCGTCTTGGGGAGGCGGCGCTAGACGTGGAAGATGAGTGCGGCCACCTCCTCCGTGCTAAAGATCTCCCGTGGCACCACTTGCTCCCCCCTCAAACGCCCGCACGGGAGCCGGTCACGGGGTGCGGGAAACTTCCCCTTCTCAGGGTGCTTCCCGGCTCCCTTTACCATGGTCTGGGCAGAAATAAAGTTAAATGATAAAGAAGAAATAGAATAGTGAAGAAGAAAAGAAAAGAGTTTAAAAAAGTAGTTTAAAAGTAACTAAAAGCAGCAGAAAACACAAAAATATAGAGCTAGAAAAATAGAGGGATAGATTAATAAGTAAAATAGATCAAATAAACTTCAAACAAGCAAAGGATGGCAGAGATTCAGAGAGGATACAGAAAGCATGCCCAGAACCATAGCAATGAATGAGAAACAAGATGGCCGCGCCCGTTCCCGACCGCGTGGATAAGTTTGCGCGAGATTTTCCTCGCGAGCACGCGCGAAATTGTACTAGCGAGCAGCACACTTTGCGAGATTACACATAGCGGCCGGAAACGGAATTACGTCACGCAAACAAGATGGCCGCGCCCGTGTACGACCGCTAGGGTAACTTGGCAAACGTATAGCTACAAGCGCCTCGCGAACACGCACAAAATCACGCGAACATACACGTCGCAAAAAAAATTAGTGTATTCGCAAGCATTCGCGGCTTCTGAAATCGATCTCGCACGGATTCGCGGCCCAAAAAATGCGCGAAATTGCAGAAAAAACGATTTTTGCTAAACTGAAAGCAATGAGCAGGTGCAAAAGTTCAAACTTAACATTTGTAACATTCACTGTAGTGCTTCCTGAGGGGCCCCTCCAGAGTTTGCAACTATTCTATGACCCTGCTATGACCCAAACAGCAGGCTCATAGAATAGCTACAAGTAGACCATAAAGGTCCTGTGAAAAAAAATTTCACTGCAACAGAAAGCAAATTACAGATAAGGAAGGAAGCAGGTGCCAGCCAGACTGGAACTTTCTAAATAACTGACACATTAATCAACCCCAAATTAATTCATGGCAGTTGAAGTAGGGGAGGTGTGCTTGCTTTTTTCACCCCCCATAAACTACAGTGATAAACAAACCTAATGGGTGGCAGTGAGGATGTACCAGAGGGTGGCATGGGTGTCCCAGAGGGTGGCAGTGGTGAAACAGAGGGTGCTGTGAACCTGTGATGATAAACCAGACGTAGAAACAACATAGTCGCGGCCGTTGCGAGCCGAAAAGTAAGTTCGCAATTGCGAAATTGTCCCAAAATCGGCGCGAACGCGCGCCAACACAAAAAACGGGAAAATCCGCAAATCCGCGAGAGTTCGCGTATCTTCGCGGATTGCGAATCCGTAAATCCGCAAATTCTCGTACGCGAGATCCGCTAGATCCGCCCATGCTTACACAGCTGCACACTCACTGACTCTGATTTCACTTCAAGGGCTTCGGTGTAAATGAAGACAGCCTGGAAAAGCAGCAAATAGACATGCCACAAGAACAGGCCATCTTCATTTACGTGTGCTTGCAGAGGCATTTGCGCCCCCCTGGGAACCCATCTACCCCCCCCAAAGGGGGGTGACCCCCCCCAGTTTGACACTTTTCTAACAATAGGCCAATTGCATCACAGCCTCAATAACCTTTCAGCAAATCCCAGCAAAAACAGTGCAAAGGTCACCCAATCACAAAGTGCCTCTTGACACGATCAGGCCTATCCCAGAAACTTCGGCTATTGCAACAGCACAACATACATCATATTTTCAATAGCAAAAACTTAAATGAACAATTATTGTCTGCTTCACCGAAATGGAAATCACAATTCAAAGATGCAGGTTGTGGTATTTATGGGAATCATACAGCAGAAAACTCTCGACCTGAGGGAGCCTACTTCGATCCAATGTGTTTACTCCAGTGCACCAAGGAATAAACGACCACTGATCGAGGTTAGCACATAAGCACAACAATTGTATTATGTTCAGTGCTTTAAATGGGAATAAAATAGTGCAGGTACTCATTTAAATGTGGCGAGTGGGCGGGATAGGGGCGGGCCCAAAGGCATGACATACTTATTGACTTCGATACTAATTGTAGAATAATACCAAACACATGAGAAATGGTTTCTATGAACAAAATAGGTTCAATTGTTACACAAAACAAAAGACAAACGCAGTGATATTTTAACATTTCCTTATTTTGCAATATTTGCAGCTTGAATACTGTTATTTTCTGTTACTTGGCCCAATACCGTAGATTCTCGAGCTTGCAGACACACACAGAAAGAAACAAGCAGATGTGCACACACAAATCATTCCACACTTTTCCTTTAATATTCCCACAAGAGTGTCTCGATTTTCTCCCTCTTTTCTCTCACACGAAAACACGCACAGGTAAACAGACAAACATAAGCAGCCACACACTCAAGAATCGAGTGGGATTAAAGCCATTTTAACCTCCTTACCTACCAGGGCTTTCTTAATTGCACTGTCACCAGGCTGCCTCGATTCCTTACAACACAGCATGATGGTGAACACTTGGATATCATGCAAATGAGTCCACGCTGAGTAGTTCAGCGGGGGCTCGGTACAGGGCTACAGAAGTGTTTAGACTGTCATAGACCGATTATCAGCCCTAGCAGCCAATGCGCCTATCCTTTCATGACTACCGGTACTCTCCTCGGTAGTAGAGAAGTGCCGGTACTCAGAGTGATAAAAATAAGAAGTGCCGGTACTCAGAGTGATAAAAATAAGAAGTGCCGGTACTCAGAGTGATAAAAATAAGAAGTGCCGGTACTCAGTACTTGTGAGTGCCAGCCCATTTAAAGCACTGATTATGTCATATCATGTGTCTATATCGCTTCACAGTTCACACCTTCGCTTATAGCAGACAATTTAACTAGTTCTCGAGATCATAGAGTTTGACGAGTTCACCAACTTAAAGCACAGCTTCATATCACAATCACATTGAGTACACCAAGCATAAGTAAAATCATACAGCGTAGACCATCTTTGTCACGGCTCGAATGGTACTTTCAGAAGTCTAGAAAGAACATCAAAGTGACAATAACCATGGTCCCTAAAAATCTACAATTCAAAGCTGCCTAATACACAGACTTAAATTCAGATCAGTTCATGACATTACACTCTCTCACGAACTACAAGTCACAACATACACCACTTTGGTTTTCATTCACA
Source organism: Lissotriton helveticus (assembly GCF_964261635.1). Lineage (NCBI taxonomy): Eukaryota > Metazoa > Chordata > Amphibia > Caudata > Salamandridae > Lissotriton > Lissotriton helveticus. Next base: position 1,170,014,624 of record NC_136059.1, on the reverse strand, counting down.
CATACCCTAGCACATGTGTGCCTGTTGATACTCACAAAAACTGGTTTGGGAATTCCGGTACAATTGTCATCACTCGTCAAGGCCTTCAGGAATCGGGAATGCATATCAGTTCAAGGGTCAAATTAAATCTTGGTGCAGGATCAGCTGAACCATAAATGTACAGTGCCCAATCTCTAAGTCCAATTTACCTAAATAGGCCCAGTCTGAACACAACAGGTTCAGTCCAAGCCCTCCTTTGCTACCAGAATTTGAGGACGCGCTACACCTTGTTTCCATGCGCCACTGGTGGACAGAGAGCCATGTTAACCCCTTAGCGTATTTTGGGGCTCCTTTCTGGATCTCTCTCTCTTAAAAGCACTCTAAATTGAAATTTCAATATGAACACATAGAAACCAATTGGTCCAACATGAAGGACAGACAGGAAGGCTTAAACCTTAAAGGTTTATCTTCAGATTATCAGTCATTCAGAAATTAAGTAATATAGTCAAAATCAATTAGTTATTAATCAGAGTGGAAAGCTTAGATAACAGAATTAATCAAAAATGTAAAGTTCAGGTTAGCGAAATACAGAGCATAAAATGGAAGAGCAATCTGGCACGGATTTGCCTCCTAAGGTCAGTAGAAAAGAGGAATCTAACTCATCCAAAATGACATACTTCGGTAAGAGGACAGGGGACAGGCGGTCAGCAACACTGAGACTAGCATCTACTTCCGCGACAGATCGCTCCCCCCCCCCCCGGGACCCTCACAACCCTACCCATCAAGCCAGTAGCCAGCCCACAACCCGCCCACCGCAGCCACTTGCCCTCGCCTGCCCTTTGTACTACCCCTCCCCCTCTATTTTGGAAGACATCTCTTCCCACAGTTTCTAGTTAAGTTCCAGTTGGCGGTTCGGAAACCGACTTACCTACAGAATACTACTGGTTGCACACATAGCAAGGGGTCACATATACATGCAGAGGGGAGGAGCATACACTAGGCTTCACCATCATGCAGCCCTAGGGACCAGACACAGTGAGACACAGCATCATGTAACGTGGTGACCTAGTAACAAGTTCATGAGAGATGATGTGTAAACATAATTTGAGGAATGGAACTAAAATGCTGATGATGTATTATATTTGTAGTCGATGTGTAGCAATTGCACGTGTGATGACTGACCTGTGATCCGTCTGGCGTCCCACATGGGAACCTGAAATGTAAAACCCTAATAAAAAGATTTAAACTAATCCAAAATGACATACTATCATAGGGTTTCGAACAATGGATTTCATACATTCAATACAGTCATACACAGTCCCCACAAAATAGACCAATCTGAGTTTAAAAAAAAGTGAAACTAGTTTACATAATTACATTTATTTTGAAAATCTCTCACAATTCTACAACATGGAGCTTCTCATGAACACCACCTGGACTAGAAAAAATATTACTACTGTTTGTGAGATTCTGGTAAGACAGCTAGGTAAGACCTTGGACATGTACAATTCTACTGCAACACCTTTTTAATATTCTCGTAGCAGTCATTGTCTTGCATGTGAAAACACATTCAATCATTATTCTACTTAGACATTAAAATACGAGTTCTTCCATGTGATACGGAACATTGACACCATATGTCACAAACATAATGGGGTATGAGGCCTGAGATTTCTATGTTAGCTAGAGTTTGAGTTTTATTAATACAATGTATTTATTTCCAGAAAAAACATATCTAACCCTTGTAAGTAATCTAATTATTTAAGACACTGAATGTCAAAAAGTGAATGCTAGCCTCAACAGCATTTTTTAACTACATCAGATACAGAATCAATATATCCATTAAGATGGCTAATAAAGAGCTAAGTGCCCACCCCGAGTGCACAGTGAAGAACAATAAAAAGTGAGTGAGTATATACAGAGCAAATGACTTAGAATGGGGTAGCAAAAGCTTGGTACAGAGTTTGATTACACAGCGCAGTCTCATCATCAATTAGAGGAAAGACTAGTCTGTTTGCTGTAGTGTTGATTTTTCAACCTATGAGTTAATACCATTGTCAACGTGCTGTCAATTGAAAATTGATTGCATCCCTTAGGGTACACTTATGTCAGGGGGTCATATGCCTCCGCAATCTTGAAGAAACAGCCTTAACCAATTTGTTCAGATTTTGAAGATAATGTTTTAATCCAATTTAGCCATTAAAGTATGTTTCCCCACATACTTAATGTGATTCATAAAGTTAATACTTGTAATATCAATGATTATTTCCTCCAGCTTCAATGCATTTCGGGCTGCTGCCCTTCGTCTGGGAGCATCTACAGAAACGACATATAAAAACATCCATGTATATTCCTCCTGAACCTTAAACACACCTAACAACTTAAATGCTATAAGAAAACATATATCACATGATGTGGTCTTCAATTGTCCTCAAGTAGTGTAAATAAACAGGTCAGTGCACGGTAAAAAGCTGAAACATGCTGTTAAATAGTTACCGTTCGTGTACGTGAAAAAAACGGCTCTACGACAGGTGAAAGACGAAGTGTGGTATTACGCTATTAGACAACGCAGTTTTTAGATGAATAAAGCTGAGGTTTCTATGCAACAGTGCCGGATGTGCTATCCATACTGATATCGAGTGTGACTCGTTATAAACAGGCGCTGAAAACTGCCGATGTTAAACGTAACGGGGTCAATGCAAACATGCTTGGCTGCAGTTCGTAATCCCAAACGGCAATAAAAGTAACTTACGTTTGGAGAAAGTGGTCGAAATAAGCTTTCAGGTAGCGAACGAATTCGCGCTGGTTCAAAACGCTCAGCGGTGGGGCGTAAAGCTAATGCGGAAGTATAGATCAAACCCGGTATGCCGATCACGTGACCGGGAGCATAAAGCTAAAAAGAGGTCTGTGTTCTGTGGAGTTCATATTGCAGTGTGCAACAACAATCATGATTACGATAAATATAAACATACATGATAATACACAATTGAAAGCGAGAAACAAACATTGTATAAAATAAACATGGTGATAAATGAAAAATAATTAAGGGTGCTTAATACTACAGTAAGGAGACTGTCCAGAACTGATAACCCCACCCTGGGGGTTCACCAAAGTTATTATAGGTAGCAGGAAAATTCAATCCGTTCATTTAACTCATATGGTTTCATGGACTGAAGTCTATAGATCCAGTAGTTTTCTCTTTGAAGTAAGTATTTGTTGTTATCTTGTCCCTCAACTTTATTGATAACTTCCAAAATCATGTATTTAAGTTGTGAAACGGAATGGTTCATTTCATTAAAGTGGATTGCTACTGTCGATTTTTGGCTCTTAGTACGAGTGTTGGACTTGTGCTCGTTTAGACGTAGTTTGATCTTTCGCTCAGTTTTACCAACATAAGTCTTTCCACACTGACATTTCAAAAGATAAACAACATTACTGGTGTCACAAGTAGCTGTGACGTGTAAGGAAATTTCGTGACCTTTCATCGGATGTGTTACCTTGTTGCCCATGATTGTATTGTGACAATTGTTGCAATTATTGCAAGGTCTCGTACCACGTGACTGTGTGTTGATGGTTTTAGTTTGTTTGAGGATTTCTCCCAAGTTTTTCCCTCTTGTGTAAGCAAACAACGGTTGGGATTTAAACATGTCTTTAAAATCCGTTTCCAATTGTAATAACGGCCAGTGTTTGAGTACTGTGTTCCTGAATGTCGTGCTTACATTAGAGAATTTCAAAAGAACAACCATACGGTCACTTTTGGGTTTTAACCACTTGGATGCTAAGGTACATCCACCTCTTCCCATTGACTTTCCATTGAAATCAATGGAAACTCCATGACGAGTTACCCTTGTCATTAGCACTGAAGGGGTTAATCTAGGTTTAAGCAGAATTTCATGACGGTTGAGTGGTTTGATCTGATTTTTAGCGGTTTCCAATATCTGGTTGGGGTATCCTCTTAGACGAAATCTATCAGTCATTTAATCGATTCGAATTTCAGCCACAGTGGGATCCGATGCGATGCGCTTGACTTTGAGTAACTGAGACCTGGGTAGGTGCTTTTTGAGGGATGCTTGATGAAAACTTGTATAATGTAAAGTATTGTTCCGATCCGTGGATTTGCGAAATATGTCTGTGTTGATTTGGTTGTCCTTGAGTGTGATCTTAACGTCCAAAAAGGTGATGGATTCTGCATCTATGTTCCATGTGAATCTAATGCGATCATTGATGGTATTCAAAGTGGTAAGAGCTCTTTCCAAGCTTTCTCGGGTGTCCTTCCAAAGAATAAACAAATAGTCGATGTAGTGCACATACATTTTAAGATTTCTACTCCAATTAGGATTGGACCATATATTAGTGTGTTCAAACTTGCCCATGTAAATGTTCGCGTAGACTGGAGCTGCGCAATTGCCCATGCTGGTGCCTACTAGTTGCAAATACCAGTCATCTTGATGTTTAAATTAGCTCTGGTGTAACGTAAATGTCACTAATTCCATGAGAAAAACTTTAGTTGATTCATCCAAGTCTAATTTCAAAATGGGTTGTTCCATAGCCTCAATGCCTCCTGAGTGTGAGATTGATGTGTATAATGCGGTAGTGAGACAAAATATCGAAATTAAAATATCGATATACAATAATATTGATGTTTTAATTTCGATGGTATAGAATATCGATGTCCAAAATATCGACAGACAGAATATCGTTTTTTAAGGTATGTATGTTACTAATATCGAAAATATCGAAATTTACTAATATCGAAATTTTGTTTAGTGTTATGTATTTTATTATTTTGTTTATATGTTTGTTAAATATGTTTTGTAATGTATGTTTGAAAATTAGTACATTTGTTTACATTTTGCGTTTTAGGATCAGAGCGGGTTGTGGGTTTATAGGGGAATAGGGTGGGAAGTAATTTAATAATAATTAATATATTTTTGTAAATATTTTTAATTATTAATTAATTGGTAATTAATTTATATTAATTAGTTAATTACATTAATTAGAGTTAATGTTTTAATATATATAGCTTTTTGTTATTGTTAATTAATTAATTGGTAATTAAATATTTAGTAAAATAAATTAATTAGAGTTAATGTGCTAATATATTTAATTTATTGTTATTGTTAATTAATAATTAATTGGTAATTAAATATTATTAATTATTTAATTAAATTAATTAGAGTTAATGTGCTAATATATGTAATGTTTTTGTTATTGTTAATTAATAATTAATTGGTAATTAATAATTATTAAGTGATTAAATGATGTGATTTATTTATGTGTAGTGGGTTGTGTGTTTATAGGGGGATAGGGTGTGATATAATTACATTTAATTAATAAAAGAGATTGTATTTATTTGTTGGTATTTATTGTTAATTAATTAGTAATTAATATGTGTTAATTAGTTCATTTATAATTACATCAATTTAGTAATATTAATTGTTATGAATTGATTAATAGAAATTAATATTAATTTTGTTTTTTTGTATGTGTAGTGTGTTGTGTGTTAAAGGGGGAGTAGTGTGGGAAGTAATTTTCTACCCCCATGCTATCCAACGCTTTCCCTACTGTTGCACCCTCTGGAGTGGGAATAGTAATTTTAACCCCTACGCTATCCAACGCTTTCCCTACTGTTGCACCCTCTGGAGTGGGAATAGTAAATTTTACCCCTACGCTATCCAGCGCTTTCCCTACTGTTGCACCCTTTAGAGTGGGAATAGTAATTTTTACCCCTACGCTATCCAACGCTTTCCCTACTGTTGCACTCTTTGGAGTGGGAATAGTAATTTTTACCCCTAAGCTATCCAACGCTTTCCCTACTGTTGCACCCTCTGGAGTGGGAATAGTAATTTGTACCCCTACGCTATCCAACGCTTTCCCTACTGTTGCACCCTCTGGAGTGGGAATAGTAATTTAAACCCTACGCTATCCAACGCTTTCCCTACTGTTGCACCCTCTGGAGTGGGAATAATAATTTTTACCCCTATGCTATCCAACGCTTTCCCTACTGTTGCACCCTCTGGAGTGGGAATAGTAATTTAAACCCCTACGCTATCTAACGCTTTCCCTACTGTTGCACCCTCTGGAGTGGGAATAGTAAATTTTACCCCTACGCTATCCAACGATTTTCCTACTGTTGCAATATGTGGAGTATGTATATATATTAATTTATATGTAGTTTTTAATTTATTTTAAATGTATATGTATTAGTTATAATTTTCTAAATATGTTTTAATGTTTTTATTTAATATTTGTAAAATTATATGTATTTTTAAACTATTTTTACAGTATTAATAGATTTAAAAAAACGATATTTTTACTTTCGATATTTTTGTACTACGATATTAAATTTTCGATATTTTTGTACTTACCTTTATGAAGATATAACTCCGATATTTTTGACTTCGATATTTTTGTATCGATATTTTTGTAGGTAGATATTCTGTCTGTCGATATTATGTCATAGATTCGTATAATGCACTGACGTCAGCAGTGCACAACCACAATGTTTCATTGGGGTCAATGTCTAGGTTTTGTAATTTGCATAAGAAGTCTGTGGTGTCACGAATATAGCTCGCCAAAGATTAAACTGTTGGTTGTAATTTTCGGTCTAGGTATTGTCCCACTGTCTCGTGAATACTTCCACGAGTGGATACTATTGGACGGATCGGTGGGTTAGTCAAATTTTTGTGTATTTTTGGCATGGCATGTATTGATGGACTTCTTGGATGAGATGATAAAAGGAAATTGTTTGTTCTTTGATCAATGATGCCTTGTGTCAGGGCTTTGTCAACGATATCTTTTAACACAGTAGCAAACTGTTGCGTAGGATTTCCAGGCAATTTCATGTAGATCATTTCATCTGAGACATGTTCATTCAATTTTTGGTTATACATAGAAGAGTTAATGACGACTATCGCGCCGCCTTTGTCTAAAAACTGCGTTGTCTAATAGCGTAATACCACACTTCGTCTTTCACCTGTCGTAGAGCCGTTTTTTTCACGTACACGAACGGTAACTATTTAACAGCATGTTTCAGCTTTTTACCGTGCACTGACCTGTTTATTGACACTACTTGAGGACAATTGAAGACCACATCGTGTGATATATGTTTTCTTATAGCATTTAAGTTGTTAGGTTTGTTTAAGGTTCAGGAGGAATATACATGGGTGTTTTTATATGTCGTTTATTTAGATGCTCCCAGACGAAGGGCAGCAGCCCGAAATGCATTGGAGCTGGAGGAAATAATCATTGATATTACAAATATTAACTTTATGAATCACATTAAGTATGTGGGGAAACATACTTTAATGGCTAAATTGGATTAAAACATTATCTCCAAAATCTGAACAAATTGGTTAAGACTGTTTCTTCAAGATTGCGGAGGCATATGACCCCCTGACATAAGTGTGCCCTAAGGGATGCAATCAATTTTCAATTGACAGCACGTTGATTCCTATAGTTTTACTCGTCCCCCAGGGAGAGGACGACACCTTAGGAGCACCAACCTTAAAGACTGGAGTTTTTCGTTATAATCCTTTACTACCAGCTGTGCGCTTGTCTACCAACCCACATAGTATTAATACCATTGTCACCATTAGGACTAAACAATGATAAAGAAAATCAGATGCTATACAACTATTATAAAAAGAATTATATTTATGAGCAAAATATTATAGGAGTTAGTCTAAGGCTAATGAAAACATTAATAAGAACTTACTGTGCCTGTTGCAAAAAGTCAGTCACTGTAAATGGAAAATGTCAGTGTGGATGAATGATTCCAAATAGTGAGTAGAAACTAATATGCAAGAGTTATTCACAAAATTAGTGGCTATATGGCTTGCATGAAAAAAGAGTGAGATGGGCATCTCAAATAGTATAAGTAGACAATGGAAAATGGAGCCCCACTGCAAATGAGCAATAGAAGATGCAATGCTCTTACCTATGAGTAAATTTACACATGTAGGTTATATGATCTAGGAAAGTTTCAAGAGTATACAAACAATAGGTCATGTGGGTACTTTTAAACACTCCTTTGAAGCTTTTCAATAGCAGTAGGAGCTGTTAATTAGCAACACTGTTCCTGGTGTAAATTCAAGTTGACCACTCTCATATGGCTTATGGGAACAGTTGTACAGCACAGCTTCTTCTTGTGTTTATTATCAGTAGCTGTCACCTCTAGAAACTATTTCAAATCATGACCTTTCTTGGTATAAAGTCCTGATCACCAGTTACAAATCCCTTCTATGAGACCTAGTGATTGCATCTTTGTGATTAACTATGGGGCTCCCTATGATCAGTGATAAAACAGAAAAGGGGTTTGAGTGGGTAAATAGAAACTGCACCTAAGACAGATTGTTGGTGTGACAGGAGTATACAATGTGGCAAACACATGGCACAAAGTTTAAAAAGTACTTACTCCTCAACATGTACCTTTCCATGATGTATCTTTAAATTGTTTTCTTCTAACAGTTCATATGTGCATGTGATTTTAAGGGACCCTATATTGCCTGAGTGACTGTGGCTGCAAGTATCTCATCACTACTAAGAAGGGGATGTAGGGTGCTCCCCTGCTCTGTAGCAGGTAACAGACCATGCCACACACGGAGCTCTGGTTAGCACCTCTTTATTCTTCAGCATGCAACCGTTAACTAAACACACTCTGTCACAAACTTTATTATCCACACCAGATTACATAATACTTATAAGGAGTCTGCCGAGGACCACTAGAGGCCTCATACATATAAACACAGGACACAAAACCTCCTCCTTTGTTAAATAAAAAGTACAAACAAAATGTATACAATTATAACTCCATGATTAATCTTCGAGGTGCTCACACCAATCTTCCAGATCTAGTTGTAGGAGATAGAGGTGAAGCGCCTTCCTCTGGCATCCCTGTAGAGGAGAAGATGCTTGACTTGGGCACTCAGGTTAGCTTGCCTCACTCAGGAGGTCTGGAGCTGACAAACATCAAGGCAAAGGCTTAAGTGTGACGAGCCTCTGGTTATGGATTTTCTATGTCTTTGGGCAGTTAACATATGTCCCTTGCTCGCCACAACTCTTGGTCTCCTTTCTTGAAAACCGTGTCTTGAGCGCATCGATATCTGCATTAGCCTTCATTTTGCATTTCAGGAGGTATCCGTGAGAACAATCTCTTTGCGGTCTATTGACCAACTGGTGGTCCATTGTGGTATCTTTGTTCCAAGAGCTCTCCCAAACAGCAAGGTGGCAGAACTTTCTCCTGTCATGGAATAAGGTGTGGGATGGTAGGCATGAAGGGAGGGCATAAAGCAGACTTGAGGTTGATGCTTTCCAATGCAGCCTGCTGAACCACCCTTTTCCAAGTACTAATAAATCGTTCAACAACGTAATTTCCCTGTGGCCAGAAAGGTATACTTTTATGATGTTTGATGTTCAAACGATTAAGAAAGTCTTTCAACTCTCTTCTATTGAAAAGTGGACCATTGTCAGATTTGAGAATGGACACCCCATGTTGTGAAAATGTAATCTAGCCTCTCGATGACCCTGTCATGTGTATTTGATGATATGTCTTAAAATTAAGGAAAATAGACAAGTACCATGAGATAATGTCCATTATTGAGGTGTCCGAAGAAGTCAACCGTAATCCTGTCCTAAGCTTGCAAGGTAAATCAGACATGTTCAGTGGGTGCCATGTTGCTTTAGGAGACAGTCAGTTGCACAGATAACAAGCTTTAAACTCCCTTTCAACTCGTTTGTCAAGACGCGAGAACCACATTCCATCCCTGAGGGTTCTTTTAGTTGCTGGACCAGTAGAACACTCAATGATGTCATACTTTAACAATGTTTATAGTTCTCTTTCAACGGCTTCCTGTAAGTGAAAAACAATTTGGCTGTGTCACTTTGCAACGGGGCGAATATCTTCATTAATGTGAAGCTGTACCTTCATTCTCTTAGGTTTCCCAAGAGCATTCAAGTTTTAGCTAATAGATATCAGTCCCATGTCAGCAGCAATATCAAAACTCAATGAAGTACCTGGAAGGTCATGAATTGGTGCTTGCACTGTTGCTTCTTGTGCCGCGTGGTCGCCACAAAGGATCTTTTGCTCTGTAAGGGTGTAGAAACTGCCCAGGTGTACACCTTTGCTCTTGACAGTGTGAGATGTGGTATCGGCGACAGTCCTGCATGATGTTTAGCGACGCACCACTGTCTATAATGAAAGTTGTAGGGCAACCAACCCATTGAGCTTGATTTTAGGACAATGTCCAAATAAACTTTGTTGCTTCATTTGGTGATCATTTTCAGATTTGTTTTTGTTCCTTGCAAGCAGCCAATCCTACATGCGCACATCGGTCTGTGACTGACACCACCATCGCACATCCATTTTCCTCACTGTTTCTCAATGATGACATAAATGAACCGTTGGAAGACAAATCTGATAACGATCTCCGTTTTGTTTCCACTTGCCGGAGTCGATGTTGCCATTTAGTCTTGTGGAGTGGCTAGAGTGGTTCCAGAACTTTCTGACGTCCATCTTCTTGCCTCTTTCTGATTCGCTTAGTTTCTCTTTTACTTTGCAAACCATTATGAAATGGTTTTCCTTCCTGCAGCCTCTGCATATTTGTCCAATGGCAGAACATTTCCCTTAACATGGAATGGAGAATCCACAGTGGAAACACAATTTCTTTTTCTTCGGAGACATCACTCGGTGGGCCTCTGCCTTGAGTTTCTGCTTACTTTTCATGCTCAATGAGAACATACTCCAAGCTGAGCATTTCTCGCAGCATGTGTCGTCGGAATGAATCGGCGAGGCAACATCGATAACTCTAAGACGCATGGCTTCTTCATAATTGGATTCAATGAGCTTGCAGTGCTTTATAAGCGTATAAAGTCTCTCAAAAAACTCCTCCATTGTCTCACCAGGTTGATGTCTTGCTTGGCTGAAAGTGTACCTCTCATAGTCGATATTCGCCATTGGATTGAACGTGGACTCCAAAATCTACTTGATTTGACCGTACGATACTTCATCAGCTTGCCATATCTTCTTTATCACTTATTTTACTTCAATACCTGCAAAGTTCATAAGTAGCTGATGATCTTTTTGTCATCTGCTTCTTCTAAAGCATCTATGAAGTCAACCAACCATTCAATCAAGTCTGTCCATTTGGTGCCAATATTCTGCTTTTTGGCGGTGTTGAGTGGAGGCGGTGGTTTCAGGAACACAGTGTCATCGTATTTTGTGCTGTTTCCTACTGACATTAAGTGTATATGCTGTTCAGGCAGCCTTTGATCTTCTGCGTCTCTTGTCTTGGTTGCTCCTCTGCAAGCATCAGCTCAATGGTGCTCGGGTCATCGTACTTGAGTTGAGGTCAGCAGGCGCTATCTTCCTTTGTCACTGTGATTAATGATTTCACATCTTGCATGTGCTCTTCACTGCTCTTGACTTTATGCATTATAACCTAGCTGTCGCTGCCTTTAGCATTTCTTTCTACACGGTCATCTCATATCATATGCATGTTTCTCTCCTCAATTTTATGCTTTTTAAAACTTGTCCAATTGTTAGATTTCAAATATGTAGTAATTATAAACATTTAATGGTAAAGAGGCTGTTTTTCTCCCATCTCTTGCTTTGGATTGGTTGAAGGTAAAGAAAACAAACATCTGTAAACCAATATGTTATTTTAGTGTGCTGTAACCTGCAAACACAGCCATGCCTGTGCAAGTGTTTTAAACACAAGGAGATGATGGACGGAGCGCTGACACTTTTCAGACACTCACCCCCAGTCACAGATCCGGGTGGAATCCATCATCATTCTTTAGCTCACTTCGCCACCTCAGTTCAGTTCAGACCCAGCTATATGCAAAACAATCTTGACCCTGTGCCTCATGGGAACAGTCCAGCCCGAACTGCCAAGCCAGTTCTACCTGAACACGACACAAGCATCCAGGGACCGATTTCTGGGTAACACCCTTCATCAGCCAGGCTAGCTTGAATCCAGTGGCAAAGTGAGCAAGGGACCTACATCTGGGCATACCCTGCCAACTTAGGGCGAACAAAGCAAACACAAGGAGATGATGGACGGAGCGCTGAAACTTTGCAGACACTCACCCCCAGTCACAGATCTGGGTTGAATCCATCATCATTCTTTAGCTCACTTCGCCACCTCAGTTCAGACCCAGCTATAGGCATATCAGTTCCATTGGGCGCAGGGTCAAGACTGATTTGCATATGGCTGGGTCCAAACTGGAATGGCATGATGAGCAAAAAAACAATGGATTTAGGCCCAGATCTCTGTACTGGGGTGAATGTATGACATTGTTCTACATTCTGTCCATCAATTATTCTTTTTGCATTTGTCACCCCGAGTGGGATGGGTATGCCCAGACGTGGGTCCCGTGCTCTCCATGCCACTGGAGTCAAGCTATCCTGGCTGATGAGGGCTGAAAGCCCCAAACCGGTCCTAGGTTGCTTGTTTCCAGTCCAGGGATGACCTGGCCTGGCAGTTCGGGCTGGATTGTTCCCATTGGGCGCAGGGTCAAGACTGATTTGCATATGGCTGGGTCTAAACTGGAATGGCATGGTGAGCAAAAAAGACGATGGATTTAGGCCCAGATCTCTGTACTAGGGTGAATGTAAGACATTGTTCTGCATTCTGTCCATCAATTGTTTTTTTTACAAGTGTATTAAAGCCAGCCCTATTGGATTTGACATTGCTATCAATATCTCAAAATGCTCCTTACCGGGGACAATGTATGTGGTTTAAAGGATTTGCAGGGCGAAGATCTATCCCATTTTTTGCACAACCCTTATGGGGAAGTTTTGAATCGGACTATTTTTAAGCACAATGTATTATTTAATTTAGATTTTGTTAAGAATAGCGCAGTGCCGCCCCCAACCTTTACGGGAAGAAGTGGAGGATCAATTGTTGATTTTATCCTGTTTTCTTCCCATTTATCCCCCTTCGTGATTGATTCATCAATTTTGTCTTCCAATGTAAGTGACCACAATCTGGTCACTATCTAAGTTTCCTGCCCTGATACTGGTCTGCTTGCTTTTGCAGCCCCGTTTGCTTGCTTAGTGTACATCAGAAAATCCTTCCTAGATCTTGGTGTCCCACATCTTTTGTATTCACTTAGTAAGATTGATAGCAACATGAAGACCTTAATTCACTTTCTTTTCCAAATCAATAGACACTCAGAGAGGTCTACTAAGTCTTAGGTGATGGACACCGTGTGCTACCATATGGAGATCACTTCTTTTGACTGTGTTGAACCATATTTAGTCTGTATTCCTAACCAGGAGCATAGATTTTACCTAACATGCTTCAGGATGTGCATTGTCCACTTTCTAGTTGCTTTTCCACAACAGAGCATCTGCTTTCCTTCTTTGCCCTGTTGTCCATGTGACATTAGCCAGGAATTTACTATGAATTTTATGTTTTTCTGCAGTTTTTATATTGCTACCAGAATCCAGTGTTAACGCCCCATTTGATGCTGAAATAATTGCAGCTCGACTAGTCAGTCTTAAACTCTTGCAGTACCTGTTAACGGAATCTGTTTGCAATTACTTTATTCTCTTAGGATCAGAAGATACATAAGGATACTGGCAAAATGTTAGCTTTGAATTGTGTTTATTGTATTTTATCATACTGTTTGTATAAAACATGTTTTAACTGTATGTTTATTGCTGTGCTGCTACTCTTTTGTGGACATCTTGGAAAAATAAAGTTTTTACTGATATATTGCTAGTCTTTCATAGCATCTTTATTCACATTCACATTTCACTTGCTTCTATGATATCCATGCTGTCCATCCAGATGGATTATCATGATTGGCAATCTCTTTTGTAGGTGCAGGGTGGAAAACCATAATATGACAGTTCTTGCGATCTTTGGCCATACTCGCTAAGGCTATGCAGATGTTACAGCCTCATACAGCAGTACACACTCAGGTTACTGAGATCTTACAATTCGACAAAGCATATGGGCTATAAAAATCGTACAGAGTAGGACCTGGGGCTGCAGTAGTGATTAGCACTCTAATATAAGCTTTCTATATCCATCATTTTGTCACAAAACATCAGCTTATCAGTTTATAAAAGTATGCACATGTTGCTACCTAACACAAGCTTTCCATTTTGGAAAGGTAACCCCCTGACAATCCGGGATCATATTGGCCAATCAGCTTACTCAACTTTGATTACAAGTTGTTCACTAAAATCATGGCAGCAAGAATAACCATCTCTGCCAAAATAGTGGTTCATCGAGATCAGTCAGGAATTTGGTCTGGGAGAACGATGGCAAGCAATAGCAACTTTTTAATCCAGGCAATTGATTAATATACAAATAAAAAGATGGAAGCTACAATAATTATGATAGACGCTGAAAAAGCTTTTGATTAAGTTTCATGGGAAATTTTGTTTGCAATTCATTTGAAATTTAATTTCCGCTTACAAATTGTCAATTTACTAAAGAATCTTTATAGCAATGCCGAAGCAAAGATCATAATAAATTCCCAAACCGTAGAATCACTACAAATCAAACGAGGAACTTAGAAAAGGTGCCCAGTGTCACCAGTGCTCTTTGCGTTATTCATAGAGCCTCTAGTATCCTTGTTACGACAGGATCCACAAACGAAAGCACCCTTGCCGGGAGCTCCTAAGCTAAAACATTTTGTAGACAACATAATTGTATACTTGGCTGCCAAGAAGCAAAATATCTTGCATGTTTGTAAAAAAAATCAAATCCTTTTTAGACCTGGGGGATATAAAATTAATCAATATAAATCTGAAATGTTGCCTTTTAACTGTTCTGATCAGGTTCTTCCATTAGATGTGCATAATCGGGTCAGTACGACCGGGTCTATCAGATATATAGGGATATATATGTCACATGATCCTTCACAGTTATACCAGCTTAACTATGAAACTACACTTTTCAAGGCTAGAAATCTCTTGAAGCAGTGGCAGGCCTTACCACTCTCGTTGATGGGGAGAATTGTAGTTATAAAAATGATTATTCTGCCTTTATTTCTTTTTTCAAATTTATTATTTCAAGTCCCTTCAAAATACTTTAACGAGGGAGATCAAATGCAACGTCATTTTGTTTGGTCTGGAAAGAAACCTCACGCAAAACTAGAGACTTTACAGCTATCTATTCTGAGGGTGGTCTTGCACTCCCTCACCGTAAAAAGAATGATCAAGCAGCAATTTTTGATTGGTGCATAAGGCCACTTACTAGACGTGACCTGGGTAGCAATTTCTATCTGAAGCTAATGCTCCTAGAATCCGGCTCCCATCTTGTCCCATTCATCAAAATTCCTAGGCTCCCAAAGCGTAGCAGATATAAGACACCTCAAATTATTTCCGATAGTTTCTTCCAACTGACGGAGGAATATCAGTTTATCGCCTTTCACCCAGAAATGCTGTTTTCACAGCAGTGGGGTAGGTCTTCAAATAAGCCAAAAATATATAACAACTTGGGAAAGGTTGGGGATATATTGCTTTAAGGATTTCTTTGTGGGAGGCGCAATCAAATCCTGGAATCAAATTAAACAGTCCAATCCAGGACTTCCATCTTCACTACTTTTTTCAATTCCGGAATTTTTTAAGTAGGTCACAAGTCCCTCCAGATGCTCTAGCAAATTTGATTAGTCTCAACTATTATGTGAAAAAGATCCAAGCAGTAGGGAATTGCGACAAAATCTTAATTGATCAACTACAGGCTAAAGTTGTGCCACAGGCACTACATAAACTTCAAAGCTCTATAGGTTGTAGGCTGGATAGGCAAACATGGAGAGCTTACAATATCTGGGCGTATAAAGCCTTAAGTGGGGGGGCAATTTCAAACGCATGGCTTTTCTTTGCAAGTGGCAACTTTATTATGTGCCATCTCCCCTCTCCAAAATGTACCCCTCTGTTTCACGAGCATGATTCAGATTTACTTGCCATATTAGGGATTGGTTTCATATTTGCTTCTCATTTCCAGCTTTAATTAAAGTTTGAAAGCAAATATTTCAGTGGCTTAGCAACAAGCTCAAAATAAACTTAGTTCCCGAACCAAGTGCTGTTCTTTTAGGAATGACCAATACACTCAGTTTACCTATCCAACAAAAACAGTACATTTGTATTGTTCACTTGTTGCTAAATCGCTGATCCTGCAAAGATGGAAGGAGGCTGAGCCCCCAACATTTTCCCAATTGCTACTCAAGATGTCCCAAATCAAGGCGAAGGAAAAATTATATTTGCAAAGAGTAGGAGCTTTAAGTAAATGTTTTTAAATTTGTGGTAGGATCTAGGCTTACGTTTATATATACCTGCAAAAAGGGAGCTTAATATTTTTTTGTTTAAATCTTTTTTTTAGGGTTTTACATTTTAAATCCCCATATGGGGCAACATAGTCATCACAGATCAGCTTGAACACGTAAAATGAGCGCATCATTACTACAAACATAATTCATCGTCAACAGGTGAGTTCCGTTCCACTAGAAGGGGTTACACATCTTTGCTCATGAATTGCTGATACGTTAGCTTAGTGTGGGATATCCCGGCATACCACTACCCATCCCGTGGGTTAAGTAATGGTGGGGGGGTATTGTGGACATCTCCCTTGTGTTTGCATAGATGACCCCTTATTATGCAGTCGGTTATTAGCCTGCGATGGGTAAGTCGGTATCCAAACTGCCGACTGGAACTAAACTAGCAACTATGGGAAGAAGCTTCATCCAGAAACAAGAGGGGGGAGCGCGGTGGGCGGGCTGGGGTGTGTCGCTATGGTGCGACAGTGGGGCAGCGACTATGGTCAAAAAGGGAGCTTTATATTGTTAATATGGGTTTTTATTTGTGGAAAGTAACGGGTATTTATCATATATATTAATGATACTTACATTTTGATGAATTGTTTATTTATGTTTGTCTTTACTAACTGCAAAATAAAAAGAGATAAACTGGCCCTTCAAACAAAATGTACCATTTCGCGAACAAAGCACAATGCTTTGTCTTCAAACGGGTTTACTTTTTTTGTAAAATCGTGTTTATGCTCTCCCGTGAAATTCTCATTTTCATCAAATACTTATTTATGCCACACATGGATTGATTCTTCTTTGTATGCACATTTATGAACATCTCATGCCATGTATTCCCACAGTATGAAAGGATTTATCATCAGTACCCCAGTATCAGCATCATAGCAGGGAAGGATGCCAAATTGTAATAGAAACCCACAAAATAGCTGGAATTATCATCATTAAGCCAGGGTAAGCATCAAACCAACATGGGTACCATCATGCAGTAGATGCCAGTCAGTCAAAGCACGCTTTATTCGATTTAAAAAACACATAAAAAGCACATACAGTACATATATGTTAAAATCACATTTCATATTTTATACAAAAGCAGGGCAAACCAATATTTGACTAAACTACATCGTGTCTGACACTGTTTTAAAAAGATACCTTATTTACAATAAAATGTTCGGTGGTGCACGTTTATTCCTAATACGAAAAGCTTCTGCTAGGAAACTGGCAACACTAAAGGTAATGTAAATATTGCCCAACATCTGGAGGTAGATTAATGCAGGTCTAACTTGGATGAAGCCCGCCTCCCTCAGCACAGGTAACAGATGTTTTTTCCTAGCAGCAGTATAAAACCCACAGAACATCATAAAATGCGTGGTATCTTGCTCAGAGAAATTATCACATTCACAAGGGGGGGCATCTTTCGAATGGTTCCAAGATGGATAGCAACCCAAAGAAAATTGAATCAAATTAAACCTGAATCTCGCTAATAAAAATCTATGAAGGGGTCTTGTAACAAAATTCAGGTATGGTTCCAGGGTTGGGGTAGTGATTAACATAGAGTGTGCTCTTACAGATGGTTTCATTATTTCCTTCCCCTCTCTATTAAGGCGGACCATATCTGTAAAATGGACTTTGATCCACTTTACGTCCTCTCTCCTAATATTACAAGGAGATAAAAAAAGTTCCGGTCTACCTAAGGCTGAAAATGTGTTTTTTAAATACTTCAACCAAGGTATTTCCATGGCATGGTCCAAAGACATGACGTCCTCCAGAATAAGATGGTTCAAAGTTAATTCTGGGTTCAGCCATGTCCTTGCCCAAAATAAGAGGGGTGCCAGGTTCAGCTTATCTGTAATGTAACACAAACCCACTTCCTCGTGGATGGAAAACGTAGGGGTCGATTTTGGAACTGAGAGCAATAGTCTAATTAACCTATTTTCTACCCTTTGGATTTTATCTTGAATAACATGGCCCCACAAGGCGGCCCCATAGGTGGCGATGGGAATACACTTGGTGTTATAAACCTTCAAAAGTGCTTCCATTGGCCTGGCGCCCAACCTTTTTGTGAAACCCAACAGGGCAGTTGTCGAGCGGGCCAAGGCTAAACTCTTCACCTTTATCTGGGGGGCCCAGGACCCCCTTTCATTGAAAAGGACCCCCAAGTAGGGGAAGACCGAAACCCTGGAAACCACCTCACCCTTGCATATGAACGTTTGAGATCTTAATTTTCCTCTCTGCTTACCCACTATCATTGAATGAGATTTTTTCGCGTTTACCTTTAGGTCAAGGTTTTCCATGAAGGAGCCAAAACGATCCAATAGTGTCTGTAGACCTATGCCCGTACGGGCAATCAGTACCGCATCGTCCGCGTATAGGAGGGCAGGGACCTGCTGCCCTCCCACACACGGAACGTCTGCCTCCCCCTCCTCTGGATGTTTTTCCAGCCCATTTATATAAATGGTGAAAAGGAGGGGGGCCAGGATACACCCTTGGCGAACCCCTTTATCTGACCTAAAAGTGCCCGTGCACCTCCCCTCATTTGTGACCCTTACTTTCGCAAATAACTCCCGATGTAAGGAGGCTACAAAAGTAACAAGGGAAGAGTCTATCCCCATCTCAAGAAGGATTGACCACAGTTTGGACCTGTTTACCAAATCGAAGGCCGAGGAGAGGTCCATAAAGGCCAAATAAAGAGACCCCTCCCCGGCCACCACATATTTGGCAATTAAAAGGTGCAAATTCAAACATTGGTCCAGGGTGCCACGTTTCTCTCTGAACCCATATTGTATGTTTGAAAGCCCTCCACAAGCCTCCAAATTTTCACTAAGTTTAGCCAATAAGACTCTGCCTAGGATTTTAATGGCCGAATCAAGGAGGGAAATGGGTCTATAACACCCCGGATCCTCACGTTGTCCCTTTTTAAAAATTGGCACTATAATGGAGGTTGCCCAGGTATTGGGGAACACCTTATCATTTGCTGCCCTGAAGACTTTAGTTAGTACCTGGGACCAGGTTTTCGGAGAATGTCTATATAGGTCCGCAGGTACGCCATCCGCCCCCGGGGCCTTGTTTTTTGAGGTCTCCAGAATAGCCTTAAGCACCTCCTCCTCTAAAAAGACTATCGGAGGGGAGTCCCACCCTATCGTTTGGCGGCACAGGGCTATGCTATTCTTGTCGCCGTAGATGTCTTTAAACTGGAGAACCCACTTCTCGTCCGGAATGACACAATCAGTGGCTATATTTTGTTCTCCCGCAAAAAAAGGGTGATTTATAATCTCCCAAAATTTCTTGCTGTCACGCAAGACGTCAACGGAGAGAAGTCTATCCCACGCTTCACTTTTAATTTCATCTTTTCTCCCCTTTAAGGTCCGTTTGTATTCCCTCCTCAAATTGGCAATAAGCAACCTATCCCTTGGTATTGCTTTTAATGCCTGCATTAATCGGGTGTGTATTCGTGAGCAATCAGCGTCAAACCACTTTAATGTTCTAGGAAGTCTCTTGGTGGGCATAACTGTCAGGTCCTTCGTTATTTGGACACATATGGATTCGAAAGCCCGAACAATTGTACTATTGGAGGCCTCTTGATCTAAACATAACTCTATGTCTCCCTCAATTTTAGGCAATAAAGTTGCCATAAAATCATCTGGGATCACCTTGCCCCACTTGAGCCGCCAGCCCTGATCAGAGGGCACAAGTACCGCCTGCGCGTGTGGGCGGCCCAAGCCCTCGCGTTTAAGGTCCCCCCAAATCATCTCCAATAACACAGGGTTATGATCGCTATAGGGTGACTGAATTGTTCTATTAGTTAATACCTTTGTTTGTAGCACCGGGGTGGTAAATATATAGTCGATTATAGACCCTTGCGGCGTTCCTTTATAGGTGGGAACTCTTTCCCTCCCATCTGTATTTAGAGATTCATAGAGGTTAAAACTAGCCATTAGAACTTCCAGCGCTTCGCCTGGTTTTGTATGTTCAAAGTGGGGTGTGGACACCCCTGAAGGTCCCCCTGTTCACCTAAATAACAGGGAAAATTGCATAAATGGGTATTAAAATCGCCTAACACGATAAGCTCAAATGCAGTGTGCTTATTAAGACTGAAATTATATAAAAATTTCTCTAGGTGTGCAATGTGATCAGTGTCCATTGCCCTCTCCCAGGAATTATAAAAATTAATTAATAAAATGGAATAGATCAAGGAAACAGTCCATTCCACAATCAAAAGATTAGGGGAGCCTGATTCTAGCTGCTTAAAAGACCCCGCAAGATTAAGAGAAAAAAGGAAAATTAAACCCCCCTTAGTTCTCCCCGCTGAGCTGGGTGTCGCTGGTACAAAAAAGGTAGCAAAACCATCCAGCCAAACATTTATTGAGGTTTCCCAGGATTCTTGAATAGCTATTACATCAAAGGAAGCAATACAATTGATCCATAACGGATCTTCCCTTTTAGCTCTTAGGCCTGCTATATTCCAACTAACAAGTTTACATGGGGCTATATCCTCCCCCTGCCTAGATCCAATTGTGAGGGCGGTTGGAGTAATAGAGGGAGTACTAGAGACTCGCCCCAGTTCAGACCTAATAAGGGAGGACCCCGACCGTCATTCGCAGTCATCTAGACCAGAAAATGCTTCAAATCTATTAGATGTCTCAAAAGGAGTGAATGGCAACAAATGATTAATTCCCCTAACGCCTTGCGAAAGGTCCGGGCCTCTATAAATATTCCTGTTCTCCCTATGTGGTACAATATTCCATCCAAATACATTTTTTGACATTTTGGAATTGGGGTCCTGCCACATATTTTGGTTATTAAGCATTCCGTGAGGATTATTCAAGGGGCCAAAAGGTACCCCAACAGACGTTATAGCAGTCACCTGGGATCTGGGATAGAAATAGGTTAGATCACAAGGAACAATAAGTGAACCGGTGATCCTTGGCATCCAATTAAGGATGTGTGTAACCGCCCCTGGGTCTCTAAAATTTATAATTATTAAATCCCCCTCTATATCCTTCACTCTGCTCCTCAGCCAGGGGAGTCGCCTTACGTGAACAATCTCATTATTGATGGTACATGGGAGCGGTCTGTGCTGGCCGAGCCAATGTATAGTTTTATTTTTTAGTTGTCTGAAGCCTTCCCTCTTATTGTCTGCTAAAGTAGGGACACCCGTAAGTACAACCACATAGGGGACCGCCTCTGGTGGTAGTTCGACTTGGCGGCCCCTCTGGTTTCCTGCTCTAACTGGGTGGTTCCTCCCCCCTGCTTATTTCCAGTGACCACTGTGCTAGCCCCCTTCTGGGTATCCTTATAAATAAATTGAGTAGATTGATGAGCTGCCTTAGATGGATTCACCCCTTGGTGATTGCAGCTCGCAAGGTTGCTTGATGGATTTGAAGCCTTTTGTATAGGAGTGGTAGAGGTAGGGACTGCGGCTACGAGAGATAAGGCTGGCTTTGCTGGTACTTCCAAAGGGCCTGCTTTGTTAGTAATAGCCGTTTCTATAGCCCCCAGTCGATCCTCTAACCTCTTCAACCTCTCTACTATGGGGGATGTAAACGCCCTGAGTAAGTGTTCAATGCTGTCGAGGGAGAGTGTAGACAAATGATCGTTAGGGGGACAATTACTGCTAGATGTTAAGTTGAGTCTAACTACAGTCAATATAGGGGTGTTTAGGGAGGATGACATTTCATGTGGTGCTTCCTGATCCAACTCAACAGGTAATATAACATTTTTTATGGGTACAGGAGTAGCAAAAACCATTCTGCCCTTACCAAAGTCAGTATGACTGATTTTGGCTCTTTGCTGAACACCTCCCTTCCTCTGTCTCTTATTTGGAGGCGGTCCGACAATTTTAACAGCCCCCCGCTTCACAACTTTCTTTTTCCCCAATGGTGCTCCTGAATTTTCAGGTATAATTTCAGTTAAAGTGGTCATATCGTTAATAACCACAATATTATTTCCATCCATGCTGTTGATAGCAGACAGTGAAGGGGGCATCTCTCGCAGGAGCGTGGGATATCCCTGCGTCGATAACGGGTCCTCATTTCCTTGTAACAATCCCACTCCCAATTGATTGTTCTGGGGGGGTACAATCCCGGAGGATCTATTTTTAATAGATTCGATAGAACGTCGGCACTCCGCCCTTCGTTCAGCTAGTTGACAATCCCTGTCCGTGTCGCCAACCGGTTTTCTGAAATAATTATCCAAAGTACCTTTGTTGTTTCCCCCAAAGTCAGGTGACATGTTTTTTGCTGCATAGCAGCCATGGGGATTAAAAGAAACAGTGTATATAAGGCAAGTCTGGTTGTAGACAATCCCGCTAAAGTAGATACAGTATAAGCACGTGACAGGAGTAGTCACAGTCAAAAGAAAGGTAACAGGCTTACTTGTAGAAAACTGTGATAAGGGGACAGTAGTAGTTGGAGGGCTGGCCCAGCCCGGCCTCCTTCGGCCCCCGAACGGCCCCGCCCTTGTCCCGGGCTTCCCCCGGCGCGCTCTCGCGCAGCGGGGATGATGCTTTCCCTAAATAGGAAGGTGATGGGCGGGTGGGCGTGTCGATCTGAAAGAAACAGGTTAGTATTAGATTCCTTACCTTAGAATATCCCCAGGCGTCAGTCTGGATCCGGAAACTTTTGCGTAGCAGTACCCCTGCGCATCGGTAGGCGTCGTCTGCAGGCGTCCCCTGCGGCTCCGCGTCGTCGGCGTCGTGCGCCATGCGCCGTGATGACGTCGCTGGAGTATATAGACGCCGCCTCCGCGCGCTGACGTCAGTTCTTCTTTTTTCCGCGCCAGTTAGCGCAGATCCGAAGAGCAGTACTCCGGTCTTTTTACCTAGTTTTTTTGATACTCTAACTCTTTTGGTGCCGGTAGGATGCCCGGTTTTAAAAATTGTGACGGTGCGACCGCCTGATGTCGGTCACCGACCACCATCGACTCTGCCTCCGGTGCCTGGGCGCGGACCACGACGTCGAGTCCTGCGTCGACTGCCGGGCCTTGACGAGTAAGGCTAGGCGGGAGCGGTCCCGCAAGCTGCTCGAGCTCCGGATGTCGGCCCCACGTCGAGAGCGGTCCCGGTCCGGCCGGAGGTCGAGGGAGCGGTCGAGAGAACGGTCGCGGAGCCGCCACGAGCGCTCCGGAAGTCGTCACCACTCCTCCGGTTCCTCAGGTAAGCGACACAAGAAGTCGGGGCGTCGTCATCGCAACCCCGACTCCCCCCGACGCGGCCGGGGGTTCGGGTGGCCCCACCCCCGCGGCTCCGCGTGGGTCGCCGACGCTGCCTGCTCCATACCCGTCGGTCCCTGGGCAAGGCGCGTCGCGCGAGGAGATAGAGGAGTTCCTCATGGCCATGAGGGCGCTGTCTCCTCCGACGGGGCCTGCGGGCCCGGTGGTCCCGTCCGGGGGCCCGAGCGGTTCGGGTGCTCCTGCACCGACGCCGTCGGGTGCTCCGGCCCCGACGCCGCCGGCGGCTCCGGCCCCGGCGCCGCTGGGCCCTTCAGGGTCATCGCCGGCTGGTCACCTGGCCTCTCCGGCGTCGATTCCATCGGGGCAACCCGTGGTGCCACCTCCGCGCGGCGCCGTGACTCCGACGCCGGTTCCGGCTGGCGTCGGGGCTCCGGCGCCGGCTCCGGGCGGCGCCACCCCCATTCCCTCTCCAGTTCCGGACGCGGAGTCGGACCGGCGTCGCCCGACGCCGAGTCCGGCGCCGATGGGGCCCATTGACCCCGAGGAGCCGGTCTACATCGTCGAATCAGAGTACGGTGATGATGAAGATTATGGAGAGGGTTGGGAGGGGTCTGAGGACCCTCTGACACGCGAGTGTCAGTACGACGTGGACTGGGCAGGTGACTTGGGTGATGCCAGTGGTCTAGACGAATCACCTAACCCTGGTTTTGTCTCGCCTCCCACTGTGGCGTCGGAGGCTGGGGCTGCCTACTCTGTGGTGCTGATGAGGGCTGCCAAGGCCTTGAACCTTGAGCTCCCCATCGCAAAGGTGAAGCCTAACATCCTCACCGAGGTCTTCAAACCACAGTCATGCCCACAGGAGCCTCTGCTGCCGTTTAATGAAGCCTTGACGGACGTTCTGTTGGGCACGTGGTTCAGGCCCGCTTCAGGTTCGCCTGTTGACAGGAACGTTGCCGGGCGCCACCGTCCGTGTCCGGACGACCCTAAGTTCCTGTCCACCCATCCCGCCCCTGAGAGTCTGGTGATCCAGGCCTCAACGTCCCAATCCGCATTCCCGTCGGCCCCGCCCGACCGGGAATCTAAGAGGTACGACCAGTATGGCAAGAAGGTCTTCTCGTCCCTGAGTGCGGGACTGCGGTCTTGCAATACCGCATGCCTCTTGGGCCTCTACACCCACTCTCTGTGGGATACGGTCGCGGAGTGTCTGCCGCAATGCCCGCAGGAGGTACGGGACAAGCTCGGCCAGACTATGGTTGAAGGCCGGGATGCGGGGAGGTATTCGATCAGGTGTGGTCTTGATACGACTGACTCGCTGGGCAGAGCGATGTCCACGACGGTGGCGATTCGTCGCCACGCCTGGCTGAGATCCGCCAATTTTTCGCCGGATGTCCAAAATGCCTTGATGGACCTGCCGTTCGATGGCAGTCGCCTGATTGGCGACAAAGCGGACAACGCGCTTGAGCGCTTCAAGGACTCCAGGGTCACGGCCAAGTCCTTGGGTCTCTCGACCCAGCGCCAGCAAACGGGTTCGTTTCACTCCTTTCGTGGCCACGGAAGGGGCGGTCCCACACGTGCTGCCAGCCGCGCACCGCAGAACACTTCTCAACGCGGTGGCGGCCGTGGATTCCGCCGTGGTGGCGGTCGGGGACAGCGGCGAGGTCAGGCCACACCTCCCCCTGCAGCAGCCTCCAAATCCTCCTAGTCCGAGCTTTCAGGCCCATGTGACGCCAGTGGGTGGCAGGGTTCACCATCACCACTCCCGCTGGCGCACTATCACCTCGGACAGGTGGGTGCTGCAGCTCGTCCGAAGGGGCTACTCCCTCCCCTTCGAGACCACTCCTCCAGCCATGCCACCGCAGAACCACCGTGTGTCGGGGGACCACTTGACACTTCTGCAGGAGGAAGTTACGGCCCTCTTGGCCAAGGGGGCCATCGAGCGCGTTCCTGGGCCAGAAGTAGGGTGTGGTTGCTACTCCCACTACTTTCTGGTACCCAAGAAGGACAAGGGGGGCCTGCGTCCTATCTTGGATCTACGGAACGTCAACGGCTTCCTCCGGAAGGAGAAGTTCAAGATGTTGACTTTGGCTCAGGTCTTGGCTGCTCTAGACCCACTAGACTGGATGGTAGCGTTGGACTTGCAGGATGCGTATTTTCACATCCCCGTCCTGCCGGCCCACCGGCGTTACCTGCGGTTCACGGTAGGCCACGAGCACTTTCAGTTTACCGTGCTCCCTTTCGGCCTTACCAGCGCCCCACGGGTGTTCACGAAAGTGATGGCGGTGGTCGCAGCTCATCTGTGCCGGTTAGGGGTTTCAGTCTTCCCTTACCTCGACGACTGGTTGTTGAAGGCGGGCTCGCCCCAGACAGTCGTCCACCACCTCCAGATGACGGCAGACCTCCTGCACGAGCTGGGGTTTTCCATCAACGTGCCGAAATCACACCTGTGTCCCTCTCAACAGCTCCTTTTCATCGGAGCGGTTCTCGACTCGGCGCGGTTTCGGGTTTATCCTCCGGAACGGCGGGTCCGGGATATTCAGGCTTTGATTCCCATCTTTCAGCCGTTGTCCCGGGTCTCGGTCAGGTTGACGCTGCGGCTTCTGGGACTGATGGCCTCCTGCATCCTTCTGGTGCATCACGCCAGGTGGCGGATGCGGGCTCTGCAGTGGGACCTGAAGTTTCAGTGGGCCCAGCATCAGGGCAACCTATCCGACCACGTCCTGATCTCGGAGGGCACTGCGAGACAGTTGCAGTGGTGGCTTACGGACCGCGATTGGGTCAGGGGCAGATCCCTCTCCCTTCCCCAACCGGAGCACGTAGTTGTGACGGACGCGTCCCTCCAGGGCTGGGGAGGCCACTTGGGAGAGGCGGAGATCAGAGGCATCTGGTCTCCGGCGGAGTCCCGGCTCCATATCAACATGTTGGAGCTGCGGGCGATTCGCCTAGCACTGAAGGCATTCCTCCCCTTTGTCAACGGGAGTGTAGTGCAGGTGTTCACGGACAACACCACCGCCATGTGGTACTGCAACAAGCAGGGCGGGGTGGGGTCGTGGACCCTTTGCCAGGAGGCTCTGCGCCTCTGGCAATGGCTGGAACGTCAGGGCGTGACTCTGACGGTTCAACACCTGGCAGGTTCTCTGAACGCCAGGGCGGACGAACTCAGCCGTCGGTGCTCGGTGGATCACGAATGGCGTCTGAACTCGGACTTGGCGAAAGGCCTCTTTCTGCAATGGGGAGAGCCTTGGTTAGATCTATTCGCCACAGAAGAGAACACGCAATGTCATCAGTTCTGCGCGTTGGAGTTTCCAAGACAGCACTCGCTCGGCGACGCCTTTCGGCGCGAGTGGAGTTGCGGTCTATTGTACGCCTTTCCGCCTATACCACTTCTGCCCAGAGTGCTGAAGAAGATCAGGCGCGACCGGGCCCAAGTTATCCTTGTGGCTCCGGACTGGGCTCGAAGGTACTGGTATCCCGAGCTACTCAGCATGTCAGTCGGTCCCTCGATCCGCCTGCCCCTTCAGGAGGACCTTCTGTCGCAGCAGCAGGGGACGGTCCTCCACCCGAACCTGTCCAGTCTCCACCTCCATGCTTGGAGATTGAGCGGCGACAGTTGAGGCCATTTGACTTGCCTCCTGAAGTCTGTGATGTGATTCTGGCAGCCAGGCGTCCCTCCACAAAGTCGGTATACGCCTGCCGGTGGAACAGATTTGTGGCATGGTGCACAGCAAAGGCTGTGGATCCCCTTTCTGCCCCTCTCTCCGAGGTTCTCCTCTTTCTCCTCTCTCTTGCCCAGCAGGGCTCTGCTCTGGGCACTATCAAGGGCTACCTTTCTGCCCTTTCCGCCTTCCTACGGCTTCCTGATCAGCCATCTTTGTTCAAGTCCCCTATTGTACTGAGATTCTTGAAGGGCATCACGCACATGTATCCACCTGTTCCGTTGGTGATGCCTCAGTGGGACTTGAACCTGGTTCTGACTTTCTTGATGTGCGCTCCCTTTGAGCCGCTTCATTCCTGTCCTCTCCGTCTTCTCACTTTAAAGACGGCCTTCCTGGTTGCCATCACCTCTGCCAGGAGAGTGAGTGAGCTCCAGGCTCTTTCTGTGAAACCTCCTTTCTTGTCCGTTCATCCTGACAAGGTGGTTCTTAGAACTAGACCTTCTTTCCTGCCCAAAGTAGTTTCTGCTTTTCACATCGGGCAGTCCATCACCTTACCCTCCTTCTTCCCGCCTCCGCATCCTTCAAAGGATGAAGAGCGGCTCCATCGTCTGGACCCAAAACGTGCGCTTTCATTTTATATGGATCGCACACGCCAGTTCCGGGTGGATGACCAACTGTTTGTTGGCTACGTGGGTGAGAAGAAGGGAAGGGCAGTACAGAAACGAACCATTTCTCGATGGGTCGTCCTGTGCATCAAAGCATGCTACTCTTTGGCTCGGAAGGAGCCCCCTGTTGGGCTGAGGGCCCATTCCACTCGGGCCACGGCGGCTACTACTGCCCTGGGCCGGGGAGTCCCCTTGCAGGACATTTGCCAGGCGGCTACGTGGGCCTCGCTGCACACCTTTGCGAGGCATTACTGCCTGGACAGTCAAGTCCGGAGGGACGGCTTCTTTGGCCGTTCGGTCCTCCAGGATTTCCTGGTGTAGGGTTGTATTGGTTCGCAGACCCACCACCGGGGTTGGTATTGCTGGGGTATCTATTCTAAGGTAAGGAATCTAATACTAACCTGTTTCTTTCAGATGAACAAGTTACTTACCTTCGGTAACGATATATCTGTAAGAAACAGTAGTTAGTATTAGATTCCTTACCGCCCCACCCATCCTCCCCGTTCTGCGAACTGATACCTAGGGTTAAGGACATCCCTTTCAGGGCCCTAGTTTCACATGGCACCAGTGTTGGTTCTCACATGGCTCTGCGTGTTCTGGCGCGGAAAAGCTGTGTGCAAAGAACTGACGTCAGCGCGCGGAGGCGGCGTCTATATACTCCAGCGACGTCATCACGGCGCACGACGCCGACGACGCGGAGCCGCAGGGGACGCCTGCAGACGACGCCTACCGACGCGCAGGGGTACTGCTACGCAAAAGTTTCCGGATCCAGACTGACGCCTGGGGATATTCTAAGGTAAGGAATCTAATACTAACTACTGTTTCTTACAGATATATCGTTACCGAAGGTAAGTAACTTGTTCATCAGGAGCAGCCCAGGTGTTGCTGATTGGGCTCGCAGGGACTCCTGGAAAGTGGAGTCCCTGCTGTCTTGCTCGCAGCCCCGATCAGGTAACACTCGCAAAGGTCAGAGCAGCCCCTCCACTTTGATGGCTCCGCAGAGTCTGGTGCGATGCGGGACCCGCGCAGCGGGTCCGGCGAGTTACTGGCAGAGATAAGGGACAAAGGCACCAGAAAGTCCGTCCGCACACAAAGAGTCTTCCCGTGTCAATCAGATTCCCCTAGTAGATGCTTACAAAATGTGGAGTGACCAGTATTATGCTAGGGCAAAACTGTACCAAGTTTGGCTATATTAATGCTAATTTTACAGACAATTTGCCAAGAATTCCTAAAGTATGTCAGGGTTATTTTACTAATAGTCTGTAGTGGATACCATCATGTCATACATGTCTACAGTACGCCAAGGAGTACTAACATTATACCAAGGCTTAACACATCATACCACAAATACCCAGAACATACCACAAAATCTTAATTTTAAGCCTGGGTCAACAGCATACTACGGATTGACATCATCTTACCATGGATGCTCACAATTTGCCAAGAACTCCCACCATTATGCCATTGCCAGCACTAGGCCAAGTGCTGGCACAGAGTACTATCATGGTATGTATAATACAATATGTTAACAAGCATTGGTAATGCCAATATGCCAACCTTATAAATGCACTGTCAAGCCAGACCTAATAATTCCATGTACGTTAATGACTGCCCTCCTCCCATCTGTACTACTGCCAGAGAGAAATCATGGTTCCAACATGTGGGTGGAGCCAAAGCCCCTCTCATGGTGATAATCACATATTTGTCTGGCTTCAGCTGCACAGTCAAGCCTGAGCATAAAAATGATCACCATTAAGCCAGGGCACGTAGTAACAAAGGCATGGACTATCAAACAGTGGGTGTGCACCGTATGCCAGCCCTTTGTCAGATGTAAGCATCATTAGGCCATGGATGGCCTCAATGTTCCAAGAACTACCTCCATTATGTCAGGACTTGCAATATTACAAGAGTGGGTATGATGGTATAACAGATGCCCAAAATAAGACATGAATTAGCATCATTATGCCATGAATACCCGCAATATTCCAGGAATAGCCAGTATTGCTAAGAACATCATACCCGAGATGTAAGAACTATACAAGTACCCTTTTACATTCACTTGATCTCATACACAGGCACATACAAACACACACACGAACAGTCACACATACACATTCACACACAGTAGCTAGGTTCAAAGCCCACACACACAGAATAGCTGCATTCAAACCATCTCTTTTTATATACTAGCCTTTTGAAGGCCATTATGCATGCGTCACAGGCTGCCTCATCTCTCATGTTTGTTTCTTGACTTCCAAGATTCTTGCTCCCAGGACATGACATGCAAAGCATCACGAGTGCAGGGACAGGGAAGGCACTTCATGTGGGACGGCCTGCTGTTTGTTTTGGAGCACAGATGGTTTGCTGGCACGCTGGGGCCACTTTTTCAAGCACCTACTTTCTAGAGCGTTGTGTATCAATGCTCTAAAATATTCAACTTTTGACATGCAGGTGGGCTGAGTGTGAACCATTTGTTTCTGAGTTTATAATCTGTGCTATACTGTACGTGTATTTGCCGGAAGATAACTCAGTGAGCTGAAGGCTGAACATCTCACCCTCACTAGCTAGAGAGAGTCAAATGCCCAAAGGGAGTAACTTGGCCATTCACTTCACTGCTCTAGTATCCCCATGTCACCTCACTGGACCTGCGACTCTGGGTGTCTTATAGAGTTTAGGAGGTTAGTACATTTTCATTATAGCTATGGCTACTTCTCTGTGGGATCTGCAGTGTCTTTTTCTAGAAAGATGTAGGACACTGCTTCATGGCAAGGTTGCCCCTCATCTAGACTCCACTGTTCCTAGTCCGGATTAGCAACATGCAGGCGGTAAGGGGTCTTTCTTATTTTAGATTCCAGCTGGCCCAAAACAAAGGCAGAAGTTAAGGGACCGTCAGGCCTCCTTTTGGTGAGCTGTCCTGACAGGGAGCTATTTGGAGCCTCACATCTAAATGCAATGGAGGAGAAACAAAGGCAAACCAGCTTATCACCCAACAGGTACTTTAGAGAGGCATGCTTTTGTCTTTGTTCAGTCCCTGCATATAAGAGATTTGCAGGCACCCTAAGAATGTCAGATGTGTTCGTCTGTCTCAGGATTTACACAAATAACAATTTAAATACCACTATTTAGTTTTCTTTTATAGCGCTACTCATCCATGCGCAGGGTGCCAGAGTGCTTTACATCACACGTAAACATTATACATTGACAATAAACCATATGTGTGTAAATCAGTGTATAGGATGTGTTACATAAGACAGGGTTACAAGGTGTAGGAGTCACATGTCCTTCATAGCTCACTATGCTATATTAGGATTACAATTTATGAACTGCAAGCAACAAAAGGATCTTTGCGTTAAAAGCAGTAACCCACTTACCTATCTACATAGAATAAAAATTGGTCATCTGCATGTTACATGATGTGCATTGCAGAGACACAGTAGCCCTCTATGCCACTTTGATTCAAAGCTGGAGCTAGACAAAGCACAGATCTCTTCAGCAAATGTGTTAACCTCCAGAGTTATTTTACCATTGTTATTATTCCCTGAGATTTACTGGGCACACAAAGATCTCTGCAGCGGGTTCTTTAAACCCAAAAGATATTTTAAAATGTAGACTTTGCAACCAACTAAGCACACTAGATTTACTGCCAATTTCTTTGTTGCAGAGTTTTTAAAAAAATTTATAAATTGAGGCCCAGATTTTGCATCCGGGTTGTGTCACTTTTTAGGCACAACCCTGACGCGAATCTCACTTGTCAAATCTTGTTATGCGCTCAAATATACTCATGGTAGAACTGCTAAACATATGTCTGAGTTGTTAAGATCTGATGCCACTTCTTGTGATGCCACTTTCTTTGAGGTCACTTCCTTTGAAGTCAAGGGTTATGATGACAGTTCCTATGATACCACAGGTGATGTCACGCACTATGATGTCACGTGCCATGATGTCACTTTCATACTGCCTAACTTAGAGGCCGATTATGATTGCGGTTTTTCCGCATCCTCCGGGCTGGCGGAAGCCGCCGCCGGCCCGGAGGATGCGGAAAAAACGCTGCGGAGCCTCCAAAGACCCTCCACCATATTAGGATGACTGGTGGGTCTGGAATTCCATCCGCCGCTTTTCCTAATATGCGGCGGCCCTAATATGGTGGCGGTGTCTAACAGACACCGCCAGCCATATTAGGATGGTGGGAAAGACATGCTTTTCCGCGGCGGCTTTTCCGCCGTGGAAAAGCATACGGACTTTCACTTCGGGGGCCCGTTGCGGGCCCCCTGGGTGAAGGGGGGGTGGGGGTGCACATGGGGGGTACCTATGGTACCCCCCTGCATTTGCGTGCACAAAGCAGCAGGCACTGCGTGGTGCCTGCCGCTTTGTGCATGCAAATGCGATGCATGCATTTTTAACCTTGCGGCGGGTGCAGCTTGAAGCTGCACCCGCCGCAATGTTAAAGATAGAGGATGTGACCACCACTCTGGCGGTCACATCCTAATCTGCTCAGAGGGAACGCCGCAGCCCCTGCGGACGTACCCTCCTCCTCAGGGGTCGCGGACGGACTCAAGTCCGTCCGCGATCCTAATCGGGCCCTTAGTTAGTCCTCCCACTTTTATTTTTTAGGACTTGTGCCTTGAACGAGAGGGTTTGCTTCCTTTTTTGGGCATATACTTGGTTGGACAAAATTAGCTTTTTAGGTCTCGGCTGGGCGTGGCAGGGCAGAGCCCTGCTCCACCTCTCCGAGAGATCTTGTAAATACAATATTTGTAAAAGGGACGCTAAGCCTTGCCCCTCTTTTCCATTGGGTAGCGTCAGCATTTATGGTAAACGCTGGATTCCCATTGGAAAAGAGGGTTTTTGGGTGCCACCCTGTCTGCTTTTCATACTGCCCCTCTGGACACGATAGCCTGCTTTGTGGCTCCCGTAAAGACTTTTCTTATCTCCTTGTTTAGTTAACATGCAGATAAGAAAATTCTTTAGTACAGCCGTGAAGCAGACACGCTGTTCTGAGCACTTCCCCTCCTCGCCCACCCACCTCTGGAATTGCAGCACAGACAAGCCTCCTGTGACCTCCCACGCCACCCCCTCCCCGAGCCCGCTCAGCTGGCATTGAGTCCTGGGGCTGGGTATAAGGAGTGTAAAGAGAAATAGGAAGAGGGGAAATGAAAGGTAAGAGATGACAAAGTTACAGGATCGCGATGAAAGTACCAAAAGTGAGAGAAACAAAAGTGACAGATTGCAGAGAAACAAGGAAGAGGAGCGCTCCCATTGAGGCCCAGATAGCTCCGCCGGTGCACCGTGAGCATTCCCTGCAGCACTCCAGCTGCTCCGTGCACAGCACTCCCACTGTTCAGTGCACAGCACTCCGTGCAAAGCTCTGCCTGTGCACCAAAACCCCACAACACTCCCTGCTGCTCTGTGCACTCCTCTGCCGGTGCTCCATGCACAGCACCCCAGTGCTAACTCCTGTGGTGATTCAGTGGGGGAAAGGGGGGCAGAGATCACTCGTGCTGTCACTCGTGCTGCAGTGGATAGGCTCAGTCCCGGGCGGGGTAGGGGCGGATGGATGATTCACTGTGTGATCTTGTGGCCTGCGGAGACCTCTGAAGGGTTACTCACAATCCAGTCCAGGGTTAATCCACAAACAATAACCACCCAATACCCAAAGCATCAATACAGAGCTGCTCAGTTTTGCCGCCAGATGCCCACACGAGGTGGATGAGCTGGGGCGCAGGTTCAAGTCTGTTCCTAAGGGCCTGTGGTACCTGCCACCTGGTTACACAGCCTCTTCCTCCAGTTTTACAGGCTCACAGCAGAGCTATCTCTCAGGTTACGCAGCCTCTTCCTCCAGTTTTACAGGCTCCCAGAGCAGAGCTATCCCTCGGGTTACACAGCGTATTCCCCCAGTCTTACAGGATCAAAGCAGAGCTATCTCTCAGATTAGGCAGCCTTTTCCTTCAGTTTTACAGGCTCCCACAGCAGAGCTATCCCTCGGGTTACACAGCTTCTTTCTCCAGTCTTAAATGCTCACAGCAGAGCTATCTCTCAGGTTACGCAGCCTCTTCCTCCAGTCTTACAGGCTCCCACGGCAGTGCTATCTCTCAGGTTACACAGCCTCCTCCTCCAGTCTTAAAGGCTCACAGCAGAGCTATCTCTCAGGTTACGCAGCCTCTTCCTCCCGTCTTACAGGCTGCCACAACAGAGCTATCCCTTGGGTTACACAGCTGCTTCCTCCAGTCTTACAGGCTCCCACAGCAGAGCCAACGCTCAGGTTACAATGCCTTTTCATCCAGTCTTACAGGCTCCCACAGCAGAGCGATCTCTCAGGTTACCAGCGTCTTCCTCCAGTGGAGCCGGCATGCTCCTGGCCCTGTTCCCTTTCCTGGCTTACAGTCTCACAGCAGAGCTATCTCTCAGGTTACACAGCCTCTTCCTCCAGTCTTACAGGCTCACAGCAGAGCTATCCCTTGGGTTACACAGCCTCTTCCTCCAGTCTTACAGGCTCACAGCAGAGCTATCTCTCAGGTTACACAGCCTTTCCTCCAGTCTTACAGGCTCCCACAGCAGAGCTATCTCTCAGGTTACACTGCCTCTTCAACCAGTCTTGCAGGCTCCCACGATAGATCTATCTCTCGGGTTACACAGCCTCTTCCTCCAGTCTTACAGGCTAACAGAAGAGGTATCTCTCAGGTTACACAGCCTATTCCTTCAGTTTTACAGGCTCGTTAGCGCAGATCCGAAGAGCAGTACTCCGGTCTTTTTACCTAGTTTTTTTGATACTCTAACTCTTTTGGTGCCGGTAGGATGCCCGGTTTTAAAAATTGTGACGGTGCGACTGCCTGATGTCGGTCACCGACCACCATCGACTCTGCCTCCGGTGCCTGGGCGCGGACCACGACGTCGAGTCCTGCGTCGACTGCCGGGCCTTGACGAGTAAGGCTAGGCGGGAGCGGTCCCGCAAGCTGCTCGAGCTCCGGATGTCGGCCCCACGTCGAGAGCGGTCCCGGTCCGGCCGGAGGTCGAGGGAGCGGTCGAGAGAACGGTCGCGGAGCCGCCACGAGCGCTCCGGAAGTCGTCACCACTCCTCCGGTTCCTCAGGTAAGCGACACAAGAAGTCGGGGCGTCGTCATCGCACCCCCGACTCCCCCCGACGCTCGCGCGATGCGGCCGGGGGTTCGGGTGGCCCCACCCCCGCGGCTCCGCGTGGGTCGCCGACGCTGCCTGCTCCATACCCGTCGGTCCCTGGGCAAGGCGCGTCGCGCGAGGAGATAGAGGAGTTCCTCATGGCCATGAGGGCGCTGTCTCCTCCGACGGGGCCTGCGGGCCCGGTGGTCCCGTCCGGGGGCCCGAGCGGTTCGGGTGCTCCTGCACCGACGCCGTCGGGTGCTCCGGCCCCGACGCCGCCGGCGGCTCCGGCCCCGGCGCCGCTGGGCCCTTCAGGGTCATCGCCGGCTGGTCACCTGGCCTCTCCGGCGTCGATTCCATCGGGGCAACCCGTGGTGCCACCTCCGCGCGGCGCCGTGACTCAGACGCCGGTTCCGGCTGGCGTCGGGGCTCCGGCGCCGGCTCCGGGCGGCGCCACCCCCATTCCCTCTCCAGTTCCGGACGCGGAGTCGGACCGGCGTCGCCCGACGCCGAGTCCGGCGCCGATGGGGCCCATTGACCCCGAGGAGCCGGTCTACATCGTCGAATCAGAGTACGGTGATGATGAAGATTATGGAGAGGGTTGGGAGGGGTCTGAGGACCCTCTGACACGCGAGTGTCAGTACGACGTGGACTGGGCTGGTGACTTGGGTGATGCCAGTGGTCTAGACGAATCACCTAACCCTGGTTTTGTCCCGCCTCCCACTGTGGCGTCGGAGGCTGGGGCTGCCTACTCTGTGGTGCTGATGAGGGCTGCCAAGGCCTTGAACCTTGAGCTCCCCATCGCAAAGGTGAAGCCTAACATCCTCACCGAGGTCTTCAAACCACAGTCATGCCCACAGGAGCCTCTGCTGCCGTTTAATGAAGCCTTGACGGACGTTCTGTTGGGCACGTGGTTCAGGCCCGCTTCAGGTTCGCCTGTTGACAGGAACGTTGCCGGGCGCCACCGTCCGTGTCCGGACGACCCTAAGTTCCTGTCCACCCATCCCGCCCCTGAGAGTCTGGTGATCCAGGCCTCAACGTCCCAATCCGCATTCCCGTCGGCCCCGCCCGACCGGGAATCTAAGAGGTACGACCAGTATGGCAAGAAGGTCTTCTCGTCCCTGAGTGCGGGACTGCGGTCTTGCAATACCGCATGCCTCTTGGGCCTCTACACCCACTCTCTGTGGGATACGGTCGCGGAGTGTCTGCCGCAATGCCCGCAGGAGGTACGGGACAAGCTCGGCCAGACTATGGTTGAAGGCCGGGATGCGGGGAGGTATTCGATCAGGTGTGGTCTTGATACGACTGACTCGCTGGGCAGAGCGATGTCCACGACGGTGGCGATTCGTCGCCACGCCTGGCTGAGATCCGCCAATTTTTCGCCGGATGTCCAAAATGCCTTGATGGACATGCCGTTCGATGGCAGTCGCCTGTTTGGCGACAAAGCGGACAACGCGCTTGAGCGCTTCAAGGACTCCAGGGTCACGGCCAAGTCCTTGGGTCTCTCGACCCAGCGCCAGCAAACGGGTTCGTTTCGCTCCTTTCGTGGCCACGGAAGGGGCGGTCCCACACGTGCTGCCAGCCGCGCACCGCAGAACACTTCTCAACGCGGTGGCGGCTGTGGATTCCGCCGTGGTGGCGGTCGGGGACAGCGGCGAGGTCAGGCCACACCTCCCCCTGCAGCAGCCTCCAAATCCTCCTAGTCCGAGCTTTCAGGCCCATGTGACGCCAGTGGGTGGCAGGGTTCGCCATCACCACTCCCGCTGGCGCACTATCACCTCGGACAGGTGGGTGCTGCAGCTCGTCCGAAGGGGCTACTCCCTCCCCTTCGAGACCACTCCTCCAGCCATGCCACCGCAGAACCACCGTGTGTCAGGGGACCACTTGACACTTCTGCAGGAGGAAGTTACGGCCCTCTTGGCCAAGGGGGCCATCGAGCGCGTTCCTGGGCCAGAAGTAGGGTGTGGTTGCTACTCCCACTACTTTCTGGTACCCAAGAAGGACAAGGGGGGCCTGCGTCCTATCTTGGATCTACGGAATGTCAACGGCTTCCTCCGGAAGGAGAAGTTCAAGATGTTGACTTTGGCTCAGGTCTTGGCTGCTCTAGACCCACTAGACTGGATGGTAGCGTTGGACTTGCAGGATGCGTATTTTCACATCCCCGTCCTGCCGGCCCACCGGCGTTACCTGCGGTTCACGGTAGGCCACGAGCACTTTCAGTTTACCGTGCTCCCTTTCGGCCTTACCAGCGCCCCACGGGTGTTCACGAAAGTGATGGCGGTGGTCGCAGCTCATCTGCGCCGGTTAGGGGTTTCAGTCTTCCCCTACCTCGACGACTGGTTGTTGAAGGCGGGCTCGCCCCAGACAGTCGTCCACCACCTCCAGATGACGGCAGACCTCCTGCACGAGCTGGGGTTTTCCATCAATGTGCCGAAATCACACCTGTGTCCCTCTCAACAGCTCCTTTTCATCGGAGCGGTTCTCGACTCGGCGCGGTTTCGGGTTTATCCTCCGGAACGGCGGGTCCGGGATATTCAGGCTTTGATTCCCATCTTTCAGCCGTTGTCCCGGGTCTCGGTCAGGTTGACGCTGCGGCTTCTGGGACTGATGGCCTCCTGCATCCTTCTGGTGCATCACGCCAGGTGGCGGATGCGGGCTCTGCAGTGGGACCTGAAGTTTCAGTGGGCCCAGCATCAGGGCAACCTATCCGACCACGTCCTGATCTCGGAGGGCACTGCGAGACAGTTGCAGTGGTGGCTTACGGACCGCGATTGGGTCAGGGGCAGATCCCTCTCCCTTCCCCAACCGGAGCACGTAGTTGTGACAGACGCGTCCCTCCAGGGCTGGGGAGGCCACTTGGGAGAGGCGGAGATCAGAGGCATCTGGTCTCCGGCGGAGTCCCGGCTCCATATCAACATGTTGGAGCTGCGGGCGATTCGCCTAGCACTGAAGGCATTCCTCCCCTTTGTCAACGGGAGTGTAGTGCAGGTGTTCACGGACAACACCACCGCCATGTGGTACTGCAACAAGCAGGGCGGGGTGGGGTCGTGGACCCTTTGCCAGGAGGCTCTGCGCCTCTGGCAATGGCTGGAACGTCAGGGCGTGACTCTGACGGTTCAACACCTGGCAGGTTCTCTGAACGCCAGGGCGGACGAACTCAGCCGTCGGTGCTCGGTGGATCACGAATGGCGTCTGAACTCGGACTTGGCGAAAGGCCTCTTTCTGCAATGGGGAGAGCCTTGGTTAGATCTATTCGCCACAGAAGAGAACGCGCAATGTCATCAGTTCTGCGCGTTGGAGTTTCCAAGACAGCACTCGCTCGGCGACGCCTTTCGGCGCGAGTGGAGTTGCGGTCTATTGTACGCCTTTCCGCCTATACCACTTCTGCCCAGAGTGCTGAAGAAGATCAGGCGCGACCGGGCCCAAGTTATCCTTGTGGCTCCGGACTGGGCTCGAAGGTACTGGTATCCCGAGCTACTCAGCATGTCAGTCGGTCCCTCGATCCGCCTGCCCCTTCAGGAGGACCTTCTGTCGCAGCAGCAGGGGCCGGTCCTCCACCCGAACCTGTCCAGTCTCCACCTCCATGCTTGGAGATTGAGCGGCGACAGTTGAGGCCATTTGACTTGCCTCCTGAAGTCTGTGATGTGATTCTGGCAGCCAGGCGTCCCTCCACAAAGTCGGTATACGCCTGCCGGTGGAACAGATTTGTGGCATGGTGCACAGCAAAGGCTGTGGATCCCCTTTCTGCCCCTCTCTCCGAGGTTCTCCTCTTTCTCCTCTCTCTTGCCCAGCAGGGCTCTGCTCTGGGCACTATCAAGGGCTACCTTTCTGCCCTTTCCGCCTTCCTACGGCTTCCTGATCAGCCATCTTTGTTCAAGTCCCCTATTGTACTGAGATTCTTGAAGGGCATCACGCACATGTATCCACCTGTTCCGTTCGTGATGCCTCAGTGGGACTTGAACCTGGTTCTGACTTTTTTGATGTGCGCTCCCTTTGAGCTGCTTCATTCCTGTCCTCTCCGTCTTCTCACTTTAAAGACGGCCTTCCTGGTTGCCATCACCTCTGCCAGGAGAGTGAGTGAGCTCCAGGCTCTTTCTGTGAAACCTCCTTTCTTGTCCGTTCATCCTGACAAGGTGGTTCTTAGAACTAGACCTTCTTTCCTGCCCAAAGTAGTTTCTGCTTTTCACATCGGGCAGTCCATCACCTTACCCTCCTTCTTCCCGCCTCCGCATCCTTCAAAGGATGAAGAGCGGCTCCATCGTCTGGACCCAAAACGTGCGCTTTCATTTTATATGGATCGCACACGCCAGTTCCGGGTGGATGACCAACTGTTTGTTGGCTACGTGGGTGAGAAGAAGGGAAGGGCAGTACAGAAACGAACCATTTCTCGATGGGTCGTCCTGTGCATCAAAGCATGCTACTCTTTGGCTCGGAAGGAGCCCCCTGTTGGGCTGAGGGCCCATTCCACTCGGGCCACGGCGGCTACTACTGCCCTGGGCCGGGGAGTCCCCTTGCAGGACATTTGCCAGGCGGCTACGTGGGCCTCGCTGCACACCTTTGCGAGGCATTACTGCCTGGACAGTCAAGTCCGGAGGGACGGCTTCTTTGGCCGTTCGGTCCTCCAGGATTTTCTGGTGTAGGGTTGTATTGGTTCGCAGACCCACCACCGGGGTTGGTATTGCTGGGGTATCTATTCTAAGGTAAGGAATCTAATACTAACCTGTTTCTTTCAGATGAACAAGTTACTTACCTTCGGTAACGATATATCTGTAAGAAACAGTAGTTGGTATTAGATTCCTTACCGCCCCACCCATCCTCCCCGTTCTGCGAACTGATACCTAGGGTTAAGGACATCCCTTTCAGGGCCCTAGTTTCACATGGCACCAGTGTTGGTTCTCACATGGCTCTGCGTGTTCTGGCGCGGAAAAGCTGTGTGCAAAGAACTGACGTCAGCGCGCGGAGGCGGCGTCTATAAACTCCAGCGACGTCATCACGGCGCACGACGCCGACGACGCGGAGCCGCAGGGGACGCCTGCAGACGACGCCTACCGACGCGCAGGGGTACTGCTACGCAAAAGTTTCCGGATCCAGACTGACGCCTGGGGATATTCTAAGGTAAGGAATCTAATACTAACTACTGTTTCTTACAGATATATCGTTACCGAAGGTAAGTAACTTGTTCATCAGGAGCAGCCCAGGTGTTGCTGATTGGGCTCGCAGGGACTCCTGGAAAGTGGAGTCCCTGCTGTCTTGCTCGCAGCCCCGATCAGGTAACGCTCGCAAAGGTCAGAGCAGCCCCTCCACTTTGATGGCTCCGCAGAGTCTGGTGCGATGCGGGACCCGCGCAGCGGGTCCGGCGAGTTACTGGCAGAGATAAGGGACAAAGGCACCAGAAAGTCCGTCCGCACACAAAGAGTCTTCCCGTGTCAATCAGATTCCCCTAGTAGATGCTTACAAAATGTGGAGTGACCAGTATTATGCTAGGGCAAAACTGTACCAAGTTTGGCTATATTAATGCTAATTTTACAGACAATTTGCCAAGAATTCCTAAAGTATGTCAGGGTTATTTTACTAATAGTCTGTAGTGGATACCATCATGTCATACATGTCTACAGTACGCCAAGGAGTACTAACATTATACCAAGGCTTAACACATCATACCACAAATACCCAGAACATACCACAAAATCTTAATTTTAAGCCTGGGTCAACAGCATACTACGGATTGACATCATCTTACCATGGATGCTCACAATTTGCCAAGAACTCCCACCATTATGCCATTGCCAGCACTAGGCCAAGTGCTGGCACAGAGTACTATCATGGTATGTATAATACAATATGTTAACAAGCATTGGTAATGCCAATATGCCAACCTTATAAATGCACTGTCAAGCCAGACCTAATAATTCCATGTACGTTAATGACTGCCCTCCTCCCATCTGTACTACTGCCAGAGAGAAATCATGGTTCCAACATGTGGGTGGAGCCAAAGCCCCTCTCATGGTGATAATCACATATTTGTCTGGCTTCAGCTGCACAGTCAAGCCTGAGCATAAAAATGATCACCATTAAGCCAGGGCACGTAGTAACAAAGGCATGGACTATCAAACAGTGGGTGTGCACCGTATGCCAGCCCTTTGTCAGATGTAAGCATCATTAGGCCATGGATGGCCTCAATGTTCCAAGAACTACCTCCATTATGCCAGGACTTGCAATATTACAAGAGTGGGTATGATGGTATAACAGATGCCCAAAATAAGACATGAATTAGCATCATTATGCCATGAATACCCGCAATATTCCAGGAATAGCCAGTATTGCTAAGAACATCATACCCGAGATGTAAGAACTATACAAGTACCCTTTTACATTCACTTGATCTCATACACAGGCACATACAAACACACACACGAACAGTCACACATACACATTCACACACAGTAGCTAGGTTCAAAGCCCACACACACAGAATAGCTGCATTCAAACCATCTCTTTTTATATACTAGCCTTTTGAAGGCCATTATGCATGCGTCACAGGCTGCCTCATCTCTCATGTTTGTTTCTTGACTTCCAAGATTCTTGCTCCCAGGACATGACATGCAAAGCATCACGAGTGCAGGGACAGGGAAGGCACTTCATGTGGGACGGGCCTGCTGTTTGTTTTGGAGCACAGATGGTTTGCTGGCACGCTGGGGCCACTTTTTCAAGCACCTACTTTCTAGAGCGTTGTGTATCAATGCTCTAAAATATTCAACTTTTGACATGCAGGTGGGCTGAGTGTGAACCATTTGTTTCTGAGTTTATAATCTGTGCTATACTGTACGTGTATTTGCCGGAAGATAACTCAGTGAGCTGAAGGCTGAACATCTCACCCTCACTAGCTAGAGAGAGTCAAATGCCCAAAGGGAGTAACTTGGCCATTCAGTTCACTGCTCTAGTATCCCCATGTCACCTCACTGGACCTGCGACTCTGGGTGTCTTATAGAGTTTAGGAGGTTAGTACATTTTCATTATAGCTATGGCTACTTCTCTGTGGGATCTGCAGTGTCTTTTTCTAGAAAGATGTAGGACACTGCTTCATGGCCAGGTTGCCCCTCATCTAGACTCCACTGTTCCTAGTCCGGATTAGCAACATGCAGGCGGTAAGGGGGCTTTCTTATTTTAGATTCCAGCTGGCCCAAAACAAAGGCAGAAGTTAAGGGACCGTCAGGCCTCCTTTTGG
Organism: Lissotriton helveticus; assembly: GCF_964261635.1. Taxonomy (NCBI): domain Eukaryota; kingdom Metazoa; phylum Chordata; class Amphibia; order Caudata; family Salamandridae; genus Lissotriton; species Lissotriton helveticus. The sequence goes on along the minus strand of NC_136059.1, from coordinate 1,169,972,541 downwards.
TGAGCTGTCCTGACAGGGAGCTATTTGGAGCCTCACATCTAAATGCAATGGAGGAGAAACAAAGGCAAACCAGCTTATCACCCAACAGGTACTTTAGAGAGGCATGCTTTTGTCTTTGTTCAGTCCCTGCATATAAGAGATTTGCAGGCACCCTAAGAATGTCATATGTGTTCGTCTGTCTCAGGATTTACACAAATAACAATTTAAATACCACTATTTAGTTTTCTTTTATAGCGCTACTCATCCGTGCGCAGGGTGCCAGAGTGCTTTACATCACACGTAAACATTATACATTGACAATAAACCATATGTGTGTAAATCAGTGTATAGGATGTGTTACATAAGACAGGGTTACAAGGTGTAGGAGTCACATGTCCTTCATAGCTCACTATGCTATATTAGGATTACAATTTATGAACTGCAAGCAACAAAAGGATCTTTGCGTTAAAAGCAGTAACCCACTTACCTATCTACATAGAATAAAAATTGGTCATCTGCATGTTACATGATGTGCATTGCAGAGACACAGTAGCCCTCTATGCCACTTTGATTCAAAGCTGGAGCTAGACAAAGCACAGATCTCTTCAGCAAATGTGTTAACCTCCAGAGTTATTTTACCATTGTTATTATTCCCTGAGATTTACTGGGCACACAAAGATCTCTGCAGCGGGTTCTTTAAACCCAAAAGATATTTTAAAATGTAGACTTTGCAACCAACTAAGCACACTAGATTTAATGCCAATTTCTTTGTTGCCGAGTTTTAAATTTTTTTTATAAATTGAGGCCCAGATTTTGCATCCGGGTTGTGTCACTTTTTAGGCACAACCCTGACGCGAATCTCACTTGTCAAATCTTGTTATGCGCTCAAATATACTCATGGTAGAACTGCTAAACATATGTCTGAGTTGTTAAGATCTGATGCCACTTCTTGTGATGCCACTTTCTTTGAGGTCACTTCCTTTGAAGTCAAGGGTTATGATGACAGTTCCTATGATACCACAGGTGATGTCACGCACTATGATGTCACGTGCCATGATGTCACTTTCATACTGCCTAACTTAGAGGCCGATTATGATTGCGGTTTTTCCGCATCCTCCGGGCTGGCGGAAACCACCGCCGGCCCGGAGGATGCGGAAAAAACGCTGCGGAGCCTCCAAAGACCCTCCACCATATTAGGATGGCTGGTGGGTCTGGAATTCCATCCGCCGCTTTTCCTAATATGCGGCGGCCCTAATATGGTGGCGGTGTCTAACAGACACCGCCAGCCATATTAGGATGGTGGGAAAGACATGCTTTTCCGCGGCGGCTTTTCCGCCGTGGAAAAGCATACGGACTTTCACTTCGGGGGCCCGTTGCGGGCCCCCTGGGTGAAGGGGGGGTGGGGGTGCACATGGGGGGTACCTATGGTACCCCCCTGCATTTGCGTGCACAAAGCAGCAGGCACTGCGCGGTGCCTGCCGCTTTGTGCATGCAAATGCGATGCATGCATTTTTAACCTTGCGGCGGGTGCAGCTTGAAGCTGCACCCGCCGCAATGTTAAAGATAGAGGATGTGACCACCACTCTGGCGGTCACATCCTAATCTGCTCGGAGGGAACGCCGCAGCCCCTGCGGATGTTCCCTCCTCCTCAGGGGTCACGGACGGACTCAAGTCCGTCCGCGATCCTAATCGGGCCCTTAGTTAGTCCTCCCACTTTTATTTTTTAGGACTTGTGCCTTGAGCGAGAGGGTTTGCTTCCTTTTTTGGGCATATACTTGGTTGGACAAAATTAGCTTTTTAGGTCTCGGCTGGGCGTGGCAGGGCAGAGCCCTGCTCCACCTCTCCGAGAGATCTTGTAAATACAAGATTTGTAAAAGGGACACTAAGCCTTGCCCCTCTTTTCCATTGGGTAGCGTCAGCATGTATGGTAAACGCTGGATTCCCATTGGAAAAGAGGGTTTTTGGGTGCCACCCTGTCCGCTTTTCATACTGCCCCTCTGGACACGATAGCCTGCTTTGTGGCTCCCGTAAAGACTTTTCTTATCTCCTTGTTTAGTTAACATGCAGATAAGAAAATTCTTTAGTACAGCCGTGAAGCAGACACGCTGTTCTGAGCACTTCCCCTCCTCGCCCACCCACCTCTGGAATTGCAGCACAGACAAGCCTCCTGTGACCTCCCACGCCACCCCCTCCCCGAGCCCGCTCAGCTGGCATTGAGTCCTGGGGCTGGGTATAAGGAGTGTAAAGAGAAATAGGAAGAGGGGAAATGAAAGGTAAGAGATGACAAAGTTACAGGATCGCGATGAGAGTACCAAAAGTGAGAGAAACAAAAGTGACAGATTGCAGAGAAACAAGGAAGAGGAGCGCTCCCATTGAGGCCCAGATAGCTCCGCCGGTGCACCGTGAGCATTCCCTGCAGCACTCCAGCTGCTCCGTGCACAGCACACCCACTGTTCAGTGCACAGCACTCCGTGCAACGCTCTGCCTGTGCACCAAAACCCCACAACACTCCCTGCTGCTCTGTGCACTCCTCTGCAGGTGCTCCATGCACAGCACCCCAGTGCTAACTCCTGTGGTGATTCAGTGGGGGAAAGGGGGGCAGAGATCACTCGTGCTGTCACTCGTGCTGCAGTGGATAGGCTCAGTCCCGGGCGGGGTAGGGGCGGATGGATGATTCACTGTGTGATCTTGTGGCCTGCGGAGACCTCTGAAGGGTTACTCACAATCCAGTCCAGGGTTAATCCACAAACAATCCCCACCCAATACCCAAAGCATCAATACAGAGCTGATCAGTTTTGCCGCCAGATGCCCACACGAGGTGGATGAGCTGGGGCGCAGGTTCAAGTCTGTTCCTAAGGGCCTGTGGTACCTGCCACCTGGTTACACAGCCTCTTCCTCCAGTTTTACAGGCTCACAGCAGAGCTATCTCTCAGGTTACGCAGCCTCTTCCTCCAGTTTTACAGGCTCCCAGAGCAGAGCTATCCCTCGGGTTACACAGCGTATTCCCCCAGTCTTACAGGATCAAAGCAGAGCTATCTCTCAGATTAGGCAGCCTTTTCCTTCAGTTTTACAGGCTCCCACAGCAGAGCTATCCCTCGGGTTACACAGCTTCTTTCTCCAGTCTTAAATGCTCACAGCAGAGCTATCTCTCAGGTTACGCAGCCTCTTCCTCCAGTCTTACAGGCTCCCACGGCAGTGCTATCTCTCAGGTTACACAGCCTCCTCCTCCAGTCTTAAAGGCTCACAGCAGAGCTATCTCTCAGGTTACGCAGCCTCTTCCTCCCGTCTTACAGGCTGCCACAACAGAGCTATCCCTTGGGTTACACAGCTGCTTCCTCCAGTCTTACAGGCTCCCACAGCAGAGCCAACGCTCAGGTTACAATGCCTTTTCATCCAGTCTTACAGGCTCCCACAGCAGAGCGATCTCTCAGGTTACCAGCGTCTTCCTCCAGTGGAGACGGCATGCTCCTGGCCCTGTTCCCTTTCCTGGCTTACAGTCTCACAGCAGAGCTATCTCTCAGGTTACACAGCCTCTTCCTCCAGTCTTACAGGCTCACAGCAGAGCTATCCCTTGGGTTACACAGCCTCTTCCTCCAGTCTTACAGGCTCACAGCAGAGCTATCTCTCAGGTTACACAGCCTTTCCTCCAGTCTTACAGGCTCCCACAGCAGAGCTATCTCTCGGGTTGAACAGCCTCTTCCTCCAGTCTTACAGGCTCCCACAGCAGAGCTATCTCTCAGGTTACACTGCCTCTTCAACCAGTCTTGCAGGCTCCCACGATAGATCTATCTCTCGGGTTACACAGCCTCTTCCTCCAGTCTTACAGGCTAACAGAAGAGGTATCTCTCAGGTTACACAGCCTATTCCTTCAGTTTTACAGGCTCCCACAGCAGAGCTATCCCTCGGGTTACAAAGCCTCTTCCTCCAGTCTTACAGGCTCACAGCAGAGCTATCTCTCAGGTTACACAGCCTTTCCTCCAGTCTTACAGGCTCCCACAGCAGAGCTATCTCTCAGGTTACACTGCCTCTTCAACCAGTCTTGCAGGCTCCCACGTTAGATCTATCTCTCAGGTTACACAGCCTCTTCCTCCAGTCTTACAGGCTAACAGAAGAGGTATCTCTCAGGTTACACAGCCTCTTCCTCCAGTCTTAAAGGCTCACAGCAGAGCTATCTCTCAGGTTACACAGCCTTTTCCTCCAGTCTTAAAGGCTCACAGCAGAGCTATCTCTCGGGTTACACAGCCTCTTCCTCCAGTCCTACAGGCTCACTGCAGAGCTATCTCTCGGGTTACACAGCCTCTTCCTCCAGTCCTACAGGCTTACTGCAGAGCTATCTCTCGGGTTACGCAGCCTCTTCCTCCAGTCTTACAGGCTCACAGCAGTGCGATCTCTCAGGCTACACAGCCTTTTCCTCCAGTCTTACAGGCCCACAGCAGAGCTATCTCTTGGGTTACACAGCCTCTTCCTCCAGTCTTACAGACTCCCACAGCAGAGCTATCTCTCAGGTTACACAGACTCTTCCTCCAGTATTAGTGGCTCACTGCAGAGCTATCTCTTGGGTTACGCAGCCTCTTCCTCCAGTCTTACAGGCCCACAGCAGAGCTATCTCTTGGGTTACGCAGCCTCTTCCTCCAGTCTTATAGGCTCCCACAGCAGAGCTATCCCTCGGGTTATACAGCCTCTTCCTCCAGTCTTAGAGGCTCACAGCAGAGCTATCGCTCGGGTTACACAGCCTCTTCCTCCAGTATTAGTGGCTCACAGCAGAGCTATCTCTCAGGTTACGCAGCCTCTTCCTCCAGTCCTACAGGCTCTCACAGCAGAGCTATCCCTCGGGTTACACAGCCTCTTCATCCAGTCTTACAGGCTCACAGCAGAGCTATCTCTCAGGTTACACAGCCTCTTCCTCCAGTCTTACAGGCAGCGGCGTCACTAGGGTTGGTGTCACCCAGTGTGGTAACTCTTGGTGTCACCCGTGCGGTCCGCACCCCCCGCACTCCCCAGTGATGCCACTGGTCTAGGGCACGCAACGCAGCTCTATCCCCACATCTGGCTGCTTCACTCCATGCTTTGGCGCAACATGTGCTTCCTACCACATATTGAGCACCAACACTCGCACCCCACCCGCGACATGAAGTCCCGTCCCACAAGGATGTGGCGCACAAAGACACATCACACAGACCTCCCACTATAAACCCCCACTCTACCAACCGTGCACAAGCAACAGAGGAATATCTTCCTCGCCCACCCGTAATCGAACTGTGGCCTCGTTGGGGGTATGAGTCGCTATGCAAAAGCTGCAATACCTCAAAACCACACCTGAAAGCAAAAACACAAACATTCACTATAGAGTCAAGAACCAGTTGCCCTCGCCCTGTTTTCTCGTGCCTGGGTGTGAAGCAGCATCCATTTGTGTGAACGGAAGTCAAGGGCACTCATTTCATCCTCCGCCGGAAAGATAAAAGGCTGCCCTCCGCCACCATTAGAATTTACTATGTCCTACCGCTGGGGCAGACATCTCCGCAGCAGGCACATTAACCAGCTGTGCGAGCCGGCCCTGCGGACAGAGTTGGCCGCGGGCACTGCCCAGGAGACGGCTACAGTGCGAGGAGCAGCGCCGCATTCCTTCTGGTGAAACAATTGGTGCACGATCACACAATGCAGCAGAAACAGACCCACATTCACAACGAAAAGCAAAACCAGTGTTTTCAATAAAACTCGTAACAGTAAAAAAGAAATGCTGCTCAGATTTAAAAAAGTTGTTAGGAAAAACAGCAGCTGAAACAAGTAGCGGGGTTTCACAGAAAGAAATAGGGCCACGGTTTAATGCTTGGTGCCCACAAACAACACGGCACAGAGACGAGCATGGGCAGCTTTCAGGGACACATCACTGCTGATGCAGACCACGCCCCCTGCTGCCTCGTGGAGGAGACCTTGTACACAGAACCATATTAACAAGGACAGTCTTTGGAAGAACAGAAGGTGCCCAGAGCTCATTCACTTTGAAGTTGTGTAAGCGGAGAGAGGCACTCCCTACCTGCGTCCCTGCCTGGGCTCTGGGCGCGGGGCTCCCCCGTGCAGGCTGGTCCACGGGTGGGGCGGGGGACCCTTTATGTTGCATTTTGGTGTCACCCCATGGGAGGGTGTCACCCGGTGTGGTCCGCACCCCCCGCATCCCCCTAGTGACGCCACTGCTTACAGGCCCCTCGAGCAGAACTATCTCTCGGGTTACACAGCCTCTTCCTCCAGTCTTACAGGTTCCCACAGCAGAGATATCCCTCGGGATACACAGCCTCCTCCTCAAGTCTTACAGGCTCACAGCAGATCTATCTCTCAGGTTACACAGCCTCTTCCTCCAGTCTTACAGATTCACAGCAGAGCTATCTCTCAGGTTACACAGCCTCTTCCTTCATTCTTACAGTCTCCCACAGCAGAGCTATCCCTCAGGTTACACAGCCTCTTCCTCCAGTCTTACAGGCTCGCACAGCAGAGCTATCTCTCCGGTTACACAGCCTCTTCCTCCAGTCTTACAGGCTCGCACAGCAAAGCTATCTCTCAGGTTACACAGCCTCTTCCTCCAGTCTTACAGGCTCACAGCAGAGCTATCTCTCACGTTACACAGTCTAGTCCTCCAGTCTTACAGGCTCACCGCAGAGCTATCCCTCGGGTTACACAGCCTCTACCTCCAGGCTTACAGCAGAGCTATCCCTCGGGTTACACAGCCTCTTCCTCCAGTCTTACAGGCTCACAGCAGAGCTATCTCTCAGGTTACACTGCCTCTTCCTCCAGTCGTACAGGCTCCCACAGCAGAGCTATATCTCGGGTTAAACAGCCTCTTCCTCCAGTCTTACAGGCTCACAGCAGAGCTATCTCTCAGGTTACACAGCATCTTCCTCCAGTCTTACAGGCTCCCACAGCAGAGCTATCCCTCGGGTTACACAGCCTCTTTCTCCAGTCTTACAAGCTCACAGCAGAGCTATCCCTCGGGTTTCACAGCGTTTTCCTCCAGTATTACAGGCTCCCACAGCAGAGCTATCTCTCAGGTTACACAGCATCTTCCTCAAGTCTTACAGGCTCCCACAGCAGAGCTATCCCTCGGGTTACACAGCCTCTTTCTCCAGTCTTACAAGCTCACAGCAGAGCTATCCCTCGGGTTTCACAGCATTTTCCTCCAGTCTTACAGGCTCCCATAGCAGAGCTATCTCTCAGGTTACACAGCCTCTTCCTCCAGTCTTACAGGCTCCTACAGCAGAGCTATCCCTCGGGTTACAGAGCCTCTTCCTCCAGTCTTATGTTCTCACAGCAGAGCTATCTCTCAGGTTACTTAGCCTCTTCCTTCAGTCTTACAGGCTCCCACAGCAGAACTATCTCTCAGGTTACACAACCTCTTCCTCCAGTCTTACAGGCTCACAGCAGAGCTATCTCTCAAGTTACACAGCCTCTTCCTACAGTCTTACAGCATCCCACAACAGAGCTATCTCTCGGGTTGAACAGCCTCTTCCTCCAGTCTTACAGGCTCCCACAGCAGAGCGATCTCTCAGGTTACCAGCGTCTTCCTCCAGTGGAGCCGGCATGCTCCTGGCCCTGTTCCCTTTCCTGCCTTACAGTCTCACAGCAGAGCTATCTCTCAGGTTACACAGCCTCTTCCTCCAGTCTTACAGGCTCACAGCAGAGCTATCCCTTGGGTTACACAGCCTCTTCCTCCAGTCCTACAGGCTCCCACGATAGATCTATCTCTCGGGTTACACAGCCTCTTCCTCCAGTCTTACAGGCTAACAGATATATACAGTAATGCTCTCGCTACTACAAAACAGTATCACATAAACAGTACAGTGACTGATAAGTATTCAGAGAGACAGAAGCAGATTCTTTGGTGTGTTCTTGGTCACAGCAAGAGGATGGTTTATTCTCTCCAGACTCAAGGAATGTCATACAAAGCCGACACGTGTTTCGTCGTGTGCAGTTGAGTCAACACGACTCTTCAGGGCTTAGAGCTCAGTACGTTCGTGGAAATTAGGAGGGATACCAGAACACGGCGCACCGCCGCTCAAGAGACGCACCCGTTTCTAGCGAGCTACTTGTCAGACGGATCCCCTCCCGGCCACCTCCTGACACACACCAGTAGTCAGAGTAAATAAATACGAAGATTTCTGGCAATCAACAAGGCAGATTGCCCAGCCATAAGTACTTTCCATGTGACTATCGTAAAAGAACATACCGTTTCTATTCAGTCACATTTGAACTAATCAGTGTCTCTCTCCAATATTAGAATGTCCAACACATGAACACTAGTCCAGACCTAATGCTAATTTCCACGAACGTACTGAGCTCTAAGCCCTAGAATCTGCTTCTGTCTCTCTGAATACTTATCAGTCACTGTACTGTTTATGTGATACTGTTTTGTAGTAGCGAGAGCATTACTGTATATATTTGTTTAGTCCCTTGACTTTTTAGACGGTTAAGGGTGTTTTTCCGCCTGCTCTTTACGCACTACACACCTACTTGTTGATTCATACTCTGTAACGTATAACTGAGGTAGTGCGCCTGAGAGATCTGAATTTCTAAAAACCCCATTCAAGTGTTTTACAGGCTAACAGAAGAGGTATCTCTCAGGTTACACAGCCTATTCCTTCAGTTTTACAGGCTCCCACAGCAGAGCTATCCCTCGGGTTACAAAGTCTCTTCCTCCAGTCTTACAGGCTCACAGCAGAGCTATCTCTCAGGTTACACAGCCTATTCCTTCAGTTTTACAGGCTCCCACAGCAGAGCTATCCCTCGGGTTACGCAGCCTCTTCCTCCAGTCTTACAGGCTCACAGCAGAGCTATCTCTCACGTTACACAGTCTAGTCCTCCAGTCTTACAGGTTCACAGCAGAGCTATCCCTCGGGTTACACAGCCTCTTCCTCCAGTCTTACAGATTCACAGCAGAGCTATCTCTCAGGTTACACAGCCTCTTCCTTCATTCTTACAGTCTCCCACAGCAGAGCTATCCCTCGGGTTACACAGCCTCTTCCTCCAGTCTTACAGGCCCCATAGCAGAGCTATCTCTCAGGTAACGCAGCCTCTTCCTCCAGTCTTACAGGCTCCCACAGCAGTGCTATCTCTCAGGTTACACAGCATCTTCCTACAGAGAGACAGGCTCACAGCAGAGCAATCTCTCAGGTTACACAGCCTCTTCCTCCCGTCTTACAGGCTCCCACAGCAGAGCCACCCCTCAGGTTACACAGCCTTTTCATCCAGTCTTACAGGCTCCCACAGCAGAGCGATCTCTCAGGTTACCAGCCTCTTCCTCCAGTGGAGCCGGCATGCTCCTGGCCCTGTTCCCTTTCCTGCCTTACAGTCTCACAACAGAGCTATCTCTCAGGTACACAGCCTCTTCCTCCAGTCTTACAGGCTCACAGCAGAGCTATCCCTTGGGTTACACAGCCTCTTCCTCCAGTCTTAGAGGCTCACAGCAGAGCTATCTCTCGGGTTACACAGCCTCCTTCTCCAGTCTTACAGGCTAACAGAAGAGGTATCTCTCCGGTTACACTGCCTCTTCCAGGCTCACAGCAGAGTTATCCCTCGGGTTACACGGCCTCTTCCTCCAGTCTTACAGGCTCACAGCAGAGCTATCTCTCAGGTTACACATCCTCTTCCTCCAGTCTTAAAGGCTCACAGCAGAGCTAACTCTCAGGTTACACAGCCTCTTCCTCCAGTCCTACAGGCTCACTGCAGAGCTATCTCTCGGGTTACACAGCCTCTTCCTCCAGTCTTACAGATTCCCACAGCAGAGCTATGCCTCGGGTTACACAGCCTCTTCCTCCAGGCTTACAGGCTCCCACAGCAGAGCTATCCCTCGGGTTACACAGCCTCTTCCTCCAGTCTTATAGGCTCCCACAGCAGAGCGATCCCTCGGGTTACACAGCCTCTTCCTCCAGTCCTACAGGCTCACTGCAGGGCTATCTCTCGGGTTACACAGCCTCTTCCTCCAGTCCTACAGGCTCACTGCAGAGCTATCTCTCGGGTTACAGGGCCTCTTCCTCCAGTCTTACAGGCTCCCACAGCAGAGCTATCCCTCGGGTTACACAGCCTCTTCCTCCAGTCTTACAGGCTCCCACAGCAGAGCTATCCCTCGGGTTACACAGCCTCTTCCTCCAGTCTTATAGGCTCCCACAGCAGAGCTATCCCTCGGGTTATACAGCCTCTTCGTCCAGTCTTAGAGGCTCACAGCAGAGCTATCTCTCAGGTTACGCAGCCTCTTCCTCCAGTATTAGTGGCTCACAGCAGAGCTATCTCTCAGGTTACGCAGCCTCTTCCTCCAGTCTTACAGGCTCACAGCAGAGCTATCTCTCACGTTACACAGTCTAGTCCTCCAGTTTTACAGGTTCACAGCAGAGCAATCCCTCGGGTTACACAGCCTCTTCCTCCAGGCTTACAGTAGAGCTGTCTCTCGGGTTACACAGCCTCTTCCTCCAGTCTTACAGGTTCCCACAGCAGAGATATCCCTCGGGATACACAGCCTCCTCCTCAAGTCTTACAGGCTCACAGCAGATCTATCTCTCAGGTTACACAGCCTCTTCCTCCAGTCTTACAGATTCACAGCAGAGCTATCTCTCAGGTTACACAGCCTCTTCCTTCATTCTTACAGTCTCCCACAGCAGAGCTATCCCTCAGGTTACACAGCCTCTTCCTCCAGTCTTACAGGCTCGCACAGCAGAGCTATCTCTCAGGTTACACAGCCTCTTCCTCCAGTCTTACAGGCTAGCACAGCAGAGCTATCTCTCAGGTTACACAGCCTCTTCCTCCAGTCTTACAGGCTCACAGGCTCACAGCAGAGCTATCTCTCACGTTACACAGTCTAGTCCTCCAGTCTTACAGGCTCACCGCAGAGCTATCCCTCGGGTTACACAGCCTCTACCTCCAGGCTTACAGCAGAGCTATCCCTCGGGTTACACAGCCTCTTCCTCCAGTCTTACAGGCTCACAGCAGAGCTATCTCTCAGGTTACACTGCCTCTTCCTCCAGTCTTACAGTCTAACAGCAGAGCTATCTCTCAGGTTACACAGCCTCTTCCTCCAGTCGTACAGGCTCCCACAGCAGAGCTATATCTCGGATTAAACAGTCTCTTCCTCCAGTCTTACAGGCTCACAGCAGAGCTATCTCTCAGGTTACACAGCATCTTCCTCCAGTCTTACAGGCTCCCACAGCAGAGCTATCCCTCGGGTTACACAGCCTCTTTCTCCAGTCTTACAAGCTCACAGCAGAGCTATCGCTCGGGTTTCACAGCGTTTTCCTCCAGTCTTACAGGCTCCCACAGCAGAGCTATCTCTCAGGTTACACAGCATCTTCCTCAAGTCTTACAGGCTCCCACAGCAGAGCTGTCCCTCGGGTTACACAGCCTCTTTCTCCAGTCTTACAAGCTCACAGCAGAGCTATCTCTCAGGTTACACAGCCTCTTCCTCCAGTCGTACAGGCTCCCACAGCAGAGCTATATCTCGGATTAAACAGTCTCTTCCTCCAGTCTTACAGGCTCACAGCAGAGCTATCTCTCAGGTTACAGAGCATCTTCCTCCAGTCTTACAGGCTCCCACAGCTGAGATATCTTTCAGGTTACACAGCCTCTTCCTCCAGTCTTACAGGCCCCATAGCAGAGCTATCTCTCAGGTTACACAGCCTCTTCCTCCAGTCTGACATGCTCCTACAGCAGAGCTATCCCTCGGGTTACAGAGCCTCTTCCTCCAGTCTTATGTTCTCACAGCAGAGCTATCTCTCAGGTTACTTAGCCTCTTTCTTCAGTCTTACAGGCTCCCACAGCAGAGCTATCTCTCAGGTTACACAACCTCTTCCTCCAGTCGTACAGGCTCACAGCAGAGCTATCTCTCAAGTTACACAGCCTCTTCCTCCAGTCTTACAGCATCCCACAACAGAGCTATCTCTCGGGTTGAACAGCCTCTTCCTCCAGTCTTACAGGCTCACAGCAGAGCTATCTCTCAGGCTACACAGCCTCTTCCTCCAGTCTTACAGGCTCACAGCTGAGCTTTCCCTCGGGTTACACAGCCTCTTCCTCCAGTCTTACAGGCTCCCACAGCAGAGCGATCTCTCAGGTTTCCAGCGTCTTCCTCCAGTGGAGCCGGCATGCTCCTGGCCCTGTTCCCTTTCCTGCCTTACAGTCTCACAGCAGAGCTATCTCTCAGGTTACACAGCCTCTTCCTCCAGTCTTACAGGCTCACAGCAGAGCTATCCCTTGGGTTACACAGCCTCTTCCTCCAGTCCTACAGGCTCACACAGCAGAGCTATCTCTCAGGTTACACAGCCTCTTAAACCAGTCTTGCAGGCTCCCACGATAGATCTATCTCTCGAGTTACACAGCCGCTTCCTCCAGTCTTACAGGCTAACAGAAGAGGTATCTCTCAGGTAACACAGCCTATTACTTCAGTTTTACAGGCTCCCACAGCAGAGCTATCCCTCGGGTTACAAAGCCTCTTCCTCCAGTCTTACAGGCTCACAGCAGAGCTATCTCTCAGGTTACACAGCCTATTCCTTCAGTTTTACAGGCTCCCACAGCAGAGCTATCCTTCGGGTTACACAGCTTCTTCCTCCAGTCTTAAAGGCTCACAGCAGAGCTATCTCTCAGGTAACGCAGCCTCTTCCTTCAGTCTTACAGGCTCCCACAGCAGTGCTATCTCTCAGGTTACACAACATCTTCCTACAGAGAGACCGGCTCACAGCAGAGCAATCTCTCAGATTACACAGCCTCTTCCTCCCGTCTTACAGGCTCCCACAGCAGAGCCACCCCTCCGGTTACACAGCCTTTTCATCCAGTCTTACAGGCTCCCACAGCAGAGCTATCCCTTGGGTTACACAGCCTCTTCCTCCAGTCTTAGAGGCTCACAGCAGAGCTATCTCTCAGGTTACACAGCCTTTCCTCCAGTCTTACAGGCTCCCACAGCAGAGCTATCTCTCGGGTTACACAGCCTCCTTCTCCAGTCTTACAGGCTAACAGAAGAGGTATCTCTCCGGTTACACTGCCTCTTCCAGGCTCACAGCAGAGTTATCCCTCGGGTTACACGGCCTCTTCCTCCAGTCTTACAGGCTCACAGCAGAGCTATCTCTCAGGTTACACAGCCTCTTCCTCCAGTCTTAAAGGCTCACAGCAGAGCTAACTCTCGGGTTACACAGCCTCTTCCTCCAGTCCTACAGGCTCACTGCAGAGCTATCTCTCGGGTTACACAGCCTCTTCCTCCAGTCATACAGGCTCCCACAGCAGAGCTATCCCTCGGGTTACACAGCCTCTTCCTCCAGTCTTACAGGCTCCCACAGCAGAGCTATCCCTCGGGTTACACAGCCTCTTCCTCCAGTCTTATAGGCTCCCACAGCAGAGCGATCCCTCGGGTTACACAGCCTCTTCCTCCAGTCCTACAGGCTCACTGCAGAGCTATCTCTCGGGTTACACAGCCTCTTCCTCCAGTCCTACAGGCTCACTGCAGAGCTATCTCTCGGGTTACACAGCCTCTTCCTCCAGTCTTACAGGCTCCCACAGCAGAGCTATCCCTCGGGTTTCACAGCCTCTTCCTCCAGTCTTACAGGCTCCCACAGCAGAGCTATCCCTCGGGTTACACAGCCTCTTCCTCCAGTCTTATAGGCTCCCACAGCAGAGCTATCCCTCGGGTTATACAGCCTCTTCGTCCAGTCTTAGAGGCTCACAGCAGAGCTATCTCTCAGGTTACGCAGCCTCTTCCTCCAGTATTAGTGGCTCACAGCAGAGCTATCTCTCAGGTTGCGCAGCCTCTTCCTCCAGTCTTACAGGCTCACAGCAGAGCTATCTCTCACGTTACACAGTCTAGTCCTCCAGTCTTACAGGTTCACAGCAGAGCTATCCCTCGGGTTACACAGCCTCTTCCTCCAGGCTTACAGTAGAGCTATCTCTCGGGTTACACAGCCTCTTCCTCCAGTCTTACAGGTTCCCACAGCAGAGATATCCCTCGGGATACACAGCCTCCTCCTCAAGTCTTACAGGCTCACAGCAGATCTATCTCTCAGGTTACACAGCCTCTTCCTCCAGTCTTACAGATTCACAGCAGAGCTATCTCTCAGGTTACACAGCCTCTTCCTTCATTCTTACAGTCTCCCACAGCAGAGCTATCCCTCAGGTTACACAGCCTCTTCCTCCAGTCTTACAGGCTCGCACAGCAGAGCTATCTCTCAGGTTACACAGCCTCTTCCTCCAGTCTTACAGGCTCGCACAGCAGAGCTATCTCTCAGGTTACACAGCCTCTTCCTCCAGTCTTACAGGCTCACAGCAGAGCTATCTCTCACGTTACACAGTCTAGTCCTCCAGTCTTACAGGCTCACCGCAGAGCTATCCCTCGGGTTACACAGCCTCTACCTCCAGGCTTACAGCAGAGCTATCCCTCGGGTTACACAGCCTCTTCCTCCAGTCTTACAGGCTCACAGCAGAGCTATCTCTCAGGTTACACTGCCTCTTCCTCCAGTCTTACAGTCTAACAGCAGAGCTATCTCTCAGGTTACACAGCCTCTTCCTCCAGTCGTACAGGCTCCTACAGCAGAGCAATATCTCGGATTAAACAGTCTCTTCCTCCAGTCTTACAGGCTCACAGCAGAGCTATCTCTCAGGTTACACAGCATCTTCCTCCAGTCTTACAGGCTCCCACAGCAGAGCTATCCCTCGGGTTACACAGCCTCTTTCTCCAGTCTTACAAGCTCACAGCAGAGCTATCCCTCGGGTTTCACAGCGTTTTCCTCCAGTCTTACAGGCTCCCAAAGCAGAGCTATCTCTCAGGTTACACAGCATCTTCCTCAAGTCTTACAGGCTCCCACAGCAGAGCTATCCCTCGGGTTACACAGCCTCTTTCTCCAGTCTTACAAGCTCACAGCAGAGCTATCCCTCGGGTTTCACAGCGTTTTCCTCCAGTCTTACAGGCTCCCACAGCTGAGATATCTCTCAGGTTACACAGCCTCTTCCTCCAGTCTTACAGGCCCCATAGCAGAGCTATCTCTCAGGTTACACAGCCTCTTCCTCCAGTCTTACAGGCTCCTACAGCAGAGCTATCCCTCGGGTTACAGAGCCTCTTCCTCCAGTCTTATGTTCTCACAGCAGAGCTATCTCTCAGGTTACTTAGCCTCTTCCTTCAGTCTTACAGGCTCCCACAGCAGAGCTATCTCTCAGGTTACACAACCTCTTCCTGCAGTCGTACAGGCTCACAGCAGAGCTATCTCTCAAGTTACACAGCCTCTTCCTCCAGTCTTACAGCATCCCACAACAGAGCTATCTCTCTGGTTGAACAGCCTCTTCCTCCAGTCTTACAGGTTCACAGCAGAGCTATCTCTCAGGCTACACAGCCTCTTCCTCCAGTCTTACAGGCTCCCACAGCAGAGCGATCTCTCAGGTTACCAGCGTCTTCCTCCAGTGGAGCCGGCATGCTCCTGGCCCTGTTCCCTTTCCTGCCTTACAGTCTCACAGCAGAGCTATCTCTCAGGTTACACAGCCTCTTCCTCCAGTCTTACAGGCTCACAGCAGAGCTATCCCTTGGGTTACACAGCCTCTTCCTCCAGTCCTACAGGCTCACACAGCAGAGCTATCTCTCAGGTTACACAGCCTCTTCAACCAGTCTTGCAGGCTCCCACGATAGATCTATCTCTCGGGTTACACAGCCGCTTCCTCCAGTCTTACAGGCTAACAGAAGAGGTATCTCTCAGGTAACACAGCCTATTCCTTCAGTTTTACAGGCTCCCACAGCAGAGCTATCCCTCGGGTTACACAGCTTCTTCCTCCAGTCTTAAAGGCTCACAGCAGAGCTATCTCTCAGGTAACGCAGCCTCTTCCTCCAGTCTTACAGGCTCCCACAGCAGTGCTATCTCTCAGGTTACACAACATCTTCCTACAGAGAGACAGGCTCACAGCAGAGCAATCTCTCAGATTACACAGCCTCTTCCTCCCGTCTTACAGGCTCCCACAGCAGAGCCACCCCTCAGGTTACACAGCCTTTTCATCCAGTCTTACAGGCTCCCACAGCAGATCGATCTCTCAGGTTACCAGCCTCTTCCTCCAGTGGAGCCGGCATGCTCCTGGCCCTGTTCCCTTTCCTGCCTTACAGTCTCACAGCAGAGCTATCTCTCAGGTACACAGCCTCTTCCTCCAGTCTTACAGGCTCACAGCAGAGCTATCCCTTGGGTTACACAGCCTCTTCCTCCAGTCTTAGAGGCTCACAGCAGAGCTATCTCTCAGGTTACACAGCCTTTCCTCCAGTCTTACAGGCTCCCACAGCAGAGCTATCTCTCGGGTTACACAGCCTCCTTCTCCAGTCTTACAGGCTAACAGAAGAGGTATCTCTCCGGTTACACTGCCTCTTCCAGGCTCACAGCAGAGTTATCCCTCGGGTTACACGGCCTCTTCCTCCAGTCTTACAGGCTCACAGCAGAGCTATCTCTCAGGTTACACAGCCTCTTCCTCCAGTCTTAAAGGCTCACAGCAGAGCTAACTCTCGGGTTACACAGCCTCTTCCTCCAGTCCTACAGGGTCACTGCAGAGCTATCTCTCGGGTTACACAGCCTCTTCCTCCAGTCATACAGGCTCCCACAGCAGAGCTATCCCTCGGGTTACACAGCCTCTTCCTCCAGTCTTACAGGCTCCCACAACAGAGCTATCCCTCGGGTTACACAGCCTCTTCCTCCAGTCTTATAGGCTCCCACAGCAGAGCGATCCCTCGGGTTACACAGCCTCTTCCTCCAGTCCTACAGGCTCACTGCAGAGCTATCTCTCGGGTTACACAGCCTCTTCCTCCAGTCCTACAGGCTCACTGCAGAGCTATCTCTCGGGTTACACAGCCTCTTCCTCCAGTCTTACAGGCTCCCACAGCAGAGCTATCCCTCGGGTTTCACAGCCTCTTCCTCCAGTCTTACAGGCTCCCACAGCAGAGCTATCCCTCGGGTTACACAGCCTCTTCCTCCAGTCTTATAGGCTCCCACAGCAGAGCTATCCCTCGGGTTATACAGCCTCTTCGTCCAGTCTTAGAGGCTCACAGCAGAGCTATCTCTCAGGTTACGCAGCCTCTTCCTCCAGTATTAGTGGCTCACAGCAGAGCTATCTCTCAGGTTACGCAGCCTCTTCCTCCAGTCTTACAGGCTACCACAGCAGAGCTATCCCTCAGGTTACACAGCCTCTTCATCCAGTCTTACAGGTTCACAGCAGAGCTATCCCTCGGGTTACACAGCCTCTTCCTCCAGGCTTACAGTAGAGCTATCCCTCGGGTTACACAGCCTCTTCCTCCAGTCTTACAGTTTCACAGCAGAGCTATCTCTCAGGTTACACAGCCTCTTCCTCCAGTCTCATGGTCTCACAGCAGAGCTATCTCTCAGGTTACACTGCCTCTTCCTCCAGTCGTACAGGCTCCCACAGCAGAGCTATATCTCGGGTTAAACAGTCTCTTCCTCCAGTCTTACAGGCTCACAGCAGAGCTATCTCTCAGGTTACACAGCCTTTTTCTCCAGTCTTACAAGCTCACACGACAGAGATATCTCTCAGGTTACACAGTCTCTTCCTCCAGTCTTACAGGCCCCATAGCAGAGCTATCTCTCAGGTTACTTAGCCTCTTCCTTCAGTCTTACAGGCTCCCACAGCGCAGAGCTATCTCTTGGGTTACACAACCTCTTCCTCCAGTCTTACAGGCTAACAGCAGAGCTATCTCTCAGGTTACCACAGCCTCTTCCTCCAGTCTTCCAGCATCCCACAACAGAGCTATCTCTCGGGTTAAACAGCCTCTTCCTCCAGTCTTACAGGCTCACAGCAGAGCTATCTCTCAGGCTACACAGCCTCTTCCTCCAGTCTTATAGGCTCCCACAGCAGAGCTATCCCTCTGGTTACACAGCCTCTTCCTCCAGTCCTACAGGCTCACTGCAGAGCTATCTCTCGGGTTACACAGCCTCTTCCTCCAGTCCTACAGGCTCACTGCAGAGCTATCTCTCGGGTTACACAGCCTCTTCCTCCAGTCTTACAGGCTCCCACAGCAGAGCTATCCCTCGGGTTACACAGCCTCTTCCTCCAGTCTTACAGGCTCCCACAGCAGAGCTATCCCTCGAGTTACACAGCCTCTTCCTCCAGTCTTATAGGCTCCCACAGCAGAGCTATCCCTCGGGTTATACAGCCTCTTCGTCCAGTCTTAGAGGCTCACAGCAGAGCTATCTCTCAGGTTACGCAGCCTCTTCCTCCAGTATTAGTGGCTCACAGCAGAGCTATCTCAGGTTACGCAGCCTCTTCCTCCAGTCTTACAGGCTCACAGCAGAGCTATCTCTCACGTTACACAGTCTAGTCCTCCAGTCTCACAGGTTCACAGCAGAGCTATCCCTCGGGTTACACAGCCTCTTCCTCCAGGCTTACAGTAGAGCTATCTCTCGGGTTACACAGCCTCTTCCTCCAGTCTTACAGGTTCCCACAGCAGAGATATCCCTCGGGATACTCAGCCTCCTCCTCAAGTCTTACAGGCTCACAGCAGATCTATCTCTCAGGTTACACAGCCTCTTCCTCCAGTCTTACAGATTCACAGCAGAGCTATCTCTCAGGTTACACAGCCTCTTCCTTCATTCTTACAGTCTCCCACAGCAGAGCTATCCCTCAGGTTACACAGCCTCTTCCTCCAGTCTTACCGGCTCGCACAGCAGAGCTATCTCTCAGGTTACACAGCCTCTTCCTCCAGTCTTACAGGCTCGCACAGCAGAGCTATCTCTCAGCTTACACAGCCTCTTCCTCCAGTCTTACAGGCTCACAGCAGAGCTATCTCTCACGTTACACAGTCTAGTCCTCCAGTCTTACAGGCTCACCGCAGAGCTATCCCTCGGGTTACACAGCCTCTACCTCCAGGCTTACAGCAGAGCTATCCCTTCGGTTACACAGCCTCTTCCTCCAGTCTTACAGGCTCACAGCAGAGCTATCTTTCAGGTTACACTGCCTCTTCCTCCAGTCTTACAGTCTAACAGCAGAGCTATCTCTCAGGTTACACAGCCTCTTCCTCCAGTCGTACAGGCTCCCACAGCAGAGCTATATCTCGGATTAAACAGTCTCTTCCTCCAGTCTTACAGGCTCACAGCAGAGCTATCTCTCAGGTTACACAGCATCTTCCTCCAGTCTTACAGGCTCCCACAGCAGAGCTATCCCTCGGCTTACACAGCCTCTTTCTCCAGTCTTACAAGCTCACAGCAGAGCTATCCCTCGGGTTTCACAGCGTTTTCCTCCAGTCTTACAGGCTCCCACAGCAGAGCTATCTCTCAGGTTACACAGCATCTTCCTCAAGTCTTACAGGCTCCCACAGCAGAGCTATCCCTCGGGTTACACAGCCTCTTTCTCCAGTCTTACAAGCTCACAGCAGAGCTATCCCTCGGGTTTCACAGCGTTTTCCTCCAGTCTTACAGGCTCCCACAACTGAGATATCTCTCAGGTTACACAGCCTCTTCCTCCAGTCTTACAGGCCCCATAGCAGAGCTATCTCTCAGGTTACACAGCCTCTTCCTCCAGTCTTACAGGCTCCTACAGCAGAGCTATCCCTCGGGTTACAGAGCCTCTTCCTCCAGTCTTATGTTCTCACAGCAGAGCTATCTCTCAGGTTACATAGCCTCTTCCTTCAGTCTTACAGGCTCCCACAGCAAAGCTATCTCTCAGGTTACACAACCTCTTCCTCCAGTCGTACAGGCTCACAGCAGAGCTATCTCTCAAGTTACACAGACTCTTCCTCCAGTCTTACAGCATCCCACAACAGAGCTATCTCTCGGGTTGAACAGCCTCTTCCTCCAGTCTTACAGGCTCACAGCAGAGCTATCTCTCAGGCTACACAGCCTCTTCCTCCAGTCTTACAGGCTCACAACGGAGCTTTCCCTCGGGTTACACAGCCTCTTCCTCCAGTCTTACAGGCTCCCACAGCAGAGCGATCTCTCAGGTTACCAGCGTCTTCCTCCAGTGGAGCCGGCATGCTCCTGGCCCTGTTCCCTTTCCTGCCTTACAGTCTCACAGCAGAGCTATCTCTCAGGTTACACAGCCTCTTCCTCCAGTCTTACAGGCTCACAGCAGAGCTATCCCTTGGGTTACACAGCCTCTTCCTCCAGTCCTACAGGCTCACAGCAGAGCTATCTCTCAGGTTACACAGCCTTTCCTCCAGTCTTACAGGCTCCCACAGCAGAGCTATCTCTCGGGTTACACAGCCGCTTCCTCCAGTCTTACAGGCTAACAGAAGAGGTATCTCTCAGGTAACACAGCCTATTCCTTCAGTTTTACAGGCTCCCACAGCAGAGCTATCCCTCGGGTTACAAAGCCTCTTCCTCCAGTCTTACAGGCTCACAGCAGAGCTATCTCTCAGGTTACACAGCCTATTCCTTCAGTTTTACAGGCTCCCACAGCAGAGCTATCCCTCGGGTTACACAGCTTCTTCCTCCAGTCTTAAAGGCTCACAGCAGAGCTATCTCTCAGGTAACGCAGCCTCTTCCTCCAGTCTTACCGGCTCCCACAGCAGAGCAATCTCTCAGATTACACAGTCTCTTCCTCCCGTCTTACAGGCTCCCACAGCAGAGCCACCCCTCAGGTTACACAGCCTTTTCATCCATTCTTACAGGCTCCCACAGCAGATTGATATCTCAGGTTACCAGCCTCTTCCTCCAGTGGAGCCGGCATGCTCCTGGCCCTGTTCCCTTTCCTGCCTTACAGTCTCACAGCAGAGCTATCTCTCAGGTACACAGCCTCTTCCTCCAGTCTTACAGGCTCACAGCAGAGCTATCCCTTGGGTTACACAGCCTCTTCCTCCAGTCTTAGAGGCTCACAGCAGAGCTATCTCTCAGGTTACACAGCCTTTCCTCCAGTCTTACAGGCTCCCACAGCAGAGCTATCTCTCGGGTTACACAGCCTCCTTCTCCAGTCTTACAGGCTAACAGAAGAGGTATCTCTCCGGTTACACTGCCTCTTCCAGGCTCACAGCAGAGTTATCCCTCGGGTTACACGGCCTCTTCCTCCAGTCTTACAGGCTCACAGCAGAGCTATCTCTCAGGTTACACAGCCTCTTCCTCCAGTCTTAAAGGCTCACAGCAGAGCTAACTCTCGGGTTACACAGCCTCTTCCTCCAGTCCTACAGGCTCACTGCAGAGCTATCTCTCGGGTTACACAGCCTCTTCCTCCAGTCATACAGGCTCCCACAGCAGAGCTATCCCTCGGGTTACACAGCCTCTTCCTCCAGTCTTACAGGCTCCCACAGCAGAGCTATCCGTCGGGTTACACAGCCTCTTCCTCCAGTCTTATAGGCTCCCACAGCAGAGCGATCCCTCGGGTTACACAGCCTCTTCCTCCAGTCCTACAGGCTCACTGCAGAGCTATCTCTCGGGTTGCACAGCCTCTTCCTCCAGTCGTACAGGCTCACTGCAGAGCTATCTCTCGGGTTACACAGCCTCTTCCTCCAGTCTTACAGGCTCCCACAGCAGAGCTATCCCTCGGGTTTCACAGCCTCTTCCTCCAGTCTTACAGGCTCCCACAGCAGAGCTATCCCTCGGGTTACACAGCCTCTTCCTCCAGTCTTATAGGCTCCCACAGCAGAGCTATCCCTCGGGTTATACAGCCTCTTCGTCCAGTCTTAGAGGCTCACAGCAGAGCTATCTCTCGGGTTACGCAGCCTCTTCCTCCAGTATTAGTGGCTCACAGCAGAGCTATCTCTCAGGTTACGCAGCCTCTTCCTCCAGTCTTACAGGCTACCACAGCAGAGCTATCCCTCAGGTTACACAGCCTCTTCATCCAGTCTTACACCCTCACAGCAGAGCTATCTCTCACGTTACACAGTCTAGTCCTCCAGTCTTAGAGGCTCACAGCAGAGCTATCTCTCAGGTTACACAGCCTTTCCTCCAGTCTTACAGGCTCCCACAGCAGAGCTATCTCTCGGGTTACACAGCCTCCTTCTCCAGTCTTACAGGCTAACAGAAGAGGTATCTCTCCGGTTACACTGCCTCTTCCAGGCTCACAGCAGAGTTGTCCCTCGGGTTACACGGCCTCTTCCTCCAGTCTTAAAGGCTCACAGCAGAGCTAACTCTCGGGTTACACAGCCTCTTCCTCCAGTTCTACAGGCTCACTGCAGAGCTATCTCTCGGGTTACACAGCCTCTTCCTCCAGTCATACAGGCTCCCACAGCAGAGCTATCCCTCGGGTTACACAGCCTCTTCCTCCAGTCTTACAGGCTCCCACAGCAGAGCTATCCCTCGGGTTACACAGCCTCTTCCTCCAGTCTTATAGGCTCCCACAGCAGAGCGATCCCTCGGGTTACACAGCCTCTTCCTCCAGTCCTACAGGCTCACTGCAGAGCTATATCTCGGGTTACACAGCCTCTTCCTCCAGTCGTACAGGCTCACTGCAGAGCTATCTCTCGGGTTACACAGCCTCTTCCTCCAGTCTTACAGGCTCCCACAGCAGAGCTATCCCTCGGGTTACACAGCCTCTTCCTCCAGTCTTATAGGCTCCCACAGCAGAGCTATCCCTCGGGTTATACAGCCTCTTCGTCCAGTCTTAGAGGCTCACAGCAGAGCTATCTCTCAGGTTACGCAGCCTCTTCCTCCAGTATTAGGGGCTCACAGCAGAGCTATCTCTCAGGTTAGGCAGCCTCTTCCTCCAGTCTTACAGGCTACCACAGCAGAGCTATCCCTCAGGTTACACAGCCTCTTCATCCAGTCTTACAGGCTCACAGCAGAGCTATCTCTCACGTTCCACAGTCTAGTCCTCCAGTCTTACAGGTTCACAGCAGAGCTATCCCTCGGGTTACACAGCCTCTTCCTCCAGGCTTACAGTAGAGCTATCCCTCGAGTTACACAGCCTCTTCCTCCAGTCTTACAGTTTCACAGCAGAGCTATCTCTCAGGTTACACAGCCTCTTCCTCCAGTCTCATGGTCTCACAGCAGAGCTATCTCTCAGGTTACACTGCCTCTTCCTCCAGTCGTACAGGCTCCCACAGCAGAGCTATATCTCGGGTTAAACAGTCTCTTCCTCCAGTCTTACAGGCTTACAGCAGAGCTATCTCTCAGGTTACACAGCCTCTTCAACCAGTCTTGCAGGCTCCCACGATAGATCTATCTCTCGGCTTACACAGCCGCTTCCTCCAGTCTTACAGGCTAACAGAAGAGGTATCTCTCAGGTAACACAGCCTATTCATTCAGTTTTACAGGCTCCCACAGCAGAGCTATCCCTCGGGTTACAAAGCCTCTTCCTCCAGTCTTACAGGCTCACAGCAGAGCTATCTCTCAGGTTACACAGCCTATTCCTTCAGTTTTACAGGCTCCCACAGCAGAGCTATCCCTCGGGTTACACAGATTCTTCCTCCAGTCTTAAAGGCTCACAGCAGAGCTATCTCTCAGGTAACGCAGCCTCTTCCTCCAGTCTTACAGGCTCCCACAGCAGTGCTATCTCTCAGGTTACACAACATCTTCCTACAGAGAGACAGGCTCACAGCAGAGCAATCTCTCAGATTACACAGCCTCTTCCTCCCGTCTTACAGGCTCCCACAGCAGAGCCACCCCTCAGGTTACACAGCCTTTTCATCCAGTCTTACAGGCTCCCACAGCAGATCGATCTCTCAGGTTACCAGCCTCTTCCTCCAGTGGAGCCGGCATGCTCCTGGCCCTGTTCCCTTTCCTGCCTTACAGTCTCACAGCAGAGCTATCTCTCAGGTTACACAGCCACTTCCTTCAGTCTTACTGGCTCACACAGCAGAGCTATGTCTCCGGTTACACGACCTCTTCCTCCAGTCTTACAGGCTCACAGCAGAGCTATCTCTCGGGTTACACAGCCTCTTCCTCCAGTCTTACAGGCTCACAGCAGAGCTATCCCTTGGGTTACACAGCCTCTTCCTCCAGTCTTAGAGGCTCACAGCAGAGCTATCTCTCAGGTTACACAGCCTTTCCTCCAGTCTTACAGGCTCCCGCAGCAGAGCTATCTCTCGGGTTACACAGCCTCCTTCTCCAGTCTTACAGGCTAACAGAAGAGGTATCTCTCCGGTTACACTGCCTCTTCCAGGCTCACAGCAGAGTTATCCCTCGGGTTACACGGCCTCTTCCTCCAGTCTTACAGGCTCACAGCAGAGCTATCTCTCAGGTTACACAGACTCTTCCTCCAGTCTTAAAGGCTCACAGCAGAGCTAACTCTCAGGTTACACAGCCTCTTCCTCCAGTCCTACAGGCTCACTGCAGAGCTATCTCTCGGGTTACACAGCCTCTTCCTCCAGTCATGCAGGCTCCCACAGCAGAGCTATCCCTCGGGTTACACAGCCTCTTCCTCCAGTCTTACAGGCTCCCACAGCAGAGCTATCCCTCGGGTTACACAGCCTCTTCCTCCAGTCTTATAGGCTCCCACAGCAGAGCGATCCCTCGGGTTACACAGCCTCTTCCTCCAGTCCTACAGGCTCACTGCAGAGCTATCTCTCGGGTTACACAGCCTCTTCCTCCAGTCCTACAGGCTCACTGCAGAGCTATCTCTCGGGTTACACAGCCTCTTCCTCCAGTCTTACAGGCTCCCACAGCAGAGCTATCCCTCGGGTTTCACAGCCTCTTCCTCCAGTCTTACAGGCTCCCACAGCAGAGCTATCCCTCGGGTTACACAGCCTCTTCCTCCAGTCTTATAGGCTCCCACAGCAGAGCTATCCCTCGGGTTATACAGCCTCTTCCTCCAGTCTTACAGGCTCACAGCAGAGCTATCCCTCAGGTTACGCAGCCTCTTCCTCCAGTCTTACAGGCTACCACAGCAGAGCTATCCCTCAGGTTACACAGCCTCTTCATCCAGTCTTACAGGCTCACAGCAGAGCTATCTCTCACGTTACACAGTCTAGTCCTCTAGTCTTACAGGTTCACAGCAGAGCTATCCCTCGGGTTACACAGCCTCTTCCTCCAGGCTTACAGTAGAGCTATCCCTCGGGTTACACAGCCTCTTCCTCCAGTCTTACAGTTTCACAGCAGAGCTATCTCTCAGGTTACACAGCCTCTTCCTCCAGTCTCATGGTCTCACAGCAGAGCTATCTCTCAGGTTACACTGCCTCTTCCTCCAGTCGTACAGGCTCCCACAGCAGAGCTATATCTCGGGTTAAACAGTCTCTTCCTCCAGTCTTACAGGCTCACAGCAGAGCTATCTCTCAGGTTACACAGCCTTTTTCTCCAGTCTTACAAGCTCACACGACAGAGATATCTCTCAGGTTACACAGTCTCTTCCTCCAGTCTTACAGGCCCCATAGCAGAGCTATCTCTCAGGTTACTTAGCCTCTTCCTTCAGTCTTACAGGCTCCCACAGCGCAGAGCTATCTCTCGGGTTACACAACCTCTTCCTCCAGTCTTACAGGCTAACAGCAGAGCTATCTCTCAGGTTACCACAGCCTCTTCCTCCAGTCTTACAGCTTCCCACAACAGAGCTATCTCTCGGGTTAAACAGCCTCTTCCTCCAGTCTTACAGGCTCACAGCAGAGCTATCTCTCAGGCTACACAGCCTCTTCCTCCAGTCTTACAGGCTCACAGCGGAGCTTTCCCTCGGGTTACACAGCCTCTTCCTCCAGTCTTACAGGCTCCTACAGCAAAGCTATCTCTCAGGTTACACAGCCTCTTCCTTCAGTCTTACTGGCTCACACAGCAGAGCTATGTCTCCGGTTACACAACCTCTTCCTCCAGTCTTACAGGCTCACAGCAGAGCTATCTCTCGGGTTACACAGCCTCTTCCTCCAGTCTTACAGGCTCACAGCAGAGCTATCTCTCAGGTTACGCAGCCTCTTCCTCCAGTCTTACAGGCTACCACAGCAGAGCTATCCCTCGGGTTACGCATCCTCTTCCTCCAGTCTTACAGGCTCACAGCGGAGCTTTCCCTCGGGTTACACGGCCTCTTTCTCCAGTCTTACAGGCTCCTACAGCAAAGCTCTCTCTCAGGTTACACAACCTCTTCCTCAAGTTTTACAGGCTCCTACAGCAAAGCTATCTCTCAGGTTACACAGCCTCTTCCTTCAGTCTTACTGGCTCACACAGCAGAGCTATCTCTAGGGTTACACAACCTCTTCCTCCAGTCTTACAGGCTCACAGCAGAGCTATCTCTCAGGTTACACAGCCTCTTCCTCCAGTCTTACAGGCTCCCCCAGCAGAGCTATCCCTCGGGTTACACAGCCTCTTCCTCCAGTCCTACAGGCTCACTGCAGAGCTATCTCTCGGGTTACACAGCCTCTTCCTCCAGTCATACAGGCTCCCACAGCAGAGCTATCCCTCGGGTTACACAGCCTCTTCCTCCAGTCTTACAGGCTCCCACAGCAGAGCTATCCCTCGGGTTACACAGCCTCTTCCTCCAGTCTTATAGGCTCCCACAGCAGAGCGATCCCTCGGGTTACACAGCCTCTTCCTCCAGTCCTACAGGCTCACTGCAGAGCTATCTCTCGGGTTACACAGCCTCTTCCTCCAGTCGTACAGGCTCACTGCAGAGCTATCTCTCGGGTTACACAGCCTCTTCCTCCAGTCTTACAGGCTCCCACAGCAGAGCTATCCCTCGGGTTTCACAGCCTCTTCCTCCAGTCTTACAGGCTCCCACAGCAGAGCTATCCCTCGGGTTACGCAGCCTCTTCCTCCAGTATTAGTGGCTCACAGCAGAGCTATCTCTCAGGTTACGCAGCCTCTTCCTCCAGTCTTACAGGCTACCACAGCAGAGCTATCCCTCAGGTTACACAGCCTCTTCATCCAGTCTTACAGGCTCACAGCAGAGCTATCTCTCACGTTCCACAGTCTAGTCCTCCAGTCTTACAGGTTCACAGCAGAGCTATCCCTCGGGTTACACAGCCTCTTCCTCCAGGCTTACAGTAGAGCTATCCCTCGAGTTACACAGCCTCTTCCTCCAGTCTTACAGTTTCACAGCAGAGCTATCTCTCAGGTTACACAGCCTCTTCCTCCAGTCTCATGGTCTCACAGCAGAGCTATCTCTCAGGTTACACTGCCTCTTCCTCCAGTCGTACAGGCTCCCACAGCAGAGCTATATCTCGGGTTAAACAGTCTCTTCCTCCAGTCTTACAGGCTCACAGCAGAGCTATCTCTCAGGTTACACAGCCTCTTCAACCAGTCTTGCAGGCTCCCACGATAGATCTATCTCTCGGCTTACACAGCCGCTTCCTCCAGTCTTACAGGCTAACAGAAGAGGTATCTCTCAGGTTACACAGCCTATTCCTTCAGTTTTACAGGCTCCCACAGCAGAGCTATCCCTCGGGTTACACAGCTTCTTCCTCCAGTCTTAAAGGCTCACAGCAGAGCTATCTCTCAGGTAACGCAGCCTCTTCCTCCAGTCTTACAGGCTCCCACAGCAGTGCTATCTCTCAGGTTACACAACATCTTCCTACAGAGAGACAGGCTCACAGCAGAGCAATCTCTCAGATTACACAGCCTCTTCCTCCCGTCTTACAGGCTCCCACAGCAGAGCCACCCCTCAGGTTACACAGCCTTTTCATCCAGTCTTACAGGCTCCCACAGCAGATCGATCTCTCAGGTTACCAGCCTCTTCCTCCAGTGGAGCCGGCATGCTCCTGGCCCTGTTCCCTTTCCTGCCTTACAGTCTCACAGCAGAGCTATCTCTCAGGTACACAGCCTCTTCCTCCAGTCTTACAGGCTCACAGCAGAGCTATCCCTTGGGTTACAGAGCCTCTTCCTCCAGTCTTAGAGGTTCACAGCAGAGCTATCTCTCAGGTTACACAGCCTTTCCTCCAGTCTTACAGGCTCCCACAGCAGAGCTATCTCTCGGGTTACACAGCCTCCTTCTCCAGTCTTACAGGCTAACAGAAGAGGTATCTCTCCGGTTACACAGCCTCTTTCTCCAGTCTTAAAGGCTCACAGCAGAGCTAACTCTCGGGTTACACAGCCTCTTCCTCCAGTCCTACAGGCTCACTGCAGAGCTATCTCTCGGGTTACACAGCCTCTTCCTCCAGTCATACAGGCTCCCACAGCAGAGCTATCCCTCGGGTTACACAGCCTCTTCCTCCAGTCTTACAGGCTCCCACAGCAGAGCTATCCCTCGGGTTACACAGCCTCTTCCTCCAGTCTTATAGGCTCCCACAGCAGAGCGATCCCTCGGGTTACACAGCCTCTTCCTCCAGTCCTACAGGCTCACTGCAGAGCTATCTCTCGGGTTACACAGCCTCTTCCTCCAGTCCTACAGGCTCACTGCAGAGCTATCTCTCGGGTTACACAGCCTCTTCCTCCAGTCTTACAGGCTCCCACAGCAGAGCTATCCCTCGGGTTTCACAGCCTCTTCCTCCAGTCTTACAGGCTCCCACAGCAGAGCTATCCCTCGGGTTACACAGCCTCTTCCTCCAGTCTTATAGGCTCCCACAGCAGAGCTATCCCTCGGGTTATACAGCCTCTTCCTCCAGTCTTACAGGCTCACAGCAGAGCTATCCCTCAGGTTACGCAGCCTCTTCCTCCAGTCTTACAGGCTACCACAGCAGAGCTATCCCTCAGGTTACACAGCCTCTTCATCCAGTCTTACAGGCTCACAGCAGAGCTATCTCTCACGTTACACAGTCTAGTCCTCCAGTCTTACAGGTTCACAGCAGAGCTATCCCTCGGGTTACACAGCCTCTTCCTCCAGGCTTACAGTAGAGCTATCCCGCGGGTTACACAGCCTCTTCCTCCAGTCTTACAGTTTCACAGCAGAGCTATCTCTCAGGTTACACAGCCTCTTCCTCCAGTCTCATCGTCTCACAGCAGAGCTATCTCTCAGGTTACACAGCCTTTTTCTCCAGTCTTACAAGCTCACACGACAGAGATATCTCTCAGGTTACACAGTCTCTTCCTCCAGTCGTACAGGCTCCCACAGCAGAGCTATATCTCGGGTTAAACAGTCTCTTCCTCCAGTCTTACAGGCTCACAGCAGAGCTATCTCTCAGGTTACACAGCCTTTTTCTCCAGTCTTACAGGCTCCCACAGCAGTGCTATCTCTCAGGTTACACAACATCTTCCTACAGAGAGACAGGCTCACAGCAGAGCAATCTCTCAGATTACACAGCCTCTTCCTCCCGTCTTACAGGCTCCCACAGCAGAGCCACCCCTCAGGTTACACAGCCTTTTCATCCAGTCTTACAGGCTCCCACAGCAGATCGATCTCTCAGGTTACCAGCCTCTTCCTCCAGTGGAGCCGGCATGCTCCTGTCCCTGTTCCCTTTCCTGCCTTACAGTCTCACAGCAGAGCTATCTCTCAGGTACACAGCCTCTTCCTCCAGTCTTACAGGCTCACAGCAGAGCTATCCCTTGGGTTACACAGCCTCTTCCTCCAGTCTTAGAGGCTCACAGCAGAGCTATCTCTCAGGTTACACAGCCTTTCCTCCAGTCTTACAGGCTCCCACAGCAGAGCTATCTCTCGGGTTACACAGCCTCCTTCTCCAGTCTTACAGGCTAACAGAAGAGGTATCTCTCCGGTTACACTGCCTCTTCCAGGCTCACAGCAGAGTTATCCCTCGGGTTACACGGCCTCTTCCTCCAGTCTTACAGGCTCACAGCAGAGCTATCTCTCAGGTTACACAGCCTCTTCCTCCAGTCTTAAAGGCTCACAGCAGAGCTAACTCTCGGGTTACACAGCCTCTTCCTCCAGTCCTACAGGCTCACTGCAGAGCTATCTCTCGGGTTACACAGCCTCTTCCTCCAGTCATACAGGCTCCCACAGCAGAGCTATCCCTCGGGTTACACAGCCTCTTCCTCCAGTCTTACAGGCTCCCACAGCAGAGCTATCCCTCGGGTTACACAGCCTCTTCCTCCAGTCTTATAGGCTCCCACAGCAAAGCGATCCCTCGGGTTACACAGCCTCTTCCTCCAGTCCTACAGGCTCACTGCAGAGCTATCTCTCGGGTTACACAGCCTCTTCCTCCAGTCCTACAGGCTCACTGCAGAGCTATCTCTCGGGTTACACAGCCTCTTCCTCCAGTCTTACAGGCTCCCACAGCAGAGCTATCCCTCGGGTTTCACAGCCTCTTCCTCCAGTCTTACAGGCTCCCACAGCAGAGCTATCCCTCGGGTTACACAGCCTCTTCCTCCAGTCTTATAGGCTCCCACAGCAGAGCTATCCCTCGGGTTATACAGCCTCTTCCTCCAGTCTTACAGGCTCACAGCAGAGCTATCCCTCAGGTTACGCAGCCTCTTCCTCCAGTCTTACAGGCTACCACAGCAGAGCTATCCCTCAGGTTACACAGCCTCTTCATCCAGTCTTACAGGCTCACAGCAGAGCTATCTCTCACGTTACACAGTCTAGTCCTCCAGTCTTACAGGTTCACAGCAGAGCTATCCCTCGGGTTACACAGCCTCTTCCTCCAGGCTTACAGTAGAGCTATCCCGCGGGTTACACAGCCTCTTCCTCCAGTCTTACAGTTTCACAGCAGAGCTATCTCTCAGGTTACACAGCCTCTTCCTCCAGTCTCATCGTCTCACAGCAGAGCTATCTCTCAGGTTACACAGCCTTTTTCTCCAGTCTTACAAGCTCACACGACAGAGATATCTCTCAGGTTACACAGTCTCTTCCTCCAGTCGTACAGGCTCCCACAGCAGAGCTATATCTCGGGTTAAACAGTCTCTTCCTCCAGTCTTACAGGCTCACAGCAGAGCTATCTCTCAGGTTACACAGCCTTTTTCTCCAGTCTTACAAGCTCACACGACAGAGATATCTCTCAGGTTACACAGTCTCTTCCTCCAGTCTTACAGGCCCCATAGCAGAGCTATCTCTCAGGTTACTTAGCCTCTTCCTTCAGTCTTACAGGCTCCCACAGCGCAGAGCTATCTCTCTGGTTACACAACCTCTTCCTCCAGTCTTACAGGCTAACAGCAGAGCTATCTCTCAGGTTACCACAGCCTCTTCCTCCAGTCTTACAGCATCCCACAACAGAGCTATCTCTCGGGTTAAACAGCCTCTTCCTCCAGTCTTACAGGCTCACAGCAGAGCTATCTCTCAGGCTACACAGCCTCTTCCTCCAGTCTTACAGGCTCACAGCGGAGCTTTCCCTCGGGTTACACAGCCTCTTCCTCCAGTCTTACAGGCTCCTACAGCAAAGCTATCTCTCAGGTTACACAGCCTCTTCCTTCAGTCTTACTGGCTCACACAGCAGAGCTATGTCTCCGGTTACACAACCTCTTCCTCCAGTCTTACAGGCTCACAGCAGAGCTATCTCTCGGGTTACACAGCCTCTTCCTCCAGTCTTACAGGCTCACAGCAGAGCTATCTCTCAGGTTACGCAGCCTCTTCCTCCAGTCTTACAGGCTACCACAGCAGAGCTATCCCTCGGGTTACGCATCCTCTTCCTCCAGTCTTACAGGCTCACAGCGGAGCTTTCCCTCGGGTTACACGGCCTCTTTCTCCAGTATTACAGGCTCCTACAGCAAAGCTCTCTCTCAGGTTACACAACCTCTTCCTCAAGTTTTACAGGCTCCTACAGCAAAGCTATCTCTCAGGTTACACAGCCTCTTCCTTCAGTCTTACTGGCTCACACAGCAGAGCTATCTCTAGGGTTACACAACCTCTTCCTCCAGTCTTACAGGCTCACAGCAGAGCTATCTCTCAGGTTACACAGCCTCTTCCTCCAGTCTTACAGGCTCCCCCAGCAGAGCTATCCCTCGGGTTACACAGCCTCTTCCTCCAGTCTTACAGGCTCACAGCAGAGCTATCTCTCAGGTTACGCAGCCTCTTCCTCCAGTCTTACAGGCTCACAGCAGAGCTATCTCTCAGGTTACGCAGCCTCTTCCTACAGCCTTACAGGCTGCCACTGCAGAGCTATCCCTCGGGTTACACAGCCTCTTCCTCCAGTCTTACAGGTTCACAGCAGAGCTATCTCTCAGGTTACGCAGCCTCTTCCTCCAGTCTTACAGGCTCACAGCAGAGCTATCTCTCAGGTTACGCAGCCTCTTCCTCCAGTATTACAGGCTCCCAGCAGTGCGATCTCTCAGGTTACACAGCCTCTTCCTCCAGTCTTAAAGGCTCACAGCAGATTTAACTCTCGGGTTACACAGCCTATTCCTCCAGTCCTACAGGCTCACTGCAGAGCTATCTCTCGGGTTACACAGCCTCTTCCTCCAGTCTTACAGGCTCCCACAGCAGAGCTATCCCTCGGGTTACACAGCCTCTTCCTCCAAACTTACAGGCTCCCACAGCAGAGCTATCCCTCGGGTTACACAACCTCTTCCTCCAGTCCTACAGGCTCACTGCAGAGCTATCTCTCGGGTTACACAGCCTCTTCCTCCAGTCTTACAGGCTCCCACAGCAGAGCTATCCCTCGGGTTTCACAGCCTCTTCCTCCAGTCTTACAGGCTCCCACAGCAGAGCTATCCCTCGGGTTACACAGCCTCTTCCTCCAGTCTTATAGGCTCCCACAGCAGAGCTATCCCTCGGGTTATACAGCCTCTTCGTCCAGTCTTAGAGGCTCACAGCAGAGCTATCTCTCAGGTTACGCAGCCTCTTCCTCCAGTATTAGTGGCTCACAGCAGAGCTATCCCTCAGGTTACACAGCCTCTTCATCCAGTCTTACAGGCTCACAGCAGAGCTATCTCTCACGTTACACAGTCTAGTCCTCCAGTCTTACAGTTTCACAGCAGAGCTATCTCTCAGGTTACACAGCCTCTTCCTCCAGTCTCATGGTCTCACCGCAGAGCTATCCCTCGGGTTACACAGCCTCTACCTCCAGGCTTACAGCAGAGCTATCCCTCGGGTTACACAGCCTCTTCCTCCAGTCTTACAGTTTCACAGCAGAGCTATCTCTCAGGTTACACAGCCTCTTCCTCCAGTCTCATGGTCTCACAGCAGAGCTATCTCTCAGGTTACACTGCCTCTTCCTCCAGTCGTACAGGCTCCCACAGCAGAGCTATATCTCGGGTTAAACAGTCTCTTCCTCCAGTCTTACAGGCTCACAGCAGAGCTATCTCTCAGGTTACACAGCCTTTTTCTCCAGTCTTACAAGCTCACACGACAGATATATCTCTCAGGTTACACAGTCTCTTCCTCCAGTCTTACAGGCCCCATAGCAGAGCTATCTCTCAGGTTACTTAGCCTCTTCCTTCAGTCTTACAGGCTCCCACAGCGCAGAGCTATCTCTCGGGTTACACAACCTCTTCCTCCAGTCTTACAGGCTAACAGCAGAGCTATCTCTCAGGTTACCACAGCCTCTTCCTCCAGTCTTACAGCATCCCACAACAGAGCTATCTCTCGGGTTAAACAGCCTCTTCCTCCAGTCTTACAGGCTCACAGCAGAGCTATCTCTCAGGCTACACAGCCTCTTCCTCCAGTCTTACAGGCTCACAGCGGAGCTTTCCCTCGGGTTACACAGCCTCTTCCTCCAGTCTTACAGGCTCCTACAGCAAAGCTATCTCTCAGGTTACACAGCCTCTTCCTTCAGTCTTACTGGCTCACACAGCAGAGCTATGTCTCCGGTTACACAACCTCTTCCTCCAGTCTTACAGGCTCACAGCAGAGCTATCTCTCGGGTTACACAGCCTCTTCCTCCAGTCTTACAGGCTCACAGCAGAGCTATCTCTCAGGTTACGCAGCCTCTTCCTCCAGTCTTACAGGCTACCACAGCAGAGCTATCCCTCGGGTTACGCATCCTCTTCCTCCAGTCTTACAGGCTCACAGCGGAGCTTTCCCTCGGGTTACACGGCCTCTTCCTCCAGTCTTACAGGCTCCTACAGCAAAGCTCTCTCTCAGGTTACACAACCTCTTCGCTCAAGTTTTAAAGGCTCCTACAGCAAAGCTATCTCTCAGGTTACACAGCCTCTTCCTTCAGTCTTACTGGCTCACACAGCAGAGCTATCTCTAGGGTTACACAACCTCTTCCTCCAGTCTTACAGGCTCACAGCAGAGCTATCTCTCAGGTTACACAGCCTCTTCCTCCAGTCTTACAGGCTCCCCCAGCAGAGCTATCCCTCGGGTTACACAGCCTCTTCCTCCAGTCTTACAGGCTCACAGCAGAGCTATCTCTCAGGTTACGCAGCCTCTTCCTCCAGTCTTACAGGCTCACAGCAGAGCTATCTCTCGGGTTACACAGCCTCTTCCTCCAGTCCTACAGGCTCACTGCAGAGCTATCTCTCGGGTTACACAGCCTCTTCCTCCAGTCTTACAGGCTCCCACAGCAGAGCTATCCCTCGGGTTACACAGCCTCTTCCTCCAGTCTTACAGGCTCCCACAGCAGAGCTATCCCTCGGGTTACACAGCCTCTTCCTCCAGTCTTATAGGCTCCCACAGCAGAGCTATCCCTCGGGTTATACAGCCTCTTCGTCCAGTCTTAGAGGCTCACAGCAGAGCTATCTCTCAGGTTACGCAGCCTCTTCCTCCAGTTTTAGTGGCTCACAGCAGAGCTATCTCTCAGGTTACGCAGCCTCTTCCTCCAGTCTTACAGGCTCACAGCAGAGCTATCTCTCACGTTACACAGTCTAGTCCTCCAGTCTCACAGGTTCACAGCAGAGCTATCCCTCGGGTTACACAGCCTCTTCCTCCAGGCTTACAGTAGAGCTATCTCTCGGGTTACACAGCCTCTTCCTCCAGTCTTACAGGTTCCCACAGCAGAGATATCCCTCGGGATACACAGCCTCCTCCTCAAGTCTTACAGGCTCACAGCAGATCTATCTCTCAGGTTACACAGCCTCTTCCTCCAGTCTTACAGATTCACAGCAGAGCTATCTCTCAGGTTACACAGCCTCTTCCTTCATTCTTACAGTCTCCCACAGCAGAGCTATCCCTCAGGTTACACAGCCTCTTCCTCCAGTCTTACCGGCTCGCACAGCAGAGCTATCTCTCAGGTTACACAGCCTCTTCCTCCAGTCTTACAGGCTCGCACAGCAGAGCTATCTCTCAGGTTACACAGCCTCTTCCTCCAGTCTTACAGGCTCACAGCAGAGCTATCTCTCAAGTTACACAGTCTAGTCCTCCAGTCTTACAGGCTCACCGCAGAGCTATCCCTCGGGTTACACAGCCTCTACCTCCAGGCTTACAGCAGAGCTATCCCTCCGGTTACACAGCCTCTTCCTCCAGTCTTACAGGCTCACAGCAGAGCTATCTCTCAGGTTACACTGCCTCTTCCTCCAGTCTTACAGTCTAACAGCAGAGCTATCTCTCAGGTTACACAGCCTCTTCCTCCAGTCGTACAGGCTCCCACAGCAGAGCTATATCTCGGATTAAACAGTCTCTTCCTCCAGTCTTACAGGCTCACAGCAGAGCTATCTCTCAGGTTACACAGCATCTTCCTCCAGTCTTACAGGCTCCCACAGCAGAGCTATCCCTCGGGTTACACAGCCTCTTTCTCCAGTCTTACAAGCTCACAGCAGAGCTATCCCTCGGGTTTCACAGCGTTTTCCTCCAGTCTTACAGGCTCCCACAGCAGAGCTATCTCTCAGGTTACACAGCATCTTCCTCAAGTCTTACAGGCTCCCACAGCAGAGCTATCCCTCGGGTTACACAGCCTCTTTCTCCAGTCTTACAAGCTCACAGCAGAGCTATCCCTCGGGTTTCACAGCGTTTTCCTCCAGTCTTACAGGCTCCCACAACTGAGATATCTCTCAGTTTACACAGCCTCTTCCTCCAGTCTTACAGGCCCCATAGCAGAGCTATCTCTCAGGTTACACAGCCTCTTCCTCCAGTCTTACAGGCTCCTACAGCAGAGCTATCCCTCGGGTTACAGAGCCTCTTCCTCCAGTCTTATGTTCTCACAGCAGAGCTATCTCTCAGGTTACTTAGCCTCTTCCTTCAGTCTTACAGGCTCCCACAGCAAAGCTATCTCTCAGGTTACACAACCTCTTCCTCCAGTCGTACAGGCTCACAGCAGAGCTATCTCTCAAGTTACACAGCCTCTTCCTCCAGTCTTACAGCATCCCACAACAGAGCTATCTCTCGGGTTGAACAGCCTCTTCCTCCAGTCTTACAGGCTCACAGCAGAGCTATCTCTCAGGCTACACAGCCTCTTCCTCCAGTCTTACAGGCTCACAACGGAGCTTTCCCTCGGGTTACACAGCCTCTTCCTCCAGTCTTACAGGCTCCCACAGCAGAGCGATCTCTCAGGTTACCAGCGTCTTCCTCCAGTGGAGCCGGCATGCTCCTGGCCCTGTTCCCTTTCCTGCCTTACAGTCTCACAGAAGAGCTATCTCTCAGGTTACACAGCCTCTTCCTCCAGTCTTACAGGCTCACAGCAGAGCTATCCCTTGGGTTACACAGCCTCTTCCTCCGGTCCTACAGGCTCACAGCAGAGCTATCTCTCAGGTTACACAGCCTTTCCTCCAGTCTTACAGGCTCCCACAGCAGAGCTATCTCTCGGGTTACACAGCCGCTTCCTCCAGTCTTACAGGCTAACAGAAGAGGTCTCAGGTAACACAGCCTATTCCTTCAGTTTTACAGGCTCCCACAGCAGAGCTATCCCTCGGGTTACAAAGCCTCTTCCTCCAGTCTTACAGGCTCACAGCAGAGCTATCTCTCAGGTTACACAGCCTATTCCTTCAGTTTTACAGGCTCCCACAGCAGAGCTATCCCTCGGGTTACACAGCTTCTTCCTCCAGTCTTAAAGGCTCACAGCAGAGCTATCTCTCAGGTAACGCAGCCTCTTCCTCCAGTCTTACCGGCTCCCACAGCAGAGCAATCTCTCAGATTACACAGCCTCTTCCTCCCGTCTTACAGGCTCCCACAGCAGAGCCACCCCTCAGGTTACACAGCCTTTTCATCCAGTCTTACAGGCTCCCACAGCAGATTGATATCTCAGGTTACCAGCCTCTTCCTCCAGTGGAGCCGGCATGCTCCTGGCCCTGTTCCCTTTCCTGCCTTACAGTCTCACAGCAGAGCTATCTCTCAGGTACACAGCCTCTTCCTCCAGTCTTACAGGCTCACAGCAGAGCTATCCCTTGGGTTACACAGCCTCTTCCTCCAGTCTTAGAGGCTCACAGCAGAGCTATCTCTCAGGTTACACAGCCTTTCCTCCAGTCTTACAGGCTCCCACAGCAGAGCTATCTCTCGGGTTACACAGCCTATTCCTTCAGTTTTACAGGCTCCCACAGCAGAGCTATCCCTCGGGTTACACAGCTTCTTCCTCCAGTCTTAAAGGCTCACAGCAGAGCTATCTCTCAGGTAACGCAGCCTCTTCCTCCAGTCTTACCGGCTCCCACAGCAGAGCAATCTCTCAGATTACACAGCCTCTTCCTCCCGTCTTACAGGCTCCCACAGCAGAGCCACCCCTCAGGTTACACAGCCTTTTCATCCAGTCTTACAGGCTCCCACAGCAGATTGATATCTCAGGTTACCAGCCTCTTCCTCCAGTGGAGCCGGCATGCTCCTGGCCCTGTTCCCTTTCCTGCCTTACAGTCTCACAGCAGAGCTATCTCTCAGGTACACAGCCTCTTCCTCCAGTCTTACAGGCTCACAGCAGAGCTATCCTTTGGGTTACACAGCCTCTTCCTCCCGTCTTAGAGGCTCACAGCAGAGCTATCTCTCAGGTTACACAGCCTTTCCTCCAGTCTTACAGGCTCCCACAGCAGAGCTATCTTTCGGGTTACACAGCCTCCTTCTCCAGTCTTACAGGCTAACAGAAGAGGTATCTCTCCGGTTACACTGCCTCTCCCAGGCTCACAGCAGAGTTATCCCTCGGGTTACACGGCCTCTTCCTCCAGTCTTACAGGCTCACAGTAGAGCTATCTCTCAGGTTACACAGCCTCTTCCTCCAGTCCTACAGGCTCACTGCAGAGCTATCTCTCGGGTTACACAGCCTCTTCCTCCAGTCATACAGGCTCCCACAGCAGAGCTATCCCTCGGGTTACACAGCCTCTTCCTCCAGTCTTACAGGCTCCCACAGCAGAGCTATCCCTCGGGTTACACAGCCTCTTCCTCCAGTCTTATAGGCTCCCACAGCAGAGCGATCCCTCGGGTTACACAGCCTCTTCCTCCAGTCCTACAGGCTCACTGCAGAGCTATCTCTCGGGTTACACAGCCTCTTCCTTCAGTCGTACAGGCTCACTGCAGAGCTATCTCTCGGGTTACACAGCCTCTTCCTCCAGTCTTACAGGCTCCCACAGCAGAGCTATCCCTCGGGTTTCACAGCCTCTTCTTCCAGTCTTACAGGCTCCCACAGCAGAGCTATCCCTCGGGTTACGCAGCCTCTTCCTCCAGTATTAGTGGCTCACAGCAGAGCTATCTCTCAGGTTACGCAGCCTCTTCCTCCAGTCTTACAGGCTCACAGCAGAGCTATCCCTCAGGTTACACAGCCTCTTCATCCAGTCTTACAGGCTCACAGCAGAGCTATCTCTCACGTTCCACAGTCTAGTCCTCCAGTCTTACAGGTTCACAGCAGAGCTATCCCTCGGGTTACACAGCCTCTTCCTCCAGGCTTACAGTAGAGCTATCCCTCGAGTTACACAGCCTCTTCCTCCAGTCTTACAGTTTCACAGCAGAGCTATCTCTCAGGTTACACAGCCTCTTCCTCCAGTCTCATGGTCTCACAGCAGAGCTATCTCTCAGGTTACACTGCCTCTTCCTCCAGTCGTACAGGCTCCCACAGCAGAGCTATATCTCGGGTTAAACAGTCTCTTCCTCTAGTCTTACAGGCTCACAGCAGAGCTATCTCTCAGGTTACACAGCCTCTTCAACCAGTCTTGCAGGCTCCCACGATAGATCTATCTCTCGGCTTACACAGCGGCTTCCTCCAGTCTTACAGGCTAACAGAAGAGGTATCTCTCAGGTAACACAGCCTATTCCTTCAGTTTTACAGGCTCCCATAGCAGAGCTATCCCTCGGGTTACAAAGCCTCTTCCTCCAGTCTTACAGGCTCACAGCAGAGCTATCTCTCAGGTTACACAGCCTATTCCTTCAGTTTTACAGGCTCCCACAGCAGAGCTATCCCTCGGGTTACACAGCTTCTTCCTCCAGTCTTAAAGGCTCACAGCAGAGCTATCTCTCAGGTAACGCAGCCTCTTCCTCCAGTCTTACAGGCTCCCACAGCAGTGCTATCTCTCAGGTTACACAACATCTTCCTACAGAGAGACAGGCTCACAGCAGAGCAATCTCTCAGATTACACAGCCTCTTCCTCCCGTCTTACAGGCTCCCACAGCAGAGCCACCCCTCAGGTTACACAGCCTTTTCATCCAGTCTTACAGGCTCCCACAGCAGATCGATCTCTCAGGTTACCAGCCTCTTCCTCCAGTGGAGCCGGCATGCTCCTGGCCCTGTTCCCTTTCCTGCCTTACAGTCTCACAGCAGAGCTATCTCTCAGGTACACAGCCTCTTCCTCCAGTCTTACAGGCTCACAGCAGAGCTATCCCTTGGGTTACACAGCCTCTTCCTCCAGTCTTAGAGGCTCACAGCAGAGCTATCTCTCAGGTTACACAGCCTTTCCTCCAGTCTTACAGGCTCCCACAGCAGAGCTATCTCTCGGGTTACACAGCCTCCTTCTCCAGTCTTACAGGCTAACAGAAGAGGTATCTCTCCGGTTACACTGCCTCTTCCAGGCTCACAGCAGAGTTATCCCTCGGGTTACACGGCCTCTTCCTCCAGTCTTACAGGCTCACAGCAGAGCTATCTCTCAGGTTACACAGCCTCTTCCTCCAGTCTTAAAGGCTCACAGCAGAGCTAACTCTCGGGTTACACAGCCTCTTCCTCCAGTCCTACAGGCTCACTGCAGAGCTATCTCTCGGGTTACACAGCCTCTTCCTCCAGTCATACAGGCTCCCACAGCAGAGCTATCCCTCGGGTTACACAGCCTCTTCCTCCAGTCTTACAGGCTCCCACAGCAGAGCTATCCCTCGGGTTACACAGCCTCTTCCTCCAGTCTTATAGGCTCCCACAGCAGAGCGATCCCTCGGGTTACACAGCCTCTTCCTCCAGTCCTACAGGCTCACTGCAGAGCTATCTCTCGGGTTACACAGCCTCTTCCTCCAGTCTTAAAGGCTCACAGCAGAGCTAACTCTCGGGTTACACAGCCTCTTCCTCCAGTCCTACAGGCTCACTGCAGAGCTATCTCTCGGGTTACACAGCCTCTTCCTCCAGTCATACAGGCTCCCACAGCAGAGCTATCCCTCGGGTTACACAGCCTCTTCCTCCAGTCTTACAGGCTCCCACAGCAGAGCTATCCCTCGGGTTACACAGCCTCTTCCTCCAGTCTTATAGGCTCCCACAGCAGAGCGATCCCTCGGGTTACACAGCCTCTTCCTCCAGTCCTACAGGCTCACTGCAGAGCTATCTCTCGGGTTACACAGCCTCTTCCTCCAGTCCTACAGGCTCACTGCAGAGCTATCTCTCGGGTTAGACAGCCTCTTCCTCCAGTCTTACAGGCTCCCACAGCAGAGCTATCCCTCGGGTTTCACAGCCTCTTCCTCCAGTCTTACAGGCTCCCACAGCAGAGCTATCCCTCGGGTTACACAGCCTCTTCCTCCAGTCTTATAGGCTCCCACAGCAGAGCTATCCCTCGGGTTATACAGCCTCTTCCTCCAGTCTTACAGGCTCACAGCAGAGCTATCCCTCAGGTTACGCAGCCTCTTCCTCCAGTCTTACAGGCTACCACAGCAGAGCTATCCCTCAGGTTACACAGCCTCTTCCTCCAGTCCTACAGGCTCACTGCAGAGCTATCTCTCGGGTTACACAGCCTCTTCCTCCAGTCATACAGGCTCCCACAGCAGAGCTATCCCTCGGGTTACACAGCCTCTTCCTCCAGTCTTACAGGCTCCCACAGCAGAGCTATCCCTCGGGTTACACAGCCTCTTCCTCCAGTCTTATAGGCTCCCACAGCAGAGCGATCCCTCGGGTTACACAGCCTCTTCCTCCAGTCCTACAGGCTCACTGCAGAGCTATCTCTCGGGTTACACAGCCTCTTCCTCCAGTCTTAAAGGCTCACAGCAGAGCTAACTCTCGGGTTACACAGCCTCTTCCTCCAGTCCTACAGGCTCACTGCAGAGCTATCTCTCGGGTTACACAGCCTCTTCCTCCAGTCATACAGGCTCCCACAGCAGAGCTATCCCTCGGGTTACACAGCCTCTTCCTCCAGTCTTACAGGCTCCCACAGCAGAGCTATCCCTCGGGTTACACAGCCTCTTCCTCCAGTCTTATAGGCTCCCACAGCAGAGCGATCCCTCGGGTTACACAGCCTCTTCCTCCAGTCCTACAGGCTCACTGCAGAGCTATCTCTCGGGTTACACAGCCTCTTCCTCCAGTCCTACAGGCTCACTGCAGAGCTATCTCTCGGGTTACACAGCCTCTTCCTCCAGTCTTACAGGCTCCCACAGCAGAGCTATCCCTCGGGTTTCACAGCCTCTTCCTCCAGTCTTACAGGCTCCCACAGCAGAGCTATCCCTCGGGTTACACAGCCTCTTCCTCCAGTCTTATAGGCTCCCACAGCAGAGCTATCCCTCGGGTTATACAGCCTCTTCCTCCAGTCTTACAGGCTCACAGCAGAGCTATCCCTCAGGTTACGCAGCCTCTTCCTCCAGTCTTACAGGCTACCACAGCAGAGCTATCCCTCAGGTTACACAGCCTCTTCATCCAGTCTTACAGGCTCACAGCAGAGCTATCTCTCATGTTACACAGTCTAGTCCTCCAGTCTTACAGGTTCACAGCAGAGCTATCCCTCGGGTTACACAGCCTCTTCCTCCAGGCTTACAGTAGAGGTATCCCTCGGGTTACACAGCCTCTTCCTCCAGTCTTACAGTTTCACAGCAGAGCTATCTCTCAGGTTACACAGCCTCTTCCTCCAGTCTCATGGTCTCACAGCAGAGCTATCTCTCAGGTTACACTGCCTCTTCCTCCAGTCGTACAGGCTCCCACAGCAGAGCTATATCTCGGGTTAAACAGTCTCTTCCTCCAGTCTTACAGGCTCACAGCAGAGCTATCTCTCAGGTTACACAGCCTTTTTCTCCAGTCTTACAAGCTCACACGACAGAGATATCTCTCAGGTTACACAGTCTCTTCCTCCAGTCTTACAGGCCCCATAGCAGAGCTATCTCTCAGGTTACTTAGCCTCTTCCTTCAGTCTTACAGGCTCCCACAGCGCAGAGCTATCTCTCGGGTTACACAACCTCTTCCTCCAGTCTTACAGGCTAACAGCAGAGCTATCTCTAAGGTTACCACAGCCTCTTCCTCCAGTCTTACAGCATCCCACAACAGAGCTATCTCTCGGGTTAAACAGCCTCTTCCTCCAGTCTTACAGGCTCACAGCAGAGCTATCTCTCAGGCTACACAGCCTCTTCCTCCAGTCTTACAGGCTCACAGCGGAGCTTTCCCTCGGGTTACACAGCCTCTTCCTCCAGTCGTACAGGCTCCTACAGCAAAGCTATCTCTCAGGTTACACAGCCTCTTCCTTCAGTCTTACTGGCTCACACAGCAGAGCTATGTCTCCGGTTACACAACCTCTTCCTCCAGTCTTACAGGCTCACAGCAGAGCTATCTCTCGGGTTACACAGCCTCTTCCTTCAGTCTTACTGGCTCACACAGCAGAGCTATCTCTAGGGTTACACAACCTCTTCCTCCAGTCTTACAGGCTCACAGCAGAGCTATCTCTCAGGTTACACAGCCTCTTCCTCCAGTCTTACAGGCTCCCCCAGCAGAGCTATCCCTCGGGTTACACAGCCTCTTCCTCCAGTCTTCTAGGCTCACAGCAGAGCTATCTCTCAGGTTACGCAGCCTCTTCCTCCAGTCTTACAGGCTCACAGCAGAGCTATCTCTCAGGTTACGCAGCCTCTTCCTACAGCCTTACAGGCTGCCACTGCAGAGCTATCCCTCGGGTTACACAGCCTCTTCCTCCAGTCTTACAGGTTCACAGCAGAGCTATCTCTCAGGTTACGCAGCCTCTTCCTCCAGTATTACAGGCTCCCAGCAGTGCGATCTCTCAGGCTACACAGCCTCTTCCTCCAGTCTTACAGGCTAACAGAAGAGGTATCTCTCCGGTTACACTGCCTCTTCCAGGCTCACAGCAGAGTTATCCCTCGGGTTACACGGCCTCTTCCTCCAGTCTTACAGGCTCACAGCAGAGCTATCTCTCAGGTTACACAGCCTCTTCCTCCAGTCTTAAAGGCTCACAGCAGATTTAACTCTCGGGTTACACAGCCTATTCCTCCAGTCCTACAGGCTCACTGCAGAGCTATCTCTCGGGTTACACAGCCTCTTCCTCCAGTCTTACAGGCTCCCACAGCAGAGCTATCCCTCGGGTTACACAGCCTCTTCCTCCAGTCTTACAGGCTCCCACAGCAGAGCTATCCCTCGGGTTACACAACCTCTTCCTCCAGTCCTACAGGCTCACTGCAGAGCTATCTCTCGGGTTACACAGCCTCTTCCTCCAGTCTTACAGGCTCCCACAGCAGAGCTATCCCTCGGGTTTCACTGCCTCTTCCTCCAGTCTTACAGGCTCCCACAGCAGAGCTATCCCTCGGGTTATACAGCCTCTTCGTCCAGTCTTAGAGGCTCACAGCAGAGCTATCTCTCAGGTTACGCAGCCTCTTCCTCCAGTATTAGTGGCTCACAGCAGAGCTATCCCTCAGGTTACACAGCCTCTTCATCCAGTCTTACAGGCTCACAGCAGAGCTATCTCTCACGTTACACAGTCTAGTCCTCCAGTCTTACAGGTTCACAGCAGAGCTATCCCTCGGGTTACACAGCCTCTTCCTCCAGGCTTACAGTAGAGCTATCCCTCGGGTTACACAGCCTCTTCCTCCAGTCTTGCAGTTTCACAGCAGAGCTATCTCTCAGGTTACACAGCCTCTTCCTCCAGTCTCATTGTCTCACA
The DNA here is from genome assembly GCF_964261635.1 of Lissotriton helveticus. Classification (NCBI taxonomy): domain Eukaryota; kingdom Metazoa; phylum Chordata; class Amphibia; order Caudata; family Salamandridae; genus Lissotriton; species Lissotriton helveticus. Next base: position 1,169,928,859 of record NC_136059.1, on the reverse strand, counting down.
GCAGAGCTATCTCTCAGGTTACACAGCCTCTTCCTCCAGTCGTACAGGCTCCCACAGCAGAGCTATATCTCGGGTTAAACAGTCTCTTCCTCCAGTCTTACAGGCTCACAGCAGAGCTATCTCTCAGGTTACACAGCCTTTTTCTCCAGTCTTACAAGCTCACACGACAGATATATCTCTCAGGTTACACAGTCTCTTCCTCCAGTCTTACAGGCCCCATAGCAGAGCTATCTCTCAGGTTACTTAGCCTCTTCCTTCAGTCTTACAGGCTCCCACAGCGCAGAGCTATCTCTCGGGTTACACAACCTCTTCCTCCAGTCTTACAGGCTAACAGCAGAGCCATCTCTCAGGTTACCACAGCCTCTTCCTCCAGTCTTACAGCATCCCACAACAGAGCTATCTCTCGGGTTAAACAGCCTCTTCCTCCAGTCTTACAGGCTCACAGCAGAGCTATCTCTCAGGCTACACAGCCTCTTCCTCCAGTCTTACAGGCTCACAGCGGAGCTTTCCCTCGGGTTACACAGCCTCTTCCTCCAGTCTTACAGGCTCCTACAGCAAAGCTATCTCTCAGGTTACACAGCCTCTTCCTTCAGTCTTACTGGCTCACACAGCAGAGCTATGTCTCCGGTTACACAACCTCTTCCTCCAGTCTTACAGGCTCACAGCAGAGCTATCTCTCGGGTTACACAGCCTCTTCCTCCAGTCTTACAGGCTCACAGCAGAGCTATCTCTCAGGTTACGCAGCCTCTTCCTCCAGTCTTACAGGCTACCACAGCAGAGCTATCCCTCGGGTTACGCATCCTCTTCCTCCAGTCTTACAGGCTCACAGCGGAGCTTTCCCTCGGGTTACGCGGCCTCTTCCTCCAGTCTTACAGGCTCCTACAGCAAAGCTCTCTCTCAGGTTACACAACCTCTTCGCTCAAGTTTTAAAGGCTCCTACAGCAAAGCTATCTCTCAGGTTACACAGCCTCTTCCTTCAGTCTTACTGGCTCACACAGCAGAGCTATCTCTAGGGTTACACAACCTCTTCCTCCAGTCTTACAGGCTCACAGCAGAGCTATCTCTCAGGTTACACAGCCTCTTCCTCCAGTCTTACAGGCTCCCCCAGCAGAGCTATCCCTCGGGTTACACAGCCTCTTCCTCCAGTCTTACAGGCTCACAGCAGAGCTATCTCTCAGGTTACGCAGCCTCTTCCTCCAGTCTTACAGGCTCACAGCAGAGCTATCTCTCAGGTTACGCAGCCTCTTCCTACAGCCTTACAGGCTGCCACTGCAGAGCTATCCCTCGGGTTATACAGCCTCCTCCTCCAGTCTTACAGGCTCACAGCAGAGCTATCTCTCAGGTTACGCAGCCTCTTCCTCCAGTCTTACAGGCTCACAGCAGAGCTATCTCTCAGGTTACACAGCCTCTTCCTCCAGTATTACAGGCTCACAGCAGTGCGCTCTCTCAGGCTACACAGCCTCTTCCTCCAGTCTGACAGGCTCTCACAGCAGAGCTATCCCTCGGGTTACACAGCCTCTTTCTCCAGTCTTACAGGCTCACAGCGGAGCTTTCTCTCGGGTTACACAGCCTCTTCCTCCAGTCTTACAGGCTAACAGAAGAGGTATCTCTCCGGTTACACTGCCTCTTCCAGGCTCACAGCAGAGTTATCCCTCGGGTTACACGGCCTCTTCCTCCAGTCCTACAGGCTCACAGCAGAGCTATCTCTCGGGTTACACAGCCTCTTCCTCCAGTCTTACAGGCTCCCACAGCAGAGCTATCCCTCGGGTTTCACAGCCTCTTCCTCCAGTCTTACAGGCTCCCACAGCAGAGCTATCCCTCGGGTTACACAGCCTCTTCCTCCAGTCTTATAGGCTCCCACAGCAGAGCTATCCCTCGGGTTATACAGCCTCTTCGTCCAGTCTTAGAGGCTCACAGCAGAGCTATCTCTCAGGTTACGCAGCCTCTTCCTCCAGTATTAGTGGCTCACAGCAGAGCTATCTCTCAGGTTACGCAGCCTCTTCCTCTAGTCTTACAGGCTACCACAGCAGAGCTATCCCTCAGGTTACACAGCCTCTTCATCCAGTCTTACAGGCTCACAGCAGAGCTATCTCTCACGTTACACAGTCTAGTCCTCCAGTCTTACAGGTTCACAGCAGAGCTATCCCTCGGGTTACACAGCCTCTTCCTCCACGCTTACAGTAGAGCTATCCCTCGGGTTACACAGCCTCTTCCTCCAGTCTTACAGTTTCACAGCAGAGCTATCTCTCAGGTTACACAGCCTCTTCCTCCAGTCTCATGGTCTCACAGCAGAGCTATCTCTCAGGTTACACTGCCTCTTCCTCCAGTCGTACAGGCTCCCACAGCAGAGCTATATCTCGGGTTAAACAGTCTCTTCCTCCAGTCTTACAGGCTCACAGCAGAGCTATCTCTCAGGTTACACAGCCTTTTTCTCCAGTCTTACAAGCTCACACGACAGAGATATCTCTCAGGTTACACAGTCTCTTCCTCCAGTCTTACAGGCCCCATAGCAGAGCTATCTCTCAGGTTACTTAGCCTCTTCCTTCAGTCTTACAGGCTCCCACAGCGCAGAGCTATCTCTCGGGTTACACAACCTCTTCCTCCAGTCTTACAGGCTAACAGCGGAGCTATCTCTCAGGTTACCACAGCCTCTTCCACCAGTCTTCCAGCATCCCACAACAGAGCTATCTCTCGGGTTAAACAGCCTCTTCCTCCAGTCTTACAGGCTCACTGCAGAGCTATCTCTCAGGCTACACAGCCTCTTCCTCCAGTCTTATAGGCTCCCACAGCAGAGCGATCCCTCGGGTTACACAGCCTCTTCCTCCAGTCCTACAGGCTCACTGCAGAGCTATCTCTCGGGTTACACAGCCTCTTCCTCCAGTCCTACAGGCTCACTGCAGAGCTATCTCTCGGGTTACACAGCCTCTTCCTCCAGTCTTACAGGCTCCCACAGCAGAGCTATCCCTCGGGTTACGCAGCCTCTTCCTCCAGTATTAGTGGCTCACAGCAGAGCTATCTCTCAGGTTACGCAGCCTCTTCCTCCAGTCTTACAGGCTACCACAGCAGAGCTATCCCTCAGGTTACACAGCCTCTTCCTCCAGTCTTACAGTTTCACAGCAGAGCTATCTCTCAGGTTACACAGCCTCTTCCTCCAGTCTCATGGTCTCACAGCAGAGCTATCTCTCAGGTTACACAGCCTCTTCCTCCAGTCTTACAGGCTCCCACAGCAGAGCTATCCCTCGGGTTGCACAGCCTCTTCCTCCAGTCTTACAGGCTCCCACAGCAGAGCTATCCCTCGGGTTACACAGCCTCTTCGTCCAGTCTTAGAGGCTCACAGCAGAGCTATCTCTCAGGTTACGCAGCCTCTTCCTCCAGTTTTAGTGGCTCACAGCAGAGCTATCTCTCAGGTTACGCAGCCTCTTCCTCCAGTCTTACAGGCTCACAGCAGAGCTATCTCTCACGTTACACAGTCTAGTCCTCCAGTCTCACAGGTTCACAGCAGAGCTATCCCTCGGGTTACACAGCCTCTTCCTCCAGGCTTACAGTAGAGCTATCTCTCGGGTTACACAGCCTCTTCCTCCAGTCTTACAGGTTCCCACAGCAGAGATATCCCTCGGGATACACAGCCTCCTCCTCAAGTCTTACAGGCTCACAGCAGATCTATCTCTCAGGTTACACAGCCTCTTCCTCCAGTCTTACAGATTCACAGCAGAGCTATCTCTCAGGTTACACAGCCTCTTCCTTCATTCTTACAGTCTCCCACAGCAGAGCTATCCCTCAGGTTACACAGCCTCTTCCTCCAGTCTTACCGGCTCGCACAGCAGAGCTATCTCTCAGGTTACACAGCCTCTTCCTCCAGTCTTACAGGCTCGCACAGCAGAGCTATCTCTCAGGTTACACAGCCTCTTCCTCCAGTCTTACAGGCTCACAGCAGAGCTATCTCTCACGTTACACAGTCTAGTCCTCCAGTCTTAAAAGGCTCACCGCAGAGCTATCCCTCGGGTTACACAGCCTCTACCTCCAGGCTTACAGCAGAGCTATCCCTCCGGTTACACAGCCTCTTCCTCCAGTCCTACAGGCTCACAGCAGAGCTATCTCTCAGGTTACACTGCCTCTTCCTCCAGTCTTACAGTCTAACAGCAGAGCTATCTCTCAGGTTACACAGCCTCTTCCTCCAGTCGTACAGGCTCCCACAGCAGAGCTATATCTCGGATTAAACAGTCTCTTCCTCCAGTCTTACAGGCTCACAGCAAGAGCTATCTCTCAGGTTACACAGCATCTTCCTCCAGTCTTACAGGCTCCCACAGCAGAGCTATCCCTCGGGTTACACAGCCTCTTTCTCCAGTCTTACAAGCTCACAGCAGAGCTATCCCTCGGGTTTCACAGCGTTTTCCTCCAGTCTTACAGGCTCCCACAGCAGAGCTATCTCTCAGGTTACACAGCATCTTCCTCAAGTCTTACAGGCTCCCACAGCAGAGCTATCCCTCGGGTTACACAGCCTCTTTCTCCAGTCTTACAAGCTCACAGCAGAGCTATCCCTCGGGTTTCACAGCGTTTTCCTCCAGTCTTACAGGCTCCCACAACTGAGATATCTCTCAGTTTACACAGCCTCTTCCTCCAGTCTTACAGGCCCCATAGCAGAGCTATCTCTCAGGTTACACAGCCTCTTCCTCCAGTCTTACAGGCTCCTACAGCAGAGCTATCCCTCGGGTTACAGAGCCTCTTCCTCCAGTCTTATGTTCTCACAGCAGAGCTATCTCTCAGGTTACTTAGCCTCTTCCTTCAGTCTTACAGGCTCCCACAGCAAAGCTATCTCTCAGGTTACACAACCTCTTCCTCCAGTCGTACAGGCTCACAGCAGAGCTATCTCTCAAGTTACACAGCCTCTTCCTCCAGTCTTACAGCATCCCACAACAGAGCTATCTCTCGGGTTGAACAGCCTCTTCCTCCAGTCTTACAGGCTCACAGCAGAGCTATCTCTCAGGCTACACAGCCTCTTCCTCCAGTCTTACAGGCTCACAACGGAGCTTTCCCTCGGGTTACACAGCCTCTTCCTCCAGTCTTACAGGCTCCCACAGCAGAGCGATCTCTCAGGTTACCAGCGTCTTCCTCCAGTGGAGCCGGCATGCTCCTGGCCCTGTTCCCTTTCCTGCCTTACAGTCTCACAGCAGAGCTATCTCTCAGGTTACACAGCCTCTTCCTCCAGTCTTACAGGCTCACAGCAGAGCTATCCCTTGGGTTACACAGCCTCTTCCTCCAGTCCTACAGGCTCACAGCAGAGCTATCTCTCAGGTTACACAGCCTTTCCTCCAGTCTTACAGGCTCCCACAGCAGAGCTATCTCTCGGGTTACACAGCCGCTTCCTCCAGTCTTACAGGCTAACAGAAGAGGTATCTCTCAGGTAACACAGCCTATTCCTTCAGTTTTACAGGCTCCCACAGCAGAGCTATCCCTCGGGTTACAAAGCCTCTTCCTCCAGTCTTACAGGCTCACAGCAGAGCTATCTCTCAGGTTACACAGCCTATTCCTTCAGTTTTACAGGCTCCCACAGCAGAGCTATCCCTCGGGTTACACAGCTTCTTCCTCCAGTCTTAAAGGCTCACAGCAGAGCTATCTCTCAGGTAACGCAGCCTCTTCCTCCAGTCTTACCGGCTCCCACAGCAGAGCAATCTCTCAGATTACACAGCCTCTTCCTCCCGTCTTACAGGCTCCCACAGCAGAGCCACCCCTCAGGTTACACAGCCTTTTCATCCAGTCTTACAGGCTCCCACAGCAGATTGATATCTCAGGTTACCAGCCTCTTCCTCCAGTGGAGCCGGCATGCTCCTGGCCCTGTTCCCTTTCCTGCCTTACAGTCTCACAGCAGAGCTATCTCTCAGGTACACAGCCTCTTCCTCCAGTCTTACAGGCTCACAGCAGAGCTATCCCTTGGGTTACACAGCCTCTTCCTCCAGTCTTAGAGGCTCACAGCAGAGCTATCTCTCAGGTTACACAGCCTTTCCTCCAGTCTTACAGGCTCCCACAGCAGAGCTATCTCTCGGGTTACACAGCCTCCTTCTCCAGTCTTACAGGCTAACAGAAGAGGTATCTCTCCGGTTACACTGCCTCTTCCAGGCTCACAGCAGAGTTATCCCTCGGGTTACACGGCCTCTTCCTCCAGTCTTACAGGCTCACAGCAGAGCTATCTCTCAGGTTACACAGCCTCTTCCTCCAGTCCTACAGGCTCACTGCAGAGCTATCTCTCGGGTTACACAGCCTCTTCCTCCAGTCATACAGGCTCCCACAGCAGAGCTATCCCTCGGGTTACACAGCCTCTTCCTCCAGTCTTACAGGCTCCCACAGCAGAGCTATCCCTCGGGTTACACAGCCTCTTCCTCCAGTCTTATAGGCTCCCACAGCAGAGCGATCCCTCGGGTTACACAGCCTCTTCCTCCAGTCCTACAGGCTCACTGCAGAGCTATCTCTCGGGTTACACAGCCTCTTCCTCCAGTCGTACAGGCTCACTGCAGAGCTATCTCTCGGGTTACACAGCCTCTTCCTCCAGTCTTACAGGCTCCCACAGCAGAGCTATCCCTCGGGTTTCACAGCCTCTTCCTCCAGTCTTACAGGCTCCCACAGCAGAGCTATCCCTCGGGTTACACAGCCTCTTCCTCCAGTCTTATAGGCTCCCACAGCAGAGCTATCCCTCGGGTTATACAGCCTCTTCGTCCAGTCTTAGAGGCTCACAGCAGAGCTATCTCTCAGGTTACGCAGCCTCTTCCTCCAGTATTAGTGGCTCACAGCAGAGCTATCTCTCAGGTTACGCAGCCTCTTCCTCCAGTCTTACAGGCTACCACAGCAGAGCTATCCCTCAGGTTACACAGCCTCTTCATCCAGTCTTACACCCTCACAGCAGAGCTATCTCTCACGTTACACAGTCTAGTCCTCCAGTCTTAGAGGCTCACAGCAGAGCTATCTCTCAGGTTACACAGCCTTTCCTCCAGTCTTACAGGCTCCCACAGCAGAGCTATCTCTCGGGTTACACAGCCTCCTTCTCCAGTCTTACAGGCTAACAGAAGAGGTATCTCTCCGGTTACACTGCCTCTTCCAGGCTCACAACAGAGTTGTCCCTCGGGTTACACGGCCTCTTCCTCCAGTCTTAAAGGCTCATAGCAGAGCTAACTCTCGGGTTACACAGCCTCTTCCTCCAGTCCTACAGGCTCACTGCAGAGCTATCTCTCGGGTTACACAGCCTCTTCCTCCAGTCATACAGGCTCCCACAGCAGAGCTATCCCTCGGGTTACACAGCCTCTTCCTCCAGTCTTACAGGCTCCCACAGCAGAGCTATCCCTCGGGTTACACAGCCTCTTCCTCCAGTCTTATAGGCTCCCACAGCAGAGCGATCCCTCGGGTTACACAGCCTCTTCCTCCAGTCCTACAGGCTCACTGCAGAGCTATCTCTCGGGTTACACAGCCTCTTCCTCCAGTCGTACAGGCTCACTGCAGAGCTATCTCTCGGGTTACACAGCCTCTTCCTCCAGTCTTACAGGCTCCCACAGCAGAGCTATCCCTCGGGTTACACAGCCTCTTCCTCCAGTCTTATAGGCTCCCACAGCAGAGCTATCCCTCGGGTTATACAGCCTCTTCGTCCAGTCTTAGAGGCTCACAGCAGAGCTATCTCTCAGGTTACGCAGCCTCTTCCTCCAGTATTAGTGGCTCACAGCAGAGCTATCTCTCAGGTTACGCAGCCTCTTCCTCCAGTCTTACAGGCTACCACAGCAGAGCTATCCCTCAGGTTACACAGCCTCTTCATCCAGTCTTACAGGCTCACAGCAGAGCTATCTCTCACGTTACACAGTCTAGTCCTCCAGTCTTACAGGTTCACAGCAGAGCTATCCCTCGGGTTACACAGCCTCTTCCTCCAGGCTTACAGTAGAGCTATCCCTCGAGTTACACAGCCTCTTCCTCCAGTCTTACAGTTTCACAGCAGAGCTATCTCTCAGGTTACACAGCCTCTTCCTCCAGTCTCATGGTCTCACAGCAGAGCTATCTCTCAGGTTACACTGCCTCTTCCTCCAGTCGTACAGGCTCCCACAGCAGAGCTATATCTCGGGTTAAACAGTCTCTTCCTCCAGTCTTACAGGCTCACAGCAGAGCTATCTCTCAGGTTACACAGCCTCTTCAACCAGTCTTGCAGGCTCCCACGATAGATCTATCTCTCGGGTTACACAGCCGCTTCCTCCAGTCTTACAGGCTAACAGAAGAGGTATCTCTCAGGTAACACAGCCTATTCCTTCAGTTTTACAGGCTCCCACAGCAGAGCTATCCCTCGGGTTACAAAGCCTCTTCCTCCAGTCTTACAGGCTCACAGCAGAGCTATCTCTCAGGTTACACCGCCTATTCCTTCAGTTTTACAGGCTCCCACAGCAGTGCTATCTCTCAGGTTACACAACATCTTCCTACAGAGAGACAGGCTCACAGCAGAGCAATCTCTCAGATTACACAGCCTCTTCCTCCCGTCTTACAGGCTCCCACAGCAGAGCCACCCCTCAGGTTACACAGCCTTTTCATCCAGTCTTACAGGCTCCCACAGCAGATCGATCTCTCAGGTTACCAGCCTCTTCCTCCAGTGGAGCCGGCATGCTCCTGGCCCTGTTCCCTTTCCTGCCTTACAGTCTCACAGCAGAGCTATCTCTCAGGTACAGAGCCTCTTCCTCCAGTCTTACAGGCTCACAGCAGAGCTATCCCTTGGGTTACACAGCCTCTTCCTCCAGTCTTAGAGGCTCACAGCAGAGCTATCTCTCAGGTTACACAGCCTTTCCTCCAGTCTTACAGGCTCCCACAGCAGAGCTATCTCTCGGGTTACACAGCCTCCTTCTCCAGTCTTACAGGCTAACAGAAGAGGTATCTCTCCGGTTACACTGCCTCTTCCAGGCTCACAGCAGAGTTATCCCTCAGGTTACACGGCCTCTTCCTCCAGTCTTACAGGCTCACAGCAGAGCTATCTCTCAGGTTACACAGCCTCTTCCTCCAGTCTTAAAGGCTCACAGCAGAGCTAACTCTCGGGTTACACAGCCTCTTCCTCCAGTCCTACAGGCTCACTGCAGAGCTATCTCTCGGGTTACACAGCCTCTTCCTCCAGTCATACAGGCTCCCACAGCAGAGCTATCCCTCGGGTTACACAGCCTCTTCCTCCAGTCTTACAGGCTCCCACAGCAGAGCTATCCCTCGGGTTAGACAGCCTCTTCCTCCAGTCTTATAGGCTCCCACAGCAGAGCGATCCCTCGGGTTACACAGCCTCTTCCTCCAGTCCTACAGGCTCACTGCAGAGCTATCTCTCGGGTTACACAGCCTCTTCCTCCAGTCCTACAGGCTCACTGCAGAGCTATCTCTCGGGTTACACAGCCTCTTCCTCCAGTCTTACAGGCTCCCACAGCAGAGCTATCCCTCGGGTTTCACAGCCTCTTCCTCCAGTCTTACAGGCTCCCACAGCAGAGCTATCCCTCGGGTTACACAGCCTCTTCCTCCAGTCTTATAGGCTCCCACAGCAGAGCTATCCCTCGGGTTATACAGCCTCTTCCTCCAGTCTTACAGGCTCACAGCAGAGCTATCCCTCAGGTTACGCAGCCTCTTCCTCCAGTCTTACAGGCTACCAGAGCAGAGCTATCCCTCAGGTTACACAGCCTCTTCATCCAGTCTTACAGGCTCACAGCAGAGCTATCTCTCACGTTACACAGTCTAGTCCTCCAGTCTTACAGGTTCACAGCAGAGCTATCCCTCGGGTTACACAGCCTCTTCCTCCAGGCTTACAGTAGAGCTATCCCTCGGGTTACACAGCCTCTTCCTCCAGTCTTACAGTTTCACAGCAGAGCTATCTCTCAGGTTACACAGCCTCTTCCTCCAGTCTCATGGTCTCACAGCAGAGCTATCTCTCAGGTTACACAGCCTCTTCCTCCAGTCTTACAGGCTCACAGCAGAGCTATCTCTCAGGTTACACAGCCTTTTTCTCCAGTCTTACAAGCTCACACGACAGAGATATCTCTCAGGTTACACAGTCTCTTCCTCCAGTCTTACAGGCCCCATAGCAGAGCTATCTCTCAGGTTACTTAGCCTCTTCCTTCAGTCTTACAGGCTCCCACAGCGCAGAGCTATCTCTCGGGTTACACAACCTCTTCCTCCAGTCTTACAGGCTAACAGCAGAGCTATCTCTCAGGTTACCACAGCCTCTTCCTCCAGTCTTACAGCATCCCACAACAGAGCTATCTCTCGGGTTAAACAGCCTCTTCCTCCAGTCTTACAGGCTGACAGCAGAGCTATCTCTCAGGCTACACAGCCTCTTCCTCCAGTCTTACAGGCTCACAGCGGAGCTTTCCCTCGGGTTACACAGCCTCTTCCTCCAGTCTTACAGGCTCCTACAGCAAAGCTATCTCTCAGGTTACACAGCCTCTTCCTTCAGTCTTACTGGCTCACACAGCAGAGCTATGTCTCCGGTTACACAACCTCTTCCTCCAGTCTTACAGGCTCACAGCAGAGCTATCTCTCAGGTTACACAGCCTCTTCCTCCAGTCTTACAGGCTCCCCAGCAGAGCTATCCCTCGGGTTACACAGCCTCTTCCTCCAGTCTTACAGGCTCACAGCAGAGCTATCTCTCAGGTTACGCAGCCTCTTCCTCCAGTCTTACAGGCTACCACAGCAGAGCTATCCCTCGGGTTACGCATCCTCTTCCTCCAGTCTTACAGGCTCACAGCGGAGCTTTCCCTCGGGTTACACGGCCTCTTTCTCCAGTCTTACAGGCTCCTACAGCAAAGCTCTCTCTCAGGTTACACAACCTCTTCCTCAAGTTTTACAGGCTCCTACAGCAAAGCTATCTCTCAGGTTACACAGCCTCTTCCTTCAGTCTTACTGGCTCACACAGCAGAGCTATCTCTAGGGTTACACAACCTCTTCCTCCAGTCTTACAGGCTCACAGCAGAGCTATCTCTCAGGTTACACAGCCTCTTCCTCCAGTCTTACAGGCTCCCCCAGCAGAGCTATCCCTCGGGTTACACAGCCTCTTCCTCCAGTCTTACAGGCTCACAGCAGAGCTATCTCTCAGGTTACGCAGCCTCTTCCTCCAGTCTTACAGGCTCACAGCAGAGCTATCTCTCAGGTTACGCAGCCTCTTCCTACAGCCTTACAGGCTGCCACTGCAGAGCTATCCCTCGGGTTACACAGCCTCTTCCTCCAGTCTTACAGGCTCACAGCAGAGCTATCTCTCAGGTTACGCAGCCTCTTCCTCCAGTCTTACAGGCTCACAGCAGAGCTATCTCTCAGGTTGCGCAGCCTCTTCCTCCAGTATTACAGGCTCCCAGCAGTGCGATCTCTTAGGCTACACAGCCTCTTCCTCCAGTCTTACAGGCTAACAGAAGAGGTATCTCTCCGGTTACACTGCCTCTTCCAGGCTCACAGCAGAGTTATCCCTCGGGTTACACGGCCTCTTCCTCCAGTCTTACAGGCTCACAGCAGAGCTATCTCTCAGGTTACACAGCCTCTTCCTCCAGTCTTAAAGGCTCACAGCAGATTTAACTCTCGGGTTACACAGCCTCTTCCTCCAGTCCTACAGGCTCACTGCAGAGCTATCTCTCGGGTTACACAGCCTCTTCCTCCAGTCTTACAGGCTCCCACAGCAGAGCTATCCCTCGGGTTACACAGCCTCTTCCTCCAGTCCTACAGGCTCACTGCAGAGCTATCTCTCGGGTTACACAGCCTCTTCCTCCAGTCTTACAGGCTCCCACAGCAGAGCTATCCCTCGGGTTTCACAGCCTCTTCCTCCAGTCTTACAGGCTCCCACAGCAGAGCTATCCCTCGGGTTACACAGCCTCTTCCTCCAGTCTTATAGGCTCCCACAGCAGAGCTATCCCTCGGGTTATACAGCCTCTTCGTCCAGTCTTAGAGGCTTACAGCAGAGCTATCTCTCAGGTTACGCAGCCTCTTCCTCCAGTATTAGTGGCTCACAGCAGAGCTATCCCTCAGGTTACACAGCCTCTTCATCCAGTCTTACAGGCTCACAGCAGAGCTATCTCTCACGTTACACAGTCTAGTCCTCCAGTCTTACAGGTTCACAGCAGAGCTATCCCTCGGGTTACACAGCCTCTTCCTCCAGGCTTACAGTAGAGCTATCCCTCGGGTTACACAGCCTCTTCCTCCAGTCTTACAGTTTCACAGCAGAGCTATCTCTCAGGTTACACAGCCTCTTCCTCCAGTCTCATGGTCTCACAGCAGAGCTATCTCTCAGGTTACACTGCCTCTTCCTCCAGTCGTACAGGCTCCCACAGCAGAGCTATATCTCGGGTTAAACAGTCTCTTCCTCCAGTCTTACAGGCTCACAGCAGAGCTATCTCTCAGGTTACACAGCCTTTTTCTCCAGTCTTACAAGCTCACACGACAGATATATCTCTCAGGTTACACAGTCTCTTCCTCCAGTCTTACAGGCCCCATAGCAGAGCTATCTCTCAGGTTACTTAGCCTCTTCCTTCAGTCTTACAGGCTCCCACAGCGCAGAGCTATCTCTCGGGTTACACAACCTCTTCCTCCAGTCTTACAGGCTAACAGCAGAGCTATCTCTCAGGTTACCACAGCCTCTTCCTCCAGTCTTACAGCATCCCACAACAGAGCTATCTCTCGGGTTAAACAGCCTCTTCCTCCAGTCTTACAGGCTCACAGCAGAGCTATCTCTCAGGCTACACAGCCTCTTCCTCCAGTCTTACAGGCTCACAGCGGAGCTTTCCCTCGGGTTACACAGCCTCTTCCTCCAGTCTTACAGGCTCCTACAGCAAAGCTATCTCTCAGGTTACACAGCCTCTTCCTTCAGTCTTACTGGCTCACACAGCAGAGCTATGTCTCCGGTTACACAACCTCTTCCTCCAGTCTTACAGGCTCACAGCAGAGCTATCTCTCGGGTTACACAGCCTCTTCCTCCAGTCTTACAGGCTCACAGCAGAGCTATCTCTCAGGTTACGCAGCCTCTTCCTCCAGTCTTACAGGCTACCACAGCAGAGCTATCCCTCGGTTTACGCATCCTCTTCCTCCAGTCTTACAGGCTCACAGCGGAGCTTTCCCTCGGGTTACACGGCCTCTTCCTCCAGTCTTACAGGCTCCTACAGCAAAGCTCTCTCTCAGGTTACACAACCTCTTCACTCAAGTTTTAAAGGCTCCTACAGCAAAGCTATCTCTCAGGTTACACAGCCTCTTCCTTCAGTCTTACTGGCTCACACAGCAGAGCTATCTCTAGGGTTACACAACCTCTTCCTCCAGTCTTACAGGCTCACAGCAGAGCTATCTCTCAGGTTACACAGCCTCTTCCTCCAGTCTTACAGGCTCCCCCAGCAGAGCTATCCCTCGGGTTACACAGCCTCTTCCTCCAGTCTTACAGGCTCACAGCAGAGCTATCTCTCAGGTTACGCAGCCTCTTCCTCCAGTCTTACAGGCTCCCACAGCAGAGCGATCTCTCAGGTTACCAGCGTCTTCCTCCAGTGGAGCCGGCATGCTCCTGGCCCTGTTCCCTTTCCTGCCTTACAGTCTCACAGCAGAGCTATCTCTCAGGTTACACAGCCTCTTCCTCCAGTCTTACAGGCTCACAGCAGAGCTATCTCTCAGGCTACACAGCCTCTTCCTCCAGTCTTACAGGCTCACAGCGGAGCTTTCCCTCGGGTTACACAGCCTCTTCCTCCAGTCTTACAGGCTCCTACAGCAAAGCTATCTCTCAGGTTACACAGCCTCTTCCTTCAGTCTTACTGGCTCACACAGCAGAGCTATGTCTCCGGTTACACAACCTCTTCCTCCAGTCTTACAGGCTCACAGCAGAGCTATCTCTCAGGTTACACAGCCTCTTCCTCCAGTCTTACAGGCTCCCCAGCAGAGCTATCCCTCGGGTTACACAGCCTCTTCCTCCAGTCTTACAGGCTCACAGCAGAGCTATCTCTCAGGTTACGCAGCCTCTTCCTCCAGTCTTACAGGCTACCACAGCAGAGCTATCCCTCGGGTTACGCATCCTCTTCCTCCAGTCTTACAGGCTCACAGCGGAGCTTTCCCTCGGGTTACACGGCCTCTTTCTCCAGTCTTACAGGCTCCTACAGCAAAGCTCTCTCTCAGGTTACACAACCTCTTCCTCAAGTTTTACAGGCTCCTATAGCAAAGCTATCTCTCAGGTTACACAGCCTCTTCCTTCAGTCTTACTGGCTCACACAGCAGAGCTATCTCTAGGGTTACACAACCTCTTCCTCCAGTCTTACAGGCTCACAGCAGAGCTATCTCTCAGGTTACACAGCCTCTTCCTCCAGTCTTACAGGCTCCCCCAGCAGAGCTATCCCTCGGGTTACACAGCCTCTTCCTCCAGTCTTACAGGCTCACAGCAGAGCTATCTCTCAGGTTACGCAGCCTCTTCCTCCAGTCTTACAGGCTCACAGCAGAGCTATCTCTCAGGTTACGCAGCCTCTTCCTACAGCCTTACAGGCTGCCACTGCAGAGCTATCCCTCGGGTTACACAGCCTCTTCCTCCAGTCTTACAGGCTCACAGCAGAGCTATCTCTCAGGTTACGCAGCCTCTTCCTCCAGTCTTACAGGCTCACAGCAGAGCTATCTCTCAGGTTGCGCAGCCTCTTCCTCCAGTATTACAGGCTCCCAGCAGTGCGATCTCTTAGGCTACACAGCCTCTTCCTCCAGTCTTACAGGCTAACAGAAGAGGTATCTCTCCGGTTACACTGCCTCTTCCAGGCTCACAGCAGAGTTATCCCTCGGGTTACACGGCCTCTTCCTCCAGTCTTACAGGCTCACAGCAGAGCTATCTCTCAGGTTACACAGCCTCTTCCTCCAGTCTTAAAGGCTCACAGCAGATTTAACTCTCGGGTTACACAGCCTCTTCCTCCAGTCCTACAGGCTCACTGCAGAGCTATCTCTCGGGTTACACAGCCTCTTCCTCCAGTCTTACAGGCTCCCACAGCAGAGCTATCCCTCGGGTTACACAGCCTCTTCCTCCAGTCCTACAGGCTCACTGCAGAGCTATCTCTCGGGTTACACAGCCTCTTCCTCCAGTCTTACAGGCTCCCACAGCAGAGCTATCCCTCGGGTTTCACAGCCTCTTCCTCCAGTCTTACAGGCTCCCACAGCAGAGCTATCCCTCGGGTTACACAGCCTCTTCCTCCAGTCTTATAGGCTCCCACAGCAGAGCTATCCCTCGGGTTACGCAGCCTCTTCCTCCAGTATTAGTGGCTCACAGCAGAGCTATCCCTCAGGTTACACAGCCTCTTCATCCAGTCTTACAGGCTCACAGCAGAGCTATCTCTCACGTTACACAGTCTAGTCCTCCAGTCTTACAGGTTCACAGCAGAGCTATCCCTCGGGTTACACAGCCTCTTCCTCCAGGCTTACAGTAGAGCTATCCCTCGGGTTACACAGCCTCTTCCTCCAGTCTTAGAGGCTTACAGCAGAGCTATCTCTCAGGTTACGCAGCCTCTTCCTCCAGTATTAGTGGCTCACAGCAGAGCTATCCCTCAGGTTACACAGCCTCTTCATCCAGTCTTACAGGCTCACAGCAGAGCTATCTCTCACGTTACACAGTCTAGTCCTCCAGTCTTACAGGTTCACAGCAGAGCTATCCCTCGGGTTACACAGCCTCTTCCTCCAGGCTTACAGTAGAGCTATCCCTCGGGTTACACAGCCTCTTCCTCCAGTCTTACAGTTTCACAGCAGAGCTATCTCTCAGGTTACACAGCCTCTTCCTCCAGTCTCATGGTCTCACAGCAGAGCTATCTCTCAGGTTACACTGCCTCTTCCTCCAGTCGTACAGGCTCCCACAGCAGAGCTATATCTCGGGTTAAACAGTCTCTTCCTCCAGTCTTACAGGCTCACAGCAGAGCTATCTCTCAGGTTACACAGCCTTTTTCTCCAGTCTTACAAGCTCACACGACAGATATATCTCTCAGGTTACACAGTCTCTTCCTCCAGTCTTACAGGCCCCATAGCAGAGCTATCTCTCAGGTTACTTAGCCTCTTCCTTCAGTCTTACAGGCTCCCACAGCGCAGAGCTATCTCTCGGGTTACACAACCTCTTCCTCCAGTCTTACAGGCTAACAGCAGAGCTATCTCTCAGGTTACCACAGCCTCTTCCTCCAGTCTTACAGCATCCCACAACAGAGCTATCTCTCGGGTTAAACAGCCTCTTCCTCCAGTCTTACAGGCTCACAGCAGAGCTATCTCTCAGGCTACACAGCCTCTTCCTCCAGTCTTACAGGCTCACAGCGGAGCTTTCCCTCGGGTTACACAGCCTCTTCCTCCAGTCTTACAGGCTCCTACAGCAAAGCTATCTCTCAGGTTACACAGCCTCTTCCTTCAGTCTTACTGGCTCACACAGCAGAGCTATGTCTCCGGTTACACAACCTCTTCCTCCAGTCTTACAGGCTCACAGCAGAGCTATCTCTCGGGTTACACAGCCTCTTCCTCCAGTCTTACAGGCTCACAGCAGAGCTATCTCTCAGGTTACGCAGCCTCTTCCTCCAGTCTTACAGGCTACCACAGCAGAGCTATCCCTCGGTTTACGCATCCTCTTCCTCCAGTCTTACAGGCTCACAGCGGAGCTTTCCCTCGGGTTACACGGCCTCTTCCTCCAGTCTTACAGGCTCCTACAGCAAAGCTCTCTCTCAGGTTACACAACCTCTTCACTCAAGTTTTAAAGGCTCCTACAGCAAAGCTATCTCTCAGGTTACACAGCCTCTTCCTTCAGTCTTACTGGCTCACACAGCAGAGCTATCTCTAGGGTTACACAACCTCTTCCTCCAGTCTTACAGGCTCACAGCAGAGCTATCTCTCAGGTTACACAGCCTCTTCCTCCAGTCTTACAGGCTCCCCCAGCAGAGCTATCCCTCGGGTTACACAGCCTCTTCCTCCAGTCTTACAGGCTCACAGCAGAGCTATCTCTCAGGTTACGCAGCCTCTTCCTCCAGTCTTACAGGCTCCCACAGCAGAGCGATCTCTCAGGTTACCAGCGTCTTCCTCCAGTGGAGCCGGCATGCTCCTGGCCCTGTTCCCTTTCCTGCCTTACAGTCTCACAGCAGAGCTATCTCTCAGGTTACACAGCCTCTTCCTCCAGTCTTACAGGCTCACAGCAGAGCTATCCCTTGGGTTACACAGCCTCTTCCTCCAGTCCTACAGGCTCACAGCAGAGCTATCTCTCAGGTTACACAGCCTTTCCTCCAGTCTTACAGGCTCCCACAGCAGAGCTATCTCTCGGGTTACACAGCCGCTTCCTCCAGTCTTACAGGCTAACAGAAGAGGTATCTCTCAGGTAACACAGCCTATTCCTTCAGTTTTACAGGCTCCCACAGCAGAGCTATCCCTCGGGTTACAAAGCCTCTTCCTCCAGTCTTACAGGCTCACAGCAGAGCTATCTCTCAGGTTACACAGCCTATTCCTTCAGTTTTACAGGCTCCCACAGCAGAGCTATCCCTCGGGTTACACAGCTTCTTCCTCCAGTCTTAAAGGCTCACAGCAGAGCTATCTCTCAGGTAACGCAGCCTCTTCCTCCAGTCTTACCGGCTCCCACAGCAGAGCAATCTCTCAGATTACACAGCCTCTTCCTCCCGTCTTACAGGCTCCCACAGCAGAGCCACCCCTCAGGTTACACAGCCTTTTCATCCAGTCTTACAGGCTCCCACAGCAGATTGATATCTCAGGTTACCAGCCTCTTCCTCCAGTGGAGCCGGCATGCTCCTGGCCCTGTTCCCTTTCCTGCCTTACAGTCTCACAGCAGAGCTATCTCTCAGGTACACAGCCTCTTCCTCCAGTCTTACAGGCTCACAGCAGAGCTATCCCTTGGGTTACACAGCCTCTTCCTCCAGTCTTAGAGGCTCACAGCAGAGCTATCTCTCAGGTTACACAGCCTTTCCTCCAGTCTTACAGGCTCCCACAGCAGAGCTATCTCTCGGGTTACACAGCCTATTCCTTCAGTTTTACAGGCTCCCACAGCAGAGCTATCCCTCGGGTTACACTGCTTCTTCCTCCAGTCTTAAAGGCTCACAGCAGAGCTATCTCTCAGGTAACGCAGCCTCTTCCTCCAGTCTTACCGGCTCCCACAGCAGAGCAATCTCTCAGATTACACAGCCTCTTCCTCCCGTCTTACAGGCTCCCACAGCAGAGCCACCCCTCAGGTTACACAGCCTTTTCATCCAGTCTTACAGGCTCCCACAGCAGATTGATATCTCAGGTTACCAGCCTCTTCCTCCAGTGGAGCCGGCATGCTCCTGGCCCTGTTCCCTTTCCTGCCTTACAGTCTCACAGCAGAGCTATCTCTCAGGTACACAGCCTCTTCCTCCAGTCTTACAGGCTCACAGCAGAGCTATCCCTTGGGTTACACAGCCTCTTCCTCCAGTCTTAGAGGCTCACAGCAGAGCTATCTCTCAGGTTACACAGCCTTTCCTCCAGTCTTACAGGCTCCCACAGCAGAGCTATCTCTCGGGTTACACAGCCTCCTTCTCCAGTCTTACAGGCTAACAGAAGAGGTATCTCTCCGGTTACACTGCCTCTTCCAGGCTCACAGCAGAGTTATCCCTCGGGTTACACGGCCTCTTCCTCCAGTCTTACAGGCTCACAGCAGAGCTATCTCTCAGGTTACACAGCCTCTTCCTCCAGTCCTACAGGCTCACTGCAGAGCTATCTCTCGGGTTACACAGCCTCTTCCTCCAGTCATACAGGCTCCCACAGCAGAGCTATCCCTCGGGTTACACAGCCTCTTCCTCCAGTCTTACAGGCTCCCACAGCAGAGCTATCCCTCGGGTTACACAGCCTCTTCCTCCAGTCTTATAGGCTCCCACAGCAGAGCGATCCCTCGGGTTACACAGCCTCTTCCTCCAGTCCTACAGGCTCACTGCAGAGCTATCTCTCGGGTTACACAGCCTCTTCCTCCAGTCGTACAGGCTCACTGCAGAGCTATCTCTCGGGTTACACAGCCTCTTCCTCCAGTCTTACAGGCTCCCACAGCAGAGCTATCCCTCGGGTTTCACAGCCTCTTCCTCCAGTCTTACAGGCTCCCACAGCAGAGCTATCCCTCGGGTTACACAGCCTCTTCCTCCAGTCTTATAGGCTCCCACAGCAGAGCTATCCCTCGGGTTATACAGCCTCTTCGTCCAGTCTTAGAGGCTCACAGCAGAGCTATCTCTCAGGTTACGCAGCCTCTTCCTCCAGTATTAGTGGCTCACAGCAGAGCTATCTCTCAGGTTACGCAGCCTCTTCCTCCAGTCTTACAGGCTACCACAGCAGAGCTATCCCTCAGGTTACACAGCCTCTTCATCCAGTCTTACACCCTCACAGCAGAGCTATCTCTCACGTTACACAGTCTAGTCCTCCAGTCTTAGAGGCTCACAGCAGAGCTATCTCTCAGGTTACACAGCCTTTCCTCCAGTCTTACAGGCTCCCACAGCAGAGCTATCTCTCGGGTTACACAGCCTCCTTCTCCAGTCTTACAGGCTAACAGAAGAGGTATCTCTCCGGTTACACTGCCTCTTCCAGGCTCACAACAGAGTTGTCCCTCGGGTTACACGGCCTCTTCCTCCAGTCTTAAAGGCTCACAGCAGAGCTAACTCTCGGGTTACACAGCCTCTTCCTCCAGTCCTACAGGCTCACTGCAGAGCTATCTCTCGGGTTACACAGCCTCTTCCTCCAGTCATACAGGCTCCCACAGCAGAGCTATCCCTCGGGTTACACAGCCTCTTCCTCCAGTCTTACAGGCTCCCACAGCAGAGCTATCCCTCGGGTTACACAGCCTCTTCCTCCAGTCTTATAGGCTCCCACAGCAGAGCGATCCCTCGGGTTACACAGCCTCTTCCTCCAGTCCTACAGGCTCACTGCAGAGCTATCTCTCGGGTTACACAGCCTCTTCCTCCAGTCGTACAGGCTCACTGCAGAGCTATCTCTCGGGTTACACAGCCTCTTCCTCCAGTCTTACAGGCTCCCACAGCAGAGCTATCCCTCGGGTTACACAGCCTCTTCCTCCAGTCTTATAGGCTCCCACAGCAGAGCTATCCCTCGGGTTATACAGCCTCTTCGTCCAGTCTTAGAGGCTCACAGCAGAGCTATCTCTCAGGTTACGCAGCCTCTTCCTCCAGTATTAGTGGCTCACAGCAGAGCTATCTCTCAGGTTACGCAGCCTCTTCCTCCAGTCTTACAGGCTACCACAGCAGAGCTATCCCTCAGGTTACACAGCCTCTTCATCCAGTCTTACAGGCTCACAGCAGAGCTATCTCTCACGTTACACAGTCTAGTCCTCCAGTCTTACAGGTTCACAGCAGAGCTATCCCTCGGGTTACACAGCCTCTTCCTCCAGGCTTACAGTAGAGCTATCCCTCGAGTTACACAGCCTCTTCCTCCAGTCTTACAGTTTCACAGCAGAGCTATCTCTCAGGTTACACAGCCTCTTCCTCCAGTCTCATGGTCTCACAGCAGAGCTATCTCTCAGGTTACACTGCCTCTTCCTCCAGTCGTACAGGCTCCCACAGCAGAGCTATATCTCGGGTTAAACAGTCTCTTCCTCCAGTCTTACAGGCTCACAGCAGAGCTATCTCTCAGGTTACACAGCCTCTTCAACCAGTCTTGCAGGCTCCCACGATAGATCTATCTCTCGGGTTACACAGCCGCTTCCTCCAGTCTTACAGGCTAACAGAAGAGGTATCTCTCAGGTAACACAGCCTATTCCTTCAGTTTTACAGGCTCCCACAGCAGAGCTATCCCTCGGGTTACAAAGCCTCTTCCTCCAGTCTTACAGGCTCACAGCAGAGCTATCTCTCAGGTTACACCGCCTATTCCTTCAGTTTTACAGGCTCCCACAGCAGTGCTATCTCTCAGGTTACACAACATCTTCCTACAGAGAGACAGGCTCACAGCAGAGCAATCTCTCAGATTACACAGCCTCTTCCTCCCGTCTTACAGGCTCCCACAGCAGAGCCACCCCTCAGGTTACACAGCCTTTTCATCCAGTCTTACAGGCTCCCACAGCAGATCGATCTCTCAGGTTACCAGCCTCTTCCTCCAGTGGAGCCGGCATGCTCCTGGCCCTGTTCCCTTTCCTGCCTTACAGTCTCACAGCAGAGCTATCTCTCAGGTACAGAGCCTCTTCCTCCAGTCTTACAGGCTCACAGCAGAGCTATCCCTTGGGTTACACAGCCTCTTCCTCCAGTCTTAGAGGCTCACAGCAGAGCTATCTCTCAGGTTACACAGCCTTTCCTCCAGTCTTACAGGCTCCCACAGCAGAGCTATCTCTCGGGTTACACAGCCTCCTTCTCCAGTCTTACAGGCTAACAGAAGAGGTATCTCTCCGGTTACACTGCCTCTTCCAGGCTCACAGCAGAGTTATCCCTCAGGTTACACGGCCTCTTCCTCCAGTCTTACAGGCTCACAGCAGAGCTATCTCTCAGGTTACACAGCCTCTTCCTCCAGTCTTAAAGGCTCACAGCAGAGCTAACTCTCGGGTTACACAGCCTCTTCCTCCAGTCCTACAGGCTCACTGCAGAGCTATCTCTCGGGTTACACAGCCTCTTCCTCCAGTCATACAGGCTCCCACAGCAGAGCTATCCCTCGGGTTACACAGCCTCTTCCTCCAGTCTTACAGGCTCCCACAGCAGAGCTATCCCTCGGGTTAGACAGCCTCTTCCTCCAGTCTTATAGGCTCCCACAGCAGAGCGATCCCTCGGGTTACACAGCCTCTTCCTCCAGTCCTACAGGCTCACTGCAGAGCTATCTCTCGGGTTACACAGCCTCTTCCTCCAGTCCTACAGGCTCACTGCAGAGCTATCTCTCGGGTTACACAGCCTCTTCCTCCAGTCTTACAGGCTCCCACAGCAGAGCTATCCCTCGGGTTTCACAGCCTCTTCCTCCAGTCTTACAGGCTCCCACAGCAGAGCTATCCCTCGGGTTACACAGCCTCTTCCTCCAGTCTTATAGGCTCCCACAGCAGAGCTATCCCTCGGGTTATACAGCCTCTTCCTCCAGTCTTACAGGCTCACAGCAGAGCTATCCCTCAGGTTACGCAGCCTCTTCCTCCAGTCTTACAGGCTACCAGAGCAGAGCTATCCCTCAGGTTACACAGCCTCTTCATCCAGTCTTACAGGCTCACAGCAGAGCTATCTCTCACGTTACACAGTCTAGTCCTCCAGTCTTACAGGTTCACAGCAGAGCTATCCCTCGGGTTACACAGCCTCTTCCTCCAGGCTTACAGTAGAGCTATCCCTCGGGTTACACAGCCTCTTCCTCCAGTCTTACAGTTTCACAGCAGAGCTATCTCTCAGGTTACACAGCCTCTTCCTCCAGTCTCATGGTCTCACAGCAGAGCTATCTCTCAGGTTACACAGCCTCTTCCTCCAGTCTTACAGGCTCACAGCAGAGCTATCTCTCAGGTTACACAGCCTTTTTCTCCAGTCTTACAAGCTCACACGACAGAGATATCTCTCAGGTTACACAGTCTCTTCCTCCAGTCTTACAGGCCCCATAGCAGAGCTATCTCTCAGGTTACTTAGCCTCTTCCTTCAGTCTTACAGGCTCCCACAGCGCAGAGCTATCTCTCGGGTTACACAACCTCTTCCTCCAGTCTTACAGGCTAACAGCAGAGCTATCTCTCAGGTTACCACAGCCTCTTCCTCCAGTCTTACAGCATCCCACAACAGAGCTATCTCTCGGGTTAAACAGCCTCTTCCTCCAGTCTTACAGGCTCACAGCAGAGCTATCTCTCAGGCTACACAGCCTCTTCCTCCAGTCTTACAGGCTCACAGCGGAGCTTTCCCTCGGGTTACACAGCCTCTTCCTCCAGTCTTACAGGCTCCTACAGCAAAGCTATCTCTCAGGTTACACAGCCTCTTCCTTCAGTCTTACTGGCTCACACAGCAGAGCTATGTCTCCGGTTACACAACCTCTTCCTCCAGTCTTACAGGCTCACAGCAGAGCTATCTCTCAGGTTACACAGCCTCTTCCTCCAGTCTTACAGGCTCCCCAGCAGAGCTATCCCTCGGGTTACACAGCCTCTTCCTCCAGTCTTACAGGCTCACAGCAGAGCTATCTCTCAGGTTACGCAGCCTCTTCCTCCAGTCTTACAGGCTACCACAGCAGAGCTATCCCTCGGGTTACGCATCCTCTTCCTCCAGTCTTACAGGCTCACAGCGGAGCTTTCCCTCGGGTTACACGGCCTCTTTCTCCAGTCTTACAGGCTCCTACAGCAAAGCTCTCTCTCAGGTTACACAACCTCTTCCTCAAGTTTTACAGGCTCCTACAGCAAAGCTATCTCTCAGGTTACACAGCCTCTTCCTTCAGTCTTACTGGCTCACACAGCAGAGCTATCTCTAGGGTTACACAACCTCTTCCTCCAGTCTTACAGGCTCACAGCAGAGCTATCTCTCAGGTTACACAGCCTCTTCCTCCAGTCTTACAGGCTCCCCCAGCAGAGCTATCCCTCGGGTTACACAGCCTCTTCCTCCAGTCTTACAGGCTCACAGCAGAGCTATCTCTCAGGTTACGCAGCCTCTTCCTCCAGTCTTACAGGCTCACAGCAGAGCTATCTCTCAGGTTACGCAGCCTCTTCCTACAGCCTTACAGGCTGCCACTGCAGAGCTATCCCTCGGGTTACACAGCCTCTTCCTCCAGTCTTACAGGCTCACAGCAGAGCTATCTCTCAGGTTACGCAGCCTCTTCCTCCAGTCTTACAGGCTCACAGCAGAGCTATCTCTCAGGTTGCGCAGCCTCTTCCTCCAGTATTACAGGCTCCCAGCAGTGCGATCTCTTAGGCTACACAGCCTCTTCCTCCAGTCTTACAGGCTAACAGAAGAGGTATCTCTCCGGTTACACTGCCTCTTCCAGGCTCACAGCAGAGTTATCCCTCGGGTTACACGGCCTCTTCCTCCAGTCTTACAGGCTCACAGCAGAGCTATCTCTCAGGTTACACAGCCTCTTCCTCCAGTCTTAAAGGCTCACAGCAGATTTAACTCTCGGGTTACACAGCCTCTTCCTCCAGTCCTACAGGCTCACTGCAGAGCTATCTCTCGGGTTACACAGCCTCTTCCTCCAGTCTTACAGGCTCCCACAGCAGAGCTATCCCTCGGGTTACACAGCCTCTTCCTCCAGTCCTACAGGCTCACTGCAGAGCTATCTCTCGGGTTACACAGCCTCTTCCTCCAGTCTTACAGGCTCCCACAGCAGAGCTATCCCTCGGGTTTCACAGCCTCTTCCTCCAGTCTTACAGGCTCCCACAGCAGAGCTATCCCTCGGGTTACACAGCCTCTTCCTCCAGTCTTATAGGCTCCCACAGCAGAGCTATCCCTCGGGTTATACAGCCTCTTCGTCCAGTCTTAGAGGCTTACAGCAGAGCTATCTCTCAGGTTACGCAGCCTCTTCCTCCAGTATTAGTGGCTCACAGCAGAGCTATCCCTCAGGTTACACAGCCTCTTCATCCAGTCTTACAGGCTCACAGCAGAGCTATCTCTCACGTTACACAGTCTAGTCCTCCAGTCTTACAGGTTCACAGCAGAGCTATCCCTCGGGTTACACAGCCTCTTCCTCCAGGCTTACAGTAGAGCTATCCCTCGGGTTACACAGCCTCTTCCTCCAGTCTTACAGTTTCACAGCAGAGCTATCTCTCAGGTTACACAGCCTCTTCCTCCAGTCTCATGGTCTCACAGCAGAGCTATCTCTCAGGTTACACTGCCTCTTCCTCCAGTCGTACAGGCTCCCACAGCAGAGCTATATCTCGGGTTAAACAGTCTCTTCCTCCAGTCTTACAGGCTCACAGCAGAGCTATCTCTCAGGTTACACAGCCTTTTTCTCCAGTCTTACAAGCTCACACGACAGATATATCTCTCAGGTTACACAGTCTCTTCCTCCAGTCTTACAGGCCCCATAGCAGAGCTATCTCTCAGGTTACTTAGCCTCTTCCTTCAGTCTTACAGGCTCCCACAGCGCAGAGCTATCTCTCGGGTTACACAACCTCTTCCTCCAGTCTTACAGGCTAACAGCAGAGCTATCTCTCAGGTTACCACAGCCTCTTCCTCCAGTCTTACAGCATCCCACAACAGAGCTATCTCTCGGGTTAAACAGCCTCTTCCTCCAGTCTTACAGGCTCACAGCAGAGCTATCTCTCAGGCTACACAGCCTCTTCCTCCAGTCTTACAGGCTCACAGCGGAGCTTTCCCTCGGGTTACACAGCCTCTTCCTCCAGTCTTACAGGCTCCTACAGCAAAGCTATCTCTCAGGTTACACAGCCTCTTCCTTCAGTCTTACTGGCTCACACAGCAGAGCTATGTCTCCGGTTACACAACCTCTTCCTCCAGTCTTACAGGCTCACAGCAGAGCTATCTCTCGGGTTACACAGCCTCTTCCTCCAGTCTTACAGGCTCACAGCAGAGCTATCTCTCAGGTTACGCAGCCTCTTCCTCCAGTCTTACAGGCTACCACAGCAGAGCTATCCCTCGGTTTACGCATCCTCTTCCTCCAGTCTTACAGGCTCACAGCGGAGCTTTCCCTCGGGTTACACGGCCTCTTCCTCCAGTCTTACAGGCTCCTACAGCAAAGCTCTCTCTCAGGTTACACAACCTCTTCGCTCAAGTTTTAAAGGCTCCTACAGCAAAGCTATCTCTCAGGTTACACAGCCTCTTCCTTCAGTCTTACTGGCTCACACAGCAGAGCTATCTCTAGGGTTACACAACCTCTTCCTCCAGTCTTACAGGCTCACAGCAGAGCTATCTCTCAGGTTACACAGCCTCTTCCTCCAGTCTTACAGGCTCCCCCAGCAGAGCTATCCCTCGGGTTACACAGCCTCTTCCTCCAGTCTTACAGGCTCACAGCAGAGCTATCTCTCAGGTTACGCAGCCTCTTCCTCCAGTCTTACAGGCTCACAGCAGAGCTATCTCTCAGGTTACGCAGCCTCTTCCTACAGCCTTACAGGCTGCCACTGCAGAGCTATCCCTCGGGTTATACAGCCTCTTCCTCCAGTCTTACAGGCTCACAGCAGAGCTATCTCTCAGGTTACGCAGCCTCTTCCTCCAGTCTTACAGGCTCACAGCAGAGCTATCTCTCAGGTTACACAGCCTCTTCCTCCAGTATTACAGGCTGACAGCAGTGCGATCTCTCAGGCTACACAGCCTCTTCCTCCAGTCTGACAGGCTCTCACAGCAAAGCTATCTCTCAGGTTACACAACCTCTTCCTCCAGTTTTACAGGCTCCTACAGCAAAGCTATCTCTCAGGTTACACAGCCTCTTCCTTCAGTCTTACTGGCTCACACAGCAGAGCTATCTCTAGGGTTACACAACCTCTTCCTCCAGTCTTACAGGCTCACAGCAGAGCTATCTCTCAGGTTACACAGCCTCTTCCTCCAGTCTTACAGGCTCACAGCAGAGCTATCTCTCAGGTTACGCAGCCTCTTCCTCCAGTCTTACAGGCTCACAGCAGAGCTATCTCTCAGGTTACGCAGCCTCTTCCTACAGTCTTACAGGCTGCCACTGCAGAGCTATCCCTCGGGTTATACAGCCTCTTCCTCCAGTCTTACATGCTCCCACAGCAGTGCTATCTCTCAGGTTACACAGCCTCTTCCTCCAGTCTTATAGGCTCCCCAAGCAGAGCTATCCCTCGGGTTACACAGCCTCTTCCTCCAGTCTTAGTCTCACATCAGAGCTATCCCTCAGGTTACGCAGCCTCTTCCTACAGTCTTACAGGCTGCCACTGCAGAGCTATCCCTCGGGTTATACAGCCTCTTCCTCCAGTCTTACATGCTCCCACAGCAGTGCTATCTCTCAGGTTACACAGCCTCTTCCTCCAGTCTTATAGGCTCCCCAAGCAGAGCTATCCCTCGGGTTACACAGCCTCTTCCTCCAGTCTTAGTCTCACATCAGAGCTATCCCTCAGGTTACACAGCCTCTTTCCTCCAGTCTTGCAGGCTCCCACAGCAGAGCTATCTCTCAGGTTACGCATCCTCATTTCATCCAGTGGAGTAGGCATGCTCCTGGCCCAGCTCCCCTCTCCTGCTTTAGTCTCACAGCAGAGATATCCCTCGGGTTACACAACACTTCTAATCCGGAAAATATATTTAGGTACTTCACATAATTCAAAACGCATTCATTCATAAATCTATCCCAGGAATCTGAGTGATTGGTGCTCAGGGCCCCTTTGTGAATGTCACCAGTAACCTATACCTCCTCATTTATCTTAGTTGATTGTTGGAATGCACCCCACTTGATCTATAATCTTAACCACATAGCCTTTATGCATTCGAAATACTGGTGCCCCAAACCCCTCTAATTTTGCCTTGCACTCCTCTAAAACAAGCATTTGCAATGCAATAGGTCTCACAGTTATGTGAGTTTAAGCTATTGGCATTATAAATACCAATGCCCTTTACTTTTGTTTTAAAAACACAAATAAAACCGTTTGACTCTGGCTACCCCTTTATTTGGTTCAGATAGGCTGGGCCGGTTGTGGAACACGAAGGGTTTGGACAGATGGGACTTGATAGGAATTTCTACTGTGGGCGATGTTTGGGCAAAGGGAAGAATGAAGTCATTTGTGGAACTGCAGACTGAATATGATTTGAATGGGACGGAATATTTTCGCTATGCGCAGGTGCGGCATGGATTGCAGTCGATATCCCCCGAGGGGGATATTATACCAAAATCATCCCCGTTAGAATACCGAATACTAGATGGGCATCTACCAGAAAGAACCATCTCACTCATTTATAAAAAATGTATAAATCACAGAGCTGATTTATTGGCGGAATTAAGAAACAAATGGACGCAGGAGGGTGTTGAAATAGACGATGAAGACTGGCAATCCGCGGTTTCTTCCCCTAAGGAAGTCGCGATCCCAGCGAGATTGAGACTCGTCCAATTAAAATTTTTGCATAGGGTCTATGTCACCGGTCCTCGTCTGATTATAATGGGGTTCTCGGAAGATGGCCTGTGTAAGCGTGGATGTGGTCAGTTGGGAACGCTTTTCCATATACTGTGGGAATGTCTATATATGGTGGAGTACTGGAACAGGGTTCATACTGTTCTGCATGAAGTGACGGGTGTGCAGCGCTTACCAGAAGCTAGGAGATGTTTATTAAATATTTGGGAGCCCACAGACCTAATCGCTGCACAAATTCGATGGGTCACTCTTGGGGTCATGATTGCCACGCGGAATATTGCACAGCTGTGGGGGTCTGCTAGGCCACCTACGATGGACGGATGGAAAGAAAGTATGGATTGGTGTATGTTCCGTGAAAAACTGTCTACCTAGCTAGGGGTCGCCCTTGAAAGTGGAACAGTATTTGGGGGCCTTGGAACCAATATAGGGGAAATATTTGTACACCACCTGCGATTGTTGAACTTGACGCTCCTCTTTCCCCATGATCCTTGCCTATGAATCTACCTGTCAATTGTACCCCGTGCTCCCTTCCCCCCCACATCGCCAATATTTTGCATTATATATTGCATTTGTGAGTGACCCTCTTCTATCGTATGCACTGCTGTATTTTGTTGATGGCTTGTTTTAATAAAAAGAAATATAAAAAAACACAAATAAAAGGCATTGTCATTTGCAATGTTAATAGTCAATAGCAAATACCTTTTATGTTTTACAGAAGATAAACAAAATAAAAAACAATGTAATTTACAATGTCAATAGCTGCCACCTGGGAGGCATGCCAGCGCTGCACCGTGCATCATAACATAACCTCCTCTGTTAATTAAAGCAAATGGCTTCTGGCAGACTGGTGGACTGTGAACATTTGCTTCAGCAGTAGTTTAACAATTCAAGAAGTTCACGTTGTCTGAAATAGGAGTTTAATAGAAATCACATGGGTGAAGTGAGAGGCCAGTCTGTTATGCATCAAAATGCCTGTGGGTGGCGCTTGAGTATAAGTGTTTATCTTTATACTTTCCCAACATATTTTACTAAAGTACGAACGGTAATTTTCGTGTGAGTAAATTATTCGACAGGATTACTCCTATTTATCTTTTAATATGCCACCTCAAAACTGCAAGTTCATCCCTGAATGCATAAATGGCGAGGATGTAGCGTAACGGCCATAGCTACCGACTTACTTTGGAACTAGGGAACCGGGTCAGCTCAAAATCCTATGATTCTGGGCAAATCGCTCAGGGCCATAATTATGTAAATTGTGGCACAGGAAAAAGACTGGAATGCGCCCCTTCCTGCACAAAAACAATACTGAGAGGTGTTTTCTTCTTTCTACGTGTGCTGCAGAATGACTTTGTAAAAAACAAGGATTTTCTCCTGGTTATGCCTCTCCTGGGAAGGTGTATCTTGTTGGTGCATTCCCAGGTTTACCAGGTTTGGTAAGCCTGGAATGCGTCAAAATCCATGGGTGTTGTGTGGGAACTCCCACCCAATGCCCATGGAAATCCTCTGGCGTCATTTAATGTAACGCAGCAATTTGTGCTGCATTGCATTACTGCTTTTTTTAAACCATTCAAAGCCACGCAGAGTGGTTTTGCGTGGCTTCTAAAATATAACTTAAGGGTTGCGTCGCTGTTGCACCACGTTGAATGGTGCAATAACGACGCAAACCGGCTCATTAATAATGCCCTCAGTCTCCCCGTGTTGAAGAATCAAAAATGGAAATGTCCTTGTGTAATGCAATTGGTGTCGGACTGGCCTAAAGGGCAATCAGGCAGTGCCTGAAGGGCTGGTCTGAGAGATCAGTGTGTTAGGCCCAGTATTTATTGCCATGTGTGCAATTCTTTTGTTTCCCCCGATATTACCACAGGCATTACCTGCAGCAAAAACGCATATGCATGCTTTCTCCCAACTTTGCAAAATATCCATATAGCGTGCCTTTACAAGTTCAGAACTGAACAGCAAACGTGGACCACCTTTTTGTTAGTTATCTGGCCCACTAACGGGGGCCACTTTTATTTTACCGCCCAGGCTTATTTTCTGTCCCAATCCGACCCTGAGTAACTGGTGCTCATGTAACATGCTCTAGTACCTTTGGGTAGAGTTTGCACTATATAGAACTTAACAAAATATCTATATATAATAATGTTATCCTTGCTCTAGAAACAAAATGAGCTGCCAATTTCTGTGCCTTATGTTCGACGAAATAGTTTGAGCAATAGTTTTTTGGTTGTTGTTTTTTTTTGTTTTAGAACGTTTTTATTAAAGAAGTTGCAGTACAACAATACAGTAAATCAGAGAAGTTCCATGCAAAGACACAGCACAGAGTAGCAAGGTGTAATCCATCAAAAGTACATCTTATTCCATCATCAGCAGAACGTTGTTGTTGGCATTGCGCAACAAACTATAATCAGGTCGGCGGCTTCACAAAAACCCCTTCTCCCAGGGGAGCAGACAAGAAGAGGAAACGCCCCAAGGGGCTAGCAAGTTTGGGAGAAACCAGGGGTAACACTGGGAGGGGGTCTGCCACCGACCAGCACCGGCGGCCGCCGCGGACCAAGGGTCGGCGGGGGGCGCGGGAGAGGCGAGGCAGGAACGGAAGGGAAATGGGGCGGTGACTGGACTCGCTACGGCTCTTTATTACAGCCGGGGCATTGGGAACGCGGAGAGGGGAGCTACACACTGACCAACTCCACGGCCGCCGCGGACAGTCCAGGGCGGGGAAAGTAGGTTGGGGCTGCGGAAAGGTCGGATGCAATTTCCGGCAGGTGGCACGCATAGTACAACAGTGTGTCCATCAAGGATGGCGACTCAGGGAGTGAATAAAAGGAATTATCGGGATAAAGATCTGCAACAGTCTTGAAGCCCCGCAGCGCTGTGTGCCGAGACATACAGGAAGACTGAAGAGGTGGAAAATCCGGGTGGTTAGTAATGGGCATAGCATCAGCAGATGGGAGAGAAAGACCAGCTAGTCGGCGCAAAAAGTACCACGCCCAGCGCAATGTCTCCACAGTGTTCACCTCCGACCGGGGGCGCACCGCAGGGGCGAACAACGCAGTAGCGAGAGGCCAGGGGGAAGCAACATCCGACTCCACCACGACGTGAGGCTGGTAGGGTGTGGGATGCAGCCAGAAGTGAAGGAAGCTGGCCTGAGCACAAAGGGCGTAGAGACGGAAATCAGGCGCACCCAGCCCACTGGCTGACATCGGTAGGGTCAGGATTCCATAGGCAACCCTGGGTTGTCGCCCCGCCCAGATCAAGGACACAACGAGCGAGCGCAACCTGCGAAAAAAGTAAGCGGTAAGGGGGATGGGTATGTTAGAGAAGAGATTAAGAAATTTGGGGAGGACCACCATCTTGGCAATGGCAACGCGTCCGGCTAGGGAAAGCGGCAACCGACTCCAGTGCGGGATCTTAGATTCAAACTAGTGCACAGCGCGTCCGAAATTGGACCTCCAGAGTTCGTCCGGGTCCCTGCTCAACCAAACACCAAGATAGCGCGTGGGACCAGATGCCCACTCAAAGGGAAAATCGGGCACGAACGGAAGAGTGGCATCTGTCAAGGGGAAGAGTACAGATTTACTCCAATTAATCTGGACCCCCGAGAGCCCACCGAACCGAAGAACTTCACGCACCAGGGGGCTGAAATTTTCCTGGGGGTGGCGGACCTAGAGTGACGTCGTCAGCATACATGGAGACCAAGAGGGAGCGGGACGAAAAACCGATACCCCTATGGGTGTGGTGCTGCCGAAGATGGGCGGCCAGGGGCTCCATAGCAATGGCGAAAAGCATGGGCGACAATGGGCAACCCTGCCTAGTGCCACGCGAAATGCGGATGGGGTCCGTGACCTGGCCATTAATGCGCAGCCGGGCGGTGGGGTCAGTATATAGCAATTTAATATTTCGCAAACAGTGGGCACTAAACCCCATGCGCGATAGGACATAAAAAAGGAAGGGCCACTCCAGGCTGTCAAACACCTTCGTGGCGTCGAGCAGAGCAGCCACAGCAGGAAGGTCAGGGTTAATTTGATGCGGAACTGAAAAAATAGTTCAAAGATTATGGGAGGTTGTCCTGCCGGGGATAAAGCCAGATTGGTCGGGGAGGGCGATGGTGGGCATTAAAAGGAGGAGACGGGAGGCAATTAGCTTGGTGAAGATTTTGTTATCTATATCAATGAGGGAGAGGGGGTGGTATAAGTCACACCGATCAGCAGGTTTGTCCGGCTTGAGGAGCAGTGTCAGCGAGGCCTCGCGGAGAGACGGTGGGAGCACACCAGTGTCAAAGGACTCATTGAACATGGCGGCCAAATGTGGGACCAGAATGGAGGCGAACATTTTATAAAAGGAGGCAGGGAGGCTGTCCAGGCCGGTCGCCTTATCGCACGGCAGGTTGCTTATAGCCGCCAGTATTTCCTCCTTTGAGAAAGGTTCATCAAGGAATTTGCGGTGATAGTCCTCAAGCCAGACAAGGGCGATGGACTCGAAATACTGATCGAAGTCTTCCAAAGAAGGGGGGGGAGCCGGCAGAGTAAAGCTGGGAACAGAAAGCAAGGAAGCGGGACTTGATCTCTTCTGAAGAGGTAGTGCGGTCCGGTCCCCCATCATAGTTTGAGCAATAGTTAGCGTAACATAGGTTTCTTCAGGGGGGCATGGCTTGGACGTGGACCATGGCGGATTCATGAGCAGAGAGCGCCGCATCAACCTCGCAGTTATCCTGTGTAATTAGACGTCAAGGATCGCCCAATATGCCATCGGGGGCCCCCACGGGGCCGAGACCACGAGGAGCGGACCTGGAGAAATACTGCTGGCCGTCTGCACTGATTATCATCTGTGGAATTGTCCCGGGAGATCGGGAAGGCTCAAAATAGCGGCGGGAGCGGCTGCAATACACACAGACTGCTGGGCTCCGATTTGGTGGTATGGCCATCTCATGGTGCTTGATTTGGACTGCACTGCCGTCTACTGCATCCCGCTACAACATCCTGGAGGGGGAGTCAACGAATGGTGGCACAGCAGCATGAGGAGGCAATGAGGAGACGCAAAAGGCTGCGCCCTGAATCACTGGACTGGAGGAAGGGCGGATTCGTGCCTGAGGACGGAGAGGGTTCACCGGAGCATGTCCCGGTCCTTATGTGGAGCCTTGACCAGGGCGGGTGCCCTGACACACTTTACGGCGATCGGAGGGCCCCAGGAGCAGTACAGTGAGTAAAGACAGCTGTGGGGTGCACATCGTCCGGCCTGAGGACAAGAAGCACACAGACTCCTCACGCGGGGCTTGTGGTGCAGGAATAGCTGAGTGATTGCACTGAGGCCCCCTGACCCTGGACCAGATTAATGTCCTGGAGGACAGATCGGGCAGCGTGGAGTGCTGACTGGCGCTTACCCGGAGCAGTGGCCTGCGGGGGAGGACCGTCAGAATTGACGACAGTGGGAGGCCGGAGACTCTGCTGGGTGCTGCGCTCTGCAGCGGTGAAGTACACAACGCCAGCCAGAAATATGGCGGCTGCAATGAGAGAGGTGGCGGCGTAGTGCTCCATCGTGAACTGCGGTGCGCCTTAGAGGGCTGATTGCTGGTGACCTGGCGTCTTGTGGGCCCCTGACGGGGGTGACCGAGGAGGGCAGAGTGAGGCTCCGGCACATTCAGCGGAGGCAGCGGTTCTGGGGCAAATTTGATTGGGACTGGCGCAGAGCAGGTAACCCCCGCCTGTAACCACGTCAGCTGGGGGATTGTGGTGCAGGAGAAGAGCCTAGGGTTGGCATACATGGCTAGAACTAAACCAGGGAGGTGCTGTAAGTGACGCCAAACCATCGGTGCCCTTCATCGGGTCGACCCAACACTGCGCGGAGAGCTAGACTTCCATCACCAACGGAGAGTATCTGCCACCAGACAGAGTAGGGTGTGCAGGTGCGCGGGAATGGACCTGCGCCACCGGGGGTCTCCTGATTGGGGCCCCCAGGATCAAAAGGAAGGTGCTCAAGACCAGCCGCAGACTGTCCAGGAGGACCCGGTGCAGCAACAGCCTCAACAAATACTGGAGGCCATAGCGTACACAAAGGCGACCCTCCACCAGGATATTAGTACTGTCGCTGTGGGGCTTGGGCTATTAAGAGATGAACACAAAAAGCTCTCGGAGAGGGTCAAGAAAACTGAAGCCAGTATTGCAGAGCTGACACCGGCGCAGAAGGATATGGCACCGCATCTGGGGGCGCTAACGGACAGGGTGAACATTCTGGAGCGCAGGACCGAAGATGCGAAAGGACGTAATTGGAGAAACAGCATCAGGGTAGTGGGGCTACCAGAAGGAACAGAAGGGGGTGGTATGGTGGCTTTCCTGGAAACATGGTTCAGGAGCGTGGTGGCCCCGGAGGGTCTTACTGCCTTCTACACTCTGGAAAGGGCTTATAGGGTACCAGCCAAGCCACTAGCCCCGGGGAGGCCTCCAAGACCTGTGGTCCACCTGCTCCATTTTCGAGAAAGGGACTTACTCCTGCAGAGAGCAAAGACGGAGGGCCCCTTCACTGTGGACAACAATAGTGTTATTTTTTCCGGACTGTACTTTGGAGGTACAAAGGAAGCGGGCCTCCTATGTGGCAGTTAAGAAAGCGCTGCGAGACGAGGGCCTCCAGTATTCCCTGATGTTCCCGGCCCACTTGCGCATTATCCTGTATGGGAACACACACTATGTTGACTCTCCTAAAGATGCCTGGGATTGGCTAGAGACGTACAAAAAAGAGACACGCGAGGAGAGAACCCTGCGGGTGCCCAGGGGCGAACCACAAAACAAACATTATGCCCAAACTGTCGTCCCTGTAACAGAACCCCGAAGAAACCCACGTTGTCTCAGGAGCGGGCGGAGGCTCTGCAAGCTGTGGTGGCACTGGCGCAGGATCGGAATGCAGTACCGGAAGAAGAGGCTGGTTCTGCCAGAGAGTCAGTGGACAATGAATCTGACACATCTCATGGCAGCGGTGAACGGATGCCTGAGGTGGCGCCGCAGATGGCAGATGGCAATATTTGAACGAGGGTGGTAAGCCAGAGTGATTAGAGGAACACTTACACTTGTAAGGACTGGTGCATGCCCCAGACTGTCTTGCTTATGGTGGGGCTGGTGTGCAATGGTTAGTGAAGTACCGAGCCAGCCGCGGTCCCTAGAGCCTCTGTAGTTGACGGAGGATTTTGTGTAAATTTTCTTATGGTTTCGATGGGTGCTAGTTTACCAGTAGCTGTCCTGAGATGGGGGAGTTGGGAATGTTTGTTAGATTTAGGGTTAGTTATGGCCAGGCATGTCACAAGGGCAGTTTTAATTGCAGATTTACTAACACTGTTAGGATGGGTGCCACCAATGACTTGAAGTGTATATCATGGAAAGCACGGGAAATGCAATCAATGTGGAGACAACATAAAATACACGCATACTTAGTCTGCAGGGGGGTCCAGATTGCGCTGCTGCAAGAAACCTATTTACAGGTGCAGGAAGGAGTATCGTTGCAACGATGTTGGCGTGGCCAGGTGTTCTATACCGCCTACTCTGCATTTGCTCGGGTACGGGGTGCCCTTTCAGTTCAGGGAAAGAATTATAAACCCGGAGGGAAGATGTATAGTAGTTCTTGGGAAACTAGATGGTCACAACATAGCCCTCATCTACAGACCCCCGGACCCCGACCAGAGTTCAGTTCAGCGACTCCATCGCCGATTTCGTCAGCACGCACGCCCTCGCCTCCACGGACTACATCCTCCTAAGAGACCTGAACTTTCATCTCGAGAAAAACAACACCAACTCCACCGCCCTGCTCGACAACCTCGACAACCTCGCCAACCTCGGACTCAGACAGCGCGTGACAACACCCACCCACACCGATGGCCACACGCTCAAACCCATCTTCACCGCAAGTCCCCACGTCTCCTTCAACCACACCACCGAACCCCACTGGACCAACCACCACTGCATCCACTCCACCTTCAGGAAGCCCAACACGCACCACCGCACCCAACTGCTGCCCCGACGATGCTGGAGCAAAGTCAACGAGGACCAGCTCACCACCACCCTCGTCCAGAACCCACCCGCCGACTCCACCAACCCCGACGCCCGCAACCTCAGACAATGGATCGACGACTGCGCCAGCACCCTCGCCCCGCTCAAGACACCCTCCAAAAGCCACACCGCAAGAAAGCCACCTGGTTCACCGAAGACCTCCAGGCCTCCAAAAGAATATGCCGAATACTGGAGAAGAACTGGCTCCGCGAACGATCACCGGACAGCTACACAGCCCACAAGAACGCCACCCGCAGCCATCACCAACTCATCAGAACCGCCAAAAGGGCATCATTGAAGGACCGCCTTGACAACAACGCACACAATAGTAAGGAGCTCTTCAACATTGTGAAGGAACTCTCCAACCCCAGCTCCAATGCCAACGACATCCCACCTTCACAAGACCTATGCGACTCACTGGCTACCTTCTTTCACCGCAAGATCACCGACATCCACGACAGCTTCAAAGCCACGACCGCACCGACGACTACCGCCCCCACCACCACCACACGCACCAACCATCTACTCTCCTGGACAAGTGTCAATGACAAGGACACCAGCGAGATCATGAAGACCATCCACTACGGCTCAACCCTAGCCCAATGCCACCACCACATCTTCAACAAAGCCAGTGCATCCATCGCACCCCATCTCAGCAAGGCCATCAACATCTCCTTCGAGACAGCAACCTTTCCGGAAAGCTAGAAACATGCAGAGATCAACGCCTTACTCAAGAAACCTAAGGCGGACCCCAAGGACCTCAAGACCGTCCGGCCCATCTCCCTGCTCCCATTTCCGGCTAAGGTCACCAAGAAAATTGTCAACAAACCGCTGACCCACTACCTCGAAGACAACAACATCCTGGATCCATCTCAGTCCGGTTTCCACAGCAACCACAGCACCGACGTACCAAACAAGGGAAGGGTTTTTTTGTATCTCAGAGTAGCACCTAGGCGCTCTGCCAAAAGTGGACAGAACAAAGGTGTAGGACGAAAATCCTGATGTGGTGCAACTGGGTGAGCGGAAAAAGACCCTCAAACCACTCAAGAGTGTTTCAGAAAAATACTAACACACAGGTCATGTATTTACAAAGACGTTTCATAATTTCTCTGTTGTGTGCATAGGGTATTGTGTAAATACAACCACAGCACCGAGACCGTCCTCATGGCCGCCACAGATGACATCAGGACCCTACTAGACAACGGAGAAACAGCAGCCCTCATCCTCCTGGACTTGTCAGCCGCCTTTGACACATCTGCCACCGCACCCTACGCACACGCCTACACGACACTGGAATCCGAGGGAAGGCCCTGGACTGGACCACATCGTTTCTCTCCGGCAGAACTCAGAGCATCAGCCTTCCCCTCTTCCCCTCTTCCAGTCCAAGGCCACCAAGTTCATCTGCTGCGTACCCCAGGGCTTGTCCCTCAGCCTAACGCTGTTCAATATCTACATGGCACCCCTCGCCCACGTCGCCCGTCAACAAGACCTCAACATCATCTCCTACGCCGACACCCAGTTGATCATCTCCCTCACCAACGACCCCCACACAGCCAAAACCAACCTCCACGAAGGAATGAAGGCCGTTGCAGACTGGATGAGGAACAGCTGACTGAAACTGAACTCGGACAAGACGGAGGTCCTCATCCTTGGGTCCATTC
Organism: Lissotriton helveticus; assembly: GCF_964261635.1. Lineage (NCBI taxonomy): Eukaryota > Metazoa > Chordata > Amphibia > Caudata > Salamandridae > Lissotriton > Lissotriton helveticus. The sequence goes on along the minus strand of NC_136059.1, from coordinate 1,169,891,288 downwards.
CTTCGGCGTGGGACAACTCCTGGTGTTCGTCCACACTGGGAACTGCTCCGACACCCACAGACCACGCACGCAACCTAGGGGTCATCCTCAACTCCACCCTAACCATGACTAAGCAGGTCAACACTGTCTCCTCCTCCTGCTTCAACATCCTCCGAATGATACGTTGGATCTTCAAGTGGATCCCCACTGAAACAAGAAGAGCAGTCACCCAGGCCCTCGTCACCAGCAGGCTGGACTACGGTAACGCCCTCTACGTAGGAGCATCGGCCAAGCTCCTGAGATGGCTGCAACGCATCCAGAACACCTAGGCACGTCTGATCCTCATCATCCCCCGCTGCAGTCACATCACACCCCACCTGAGAGATCTAAACTGGCTCCCCATCAACAAGAGGATAACCTTCAAGCTCCTCATCCACGCACACCCGTAAGCTCCTCTCTGCCGACCTCCCACCTCGCTGCCAAGACCTGGAACACCCTCCCCACCAACCTAAGGCAGACCCAAGACCTACTAGCCTTCAGAAGACTACTCAAGACCTGGCTTTTCGATCAGTAGCAGCAGCACCACCCCCCCCCCCCCCAGCACCTTGATTGAGGAGCATGGAACAACCCGCCTTTTATTCGCAGTTGTCAGGGAAACTGGTACCCTATGTTACTGGGTCAGTATTGCTTGGAGGGGACTTTAATTGTGTATCGGATATGGTCTGAGACCGGTTGTAGGAGAGTGGGGTCTGCAATCCTATGGTCACCCCAGATTTTTGCTTCACTGGTTTACGACTTTCCCTGGCTGTGAGCCTGCTAATCAGACCCACAGCCTAGCTGTTCTCTCTCTAAATTGACAACCAGGTACCTTAGGTGCATTTACCAATTGGTACTGGGCCACCTTATCAGTCCCTGTACAGTATACCTTAGGTATCCAGGGCATAGGTGTAACCAGGCCTACCAGGGGCTGAAGCATGTATTATGCCACCCCTGGCTGGCCATCTAAACAGACACAACTGGCTGCACGACAGCTGGGGCAAGGTGGTGTAATCACCTTTTGCTTTAGATATAGTTACCTATATCTAAACCTAAAATGGACACATATATTCCTATCAGTCACTCCTATGGAAGGCCATATCAATCCTGAAGGCAGAGTGCTTGGAATTATGTGAGATGGTGCTCTGGCATGAGCTGAGCCCGTTTGCAGCTTGCGGAACCAAGTCCTAATAGCTGTTCCATGATAACGCTATACCATATACTCTTAAGTGCATTATAATCCTCGCTGTTAAATGCTAACTCTGGTATAACATTATCAAAACATGTCGAGTAAGGTGTCATACGAATTGGAATACTACCCCCTCGCCAATTCTGGCGACCGGGGTAGCATTCCACCCTTCTAGAGGGACACGACATGTATGTAACTGAGAACCCCGGTTAAAGTTGACTCGAGCCTTGGCATCACAAAATGGATGCTGCCACCACAGACACAAGTCTGACCTCCTGCTACTGGGAGCCCTTCCAGCGAGGGCGGCTTGGACAAAGGGTTTCCTGTCTTGGGAGGTGCTAGCACCACCCCAGACAGGATTTTGTGTATTGGGTAGGATAGGCCTGAAAGGAATGAGACATGCCCGGGGCACACAAGGTGTCCTGTGCATACACCGGTTCCAACCAGTTGCTGGGGCATCCCTGCCCCAGCTCTGGCGGGAAGCCGGACAAAGGATTGGGGGTGTAGCCACCCCCCTTCCCGGTTCCACCCAGGGGAGGGACCTAGTCAGTAGTGCAGCCCCTTTAGCAGGATAAAGGTAGGAGCTGGTCCCATTCCAAATTAGATTAATCCTGAACTACTCTACAAGAAGAAACTCTGGACTTCGACGTTCTGCTCCACAGAAGACTGAAGAAATATCCCATGTGGGCAAGGAGTGTCCACCCTGCACAAGCAGGCACCACCAAGCGTCCAGCGGCTTCACTTTGTCGTCTTCCCACGAGGATCCAGACTTCAGAGCCCAACGAGACCCGGATTCCCAGACCTCTCCGACCTCAACTCCCATCTGCAGCAAAGCTGAGACCCGTGGGTGCGACGAGACACGTGGGACTGGCCATCTTGAACGAGACTGCACTTTGCTTCCAGCACGACTCCCGAGGTAAACTCGACCAAGTGCTTTGGGGACTGAAAAGCCCCAGCCCCGAGCAGCCCCTGTACTGAAGATCTGCCCTCAAGCATCCACGAGATCTGCGTGGGGCCCTTCTGCTTGTTTGCTGCTCGACGCGTTGTCTGGTCACTTGCCCGCAGGCTAGTGGCCTCCTAGACGACGAACCTTTGAATCTTTGCTGCTGATCTGGTACTCCAGACTGGCCCTTGCTCCCTTCCAAAAGAGGGGCACCTCGGACTCTCCTAGTCCGCACCAGACGCTTTTCCTCCTCACCGCGTGGGTTGCCTTTGCCAAGGCCTGTTGACGCCGATTCCGGATCCAACACCGCCGACAGCGAGAGCATGCGTGGGACAGCTCGTGCCTCCATCCTGGTCGTCAAAGACACCTCCTGGTCCACGTGGCTGCAGAGTCAAGCGTCCACTCTTCACCTGATCGCGACGACGACATCTGGTTCCTTCCTGGTTCCACTCCAGTCACTGGCTAGTGACTGTAAACATTGTCCCCTCTGCTTTCAGGTCTTCTTCTTCACCAATCCACCCTTGGATTGCACCGGACATCTTCCTCCTGGTCGCCTGCAGCATCTTTTCTTTCAGGCTCCATTGACTTCAACGCGAGAACCCGACACACTTTGGCACCTATGCACCCCCGGCCCGTGGGTGAGGTAACGAGAGCATTTCGGTGCTCAAGGGTAGTTTAACTGTCCTAGTGTCCAGTTCCCCAGTCGTTTTTGTCCTAACTAGTCAGGGTTCTCCGTACTCACCTTTAACTTGAACTGTACTGTCCATAGACGTTACGCATCTCATGTGTGAGTTCACACACTGCACACGCGTTCCGTGGGCCTCCTATTACTTACCTAGAGTTAGTGTAGCGTGGTCCCAACGATCCTAGAGCCTCTGGACAGCTCCATTCCTTCTATCAACTTTCACATTCCACTCACTTAGTATATGGTTTGTCGTGCCCCTAGGGCACCATTGTAATTTTGTGCAACTTAACGTATTTTTCATTAAAGATTGTCATGTGCTTAGCCCTCTGACCTCATAAAGAGTTCAGAGGTGTTTTTTATTAATAAATATATTGTTTATTTTCATAACAACCTGTGTGGTGTCCTTTCATCTGGTTTTCAAGGGGTTATATTGTGGTAAAACAGCTGGCTTCACATGCCAAAAGAGTTTAGCCTAAGACTGCTTTGTCCATGCTACCATTAGGATAGCTGGTCTATAAGGTTGACTTACAACCAATCACCATAAGGGTTGTTTGGACTGATGCAAGGTGATCACTAGAACTAGTGAGCATCATATATCAGGCCAACTTCTCACACCGGTTGCCACCCCCACTTCCTGATGCGTCCATCCATAAAATAGCAGAGACAGAGCGAGAGTCCGGGTCAATGGTACAATGTCAGGGGACTTTCCTATCCAACGGGGTACCAGGCAGGGATGCCCCCTCTATAGAAGTACTGGCGTGCGCAATTCATCAAAATGAGAGCATCAGGGGGTTCACTGTATGAACGTCAGATACGTACACAGAAAAGCTTTCGTTATATGCAGACGACATCCTGCTATATATCACCACACCGGAGACTACCATACTGGCACTATTCTTAGAACTTAGACAATATGGGTCCCAGGCAGGCTATCAAATTAATTGGCATAAATCTATATTGTATGACCCCCAAAGACGGGACGACGGGCCCCCGCTCCCCGAGCGGTTAAAAACAACCACAGAGAGGTTTACATATCTCGGGATGTTCATAACGGCAGATAAAGCACTCTCCTATGAGAGGAACATTCGCCGGGTTCTACGCAACTTTACTGAGGATGCAGCACGATGGAAACTACTCCCCCTGACACTATTGGGCCGAGCGGCTATGTTCAAAATGATCACGCTCCCACGGTTCCTATATGCCTTCCAGAATAATTATTATCCTATGCCAGTTAGGTTGTTTAAGGAGATACAGGCAGAACTCCGGACCTTCCTATGGCTGGGGAAACAACCTAGGGTGGCGCTGTCGACCCTGCAAAGGCACCAGTATAATGGGGGTATCTCATTACCCAACCTAAAAGCCTACTATTGGGCAGAGCACTTGGTCGCCATAAATGAATGGATGCACGCCCCGGCCGCCCATCCCACCTTTGCGTTAGGAAGGCGGACCATGGATGCCCACACCTGCCTACATTATCTATACGGAGGTCAAGGAAGGACGAGACTGCTGCCCGCAACGAGACTCACACTAGGGATCTGGACGAGGGCTACGAAAGCGATAGGGTCGGAACGTAGATTGACAAAACAGACCCCACTCTGGAAATGCGCTTGGTTAAAGGAACTTAACAAGTTAAAGGGATTCCGGAGCTGGGATGCCATCGGCATCTCGACTTTGGTAGATGTGATGAAACGAGGGGAGCTGCAATAATTTCCCTCGCTGCGCGAGGAATATGGACTCCACCACACACAATGTTTCAAATACATGCAACTACGGCACGCATGGAGGGCGGAAGGGGCCTTGATAGCGGAGCTGCCAGAATACGCTCCGCTTGAGGGTCGTCTCCTACAGGAACAGATAGCCGATGGGGCAGTATCTCTCACATACAAAACCATAATGAATAACAGGCCAGACAGACTAGGGAAGCTAAGGACGACATAGGAGCAAGAGGTAGGCGACATGGATGAAGTTGACTGGGGTACGGTCCTAATGCATCCCAGGGAGGTGGCAGTCAAATCCCGCCTACGGTTGATACAATTTAACGTCCTCCATAGGACCCACTATGACAGAGTACGTCTTCACAGGATAGGGAGAATACCTGACCCGGGCTGTCTACGATGTGGCAACGGAGCGGGGGACTTTTACCATACAATCTGGTCCTGCCCGAACATCCAACTCTTCTGGAGGGCGGTCCTGACAGAGCCGGGAGAAGTGCTGGAGACTGTCATACCCCTGGAACCCAAAATTGCCTTACTGGGAATGACGAACGATGTAGATCTGGCCTGTCCCCTGCTGATCTTTCTGGCACTAGCCCTGGTGGTAGCAAAGAGGGATATAGCTCGGAAATGGGGGGCATCAGACACACCACAATTAGAAGAATGGAGAAGGTGGATGGACCTGTACATGGCCGCTGAGAGAGTAACATATAAGGCAAGGGAATGCCCCAAGAAATTCGGGAGGGTGTGGGGCAAGTGGCGACGCTATCATGGACTGGATGGAGGGTTGTGAGAGGCATGGAAGGTATGGACACTTACTCTTCAGTGTGCGGATCTGGATGTGGGACTCGAGGCTATGCTGTAAACGGAGCTGGGTGAGAGGCCTCATTGCACTGTGGGAAACTGCGATTACTGTTGTTGATCAAGGGGAGGGAAATGTAGATGGGTAGGCGGGAAGAAGGGGATGCTGCTCGACATTGACATGCTTGATGTTTGCTATCTTGATGTTAAAAGCTAATAAAAAAAAAAATAGCAGAGGCAAGGCGGCATTGGCAGGACCGATGGGAGCTAGTGGACACTTGGAGAGCTCAACATCCGGGGGAGCGGGGCTACTCTTTTTTCTCTGCATCGCACGACCTCCACGTGCGATTAGATGCGTTTTTATGCTCTCCAGACGTGCATGCCGGAGTGCAGGACAGCGAGTACCTTGATAGGACATTATCAGATCACACCCCCATTTTACTCCGGATACAGTGGTCACGTATGCGAGCCAAGATACCTATTTGGTTCCTACACCCGGAGGCCTTGGAAGACCAAGTGTTTCGCAACACAGTGGGCACTTCCATAACTCAATGCTTCAGGGAAAATGAGGACACAGCTTCATCATCTTTAGTGGAATGGGACGCCTTTAAAAGAGTGATTTGGGGTTGCTGTATCGCTGAGGCGGTGGGAGTACGCAAGGGGCTGTTAGCAGAGATAGGAGAAGCAGAACAACATCTTCGAGAAGTGGAGCGAGATCAGCCTGGAAGGCCAGATAAGCAGGGTGAGCTTGTGGAAGCAAAGGAGGCGGTAGCGGCACAAGTGAAGCGGTTGCGTTGTTTCGATTACAAAGCTTATGCCACACGGGCCCACACAGAGGGGGACAAATCAGGTACTCTCCCAGCTTGGCTGACTAACCCGTCGCGCAGGAGCTCAATGATCCTAGAGATTTGAGACCACCAGGCGGGGGCTTGCTATACTCAACAGGGTATAAATGAGTTATTTCTTGATTATTACAAAGACTTATGTATGAGCAAGACAACCCAGACAGAGAGTGACTTGAGTAGATTTATGCATGAACTCAGACTCCTACGATTGGATGATGACCAGGCGGAGTTGCTAGGAAGAGATATTGAGATCGGAGAAGTGAGGGTGACTATTAAGCATATGGCACGGAATAAGATTCAGGGGACGTATGGCCTCCCGACAGAATTCTATCTAACCTACACTGAGCAGCTAGCACATAGATTGGTAGCGCTATATAACGATGCAAAGCATATAGGCCAACTTCCAGTGTCAACGAGAGAGGCAGTTATCCTCCCGCTTCTTAAATCTGGTAAGCCAGCATGGGATCGATCTACATACCGCCAGTTATACATGCTTAATACAGATTACAAAATACGGAGCTGTATATTGGCCATTCGACTCCTACCTTTTCACTTTGACCATAATACATCAGGATCAGGCTGGATTTATTCCCACTAGGAATATGGCCCTAAATGTTTGGCGTCTAATGCAGATTTTAGAAGCAGACTCCCATCCAAAAGACACAGCCATTGTGTTTGCTGTCGATATTGAAAAAGCCTTTGACAGCTTGGAATGGCCATACCTGTTCCACGTCATGGCTAAATTTGGACTGGGGGACAAATTTATAGAGTGGATGACCTAACTTTACAACGGCTCTATGGCAAGGATTAGGATGGGTAGATTGATATCTGATGCTTGTGATGTGAGCCAGGGCACGAGACAGGGATGCCCGCTGTCCCCACTGCTGTTTGCGCTGGCAACGGAGCCACTAGTGGCTAAGGCCAGGACGGGGCAATACTACCAAGGCCTACAAATGCGAGAGCAGATTCATCACATAGCCCTATATGCCGGTGATTTGCTAATGTTTTTAGTAGACTCTAGACAGGTGCTACTAGGAGCGAAGGAATTATTGCATGAGCTGGACTTAGAGTAAATTGGGCTAAGTCTTGTTTGTCCCCAACTGTTGGAGACCGCCAGATATAGCAGGAGTGCAGTGGGAATACAGGTGTCTACCAAATTTAGGGATAAGGATATACCATACTCTAGCGGATATGTTGGAGGGCAATATTGGCAGGGCAGTGAGAGGCCTGGCGAGCAGTTTTGAGTTCTGGGAGTCGCTCCCACTATCAGTGGCTAGACGAGTGGCCTTACTCAAAATGGTGGCCCTTCCCAGGCTATTATATTACTTTGGGACCTTGGCGGTTTGGATTCCAGCATGGGTTTTTAAACAGCTTACGACCATGGTCACAGGCCTCCTGTGGGGTGCCAGTAGGCGGAGGGTGGCTTTGACCGTGTTAATGCATCCAAAATCAGAGGGGGAATGGGCAGTTCCTGATTTTGAAACCTATTACATAGCAGCTCAGCTGCAATGGCTTACGCAAAGCGTAGCAGCATGGCTGCATGGATCAGAAGAGAGGAGAGATAGAGCCCCGGCATTGAGATTACTTTCTCAAATTGTACTGGACCTCCCTATCCATGCTGGTGTCCTCCCAGGGGACCTTAAAGCGGCGAGGCAGTGTTGGAAACGGAGCCTAACACGGGCAAGAATTGCGGTGCCATATGCCCCTGATATACCACTATTTCATTTGTGAGGCGCTGCCCCACGGAGGTATGTGGCGGGATTTGGTAGACTGGGGTGAGAAAGGTTTGACTACCGTAGGGGATCTTTATGAAGATGGCAACATGCTGCCTTTTCACAACTTACAGGAGCATTTTGATTTACGAGTGGGGGACTTTTTGCTCCATGCACCGCATACCGCGGCTATTCGTGGACACTGGAACCTGGACCTCATTGGGATGTCAATATATAGTAACAGCTGCGGGAAAGTATAAGGCGGTCACGTGCCTGTACAGGCTTATGACACAGGAGGAGCTGTTACCCCTGAATGTCTTAAAGCGCACCTGGGAGGAAGATGTGGGGGAAGAGATACCAGACAAGGCCTGGGCTGATGTAGTGGAAAGAGCGTGGAAGAGCATCAGGAGCGCCCGTTTTCAGTTGGTGCCCTTTTATATATTGCACAGAGCCTATCTCACTCCAGCGAAAATTAAAATCTACTTTGACACTGATTCGGATGACTGCCCGTGTTGCCAGAGGGAAGGAGCGGACTTCCATCACATGTTCTGGGGTGCCCACAAGTAGACACTTATTGGACCGAGGTTGTGGCCTTGTTGAATGCTGTAACAGACCGGGAGTTGGAACCAGTGATAGGGCCATGCATGCTGCATTGGTTTCCCCATACGGCTAAAAACAAGATCATAGCAAATTCCTAGATATGGGTCTTTTGCTGGCCAAAAGGGAAATCACGATGCAATGGAAAGTGCAGAGGGGCCCCAACATAGCTAGATGGAAGAAGGAATTCATCAAATGGGCGGAGTGTGATGGGACAGTGAGGTTCTAATTTGGCAAAGAGAACGAGTAGCGAAAAGGCATTAGATGCGGCAAAAGCATGGGAAATGTTAGTGGGACTATTAAAGGACCCAGACACTGACAGCGATGAAGACAGTGAGATTGCTGTGCCAGCGATAGGAAATGAAAATGGTAGCGCCTGAAAAACACAGTTCTGACACCCCTAGTAACAACATGATAAATGAGCACACTGCAGAGGCGCACAGCTGAATTCACTGTTAGCCCTGGTACGTTGGCGAAACCCATGAATGACAGATGGGTGCTGAGTGTCCTATGCAGAGTTGGAAGTGACATGCCTGGGGGGGAGGGGTGGGTTGGGGGACGTTCGGGAGTTTAGCTAGAAATACGATTTGAGGCTATAGTGCGGTTACCTCCCTGGGATGATACTGGGACTGTCCTTATCATTTCTCCACTTTTGGCTTGCAAACTGAGAGGGCGGGTTTTCGACATGCATGGTAGACTTCAATTTGCATGACTCTACAATATATGCTTGTAACATCAATCAGAATGGAATGTATTATGTAACGAAATTTGACACAATGTATGTTTGTGCTGACAAGGAAATCTCAATAAAGTTTGTTTGAAAAAAACAAAAACATACGTTTTGTTTCAGCAGGGGGCAAGTGGGAAGTAAGGGGCAGCCTGAGAAGTGTTTTAGTGGGAAAGAAACACAATTTAGGCACAATATTTGCTGAAAGGATGAGTCAGAAGTATTAATCACTCAGAAAACTCATTTACCGTACTTCACAGAAGGGTTTTATGTTTGGTCCTGGGATGCAACGCGATAACAGTACGGTTGAGTACGCACCTGGGACTTTCAGGTGATATTTTTCCATTATTCTATTATTCTTTTAAGCAGTAGTGTTTTCCATCAAGGTCCTGACGAATGCATTGGAAACTTGGTTCTATTTATATGCAGAAACATGTTGACCACTATCAAGTACGGTTATTATTTCAAACCCGCACTTGCACTTGCTTTTTAACCTTAGGGATTGGGAGATACTAATAAATTTAGTTTTTCTACCCAATTCACCTAATTTTACTACAACTTTTCACTTTTCACCACTACCACTATACACTGCTTTATTCAGGAGCCTCTTTAATCTTTGCACAATATATACCTCCCACTTATCACATTTAACGGTTACGGTAACATCTGACCAGCCGTTTTGTCTCCTGGGTAAGGAGAACCCAAATGATGAGAAAGAGGGCGGTACAGTGTGGCTTCTGATGGGAACTATTTTCTCCATATGCTCTTGAGCCTTGATTTGGCCGGCATTCTCTAACATGCACAATGTCCTCACGGGTGTTATTTGTGTAGTATCGGTGTTGTGATCCATTCTGTTTGACTTATGTTTTTGACCCCCAGGTATTTTTTGTTGTGATAGTGATATTGTTTGGGGCATGTACCTGGCTGGTCGATAAACTTGCCCTGGGACCCTCCTCCAAATTTTTGTTGTGCCTGGGATAAAAAGCCAACATCTTCCCCTCTCCCCCAACCACTAGTATCTCCATTTTATTGTAATACCTTCATTTAATTAGATATCATTGAAACGGTAACTACAGCTCAGTTGTCTAAATGCAAAAAAGTATGGATAGGCGTGGGGGTGGGAAAGCTGATAACAAGAAGGGTGAGGTCAGATAGGACAAGGGGCCTGATTCACAAAGGTAAATGTACACTTTTGTGTAAGTTTGTGATTGTTTGCTATTCGCAAAGGGATTTACAAGTAGTATGTTTATGAGTGTGTAGTCTCCACACATAAAAGGACCTATCTTTAAGTGCAAGTTTACGTTTATGAATCGGCCCAAGTTGTATAGTAAGAGTTAATGGCCAGACAAAGTATTCACTGCCCAACAGCTATAACAATATAAAATGTAAAAACACTACAGGCTCTATTAGTAGGAAATCCAGACCTGAAATAAGAAGCTATTCACTTTCTCACAGGTCCTTGTAGGTCTCGCCCACTAAATAATGCAAACTGTCACTTTGTAATGAGCCTTAACAAAACCAATAAGCCTTGACTATGAGTGATCTATTGGCTTTTTCAACTTTTTTTGCCAAGTTGTACAACTTTTCTACAAAAAGATTATTATATTATATTGTCTCTCTCTCTGTATAAAATAAAACAGAGCCCAACTCGCCATACAGAAACTATCTTCCTTACATACTCCTGTGCAACAAAATGGAAGAGAGACCTCGCAGTGAGCTACACAAACTACTATATGGAGAACATGATAACTGGCCATTAGGAGAAAAAATAATAATCCTAATTTTTATAACAACAGCGATTGACTTTCATTCACTTTGAGCTTTATATGTGGCACATCTCTGCTAAAAGTAGCAAGGAAGCCCAAAAATATAACTAGATTGCAAATGCAAAGTTTCAGAATTACTACTTGAACAAATAAAATACATATTTATGGTTACATGATTAGGTAAGCCAATAAACAAATAAATAACAAATACAATAGATAAAAAGTAAGAAATCACATTAAATCTCATTGTCAGTGTAGGTAAAGTTAGTATTCCCAAAGATAGGAATTCACTGGATATTATCTCCCTAAATAACTTTCCAACCGTTTGATGAATCGCCACAAAACTTTCACAGACCTATTGCATTTTCTATATTTTGAGAAGATCTAGATATTTATGGGGTGCATCGTTAAGGAGGTGCAAAGATAAAAGGTGGTTCCAAAATGCAGTTTTCCACCAATGCATTTTCTGTAGACTATTGTATTTGATGTAGCACGAAAATGGCTGAATAAATGTACATAAAATTTGGCAGGATTATACATTATGGTGCAGAGATTAAGCTTTTTTGTTACTGCAGTTAAGTATTTTTCAAGTTATAAGGCATTTAAACTTAGCGCCGGGACGCCCCTTTGCTGGGGCAGCTGTTGCGCTATGCAAATTGTGGTAACATAACATAACATAACATACAAATATCTGTCACTGTGATACTTTCGTGAAATTTCACAAACTGTTATGAAACTACTGCGGTACATGTCCGTAAACGTATTTAACAATATATAACAAAAATATAAATACATTTTCCTACCTATTACTACTTAAGGAAAGTGGTAATAGTAGGGACTTACTACTTTCCTATATCTAAGGCCCTAACAATGAACACGTCCAAAGAGTAGTAAAAACAATATAGCTGTCTTTTGATTCTCTAAAAAAAGGCATTACCCAATTATATACTGGCTTGTCATCGCCATGTACCATGATAAACTGCAAAGTTATCACAGTATACCATGGTTCAAACTATAACTAATGTCTAGCTGTATTATTGGATTGTTGTACCCTTGTGTCTCTCATGGTGCTGGATGGGGGATGTAATACTCAAGTCAGAATTACAAAGCAACGCAAGGCCACCATGCTTGGCCCTGCGTTGATTGGTAAATCTGGAGAAACGCAATGCAGTGCAATTCGCTGTTTTGTGTTACCCTGCACACCGTAACCTACATTTCTGCTAAATTCCACATACATCTGTATACCACACTACTGCAGCTACTCTGCTATATGCTATTCCACTCTACGCCACTCCACGCCTCTCCATTCCACGCCTCTCCACTGAACGAGACTCCACTCTACCCCACTCCACTGTAGAGTATTACACTGTATGCAGCGCCATTGTACGCCACTGCACTCTATGCTTTAACATTGTACGAACCTCCACTATACAGCACTCAAGTTTACGCACTGCACTGGAAGCTACACCACTATACACTATTCCACTCTATGCAATTCTACTGTACTCCACTCTGCTCTACTCTATTCCACTCTACAACACTCCACTGTGCACCATTCCACTGTATGCCACTCCACTCTGCATTACTCCACCTGCAGCCACTCCAGTGCAAGTCACTCCACTCAATGCCACTTTATTCTACTCTATTTGAATGGATGCCACTCTAATATACGCCACTCCACTGTATTCTATTACACTCTCCCCTATGCCACTGCGTGCCACTTCATTATATGCCACTCCACTGTATGCTACTCCATGATACACTCTACGTCACTCCAATGTGCAACAGTCCTCTGTATGCCATTCTGCACTATGCTATTTCATGTTATATAAATCCACTCCATGCCAGTCCACTCTCTGCTGTTACACTGTATGCAACTACACTGTATGCTGTTCCACTGTATGCTATTCCACTGTATGCCATTCCACTTTATGCTACTCCACTCTACGCCACTCTGGTGTGTGCCACTTCCCTCTACCCCACTCAATTCTACACTATTCCATTGTATGCCACTCCACTGCATGCTATTAACACTCTCCTTCATTCTAATGTACGCCACTCCAGTCTACACCTCTTCACTGTACGCCACTGCCCTGTTCACCACTCCACTATACACGATTTCAGTCTATGCTACTCTGCTGTACACCACTCCACTTTACGCTGTTCTACTTGTCCGTCCACTATAAGCTACTCCACTCTACATCACTCCAGTGTACATCACTCCACTCTACGCCACTCCATTCTACTTTAGTCCATTGGATGCCAGCTTACTCTACGCCACTCCACTACATGCTATTTTACTCTACCCCACTCCACTTCACACCACCCTAGTCTACACAACTCCACTGTATGCCACTTCACTGTATGTATGCTACCCAATGCTATTCCACTCAACGCTATTATACTCTATGCCACTCCATTGTACTCCACTCTAAGCAATTCCACTGTACTCCAATCCACTCTATGCTATTACACTGATCGCAACATAAATTTTTGTCCCCTCCGCTACATGCTATCCCACTCTATCCTACTTCGCTGTACACCACTCCACTATACACTATTGCACTCTACCCCACTTCACTGTATACCACTCCAGTCTATGCTACTCCACTCTACGCTAATTCACTTTATGCCATTCCACTGTACTCTACTCCGCTCAATGTCACTCCAGTGTACTCTCCTCCACTCTATATAACTCAACTCTACTAAACGCTATGCCACTCTGCATGACTCTACTCCACTCTATCCCCGTACACTCCACTCTCCAATTTTGCACTCAACTCTATGCTCAAAGTGGCTGAGAACGATGGTTCTACTGTGGCATCCCAAACCCCACCCCACAATAAACAAATTAAACTAATTTATAGTCAGCCCCCGCACATGGACAGAAATTATTGACCCCGCTTAGGGACCTCTAGTAGACCTCTGAAATCCATTGATGAATATAGAATGTACACAGAGGTTGCCTGCCATTGTTTGACCCAACAAAGATGCGCATAGCCTGATTCCTGCTCATATATGCTCTTGTTGTTAATATGTTTTGTAGCGTAAAAGTTTTTTGCACATGATTAACAGCCAGACTATAACATGTGGCTCATGCTTGCCTGACTAAACCCTCGCCCCTGTAAGATATTTTGCTAAAATCTGTTGGCTTTGAAAGATGCAGAAACACACGTTAATGTACGTTCTTCCATGTAATCCTTTCCTTTCTTTCTCCTGTCCCTAACTTCTCCCATGCCCTTGAATTTGCCAACCGACAAATGCTTGCAATTTTGATAAAAAGTACATGGCTATGACTTGAAATAACTGTATAAAATTCAATAAATAGATGTTTAAAAAAAAACTCTATGCCTGTGCACTCTTTTGTACAACACTCTGACAGTTTCCAACACTGTACGACACAGCACTCCACTCTACTGTATGAGACGCCCCTCCAATTTATAACAGTGTCCTTGACTCTACACGCTGCTACTTCAATGTATGCCACCCTGCTCTACCCTAATCCACTCTACCCTACTCCATGCCTCTCCACTTTACAGCTCTCCACTCCGTACCAAGGATACCCTCTGGAACAACAAATGGTGGCCACCTGAGCTGGGTCCAACCCCCAAACCCACGAACACACCTGCAACCGCTGCATCATCCTTAACTGAGCGCTATTGCTGAAGAAGCAGGTCAGCGCCATTTCCACGTGCTTCCTCACCCTCCCCATGCTCATGAAGGTCTTCAAAGAGCTCCCACCCAAAACCAGACGAACAGTCATGCAAGCTCTCTTCACCAGCAACTTGGACTAGGGCAACTCCCTCTACTTAGAAATCACCGGCCAACTCGTGAAGAAACTTCAGACCATCCAGAACACGGCAGCCAGACTCATCCTCAACCTCCCCAAACAGACGCACATCACCCCTCCCTTCAGGAAACTTGACTGGCTACCCGTCGTGAAGAGATGCCAGTTCAAGCTGCTCACTCACAAGGCACTACACAACGAAGGACTGGTGTACATCTACAATCAAATGAATTTCCACCGACCTACCAGGAAACTCTGGTCCGAATCCCACTTCCTACCAGCCACCCGATGCATCTGCCGAACCAATAGTGGCAGCTGCTTCTTCTCTCACCTGGCAGCCAAGGACTGGAACAACCTCCCCCTCCACCTCAGCACCTCACCCTCACTTCAGCCATTCACAAATGGACCTCAAGACCTGGATGTTCGACCAATAGGATAACAGACAGCATGAGCATGATCTCCCAGTGCCTCAAGACCCTCACAGGTGATGCAGCTGCCTCCTACAAATCCTGATTGATTGATTGATTTCTGATTGAGGATGTTCCCCCTCAAACTTCCTCATACTTTCTGTCCTCCATTAATGATCCTAAGGCAAGGGCAATTAGGGATCATGGTCTTTTGCATACTGCCTTCAAATCAGTCATGAAAACAAAAGTTCAATAGCAATGCAGCCTTGCTGATACATTTGTCTTTAGCCTCCTATGCGTACTCAGGGTACATCATATAACAGAATAGCATCACACCAATATTTCTTGGAGTCTTCACATAGCTCGACTAGACTATCTATTATCCGAAATCTATTACCGGAATGTGATTCTTATTATTTCCCATCAAAGAACTGAGACTCTCCTGGAAGTGCCAGCAGTCACAGAACTCGTAGGGGCAGACTATGTGACTATGAACAAGAATCACTTGCACATATTACCTACTGCTGTCCAGGATTGTACAGTGAACGGAAAATCCTATTGAAACAGATGTGCTTAATACATATTATTAGACACTGTGATGATGCTCTTAGGCACTGCTTCAACAGTCCGCAAATCACGGTCCTACGCCAAGCTGCTAGATCCTTTCGATAAGTTTCCATGAAGCTTGCTTAGGGCCAAAATGTCTGTCGTTTTTGTGCATAATGAAGTACGTTTGTTGTTGTTTTTTGCTAAGTTTTATCTATGATTTGACGTCATGGAGCAATTGGATTACCATATTATAATTTTTTAGAGATTTTAAAAGTGGTATTTCATTTTCATTTTTATCTTATGCTTATAGTGATTTTTTTAAGTGCATTTGATGTAGATTTTATTTAATTAAAAATAATAACTTACTTGCACTGTTCATTTCACAAGAGCGGGCGCAACATGCTGCTCCTGCCTGTCCTTACAGTAACGGGCGCACAGTGTTTTAAAGACAGCATTAGTAAGGGGGTAGCTGCATTCTCACAAGTACAGCTGACAGGCAGCGAGCTCCCCCAAGAGAGCCTGCGAGCTTCTAGTAGCTAGCCATTGACCTGCTGGAGACTTCTGATTTAGGGTTTGCACTTGATGTGAAACCTGTAATTTGCAACGAGAGTTGTCCCTTTCCTCTCGTGCTCAGTCTGCATGTTCTGTACTGGAATGTTCTTCTATTAACGTTAGAATGTGTTATCTGTCTAAACTGAGAGGACATGAAAGCCAAGTGTGCTGGAAGCTGCTCTCTGTGACTCTAAAAGAGTGCTCTCTGGTTTCATCCACTCTGTTTTTGCACTTAATATTGTCGAGTAGGCATCCACACTACAAACCCAAGTTTACCTTATCTTATCTCCTTGCAGCACTTCAAGTTGATCAGTTGGCAATCAACCAGACTGTTCAGTCTGTGAGTTGAATTCTGGGCTGTGGAGATGTTTATTCTTCCATTTTAGGAGGTCGGAGTCAGTCGTAAAATGGGAGGCCTCTGCTTGTCATTGCTCTTGGTCATAATAGTGTAACATCATTTTCCAAAGTGACGTCACTGGCAGATGGGAAGCCATGTGTTGGTCAGGCAAGCCATTTTTCCCTAGTCAGACGAAAAGCAAGACCTGCCACATCAAGGAAGGGATACACCCAGAGTCAAGCGGGGAGGTTTGGTAACAGTGCTTTCTAGGGCATTCACAAGCCTTGCTAATTATGCCACATCTCAGACGTGCTGTGGATTGTGGGAGTGAGTGGTGCTACAGCATCATCTGTTAGTGAGTTGCTGAGCAGAGCCTCTATCATACTGAGAGATGGAAGGATCACTGCACATCATCTAACAGTCGGGTTGTAGACCAACCATCCCTTTGGACTAACAGATGCAAGGAATCATTTATTTTCCACTTTGAATCCAGGTATTTTTACCTACAATGTAATCCAGTAAACAAATGGACGTAATCCTGGTCCTGAGCCACACCTTTGTGACCTCCTTATGCCTGTATATTGGACACTTGCCCCTCACTGACCCCTATGTTCGGAATTTGGAAATTATGTTCAGTTTACGTAGGGATGCTGAGATGTTAAAAAGGTTTACAGGTCTACCTTTAGTCATTAAGAAAGTTATTCCTATACTTAGCTGATCATGAAACAGCTTCCTTTCTAATGGTCTTGTAAGAAATTGGGTTGTCGATTGACTAAGATGTAAGCCCTGGTCAAGCAGCAACTACAATCCTTGTCAGTATAAAACGCAAGCAAACCCCAGATTAACCTGTGTTCACCCCCTTGGTAACTTGGCACAGAGCTGTCAGGCTTAACTCAGAGGCGACCAGTAAAGTATTTGTGAAACACTCCAAACAGTGAAAACACACCACAAAAGGAGCCCAGAGCAGATTTTGAAAAATAGAGTAAGTTTTAATAAATGAAACAACAAAAATCCAATTAGTAGGAACAGAGATATTGAATTTTAAAGTTTATAGCGAAAATAGCACCACAAAGAGCCAATTAGGAATATCTGGTCGTGCCGGTCCTGGAAAAAATCACAAATTCAGGCTCATCTCGATGGAGCGCAGGCCGGCTACAGGGACGCAGTTAGGCCTGCTGAGCATAGTACCTTAAATCCTGATTGCGGAGGGTTGCATGCATCCAGATTGAAAATGCTTCACGCAGCCGTAGGGATAGGTTGATTCGGAGAGGTGGTGAGGCTGCGGTACGAGATCCTGATGCATCATCATTGATGGTACCATCGACAAGACTAGCAATGCGAAGTCTAGTGTCTGAAATGCGGCAAGCAACTGGCGATTCGTTGGTTCCAAGGAGCTGTGAGGCATCAATGTGGAATCCGTCGTTGTTGAGGCTGCACTCGACGAGAGATGCGAGGACCTGGGCTGTAGATGTATCAGGGCGATGAGTCATTTCCAGAAAACTGTGGAGGGCAATGCAGGTTTTTGCGACCGGTCCAATCCATGCAGCAGCGGTGATGCTTCGGTTCTTCTAGGGGATGCGCTGCTCCGCCAAAGAGATGCATTAGTTCTGCTCGGAACTGTTGGTTAGCAGAGATGATATGTCAATTCCGCTGGCAAGCACCTTAGTCCCACTTCCAAGGGTCTAGTACTGGGATGGCACCACTTGGCAGGGTAGACTCACAGATGGCAGAGTCTAGGTACCGATGCAAGGTTGTTAGAAGCCTCCTATGTCCCTGAGACATCAGATCAGGAGGCCAGCCAAGCAGCCCTTGGAGGCACAGTGGGTTTTGGGTTCAAGATATGCATGTTCAGTCCTTCTTTCCCAGGCAAGAGGGCAGCAGGCAGCCGCTCAGCACAGCAAGGCAAGAGTCCAGCAGAGTGACGGTCCTTCAGCAGCACAGCAGTCCCTCCTGGCAGAGTCTCCACAGGTCCAGAAGAGTACTGAAGTGGTGGTATATGAGGTCCTTCTTTTATACCCAGTTGTGTCTTTGAAGTGGGGAGAGGTTTCTAGAGGAATGCTTTGAAGTGCACAGATGTCCTGCTGTTCCCAGCCCTGGCTCCAGACTAACTACAGGGGCTATGCAGCCCTTTGTTTGGGGGACAGGACACAGCCTATTTTGGTGTAAGTGAGGCAGGCCTCAGCTGCTCCCTGCCAGTGATGGCCCACCCAGTCACACCTAAGCTCCCATCGTATGTGGCTGGGTTGGAGAAATACACAAAGCCCAACTGCCAACTTCACCCAGTCATGTGACTGGAAAAAAGGCTACAGGCACCAAATGGCTAAGGCAAGAAAATGCCAACTTTCTAAAAGTGGCATTTTCAGAATTGTATTTGAAAATCAGACTTCAACATAAGTTAGGATTTTGAATTTGGATTCCAGAGACACCAAACTTGAAGCAGTACTATCTTCCCTCTTGACAATTATAGAATATAGTAGGGTATGAGATAACATTGTGGTTAGCCTATTACATTGCAGGGACATGTAAAACTTAAAAGGACATGTAAAACTAATTTCATGTCGTGCACTGTACTAGAGACTATAAGTAAATTAAATGTGCCAATTGGGCGTGAGCCAATATTAACATATTTAGAGAAGAGAGCACATGCACTTTAGCCCTGGTTAACAGTTGTAAAGTGTGCAGAGTAGAGAAGGCCAACAAAACAAATTCAGCAAAAGTAGGAGGAGGAAGGCAAAATGTTCAGGGGTGACACTGCAAAAAGGGCAATTTCCAACAGGTGTCAATAGCATTTATCTGAGACTGTCCCAAGGCCAAATCACCATATCGAAATTACCTTAGAACGTATCAGGATGTCTCAGGTTTGGAGTCAGGGAGTATGTCACTCCATTGAATACTGGTAAAATGGTGATATGGCAATAAGGTACTGTGCATGTCACTCAAGTTATGTATTAGAATAGTCTATTTTACAAAGGCAAGGCCACTCATTAACCCTTAAGTTCTACCTCAGACCTTCAACTAAAATAATTAAGAACACAAAGAGACAGATATTTCCCTGCCCTGTTTCCTGGTGTTTGGAAGGATTTACGTCTGTCCGTAAGATCGTTTAATAGAGAGAGATCCATTTCAGAAATGCCCCAATGGCTACCTTTTAGAGGGCGTCCATGCTCCTATGCTAAGAGGTCCCATTTGTAAGCGTGTGATCTAAAAATGAGATAACATACTGCGGTCAATGTTTTAAACTCAACAAATATTTATTAGATATTCTAAAGTTTAAATTTTCACATTGATCCTCAAATCTGATGGCCTGGCTGGTAGGCAAGGATTGATAGTGTAAGGGAGGCTGGGCATGAGCTAACATGGCTAGAATAGGACAACTCCTGGAGCAAGGAGGGTATGGGGCTAATGTTTAACTCACTGCTGATGCATTATCTAGTGCAATATGTCCAGTTTAAAGAACACATTGAATGGCTCATTTATGGAGACATGTACCATAAATACAGCAATGGGAAAGACATAAAGTGACTCATAGGAATGTTACATCTCAGTGGAGTGGAAGAAGAAGGAATGAGATAGAAACAGTCATAAGAATTCAGAATATCAATACTGTTTAAGCGGCAAGCATTTTGACAAAATGGATAGAGGTAACGAGGCAAGGTGCTATTCAATACATTTGTTATGTCTGGCATTCAGAGAGAGCTACATTGTTTATTTCAGTTTCTAAATCTGATAACTCACTGCTATGACGTAACAACAATTGATAACAAAACACATTACCCACTCTTGCTACGTCATAAAGGCCTTCCAGGCCAGGCCAACAGGGCCCTCTGAGAGCCTGCCAGCGCAGCACTGCTTGTCTGCTTTGAGTGAAATCAGAAAGCACAACTGGAGGAGGGGCATGGAAGGCAGAGAAGGTGCTGGGGGCTGGCCAAGGACGACTGCTAAGGCATTTTCCTTTTTTGTTTTGTTTTACTTTTGGGACTGGGAAACATAACCGAGTCCATGTTATGTATGGCTCCCCCATTACCCCTCTGCTCCTGAGCAGCAATTGAAAGCAGGGGCAGATGATTGTGGGGGCATACATAACATAACATTATAGATGGGTAAAAAAGTGAATTACAGGGATATTCTTTGACCTCAGGGTTCTGAGTGACTTTATAGACGACGCGAGTTTGCTCTTGTTTTGTATTTGATGTCACTCAGAACCCCTCGGTGAAATAGATCCCCGTAATTCCCTGTAACCCATCTACAATTCTATATATAATTTCTAGGAAAAGTGAGGAGCTCAGCCTACCAGCAGTAGTTTAAGAAATATTATATTAAAAGAAGGAGAGATGACATTAAGTGTACATAGAATATCCTTGAGACCACGTAAAGTCTAGAACACAGTAAGAAGGACCATGGACATTCTCTTTTTTAATGTAATCCTCTACACAGATCTGATTTTCTCTAGCTATGGTTTCTACTCTATTCCCAGGGGCGTAACACAAGCCCCCGCAGCCCCTGTGGTGCGGGGGCCCCCAAGCTCCAGGGGGCCCCCTCAGCACAGCACTCTGCCTGCAGAGCTCCTGATTGAGCCCGGAGGGGACCCTTCCATGTGCCTTTCAGGGAGACCCCCTCAAGTTTTGTTACACCAATGTCTATTCCCTTAACATGTCATAATGTAGTATAACTATCTTAACCTATTGAGTGACACTCCTCCTCCTCCTCCTATTCCTTTTAACTAACTTCCTTCGCTATTACCACCATCCACCCTCTATTTGCTCCCAAATTACTTCTTGCGTGCTGCAAAGTTATTGCCCTGAAGCACCCCCCAGATTAAATAAGTACAACATATGTGAACTCATGAAAGTCTACACTGCTATTACTTTGCACATATCTCCTTTCTTAAATGCCTTACAAGTCTGTGTAATATCAGGCGATTGCCTCGATAAAAATGGAAATGTACTGTATAAATGAACTCACTGAAAATTGATCAGTATTTACTTCTAAAAGGAAGACTGAGAAATGAAAAATCCAAATACTGTACTGGCCCAATACTGGGTGACCTTAAGAAAGGCGCATACGAGATATATTTTTTTTCTGAATTTTTTAGCACATGAACTTGACCCAAGGGTTTTAGAGCACTTCACATGAGAACATGACCAGTTACATATTTCTTTTAAGTACAGGGAATATCAGTGATGTCCTCAGAACCGCAGGATGGGATTTGAACTTTGTTCTCCACCTCCAAAGTTGGAAGCTTTAGCCACTAAGCCAGATCTCCTCTTAACTCATTCTTTCTTTGTCTAAGTGCTATCACAATGTGGGTAATTGTATTTGGATCTTATACGATACGTTTAATTCAAATTAACAGCCTCTTGGGGAAAAACATACTAATAATTTACAGCTGCTAATTGCATACTGTATATTATTTGGTTTCACAGTTTGTTTTGTACATTCTAACTCGTTTTTATTTCTTTTATGTCCTCCTTCTTGTTGTAGAGCACTTTGCAGCCCACTTTGGGCTAGTTTGCGCTTTATAAAACAATGCAAATTAAAATAAAATAAGGAAATGGGTACTCATTGAAAAGCTACCATCTTTTCCTTCCATAGTAGCATATATTATGTCCTTGTGGCTCAGTGGTCTGACGCATTCATTCCAGGAGTTTGTGTTTCACATTTTGGTCAAATTGTAATCCTGGTGGCTCCACTCAGCCTTTCATCTATCTGAGGTTGATGAAATTAGTATCACTGATTTTGTTTAGAATAAACATCTAAGTTTCAGCACCAATAAGCCCAGGGCCGGAATGGGAACCCAAAGCAGGCCTGGCAGGTTTCTCAGCCCAGCCCCTGGGGAATCACTGCCTGGCTCCGGGTGGCTGAAAACACCTACTTGCTTATTTTGTTACTGGGGTCGATAGTGGAGCACAGTTGCAAAATCAGCACCAAGAAACAAAACCAGCTTCCAACGCTGCAAAACCGGCCCCCACCCTTCCAGCCTCCCGAGGAAACGCCTGATGCCCGGTACAACCAGTCCAGCCCTGAATAAGTCCACCGGGTAGCGGTTGCTTTACAAATGCCAGGGGATCCGTTTTGAACTCTGCCTAGCAAACAAGGCTCTGAAAAGCACCTGAACCTTGTCTCAGACACTAGAACTTATCAAAGACGGCCATTACGATCGGCCCCTTTATTCTGATCGGCCTGGTAACAGCAGTTACTGGTACCATTGGAATTATTGTTTTGTAATTACATTTATATAGCGCTCACAACCCCTGACGAGGCGTCAAAGCACTTTTTTGGTGAGTAGCATGCTACACCGGAACCCATAAAGGATTAGTGTTGAGTTAGTATAGGGAAATATGAAAGTAATTTGAGAGGCTGATAGGTTACTCAGTTATTTGGATTGAGAAGGATAGCAGAGGGATAGAAGAGGGAAAAAGGTTTGCATTTATATACATACATATACATAACTATACACACATATCTATATATATATATATATATATATATATATCTATATATATATATATATATATATATATATATATATATATATATATATAGATATATATATATATATACATACATATCAAATCAAATCATACAAATTTGTAAAGCGCACTACTCACACGCGAGGGTCTCAAGGCGCTGGGAAGGGGGGTGGGGGGGGCAGTCTCTACTGATCGAACAGCCAGGTCTTGAGTTGTTTCCTGAAGGAGAGGTGGTCCTGGGTCCGCCGTAGGTGGGTGGGGAGGGAGTTCCATGTCTTGGCTGCCAGGTAGGAGAAGGATCTTCCTCCGGCGATTGTTCTACGAATACATGGGACGGTGGCAAGGGCGAGGCTGGTGGAACGGAGCTGGCGGGTGGGTGTGTAGAGTGTCAGGCGGCTGTTGAGGTATCTGGGGCCCATGTCGTGGAGAGCCTTGTGTGCGTGGGTGAGGAGTCTGAACGTGATCCTCTTGCTGACGGGGAGCCAGTGCAGGTCTCTCAGATGAGCAGAGATGTGGCTGTGATGGGGGATGTCCAGGATGAGTCGTGCAGAAGCGTTCTGTATCCGTTGGAGTCTTTTCTGGAGTTTGGCTGTGTTACAAGCGTAGAGGGTGTTCCCGTAGTCCAGTCGGCTGGTGACGAGGGCCTGGGTGACCGTCTTCCTGGTTTCGGTGGGGATCCACCGGAAGATCTTTCGGAGCATGTGCAGGGTGTTGAAGCAGGATGATGAGGCGGCCTTGACTTGTTTGGTCATCGTGAGGGAGGAGTCCAGGATGAAGCCCAGGTTGCGAGCATGGTCCGTTGGTTTGGGGGCGGTGCCCAGGGCAGGGGGCCACCAGGAGTCGTCCCAGGCCGAGGGGGATGGTCCCAGGATGAGGACTTCCGTCTTGTCCGAGTTCAGTTTCAGACGGCTGAGCTTCATCCATTCCGCGATGTCTTTCATTCCTTCCTGGAGGCTGGCTCTGGCGGGGTCGCTGGTGAGGGAGAGG
This sequence comes from Lissotriton helveticus, assembly GCF_964261635.1. NCBI lineage: Eukaryota > Metazoa > Chordata > Amphibia > Caudata > Salamandridae > Lissotriton > Lissotriton helveticus. Next base: position 1,169,867,207 of record NC_136059.1, on the reverse strand, counting down.
ATCAGCTGGGTGTCGTCAGTGTAGGAAATGATGTTTAGGTTGTGTTGGCGTGCGATGGCTGTGAGGGGGCTCATGTAGACGTTGAAGAGGGTGGGGCTGAGCGAGGATCCTTGCGGGACGTCGCAGATGACTTCGGTGGCCGCGGATCGGAACGGGGGGAGGCGGACTCTCTGGGTTCTTCCGGCGAGGAACGAGATGATCCACTCCAAGGCCGATCCTTGGATGCCGGTGTTGCTGAGTCGCTGTATCAGGGTGCGGTGGCATACAGTGTCGAAGGCTGCTGAGAGGTCCAGGAGGATGAGGGCGGCTGTTTCCCCGTTGTCGAGCAGGGACCTGATGTTGTCCGTAGCTGCGATGAGTGCGGTCTCGGTGCTGTGGTTGGCTCGGAAACCGGACTGCAAGGGGTCGAGGGATCCGTTTGTCTCGAGGAAGGCAGAGAGTTGTTTGTTGACGGTCTTCTCGATGACTTTGGCAGGAAAAGGGAGGAGCGAGATGGGTCGGACGTTTTTGAGGTCCGTGGGGTCTGCGGTGGGTTTCTTCTGGAGGGCGCTCAGCTCGGCATGTTTCCAGCTCTCCGGGAAGGTGGCGGATGCGAAGGAGCTGTTAATGATGTCCCGGAGTTGGGGTGCGATGATGGAGTCGGCTTTGTTAAAGATGTGGTGTGGACAGGGGTCGGTTGGGGAGCCGGAGTGGATGGTGTTCATCATGCGGGTGGTGTCTTCAGTGCTGACCAGGGTCCAGGTGCGGAGGGTGGTGGTGGGCATTGTTTCGGAGGTTGGGTGCGTGGTCTGTGCGCCGAAGCTGTTGTGTATGTCGGCGATCTTGCCGTGGAAGAATGAGGCGAGTGAGTCGCAGAGGTCTTGCGAGGGTGTGATGTCGTTGTTGCAGGCGCTGGGGTTGGAGAGCTATTTAACGATGCTGAAGAGTTCCTTGCTGCTGTGGGTGTTGTTGTCTAGTCGTTCTCTGAATGTTGTCCTTTTGGTGGTGCGGATCAGCTGGTGGTGTTTGCGGGTGGCGTTCTTGAGGGCTGTCATGCTTTCTGATGTCTGGTCGTGGCGCCAGGCTTTCTCGAGGGTGCGGCAGTTTTTCTTGGAGTTTTTGAGGTCGTTGGTGAAGCACGCAGCTTTCTTGCTGCCGGGTCTGCTGGGGGTGTTCTTCAGTGGTGCGAGGTCGTCGGAGCAGTTGGTAAGCCACTGTGTGAGGTTGCGGGCTGCTTCGTTGGGGTCCGTCGTGTTGGCGGGGGGGTTCTGGCTGAGGGCGGTGGTGAGCTGGTCGGCGGTGATCTTGCTCCAGCTTCTGCGGGGAGCCTGTTGCGGGTGGTGGGTCGTGGGTTTCCTGAAGTTGAAGTGGACGCAGCTGTGATCTGTCTAATATACTCCGGTGGAGTGGCTGAAGGAGATATGCTTGCTGGATGTGAGGACATATGAGATCTGTGGGATCACTGTAGGTCTCTTTACTTTCACACAGAGATTCTGGCTGCTGAAAACAATCAAAATATCCATACAAAAGTAGGGGGGAAATGAGGAATTACCAGGGGAATTAAACACTGAATTACGGATTCCCCAGTAGTTTCTCTTTTCATAGTGGACCCTCAGGATCCAACTTTTGATGCGCTGGATTTCCCCCACCCTTCAGAGTTACTGGTATCAGTAACCCCGGGTTTGCAGAAAATCCAGTCTATTTAATGGGCAACTATAATGAGGGCCATGATGTAGGCAGACTGCTCTTAAGCTTTCACCCCCAAGCTCTCAATAATGGAATTAGTGTGCTCAAAACATGACCTGTTTTAGAAATTCCTTCAAATTATGTAATGATCCTGAATTCTTTCGGCGTCGGTCATAGTTAAAATTGTTGCTTAGCTAAGCATTGGACATTGTGCTATTTGGTTGTGTTTTTTCCGTGGTGTGTGTGCTGCAATTACCTGTCGTGCAAGCTTTATTTCATTTGGGGAACATAAAAAGTAAGATTATACACTGCTAAAACAAATTCCACTTCTCCTTTAGGGACTAACAAAAATTAAAGACCCAGAAACATTCAAATATTTTATGGATGACAAGAGGTGAAATGCTGAAGTGCTATTCAAAAATAAAAAAGGGGAAAGTATTTGGTGGCAAGGCTTCCATACACGTGATACCCTCAGCACTTAACAACCAAAAGGAGCTGCAGCAGGTAATTTGGATAGGTCTCATGTGATTTGGGGAAAGCCAAAGAAAGCCATATACAAAAACAAAATGGAAGGAAGAGAACATGGAATGAATGAACCAAAGAATGAAGCTAACAAAGGTGAAGGAACACAATAGAAAGGCCTGAGGAAAAGGGAAAGAGACATGAGAGATAAAGCCTGAGAAACAAAACCCATTGAGAGATGTGTTTGCAAACAGGCATAAACAGATTTTGTTCTGAATGACACTTTTGATGCCCTCTTGTAAGAACTCCTATAACGGCTAACAGACTTATCTTGTCCTCAGATTAAATCCTGTGTGTACCATAGTGCAATCTGTCAAGCATAGGTTTTGTACTGGGAAGGGGACCATTCAGTACAAAACCTATGCTTTAATACTTTTCCCACTTTCTATGTGTGCTGTACTGTGCAGCACAGTGAAAATTTTAGTATATGGTGATTTATGGTAAACCCACGGGTGGTTGCTTGGGAATGCCCAGGTATCATCCATGCTATGTCCCCTTGATGCAAAGTAGTACATAGCAATTCTTGCATTACTTTAGGCAACTTTCCAAAGCGAGTCATGATTTGTGTTGGAAAGTTAATCACAACACAACATTTTATACTGGAAAATGTGAACCAAACCCGTTGGAAAGTGTTAGTAAACCCCCCCCCCCCCCACCCCCTCAATTATATTAAGCCTGATGGCGATGGACCAACACTATCCCTTACTACTTAAAGGTCTCATGCACGCTCCTTATTTCAGTAATTTACACAGCTGTCTTCCTCTGTTCATTTAACACCCACCGTGCAACTCCTATCCTAAGCACATGATCAAGTAACATAAAGTAATAAATATGTGCGGTGGCCAGGGAAGCCAAATCAGAAGATACAAGAAAAAAGTAAATTCACAAGTAATGGTGATGAGGTGAAGAATAGAACGTGAATTGTCTTATGCTGTTGTGTTGATCTGTACAAATATCACTTTTGTTGAGTGTTGTGATATATTGATGTTTAAACCTCCATGTCTGTTTCCTGCTCTAATTTCTCATTGCTGTTTGATGAGGTTCAATCAAATTTAGAGACCATGGCACAAATAAAGTTGCAGCATAAATTACTTTACCGCTGGAAGCTAAAGCTGCTAGCCAAATCAAACAAGAAGCTTCCATATCCAGTGTTAGGACTAAAGATGTCAAAAAGGTCAATTCCACTGTTCCAAGAACCATTTATATGATACGCCGTCCACCTCTTTGATTAGATGTGGCCATCGCCACGAGGAGATCCAGTGCTCGGCAATATCTACAGGATCTGCACTGGCTGCCAATGGCTCAGCGAGTACAGTTCAAAGTCATTACCCTGGCTCACCGAGCCCTCCATGGACATGGTCCCATTTATCTTAGAAAGCGTTTTGCTTTCTATGTGCCGAATCGACCTCTGCGGTCTGCTTCTTTCCGCCGGATGACTATGCCGCGCTTCCGCAGAGCTTGTATGGGAGGCCAGTCGCTTTCTGTCAAAGCTGCAGCGCCCTGGAATTCGCTCCCTGCGGACCTTCAGCTTATTCAAGATTTTCAACTTTTTAAAAGACACTTAAAAACACATCTGTTTAGTCAGACCGTCTAATTGACTCCTACCTCTACCCCAGCCCACTTCCGCGCCAGGGCACTCTAGAGTATTAGTGCGCGATACAAATTCTCTATAACATATAACATAGAGACTATGGTGTCTTTAGTTAAAGCCAAGAATGCCGCACTACAATTGTTAGCCCATTTGCAGGTTACCCATTATGCTGCTGCAAAAATATATGTTGGATATGTGAAAGTTCCTATGCATTAGATGAGTTTCAACTAGACAGACATTTTTACAGTGTGGGTCCAATTCACAAACTGCACTTTGTAGCACATTTGGTAGTGATGCAGTAGTACTACAAAATGCTATTCACAATCCTTCAAGTGTAAATCTCCACCTCCACTCCTATCTTTTCTATGAAGAGATCCTCACGTATGTAAGTTTACTACTTTAGTAGTAAATGTGAGAGTGACCAGAGGAAATGGCTGGTAAAGGTGTCTTTACTTACTACTAAATGGGAGGGGTTTAGGCAGGAGTATGGAGGGGTATAAGAAGAGACATGCACTTACCCACATACGAGTAAGCCTGTTGCTATTTACATACTTCACTTCTAACGTTACTACCGCCACTTAGGACCAAAAACAGTAGTAAAGTATTCCAGCTCAGACATGGAGTAATTCCAGCACCACACATGGCCAACCACTGGTACTGCAATACCCTCCCATAGAAATCAATGGGGGTAGGGACTTCAACTAGAACTCCACAGCACATAATGTTAAATTAAATTATTTAAAATCGTGAAAAATATAAATAATTATAATTTAATGTAAACAAATCTCAAAAAGAAACATGTTTTTTATTTAATTTTAACATATTTAAATTGCCTTTTTTTAACTTAAAAATTAATATAACACAAACAATAACAACAATATGAGGTCCCTCTTGAGACAGGAAAGTGACTCCTTGTGCTTTCTGGAACCGCTTCGCAAAAAGGTACTGCCCTGCCCCTGACCTTCTGAGCTAACCATTGATCAACCACATTACCAACCCTCTGAAAAGCCACTGTGCCCTTGCAAAAGTGAGGGGCAAGGCTGAGACACACTTCATTCCCAAAAAGCGAATGGATGGGAGAAGGGCACAAGAGGAGCAAGCAGTGAAAGCAGAGAAAATTTGAGCAGCTGTGTCGTGACCTGTAGTACTCCATCCACAGGGCCCTGGGCAGCTGCCCACATTATCGATGCCTAGCGTGTGTCCCATCAAAACACTGTCCACTCTGATGGGAAACAGCCCAACACATAACATCCTTACATCCTCTGGCTGGTAAGATGTCTCTGTGACTAAACACTTACCGCAGCCATCGGCAAAGGCTTGAAGTTCCAATTTGAATCCTGGAAAATTCCGTACCATGAGTTAAAGAATAATAAAACGTGTAATTAAAATTTTTCAATAATGACAGACGTGGTATAAAGAGCTATAAAATAACAAGTTATTACTACAATATGACATGCAGTGCTCTGCACTGTGACAATAGTATGAAATCAATGGCGCATGGTACAGGCCGCATTTTTAGATTTCTTGAGGTTGGTTTTGTTTCATTTGCAGTAAGTTAAAATATACCATCTCTGGCTTCTGCCGCTGGCAGTGCGCCCTCTAGTCCTGCCCAATTTCACACCACTATTTTACTTATATCAGTCAGATATTGAAATAAAATACATCATCTCAGAGTGTTCTCTCTTTGAATGGGAGCAAACAGTACTATCATCACAGTTGGTTAGAAAAGGGTATGAAGGGGATATTTTAATGAAGCAGTAATTAAAGTTAAAGCATAAATTATGCACAACTCTTCTAGAAAAGAGTAACAGAGGAAAGAGCATTTTATGTACATTTGATTATATTCGACATTGTCTAGAAAAACTAAAAATGATCTCCATTTGAAATTGAGATACTTAGATAAAACATTGAAAACTGTATTCCCTGTAAAGCTTCTGTTTTCTACAATCAGGGAATGGGTTTAAATAGGCAACAAGAGTCAAACTTGAGTTATATATGATGTCATTCGTGTTATGTATGTTCCCCAAATCATCTGCCTCTGCTTTCAACATCTATGTAGGGGAAGAGAAGTAATAGGAGAACCATACACAACACTGCCTCCTCACTTTCTCCTGAATATAAAGAAAAATTCCTTCCATGTACCAACCTTATCCAATGTTCAAATTGAAAAAAAATACTTAGCTTCTTAGTCTCCTCACTCTCTTAATTTACCTTCACTATCTGCCAAAACCAAAGAAATACCTATCCTTCTTCTACCCAACCCCATCACCTTGTTTATTTACCATCTTCCTGTCCAAATTAAAAGAAATTTGTGGCCTCCAGACTCCCACCCTCAGAGTCCCCTACATTTATCCTCCTCCCTGCCACACCCAAAAATATATAAAATAATCCTTGCTTGCTGCCTCCCATTCCACCAACCTCTGTTCCTTCACTCCCCATGCATATCCAAAACTGTGTTCTTTGCTCACACATAAGTGGAGAGCCACCACCATGCTGACGGCTACTCACTGTCATGTCAGTGTGAGTCTGCAGTGGCTCTCACTGATAAAGGAAATGTGGTTGTTGACACAGACAGCATGCCCCATGCATTCAACCAGCTCCCTTGAATATGTGGATACCCGAGAGAGGTGGCAGAATGTGGTCACAAAAATGCTAGAGCTTGGGCCCAGCTAAACATTTATCTCCAGACCAATGGTCTTGATAGCAGCTTGAGAGGTAAAAGGGAGAAAACAATCACATGTAATCTCCATATAGTGTAACCAATTTAGTCAATAATCCACTCTACGACTAAGTCTGAGTTTAGTAGGGTTTAATTATAAATTTAGATACAAATCGACATAGACCAGCCTCAACATTATCATGTAGAAATACAGAGCTACCAAAATAAGTCCAAATCTCCTAAAGAGATTTACCCTATATAATACAAAGCAGAGAACTAACTCTATGATGATAATGCAAATGATCAGGAAAAAGATTTGAGTATTAAACTGCATCAAATGCACCACCTACGGCTGACCCAGGACCACCTCTCCTTCAGGAAACATCTCAAGACCTGGTTTTTCGAGCAGTAGCGAACCCCTCTCCCCAGCGTCTTGAGACCCTACTGGGTGAGTAGCGCGTTATACAAATTACCACTGGTTGATTGAAATGGTTCTTCAAGGTAAGCATGAGCAAGCTATCTCTCCCTACACTACCTTAAAGTGGCAACCATAAACTTAAAAGTGTTTAGTAAAGGTGAATTAGAACGGTGGTGCCAGCTGTCAGAGTCTACAATAGAAGGCACTCCAACCATGGGTCACGTAGCATAAAGCCACACAAGTAGACATATAGATCTGCTACCTGTGAAGTCCTAAGATATTTCTCCTGTCCCTCCCTAAATTAGAGCATATATCGATTGTATTCAAGGTAGACAATCCTACGTAACTCTTGCTAGTACTTTTCCATAGCTCTGGCTCAAAGGGATACTTGCACCACCTTTCCCACATCGATAAGTTGCAACTTAATTCATTTGTGGTCATTCTTCTCCTTCTCCATGAGAACTCGTCTCTATGCTTGTTACTCTGCTTCTCCTTGACAAACTTTGCCTTCTCATACCTTATTATCTAATGAAAACAAAACCCTTCTACGCTAACTAATGCAGCTTTGTCCACACCTGCAGAGGAAACAAAAATACAAGCAAATACATTCTATGTTGAATGATAAATACGAATTACATGTTAGACTTTAAATGTGAGTTTGAACTGAACTGATTTCTCGAGGCCCACTCTACTCAATTTTAGCAATGCACAGGGTTACAGAATACATGCATATTTCTCTACACATAATAAATTAAGCTTCTTAATACATGAAAAAAATTTAAAGGATTAAGAAGATGTCATTCTAAATGTACCTGCATAGAAATAATTCTTGTTACACGTATATCTGTTTGAAGGATGTACGTCGTTACAACGCATGCTTTTACCACGCATGCCTTTACGACGCAACTTTTACAACGCAAACTATTGCAACGCATAGTGTTGAGGGGTGCTGGATAGTGAATAGTTTAATTTACTATTCCAACTCCAGTCCCCGTGGATAGTAGGGAAGGTGTTGGATAGTAAATTAAATCTATTCCCTATCCTAGAGCGCCCCCCAGGGCAATGCGTTGTAATGGTTTTCGTTGTAATAGTTGCGTCGTAAAGGCACGGCGTGGTAAAAGTTGCGTTGTAAAGGATGCTTCCCCTGTTTGAACATTACTCTACCCATACACATTCTATTTTATTAACCTCACAACAGCGCACAGTTTAACTTCTCCTTTCACATTAGTATGTAAATGTTACATAGACTTTTATTATTCACGTTAGTAACATTAATCACACAGAATATATTCGAGGGCTGACTATGCATGATTATGATGCATTTCTTCCGTATCTCAGATGGGATCAAATAACACTTCTCCAAATATAAGATGCCATTCTGCTGCTCCATTTGGGTATCCATAGACCAGGGTGAGGCAGTAAAGCATAGAAAAAGTGAGCCCTTACCCTGGTAATGTCACAACAATGGGAAACAACTTTTGTTTCCCACTGTTGTTAGTCCTTGCTGTGAATAACTTGATTTTTATTCATGCTAATAGCTTCCAATTGAAGCATTACTTAATATATAGAACTATAGATGGGCAGCTGTGAGTTATGGGGATGTTTTTCACCTATACTCAGTTTAGAGGGCCCAAAAGCGAATGATTTCACTTTCCATCTGAGAGAACTCTGTCTGATCCCTGGAGGGAGTGATAGACTGCCTCACTAGGTGCAATTCTTGATGCCTATCTGCTTAAAACTTTCACTAGCCACCACTGCAATATTTAATTTTACTTTCTTTCTTTTAAGTAGGCCAATTGTAGAGAACACTGAACAGCAATGCCAGCTTCAAATTTTTTTTATGGACATGCATGGTACTTTAAGAATGAGCTGTCATAGTTTGAGGCACTGCACACCCTTATGACCTTTACCCTCACTTGTTTATCAGCATTGGTAACCCTACTTGGGCTCACCATTTCAGAAAGATAAGACTTCAAGTGACTGCCATGGGGCCTATTTTGCTTGGCACAGAAAGGAGTGTTCATAACCTGCAGGCCACAATGGATCTCGTGCGCCATTAGGGCAACTGCGAATTGTGGTACAGTCAGAAATATTTTATGGACTTCATTGTTTGCTATGTTTAGTACAAGGAATGCTTGGCCAAGGTGTCTTTTTGTTCTATTTCCCTAAAGTAGTTTACGAATCACATTGGTAGAGGTGCGGTGCAGTGGCCAGAGCGGCTGACTTCAGAACACAGTGCTCACAGTTCAAACGCTGGCGGGAGCTCAGCTCAGCACCCTGTGACTCTGGGCAATAGCTCCCTTAATCTCCTTCACGGCCCCCAGTGCCTTGAGACCCGTAGGAGTGATTAGTTTGCGCTTTAGAAATACCGGATAGGAATGGGGAACCAAAACCAGCTCTGGCAAAAAAATGTTCACACATCCCAGACTCCTCCTACAATCTTTCTCCATCCTCTCTCTCTCTCTCTCTCTCTTTCCCTCTCTCTTTCCCTCTCTCTCTCTCTCTTTCCCTCTCTCTTTCCTTCTCTCTCTCTCTCTCTCTCTCTCTCTTTCTCTCTTTCCCTCTCTCTCTCCCTCTCTCTTTCCCTCTCTCTTTCCCTCTCTCTCTCTCTCTCTCTCTCTCTTTCCCTCTCTCTTTCCCTCTCTCTCTCTCTCTTTCCCTCTCTCTTTCCCTCTCTCTCTCTCTCTCTCTCTCTCTCTTTCTCTCTTTCCCTCTCTCTCTCCCTCTCTCTCTCCCTCTCTCTTTCCCTCTCTCTCTCTCTCTCTCTCTCTTTCTCTCTTTCCCTCTCTCTCTCCCTCTCTCTCTCCCTCTCTCTTTCCCTCTCTCTCTCTCTCTCTCTCTCTCTCTCTTTCCCTCTCTGACCAGTTTCTTTATACCTTTCCCCTCTCCACCTCTCTTGATACCAGTGGCACAACTCGAAATGATGCCTCCGCCCCCCCCTGCAGATTGGAATGAGGACCCCCTAAGTCTTCCACATCTTACAGCCATTCATTGATCTTGGGCTCAATGGGGGCCCTTTGAAGGGTGGGGGGTCCCCTATGCTGCAATGGCTATCTCACTACCCTGCTTGAAGCCTCCTGTGCCTGCTGCAATGAACCTCGGGGAGCTGGGGAGACTGAGAGAAGCACAAGGAGCGGCCTTGGGCTTTCAAACCTGCCCCCAAGGGCGCCACCCCACTGGAAATGAGAGACGTGACAGGGGCTTCCAGATCAGACACACGAACTGCCCTCTCCTCGAGAGCTGGGCAGAAGCTTTCTCGGCCTGTGATGCCCCGCGGCCCAATGAGGTCTCAGGTGTGATTATTGAGTCTCTGGCCCTGCCACCTCCTGAACTAAAATTGACTAATCTCAACTGTGAATTAATTAATTTCTTAAGCTCTGTATCTCTCTGAGGATAGTTGTTTAGAAGCAGCGCTCTCAAGCCCTCCTGGCTTCAGTCATATTAATTGTTAGCATAGCGCGAGCCTCCCAAAATAATAAACACAGCCTGGAAAAGGCATGTATCTCCTTGCTCCGGGCATCCCCTTGCTGGGATACCTCTTAGTGAAACCTTCCTAACGTAAACCAACATGATCTTTCCGGGGGTCGGACTGGGGCTCTGACACACTGAGGTTTGCAGCTCGTTACATTTGTTCGCCATATGGAGAGCCCTCCAGGCATCATATATTGTAGTCCTTCTGTGGCACGTGCTACATACAGATTGGTTGCAGGCTTTTGAATAATGAAAGTAAGAATTGCGAACTTGGCGACACTGTCGAAAACGTGAGCTTGATGAATCTATAGGACTCGCACCATTGGCAGCAGCTGAAGGGGACACCGCACGCTCCGAACAGTGAGTGACTTTTTTTTAAATTCAAATATTTTCATTGCATTTTCTGAAACACAGGATAAACAGTACATGTGTATAGAAGTGCAGTGGCAAAATAAATAACTATACAGACAGAACTTTTCAGTGCTCTTGGAGTAGGGATACAGAGAGGGGGAGAAGAGAAGGCTGTGTAAGATTTAACTTGATGACATGATGACACATAGGTTTTACAAACAACAATCACATAGGTTGTGCAAATCTTGAGATACATATTGTGTTTGGTCGTAATAACAATACATCACATTAGTCATGAGCAAGTGTTGACCATAGTATGGTAACCACTGTCTGCCTCTTGACCAAGTTGTGTACTTCATGGGAGAACCAACAGTGGGGTTGATATACAATGTCTAATCTGGTTGGGAGTTGGACATAAATCATACACAGTGGAATAAAAAGTACGAAAGCCCTATGTGGGCATTGAGGGAATCGAGGTACAATATGTGTTATAAGGTAAATCGGCTGTGAAAGAGAATGTCTTAAGAGAGAGTAGCTCTCTGCTGAGAGATTTGTTTACGATGGATTATAACTAAGTAGTTTGGTGTCTGATGAGTACCATATTGGTCTATAAGGGGAGCACCAGGGGGAGATTTTTAGTGTCTCATTCTCAGCACCTCTAAGGAAGGTGATCCATTCTTCGGAAAGATATCGGCTTAAACTTCTTCCAATTATGTAGAATTCATTTGCATGCTAATATGAGCATTAGATCCAGTAGAAGGCGATCACAGTCGGTTTTCAGCTGATTGTCTAAAGGGCCGAATAGGATGTATGAAAACTCCTGTGTAGGAATAATATTGAAAATGTGTTTAATGTAATCCAGCATTTTACTCCAGAATGTATTTAAGATCGGGCAATGCAAAAGCATATGCGCTAGATTGCCTACATGCTTCTCGCAGTTCCAACAATTGGGACTAGGAGTGAGTCCACCTATTTTAAAAAGTCTAGAGGGTGTCCAAAGTGAGTGCCTTTTTAACTTCTCTCCTAGCTGCCTATCCCTAAGGTAGAGTACATCGCACTGCTGGTGAACTATGAAATTGTTATTGACCAAGGGAAGGCGAGGGGAGCAGCGCAGTGATTCCTGGTAAATTCTCAATATTGCCTTTGTCGAGTCACTCTCCTACATCAAATTCCAGCCAGTCTGAGGCAGCAATTGATTCCAATATATTAGGAAATAAACCTTTGAGTCTTTGGCCCATTAAGCATTTGAATAAATATTTTTTCTGAAATATTTTACCAGAACATTTAATACGGTAAACACATTCACAACTAGAGATCCCACGTCTTCCACGGCGGCGCTGTGGTTAAAAGAATTAGCTAGGTGTACAGTAGCTCTCACGACACAACTGTCCCAATGGCGCAAGGCCATAAAGGAGACCCTGAAGTCCCTGCTGCACAAGGGTCCTTAAGGGGGCACCCAGTCCTTGAGAGGGCCCCCATTTAGCTCAAGTGCAATGCAAATTTGTGATATTTGGGGTGCTCCAGATCCTGTGGTGGCTTGGGCCTTAGGCCCTCGTATTCGAACCATTACGGTAACTAGAACTGGCCCAGGACGCGTGCGCCCAGCCCCTTTTATTTACAGGGTCATCTGACCGGTGACACCTGCGATGGATGGGTGAGGGGTGAGAGTGGGAGCCAGCCCTCAGGGAGTGGCTGGTTACATGTTACATTTATGAGAACACTAGGACATGTCTATTTATGCGGTGGGAGAGGGGATCATTTTGCGTTACGTCACTGCTCAGTGGTTCCACTGCAGGAGTCTGCGCCTGACTCTTTCCTTGCTCGCAGATTCGAGCCCTGATGGGTGCACCTGCTCTCCATAAACCTGTTCCTTTTTTTTGTATTGCATTGTGCAATAACATTGCTTTTTTGGGAAAAATCTCCTGGTAAAGGTTTACATGTGCATATTGAAATTGGAAATCCATCACTGGGGAATACATCACCATGGATACCCTGTAGAAATGGAAATGGAAATGGAATCTTGAGGGGGCGCCATTGCAGACATACACTGCGGAGCAGTAGGTGCATTACATACAACAGGATACCAGGGACTGGGACCAGATAACTTTTCACTAGGGCCTTTTTTTGGGCAATTAAGGATGAATTTGATGGGAACACGTGACCTTTGACAGGTTACTGGATTTGTCCCTTCACCCTTTAAGGATTGCCCTTTTGCCTTGGATGTGGCTTTGGATGTGGTTAGAGTTTTTCAGTGTGGCTTGGGTCTGTTGGTTACACCTCTTTGTAGGGTGTTATATGGGTTTTTCTTCCAGCTCCACAAAAAAGCACAGTATTTTAGCACTTAAGATTTGGGCTCCTGCACATTGCGGGTTTGCGCACCTCAGTATGTGGGAAAACATACTTCATTAGCGTGTTGGCACCCATTCTGATGTCTGAATCTCATAGAGGTGGGGAAGGTGCACACCAATAAATATCACACCCCACGGTATTGGTGCACAATTACGACTAAGATGATCTCCAAATTAGGTAATTTCAAACTAAGGGGCATATTAACAACGGCCTGCGATAATTATCGCTGGCCATGCTTAGCAATAATTATATTATAGCAGGCTATCTCTGGTATTTATCGCCTTGGTAGCGCGTAATTAACAACGCGTTACTCCAGGGCGATACAAATTCCAGAGATAGCGAGGTCATCGCCCTTTTTCAGGGAACATAGCTGGTTTTTCAGCGATGTTCCTTACAAAACGGCGATAACCTTGCTTATACGACCCACAGGGTAATTCACCCCCTATGTTAGGGATGGCTAAGAAAGGATTTTAGCAGACGTTAGGTTTTGGCGAAAACAGCAGTTTTTGCCAAAATCTAATGTGTGCTAAAATCATGTGGGCTGCCTTGTAAATATTGCGATGTAAACATCAGCGATATTTGCAAGGTAGTCCATCTTGGGTACGCCCAGTACCGCCCACTCTGCATCTCATTGGAGATGCAAAGTAAGGCGTTTGGAAAAAGGGGGCATTGTCAGCCAAAAAAGCGGAGATAAAGCCCTTGTAGATATGCCCCATAATATGTAGTTTAAAGAGCTTCTTCAGTTCCAGAAGTACGATTTTAAATTGTAATTGTAAAATTTGTTCAACATGTTACCAAAAACCACACATTTGCTAGGAAAAAAGGTTGGATTTGGTGCTATAACTTACGAAGCATTTCCATTGTATTAAAATCTCACAATAGATTCCTAAATGATACTCATCTTCCCCAAAGGTGAATGCATCAGCCAAGTTACTGTCACGCCAAAGCTCTTCACAAAAGCAGAACCATACAGAGGTAAACCTTCCTCTACTCCCTCACTTTGATGGATATATGTGAGGCTAAACAGTCACCTTTGTCTTCGGGCAGTGTACAAAAAACAGTTTTTTTCTTAAACCTCTTTGAGATGAGGAACTTACGGCCATTACATCTTCCTACACACAAAATGAATGCCCAGTTTATTATCTCCCACGTGAAGCATTATGCCTTGTGCTGCTATTTCTGTTTCAGTGGGATGCAGCAATGGCTGTGCATCCTTCTATCTGATTACAGTATTGCAATATCCTGGAAATTACTGGATTTGACTTACGGTAGTAGTCTTCTTTTAGATCTTCAATCCACTTCAATCCTTTTTAACTTGTTTTAATGTAATTTTTAATGTGATTCATGTTAATCAATGCATTGATATAATCGTTCTTGTACATTGTGCACATTGGTGGATATGCCGCCCTTTTATGATTTTAAACTAAATCGAATAAAAGTAAATTTCAATCAATGTATTGCAATATTCTCACACTCACTCAGGGCCGGCTTTAGCCCTGGTGGCACTCAGTGTGAGAATGTTTGTTGGTGCCCCAATGACCACCACCGCCACTGATTCCCTCACTAGCACCCTCTAACAGTGCCCCTCAGGTTTCCATGACCGCTATCTCTCGGGTGCTTTTAATTTGTTTATTGCGACGCCACCACTCATATGAGTGTAGGGTGCCAGAGCACTTTACACCACACACACTACAGAGAGGCAATCAATCATAAGTGTGTGAATCAGTGTATAGGAAACGTTTTATAAGATAGAGGACTTCAAGGTGTAGGAGTCATATGTCATCCACACTGATAAGCAGGATAGTTTAAGAGTGCTTGGCCTGGAGAAGCACAGACTTCGAATTCAAAACCTAACACCATGGTTGCGGGGTTCTCTTTGATAATAAGAATCGATTTCTTCCCAAATGAACCCTTTTCCAACATTAGGATAAGGAAAAGACGTGGGAAAAGTTCATAACGCTCTAATCTATACCTTTCAGTTTCCTTGCAGCTCTTAGATGACAGTTAATAGCTCACTGTTCTATGTGGAGATTATAAATTATAAACTGCAAGTAACAAAGTATCTGTTAGATAAAAGCAGTAACCCACTGACCTATTTACATTATATGCACTTTGTGATCTGCATGGTACACGTTCTTTGCAGCAGGCATATTAATCCTCTTTGCTATCTTTCAATGAGTCAAAACGTCCACTAGACAAACCTACGATCTGTCTCTAGGAAGAACAGTAATCCCGAAGTTGTCTTGACATTTTTATTGTTTCCTGAAAATTGTGGGTGGCCAGGAACGGGACAGCAGATGCTTTTAAACCATAACTTGCAAACACGACGCCCCCACCCGAAGTCAGGGTCCGGGGCGCTCGCTTCGGTGGCACCGCCCTAGAGCCCTGCTTCACCTTGTTTTTGCTGAGTTGTTAGGTGCCACTAGTTTAAAGACTTCTGTTTTAATCCTGATAAAACATTTATCATAACCCAATTCATTTTGGATAAACAACCTTAGTTATGGTTATTGACTTACAAGACAATGTATAAAATGTAATCATTTAAACATTTGCTTAGGCTTATTCATCCTGCCATCTTTATAATCTGAGTATATATGCACTTTCTGCATATTCATACCATTGCTCCACCTTGTGACCTTTAATGTCCTTGGTTCATTTCAGAAGAATTGATTCTTGTTTCACAAAATGCAGTAAAGAAGGTCTCTATTAGTCTATTTTCTTCTCTCAGGAGATCGCATCCTACAAGATGACGGCACAATGCTAAAAATGCTTTTGAAGCATTTGCATACACTAAGCGGCAGGCACCGCGTGGTGCCTGCAGCTTTGTGTATGCAAATGCACGGGGGTACCACAGGTACCCCCCATGTGCACCCCCCACCTCACCTTCACTATGGGGGCCCACAGGGGGCCCCCTAAGTAAAGACCGCATGCCTTTCCTTGGCGGCATTGCCGACACTGAAAGGCATCTGAATGAGGCCATCATAATATGGCTGGCGGTGTCTGATAGACACCGCCAGCCATATGAACCTTTTTCACCCCGGCCGCAAGGCGACTGGGGCGGAAAAGCGGCAGATGGTGTTTTCTTCTGCCGCGGCACCCCCCGCCATTGTAATATGGCGGGGGGAAATAGGTGGCGGGCAGTCACGGATGTCGGGCGGATCGCCTGCATGGCGGTGGCGATCCGCCCGACATCCTAATGTGCCCCTTAATGTTTCATAGAAATATTTTTCATTACTTTAAATTTCTCCCATTTGAAAAAGAGGACTGTATTTTTCAGTTATAAATATGGCACGGTGTCTACTGGCTACTGGGAGCAAGACGACTGCTGTTTCTAAATTTGACATTTTAACACATGAGAAAATTAAAAGCATTTTTTTCAAAAATGATGAGTTAACTTAATCATTAAGGTAACTTTTCATTTAAATGTTATCCATTTAAAAACATTTGGAACATCATTTTGTTCTTACTCTCCAATATTGAGTTGACAAAGACTTTTATTTAAGTTAAATACCTCAGTGCTTCAGTTCTTCACCTCTGCACCTTGAGTCATAAATGTGACTCCTCATTATCAGGCCCTACTATCTGCAGCCTGAAGAACATAATGTAAAATAAACAGCCTTTCCTTAACTTTAAAAAACAACAGTAACCCTATGCTTTTTTTTTTAATTAACTCAAGGCTGTGAGCTACTCTGAAGGTGTCAAGGAGCTACTGGGAGCTCGTGGTTGACTGGTCGGAGACACCTGTTTTAAAAGAAAAATTTGGTTATTTTAATTTCTGTGAGTTGGCTGTGATTGATTTCACATACAAACAAAACCAATGCTACAAAGAAGGGCTCTCTTGCATTATGTGGTCTTCATTCCTGTCCTGTGTTTGTTTCTGTGGCACATACATAGGAAAGTTGGAGGACTATAACAACGCCTTCATTATAGTCTTAGGCTTGTTTCTACGTGAAAGAAACATGGGTTGGCCAAGATGCCTTTATTAACCCCTTTGTTGCGCCAACGGCTGTCGTGAGCACTACCTCCATAGTGCTGCACACGTCCGTTAGCCGACGCTGCCCCGCCCACTTAATCAAACCACCGTACTGCGGCGGAATTTGTACCGCGGTTAAGCGGTTAATGTCTGCATTTATTTCTAGGTCATACAAATAAATGCACCATATTTACAAAGTGACGCATCTAGGTAGATGTGTCACTTTGTAAACCCCTGCGTCACATTATACCTGCGCCAGGTATAATGTATGCAAGGGGTGGGCGTTCCCACGCAAGTAAGCCTCGTAGAAATGACACAGTGAAATCTATAAGAAGTGGCGCAGTGAAATCTATAAGATTTCACAGCGCCACTTCTAGGATGCAAATGCATCAACATCTTAGGCCTGCCTCATGGCAGGCGTAAGATTGACGCAGGCACATTTCACATGGGATTTCCATGTGTAATGACCCATTGCTGGAGTTGCGTCCCTTTTGTGACACACTCCAGCAATGCGTCATTTTTGTGCCTGCTAACGCGGGATTACTGGTTACTAGTTATCTTACCAAATCCCAAACTTGTCGACTGAATCGTTGGTACCTGTCATTGAGTAAAAGGTAATCTTTATAATAAGTCAAACAATTAAGAACTTCCACCACTCTAAATGACCACTGACCAAATTTAAGTTTCAAAGATTTAATATAAAGTCAAAGATAACTGAAGATACAAACTTCTCAAAATGAGATTCAAAAGGTAAATTGGTATCACTATAAACATAAACTTCTTGAGTAATCTAAGTCTGAAAAACAAAATAATAAGTACAATCTCGAAAACCATCAGGGTTGCCAAAATAGATACAAGTTGCAACCTCAAAGTCATTACAGAAAAGAAAATTAAGGTTAGTCTGTCCCTACACTATACTAAGTGTCATCCCTACTTAGCAAGATCTTTACCCCTCTAGGTGTCAGCCGTGGTGACTTCCTAAGAAGATCACGCACTTCTCTTTGTCTCTTCTCTGATAATGGGTCTCTCCTGATCAGCCTATCTGCCTACCCATCCGCTTCCTTAGGCTCCCAAAATCATCTGCTCTGCTCTCCTCCCGGGTCTCTTTCCCTAATACCAAATCACATTTCCAAAAGAAACGCCCCTTGGGACGCCCCTCACGTGGTACATCTTTGCGCGGTAAACTCCATGATGGTACTCTTGAAGACCCTCGTTAAAGTTGACCTTGGTTCCCAGGCTTCTTCTCCAGTGCGCCGATACCCCCTGAAATTCCTGGAAACTCCTCCATGCCTGCGCAAGGCGCCACTGAACAAAGTCCCTTTCATTCGAGCTGATTAGGACCCTCGCACCTGCATACAGTTCGTCCTGCAGTGGGCCTCAAATTCCAGACTCCACCATATCTTAAGTCGTAAAACACTCTCAAAGCTCTGTGCTGGACACCCCTCGACCTCTTCCCTAACGAGCACATGACGATTTAAACGACATGACATTATCTGCTCAGGCCTACTTGATTTACATGCAGCAGGTCCCTGCACTCTTAAAACGTTAACTTGATTTAAACAGCAAACATTCTTAACTAGCATACGTTTCTAAAATAACACATCTATAAAGCCTATACTTTTAACCCTAAGTTCAATAATACAGTTGAAAGAACCACGTCACCTCATCTCGCATTATTTTAGCAGCACGTTCAGGTTTGCTGTGAATTGCCCTAAGGCCTACACATTATACTGGATTTCAAAGTTACATTAAATTCGGACATGACTCTTTTAACATGAGAACATGAGGTTTTCACATATATTCCAACATTTCTACTTTAATCTCACACCATTATAATTATAGTTACTCTACTTAACATTCTATACATTTCACCACTGAATATAAAACACTCTGTATATTTCACTCCTGGATATAAAACACTCGGGTGCAAAACATGTTTAAACTAACTACGTGCTTGTAAATATGGTGTACTTATACATTTTTTTCTCAAACTTGTGCTCTCTCAGTCCCCCCTTTGATGACCTTCAGGGGTCATCATCACCAAGACACTAAAAATGTAGAACCCTTCAAAGTGAAGTCATGGTTGTGCCACCTCTTTTCATACTCTCCAATGCTTTCAGACTCTTGTATTGAGTGTCCTGCATCGCTGTCAACTCTTCCTCCTGTTTCCTCATAGTTCGCTGCAACCTATTTGCTCTATAACATTGATACAAACGCACCAATCCCCACAAAGTGATTACGCAAATCACAATTATGATGATGGGTTTCAGTATGTACCAAACGATACCCTTTCCTAAGTTGGCAAACCAACTTCCAACTTTACCCATTCCATGACCCACTTTTTCCCACACATTTACCTTTGCCAGGTCCTCAACTTCATAGTGTATGGCAGTGATGTTTTGTATATACTTCTCTAAAGGTTTTGAATTGTCTGGAATGTAAGTACAGCATTCCTGGACCTTCAAAGCCTTACAGACTCCTCCCTCTTTTGCTAACAGAACGTCTAAAGCAAGTCGGTTCTGAAGAACCATTGCCCTAATCGATTGCATCTCCCCTTCTATCAGCATCAAGGATCTTGCAGTACTGGCAGATAGCCTATCTACGACTGTAGCTAACCTCCTGATCTTAATGTCATTCAATATCAGTCCTAAGAAAGGGAATGCAGCACCGAGTACATCTCCAACTACTTCTGCTGCACCCAGCCCTCGCTTCCATCTAGTTGGTATTTCTTTCTTTGGCGTGTCTAAATTCTCAACATGATTTATTTTAGGGAAGACAACATCCAGATAGCATGATCCGTACCAATTATCTGGTAGCTTCACATAGGCATTTCTTCCACATACAAAATATACATTTGGAATTGCTTGCATCCCTTTCAAAAAGTCCTTAGAGTAGTACTCCAATTGAAAGGCATGTTCACAATTGACTTGACCTACATAAAAGTTTTCATAATAAGAGTAACTCCTGTGAATGCACAGTTTCCCCCGTTTCTCCTTATCCAAAGCAATTGGACCAATACTACCTTTTCTTTGATGTGCCCTTTCCTCCTTGGTCCAATCTGTTTCCCATTATCCTGATGCCTTCAAAATCTTCTGCCTCCTGTATCTAGTATCTACCTGTCCTATAAACTTTTTCTCAACTTCTGATATTTGACAAGTCAGATTGTTCCTTCGAGCATGTGAAGTATCTAACGTTCTCCATGGAATAAACCATTTGTGTAATCTGTCTTCGCTTTTGTAATAGTCCCATTTGTTCAAATGCTTGAAATTCGGAACCTCTGGCAATGTCGAGTCGAAATTCGAGAAGTAATACTCGAATCCTTCTCGTCCATAAAACATGCTCAACAACAAACTGCATGTGATTCCATATGTCAACGGAAGATGATGGTACCTGATACCCTCCTCCACCGAAGCTGGTAATTGCATACAAACGTAACAATCCTTCACTTCCATGGCATCAACATATTCATAAAGCAATTTAGCATAAGCATTTGACTTGTAATTTCCCTGTGACTCATCTGTGTGAAGCCTTTTTATTTCTGCATCCAACAACGCTTTATCTTTCTCATTGATGTTTCCCTTCTCCTTAATAAGGGTAGTTTTCGGTGTTGACACTCCCTTATCCTCCTTGACTGCAGTTTCACCCCCCTCGTGTCCCACTAGGAAGAAAACAGTTACCACTAAAATTATAAGAGAAACCACTACTCCTAAAAGTGTAACAGCTATACATTTTGCCCTGCGGTTCGTGTTGCCAGCCTCCATGTTCTCAAACAGTGTAGTTCTTGACTTTCTTCCAGCATTCACTTCTTCTCCTTTCTGAGCCAAAAGTCTTTCTTTCTCGCAATGTCTTTCTTTTGAACACTTGGAAGCTTGACAATTTATTCCGCAAAGCAGTTCAAAGTCCCGTAGAAATTAGACAACCCTAGCCCTTCTCCATCCACTAAAAGGAAACCCCTATCACTTTTCTTCTTCCACTCGGCGCTAGGTTATCTTGCAACAAGTTTACAATTTCTTTTCAAAAGTCTTATTTTCATCTGAAGTTATGTATGACTCAAGGAGGGACACTACGTCTTCATAAATGTCCATCCGAAGTATCATTCCCTCAGGTTCTGGGCAGTTCGTACCACAACATGGAAAGTCAACTTTTTCTAGAATTATTCTCCTTATTTCGCTCAAGACAAGTGGACGGACGAAATTGAGAGTTAACGTTTTTTCAATTTCTACTCCTGGTACTATCAGTTCTACATCCACAATTACAAAGGGGTCCGTTCTAATCAAGATCACTTTCTTCACCTTTCCAGTTCTGCGCCCCTTTGAAGACATTCGTAATATGGTATTAATCCACAACAATAAGCGCTCCTAGCATTTCTACTACTCGCTCAAGCATTTCCAAACGAAGAAGAGTTCCCTCTAATATTGGATATCGTGAACAGCAAACTGGAAACTCAACTGTCTCTAAAATCAATTTTCTTATTCCACTCAGGAGAGCAGGATGAACGATGTTGAGTGTCAGCAACCTTTCGGTCTCCGCTCCTGGCAGTAGAAACCTTATTTGCACTGTGATGATCGGGTCAGTTCTGATCAGTTCCACTTCCCTGATCCTCCCTGTTCTGTGTCTCCCAGACATCTGCAACGAGGTAGGTCCAGTCGGGAGTAGAGTACCTTCTGCTTGGCACTCGCACCCTTCTTGATCTTCTAAGACCCTCCTCGGCTAGATCCTGGATATCTTCTTCTGGATCTGAGTCTTCGGATATAGGAGCAAGCGTTTCTTCTTGGGCCGACCTCAAACTTAGCCTTCTTCTCCTCGCTGGCCAAGTGGCAGCTCCAAGCCTTATTCTCCTATTCCTTGTCCTCTCACTTGGTTCTTGGTCGCTCTGATACGGATCTGAGTCTGAGTCGTATTCACTTCTGCTCTCTCCTTCAGTTGCGTCTTCCGTCTCACTGCCGTCCTGCCTTCGCTCTTCTTCTGAATCCGTTGCGTTCCCAACTTCTTCCGACACCCCCTCAGCTGCCTCAATCCCTTCTTGCGACTCTTCTTCCACTTCCGGGCTTTCGTCTGGGATGGGAGCTGTTCCTTCTAGAGGTGCTGGAACTCTTCGAGTATGGGATGCATGGATCCAATTTGGCAGCCCCCCGCACTTCACCGCGGTGTTCGTTATCAGGATTACCTGAAAGGGCCCACGCCAGCGAACATCTAGGCAGTTCTTCCGGACGTGTTTTTTAACCAAGACCCAGTCCCCTGGGTTCAGATCATGACACAGGTTCCTCGATGCTGGAACTTCAACTGCATGCACCTGAAGGGACACAGAATGGATGGCGTCAGACAGTCCTTTACAATAATCCAAGATCAGATCATCTGTAATATTCAATAGGGCAGTAGTTGGAACTGTAGGAAGTCTCATGGCCCTCCCCATCAGGATCTCGTGGGGAGAGAGACCTGTCCTCCTGTCAGGTGTGCTGCGCATGCTCATGAGCACTAAAGGAAGAGCATCTGGCCAACTCAAGGATGTGGATGCCACTACTTTAGCCAATCTATTCTTCAAAGTGCCGTTCACTTGTTCCACAATTCCTGAAGCTTCTGGTCGATAACTACAATGCAGCTTTTGATCGATATTCAATGTGGAGCACAACATCTTCACTATTTCGCTGTTAAAATGTTTTCCTCTGTCAGATTCCAAAGAGGCAGGCACCCCGAAGCGCGGTATCAACTCCCTGAGCAACAATTTAGCCACTGTGAGTGTATCGCACCTACGTGTAGGGTACGCTTCAACCCATCTGGAAAATACGCATACAATCACCAACACATACCTAAGGCGATTGACTCTTGGCATTTCGATGAAATCTAATTGCATTCTATTGAAAGGCCCCCCAGACCTCCCAATGTGACTCAGTGTGACTGGTGTTCGTTTGCCTACGTTCAGTTGTTGGCAGGTAACACATCGCTTACATACTGATTCTGCTGCTATCCTAAATTTAGGGCAATACCAGGTCTGCCTAAACACTCTCATCATAGCATCCCTTCCTAGATGTACTGGACCATGTATTTCTCTTGCCATGGGATTAGCTAATTCTTCAGGTAACACAGCTCTCCCATCTGCTGAAACCCAAAAATCCATTTCACTTCGCACACAACCTGCGGTTTCCCATGCCCTTTTCTCAGTTTCTGGTGCATTCTTCTGCATTACCCTCAAATCTTCCCAGGAATCCACGGTCTCTAACATCATGCTTAATTCTGTCCTTTCTTCTGCACCTTCTATTTCCACCTTTGAGAAAGAATAATTTTGTTCCGCACAGTAACGTGCGACTTCATCAGCGTATCTATTGCCTTGTGACACAAAATCTGTATTCTTAGTATGAGCTACACATTTTACTATTGCGATGTCAACTGGACCTTGCAATGCTTCTAACAACAGCCGCACAAATTCTCCATTTCGAATGGGCGAACCAGAGGAGGTCATGTAACCCCTCTGAGACCACAACTGCCCGAAATCATGAACCACACCGAAACCATATTGGCTGTCCGTGTAGATGGTGACTCTCTTTCCGTTTCCTGCTATGCAGGCACGAGTTAGGGCAATAATTTCTGCTACCTGTGCGGAATGTACTCCTTCCAGGCAAGCGGCTTCCACAACTCCAGTAATAGTACAAACAGCATAAGCTGTTCTCAACCGACCAGTATCGTCTCTTAAACATGAGCCATCAACAAAATAAATTTCATCGGGGTCAGACAATGGCTCATCCACAATATCTGGTCTGGGTTTCGTGCATAGTTCAGTCACATCAAGGCAATCGTGGTCTTCACATCCTTCGCCTTCTATTACAGTAGGTAATGGCATCAAAGTAGCAGGATTCAAGACAGAGCATCTCCTGAGGGTCACGTTCTCCGCGGCAAGAATAACTTGCTCGTAGCGCGTGAGCCTACTATTGGTCAGATGCTGCGTCTTCGTCCTGGTCATTAGCAATTCAACTGAATGTGGTACATACACCACTACTGGATGTCCCATCACAATACTTTCGCTCCTTTCAATGCTGACACCCGTTGCAGCAACGGATTTGAGACATCCGGGCAACGCTGCGGCTACTGGATCTAATGTAGCCGAAAAATATGCAACTGGTCTACGGGCATTTCCGTGGGTCTGTGCCAAGACTGACAAAGCACATCCCTCTCTCTCACAGCAATAGAGTGAAAATGACTTCTCGTAATCGGGCATTCCCAAAGCTGGGGCACGACACAAATCGTCTCTCAGCTGTAAAAACGCCACTAGACATTCTTCATCCCATGGTACCGGATCACTCACCTCCTTGTGCGTCAGTTTCTGTAAGGGCTTTGCTTTCAGTGAAAAGTTAACTATCCACTGTCGGCAGTAACCCACCATTCCTAGGAACATTCTAACTTCTCTCTGTGTTGTAGGCGCATTCATTTTCATTATCGCCTCGATCCTCTCTGGGGACACCTTACGTTTCCCTTTTTCTAACCTGTGCCCTAGATACTGTACTTCTGTCAAACAATACTGCAACTTGCTTGGAGATACCTTATGTCCATTTTCGGCTAAATGGTTCAGTAAGGCAATTGAATCTGCTTTACAAGCTTCCTCTGTTTCTGACGCAACAAGTAGGTCATCTATGTACTGTACCAGAACCGAATTCTGTGGCAGTACTAGATTCTCAAGATTCTTTTTCAGCAACTGATTAAAGATGGATGGGCTATCTGTGAATCCTTGTGGGATTCGACACCATGTTAAAACGCGATCTTCCATTTTAAAAGCAAAAAGATACCTGCTCTCTTCATCCAATGGGATTGAAAAGAAAGCCTGACAAAGATCTATCACTGTGAACCATTCTGCTTGACATGGTATTTGAAACAATATCACTGAAGGATTCGGTACCACGGGACAACATGAAACGACTATGTTGTTAATTTTTCGTAAATCCTGCACTATCCTGAATTTCCCGCTAGGTTTCTGCAAACCCATGATCGGGGAGTTACAAGGACTACCCACGATTTCTTTCAATATTCCCTGTTGTATCATTGACTCGATCACAGGCTTTATTCCTGCAATCGTTTCCTGTGACAATTTGTATTGAGGTGTTCTTGGAAACTCAACATTTGGTTTTACCAATATTTTTACCGGCTCTACCCCTTAATCAATCCTATTTCCTCTCCTGTGAAATCCCATACTTCTGACGCCACTGCATCTCGTAGGTCTTGGGGAAGATCTTCTATTGTCAGAGTAGGATATAGTTCTACACAAGATTTTGAATTGGCCACCTTAAAAGTAGCATCTTCGTCAGTAGTCTGTACCTCCACTCCTTGCGGGGTGCAGTATATGGTGCAATTCAGTTTGCACAACAAATCCCTTCCTAACAGACATACCGGACTCGAGTCACAAACCACAAACTGATGTTCGTTCATATGGTTTCCTATCTTCACAGACACTGGTTCGGTCAAGGGACTGGTCATTCTTTTATTTGCGACTCCTACCACCTGAATTGTTTCCCCTGACATTGGCAAGTCTGGAACCACCGCTGATCTCAGAGTCGAACGAGTAGCCCCAGTGTCCACTAAGAACGTAGTGGGACACCCTGCCACTTCTGCCTCAACAAATGGCCCTCTCTGATCCACTTCTAGAACTGCCCCGAGGGTACAATCCTCTTCATTGCTCACCCGTTGTCCTGTCAATGGATCAATGTAATAACACTTTTCTTCCTCGACAAACAGAGGCATTTGTTTAAAGACCTTTCCCCCAGCTGCTATCTTCGGTGGCTGTGGGAATTGGGCCCGTGGAGCCGAAGTCCCCCCTTTGGCCACCTTACTACTTGGGACTGTCACCTTTTGCACTGGGACTTCTTGGACCTGCTCTTCTACTTCTAGCTCTCCATTTTCAGGGTTAAAGGGACACTCGCGTCGCCAATGCCCCACCTGGTGACACTGATGGCACTTTGTCGTTTTCTTTAAAGTGGCAAAGTCTATCCTAGGTCTCTGCCCTTCTTCATTATCTTTGCTCTGACCGTTTGGTTTTCGTCCCATTCCCTGCTTCTGCTGGCCACCCTTCCCAGCGGACTGCATTTGCACCACCATCAATTTCTCCTTTAGATTCTTGGCTTTAGAATCTATCTTGTCACTGCAGTACCTCGCATAACGTAAAATCTCATCTAGTGGTTTGTTCTGCCAACAGATTAAATGTTGCTGTATCATCAAACAAATATCAGGTCTCAACCCCAAGACAAACTTTGACACAAACTGCCCTATATCTTTGGGATCCATTACATCTAGTCCACTGTATTGCTTGAATGTTTTCAATAATCTTTCATAAAACTCGTGAACTGTCTCCTTGGGTTCCTGCCTTGTTCGGTCTATTTTCACCCAATCTATGTCCTGTGGTGGTACCTTATCTTTCAGCCATGCTATTACCCTTTCATACTTTCGCATGACAATCTCGGACGGTCCATTAGTCCGAGCATCCCTCACTGGTTCAGTATTTGGCCATTCAACACTAGTCTTGCACGGGGTCCACAAATCAGATGGGACCACGATGTCAAACAACGTGTTCAAATCTATCCACAGTACTTTCGAGATTTTGACAAACCTCTCTACCTGTTTATACCATTCTACTGGATTGTCCCGCAACTTCGGAAATGAGTTGGTAAATGCAGCTAAATCTCCTCTACTCCAGGGCACATGTACATAATTTCCATTTGATATTTCTCGCAAAGGGAATGCCTCCATCTGCATTACCCTTCCCTCAGGGGTCATCACATTTGTACTTCGCCTAACTGTGCCCTTTTTCGACCACCTTTCTTCCCATTTATCCAGTTCCCTCCACACTCTTATCCCTGATACCAGCTCTCTTATGTGTGTTTTTAATCCAGTAGTTCTCTTCTCATCTAGATCCTGGTCTGCGTACTGTAATCTGTGGTTACTCTGCAATGCCCTTGTCCTAGACAAATCCACGGCATATCTATCTGCCAAATCAGTCAGTTTCTCATGAAACGCTCTAGCTTTCCTAGTAATATCCTTTGCCATGAACAATAACTCATCCTGTTCATACAATTCTATCCTTTCCAAAGGCAATGTTCCATCTATTATCTCATCAACATCTGATTTTAAACTGGTAACATCAAGCCTTTTTGCCTTAATTTCAGCTTTCAAGACACTCAATTTAGCTCCTCCATCCGCATCTCTCCCATCCCAGCTCCGAGATCTACGTTTAGGTATTGGTGAGTTATAGGGAGTCCTCCCCTGTTCCCATCTCTCTAGGTCCCATGCCTTTCCATCTTCTCGGGGTGGGTGGTGAAACACTCCTTCACGCCTCATAGCCCCTCTCTCCCCATCCTGGCTAGTTTCACGGGATGCAGGGTAAGATGTTCCATTACTCCCTCTTTCCTCCCTACTTCCCTGTGATTCCTGATTATTCGAGGCGTGGCGGGACCTATCGCTGTTCTCCTTTCTCCAATGTTGAACGTCTTCCCCGAGTGTATGATGAAGGCACCTAAACCTATTCTGAAAAGCCCGTACCGCCTCATCTCCTCCTTTCCCCCAGAGACGGGACATTTCCTCACATTCTACAATCCTAGTATTTTGTTCCGGCTGTTCTCTCTGATTTGTAGGACATGCATCCCCTCCATTCTCTTGACTTTGGCCTTCCCGTCCCTGACTGCTTTCGCTGGCCCCACAATGAGATACAGTCCCGTTACCCCTGCTTTCCCACTCTGGTTCCGTTCTTGTCCTGTTACTCGGAGATACTATGGACCCGTCCCATTCCCTCAAATCAGCTCTTAACTCTGAATAGGATCTTGGCCGTGGTCCCCTTAGATCCATTGGTCCTCTCGGACCTCCCTGTTCTGAATTGGGACCGACAGTTGTGTCTAATGGGGTATTCCATGTTACCGATCCTGGCAACTGCTTCCATGCATTTGTCACGTTATTCCTCCTTTCCATCTCGATCCTTTCTCTATCCAATTGCCTCTGTTCTTCCTCTCTATCTCTCTCTGGGTTATAGATTGATACTATAGCTCCTATGGTAACAGGCACTTGAAGAGCGTCTGGCAATCCAAAGGACTCAACCCTTTCGGTGGCTGGCGTTTTCTGCACCACAAACCTTCCCACTACACTCTGTGCTGTACTAGGTTGAGGTGTCTCCCCACCTTTGATAGGTGTCCATTCCGATATAGGGAGTGGTGTATACCCCTCTATGGCATTCCCATCTTCCCTTGCGAGCCCTCTATCTTCTATCTCCTTAACTCTCGGAGGTGGTCTATCCATTAGCAATCTGTTTATCAGATTGTCCTCCGACTCGCTTTCTTCGTCTTCTTCCATGAGGTTTCCTCCTCCTGCCACCTCCCTCATCGGATACATTTTTTCCACCTCAATAACCTGTACCCTCCACCGCTTTGCTTCCTCATCCCATTTAGAATCTCGTACTGCCCTTACCGATCGCGTCAGCCTTTGTTGACGCCTGTTCAAATTTCGGTCGTGTGCAGCCTTAATCCATGCATTAAGAGCCTCAAACTGTGTTGGTCTGGGCGAGGGTTTCAATGAGGACATGGTTGCTTTTAGCCGATGTAACACCTCTAATTTAAACGTCCCGTACCTCGGGAACTGCATTTCCTCATTCCCTTCCGTAAGCTTATTCCAAGCCCCAATCCATAATATCGTATGCAGCCCCACATTCGTTGCCATATAATGAGCTGGTGTACCCTCTGGCGGAGCCTCTTCCCCGTAATAATGTTCACTTCGTTTACGTTTAAAAATCCCTTTCAAACACTTAAAACACTTCATGATTTCTCTTTTCTCTGCGTTTGTTTACTTCCTGATGACACTCCACCAATCTCAGCGCCGTTCTCACTAACTGGCCTATCCGTACGCGACTTTCCTCCGACGTCACTCTAGCCGCCCAACCAGAGCGCGGCTCTAGCTAACGTCACACCAACCGCTCAATCACAGCGCGGCTCTAGCCGACGTCACCCGTCCCCCTTCGCAGCAGTTCCCCTCCTTTCTCAGCTCGTCTCCTCGGTCATGCACGCGTCCCATTCATACTCTGAAAAATGATTACTTCCGTCCAAGCGATCACCTTTCTTGACTGTACGCCCACAGTCTTTCTGTAGTTGTCACCTTAACTTAGCGAAATATCTTTCCGTTTACTTCCAGACAATCGCCTTCTCCGATAGGTTACTCACACACAGTAACTTTCGACCAGCGTCCGTTACTCATACACTCACTCTTACACTCCCCCTATCTTGGATCCACGGCGGTCAATGGTACCTCGTGACCTCCGTACTATGGTCGACAACTACCCTGGATGTTCGATACACCCAAAACCACTTAAGCTCTGGCCTGAACTTAAGATTTCACCAGTTCACCCGTTTACCAGGTAACCAGTTTAGCAGGTTGCGCGCGCTCACAACCTTCTCTCATTCACACTACAGGCATTCAACTCCGCAAGACATTACAATACAAATACAACACAAAACACCGCAATCTGTTCACGCATGACCCTTTTTATACTCACTCTCCGATACTGCTGCTTTTCTTTCACCGTCTGCACCTTTCGGCACACGATTCTTCCGTTGCTCGTCTCTCGACGTCTAGGGGCCTTGGGGTAAACTAACCTCTCTAGATTACCTTCCTCAAGAAGATAACCATCCTCACTCTGCTACCAACTGCTAACGCGGGATTACTGGTTACTAGTTATCTTACCAAATCCCAAACTTGTCGACTGAATCGTTGGTACCTGTCATTGAGTAAAAGGTAATCTTTATAATAAGTCAAACAATTAAGAACTTCCACCACTCTAAATGACCACTGACCAAATTTAAGTTTCAAAGATTTAATATAAAGTCAAAGATAACTGAAGATACAAACTTCTCAAAATGAGATTCAAAAGGTAAATTGGTATCACTATAAACATAAACTTCTTGAGTAATCTAAGTCTGAAAAACAAAATAATAAGTACAATCTCGAAAACCATCAGGGTTGCCAAAATAGATACAAGTTGCAACCTCAAAGTCATTACAGAAAAGAAAATTAAGGTTAGTCTGTCCCTACACTATACTAAGTGTCATCCCTACTTAGCAAGATCTTTACCCCTCTAGGTGTCAGCCGTGGTGACTTCCTAAGAAGATCACGCACTTCTCTTTGTCTCTTCTCTGATAATGGGTCTCTCCTGATCAGCCTATCTGCCTACCCATCCGCTTCCTTAGGCTCCCAAAATCATCTGCTCTGCTCTCCTCCCGGGTCTCTTTCCCTAATACCAAATCACATTTCCAAAAGAAACGCCCCTTGGGACGCCCCTCACGTGGTACATCTTTGCGCGGTAAACTCCATGATGGTACTCTTGAAGACCCTCGTTAAAGTTGACCTTGGTTCCCAGGCTTCTTCTCCAGTGCGCCGATACCCCCTGAAATTCCTGGAAACTCCTCCATGCCTGCGCAAGGCGCCACTGAACAAAGTCCCTTTCATTCGAGCTGATTAGGACCCTCGCACCTGCATACAGTTCGTCCTGCAGTGGGCCTCAAATTCCAGACTCCACCATATCTTAAGTCGTAAAACACTCTCAAAGCTCTGTGCTGGACACCCCTCGACCTCTTCCCTAACGAGCACATGACGATTTAAACGACATGACATTATCTGCTCAGGCCTACTTGATTTACATGCAGCAGGTCCCTGCACTCTTAAAACGTTAACTTGATTTAAACAGCAAACATTCTTAACTTAGCATACGTTTCTAAAATAACACATCTATAAAGCCTATACTTTTAACCCTAAGTTCAATAATACAGTTGAAAGAACCACGTCACCTCATCTCGCATTATTTTAGCAGCACGTTCAGGTTTGCTGTGAATTGCCCTAAGGCCTACACATTATACTGGATTTCAAAGTTACATTAAATTCGGACATGACTCTTTTAACATGAGAACATGAGGTTTTCACATATATTCCAACATTTCTACTTTAATCTCACACCGTTATAATTATAGTTACTCTACTTAACATTCTATACATTTCACCACTGAATATAAAACACTCTGTATATTTCACTCCTGGATATAAAACACTCGGGTGCAAAACATGTTTAAACTAACTACGTGCTTGTAAATATGGTGTACTTATACATTTTTTTCTCAAACTTGTGCTCTCTCATGCCTACAGATACATCAGAAATACTGACGAATCTGTAACTCCTTGCGACATGATGCGTCATACTGTAAATATGACGCATCATTGGTGTCGCAAGGAGGGCGCAATGAAGAAAAGTGATGCATCGCTGTTTTCTCGCAGCAATGCGTCACTTTTCATAAATGAGGCCCATGACTGAAGGGGCGGCACAAGTGTATGCAGCTCATTCTGTTACACCAAAGTGCACTGGAGCGCAAAAGGCAGCTGCACACGCCTGTTGAACCCTGCAGCACTTTCTATAATACAGCCCCAGAGTGATGTAGACAACAAAAACGTGCAAACATCAGAAATTAATAAAATAAAGAGTGATTTCTGCTACAAAGGAATGGTATTAAAAATATAAACAAAAAGAGATGCAAAGTGCAACTGTGCCCACGCTGACAAAGAGCATTTCCAGTACAGTGCATATTTCCGGCCTGGAGTTATTACTGCTAACAACAACACCTGCATTTGTCCTTAAATCAACAGAAACAGGAGTATTTCCCATATCTGAGCCTTAAAGGGGTAAAGGAGGTGACGTGCTCCCACATTCCTCCACGAGCACTTTCCGCCTCCGCACTCCACAGGCCTCTGGTTCAGTTTGGTTTGCACTCCTCTCTTCCGCCCTAAAAATAGTCAATAGAGTTAATTTTACATCTTTTAGCTTTTGCGCTGAATCATCTCTAAACGGATCTGCAGCGTAGTAATGCAACGTAAAATGATGGGGCCCGCCTGCAGAATGTGTGTGTCTCCCATATCTCAAAGATATTCATTCGCCTTGGGTGGAATGGGGCCCCTCTGAAGGGTTTGGGCTTCCCCTGCGCCGCAGGGCTCGAGGGGCCTGTGCCACCCCCTACTGTGTACCTCCATGTTTAAGAGTCGATGCACACTGTTGCGCACTTAAAAACAATCTCGCCATCTGTCCCAGGGAGAGACGTGCCTTCTGCCAGAGCTCCCACATGTTTGGCAGTAGCGTTTGCTGCTCTTGGCATTCAAGTGCTTCCTGTCTGTAAGAATGGTTAAACCAATTACGGATTATTGTCTCTGTAAATAAATCTGGCTGCGTGGATGCCAGTTTTGTGTTTCCAAAGGGCCGTTTCAATAAATGTAAAATGCTCCGCAGCGATG
The DNA here is from genome assembly GCF_964261635.1 of Lissotriton helveticus. Classification (NCBI taxonomy): domain Eukaryota; kingdom Metazoa; phylum Chordata; class Amphibia; order Caudata; family Salamandridae; genus Lissotriton; species Lissotriton helveticus. The sequence goes on along the minus strand of NC_136059.1, from coordinate 1,169,834,926 downwards.
ATTGTTGGCCGGCTTCACACAGCGTGAACTTTTTTCACCCCACCTACCAAGCCCAGATACTTCTTGGATTTACAAGATGGAGTATGCCTTGTTTTGTATTGTAATTGCATTTATATAGCGCTTATTACCCCTGACGAGGCATCGAAGCGCTTTTTCGGCGAGTAGCACTCTACTCTGTGACCCATAGATGATTAGTGTTGAATTAGTTTAGTGAAAAATGCAAGTACATTTTAAGTGGTGGATATGTTAGTCAGTTATTTGGATTCGGAAGGATAGCAGAAGGATAGAAGAGGAAAGAAGGTTTGTATTTATATAGCACTTCCAACCGCTTTTTTTGGCGAGTAGCACACTACTCCGGAAACCCATAAAGGATTAGTGGTGAATTAGTAATGGTGAAATATGAAAGTAATTTGATTGGTGGATATTAGTCAGTTATTTGGAGTGAGAAGGATAGCGGAGGGATAGAAAGGAAAGAAAGGTTCTCATTCATATAGCGCCTGTTACCCATATGAAGTGTTGTGCGTGTTTATTACATCTACTATTCAAATCAGAGTGAGGCACAATAGTATCAGCCCGTTTAACAAAGTGTCATCTACAGCTAGGTGACACCTATTCTCATTATGAGAGCTCTTGCAATCCCGCTCTCAAATCATCATTACAAAATTTGCAAAATCACGCACAGATATGGGGAGGCTTATTTATGAGCCCTTTGCGCCACCGTTGCGCCACTTTTTGTGACGCTGCAGCTGCGTAAAAAATTAGCCACATTGCACCATATTTACAAAGTGAGGCATCTTTCAATTTGTAAAGGCCTGCGCTACATTATACCTTAGTCAGGTATAATGTATGTAGGGTGGGCGTTCCCCTGCAATAAAGTTCATAGAAGTGCCACAGTGAAATCTATGAGATATCACTGCAACACTTTTAGTATGCCACTGCGTCAGATCCTTATGCCGGCCTCACAGTAGGCGTAAGGGTGATGCAGGCCCTTTCACATGGAGCTTGTCCCATTTAAAAGGACACATTGCTGGAGTTGCGTCTGTTTTCATTGCACCCCAGCAATGTGCCACTTTTGGGCCTACAGATACATCAGGAATACTGACATATCTGTAAATCCTCGGCGCATCCATGGTATTGCAAGGGGTGAGCAGTCACAATATCAAAAATAAAATATCAACCTACACTAATATCGAGGTGACAATATCGAAGGGATAGGATATCGATGTTAAGAATATCGATGGACAGAATATCGACCCTAAGGTAAGTAATATCGATTTTTTTATATCGATGTAAATAATATCGAAGTTAGTAATATCGATATCAAATATATCGATGTTACTAATACCGATGTTACTAATATTGATATTTATATTATTGTTATGTATTTTATTTTGTATTTAATATGTATGTGTTATATGTGTTTTGTTAAGTAGTCTACTTGTTTTAAAATATATGTATACAATTTTTATATGTTAATAAAAAAAATTTAACGTTATTTCTGTTTTTTAGTACCGTAGTGGGTTTATAGGGGAATAGGGTGGGAAGTAATTTAATTATACTAAATTAATTATTAATTTTTAGGAATTATAAATGTATTTTAATCATTTTTTGCATTTAAGTTCTGTAGCGGTTTGTGGATTTATAGGGGAATAGGGTGGGAAGTAATTTAATCGTAATTAAGTAATCATTTATCTTAATTAATTGGTATTGATAATTATATTATTGTAAAATGTATTATTAACTAGCAGCCCGTCCCGACGTTGCCCGGGAGCAATTAGGCTTCAGGGCCCCCTCCCGCCCCGCTTTTGTAACCTGCAGACGTCACTTTTTCCTCCTGTAATTTACTGTGCTTCAGGGCCCCCGCCCGCCCCACTTTTGTAACCTGCACACGTACGTTTACAGCATCTAAAACCCCTCTGGTTACACGTCACTTTTTCCTCCTTTTCCTCCTGTAATGCACCGTTTGTCTGACATTTGTAGTGCACCGGTTGCCTCCTCTTTCTTGTCCTCAGGCTTCCCCGACCCCGGCCTGCCCCGACCCCCGCCTGCCCCTACATGAGTGCCCTTACCTCCGCCGGCGCTGCTCCCGCCTGTCCGCTGGCACCACCGCTCCTCCCCTGCGCCATGTCCGCCGCTCCTCCTCCGCCGCCGGTCCTCTGCTCCTGACGTCACCGCTCCTCCCCCGCGCCATGTCCGCCATTCCTCGGACGCCGCTCCTCCCCGTGCTCCTAACGTGACCACGCACGTCGTGGCCGGCGCTACTTTTGAGGGACTACTTTTTTTTTTAATCTAAAATTTTAAATAACGTTTATTTTTTAAAATTTATGTAGCCTATAACCATCTACACACCCTGCCGATTTCAACGGTGTATCGGGTGTGTAGATTGGCACAGTGGTTCCCGAGTTTACCCGCCTCAAAGCCTGAAAGTTTCTGCTTTATTATAGTAGTATAGATTGGGAATTAATTTTTATTAATTGGTAATTAATTTTTAATAATTGATAATTATGTTAAGTGTATTATTTTATTATTGGAGTGTGTTGTGGTTTATAGGGGAATAGTATTGGAAGTAATTGAAATCTAATTAAGTAATTATTACATTTAGGGGTCGATTCCGATTCGGGAAAAAACGCTCCGAATAGCCGTACGGAGTGTTTTTTTCCCTACGAATTGTACCCTGCAACGTCCGCCGTACGTACGACGAAGTACGATTCGTACCAGGAGCTGGACTCCGTATGAATCGTACAGAGACCATACGAATCAAAACCCCGTACAAAACTCCCTCGGAACCTGCTGTATGCGACATCCGTACGGTTCGCGGCTGGTTTCCCCGACCCAGCAAGTACGATTCGTCTCGGGAACGCACCGCACAACACTTTTTTTACAGGAGCCGAAAACATCCGGAAGCGGAGTTCGCCTCGAAACAGGTACGGAACGCCCCACCTGGTACGGTGCGTACGCCCCATGATCGCAGGGGTACGGTGCGTACCCCTGCAATCATGGGGTGTACGATCATGGGATGTACGCACCGTACCCTATGTTCTCGGGGCCTATGGTGCATACACCCTGCGAACGTGGGGTACGGTGCGGTCACCCCATGATTGCAGGGGTACGCACCGTACCCCTGCGATCATGGGGTGTACGGACCGTACGGTACGAATCGGCCTTACCTGACGTGGACCTTACAAATCGCGTCCTCATACCCCGGTCCAGATCTTACTCGTTGGGTCGTACGGCATGTTTACGATTCGTACGGAGAGGGCTCCGGATACGAATCATACGAACGTTTTTTTTCCAGGATCGGAATCGACCCCTTATTGTTGGTTATTGATAATTTATTGAACATTAATTATTAATTAGTAATTTTTTTAAAATATAATTTTTTGGTTATGAAAATTAATTTATTGTTGTTTTATAATAAATTGGTAATTAAATATTATTAAATATTATGTATTGATACATTTAATTAATATATTGATAAGTAATTATTATTTGGTAATTAATGTTGAATAATTATTATTTTTGGTACACAAAATCATTTAATTGGTCAATATTTGTTAATTGGTAATTACGTTTTAATAATTAATATGTTTTTGTTATTAAAATATTTTATTTTTCAATATTTATTATGTGGTAATTAATATTTATTAATTATTATTTATTGCTGTTTATTATTAATGTATTGTTAATTGATTATGAATTGGTAATTATGTTTTTAATAATTATTTATTGGTATTTGTAAATAGTTTAGAGTTATTTATTAATTAATTATTTTATTATTTAAAAAAATATTTTATTTATAATTATGTTATTTTTAACTTCTACTCTATTCAACACTTTCCCTACTGTTGCACTCTCTGGAGTTGGAATAGTATTTTTTACTCCTAATCTATCCAACACTTTCCCTACAGTTGCACTCCCTGGAGTAGAAATAGTCATTTTTACCCCTACGCTATCCAACGCTTTCCCTACTGTTGCACTCTGTGGAGTGGGAATACTAATTTATACCCCTATGCTATCCATCGCTTTCCCTACTGTTGTACTCTCTGGAGTGGGAATAGTATTTTAAGCCCTACGCTATCCAACATTTTTCTTACGGTTGTTTTTTTGGAGTTGGAATAGTAGTTTTATTTCCTCCGCTATTTAATATTTTTTATATTATTTTAGTTAATGTAGTATATAATTAATTAAAAAAAATGTAAAGTAAATTATTTTTTCAAAATGTATTATACATAATTATTTAATTTGTATTTGGTATTGTTTTACGTGCATAGATGTATTAGTAATTTATAATATTTTTAATAATTTATGTTATTAAAATAATTATTAAAACTGATTATTAAGTAAGTATATATATTATATATAATATGTATATGTTTAATTAATATTTTAAATTATATATTACTTATTATTTGTAAACATTATAAAATATTTGTAACCATGTTTATTTTATTAAGTATTATTTAGTTTATTTTGCATATTTTTTTAAGAAACTCCCCCCCCCCGATATTTTTAATAACGATATTTTTGACATCGATATTCTTTTTTCTATATTTTTGTACTTACCATGTTGTAGATAGCATATCGATATTTTTGCTCCGATATTTTTGTAGGTTGATTTTTTGACCTTCGATATTTTGTCAGTGATCCATTGCAAGGAGGGTGCACTGAAAAGTGTTGCATCGCTGTTTTCACGCAGCGAGGCAATACTTTTCATATACGAGGCCCAAGGTTTTTCCCCACAAAAATCTGGCAGGAAAAACTTGACAAGATTTGTGTGCGGGAAAAATGCAAGAATCAGAGTTTTGCAATAGAGCACCTTACCACACGAGTATAAGAGATAACACCAGAGTTCAAATATCCAACCTCCAGCCCTCAGTGGCGTAACGAAACTTAAGGGGGCCCACCTGCAAAGTGCATGAAGGGGCCCCTTCAGACCACACTCAGGAGCTCTGCTGACAGGGTAATGGGCTGAAGGGGACCCCTGGAGCTCAGGGGTCCCCCGCACCGCGGGGGCTGCGGGGGCCTTTGTCACGCCCCTACCAGCCAGATCAACCTGTATTTCATTGATAGCGGAGTACCAGCATGCTCATTTAGAATCTAGCGGTGTGTGTGTCTGCCAAAACATTTCTGCTCCTGCCTGTTGTGACATCAACACATCGAAGACTCTTATAGCACAATAGATTAAGGTATTTGCCACATCTGGTCCATACAATCACCTTTGGGTGAGGTGTTCACCTTGGCTGGTAAATATCTCCTATTCTGAGATTTTGCGTATATTTTATTGGCATTTTTGCTCGTTCTCTCAACAAACATACATTTTAGTGACCAAAAGTAAGAAAAACAACCATTCTTCCAATCCTCCAATTCCAGAAACCTTCCCCCCTTATATCCTCCCTCCCAATGCAGTTCACTGTCCTTCATACTACTGTCCCCATAATCCTGGTCAATTCTCCTCCCTCGTTGGGTTTTAACTGCCAAGCTTCGATCTCTGATTTGGCTACTGTTTGGCAGAGCAATACACGTATTTGGAATTTTATATAATCACATGAATTCTCTTGGGACATGACAGCACTTTTTATATAGTATTTGCTAAAAAAAGAACAGTCAAGAAGCTTGGCTCCATTGTTTTGTGAAAACCATTTCCTCACCTTTGGCAGTTTTGGCAGTTTTTGATACCTTATTTTTATTTTTTACAGAGTTTTATATAGCGTGAACTTTACCCGAATCGGGTATCAGAGCGCTTTACATAGCACCAGGTGCATTACATGAGGACACATTCATTTGTTTTTTGTTAGGCATGGGGAGATTAAGTGATTTGCCCAGAATCACAGGATGTTCAGTGTCGTTGCCAAGACTCAAACCCAGTTCCCCATAATTAAGGTTGACCGCACTAGCCGTTAGGCCAACTCCTCTCCCTTAGCCTTTCGATCCACAAAAGAGAGAGAATCATTTGCTTGACAGCCAACGAGTGATGGGAGATGAGGAGTCTTTCACTCCCCAACAAAGGATAGATGTCTACTGCTGAGTGTTACTTCGAGGCATTTGGCCAGTTCCGCATCCGTAATTTGTTCTATCCCTGGCAAAACTGAATTCTAGAATAGTTTTGGTGCAAGACCATAGGATATGTGTTAAAATACTCCCCTTCCCACATTCCTGCCAACTATATGAGCTGCCGCCGTGTCTCATCTGGGGCAACGGTGTCTGGGTGTAGTGCCAACTAAACAATATTTTGAGCGCTGTTTCTCAACCTCCTGTGTTTGTGGTGAAGTTGTTCATGTGGAGTAAGATATCCTCACACTGGTCTGTGTCAAGGGTAATTTGCAGCTCTGTCTCCCACACTCATTGGAAAGTGTTGTATATTTATACTTTCTTCAATTTCTTCCGATTTAGAACCGGGAGAGGACAAAGTATGTCCCAGGACCGGAAGGGGACAAAGGTTCCAGAATCACAGTGCCGGGAGAGGACGAAGAATGTCCCAGGACCGGAAGGGGACAAAGGTCCCAGAATCACAGTACCTGGAGAGGATGAAGAATGTCCCAGGACCGGAAGGGTACAAAGGTCCCAGAATCTAACGGGAGAGAATGAAGGATGTCCCAGGACTGGAGGGGGGCAAAGGTTCCAGAATCTAACCAGGAGAGGACAAAAGACGTCCCAGGACTGGAAGAGGACAGAGGTCCCACAATCTATACCAGGAGTGGATAAAGGGTGTCCCAGGACAGGGAGAGTTCACGACCGAGATTTGTGACGGACAACAGTTCCAGTACCACGTCAAGAAAAGTTGTGACAAGGTGGTTCTCTGAACCGGGATAAATGTTCCGCGTTTTGTACCAGGCTTATAGCCCACAGTACTGAGACAGTTTGTCAACAATAGAAATAAAATTTATAAGGGAACTTAGTGGCCCACAACTACAACCAGAGGCCCACAACCCGAGAAAAAGACCCAGAACCTAGTCATTTGGTCCAGAACTTGATTTTGGACTGTAAGAAAATTGACTCCAAATTTATCTTCGGGAACATTCTTCCAGAACTTTTTAAGCCTTAGAGGCACTTGTTGAACTGTTCTATCTTCAACAATGAGCGGGAAGCCGCGATGGACAAACACTGATTGGGGAAAGTAAACTGTCTATTCCAGTTTTTCTGGCCACAATGACGGTTTGTAGAGAGTAGACTGGCTCTTCATGTTTTGTCAAATTGAAGGGGAGAAGGTAGTCATCATGATCTTCTTCATCATTCTCATCTTGATCCTGATTCTCTTCCTTTGTGATCTGGAAGTCCATGAGGTCGTTGACCTCCTACGTGTTATATGTTTTCTTCTTCGTGTTTCTCCATGCTTTAACTCTTACTATGTGTTTGAGTCTTTCATTTGTGTTTTATCTGTAAAGGGAGAAGATGTGTTGTATATTTATACTTTCTTCAATATGGCTACTTGGTGTCTGTAGTCCTTTCTTAGTGTTTCTATCTTCTAACCTAAGAGTGTTCTATCTAGTATGTGAAGATTCCATCCTTGGGAGTTGATGGTCTGGTCAGCTGTGAGGTTTAGTGCTCTGCTGTCTTATCTTATCTTGTAACTTAATAAATCTATCTTATTAACTGAAGACGTGTCCTGCTGCCTACTTAATCTATTTACAACAGAAAGCACCATTTTCATCCTTAAGCCTGTGATTGAGCATTTGTATGTTTTGGAAGTATCATGGCTATCTCCAGTGCATGTTAGGAGATATTTCTCAAAGGGCGTCACAACTCTAGTCACCCCTCGTTTGACCTCTATTCTGTGTTTCTAACTTCAAAATGAGGCACAGCATAATGGTTTGTAGTTAACATACCAAATTTCACATGTTTTAACATTTTTATAGGCCTCTTACCCTGATAAACTTCGGCAGGATTGACTCATCAGAATGTAAAAGGGGAAAACTGCAAGCATGTGATAATTATCAAACAACCTGTAATTTCAATCCCTGTGCAAATCTTTACATTTGTCTTTTGGAAGCCAGGTTAAGTTCTGCCCACTAGAGGTTGATGTGGAGGCTAGATGACATATTCAGTTCAATTACGAGTTTGCCAGAAATAATCAGCAAACTTGCACATATGGTAAATACTGATTCCACAGGGTTCGGTAAATAACATGTGCATTAAATAACACTGATTAGGAGTTTTAAAATTCTACCTGGAATCAGTATTTACCAAATTTCTTAAATACCAAGTGCGTACTATTTACATGTGGTAAATATTGCACCAATAAAGAGCACAAAACAAAACATCAGGAAGTGCCCATTTGCAGGCCCTGGAAGTTTCTTGAATGAGAAACATAATCCCTACACAACAGAAGCAGCCAGAGCAACAGACAGAAGGACTTCAGGAGATCACCACCAGCAACTCCTTCCTGGGTGGGCCTGTGCAGGCATTCACTTTGTGTGGACTAAGAACCTGGATACAAGACAAACAGAATCCATTGCCATCCTCTGATGTCACTCAATCACTACAAGTAGAAACCTGGCAAACTCTTCCATCATGGACCCCAACAAGGAAAGGAAGCATACATGTGTGGATCCTAATCCAGCGATCCGGGTACAGATGATGGTAAGATATCAGACTGTCTAGAATGCCATCTCATGCTGAAGGTGCCACTAGAAAGAAATAAGAACATGCCTCTGGGAATAATGGATAAAATCAACACTATTAACCTATACAAATAGTTATGACCATCCTCAACACATCTGGAGTGGAAAATATGAAAGAAGGTCTTGAGGTTGGAGGAATCCAAGGTAACAGACATTGGAGGTGTAATAGAAGTACACGCAGTTGCTGAAAAGTTGACTTGGCTGAGAATCATCATCATTTGAAGAGTGAGTGATGTAATTTGTTACACCCATATTCACATTGATCCACGTATGTGCTGCCATGGGGCTAAAAACCCATAACGGTATTGTTGGAATGTGTTGAGACTGAACTTCAAAAGTCATATTGCATTTACTTTCACCCGATCCATAAGTGAAAGTGGTGAAGTCTAGAGGTACAAACGTGCAGCTCACTAGCGATGCCAAAGGGCCATGAAATTCTCATCCATGTGAAAAGATAGATTGTTACAGCCAGATGTTGCTCAATTGAAGTATGCTCAGGATGGTAGGCTGTCCGATGGAGCAGGACACTGGTGTGGCTGGGGGCATACTGTCCATCTCTGTACTTCTTTTATGTTCCTTAAAGATGTTTCTTCCAGTAGGTTCTTCAGGCTGTAGTTACTTGTACAAAAGGGGGTGGCGATGGACGGAGCATCTGAACCAATCAAACACTCACACCCAGTCAAAAGATCTGGGTTTGTTCCATCACCATTCTTTAGCCCACTCTGCCACCCCAGTTCAGACATGGCTATATGCAAATCAGTCTGACCCTGTGCCTCATGGGAACAGTCCATCCCGAACTGCCAAGCCATGCCTTCCCTGGACCGGAAACAAGCTTCCGAGGACCGGTTTCTGGCATTTCAGCCATCTTCAGCCCGGCTTGCTTGAATACAGTGGCAAAGTGAGCAAGGGACTCACGTCTGTAGTTACTTGTAGTTTGGTTTCCATCCACTTGCATGCATAGATTCTTCTTCAGGTCCTTTAAAATACTCGCCAAAATATGTTGTGGAAGAATGACCATGTAGATATTAAGTTGGTTTATTCAAGATAGATGTTATGATGTAGAGCCCCATCAGAAGCAACCTTCCTGCTGCTCAGCCCATCCTCCAATTGACTCTCTCACTCACCAACATTCCACAGCCACCTCACACACTAACATTCCATCACCACAGTCACACTGGCTGAGCAGGCGGTATATCATGGATATTGGCATGTTGAAGAAGAGATAGAACAACCACAAGCAGAGGGTGGATTAACACCACAAAGCCATGGAGAATAGAAATGTGCCAGATTGATGCTGATACATTAAGTTGATATTAGACATACATGTCATGATTGTATGCACAGATGCCATGTGTACACATCATTCAATTCTCTCAGAGTAGACAAAAACAAAGTTAATTATGGAGCCAGATGGCTGCTTGAAGCTTCAAATTTGACACCAGATTCAATTCCACCTGCAAGAGCAGAGCCCATTGCTTCCAAAGAGGACACGTATGTTCTGACACAGCTGGTCCAAAGCACCTTTCACAGTCACAATACCCAGGGAGATACTTAGGCCTTGCCATTGCAAAGATAATGGTTCTGCACATACCACCAAAGTCACGTTCATCCCTACAAAGGCAACAAACGTAACCTTTTTGCCACGGCGGACATTCCGTCAGGGCGCAGCTGAATCCGACGCGTGTGCAGATCGAACGCCTCCCGGCCATACGACCACACGCCCACCGTGACGTCGGACGGCCCCCGGCCATCCGACGCATCGAAAAGGTTAAAATACTTGCCAGTGTATGAACATGCAGATTCCATTAAATATTGGTCGGTGCTCTCTGAAAATCCATACTCCTGATAACTTTTTGGTGTTGAGGCAAAAATATAGCCTTAGAAAATCTTCCACCACTTCCTCATTCTCTACAACCACCACCAGCTGTGCAAATACATTAGTAGAAGGTCCTCATCAATTCATCCCAGCAAGAGGCCCATGAATGTACATGGGCAATATCATTAATTGAATTTGTCTTCCTTCCTCATCACATGCCCACCAGCCTCAACATTCCTCTCCCAGGCCACCATGTAGATCAGTCTGCATGGAAGCCCCACCATAACCTTAAACACTCTCATCTGCAGAGAAAAAAATAATATTGTATAGTAATGTCAATAAGAAATTGTCGGTATAAAGGGGATGGACGATGAATGGAAAATAATGTTCATGAGGGTGGTGCTGGGTTAGAGAAGAAGCAAATGTATGGAGTGTTGTTGGAGTTAGGTGGGGTATCCTATCCTATTGAGTTTACCCTTTTATCCCACAGGATTTGAGGAAATCTGTGGTAGTTGCCTTCGTCCTCTCACAGCTCAATTACTGCAATGCGCTATACATAGGCATTGATAAAGCCCAGAGGCTAAAACTGCAATCCATACAAAATGCTGCTGCTTTGTTACTGCTTAACATCCCTAAAGGACACCCTACTTTGGCTGCTATCTGGTCACTGCACTGGCTCCCGATCCAGTAAAGGTCGGAGTTCAAGGACCTGTGCCTTATTCATGAGACCATGCTCGGCGGAGGGCCGGCCGACTTTCATAATCTTTTCTCTCGGTATTCCCCTACCAGAAACCTCAGATCATTGGATGCTGGTTTCATTTCCACCCCTAGGATTCGCAAAGACAGATGGGAAGACAGAAGTCTGACCCACTGTGCAGCCAAACTCTGGAACTAGCTGCCGATTTCCTTGAGATGAATGTCCAACAGGCTACATTTCAGGAAGGCACTAAAAACATGGCTGTTCCCACCGCCTTAACTTAAGTCATAGCCGTGCAACTGCCTTATCTCACCTCTCAACGCCAAGACGCTTCGGCATTCGAGCGCTCTATAAAACCATATCCTATCCTATCCTATCCTATCCTATGGTAACAGGAACTGATGTTCATAGGACCTCTATTGTAGTCACGGATTGGCAGGAGAATGGGCGATTTTGTTCATGGAATAATGTCGAGGTTCATGACAAAAGAGAATAGGGAAGGAATTACATGAGTTAGATGTTCATGGGATTTATGTTATAGTGAAGGAGGATAATGGACATTGATGTTCAAGTGGATATTGTAGAGTTGATTAGTAGGATAAAAATGTATACATACATATACATACCCTTTGAGATCAGGAAAGGGGCAGTATAATTGTAATTGACGTTTACGGCGGTGTTCCAGATGTTATTGAGGGAGAAGGGGAATTGGTATTAATCGTAGTGGGTCTGTAGGGGGCAGAAAATGGTGAGTGATAGTTGTGGGGGTATTGGACCACTGGTAACGAGAATGGTAATGGATGTGACTAGAGTGGCTCTTGGGAGTAGTATGCTGTCTCCAAAATCCTATCAAATCTCTCATCCGCCTCCAGTACATCAATTATGATCTGGGAATAAAACAAGCAAGAAGCAGTGACATGACTGTTTGGGTTTGTGTTTTCTGTAGAGAATGTTGTGTCTTTAGTTCTCCCGCTCAGTGCATGATGTGGTATTTTCTCCTGCTCAATCCAACCAGAATCACTGCAGTGCCACGTCAATTTGAAGAGTTCCTTTCTGGTGGCAAGCTTGTCTGCACGGTGGGGGGTGTCAGGTCTGGAGACCAGTGGACGGAGCTTGGAGGCCAAGGAGCATGTTAAACAGAAGGTCTATCTTCTTCCGCATGACACCTTGACAAAATGATATTTCCTGAAAAATGGAGTGGTAAGCCTTGATTCTATTCCTATCCAAGATGTATGCTCCCCCAGTATTTGTTATCCAAGCTTCCCCATCTAAGAATGAAACCTGATAATTGCTGTATTTACTACCCCACCTGCAATCAAAATGGCCATTTTCCTTTCTTGATCCCTAGTTTTTGCTTCTATTCTCTGCAGTAGCATTCTGAGCTAGCTGTCTCTCGTGGATGATATGTTTGGCTCTTTCTCAACTCAGAAAGGGTAGTTTTTGTGCTATTCTTTTTCACACTTCTAATAGTCATCATCATTAATCAAACACTACCAGTATGACCAAGGAGGTTTCTATTGCTTTTTCATGCTAACTGGGGCCTGGGACCCTCTTAAGAAAACACTTGACAACTTTCCCATGCATTCTAAGTGAGGGTGCCTCTGTTGCTACTGGCTGGAGTCACTGTTTCCTTGGGCCATTAAGAAGGAGACAGGAAAGACCTTCACTGTGTCAAGCCTTTTACATATTTGGTGTTGTTGACTCCATAGATCTAGCCATGTCGTGATTATGTCTCAGGGCCTGGCTCATGAATTGCAACAACTTTGCCTCAAAAATACAACACTCAAACCAACCTTACTATTGAGGTCTACAGACATCTCAATATTCCCTTTTCGTGCCCTTTGTTTTTCTGGGAATTTAGTGAAGTTAAAGGAATTTTTAAATCTCCTAACGGTACATTTTGGTTTTCACCCAGTTCCAGTGGACTTTGTGGACTTGTGTTTCTCCTGCAGGGCTTAGGGTGAAACTTGAGCCATTACAGCACCATCTTGGCAGCTGGGAAGCACTGCGCGGTCCTGGTCCATCCACAGATTGCTGTCTAATTCAGGACTCAAAGGTGCTGCTGGGTCCCAGGTGATCTCTTGCTCACACTCCCCTCTTGGTCAGGGGAGGAAGTAAAACACCCGAAACCCTGGATGATTGGGATGCCGGCCAGCTGGGCAGCAAAGGAGTGAGACAAGTCTCGCTCCATGAGCCACGAGCCACACCTCCAACTTCCAATGAGTTTGACAGTGAAATGCTCTACACAAATATACCCCAGCAAACTACTACAGAGTCAATGGAACATGTTGTAACGGGGATAAGGATGTCTATGGCACTTCTATAAGATCTGTGATGGAATGCATTGAGCTAGGTATAACCAAAACTTCCTGTCACCTTGAGATTAATTCTTTCACCAGATAGAGGCAAGCTAGTGGCATCTGTGTTTACCGCAGGTTTGGCTAACTTGTATGTTCATTTGTTGGAACAATCAGAGATTCTAGGGGTTTCCAACTACAGTAGAGCTAGAATTATACTTCAATGTGCAAGCTCTTGGGGAAATTAGATGCAAAGTGCAACAATAAAGTCTGAGACAAAGGTGATTGTGGCAGGGAAATATGATTAGCCCTTGGCACTTGTTTAAGACAATATGACAAGTTTAGATATTTCAACTATAATGCTTTTAGTGATTTTGTAATACATATTTATATGCATGGTTAAAATTTGAGATGTTAAGTATTTTACTCAAAAATGTTAGACAAAAGCTTTTTATGATGAAAGTTAGGAAAACATCTTTAATCTTTCATCACAGAATGGGTGAATATGCAACTGTGCAAAAAGTGTGTAACAAAATTAAAACTGGCTTACTAAAATGCTAAATATAGCAACTTAAAAACACAAAAACGGATTTAATTTCTTTTAGATTCAAGAAATGCTATTAGTGAAAGAATACAAGGCAATACAGCCCAATACTTGAATCACAGCTGAAGTTAGACCACCAGGTCAAATGTACTCCCTTATTAACTCTACATAACAAGCTAGTTTTTTTCTGAAAACTGCACTAAAATTGGCAAACACAGCAAATCATTCCATGTTGGGTCCAGCGGCATAACAAGCATTATGGCTGCCTTTGGCGGTTCCCGTGTTTGCCACCCATCTGCGACCAAATTAGCGAACCGGGGGGAGGGTTTGGAGGGGGGGGCCGGTCACGATTTTTTTTTTATTTGCCGCCCCTCGTGGGCAATTGAAGAGCAGGGGTGGGGGTTAGGGGACCTATTGCTGTCCTGGAATGGCAGGTAAGAGTGGGGGAGGCTGACCCCCAAAACTCATACCGTCTGGGGCGGACTGCCCCCCTGCTACGCCAATGGTTGGGTCCAATAACCTGAAGGAGAAAGAAGTGAAGAGACAAATACAATTAAAACAGAGAAAAGTCAACATGTGTTGTCCAAAATCCAGAAATCAAACAAAACTTTGGAGAACATGTCAAAAAGATGGTGTTCTACTGTGAGTAAATTCAGTTAGTGTGCGAAGTCTGGAAGAAGTCCCTGTAGGTGTGAGCACAATAGCACTAAAAAGCTTGAGTGAATGACTATGAGAGTGAGTGAGAGAACAAGCGAGTGAATGAATGAGTGCAGTGTTTTCTGTGGAGTGAAGAAGTAGAAAAGTAGTCAGGAGGGCCTCTAATAGGCATCAGAGAGAAACATGCCAGGATAAAACCACAACTGCTGCACTTCCTGCCCCAATTCACCAAATGTTAAATCACATTTCAAACTAACCTCCAAAGTGGGGGTTTTGTTTCTAAAAAGAAAAGTAACAATGGTCCTGACATGCAGATATTTTTCACCCTGTGCAATGGCCCATTGGCAATTTTTGCGTATCATTTTTGCTAGGGCAGGAAAAAACAGTCACATTTCTCCCACTATTAGAAGAGCACAGTGACCGCCACTGTAGCCTCGCAGCACGACTGTAGGTGACAACTGGGTTGAAGGTTTCCAATGGCCAGCAGTGGTATTGCCATTGGAAACCAAGCTGTTCCCTTGCATCTAAATGGGGTTGGAAACTAAGCAGCATATTTATGAGAGGGCAATGTCACCTTTGCACCATGCAACATGGTGCATGCATGAAGCAAACCTCTGAGACAGATTTATGAAGCCACGCAAAGACACTTTGCATGGCTTTGAGTGGCTTCAGAAATCTTTAGTATCGCAATGTAGCCCAAATTGCTGCGTTGTGTTACGCTGCCCAGGGTAGGCGTTCCATGGGCTTGCAGTGGTTTTTTTTTACACTCAACTTCCATGGATTTGGATGCATTCCTAGATTTACTAGAACTTGTAAACCTGGGAATGCGCCAAAACCTTATGCCTTCTTATGCGTAACAAGGAGAAATTCCGTTATTCCTCCTTGTTACTTCCTCTTTCTATGTGTGCTGCATTTTGTAGCACATTTAGGAGGAATATGTCTCAGGGAATTGTTTTTGTGCAGGATGTCGCCTCTTCCTGCACAAAAACCATCCTGCATGCAACACAGGCACCCTTCCACCACTGCGCCATAGTTTCATAAATATGCCCCAAATAGTTTAGCATGGTGCCAATTCATGGTGGTGCTCCACCAAACTCTAAATGTAAAATGTAAATGTAATTTGTACTTGTAAAGCGCATGTATAAATTGGTATACAACTTATATTGAATATAAACTATGTTAATCCTTATTGTCAATACATTTTGATTCCTGATCATTTGCAAGGCATTGTCACTTGTGCAGTTCTTTTCACACACAGTATTTTTCACATATTAACAATAATGAAACAAAGCAGAAGCTTGTGAAAATATGTGTTTGATTTTTACTTAATTTCCAAGTTAATTAGAAGAATTAGCATTGCACCGCGGAAACTATTAATTTTACAAAACCTAAATGTAATGCCCTGGTCCCAGAGATAGCTGCATAAACTAAACAGTGTTCATTTAGACACTGTTTTCTTTCTGTTCTTGCAAGGGCGGTTGGTGATCTTCGAAAGTGGTAGGGTGTAATACTTCTCCTGAATTGTAGCAATGTAGTGAAGCGAGAGAGCCTGATCTCTTCTAAGGGGGATACGAGGGGCAGGGGGTAATCCCCCCTTAGAAAATTTAGAAACGTGATTGGGTCAAATAGTGCGTTTAAAACCAGAGTTATGACATACATTTGCTAAAAAGGCATATGCTCCGAAAGGGCACTCATTAAATATTAAAGCCCTTTCATTGTGTGTAAGCTAAATGAAACCTGAAGCTCTTCAAGAGTTGATGCCATTTTTAGGTCTTGGCTGGTGTTGGAGCGCGCATGCGCTCCTCGCCTGCGAGAGCTATAGTGAACAAGTCAGTTTCGAGAAGGGGACTCTAGCCCCTACCCTCATTTCAATTGGGTAGCATCAGTGTTTATGGTAAACTCTGGCTTCCCATTGGAAAGGAGGGTTTTTCGTTGCCTCCCTTTTGCTTTTTGCCGCACTGGCTCACCTGATTCACCGCTGTTGTGAAGACTTTTCTTATCTGCTTGTTTATTTAATAAACAGATAAGAAAAGTCTTCACGACAGCTGTGAAGCAGGCAGGGAGCTCAGAGGCGCACAGGGTCATGGGGAGGACAAGGCAATGGCGAGCGCTTGTTGTTCGCATCTGTTTGAGTCACATGCTTTGCTGCGTGCAGTGTGTAATCCCAAGTCTTTTGCCTGGTTGTGCACCTACACTTTACGTGCAAGCAGTAACGTGCCCAGACATGTGTGGAAAGTGCCCTTCTGAGTTCCACCCCAGGTCCTGTAAACTGCCGGATTTTCTGCGGGTTTGAGGAATTTGGGCTGTATCAAAGCCATGTGTCATGTGCATCCGCTGGCTGCAGTTGCCTCTGGCCTACAACTGAGTCGTTTGATTTTGGTGTCTTTTAAACGCGTCTGGACGAACGTGTGTTGTCCAGAGCTTTTCCTTTGTACGTATTTTTGTCTGTGTGTTTTACTAGACATCTTTGCAAATATGTGTGGCAATTTGCAGGTAATTGTGTATTTCTGCGAGGAGCTGCGATTTCCGCCGGATGTTTGAATGGCCTACAGCAAAGTGGAGAGATGGGGGTAGGTGGCTGCACCCTGCTGGAAGTATGTGTGTGTCCCGGGGCTACATCTTGTCAAGCAATAATTCAGTTACATGATTACCCTTTCTAACAACTTGCGCTGTTGACCATGCTTTTAACCTGAGGTTTTCCATGATTACATCTGACACCCGCTCCCGCTGTCCTCGTGGTTGACTGCATGTTTCAGTATATGCATAGTTTGCGCAAAATGCCTTATGAAGTTTACAGTGAAGTAATTTTGTAGAGGTTAAGCAGTATGCCCCGCTCTCACATACCCTCCTTCTAAATCCCGTCACTAACAGACAAATTCCAATCAAGAAGTGATAGGAAAGCGATTATTCATTACACCAATGCAAGCATTGTCACAACGTTACGGTAAACAATGTCAGTGCAAAAGACCACGCCAGGGGGCAAGTTGTAAACTGTGGCTAAATTTGCCCTCCACATTCGTCCCGGCTGGTTTGGACTTCAGTGTAATCCTTTGTCCCTAAAAAGTGAGTAAACTGAATGGCGGGTTGGGGGTGGGGGAGTTGTTATGGAGCGTTGTGGAAATACTCAATTAGATGCTGATTTTGAAGTTCATGTTCTAACAAGGCTCACAGGGGATGGTTTTAGTGAGGAAACGTAGCAGAGGGCCTGGGTGTCCCAGGAGACGATAGATGTTCACAGCAGACCGCTGAGTGATTCAGTACAGCAGGGGGTGCTGGCGGGCGGGTTTAAAGTATTTCCATCTACAGAAGCAGCTGTCCCGCTGTGAACCTGTGCAATGCCAGTTCTAGCGATGCGCAGGCCCGGTTCTTCCTTTCACTGGAAAACATGCATTGAACCAAGAGACGTGTATACGACGACCTTATGCTTCAACTGTAGCTCTCCAATCACAGAGTATATTTTGCTAACAGTGGTGGAAATTCCTCTGGGTCGACTGCCGACCTCAATGCATACAATCACTGGTACATGGGGTTATGGCCACCTACAAAGCATCTAGCAGTATATACACTGTAGACAGAATATACAGGCCTCTCAAGGTGCACACTCCCATGCCAGAGTATAGCATCCTGATCTTGATCTTCCTTTAGCTTCTGGGACGTGTAGTCCAGATTTAATAATGGGATGACAAGAACTACGAATCCAAGGATACAACAAGCATTGAAAATGCAATAGGTCTCATCTTTTATTAAATTAAAACCATTTGCTTTGCTATACAATACCATTAACAACACAAATGGATTTAACTTAATCAAAGGCGAGATCTATTGCATTTTCAGTGCTTGTTTCCAAAAGTGCCATGGGTCAGAAATGTATGCCAGAAATCGCCTTCATTATGGCAGATCTACTACTGTCGCACTGAGGACCACTAGGGTACCTACAATCAGGGTGCCAAAACACGGGAGAAGACCGTTGAAGCCAGCTATTGATCTTAGTAGGGTGAGACTTGTACTCATTTCTTTTTGATTGTTTGTGTTATCATACTGTGACCCAGCCTTAGTCGTTTTTTATATTTCTTAATAATTCCTTTTATACTTGATTACCTTCTGACTAGGTCCACCTCACACTTGCTGAATATAGCATGCATGTTTAATTAAGAACCAAGCACCGGTGATCTAGACTATTGTTGAAATTGACTAGGGTATCAACACCAATTTTTTGTCATCCCTCTCTAGGTCCCACTAGGATACAGCAGGACCTCGCGGCCTGCCCCTAAGTTTCCTGTTGAAGGTAGTATTTGCCCCTACCACTTCGTGTAGCATAGTTTTTCTTTTCTAGGTCCTGATGAATTGCTATAAGAGCATGAAACATGTCGACCACTAGGTAGACCATACATCTTTGGATCATTGCACCAGAGTGTATTTTCTCCTCACTGTTTTTATTAAGGTAGTTAACCACACTCCCTGAGGTCCGCCATCATGCCGACGTAGATAACGGCAACGCACTGCCGGTAACCCGGAGCCATCACAATCATTCTCAAGGAGTCGTGCCAAAGTGAGAGTAAGTGCATAATAGCCTCACCGGGCCCGTTAATAACAGGTCCTCGGTAAAACTAAGTACAAAGCCCCCAATCCTGCAGGGGCCTCAGGAAATGATTACGGCTAAGATTCCATGCGACAAAACGCGAGGTTAACGGGTCAGAGGAGGCAGGTCGCCACCGGCACACTCATCCCACAAAGATACCTCGCATGGGCTTGCGGCGGGGAAGGCTGATAAACGAAGGTGGCTGCCACAACATACTGGACACCCCGGGGTTGCACTTACCTGTCCACAGGACGGACATAGACCGGAGTCCTACCCACACGTGGTTGGGAGGAAAGAGAAACCGGAGCAGCGTGCGAATCGTCTCCACTGCTTTTTAACCATTCCTAAGCATTTCCTGTGTCATCCCTACACGTGCTAGGGGTCTCGGAATAGCCGCGCATGCGCGAGAAGGCGCACCAGGGCGGCTGTATCACAATGAACAGCGCATCACAGGCTGCACAAACCTCCCTCTCTAGGTCCCATTAGGATACAGCAGGACCTCGCGGCCTGCCCCTAAGTTTCCTGTGGAAGGTAGTATTTGCCCCTACCACTTTGTGTAGCACAGTTTTTCTTTTCTAGGTCCTGATGAATTGCTATAAGAGCATGAAACATGTCGACCACTAGGTAGAACATATATCACTGGATCTTTGCACCAGTGTGTATTTTCGCCTCACTGTTTTTATTAAGGTAGTTAACAACATTATTAAAAATACTTTGTGGATTACCTAACCTTTTTTAAATTATCACCTCTTACGTCTACACTTCCCCTAAAGCCCTCACACCCACATGCACCAACTGGCAGGAACAAAAGATCTCCGATAAAGAGCCCCTTTATGGGTGCCTGTCAGATATTGCACCGCCAGTCTGACGAGGAGCAAAACCCAGATGATGAAGCATAACACCTAGCTTGCTGGGTGTGTTAGGGTTTTAGTTCCGGAAGGGGGATTCCCCTCCCTTTCCCACCTTTTGCTTGGTTCTTCTATTCTCACCCACTTTTGGGGAACGATGTATCCTTTTGTGTTTGCACAGCCCTCTCAGCTAGCAACAATAAATCAATTATGTTGCAGTTGTTATTTTCGGTTTGAGGACACCCCTTCAAAACATGCTGCAAAGGCAGCTCATAACAAGATCCTCAGTTCATGAATGGTGGTAACATTTCGTTTCATTTTTTTTTTTGTAAACAAATTTTATTGGGTTTTAATCAATCACACAATAAAGGATTTATGAGTACAAATTTCAAATGGACAATCTTTCTTGCCATAGGAGTCCGTTGCTGCCTGATGTGAACAGGGCCAGACTGGGAACCAAAACCGGCCCTGGCAAAGTGCTTGGCCGCCCCCCCCAGGGGGTGGGGGGGGGAGTTGTGGGTGCCGCCGAGCTCTTTGCCAGCACCGGTTTTCTGCCGATTTTGTTACAGGGCCGACTTAACCGACCCTGTAACAAAAACGGCCCCCAGGGGCCCAAAACCAGCTCCCACCCATGCGGCGCACCAGTAGATTGCCCGGTGCCCGCAACGGTCAGTCCGGGCCTGGATGTGAACAGGAAAATTGCCTCAATGGCCCAAGTCCCGCCCCTGACAGCTCGTTGCTCAGTGGTAGTACAGTGCCCTTCCTTATTGATCCCCAAAATTCACTTCAGATAGTCCAAATAGTAGCTGTTCAATACTAAGCCACCACCCATTAACCCCCCCTTCCCTCCCCCATGGGTGTCACATGCCATCTACCTCGTGTCCCTTTCCACCAGAGCAGTCCCACTCTTCGCTCCGATGTCCGCCAATGTGGTGTTGTGTCCCTAGGCTACCAGTGGAAGGGCTGTGGTGCCGATTTGCGCTGGCTAATGTCCGGCAGATAACTTGGTTTAGGGTGTTGGGTTCATCCTTTCATTTTCAGAGGCTTTCTACACTAGGCTTTCATCTCTTTCCTCATCAGGATTTTTTTGCAGCTCCACCAAAGCTACCCATGCCCTGGCTGTTTCCAATGCTCTCTCGATCCCCATTCTTTTAGCTATTTGCAATCTTACTGCACCCTCGCAGTCTGCCCATTTAACCAATTCTTTTTACCATCTTGCTATGTTAGGGCCTCCTCTAGCTTTCCAGTGCCTGGTGATATCCCTTTTTGCCAAGACCAGCCCCAGATCCAAAGATTTACTCTTCACCTTGTTGCTGTGGGGAAAAACCAGTGCAATAAGCATTACTCCGGTGTTACCTCAATTTCTTTATCAGTCACATTCATCAAAACTGGATACCGGAGTTGGGAGCACACCGCTGACCTCTTCCGCCGTATCGCCCCACTGCATCGTGGTCTGTGCAGTTCAAGTAATTTCAAGAACAGTTCAATGTTCAAATTTCAAAGTATTTCACCTCAATCGGTGCAAGCAAGTACTTGTATTGTGGTCATCTCTAGACACGAGCCTAGCTCGTGTTTCGGGATTGATTCTCTCATCAGTAGAGATATATTCGGGATTGCAGAACAGGTCGCCAAACATCCGTCACGGGCCTCGTTGCCCCTCTGGCGCGCAGGTGCATCTCCAACAAGCTCGTCAGCTTACATGGCTACCGGGAGCCAAGAAAAAGTGGATACCGGAGTTGGAGCACACCGCTGACCTATTCCGCGGTATCGCCCCACTGCATTGTGGTCTGTGCAGTTCAAGTAATTTCAAGAACAGTTCAATGTAAAAATTTCAAAGTATTTCACCTCAATCGGTGCAAGCAAGTACTTGTATTGTGGTCATCTCTAGACACGAGCCTAGCTCGTGTTTCGGGATTGATTCCCTCATCAGTAGAGATATATTCGGGGTTGCAGAACAGGTCGCCAAACATCCGTCACGGGCCTTGTTGCCCCTCTGGCGCGCAGGTGCATCTCCAACAAGCTCGTCAGCTTACATGGCTACCAGGTTCAGACAGTCCCAGAACATATGCAGGAATTCTGCTCCTTCCAAATTGCAATGCAGGAAAGTGGCTGTTTGTTTGGCAAAATGTTAATCTTGCCCGGGGTAAGGTATTGATAGAGCGCGCAGGTCACCCGACTCGGTTTACCTTACTCACCTGGGCCCATAAAACAACACAAATTATACTCCTGAGTTTAATCAGGTAACCTGTGCGCTTACTCTAATCAGTGATTTATGAATTTCATTTAGGACCTATACCATTGACTTACCAATCCTTGTAGTCGGTACCTAGAGTCCTAAGGGATCAAGGGTGTTAGAATAATAGGAAAATAATATTTGCACTCATATAATAACCACAAACTCGGAAATGTTTTAAACTCTTTATCTAAAATCTTTAAATTGTCATAATCCAAGTATTGAATAATAGAAATTTCTCAATTAGGAAAATAATGATTAGAATGAAATAATGCAGAGTTCTTATAAAGCAGTCTTTACGTATTTGACAAGAGGGTGGGGGAAGAGAAGGAATCAGAGCAATGACATATGTTATATGCAAAACCTTTATCCTTTACCATTATGGTGGGTAGAGAGAAGGAATCAGAACATTGACATACCCACATGGAATATTTACCTAGGATGATGTGAAGAACTAACCCTGGCCACGGGTCAGTTTAAAGGACAGGACCCCGAAAGTGCAGGCACTATAAATGCAGGCAGGTGCAGATCAGAATCAGGACAGGTAAAGCCAAGTTGGATCAGGACAGGACCACCACAGGCTAAGACCGGCACCCGCAGTTAAAGTTTCAACGCCTGCATTACTTCCTCTCTGCAGCTAACAGCCAGAACCCGGTAAGAGTTATCAAATTCTCTGACAAAGTGCTTCGCCCACACTTCAGCTTGCAAACCCCGATCTGGGGTTTGAACCTTCTGACAGAGTGCTCCGCCAGCACCTCTGCTCCCGATTACCTATTGAGTGCGTTGGGTCAGTGACAGGTCAGCTATTCGGACAAGTCGGACAAATTAACTAGCTAAGCCTACCCTAGTTATACTATTTTTCAGGTCAGTGTACCTCCCCTCAAATGTTGCAAGTGTAAGGATCCCCAATTTTGATTGGACAAGGAATGAGGAGAGGTCTTCACACCATACCAAAATGACACTTTTTTCTTTTGAATATTCTATTAACGTTCCCGCCACATGAATTTTTATTTTCCCATGTATATTTTATTCCACCCGACAATGAATGTTCCAATTTTGGTTCCAATTTAGTTCATATGAGAATTCTGCTTCCTCCGTAGAGTTCAGGAGGTGAGGTTCCCAGGCGCATATTGGTCAAGACTGTCCCTGGCACTCCTTCAATGGGGAACATCCATTACGACGCTGTGCTTACACCGCACTACCATTACACAGCTGGTTTTACAACGCAAGTCGTTACCATGACTTGCGCTGGAGGGCGCTCTAGGCTAAGGAATAGTAGATTTACTATTCCAACACCTTCACTACTGTACGTAGGCTGGTGTTGGAATAGTAAATCTTACTATTCCTAAGTCCAGCACCCTACAGCGCAAGTCGTGGTAACGACTTGCGTTGTAAAACCAGCGTTGTAATGGTAGTGCGGTGTAAACACCGCGTTGTATTGACATACAACCTCATTCAATGCCATGACTGAATGGTTTTCAGTCTCTGGTTCGCAGGCTCAAAGGTTTCAATATGGAGTGCAGTGGATTTCAAAATGGAGTCACAGATATATTTCAGGCCCAAACATGAGCTGATAGTAAAGCAGAAAAGAAACAGTTTTAGAACAAAGAATAAATGAATGCACTGTATACCACTTATCTCTACTCTATTCCCATTACTTTATATTTAACTATTGCGTTAGTGTTAAGCAGAACAAACAGCTTAGCAAAAGCAGCAGTGCAAGCTTCATGCATGCTGTAACACAGAGCAGCCATCTTAGTTTTAATGCGCAGAAGCAAAAGTTTCCCTCCAAGCGAAAGATACGTCATGTCACGTGAGTGTGACAGACGCATGCGCAGTAAGAAATCCCGCGTAGCAGCAGCCATATTATTGCAAGCGGTTTATCATTAGTAAAAGCACATATGCAAGCTTCCCTCAGATGTCGTGTAATGCGATATTAATAATACAAACATGTTGATTAGTACATCAATGTTAAGTCGAGAAGACTGAATTCAAGCAAGTCGCGTTACATGTGAATCCTTGCTCCATCTAATTAATGAAACAGATGCCAACTTTTTCACATTTCACCCAACTCAATCTCTTCAAACTTTCTATTTTGTTTCTTTTCATTATTTGTGTGAAAGTTTTTCACTTTCTTCTATATATTTCCATTCACCTCTTCTAATTCAAGTTCATCAATATTTCTCTTTTTCCCTCTCTTATTCACAGTATATGTCTTTCTGTGCTTCCGACATTTGCAACAAATTATTATCCCTAAAATCAGTAAGCCTATTACCACCATTGGCATCAGTATTCTACCTACAAAACCTTTTCCGTCATTAGAAAGCCAACTACCTATAGAGGAGAGACCATCAGTCAGTCTCTTCCATGCACTATCAACCTCCAGGGGTTTGAGCTCTTTTTCCAAATGTGTAATATTTCTTACATACCCTTTAATTTCAACACTTTTGTCAGGTATGTAAGTGCAACAATGTTGCGCTTTCAACATTCTACAGACTCCGCCCTCTTTTGCTAATAATGTATCAAGAGCAAGTCGATTTTGTAAAACCATTGATCTGATCGCAACCAATTCAGTATTGACTATCAAGAACCCTCCAGCAGTATCAGTTGATAACCGATCCACTACTGTTGACAATTTGCAAATTGTTTGCGTATTCAGAGCCCCTCCCACTGTAGGTATCAATGCACTAAATATATCACCTACTATTTCTCCAAAACTAGCTCTTTTGCTACGTATTAATCCATTAGTTTCTTCATTGTTTCCAATGATTTTGTTTACATGATATATTTTTGGGAAGACTATTCCAAAATAACAGCTCCAATACCAATGATCTGGCAATTTGTAATAAGCCTTGTTTCCGCATATAAAATAAATTCCAGGAAACACAGGTTCAGTTCCATATTTGAAACCCCAACCCCCAATTACCTTAATTGTGTTCACATTCATTGGAACCAATGAATATATTGTTATAATAACTAGTTATTTCTCTATGGAGATAGCGTTTCCCCTTCTTTTCAAAATCCAGCAACATAGGAGCATGAGTCTTGCCATTTGGGGTGAACCCTATATTTTCAGCCCATTTAGGAATTTTATGATTTTTATCATTTACCTTTCTTTGGAAATTCTCTCTCCTTTTCTCGACCATATTCAAAAATATTTTCTCTTTTTCTTGTAATAAGCATGTTAAATTATTCTTGTGTGCTTCAGCTATATCTATTGTACCTATTGTTAGAAAATATTCACCCATATAACGTGTTACATCACTCTTAGTATGTACAGGATTCAGGTTACTACGTATAGGAAGTTCAGAAAATATCACATCTGAATTAGAATAGTAATACTGCAAAGGTCCTTTCTTATAGAATAAGCTACCTAAAATGCTACATGAAATTCCATATGTTAGTGGTAAATGATGGTAAGTTACACCTTCGGCTACCGAAGTAGGTAACTTCATACAAACATAGCAATCTTCTATTTCCATAGCTTCTACATAGTGTACTAATAGGTTTGCAAATACATTTAAGTGAGTTCTATTTTTAATTCCAGTATAATGTAGTCCTTCCTCATCTGATGCTTCTAAATCTACCTTCTGTTGTTTAATGCTAAGTGCTTTCTCTTGTGTATCCTTTCTTCTAGGTGTATCTATCGTTTGTAGCTCATTAGTATCATTCTTCATGTCTCTACTCATTATGTAAGGAATAGCTATTGTCAGTCCTAACCATACTATGAGTACTATCGCTATACTACATGTGCATATTCTACAGCATGTTTTTAAACAGTTTCTTTTCGGTCTTCCATTAACAATACGATCAGCCATTTCTGACCAAGGAGACTTAACCCCTCTTTGTAGCCTTTACACAGTCTTTTAACCTGTGAAATTTCTCAAATGGGTCTCACTTCTCCGTCAGTCTGATCAACGATTAATTAATCATCACTTTCGTCACTTATTTCTAAGTTTTCAAAATCTTCAAGAAAAATGTAAGTCCATTCAGGGTCTCTGAATTTATTATTCAGTCTTTTCAGTCGTGGACTTCTCCTTCTTGGTTGTATCGCAGACTCTTCAGCTTGACTAGTTATTTCATTTACTTGTTCTGGTTCTTCATTTATTGTCTTTAGACAAAATCTCAGTCTTTTGACAAACCTAGGCCACTTGTCTCCTTTTCTGAGTCTTTTAGCTGGCACTGTGCTCTGGCCTTCTTATTTTCTCTCTTATTTTCATTCAGTTGTGGCACATCTATTTCAATGCTGTCTTCTGTATCCCTCTCTATCTCACTAGGTCCAGGTCTTATTTCTGTTTCTTCTGCCTGGTTACTAATCTGGCCTTGTTCAGGTATTTGCTGAAATTGACTTTGATTTGATTCACCTTCTTCTTCTTCCTGAAAACATTTTTCTACTCCTATCTGATCCTGCTCAAGCTCTTCGAACCCTTGATTTTCTTCTGCCTGAGCTTTCGCCCTATTACCTATCTGTCCCTCCTCAGACTCTGGAGCTGTGGCAGGTATTTAGAATGTCTGAGTATATTGATTTTCCCTTATCTGATCCTCCTCAAGATCACCATTGGATTGGATTTCTGTAATCTGAGTACGTTCTTCTAGTCCTATATCATCCTCACTATCACTCTGACTGTCTAGATAGGTTTGACTTCTGGTTCTCACATATTATGCAGGTATCTCAACTACTGGAATCCAATCATCTTGACTGGTGATTGGTTGTTCCTCTTCAGCTACTTCAGGATTGATATCTTGAGACCCCTCCGCTGCACAACCTTCAGCTTCAGTTTCATCAGGTTCAGTCACTCTTTTTGTATGACTGGCATGGATCCAGTGTGGAACTCCTTCGCACTTCACAGCTGTGGTGGTAACCAGAATTACTTGTCGTGGTTTTCCCCACCTCGGTGCAAGGCAAGATTTTCAAGTATGTTTCTCTTATCACTACCCAGTCACCTGGGTCCAGGTCATGTGCTGGAGTTGCTTGTCTGGCGACAGCGTCTACCCCAACCTGGTGAGAGATAGAACACACTTGGTCAGCCAGTTCTTTGCAGTACTCCAGTACTAAGTCATCAGATATACTTATCAGCTTGTATCCTGGCACCCATGCTTGCCTCATTGCTCTTCCCATTAGTATTTCATGAGGACTCAAGCCTGTGTTCCGGTCTGGAATACTTCTGAGTCCCATCAGAACAAGAGGTAAAGCTTCTGGCCACTCTAATCGGGTAGACTCATACATCTTTCCCAATCTTGAGTTGATTGTGCCATTCAGTTGTTCTACCACTCCAGAAGCCTCTGGGCGGTATGCACAGTGCAGCTTTTGTTTTACATTGAATGCTTCACCGATTAGGCCAATTATTTCATTATTAAATGGCAGTCTCTGTCTGATTCAATCGTTACTGGAAAACCGAAACGTGGTATGAGTTCTCTGAATAGGAGTGTGGCTACAGTGATGCTATCATTCCTACGTGTGGGGTAAGCTTCCACCCATTTTGAAAATAGGCAGACAATGACAAGAATGTATTTTAGTCCTCGACAAGGGGGTAACTGAATTAAATCAATCTGCAATCGTATGAAGGGACCCTCTGCCTTCCCAATCTTTCCTGGTAACACTACAGTTTTCTTTCCAGGATTCATTTGTTGACAAATTAAACATCTTTGGCAAAGTGCTTCTGCTATGTTCCTGAATTTTGCATCGAACCATGACTGTCTGAACAGACATATCATGGCATCTCTCCCCAAATGAGAATCTCTGTGGAACAACCTAGCCATAGGAGCAAGTAAACAGTCTGGTAACACAGGCCTACCATCAAGGTAAACAATGACACCATCTTCAACCCTTCTCTGACAACCTATATTTCTCCACTCTTCCTTTTCTTTTGGTTCTGCTTCATTTTGCAAGTCTCTCACTTCTTCGCACGTTCTCACACCTTCAAGCAACATAAGTTGGCAGCTGTTTCCGCCTACTCCAATTTCCTTGTTTACACAATTCTAAATTTGGCGCAATGTTGGGCTAACTGGTCAGCATATCGGTTACCAGCTGTCACTTTGTCATTTTCTGATTTGTGAGCAGCACACTTGACCAAAGCCACTTCTTTTGGCAATTGGATTGCTTCAAGTAAATCTTTTACATAATGACCATTTTTAATAGGAGTACCTGAAGAAGTCAGAAACTACCTTTGCATCCATAATTAGCCATAATCATGCACAACCCCGTAACCATACTGGCTATCAGTGTATATGGTTACTTTCCAATTTTTCTCAAATTTGCAGGCTTTAGTCAATGCAATCAATTCGGCTACTTGTGCAGACTTGACTCCAGGTAAATAGGATGTTTCAATTGGACCCCCCAACGTGCACACTGCATAGGAAGCACTCAAACCTCATTCCTCATGTCTCATACTTGAGCCATCTACAAATAGCTCATATTCAGAATCAATTAGTGGTTCTTCTCTTATGTCGGGACGTGGTTTTGTACTGTATTCAGTCAAGTTGGTACAATCATGTTCGACTTCTCCCTTCACTTCTGCAAAGTATGAACTAGGTAGCAGTGTTGCTGGGTTCATAATATTACACCTAGCAATGGTTACATTTCCTGCACCTACAAGAATTCGCTCATACTTAGTCCGCCGACTAGGAGTGAGATACTGAGTCTTGGTTCTGGTTAACAAAATCACAACTGCGTGTGGAACATACACTGTCACTGGATGTCCCACACCAATGGGCTCACTTTGCTCAAGGCTCATGCAGGTTGCAGCTACTGCTTTCAGGCATCCTTGCAATGCAGATGCCACTGGGTCTAATGTGGAAGAAAAATATGCCACAGGACGTCTCATCAGACCGTGAGTTTGGGTCAAAACTGAAAGTGCACAATTATCTCGTGTGTCACAGAATAATGCAAAATCTTTTGAATAGTCAGGCATCCCTAATGCTGGAGCTGTACACAGACATTGTCGTAGTTTCAAGAAAGCAGTCATGTTTTCATCATCCCATTCCACTGGATCTTTTGCTCTTTTCTTTGTCATTTGTATCAATGGTTTTGCTAGGACTGCAAATCCGACAATCCATTGCCTGCAGTAACCTACAACTCCAAGATCTCTTTATGAGTTTGAGGTACATTCATGTTTTTGATTATTCTGATTCTTTCTGAGGTAACCCTTCTGGCACCTCTTTCTATCTGGTGCCCCAGATATTTCACTGATGTGGTGCAAAACTGTAATTTCTCAGGTGACACTTTATGTCCTCCTTCACCCAAGTGATTCAGTAAAGCAATGATATCAACAACACAGTCATTTCGAGTTTTAGACGCCACCAATAGGTCGTCTATATACTGGACCAGGACTGACTGTCCAGGCAGCACCAAATACTCAAGGCACTTTTTCAAAATCTGATTAAAAATCGATGGACTCTCTGTGTACCCCTGAGGAACGCGGTTCCAGACGTATACATGACTGTCGAATTCAAAAGAAAAAAGAAATTTGCTATCTGGGTGTAATGGAATTGAGAAAAATGCGTTACACAAATCTATCACGTTAAACCATCCAGCCTCCCACGGTAGCTGATACAGAATTACTGCAGGATTTGGCACAACTGGACAGCATGGGACAACAATCTTATTAATTTTGCGGAGGTCTTGTACGACCCTATACTTGCCACTCGGTTTTTTATGCCAATTATGGGCGAATTACATGGACTGCTCATTATTTCTTGTAAAATACCTGTTTCAACCAAACGCTTTATTTCTGCTGCAACACCTGCTTTTATCTCCGGGCTCATTTTGTACTGTCGAATATTTGGGTAAACTGCACCTTCTTTTACTGTTACCTTTATTGGATCAACATTTGCCATTAATCCTACATCTTTTCCAGTAAAATCCCACTCTTTAGGATTTGCAGTGTATTGTAACTCTTTTGGTATATCTTCTATGGTCAATGTTTTATTTTCAGGTTCCTGTTTTGCTAACATTAATTTATAAACTCCGTCTTCGTCTGGGGTTTGAATTTCAACACCACTTGGGGTGCAGAAGATGGTGCAATTTATTTTGCACAATAAGTCTCTGCCTAGCAGATTTACCGGACTTGAATCACATACTACAAATCTGTGCATGTTTTTAAAATTGCCTATTCTAATTTCCATTGGTTTTGTAACTGGAGTACTAATTTGTTTATTAGAAATGCCCACTACTTGGATCGCTTCTCCCGAGAGGGGTAGGTTTGGAACGTCTGCTGTTCTCACAGTAGAACGGGTAGCACCAGTGTCCAATAGAAAGGTGACATCATTTCCTTCAACCTTTCCTTCAATGTATGGACCTGACTGACCTACCGGCAAGGAGGCGCCAAGTACACACTCCTCGTCCTCCCCTCTCAGGCACCGTCTGTATGTGTCCTCACTGAAAAACGTATCACTCAAAAGAAATTGCGATGTTGCTGTGTCTCTCCTCCAAATTTGTGGTATACACACTCTGATGTGCTTTACTCCTAAAATTTGGCGTAGGTGCAAGGGGTAACTGGTTTTGTATTACCTGCTGCTGTTGCTTCCATGGCACCTCATTCTGCTTCTGTGGATTCAAATCATTATTTTGCATGTTACCATTTTGCACAGCCTTACACTTGTTCTTCCAGTGCCCCAACTTGCCGCACCAGTGACAAGGGAACTTCTTTTTTGCTTCCTCTCTATTGAATTTTCCTCTTGGCTTACCCCCATTACTATCACCCTGATTCTGGTTATTGTTTACTTGGCTCAATTGAAGCTCTTGTTGCTCTGCTAATTTCACTTGTGCCCACATTACTTTTTCCTTTAACTCTTTTAGTTCATTGTCGAGTTCATCTTCACAATATTTTGCATATTTCAGTATTTTGTCAATCGGCTTGGCCTGCCAGCAAATTTGATGGTCTTTAATCCATTGTGAAATTTCTGGCCTTAATCCTCACACAAACCGATAGATGAAATGTGTCATGTGTTTCATATCGATATTATCTAGACCACTATACTCTTTGAATACTTGTAATAGGCGTTCATAGTATGCATGCACGGATTCATCTTTATTCTGAGTGGTTCTATCTATTCTAGTCCAATCAGTCTCTTTTGCAGGCACCTTCCCTTTGAGGTAGCATATTACGTGGTTGTACTTCTTCATAAACTCATCAGAAGGTGCCCCTGTCTTTGGGTCTCTAGGGTACCCATCACTAGGCCAATCAATAGCAATTATACATTCTGTCCACAAATCCACAGGAACGACAACGTCAAATAATCCTTCTAAATATTTCAAAAGACATTTCGAAACCTTCACAAATCTCTCAACTTGTCTGTACCATTCTACAGGTTTTTCTCGAAGTTTTGGGAATTCATTTGTGAATGACAAAATATCCTGTCGGACCATGGGACATGTGCATAACCTCCACCTGGTACCTCTCTCATGGGACATAACCTTTCCACCTTGTCTGTCTCTTTTAATAGATATTCAGAAGCAATTTGTTTTGATCGAGCCTCTTCCTTTTTCTTTGTCCATCTAGTTTTCTATTTTTCTAGGTCACCCCATTTCGGCAATAATGATATCAGCTCCTTGATTTGTACTTTTCTACCTGACACATTCATATTTTCCAAGTCTTTGTCAGAAAATTCAGCTCGATAGGGTTTCTGTAATACTTTAGATTTGCTTATGTCAATTCCCATAGTAACTGCCATATCCATTAATTTTTCATGAAACACGCTTGTATTTCTAGTAATGCTTTTACATAGGAACAATAACTCATCTTCACTGAATGTATTTAATCTGTCCAATCCCACATTTCCAGCCATCATTTCCTCTAATTCAACTCTTAATTTTAATATATCCAATACTTTTGGCTGCGACTTTGGTTTCTCTATTTCTCGTATCCATCTCTCTATTTCTTCTGGGGTTACTACTGTGGCATTTCTTGCACCTGAGGATGTCTCCGTTTGCACTTCTCTAGAATTTATAGGAGTGGTTTTCCTGACCGAGTCACTCACTGGTTCTCTTATTGGCAAATACATCAGGGAAATCACTGACTCACACTCACTCGTCTGATCATCAACTATTAAGGGTTCTTTGCTTGGCTGAACTACAGGTGTAGTCAGAATGGGAGTTTTAGGCCTAGCCTGCTTATCTGCGTACAAAGGAACAACTGGGCCGATAGTTATCGGAATTGTTAGGGCTTCAGGACTTGTATTTAATTGAGAAATTCTCTGAATCAACTCACTTCTTTGTTTATTTAATGCTTCTCTTTCCCTGTCTTGTAGTACCTTTTCTAACGAAGTCTCATGTACCACTTGCGGAATTAAAGATGGTTTCAGAAACAGAGCATTTGGATTAACTGTGCTTGGTTCCTCATTATAAAGTGGTGGATTTTTTAATAACAAATCCTCCAAATAAACATCATCCGATTCACCTCTAGTCATTAAATGTTTTGTTTTCTCAGTCCTTTTACTCCCAGTGGATTCTTCTAAATGCATTAACGACAAGACTATCCTTTAACAGAATTGGCATGAAGCAGTCACCCAAAGTACAACCTCTTTCAGAAAGACTGGCAGCACACAACCTACACTGCATAGATCTGCATTAAGGCATTAGACCAGGCCCATATTCCATTCACCCAGAGGCCATAATCAAAGATTAACTTTGTGTTTGACCACATGCACCTTCATACGACTAAACGTCCCACACTACAAACATATGAGCTTTAAAGAATGTTCTAAAGACAATGTTATATGGTTGGTAGTCAGGATCATGATGAGACACGGTCACTATGAGAGCTTTATAAAAAGTTAGACTTACTCACTCAGTCGCTCTCTAAATGAAATATACATCAATTATAAGCGTGAAGCCTGTAATTTCATTATTGTAAGTAAAATGTACTTATTCCTCTGCAATACTTGAAGTTGCTATCTACATATGAGTGTTGGCACAACGTTAGACAGAATATTTTGTTCAACACCAAACACCAAATTCCATGTCACACCACCATGAATCCTAGCCCCAGCAATGCTTTTCCATTCCCATGCTGTGAATATCATGGTGGCATCCCTTGCGCCTATTCTAAGCGGGCCTGTAATTAGCAGTAGAGTTAATCATGTGGATCTAATCATTTTGGCTAGTATTTCCACCTCAATTACCAGCCATTCTGAATTGCCGGGCCCAGAATGTTATGTTATGTTATGTGTATTTGTATAGCGTGCTAAGCACCTGTGAGGTTATCCAGGCACTTTGCAGGTGGTGGGCAGCTGTCTCCTGGTGAGGTTAATCGAAGGGCCAAGTCTTCAGGTTTGTGTGGAACTTGAGAAGCAATGAGGAGGCTCTGATGTGGTGAGACGTTGTTCCAGCACTTTCAAGTCCTGAATGTTCTCACACAGCAGCCTATAATCACGATTCATAGTGTAGAATATTTGACCTAAAGCAGAAGAGAGAACCATGTTTAAAGCAGAAGAAAGAACACATGCCCAGAGGACATCTGAAGAAGGAACCAGAATCATTCATAATGTACAAAGGTCAATTCCAAGAGAGTCAAATAAACTTTATTTGGCCAAAAGGCTATAAAAGCATTTCGCAAAAAATAAAACAAGCAATACATAAAAAAAAATCCAAAAGCCAATGTCCTTGTAGGCGACAAACAAAGATCAGAAGG
This sequence comes from Lissotriton helveticus, assembly GCF_964261635.1. Taxonomy (NCBI): domain Eukaryota; kingdom Metazoa; phylum Chordata; class Amphibia; order Caudata; family Salamandridae; genus Lissotriton; species Lissotriton helveticus. The sequence continues at coordinate 1,169,801,007 of NC_136059.1, read as the reverse complement.
GTACATCATTTTTTTAAATTCTACAGTCGAAAATATTATTAGATTAAGTATCTTTTCCGAATATAAAAGGCAGTTTTTATAAAATGTAATATTGAATAGCACAAAGCCCATGAGCCCAGGGACTGCATGAATGTTTGCCTTTCCTTATGGAGTCTCGGGTTTGAATTGCGTAATATTGTAATTGAGAAAGAGTGTCTAGGCTCCAGTTATAAAGTGCAAAATAAAATAAAGTAACTAGTGCTCTGTGTTGAGAAACAATCACACCCACCCACAGGGCGGAAGATCCCTTTTCCAGACCCCTGCTAGGGGAAATGTGAATTTAAAGTGCAATGTTCCCTGCCTAAACATTGTTAACCAGGGTCAATATGTGAGATTCTCAATCCACCCTAAATAAGGCTAAGTGCTATGTGTTGTAGAGACAAGAGCGTACTTAATAATGGAGTCCATAACCTAGGCACTTTCCAAGCGTGTTGTTAAACAATAATCCATATAACATTGTTTAACACAGAGTTTAAATTCATGCCCAATCATGAAGGGATTATCATACAGATCCATTAAGCCTAGTGTTATAAACAGTCTTTCACATAAGATAACCATGATATTTGATTGGCTTTTTCTAATGATAGGCAATCAGCAATGTAAATCCTGGTTACACCAGTCTCAGGTGACCCCCAGATTTTAACCCAGAGTAGTAAAGGGACCAGACCGATTAGGTCTTTCAAGTATGTCATCCCCAGTTCTTTGTGGTATATTAAAGTGGCTGCGCTTCCCAGGACTGATAACAGTCTAAGGGCAAAGCTGTTTTCTGTCCTGTTTTCTGTAGATTCCTGATTCTAGTATATCCCCACAACCAGGCACTGTATATTCCTGCTGAGATGCACTTACTCAACATTTCTGTTACTGGTTTGTTTTGCAGCTTTTGAGCAAATCTAAATATGGCTTCAGTATTACAATTTCAAGGCAGGAGTCTTATTGTTAAAAGAGGTGCGCAACTAAGAGAGTGGTTAAAAAAATACATAGATAATTAAAATTATTAACCTCTGCTAAAATATGGTTCCCATTCTAAAAGACTTTGACTTTGCTCTGGGTCACCCCCATGTCATTATAAAAGACCTTGAATAATTAACTTCAAGTCCAGGTCCTTCATAAATGCCAGCAATAAGTCAAGAGGGGTCTGGAGCCCATTTGCTGTGTGGGTGATCAGCACTGCGTCATTCGCATATAATAAAATAGATAGGCTTTTTCACCATATGTAGCACGTCCTTCCCTTTTTCCATCAAAATTGTATTTATCCCATTGATGTATAACAGGAAGAGGAAGGGGGTCAAAATGCACCCCTGCTTGATGCTCTGTGTGGATTCAATATGGAGTGAGCCTTTGCCCAAGGGGCCATAGTGAACCCTTACTGTCAGGTCTTGATGTAGGCGGTGTATGAGTAGTAAAAGTTCCTGGTCTACAGCCATCCCTCCCATTAGGTCCCACAGCTTGTCACAGTTCACAAGATCAAATGCACATCTTAGATCGATGAAAGCTAAGTGCACAGATTCATTATTAGCCTTTGTGTACTTCCCCAGGATTTAGTAGAATTAAACATTGTTCGATTGTTCCTAAGCCTAGTCTAAAACCAAATAGAGCATCAAATAGAACATTATTTGTGGAGGCCCATTCTTCTAATTGGCACAATAAAACTTGAACCAAAATTTGTGAGGTAGAATCAATGAGTGTGATCAATGGTAGTATGTCAGTTGTGGCCGTTCCCCTTTTTTCAATATCGGAACTATTACGTCAGTTTTACAAGAGTTGGGAATATGGCCCTGGGTTATTGATCTAAATACATTTAATAGTGGAGCCCACAAAGAATATTAGATTTAAAAATGTCTGCAGGTACTCCATCTAGTCCCGACACCGTTTCTGAACTGCATTTATTTATGGCTGTAATAACCTCATCAATCTTGATTGGGGTTTGAAGATCACTCACGGTTGCTATGGCTGAGGGACTATTTGTAACCCTGTAAAAATGATACTTCCCCCATGGAAAGACTTTTAGTATAGTGGAGCACCCAGACATCTACCTCAATAATAGTATCTATGTTTGGAGCCTCAGATTCCTTAAAAAAAACTATTGATTACTTCCCAAACATTTGAACTATCCTTCAATTTCCCCACCATTTGAATGTCTTCCCAAGCCTTAGACCTAATTTCCCTTTTCCTTTCCTCATGGACCTTTTTGTATTCATTTCTAGCCAGCTTGACATCACCTACTAATCTTGGGTGGGTCTTCAAGGCGACCACTAATTTCTTATGAACTGCTGAGGTCAGTTCCATTAACACACAACACACAGACGCCTCTTTGGACCTACTTAGGGGATGTCCCACTGTCGGGGTGACAATGCTAAGAATGTTGGGTACATAACCAGTTCAAGATGTTTAAAAGTTATCTCATGTTTTGTGTGTTGTTATAATTATTAAGTTCTGTTGAGCACTGTTCTTCCAGTGGGTTTGCCAAATAGAGTTTTGCTTTGTCCTCTGATGGCATTACAGTGTGCAAAAGTGGTGGACCTCCTGCCTTGTGTAAATTGTGAGGCAAATAATCTGGTGGAATTCCCTCTACCAAAGTCATATTACGGTGAAGGACATTCTATGGGTGGATTTTCCACCAGTTTTAACACTGTCTCCATAAATCTCTTTCCGTCATCACAAACTCTAAACAGGACCAAAGTAATTTGCTTGAGATGATACAACATGGGTTCAAACAGACAGTGCAACTTATATACTCTAGCCTCCTAAATCATTAGCCTAAGAACTCTGACACTAAATCATACCCTGCTCTTAGTACTGTAGTTTACACATATGGCCATATGATAAGGTCTCAAGTAAACCCAATTGCGCTGTTTACAGGAGATGATTGCCTCATCATAATTGTAGAATCCAGGGTAAATCTGTGGGTATGCACTCTTTCAACTGGAGACTCCACCTAGTAAAAGCACTTGGAATCACTGGGTAAAATGAAGAGCTCCCAAGGAAATAGGGACAACAATTACAAATTCTTATTTCTTTCAGCTGGGAAAGCATGTGCCATTGTGGCACAATTCTGTCTTAGTTTTTATAACCATGTCTTCTTTAAAGTGGATGTCTGTTCTAAAGGTGAATCCAAGTGAGTTTGCGTTGATTGTCATCTGCTGTGACTATGTGATGGGGTATTAGTTGGCCAGATCATCGAGGTCCAGGGTGGGCTTTTCAGCATGGGGGTTCTGTCCTGAGAGAGTTGTTGATAATAATGATGACATTTCTGGTGGCATCTCATTCACAATGTTTAATAAGATGTCTTTGTGGTTATTAGCTTTGAGGGAGCCAAGGATGTCAGCGAATCCACTACATAAGATGGAATAAGGCTGTTCATCTGTTGAAGGAACAGTTGAAGTTGGAAGCAAGATGGATATCTGCTCGGTGCTCTCTATGTGGAATCTAATCCTGTCTCTCTTTTCAGTGAAGAGTTGATCAATGGCATTACACTTATCACTTATCAATTGACTAAAGAATATGTGATGGCTGTCACAGCAGCATTTCACTGCTTTGAATAGTGTTTTTCTTCTTTTAGTTGCTTTGGTTCCACTGATGAGGGATCTGCATACACAGAGCTTTCCAGTGAGTTAGGTGAGGTTGATGGCAGCATTGGTCTTTCACTCTTTCTTGTCTGGCTTCTGTAAGGCATGTTCACAAAGGGCTTGTTAATGATACTTTCAGCACCATAGTTCTAAAGGTGTGCAATTTGAAATCATGTTTTCATTTGTGAAATGAAGTCTTCGTGATTTTTCAGGGTAGATCATAGATTATGTTGCCAACTAATGAAGGTTGATGGGTGTTTAATAGCTTAATGAATGAAAAGGGGACTGTGTGGTCGTCAGTTCTGTTCAGGGTTGTTAAAGGTTTAAAGGCTTGCATTGGTTTGCTAGTGAGTTACTTATGAGGAACAGGGTATTGTCTTCAAATGTAGTGGGTTCGGTGATGTGCTTTTTGATGTCCAGGTGTTGAGGACTTTTTAGAAGGATTCCTTCATTTTCTTTGTTCTTGCGTCTTTGTGGAGGTTGAAGTCTACGAGGAACATTGAGTGGGTGTGTTGACTGAATAGAGGCAGAGGTGATGAGGTCTGAGTGTTCTTTGGTGAAGTCATTATTAGTGTCAGGTGGTCCTGTATATCAAGATGGCTATTGCAGTCTGGACCGAAAAAAGGACAAATAGGAGGTGAGGAACTACAATTATTTATGTATTCTTGATTTTCAAAGGTTGCAGAGTCTGGTGGACCTGAGAATAACGGCAACACTTTCACCTGTCTTATGTGTGTGGTCCGTGCATTAAATTCTGTGGCCAGTATGGATGAGGATGTTTACAGTGGGTGTGGTGTCTGAGACAAAAGTTTTCGATGAGTGCATTTAGTGTGTGATGTGTGAAGAATTCTTTGATGACAGTGAATCAGAGCACTGCCAAATGTGCATTGATGAGCATGGAAAGCTGGTTATATTGTTCTCATTTGTTATGTATGTTGGTGAAGGGGAAGTGGATATGATTTTGGAAGCTTGCCATGAGAGTGCTATCTGAGTGCACAGTTTTTGAGGCACAAGGTGAGGAAACTTTATCTAGAAGCACAGTTTCATGCCCAAGGTTATTCCTCGCCCTAACAGGTCCAAACAAGAAGCACCTTGGACCTCCTGGTCAAAGAGTTAGACTCCTGCACAATCCATTCCCACTTACCTGATTGAATCTTCTTTGATTCTGCCTTTTAGAGGTTTTGTTTGCCTACACCCCCTGCCCGATTTCTCTAACAAATTTCCTGTGTTTCTCTAGTTCAGCATATATAGAACCTTCCCTTCATGGTAAACTGGATAATCTTGATTTTGCTCTAAGTCCATACTCAGCATTTGTCTTGTAATTGCTCATTTTGAATCAATTTCAATATATGATGGATATATTAATTTACTGACCATTGACTTTTGATAACCTTTAATGATTTGAGTTTGTAACTTTGCTGATCTGCTAATAAATCTTCATGGTTTGTAATCCACTACTCTCTTTTATCATTTTGGGGGCTAATATGCTTTACTATTATTGATGATTTGTGGAAGTCACACCTTAGTCCGGGACTAAAGGTCCATCTACTCGAGTGCACCTTGTACTTGTGTTTGCACCAAGGATTTGCATGGTGCAAATCTGCTGTAACTCTCCTTGGAAGATTCTAATCGGTCCTAATTGCAGTGTGTTGGAAAGCATGAAATGGGTGGATTGAGCTGAGTTTCTTGGTGGGTCGTTGTCTAAATGGCTTCAATCAATTCTAAGGTGTTTATGTACTTAGGATGTGTGCCTAGAGATTTCTAAACTTACCCACAGAGCATTCGTTGAGGACTTTAAAGTATGTAGCACTAAAATCCCTGTTGATAGCCAGGGTGTGTGTTATAAGAGTGAGGTACTTGAACATTCCAGATGCTATGGTGATAATTAGTGGGGAGCCTCTTCAAAGTACCTTGCAAGGGCCCCCCGTACGGTTTCATTATGCCACTGCCAGAGTTATCCGGCATTCATCTAGAATACTTTAAAAGGCTTTATAGTGCAGTAGAAGAAAATTACTTAAGTGCAAAGTGCTGAACTACAGTTCTCAAGTTATCTCATTCATGCAGTCGTGATAGTAAGGTACTCTGAAACAAAGCGAATAAAGCTGATATGAGTACTCGCTGTTATGACCATCAGCTGAAAACTGTGCTTGTTGCTAATTTGTATTGTTGTTAGAAGAATGCAGTGTTTCTTTTGATGATAGGAAATTTGATCGGGCAGACATCTTGCACTTTATAAAGGAATCAACCTGTATTCTTGCTGTGAGCATCCATGCCTCTTTTCTCGCAGGTTACTTTTGGACTTGCCCCTTTCTGCAGGGTCCTCCCCAAACATTTTGCCTTTACCCTCCTGTTTTCTGTACCAATTTGTTTTGGCTTTTAGGACTCTGCACACTTTACCACTGCTAACCAGCGCTAACGTGCTTGTGCTCTCTCCTTAAAACAAGGCAGACATGACTTACACCTGATTGGTACATATTTACTTGTATGTCCCTAGTAAAATAGTATCACATGGGCCAAAGCCTTGTAAATTAAATGCTGCTGGTGGGTCTGCATTATTTACAACAAGGGGTGGTGATGGACAGAGTCTCTGAATTAAGCAGAGTACTCTCACCCAGTCAAGAGATCAGGGCTAGATCCAACACCGTTTTTTAGCTCATTGCACCATCCCAGTTTCAGAACCTGGCTGTATGCAAATTAGTCTGTCCCTGGCCCAGTGCATCATGGGAACAGGGCAGACCAGACTACAAAAGCCAATTCTTACACTGGGAAGGAAACAAGCTTCCGGGGACCGGTTTCTGGCATTTCAGCCGTCTTCGGCCCGGCTTGCTTGAATCCTGATGGTGCAATGAGCAAGGGACTCACATCTGAGTATACCCTTCCACGCTTAGGGTGGACAAAATTATTTACAACAAGGGGTGGTGATGGACAGAGTCTCTGAATTAAGCAGAGTACTCTCACCCAGTCAAGAGATCAGGGCTAGATCCAACACCGTTTTTAGCTCATTGCACCATCCCAGTTTCAGAACCTGGCTGTATGCAAATTAGTCTGTCCCTGGCCCAGTGCATCATGGGAACAGGGCAGACCAGACTACAAAAGCCAATTCTTACACTGGGAAGGAAACAAGCTTCCGGGGACCGGTTTCTGGCATTTCAGCCGTCTTCGGCCCGGCTTGCTTGAATCCTGATGGTGCAATGAGCAAGGGACTCACATCTGAGTATACCCTTCCACGCTTAGGGTGGACAAAATTATTTACAACAAGGGGTGGTGATGGACAGAGTCTCTGAATTAAGCAGAGTACTCTCACCCAGTCAAGAGATCAGGGCTAGATCCAACACCGTTTTTTAGCTCATTGCACCATCCCAGTTTCAGAACCTGGCTGTATGCAAATTAGTCTGTCCCTGGGTCTGCAGCACTGACTGTGCTACCCACTTAAGTAGCCCTTTAAACATGTCTCAGGTCCGCCATTGCAGTCTGTGTGTGTGTGCAGTTTTAAACTGCCATTTCGACTTGGCAAAATAAACATTTTGCTAGGCTCAAACCTACCTTTTTATTACATATTAGACACTCCTTGTATAGGCCCTGAAAACTCAGAGGGGAGGAGGCAGTACATTTTTAAAAGTAGGGCATGTACTTTTAAGTTTTAAATGTCCTGGCAGTGGAACATTCTTGAATTCATTTTTTCACTACCGTAAGGCTTACATCTCTCATAGGATAACATTGGAGTTACCTTATTACATTTAATAAACTGTAACTTACAAATGGGAACCCTTAACCAGTTCATGTTTGGTGTCTTTGGAATTGCAATGAAAAATACTCCCTTATGGTAAAGTTGGATTTTGAGTTACAATTTTGAAAATGGCACCTTTAGAAAGTCAATTGCATTAACATAAGAAGGAGTGATTCCAAAAGAAATTATAGTGCAACAAGTGAGATAACGATAAGAAAATAAAATAAATATTTCTTTAAAAAGGACCTGCGCCTGATAAGATATAATTTCTCACTTTTTAATCTTGTCTTATTGCTCCAATATTACATTTTAGGGAACAATAAAGACAATTTTAAAGTTTTTTTTCTTTCTTTCAATTCATCTTTATTTCGGTACTTTAGAACCATAAAAGATACATGAATATAACAATAAAATCGTAAAAATAGGGGAAAAGGGCGATAATCCCCGTTAGTTCATTACAATTTACCCTGCGACCACAGAATAAATACATTCAAGGAGAGATGTGAGTTTCATAAAATTGGTAAAAGACATAAGTACAATTTACATAATATATTCCTAAAAACAGTTACAATTTACAGCCATTCTTTTTACGGATAAAATAAATGGAAATAAGGAATCTACTGATAGAAAACACAACAGTTCTGCTAGTGTCGGACTTGATTATTCTCATGGCCTCCCAGCAAGTTCTTACACCAAGGAGGTTACATAGGGGTTTTATCCATTTCTTCCTGGCTTGCGCATATAAAGGACAGAAAAAAACATGTTGGTAATCTTCCTTTACACTCCAATTGCACAAAGTACAAAAGTCACTTGGCATAAGGGCACTTTGTTCCATATTGCCCTTCATAGCCCATCTAGTCAGTGTAGTGTTATACTGGAGATTGCCATACCTGAATTTCATAAATAGAGTCTTGGTTAACGGTGGTTGAATCTCATCGAGAAAAATCTCGAACAGAGGACTATCCTTAAAAGACAGTCATTTTTAGATAAGGACCCACCAGTATCCCCGTTTACTAGACTATTCGCAAAGTAGCCCCAAAACGTAGACTTAAGTATTTTTTTTGCATTCTTGGGCATTTTCTCCGGTTTCTTCCAGAACTGTGACAGGCCAATTTTTTTGAGCCAGTGACAAAAGTGCTTAAGCCAAATATTAGCATTTGTCACATCCAGAGTCATTATTTCTTTTATATTGTTCCTGTAATCTTCAAGTTCTGAGGTACACCATAACCTTACCCAGTAAGCTAAAGGCCGTAGTATCACATGGTGGTCTGTACGCTTAACATTTAAGTCCAACATCAATGGGATTAAGGGGGTACCTTGCGGCATCTTCACCAGATTTCTCAAGAATTTATTCTCAACGGTTCAGAATGCATTTTTTGACACCGTTTTTTTTCACTTATCAAAGAAAATACCCGCTCCGCTGTAACACAGGTGTTGTAGCACACCCGAGAGGCATTCGGCCACTCGGGTGGGGCCCCTAGGATGAAGCATGTCACCAATCAGGTTGGTGAGTTACGGTCCCTTTTAAAGACATATTTTATTTTATTTTTTTATCAGTATCTCACTTATTGCACTATAAGTTCTTTTGGAATCACTCCTTCTAATGTTAATATAATTAATTATCCAAGGGGACTAGGAGTAGTTCCATTGTACTCCTTCTCTATTTTTGTTTGATCATATATCCCCTTTTGAAAGTCATAATTGTCTTGCCTTAGCCAGAAAGTGCCTGTCTCTGGGTCACATGACTATGTGTAATTGACACTTGAGCTTTGTATATTCCTCCTAGACAGCCACACACAATAGAGAGCTTAGGTGTGCCTGGAGAGGCCATTCCTGGCAAGATGGGAGGGAGGAGCTATGCACAGGTGTCCTTACACTTTAATAGACTGTATCCTTTTTCCACACAAAAACCTACATAGCCCTTGTAGTTAGTCTGGCGCCAGGACAGGGGAGGCAGGAACCCCATGTTCTTCAAATAGAAACCTCTAGAAGCTTTACCCACTTCAAACAAGGCACCTGGTATAAAGATTGGACCTCAGATACTAACTCTTCAGTACTTCTGGACCTGTGGAGACTCTGCCGGGAAGAAGGACTGAGTGCTGCTGAAAGGACTGCTACTCTGCTGGACTGTTGCCCTGCTGGGCTACTGCTTTGATGGACTGTTGCCTTGCTGGATTGCTGCCCTTCTGCCCTGCTACCCTAATGCCTGAGTCAGAGGGATTGGACTTGCACCTAAACTCAGGACTCCCACTGTGGTAAATATTTTAGTAATTTACCTTGATCGGAATTTCTATGCATTAACAATAAATTCAAGTATGAAGAGCAGAGTCTGTGGTGGTTCGAATTCAGGGTCTTTATTCAGTAACTCGAGTTAAGGGAGAGCTCCGTCACCTGAGGAGGATCGGAAGAATCTCTAACTTTATTATCTGGACACACAGTATTTATAAAAAGAAAAGAGGAAGGAGCTTCCCTTCAATGCAGGCCCGGATCATATGTTGCAATAAAACAGTCATGACTAGAAAAAGAGGCTGCGTCGTGAAAAGAGGAAACATAGCAGGGGAGATGAGGCTGCGTCATGATTAGAATGAGGAAGCACAAGAGAAACAGAAATGTGGAGAAGTAACACTAGGCTGGTTCCTTAGATAAGAGAGAGATGGTCGTGACAGGATGTCTGTTTGTCGTGTTTCAGCATTCGGGGGCTCTTCTTCTCGGAATTGGTTGTCGTGGTTTAGCAGAAAGGGGGCTCTTCTTCTCGGAATTGGTTGTCGTGGTTTAGCAGAAAGGGGCCAATTTCTCGGAATCGGCCCGATTATAGGGAAATGGTTACAAGTGGGGGGGGGTCTTGTTCTCGGCATCGGCTTGACCACAGAAATGTACGGTTTGAGTGAGGAAACTGGTTCTCGGAATCGCTTTGACCAAAAGGATGTAACTTTGAATTTTTTGGGGAAGGAGAGTGCGTGTGCAACTTTGTGAGGCGCATGATCAGCGCGTGATCGGTTCGTGCTCGTGTGCTCGGGTTCCGGCATGATGGGCTCGAGGACGTGACTGAAGAGGGTGTATGATGGGACATAACCTACGAGAAATAATCATTTTCCACATTCCCTCCTTGTCCCATAATATACCCTTCTAAAATTATTTTCCTTTTCTAGTCCAATTCTATACTCATTAGGCCGTTTACTTGTTCCTGTAACATGATTTTCTCCTTCTCTTTCTTTCTGGACTGGGTTTTGGGAATGCAGGTAGTGATACAGAAACTACAGAGTGCTGGACTGCACTGAATACAGAGGCAGCAGGTGAAGAGAATGGCTAAAGCAAGACCTATGACTGTAAGCGCCTTCCATCCCCATGAGGACAGGAGACCCCAGAGCCAACCCGTCAGGGACCAGGCACCAGTGTCTGCATCTAGTTTTCTGGAAAGTATATGAAGGCTGGAAATAGCGGAATACACCGAGGGTGCATTATCTGGGATAAATATACAGCAGCTGGACCCGATCAGTTCACATACACCACCACGGTCAGCCAATATGATATCCAGGACCATACGGTTCTGTAACATCATGAGTCTGTCGGCAGCCATCTCAGCGGTGATGTTACTTAGTGCACCAGCTGTTTCGTTTATGGCTCCCTGGACTACACGAGTCAGTTGTCTTATGTGGCGGCTGTTGATCATAAGCCCCCAGAATGGGATGACTCCTTTAAAGAAGTCGTCGGCTTGGTCCGCTGTATCTTCAGCGTCAATGGCCCCCCTTCGCCGTCTATTAATTACGGTCGGAGGGTCACTGAAATGGTAATCTGCTGGAGCAGTGTAGGTAGGGGGAAGGAGAAATGCAATGTAGCATTTTCCGGACCAGCCTTGAGGTAGCCAAGTGCGTGCGTGAGGTCCACAGATAAAGTATGTGTTGGGGGCAGTGGCCATCGTTGGGAAATTTGGATCAGGTAGGGTGTACGTCTTGTTACATTCACTATCTCCCATTTTCTGACCCTTGCCCTTTCCTCTTACGCAGAATAGGCCCTTATGGGACACGGCCCATCCTCCCTGGTCTGTCTGTCTCTTCTGGACCGAGAATGTTTCCCTAAAGGAGGTAGCGTCATTAAAGAGGGAATAACTGGTGTTTTCACTATTGTCTGCTCGTCCCCATGTAGTTGTAAGAGTTATCATTCTTTCTACGGCTCGTACTGTTTTTGTCTTTATCTCGTTCCAGGTACTAGTGTTCTTGATATGGGTCTCAGGAATGTTTCTAACGGAGGCGGAAAATATCATAGGGAGTGCATAGGTAGATCCAGCATAGCCAAAAGGGAGAGGAATAAAAGGCATTCCTCCATGCATAGAGTGTGGCATTAAACCACAGACCCAACAATTGGTTTTGTTAATCACCAATTGATGTTGGTGGAGTGTGGAGATAAATGTGTTATTGAAGAACTCTTTTCTTCTGCTCTGGAGATGTGGAGGAAGATCTACGTATGAATGCATAGGAGTGTTGTTCAAAGGCATGGGGGAAGATGGTGGGAAAGCTAGATGAAGGAACCAACCTAGACAAGCCATGATGCAGAAAATGAGAATCATGATAGAAAGGGAGAAAGAAACTTTGTTCTGGAACAATTTCGCACAATGAGTCTTTATCTTCATGATTTCGGCTGCTTAGTCTTTGAGAAAAGGATGGACCAGTGACCGGACTCTTCCCAGCAACCGCTTCACCAAGCGTCCGTCTTGGGCTTAAATAGCCACTGGCAGGCCGGAGTCAGATGCAGTGTCTCAAGTCTGTTAGGGATAGGATCGCAGCCGCGATTTGTACTCTTATTTGGGTAAAAGTTCTGGAAGGGGGGAAATAAAGTCTGTCGTTTCAATGTCTTTAAAGTCTGATTTTTCAGTGTCTCTGGTAAAGTCTGATTTTTCAGTGTCTCTGGTCTCAGGATCAGTAACAGCGTCCGAAGGAGTTGGTCCATAGAAGGGCTTACAATGGGATATGTGGAGCCACCCTTTTCGTCCCTCGACTTTGATGGCGGTCCTCGTCGTCAGCAGCACCAGCTTGGGAGATGTCCACCTTCTTTCCAGAGGGCTGGTTCGGTCAAAGTTTCTGATGAGCACCCATTGGACAGGTTGAAGGGGGTGCTCGTCGGGCGTGGTCTTGTCTGGAAAGGCTGCAACCACCTGTGAATGGCAAGAACGTAGTGCAGACACCAAAGAAGCCAAGTAATCTGTCAGTACATTTGCATCAATGTCAATTAGCTTTTTAGGAGATGGGACACCCCAGATATTTGGAGGTCTCCCAAAAGTGATCTCGTAAGGGGACAGACCCGTCCGGGAATGTGCCACCATTCTCATATAGAAAAGGGCAACCGGAAGGGCTGTAACCCAATCTATTCGCTTGTCAGCGCATATTTTTGCTAATTTCGTTTTTAATGTCTGGTTATGTCGTTCGACTAGGCCTGCTGCTTGGGGATGCCTAACACAGTGAAACTTCCAGGTGTATCCTAACAGTAAGGAGACAGCCTCCATCAATTTAGAGGAGAATGGTTGTCCGTTGTCAGAGTAAATGACTCTTGGCAACCCATAGCGAGGGAAGAATTACCTTACCAATTGTTTGGCAGTCATCTGGGGCACCATAGTCTGGGACGGGGTATGCTTCAGTCCATCGAGTTAAGGTACAGACTACTACGAGGACATACTTATATCCCCGACATCTCTCCATCTGTATGTAGTCCATTTGTAGGACTTCGAAGGGGTGATCTGGAGGCTGGAACCCTCCTTGTTCAACGGATATGCTCTTCCCTGGGTTGAACTGACAGCAAATCCTACAGTACTTTTTGTTTGGCTGCTGCACGCAGATGCTTGTTGTGCCATATCAGATTCAACCTGTCTAACATTCCTTTCTCTCCTAGATGTGCGGGACCATGGGCAGTTTCTATCATTACGGGAACCATTAGGTCAGGGAGAAACCATTTGGACTTGTCCTTTGTTACCCAACCTTGATCTGTGTGTGAACCTCCCTCCTCTTCCCATTTTCTCTTTTCGGTCTCTGTGGCTTGGTTTTGGATGTCTACTACATCTCTGGTGGGGTCGATAACTGGACAGATAGTTCTGATGGTGGTTTTGGTGTTTAGTGTCTCTGTCTGAGCAGCATGTTTAGCTGTGGCGTCTGCCAGAGCATTACCACTAGTGATAGAGTCTGTGACTTTGGTGTGTGCTTTACATTTCAGTATGGCTACTTCTGTGGGTCTGTGTATTGATTCTAGTAGCTGGAGGATAAGATCTCCATGTTGGATCTTGGTACCATGAGAGGTTAGAAAACCTATCTCTCTCCAAAGGATGCCGAAGTTGTGGAGTACCCCGAATGCGTACTACGAATCGGTGTAGATATTGACTCGTTTTCCTTTGGACCATTCACATGCTTCGGTAAGGGCTATTAGTTCTGCTGCTTGTGCTGATTGTACGGATATTCTGGCTGCTAAAAGGACTGTGTTCTCTGTAGTGACAGCATAGGCTGCTGAAAGTTCGCCTGATTGGAGGCGCATACAGGAACCGTCTACAAACGGAGTGTGTTCTGGTGTACTTAGAGGAACATCTGTAAGATCAGACCGAGGTTTCGTGACTAGTTCGACTACCTCTAAGCAGTCATGAATCTGATTGTCAATTGGAACAGTAGGCAGTAGCGTAGCTGGGTTGAGGATATTGCATCTTTTGATGATGATGTGGGGTTGGAACAGAGTGACTTCATAACCTGTGAGTCAAGCTATGGTCAAGTGTTGTGTCTGTGTTCTATTCAAGAGTAGCTCCACTGCATGTGGAACTTGTACTTCAAGAGAGTGTCCTAGCACTATGGAATCACTTTGTCGTATTGCTAGAGCTGTAGCTGCAACAGATTTCAGACAGGCAGGCAAACCTTGTGCAACAGGGTCAAGGGTGCTAGAAAAATAAGCACAGGGACGATGTTTGTTAGCTTGTGTTTGTGTGGGTACTGACAAGGCTGTACCTTCCCGTTCTGTGACAAAGAGGACAAAAGTTTTGGCATAATCAGGTGTAGCTAGGACAGGTGCAGAGCATAATGCTTGTTTGAGGGTGTCAAAGGCAAAAGTATGATCAGGTGTCCATGGCAATGGGGAAGAGGTTGTGGTCGTTAGCTGTATCAGGGGTTTGGCCAAGTATGCAAACTGGGGAATCCATTGTCTACAGTAGGACGTGAGGCCAATAAAGGCACGGACTTCTTTCTGTATCTTGGGGACAGGAATGTTAAAAATGAGTTGAATTCTTTCAGGTGTGAGTGCCCTACCCTCCTTTGACAGCAGGTGTCCTAGGTAGGCCACCTGCTGTAAACACAATTGCAATTTCGAGGGTGACACCTTGTGGCCATGTTGTGCAAGGAACATGAGGACAATTCGTGATGCTTGCTCACATTCTGGTTCGGAGCGTGCGGTGATCAGCAAATCATCGACATATTGTAACAATGTCGTATTGGTGGGCAGAACAATGTCGTCTAACTGTCTTTTAAGTGCCTGACTTTAGATACTGGGGCTTTCTGTATACCTTTGGGGAGCTCTTGTGAAACAGAAACTGCGACCTTGTAGGGAGAATCCGAATAGGTACTGACTGTCTTGGTGGATGGGTACACTGAAGAAAGCATTCTTCAGGTCGATGACAGTAAAGTGTGTGGCCTCAGGATCTATAACTGTTAACAGAGTACTGACGTCTGAGACCACGGGATATTGTGGTACTACACATTTATTGAGTTCACGTAAGTCAACCACGAGTCTGTAGACTGGTGGCGCACCATCATCAGTTTTCTTTCGGACTGGCAGAACTGGCGAGTTACATATGTTGGATGGTACTTCTCTGACTACTCCTTTTTGTATCAAATCATCAATAATTTGGATAAGGGCTTGTTCTGCATCTGGGGGTAATTTGTATTGTCGGACACGAGGTAGGACAACTCCTTCCTTCAATGTCACTAGGTGTAGTGTAATATCCATGAATCCTACATCTGTTGGATCAGTAGCCCATAGTGTAACAGGAATGTCTCTTAGTCTGACATCTAATTCTCGTGTGGTGAAATGACCTTTGAAATCTCGAAGAAACAGTCGGACCCCTTCCGGGGAACAACATATTATAGCACCTAGTTCTTTTAGTGTCTGGATGCCAAGGTGATTTTCGGGACAGGATTTCGTAAGCACCAAATCGGTGGAAGTTGTAAGAGGACCAACCTGAAGTGATATTGGTTCAGAAACTTTGTTGATGACAGGTGTACCTGAAAAACCCAAGCCAGAGAGGGGTACCTTGGGAACTTTGTTGTGCTGCACTGTCGTCCTACTAGCCCCGGTGTCGATCTGAAATGTTGCTTCTTTACCCAGGAGTTTAGCATGTACATAGGGACCCTCTTGATCAACTGGGACCGGGATCAGTGGACGACTATCGTGTTCCTCCCAGCTGTCTCATGAAATCGTGGGGAATTCAGGATAGGATGACACTGGGTACTGGTAGAGTTGGGTGGTAGGTTTCGCATCAGTTGGAGGAGCTGATGTGGGAACAGAAGGTCGAGGGGGATAGTTACTGGGTTGTGTCTTCCCAGTGGCAATATTATGTTGTAATACTGGACAGTCACGCACAAAATGACCTGGCTTTTTACAATAATTACAGGTAACTTTTTCCTGTGACACTTGGGGTTGTTTAGGGGTCTGTTGGATCGTATTAGTTTGTGCTACCAATACCTTCATTTAGTATCCTTTGTCCTTTTCTTTTCTTGTTCTTGTTCGTCCCTGATTCTATTTTGGTGATATTGGAGCATCTGAAGCGCTTGTGAAGGGGAGCTTGCTTGCCAAGTACTCCCTACCTTCAGTACTCTATTTTTGATCGTGGGCAAAGCATTTTCTACTAGTTTGGAGACAAATAATCGACTATAGGCGTCTCCACCTGAGGAGAGGCCGCTATAGATGAGAAAACATTTCTCTAACCTGGTATAATAATCCCCTATATCCTCATCTGGTTTCTGTTTGCATGCAGAGATAGCATCCCAATCTTCTTTCTTAGTGGTCAGCAACTGGGATAGTATTTTAGGGAAAAGGCGAGGGAGTTCCTGAACTAGAGGTCCCAAGCCTTGTCCAGGATTACGAGTAATGTCTTCTTTCTCTAAATCTGCCCATGCTACCTTTTTCCCTTCAACCTCCCAATCCTTTCCCTTTAGCTTGTCATACGTTCCCTGTGATAGCAGGACCTTGAGGAGAATATTGAGGTCTTTGTAAGTAAAGGAACCCATTTGGAGGATATCCTTGAGTTCCCTATGGAAACCCGAGGGATCCTTTTCATGAGGAGGGACCATTTTCTTCATTTCTAGTATCTCTAGTTTTGTCAGAGGAGTGTAAACAAACGTTTGTTGCAACTTTCCTGAGGAGTCTGCTACGGGGTGTACTTCTCGGAGAGGGAACTGTCCTTGGTCATAGTGATGGGGATTTGCATCATAACTATCTGTAAAGCATTGGACATATCGCTGTCGTAGGTCAAGGAAGATATTTAGAAACTCTTGTCCCCTGGCCACCCACCTCCCTTCTAAACAGTCTCGTAAGAGAGAGTGTAACTTTTTAGGTGGGCAACCAGTGTCTTCGTACATTGTAATGAGGTGTTGAACCATATAGATGCTGGCTAGCCTTTGAGATGTTAGAGGGATTGATAAAAACATTTGAGCAACTATATCAGGCCCATATATAGAGTATTGAGATACCCAATGGGTGCTTGTTCTAGCAAGTTCCTTTTCTTGTGTGGTGAGTGGAGGCTCGTCGTCCATCCAATCATCTAGAACTTCTTGTGTTCGTTGGAACAACCTATCTGTAGGGGCTGACAATTTCTTAGTTTTAAGTTTGAATTGTCCACTATTTTGAGAACGAGGGATACGGGAACGTTCTGCACCGTGAAAAGAAGTTCCTTCTTCCCTGTCTTCGTTTGTACTCTCATTTTCTGTTTCCTGGGTATGGGCATCTTTTCGATGGTAATCAGAAACCTTGCTCGTGAAGAGTGGAATAAAGAGATCTATTTCTTTTATTTTATTGTAATTTCCTGCGACTACTGCTTGATCTAGTTGTAATAAATCATCAGGGACTCTTTTTCCTGCGCTAGCTATCATTCTGATAAAACAAGTGATCATGAATCGTGAGAGGCATTTTTTATGTGCTATAGGTCTATTTTTAATAGCTTCCTGTAAGGTTTCTAAATTTTCTCCTGCTCAGAGAGCCTCGTAAATTTTATTTAGGCAATTTGTGACATTGGGCACTTCCTGTAAACCTTCTAGAGTCTCTCGTAGGCGAAGGGAGATATTTGCTTGTGACCCTTCCCCTGGGGTTGGGTCATAATCGCACTCTAACATGGGTGGAATTTCGCTTCAGGTGTCAGAGGTGGGTTCAGTCTGGGCGACTATTCGTCTTGCTATTATCTGATTGGTATAAGCAGGAGGAGGTTCCATTAAGTAGGTAGTAATAAAAACGTTGGGTACGGAAGGAACCTTAGGACGTGGAGGTGCTGTAGGGATACTAGAATCTGAGCTAACCTCGGACCCTATTTTTGGTGAGAGGACAGGATATACACCTGTCACTGAGGCCGAGACCTCCCTTTTCTTTTGTTCAAAACGAATATCATCATTCTGATCCTGTAACTTTTTCATCTTACTTTCTTCTGACATTCTCTGTGCTTTCTCAACTTTCCCTTGCTCTTTCTGTTCCCTTTGATGTGCTTCTTTTCGCCATAGTTCTACACTCTATAACATCGAGAGACTTGCTTTCTTTTCCCAACACCTCTTTTCAACCGCCATGATACAATTCAAATCCCATGTGCCACTCTTTGGCAATCTAATCGCAATCTCTAAATCTTTAGTATAACCTTCCCAAAGATCCAAATACAAGATGGCACCAATCCCATACTTCGTATACATAAAGTAACCAAGAGTATCCTTCGGGGGGACTGGTACAGATTGTTCCAGTAA
Organism: Lissotriton helveticus; assembly: GCF_964261635.1. Classification (NCBI taxonomy): domain Eukaryota; kingdom Metazoa; phylum Chordata; class Amphibia; order Caudata; family Salamandridae; genus Lissotriton; species Lissotriton helveticus. The sequence continues at coordinate 1,169,782,717 of NC_136059.1, read as the reverse complement.
CCCCTTCCGGGTACCCAGTTTACACAGTTTAGAGAACAAAGGCATTGTTGTAGATACAAATAAAACTTACACTTGAAAAAACTTGATATACTCTGAGTATCAGAATACAAACATACCGTTTTCTAGAAACCTAGAAGCCGTCTTTACTGTGCTCTGAAAAGATCAGAACCCGTCTTTACCGTGCTCTGAAAATCAGAACCCGTCTTGATACCCCCCAGCAGTACTCACCGAGGTGCAGAGAACTTGAAGATCGTGAAGATCTGGACACTTGATTACGCAGCGCTCATGGACAGGCGACTGGTCGGGTTTCAGACGACCTCGGACTCGGCAATCTTCACGGGTTTCGGGCTCTGGGTCGAGACTTCCGCTGTCGTCCTCACCGCCTCGTATGGATGCTCAGGTCTCGGTACAGCCTCTCTTGGACACGAAGGAGTTCATGCAGGAACACCCTGCAGTGTGCACGTGGAAGTCCGTCTGTCTTGAAGAGACTGGTCTATGTCCGCATCACCGGCGTGTGGGGAGAAAGGGAAGTGCCTGTTCGGGCGCCAATTTGCTGTGGTAAATATTTTAGTAATTTACCTTGATCGGAATTTCTATGCATTAACAATAAATTCAAGTATGAAGAGCAGAGTCCGTGGTGGTTCGAATTCAGGGTCTTTATTCAGTAACTCGAGTTAAGGGAGAGCTCTGTCACCTGAGGAGGATCGGAAGAATCGGAAGAATCTCTAACTTTATTATCTGGACACACAGTATTTATAAAAAGAAAAGAGGAAGGAGCTTCCCTTCAATGCAGGCCCGGATCATATGTTGCAATAAAACAGAAGTCATGACTAGAAAAAGAGGCTGCGTCGTGAAAAGAGGAAACATAGCAGGGGAGATGAGGCTGCGTCATGATTAGAATGAGGAAGCACAAGAGAAACAGAAATGTGGAGAAGTAACACTAGGCTGGTTCCTTAGATAAGAGAGAGATGGTCGTGACAGGATGTCTGTTTGTCGTGTTTCAGCATTCGGGAGCTCTTCTCGGAATTGGTTGTCGTGGTTTAGCAGAAAGGGGGCTCTTCTTCTCGGAATTGGTTGTCGTGGTTTAGCAGAAAGGGGCCCATTTCTCGGAATCGGCCCGATTATAGGGAAATGGTTACAAATGGGGGGGGTCTTGTTCTCGGCATCGGCTTTACCACAGAAATGTACGGTTTAAGTGAGGAAGGAAGGATGTAACTTTGAATTTTTTGGGGAAGGAGAGTGCGTGTGCAACTTTGTGAGGCGCATGATCAGCGCGTGATAGGTTCGTGCTCGTGTGCTCGTGTGCTCGTGTGCTCGTGTTCCGGCATAATGGGCTCGGGGACGTGACTGAAGAGGGTGTATGATGGGACATAACCTACGAGAAATAATCATTTTCCACACCACAGTGACTCCAAGGGCTAGTCTGCTGGACTCCTGTTCAGAGCCACAGGGACATAACAGGCTACTAACCGCCTGAACAAGCACCCACATCCAGCTGAAGCAAGCCCCAGACCCCCAACTGGTGCCTCTTAGGGCCTGCACCTTTGGTGTGGCCTTAGTGGAGCTAAATTGAAGTTTTCGGGCTCTTCCCAACCTCAAATGGGCCCATTGGCCCCAAAACCTTGTCACTCACAATGCCCACCAACGCAAAGTTCTGCCAACCCGACCCTTCACACTACAGCATAGACCACTCATGGGGAGCACCACCACAAAGGTACGGCCTTGGTGTTTGCGACAATCAGGATCTTCGCGCTACAGCCAAAACTGTCCATGATGCCCGACCTGCTCTTCGCGCTACATCGACGACCATCCACAACGCTTCCCTGCTCTTCGCTGCCGCCTTCATCACGCAGGGACTCTTTGAGGTAGACTGAAACAGTAACTTTTCAGCTGGACTAACCTTATTCCTTTATCCCTCCATTGCAGTCTGCCCGATCTTGTGACTTTCTCCTGGTCTCGCATGACTACATAGCCGCGAGTGACGCTTTGGGCTTTTTGGTGCTATTTTCACTTCAATATTTAATTTGCATATCTCCGGTTCTACTGATTACATTTTTATTATTTTGGTGTGAAATTATTTATTACATTTCTCTTTTTCAGAATTGGTGTGGGGTTTTTCTTGTGTTGTATTTTTACTTTATTCCTGTCTGAAGTGCTGCATAAATACTTTACACATTGCCTCTAAGTTAAGCCTGACTGCTCTGTGCCAAGCTACTAGGGATTGAGCACAGGTTAATTTGCAGTTTGGTTGTGCCTCACCCTGACAATGATTGTTGTTGCTTTCGAGTATGGTTTCACACCCCTCAACCAGTAACCCAATTTCTTACTGTTCTGTTCTGTTTACATGTTTATGACTCACAAGACAGTTGCACTCACCGAGTACATTTTATTATGTATAGTTAATTAAAACCAGTACAATCGTTACATTTAAAACAATTTCTTAAAATGTGGTAAAAGGGTAGTCTGTGTAATCGTCCTTACCGAAGACCATACGGTGAGAGACCGAGGGTAGTTATCTAGCAGTGTTCCCTGAGCCGAGGCGGGCTCGGCATTTGTAGCCCAAAGTTCGTCCGTTAGGTTCCAGAACCAGTGGTTGCTGCAAGTTGTAGATTTGGTAGTCTTTGCTCTATAATATTCAAAAACTTGACATATCTACAATTCAGTTTTGTGTTCGCAGGGTTCAAGCATGCAAGCACAGCCTGCCTTCGCCTGCTGGTCCCTATCTGCTTGAGCTGGTCCCTTAGTAGCTGTCGGCGGGCTTGTCGGAGCTCTTTGCAGAGACAGGTCAGGTGGAGTATGTCTCCTGTTGCTAGGTTGCAGAGCTGACAGGCTTCATGGCCATTGCTCCTGAGCCATGGTGGTTGGTGCTCTCTGCTGGGCAGGATCCCTAATCTGTATTTCAAAAACTTCAGTTTAGTGATTTTTGGGTAGCCCTGGCTGAAATAAAGTTGTGGTGTCAGGGATTTATACGTATTTAAAGTCATCCACGCATGGTTTCTTTTAGCAAAAGCGGCTTTGTCCTCTGTTAGGGAAAGAGTTTTTACGTTCTTCCAAATCACTTTTTTAAACAGGTTGTGCCCCAGTTGCATGTCCCAAAGTGCGGATGCCTTGAGAGCCCCCAATGCTGCCTTCAAGTAGGAGCGTGCCTGAGATACATCCCTGCTTTGAATATCTTGCCACAGCATCGCGTTTAAGGTGTCATTGGAGGCAGAGCGGAGTTTGTGGCAGCAGATAATGTAGGCTCCTTGTCTTGCAAGGTCTTGTTTTTTTAGGCCGAACTCCAGACGTATTTGGGCAGGCGAGGTGTAAGACGGGAGTGAGAACAGAGTTCTATATGCTTTTACCTGGATGTTATCTAGGTTCCTGGAGTCTCTTCCTCGTAGTGCCTCGCTGCCGTAGGAAATTGAGGGGAGCAATTTAGCCTGAATGACTTTTAAGTATGGTGTCAGGGTTGGCCCCGATAGTTGGTTTGCTAGATTTTTCAGTGTGATGGCGATCAGGGCCCCTCTTCTTTTGGTTTCCTCCATCTGCCTAACAAATGAACCGTCGGTGTCAAAGATAAGTCCCAAGTATTTATATTCGCGTGAAGACTCTATTTTTTGGCCGCCCAGAGTCCAGGACTTCTGGTGTTTGTTCCTGGTATTGATCGACATTGTGCGCGTTTTACTTAGATTGATTTTTAAGTTGTTTTCCATTGCGTAGCTGTGCATTTCGATCAGAAAATTCTGGAGGCCAATGTGTGTGTGACTGAGAAGTACCACATCGTCCGCGTATAATAGATTACTTAGGGTTTTTCCTCCCAGCCTCAGAGAGTGGGAGTTGCATGTGTGGAGTCGGCCTGATGGACTCACCGAGTAAATATATGGACTTCTTCGCATAATTCATTTGATGTCATGGTTATAAAATTCAGGAGACGAATTGCCATTGCAGCTGTGTCTTGCCTCCTTAAACTGCTACTACCCTAGCTAACATTCAATCAATCAGTATATTTGTTAAAGTAGAAAGATACTCCCAATAAATCAATTTTCAGTAATGCTGCTCCCTTATATCTGCAAAAAAGAACAAACCAAGAAACCATATCAAAAGTGGCCCAAAGATGTATCCTACTTTTTTCTGTGGGAAATGTTGATTTTTTTAACCTTTGGCAGATTTTAAACATTGTGGAAAGTACTTTCAGATTATGAGGGCTTTGGGCATTTCCTGAAGATTTTGGGTTACTTTTGTTACATTTACAAGATATTTTTATCTGCATGAATTTTCGAGCAGAGAGAAATTTTGCAGAATCATCGGAAATGAAGGAGAATTAACTGAGGCCCAGAAGTGGGGCTGCAGTAGGAACATATGTCTAGCCCAACTTTTAGTGCGATGGCGAGCACAAGCGGACCTTTGTTGTACATGGTTTCAGCTAGAGAGTATTTGCAACTTCAGACCACCTTTCAAGATAGGTAATAGTCTTATACACAAGGCATCACATGAGTTTTCAAGTTCAAAGAACAAATACTTGGTCAAAGTTGATAGGCCAATGTTTCAAACTTGAATTGGATATGGGCTCTCAGTGAAAGCCAGTGAAAGCCAGCGCACATGACGTAGGATAGGACTGATGGAGTTGGCTGTGAGACCTGACTCAGTACTCAAGCAAGAGAAGTCTACACAAGCTGGAGTTTCCTCAACAGTGCAAGTCGAGGTTCTACATGAAGAACTTTCAAATGATCCAAACATCCTCCCAAAATCCATGAACATCCGTCTCCAGATAGATGGGACTGTATTGTACTTTCTCGCATGCTGACCATGTCCCAATGTACGCCTTCCTTTCTTACATATAATAGTGTTGAGGCAAATTTAAGTCCAGTTTTTACAGGTATCTGGGAGTCCTACTAGAATAGAAGTTCTATTAGGACTGTCATATACCTGTATAGTGGGGCACTTATTAACTCAATACACATGTCCATCTTTTAAGTCTCAGGATAACAAGGAGTTCCATCAATTTGTCATTTCGATTCTGATTTGGCCATCTATGCTGCACTCAAGCATAAGCAAGACTCCACTAAGGAGCAAACTGAGAAACTATTAATCCATTTATAGTAGTACATATTGTAAAACTGTAGAGTTTAACTCTTGTAATATTGTGTCTCTACATCCCTAGTTAACTCTGTGTTGGAATCCATCTTCCTTTTACTTTCCTCAAGACTTTAAAAGTATTCTGAAGTATTTGTGGCTCACGGTTCTGGTGCCAGGCCTGTCCTTTTAAACAACCGACCAGGACTTCACACACACACACACGCGCTCATGCATGCAAACATCCACACATGCGCGCAGACACAAACATGCATAAAAACATGAATGTACAAACACACACAACCACACACTCAAACATTAAGGGCACCAGAGAGCAGGCACCAGATGCGGTTACTGGGTGTTTTTTCAAGGCACTGTGTACACATACATTCCTTGACACCAGCTGTGGTGCTGCACCTGTTTAGAAACCTGAGAGCAGCTAGTGACAGAACATACATGATTTCAGCTGGGCCTTTGATAGGAGAGTGCTGACCTTGAGATACTGTCCTAGGCCTTGGGATCACGCACGTGCCAGGGTCCCAGGATCACAAGCTCTTTTGACTTTGCCTTTCATCTCAGTCTTCACCTCAGAACTCCAATCAGCCATCCCCTTCGCATTGTACCCTGTTTATTCCACCTCATTGCCGGTCCTCTTTGAAGCAACCCGGGGCTTAATATTGCTGTTCTTTCTCCGAATGAGAACATTTAATAGTTGAGCCTGCTCTGGGAGCCCAAGGTGGCAAATGGAAATTGTCAGGTGTCAGTACAATTCCTCCTGCTGCCTTGTTATCTTTGCAAATCCTCTGTGTTGACAGCACCAGTCAGTCTCGGCCATCTGCGAGAATGCCTACTTCATTTTTACATTCAACTTGGTGGACTCGGCTCGGTTTAACGGCTCTTAACTAATTCCGCCAACAAACAAACTCCACCTTTCATCAATCAAAGATGTGCATGTAGTCTCATATGAGAAATTGTCATCTTTTTCCTGGAACACCCAACTTCAAAATTGCACATTCATAAAAGTTAGTTTCAGAAGTTGAATCCTCATAACATCACACAATAAATAGTTTCCCTGGTGCAACTATCAGCAAAACTTATCTTTGTCTTTAATGTTGAATAAAAATCGATTAATCAGCAATAAACAATTGTAGAATCATTCTCTTCAGAATTAATTAAAATAAAGGATGTATTTACGTAAAATGTCAAAAAAAGATTGTTCTATTTTTTACTGTTTACATTTAATTACAAATAGATTATCGTTGGAAACCCAGCTGTATTCTTTATTTTACTTTATCATTTTTAGTGGGGCGTGGGGAAGGATCGACCCTGCTGTAATCTCCTTTATGGGTTTTTGTATTCATTTTTTGTTATCAATGCTTTGCTAATGTACCATTTCTTTTTAGCAAAAGTGCTGTTAGCTATTCTTTATTTCTCATTCTTTGTTTTAACATTAAACATGAAACTTCTACAGCATACATAGGGCATTGCTCACAACGCCCTGGCTATGAAAGTCAGAAATGTTCTCTGGTAGGACTACTTATATGTTTTAGCAAATGTCCAAATCTTATGGGATTCACAAAGGATCCCAGGAATACATAAGAAAATCTATGACAACCACTTGATTACTCCAATGCATAATATTTGTGCATGTTAACTTTCCAAATGGTATTACATTCTGCAAGTGTGAATAGAACACAAATGTGCAGTTACACGTCTAATTGTTTTAATTCCTTCTCTGTGGGTATATTTTTAACCTAGGGAGCCAAACGTTCCATCACACTCCAATATTATATTAATATTAGAGTTGTTCTCTTAACATTTCTAACCAGGGAATCCATGTGTTTCTGCCCTTGACAGAGATAAATTGTTGTGTGATTCCATGGTGGAAATCTACCTGCAAGAAATGTGCACACTAGAATCACAAGATCCTGAATAATGCATCCAACACATGACTTCACATACAATTTTTGAGGGGGACTCGCAGTCATACACAAGTCAACATTTCCCTACAGTCTCCTTCAATCCCATCTACAGATCATTTGGAACCCACCAGGACTTCATAGAAGAAATGTCAGACCTCATCACCTCTGCTTCTAACCAACACTGTACCTTTCTGGGGGACTTCAATCTGTATTGTAAGTCCTGCACCAAAACCACAAAAGAAGGCTTCTATTCTCAGCACTCTAGAAATAAAACACCGCATTACCAATCCATTTCATTCTGAAGGCACCACACTGTGCATCATCCTCTTTGCATCCCCCTACATCAATTGCCAGCGCCCTAGCCCTGGACTGGACAGATCACCCAGCTACTCCCTTTGCCATCACATAGTCCACTGCCCCCATGAAGAGCAATGGAAAAAAGAGAAAAGTGACCTTTCACTCCTTAAATACATCCATCTAGGAGAACTCCAAGATGATGTCTAGGGCCACTGTTGGTCTGCAGTAACTTACGAACACCTTTGCTGAATTTATGGATGCCAGAATATTAAAGATGAATACAACCAAAACATTCGCAATGTCTTGAGGGGAGAAACACCCAGAAGCGTACAACATTTTTCATCAAGCATATTCCAAGTGAGAAGGTTAATTAATTTTCTTTTTGGCAATTCTTTTTTCTAAAAATGATTAAATGTCCCAATATATACAAAATGCTTGATCTAAAATTAATAGAGTGTGCGAGGAAGTTTTCAGGTTCTCCTGTAAACTTGGTAGCCACCTCATTAGGGAAATGATTAGAATCTTTAAAGCTAGAGCATTGTCCGCTGCCATAAATGGTGGGCGCCTGTGGGGTCATAGATCCTGCGGTCCTCTTCAGGTTGAGGATAATGCCTTTCTTATGAGTTTCCTATGTATCACCACCTCAACACCATCTTCAATTGCAAAGTGGGTTTAATTCATCTGCAGGACCTGATTTCGCTTAATCCTATATACCTCTGGCATTCAATGAGAGCCAAAATTAAAACAAACTTCAGGCAAACCATCATTTTGGCTTGTTTAGACTTATCCATGCCTTTAATATCCTGTGGCTTTCTTATATTAACAAAATTCCCAAATTATTGCTTGGCTCCCCTGTGCTTCAAGATCCTTCTAGAATCCTTGTTTTTTATAAGACGGAGGTCAAGTTTTTTTTTTAGGTGTTAAGTTCGAAAAAAGAACCCTTGTTGAGGACAAGAAACCTAGGGACATATTAGCAAGGAACCTCATTAAAATTATCGCCGTTTTATCGGCAGGAAACTGCCGATAAAACGGCAATAATGGGCTTGCTAATATGCTTTATAGAGGGGCATATTACCAACAACTAGCGATATTTATCGCTAAATGGGCTTAGCGAATTTTTTTTTAACGCCAAGCTTCGCCGGTTATTATCGCAGAGATAACGTGCTATTAGCAAAGTTTATCTCTAAAGCGATAAAATATCCGGCGTTAGTGGCGAAATGCATGAATATCGCTGGCAATCCAGCGATATTCACGCATTATCGCTAATGAGGACTTAGCCATAATATCCAACTCCCATTGGATATAATGGCTAAGAACTGGTCTGAGTAGGCGTTAATTTTTGGAGATATTCGCGCTTAGCGTGAATATTTCCATCACTACGCCTGCCTTGCTAATAGGCGATAGCGACGTTAACGACTGCTTGGAGTCGCTAACAGGTTGGGTACGCCCACTTTGCATGTCATTAGCGATAAATATCGCTGACATGCAAAGCGGGCCCCAAACCACTCGCTATCGCCTACAAGCTGTCGCTAATTGCTGTTAGCGACAGCTTGCTAATAGGGCGATAGTATTATCGCCGCTTAGCGGCCGAAAACGGCCGCTAAAGTGATGATAATCACATATCGCTCGAGCGGTTTGGGACCCGCTTTGCATGTCAGCGATATTTATCGCTAATGACATGCAAAGTGGGCGTACCCAACCTGTTAGCGACTGAAAGCAGTCGCTAACGTCGCTATCGCCTATTAGCAAGGCAGGCGTAGCGATAGAAATATTTGCGCTAAGAGCGAATATCTCCAAAAACTAACTCCTGCTCAGACCAGTTCTTATCCATTATATCCAATGGGAGTTGGATATTATGGCTAAGTCCTCATTAGCGATAATGCGTGAATATCGCTGGATTACCAGCGATATTCACGCATTTCGCCGCTAACGCCGGATATTTTATCGCTTTAGAGATAAACGTTGCTAATAGCACGTAATCTCTGCGATAATATCCGGCGATGCTTGGCATTAAAAAATTACTCCCTAAACCCATATAGCGATAAATATCGCTAGTTGTTGGTAATATGCCCCTTGGTTATAACAAGGTTGCGGTTGGGCATAGCACACCATCTAGTTGCCTTACCCTTTATGAACCAGTGGTACAAGGACATGGTAGCATAGTTTAAGGAAATATATTCTGAAATCGATCTTTATTGAGCATAACATCAGGGATTACAATGTTGCCTTACGTTTTTTGTGTGCCTTGGAGGTCTCTACTTTATGTTTTAGTGTTGCCTCTTACATCTAGAGAGCGATTCATATCAGAAAAATAATTTTTATCTAATTGTATTACTAACTTTGTATGCTTCTTCACACTGCATATGTGCATAATTGTTTTTATTTATTTTTAATCTAATTGATGTACTGTATTATAGTCTTATAGCCCGCCATAGAGGGCTACACCGGCTATTAAAGGCCCTATCCAGCGTTAAAGGCCCCGAGCCGAAGGCGAGGGCCTTTAACAAGGGAGAGGGACTTTAATAGCGGTATAGCCCATCTACGAAGGGCTATAAGGCTATTAGAACATTCTGTCACTAGAGGACAGAATGTTCTAACAAAAAAAACAAAGCCTTTTGGGAGCGTGAGGGGATTGGAATCCCCTCAGGTTCCCTGAACCCTTTGTTCACAACTAGAGCTATGAACAAAGAAACATTGGAATGTTGGAGCTCCAGGCTTATACCAGCCATTATAAGCCCAGAGCACTCCATTGTTTTCAATGGAGCTCCCAACATGCCAATGTTCTAATTTGTATTATCTGCTCTTATGGCCTAATGTGAAAGAGCCGACTAAAGATTTTGGAAATGAATCGAACTCCAAGATGAATGTGTCAACTTGCCCAGACAATTCCGGCCATCAACAGTTTTCATTATCCTTCATAACATATACAACACCCCTACAAGAATGACACAGGCTGCTTAACATATTCACAGATTTACTAGGATCTGTAAGCCTGGGAATGTGTCATAAATGTACTACTCCCCAGGGAAGCCGTAACAAGGAGATATATCTTTATTTTTCCTCTTTCTATGTGTATTGCAGAAAGAGGAGAAATATGTTAAGGGATTGTTTTGCACAGTAAGATGTCACTGATATAAGAGAACACACAGTACAACCTCATTAGCTGTTTTGCAAGAGGTGCTTAAACAGATCCAAAATGGATAAGGGGTAGCCCCTGCACTGGATTTGGGGATGAAACTAATGTGCAACTTTGCCGCAGTATCCGCCATTATGTTAAGTAACATTAAAGAGGAAGCAGCAGCATTGGCAGTATGCCAGCAACTAACAAACTTTTTTTTCCCCCAAAAAGTTTTATATAGCGCTGGGTAGACCCGGAGGTATCAGAGCGCTTTACATGAGCATCAGATCATAGTTACAGGTTACATCATTACAAAGGTTACATAGTTCTTAGAGCATGGCCACATAGTTACTTGTAAGGTCGAGATAAACAATAAGCACAAATACGTAAGGGGAAAAGCAGGCAAGGTGAGAGATTCAGGGGAGGGGGGCTGGAGCAGGGGAAGTAGTCAGATAATGAAGGCGGGAAAGAGGAGGGTAGGGTGAGAGACACAGCATGGGAAGAGGAGGGGAAGGGTGACGGGTACACAAACCGGTAGACGAGTCAAGGCAAACGTCCAAAGTCCAGTAAGCTGTGATCCCAGGGGAAGTGGTATCACTTCCCTATCTCTGTTGCGAGAGGCTCCCTTTGTGCAGTGGACTCTCTCAGAGGGGTCTCTGAGACTTCAAGGCCTACATACTGGATCCTTCCCCAGTAAGGGGAGAGGAAGTGCTTTGGCAAGGGGTGCCTTACCATACCTCAAGTGTGAGTGGCTCCCTTGGCACCGTGGACTCACTCAGCGGGTTCGCTGAGACTGCAGAGTATAGATATTGGATCTTTCCCCAACAAGGGGAGAAGGAGTGCTTACTCAAAGGGCACAAAGGACAGGGGGGTAGGCAGAGTAGCAGGCAAGGGGAGAGATTCAGGGGAGAGGGGATAGGAGCTAGGGACGAGACAATAAGGAGAGACGAAAAGAAGTCTGTCTAAAGACCGACTGGGTAGGTGACGACCAAGGAGGGAATCCACGGCCCATCTCCCCTATAGCTAAACTAAGTAGCTTCATCGGGCGTCAGACAAAATAGTTCAGTCTCAATACATTGAGAGGAGGGAAGGAGAGACACAAATAGAGGGCGGATGTGGTAGGAGACGGCAGGAGAGACGAAAGGAAGTGCAACAATGTGGTTCAACAATATATCAGGAAAAGATCAAACAAGTAAACATTATATCAAACAATCAGCAATACATTAGGGGAGGAGAGAGAGAAGGGAGAAAGTAGCGGGGGGTACGGGAGGAGGGAAAGTGAGGATAAGGGAAGAGACAACCGTAGAGACGAAAGGAAGTCTGTCTAAAGACCGACTGGGTAGGTGACGACCAAGGAGGGAATCCATGGCCCATCTCCCCTATAGCTAAACCAAATAGCTCCATCGGGCATCAGACAAAATAGTTCAGTCTCAAGTGGCGAGGGAAGAGGTTCACAGAAAAACAGGGTGGGGAGCAAGGGCATGTGAGGGCAGAGGACAAAAGCTGAATTACTGTACCTTACTATATGTTTAAGTAACACATCCTGTTAAAAAAGACATTATTTACAAGTTTGGTGGTAACGGCTACGGGAGTGTTAGTCAAATATGGGTCGGTGAATTAGTTCTAGAAACAATCACGCAGATATCTTGGTGTTCTGGCCCTTCTCGGGCTTAACTTCAGGCAGGCAAGGCAGCACCGGAACAGTACGAGACCCACCAGCCCGGTCGAGGATCGGGACTCAAGGCAATGTGAAGATCAGGGGCACAACAAGGTATAAGCAGGGCTGGTGACATACCTAACATCAGGCGGTGATTGGGGGGTCCCACATGCAGCAAGCGTTGCCAGTAGTTGCGGAGTATGCAGTGCACTGTTGGTGTGGCTTGGTGCCTGGCTTGTTAGTCCCTCTGGTAACTTGCACTTACCAGGTGATGCGTAAGGGTTGTAGCAGGTCCGTAAGGGTCTATGTGTGAAGACACTTGAGTGCCAGTCATCCCCTGAATAGGCCCGCTTCCTTGCGGTTTTGGGAGAGGGTGAATACTGCCAGGAGGGGTGAGAACTGTGTGCGAATTGCAGGAGAAGGTTATTTGCGGGGGTCTTAGCAGGGTCACAGGCGCGCCCCTCCCCGAGTTGAGCCGGTAGGTTGATACAGGTACGATGTGGATTACTGGGTCAATGAGCCGCCATGTTGAGGTCAGGCATCATCCATCCCAGGCGCCTCCAGTTCCGGCAATAATGAGAGGGGAATCACCTTAACGTTGCCTGCCGATTCAGAGAGAGTCGCCTCTCACCTCTGGCTTGTTGGCGCTGTGTGATATGGTGGCTCAGTTGCTCAAGGCTAATTCCGCCGTCTGTCCCAGTCTCCGGGCGCCATTTTGAAGTCAGGCGACACCGGCTGAGGATCGTCCTGTAAGTTGCAGTAGGGTCGGGAATCAGTTCCCCTCCTCCGAGTCACTGGGATCAGGGCCTCATGGGCTGATACCGTCCGGTCCCACTGGGTTGTGGCACGGGTCTGGGCGTCTGTCTGCACAGGGCTGCCGTGTCCAAAATGGTGGGCTGTCTCTGGTTGCCGCCGACTCTGCCCTTCTAGGTGTGCATAGTCGGTGCGAGTGTCGAGAGAACAGGAGCTTGAATTACCAAACATTATTGAGCATACCTATGCATTGATAGGTAAAGATAATTTAGAAGCCCGACCTAGTAAACCACAAATTAACCATAAATTAGGAATAATTATGAAAAGGATAACTCGAACCAGGCATCAGACTCTTCTAAGAAGAAGTTGGATAATAAGAAACATAAAGAAAAACAACATTGCAGGGCAGATCTCCTCAACAGGAGGCCACAGGAATGCGCTATAATCTGCGTAGCCGTGATAATATTAAAACACCTGACAGGTATCAGGATACTGATACATGTTCATCTCGTTCCTTTCAGGAGTCATCTGAAAAATGCTCATAGAGAGGTGGACGATCAGAGCACAGGTTCTATGGTTTGCCCCAAGGGTATAAGAACAGCCCAGAGTTGATTTCAGCCCGGGTTACAGAATTTTTGCAATATTATGATGACCTGGCATTGTCCTATGTTGATGACATATACCTAACAGATGATGACATTTCAACTCACTTGGCCAGAGTAGGTCACTTAGTGTTGGGATTTACTCACATGGGCTATAAATTCAAACTAGCCCACCTCAATGTCCTAATTCTGCAATATAGGTTGTAAAGTGAAGGCAAAAGTCTAGCGACCCATTTCCTTGAGAAGTGTGGTTTCTATAACCACCAAAAACCATGAAGATACTCCAATCAATATCGGGTTTCCTGAATTTTGGCAGAACATACATTCCAGACTATACAGAGTGGATAAAATTGTACTATGACTTGATACGTCCAGACTTCTCAAGCACACATTGGACAACTGAACACACACAAATACTACGTTCAGTACAAACTGACATGCTAGCTTCCAAACACTTACACACACACATATAAACACCACCAACCTGGTATAATTGCTGGTGCATCAGGGTATACCTATGTTACATTCAACGAAGGGGACACTATTCCAATTGCAAATAAATTTCATTTATACACAAATGCTGAGATGCATTTTGTACCAACAGAAAAGATTCTGATGGTGGTACGACTGCTGTAGTGAGAGGATTATCTTTGGCTAAGGTGAAACGCATTATTGTCGTGACTCCAGTCCCAGCCCTTGAGGATGTCACAAAGGCCAGTGTTCCAAAAGCTAAGGCTTTACATCAGATATGGATGCAATTGTCCAACTCTCTCACAGCAACAGATGTAGACTACAGATTTGACTCTACACTACAAACACAAGCATAGCTTCAATATGAAGATGAATATTCTCTGCCTAATTAAGTCATGCCTCTAGTTCAGTATGATTACATTATTTATACAGATTACTCTGCACAGCCTGCTGTACGAATAAAATACCAATACTCTGCAGCATACATGGGTAGAATGGAGGATGGTGAATTCTGCACTCCCAAGAATACGGATCCCAGATTTCTCACACTCATAGTGTGAGATTTGTATTATTGTGTCCAGTCTTACAACAAGTTCTTGCACTACTGTACCCAAAATGGGCTCTGAGATTCCAAAGGGTACACTATAAAGCACAAAACGCTTTGGGGACTGGTGGCAAAACTCAGAGTGTTTGACACAGACTCACATAATACACACACTGATTCATCAGCGTGTAGGAATACATGTTGCAGGGAAATCCATGGCTGTTGAAGCCGCAAAAGCAACAGTGCAAACTGCTGCAGTCGCTGCAATTACTCGTTCAAGTATGAGGATAGATCGAGACATCATGATGGCTGTCAACGCTGTGCACAATGGTACCCACCTGCCGAAAGGCTTTCCAACAATGTTTCGTTTGCGAAGGAACTGTTCATTTCTCACTGACTTTTATAAACATTCAGAAAACTTAAAAATCAAACTCAAAGATAGGGGATACCCAAAGAGATTAATCAATCACTCTTTTCAAAGAGCAAGGTTTTACAACGGAGAGAGTATGTTTGATAAATCACAAAATAATGGACAAATGACAGGGAAAACAGATACAATCGTATTTGTAAGCCAATTCTCGAGTCTAAGCAATAAAATAAAGAATATTATCAACTCGAACTGGGCAATATTGAACGACAATGAGCAGACTATAGTCAATCTTCCGATGTTTGCCTTTAAAAGAAATAATAATCTTAGAACAAACCTGGTACAGACGTACAGAGAACCAGGAGGACTCAGACAACAGAATATGATAGGACAAAGAGCGGCAGGCAACTATAAATGCGGTAATTGTCTTATTTGTGAGTACTGCATTGAAGGGAAAAGCATTACCTACAATAACCATACCATCACAGCCAAAGATCTTAACAATTGTAGGAGCAAAAACGTAATTTACTTGCTTATATGTCCATGCAAAATGGGCTATGTGGGCGAGACAGGACGGGAATTGAGAACCCGTCTAACAGAGCATAAATCGGCAATTAATAACAAAAAAGTCAACGCCCCTATAGTTGAACATTTCATATTGAAGGGTCACACATTTGAGAACATAAGATGGTTCATTTTGGAAAGAATATCAGGAAGTAAACGTGGGGGTGATAGTATGAAAAGGAAACATCGAGAACAGTGGTATATTTCCATATTAGACACTGTAAGAAAGGGGCTTAATTCAAAAGAAGAATGGGAGCGCATTGTAGGTCTAGGTTAACTCTGGCATAGTGGAACCTCTAGAGTAAATAAGGGATCCCCTTATATGATGGCATTTGCGCAGTATGTTTTGTCGCGACGGATCGCTGGTCTGAAAGCTGTCGTCCGGCCGGCAGTCCTAAAGCACAGTGACCCTGAGATACACGACTACTGACACAGAGATACCTGGCTTAGATTTTTTTGATATATATAGAGAAGGGTTTGATAATCAGGCAGTCCACCAGTAGAAAAGATATGATATAATGGTATAGTGGCAGTAAAAGAGATAAGGCATGCTGGCATATTATTCAAAGTAATAATCATGTGATCGATTTTAGAATTTGGCTCGCCACCTTTTGTCACATCATTTTATGCCCCTTAAATTCGGTGGGCTTGGGACTTCATCCGACCTATATGGGAGTATCGGTGGTGCCTAAAAATAATTAGTGGTACAATACATAGGGTATAGAATCATATTTTAAGAATATTAATTATGAGAACTATAACATTTGTATGATCGTCTTGAGAACATGGTGCCACCTGTGTTATAACACCCCGTGCCTACTAGCCACGGCAGGCACGGGATTACACCTGCCTTTTAAGAGTAATGATGGTGTCCGTCATTAATTATAGTAATAGCATGTAGAGTATACAACCATATTAGAAGAACTACGGTAATGTAGTCAGCAGAAGATGGAGGGGAAATGACATCAGACGTACTAGAGTGCGTTGTTTGCGGAAGTGAGCAAATATCCCCGACACCTGGCGACAATAATGTTAAACTGGGCAGGTTGTATATAAGGGTGAAACGAAAAAGGAGCTTTTTACTCGCCTGGGGGAACTGACTTTACACGGTTTGCAGCTTCACTGTGGAACCGGTATTTAAATAGATTAGACATATGGTGGGAATTTCTTGCTAAGAGGCATCATTACCGCTCGCAGAATAGTTTAATTGGAGGGTTCCTCTAGCGGTATAGGGGTTGTGATAGAAGCTACACCATGGAACCCCTTTATTATTGTAATCTAGACGTAGGAAGGGCCTAGAGGCCTATATAGCTTAACAGCATGACGGCATATACAGCTTAATAGCATGGCGGCAACAATGTTGAACGCGGCAGGCTGCATATAAGGGTGTAATGAATTAGGAACGTTCTGCCTGGTTGGGGGGAACTGACGCCACGCGGGTCGCATCCCTACCGTAGAACAGGTATTTAAACAGATCAGACGTATGGAGGGAATTTCCTGGTAAGAGGTACTTCCACCGCTCGCAGAACTATGAAATTGGAGGGATCTACTTACGCAGTGTAGGCGTTGTGGTAGAAGCGATCCCTTAGAACACTTTTTTGTAATTTAGACATAAGTGTTTAGAGGCATATATAGCTTAATAATAAAATAAAAAATGCATAATAGCCTCCTGATAGGTGGGGTTGTGTCTCCCTACCAATACAGGGTTCTCCGTACATGGGGGCCATAGTGTGAGAAAGAAGGAATTATTGGTTTCAGTGGCAACTGCACTTACTACGAAACGTCATATGAAATAAAAGAAAGGACGTCAAGCATATCTAGAATGTGCAGGTAGAGATATGATTGTACTCATAATATTATCAAATAAGACCTGTCATACCAATGCAAGGTTGCGACTAATAATACATATGTTTACAATTAGATTTTCCTAGAGTGAGGACTGATGTATGCTGTCAGCACAACAATAGAGGACGCTTTTAATTCTATGAGGTTTTAACGATTCACATAGAGGACATCATAAAGAACACCCATAATGGGCCCGTCCTTGTGAGTGTTATACAGGTAACACACCATGATATCCTCATATGATGAGATCACGAATGTTTAGGATCCCATGGTTAGGTTGATAATGTAAGCCTGTTAATTCTTTATAAAGGGCTGCAGCTTTGCAAGAAAGTCTTTGAAGACGGCTGTATAGCGATCCAATCCTGACACTATTCAAGCAGAATGGTACTTGAGTGTTGGTTTGGATGGATGATTGTTGGTTTGATTATGGCCACATATGGGTTTGGGTACCCGTAGGGTACTGTGTACAATGGTTATTAAGACAACTACTGGAATACTGAGATAGGAACCAACTAATGTAGTGAACCATGTGGGGCACATTAGAATAAAAGGTTATGAATACAGAATACAGGATACTAAATTTAAAAGAAACAACTAGCCTGAAGTCTGTCATCGTGTCATGTTTGTAATTTTATATTGCGAATCATGTATATGAGAGTAGTAATATAGGAACATTATGAAGAAGATAAATAGCCGGAAAATTGTTTACTATTTTATGTGTAACATTGGTTTTAATTTTATTTTTGTATTTTATTTAGATCTATACATAACAATATATTGGTTGAGAACAAGACATAGAACAGTACTAGTCTTGATAAAGGTGGTGCATACTGAGCAAACACACCGAATCGTGTCGACGCCATTACGCAAGTTAAATTCAAGGAACTACTTGTCAGGACTGGTCTATGTGACTGACTTATTTGTAAAAGATTTCTAAGAATTAACATCTCCGATTAATTAAGTCAACATCACGGATCTTAGTGTCTCTCTCTTTTTATGTATACTGTGTATATTTTTTATGATATTGTTGATGATAATTGTTGCTGATATTATTTATTTTATTTATTATTTATTTATTGCATTTATAGAGCGCACTATCACCTGTCAGGCATCCTGGCGCTAGAAGTGAATGAGCTGGTCTACCTCCTTCAGGACCTCGGCAACCCCTAGATCTTAGGGAATAGCCATGTTTTCAGCTTCCTTCTGAATGGCAGGAGATCATTAATGTGTCTCAACTCACCGGGAAGAGTGTTCCAAAGCTTCGCAGCAGTGACCTCAAAGGATCTGCCACCAGCTCTGACTTTTTAAAATCTAGGGATTTTTATCAGATTTGCCCCAGAGGAGCGCAATGTTAGAACAGGAGCATACCACTCAAATTTGCGTTGCAGGGAGATAGGACCAATTCCATGCAAGGCCTTAAATACCAGGCAGTGTGATTTAAACTGGACCCTTTGTTTCAAAGGCAACCAGTGCAACTCTGCCAGAGCCAAGGAGGCCGAGGACCTACTGGACCAGCCTAATGCTAATTTAGCTGCAGTTGACTGTAACCTCTGCATCCTGGCAAGCAGAAACCTAGGGGACTCAAGGAGGAGGGCGTTGATATGATTTAATGTATACATTGCATTGATATTTTATCGTTTTTATTATTGTTTTTATTCAATATATGATCTATAATAAATTTATACTTTGTGATAATAGACTTCTCTAGGTTTTTGTGGGGTACTTGTATTGATGACCATTATATATCTTGTTCTGGTGAGGCACGAGAAGTGGCAAGAGAGTGAAGTGTGAATGAACCAATGCGATTGGGGTACTTAGAGATTCCAAGGGATCTATTATTTTTTGAACACTTTGTTGGTACCCTATCCCCTGGATAATTGGGCCATTCCCTTCCTTTTTTATATGTTATATTTATATATTTCCAACAAAGTACACTTACCAGTTAAGTGCACAAAAAAATCCATGTACTCAGATTCCCAAAGTGGGGGATCGAGTGATACCTAATTCAGATCAGAGGTTAGGGTTAATCCTAGCAATACATGAGGGTCTAGAATCTGCTCACACATGGGTGGCAGCTACAATTTCTGGTAGCAGTAGATTCCTGCTCTAAATTCCTATGGGTTAGGCCACAGTGATCAGCTGATACCTGAACTGTTCTAAAAGATCTGCAAGTCTTTATCGGGGATATACGCAGTAGCCACATTCCTTTTGGATAAGTGTCTGGCTTTTACCTCCAGGGCTTATAGAGACTGTATGGGAAACTCATGTGTGACTGTGCAGTACTTAGCCCCTATCATCCCGAGGGAAATGCAGTAGTAGAGGAAAAACTGGGACTTAAATTAGTCTTTACCAGCAAGGGTATCAGGTAGTTTGCAGATGGGTCCATCACCTGTACGGGGGGTAGAGAACCCCAAGCAATCTGCCTAGAAAAACTCTGGGAGGTTGGATTCCCTACTAAATCCTGTTTCTGGTTAAGATGCGGGTTCCCGGCCTCAACAGTCCCAGTACAGTGGGGGCAGAAACACCATTTGAAATCAGTGAACATTTGGATGTTTGACAGGATCGGAGCAGCTTTCAAAAAGCTCAAAGCTACGCCCAGCAGAAATGTTACACCACTGGAGAAGTGAAGGAAGCACCAGTAACTTCTAGTTGGACCCCCATGAAAGGTGAACTAGGCCGGGAGAAGATTTTGGACCAGAAGGAAGTTGGGCCATCTTACAGAGCACCTGTACCTGTCCTGGCTGTTGAATATACATGAACTTTACTTCTACCTCCCCTTGCTGGTTGCAAAAACAAGAGATTTGTGTTAGTAGATCTCATCAAAGTGCACTATGGGGCCGGTTCTACACAGTAGGCAAGTGGGTACCTAGGTAGTTACTTGCTGCCTCTCACTACCCTACTGGAAGTCCCTATGGAAGCTTTGATGAAGGATGAAGCTTCTTCTCCCCTCCAGGAGACAGCTTGCACTGAAGTTTCACTTCTTTCTGTTACATCAACAAACTCCTTACAAATATCATGCACAGAAAGACAGATTTAAATTTGGCAAACAGACAAAGGAGGTATCTACCACAACGTACCACCACAGGAGTCTACTCTCAGTTCTACACAGCTCCCAAAGCTACAGAAAATTGATTGAGTAGCCGGAGCTTTGTCAATTTTGATGACTTCTCTTATTTATCTGACTCACAACCACTTCCGCCCGAGGTAGACTGCATGAATTCTACTTTTGGCTGAAAAAGACATACTTTATCCTGCCATAGATATAGATTTGGATTGCAATTTTGTTACTTTTCCTCTTCATTTGGATTGGCTTTGTGACTGTCTTTTTCTTGATTCTAAACTGAGACTATCTTCCAGAATGATTTCCTGTTGAACTGGTAAAGTTGGTTTTAACACCTCATACTTCATCACACAAAGTTAAAAGAGACCTTTCCTTGGTGAACATTTTTGTTGTGCTTGGGATAAGGTTTCATATGACACATTTGGACCAACTGAAATAATTAAATTCCTTATGTGTTTTAAATGTCTCTGCATGGCTTTATCACTCTAAGAACTATCTTTGATGATTGGGACATTGATGCTAGATCTGCAGCATTCAACAGTTTTTTAATGGATGTTCTGTTTTCATCATTATAGTCACTATTTCCTGCATAAAACAAGTACGCTGCGTACAGTATTTCATTTTATACAATGGGAACACTGCTCTTCACCACCACAGGGTAGCTCAAAATAATTTGCACAGAAGTTTGCATATTTTTCTTGTCACAATCCATCTCACCCAGAGTCTTATTACTATAAACTTACACCCTCACAGGCTCAGAAATCCTAGCTCACTGACACTAACCTGATTTATTCTGCATCTTTCATTTCTCAGCTATCTGTACAAGGATTTGACTTTTGGAAAGACAATGTTGATTTGAAATCCATTTGAGGAACTAAGGATTGCAGGTTCAGGGGAACAAGGCTATATTTAGAGCATGCCTTACCCCACAACAAATGATTTTCCCGAAAAAAACTGTGCAGCAAACGTCCAGTCTTGCATGGCAAAGATAAAAGATTTAAATGCACCAAACATTCCCACATTTGCATAATCTAAGTACTGGCAACAATTCGCAAATTAGCTGGGGGAAGCATTAGATACCATGCTTCGCAATGGTCCATACAATTCTTCAGGTACCAATCAAAAGGGATGGTTAGTGTGGCCATTAGACACTAACAGATGTCAGGTGCATTTTCCGGGTGACACTTACGGGTTTAGGATCAGTAGCCCCGACCCACTATATGTGCAGATGCAACACTTGGGGGTGATAACAACTTACAGTGTTAGGAAGTTATGCCTTGCTCGCTGTGCCACTGGATTCAAGCTAGCCTAGCTGATTAGAGGTGAAACGACAAAACCGGTCCCAGGAGGCTTGTTTCCAGTCCAGGGAGGACCTAGCTTGGCAGTTCAGGCTGGACTGTTCCCATGAGGAGCAGGCTCAAGAATGAACAATAGAACAATGGATTCAACCCAGATCTCTTGACTGGGGGTGAGTGGTTGAAAAGTTTCAGTACTCCGTCCATCATCTTGCTGTGCTTGTTCTTTACAACATGGGCAGTTGCAGCTTAGGGCTATTATGTCACTGAGTTTGACTCTACAGACACTTTGGACTAGTCTCGTTCCATAGAAACACCTTAATGCCACTAGCTTGTTTCCGTCATATAATCTTGCGAAACAACAAACCATCATGGCCCAAAAAGATACAACATATACCGTTTTACACATAGAAAAGTTACAGAAATTACCATTTGCTGTTGCTGAAACACTTTCCTTGGGTTGGATAGTGCACTGGTTTATTTCTCTTGCCAATTACAACATTTCACTTCCAATACTGCTTACAAGACCATCAAGTCTAGGAGTGGAGTATGTATATGAGTCATGGATCTTACCTTTCAAATACCAATGTCGGAATAGTGAGACTGAGGTTTTTCCTAGCGAGACCGACTGCTGGAGTACCTTTGTGACATACCTTAGTGTACAGGGAAATGTTGCTTCTTGGTACTTGTAATGCATCTAAGGAAAACTTGTCATGTTATTTGTAGGGTTTTCCAGCAGCTGTGATCCATTTGACTTTGCAGATTACTCTTGAATGTGAGTTACTTGATGCTGAATGATCAGGGCTGCTGTGGGATGAGACCAGGATTGCCTATCTGGTAATGATCTCTGCAGTTGTGACCTGTTGTAAAGAAGTACTGTTTCTACTACCCGCACAGGTAGGGATGCAATGCTTTGGCCATCAATAAAGCTTACAAAATGTGTGCTTTGACATCTGCAAGGAAGATGTTTGATCTTTAAGATGCAATGTCTGCTTCTGAGACACTGTCGCTACTCTGCACTAATTTCACTCACCATTTTGGAGAGCTTGCACCCCCCACATTTTTAATGTCTGGTTGTGCGTGGGTAGCATATTCGTTTAAGACAATTGGGTCCGGGTTGGTTAGCACCTTCCAGGGGGTCTTTGGAGGTATTACATAACTAATATACTCAGTGCTTGAAAGCATTTTTGGAGGCTTACCGCTTGTCCTGTTCCTAGTTGTCAGGACTGTGCTTTTATTTTTTCTGTTCCACAATGGATGTCCCATCACAAGGCCAAATGTAGATAGCACTACCACGTGTGCTTCTGTGTTGTGAACACCTGATAGGGTGCTTTGGCGCACCCTTGCTTCAGGAACCTAATTACTACTGGTTCTTGACCTTTCGGCCTGTCTGGCTACACTGCATGCACGCCTTTTTCTGCTGTGCACTTTCAAGTGTACCCTAGACATATGCTTTTGTTAGCAACTGGTTCAATCTCAATCAGACGTTGAATTACTGGTGGGTCAAGTAACTGCTCACTTGTACCGTTGTCCTTCGCAGTTGCCATTGCTCCTGATTGCATACTATGAGCCCTCCTGTGATGCTTTGGCTCGTCTTCTGTGGAATCAGCACCAGATGTTTCTCCCTCGGCAGACGCTGAGGTGGATGTACTGAAAAATGCTTGTGCTATGGACTTGATGCATTGTGTGCCTCTGGGAAGACCGTCTGGGGTTGCTGGGAATATCAATGTTGTGTCTACTGCTTGGAACACATAAATGATCTGGCAGTTTCGAGCTGTGGGAATATATTAATTTGGACATCTTTTTAACATCCCAAATTGTTTTTGAGTATTGAATAGCATTTAACTTGTTTTTATATTTGCTTTTATACTTTTAAATGTGGCTTTCAGTATGCTTTTACCTTCAAACTAGCATAGTGCCCTTTTATCATTTGTTGGGGCTGTATGCTTTTACGTGTAGTTTTAGCATTGGATTTAAATAGCTTTGTTTTTAGTCGTCTCATGTCCAAGGAGTGTCTATCACATTGATACACAAGGCCAGGTGAAGAAACGTTATTTTACAGGTTCACGTTCTTATGTTGCCTTCTCTCCCTGAAGTCAATGACATTTGACACACATTCGTCTGTGTGCACATACAGAATAAGATTCTACAAGCTGAGTTTTGCTTACACTACCCCTTCGTAGGCCCTCTATCAGAACACATTGAACATTCTGTACCATGGCTAAGTTCATCACGCAGGATATTGTTATTTGTTTTGGCTGCTCGGTAACAGAGCTATCACAATAGAATCAGCAATAATGGCTATGCCCGGGCTTCAGGATGGTTATATAGAGGATGTTATTATATATATGACATCATGCCTTTGTTTAAGCAGAGGAGCATTTCGCTGACACTGAGAGGTTGATCCATGTCAAAATTTCTGTTTACCTCATGTGAGGGATGCTGTGCAGCTCCACACCAATATGGGTAGCTTGATGACACCAACTCACTGGTAATGGGTAGTTAGATCAGCCTACAGGGATTAGGCAGATTCACTCACCCTAGACATGATAGGTTAAAATGCCCCATGTAGGAGTACAATATGTTACAATACATGTATGCAAGCATATATCCTCTGTACTAAGCAAAATGGTTGAACTGTTCATCTTTTTCACTGTTCTTGTAATGCTAATCACATTATCCTGTTTACTTCTATTGATTATTGCAGCACAAGAATTTTACTCAAGAATCACAATTATTCAATAAATATTGAAATGCTATACTGTGTATATCTTGTGGTTTCTTTGGGTATGCATAAGTAACTAAGTGAAAGGGTTCTTGATCTGTTACCCTGATTTCGTTTGGGAGTCTTGGTTATGGTGTTCTGAGGTTGCAAATCCAGTTGTTACTCTGTAAGGTAGGAGTAAAGATGGTGCACTTTGAGCTAGAAGGACTTCAGCCAACATATCTGGTATGCATGGAATCAGTCTCGCACAGTTCTGAGGGTTCTGTTGTCCAACAAACGCACAGTTTTTCTTGGAAAAGTATAACCTGTACGACACCTGGACTCTGACATCTTGGAGTCTACCATGCCAAGTGGTGCCACCCTAGTCCTGGAGCCTTGGAAGGGAGCCTTAGGTGCTTGCCAGTCAAACCAACACATCTTCTTTGCTGAGCTATGTATCCCGAGCAGAACTGCTGCATCTCCTTGGCTGAGCGTTTTATTGGCGAGCAGAACTGTCGCTTTGCCGCTTCTGCATGGATTGGACCCGTTACAAAAGACTCGCATCTCTGCCGCCTCCCCACATCTTGGGACCAACACATCACCTTCGGTATCGCCGCTGCACGAAGTTTTACCCGGCACAAGCTTCTCTGGTCTCTTGTCGACGGCAGCCATGGCGACAAAACTCTTCAACACAGCTTCACCTCTCATTGGAACCAAGGCATTGCCTCTGCTGCACCTCGAATCCTTGCATCCTCGACACCCATCTTCACATCGCAAGCCCCGGTGACAGGATCATTGACGTTGATGCATCAGGATCTTGCACTGAAGACTTGTCGCATTTCGAAACTGACACATTGACTATGCTGCGCAATACATCTTTGAAGCGGATCCATCCAATGCTTCAACAACCTGGATTTAAGATACTATGTTCAGTAAGCCTCACTGTGTCCCTGTAGCTGGCCCGCAATCTAGTCTGGTAGACTTGAGCTAGTGACTTTTCCCCAGTGCAGCACGACCAGATGTCACCTATGGACCTTTTTGCTTCTTCGCGCTATTTTAAGTAAACAATTTGAAATTAAATATCTACAGTACTACGATTTAATTTTTGTCATTTTGGTCTTGTTTTATTTATTAATATCAGAGTTATTTTCTAAACTGGTGTGGGATCATTTTGTGTGGTTATGTCACAGGTTTGCTGTTTGAAGTGTTTCAAAAATACTTTGCACACAGTCTCTAAAGTGAAGCCTGACTGCTCTGTGCCAAGTTACCAGAAGATGAGCACAGGTTAACTTAGGGTTTGCCTGCCTCTTACCCTGACTAGGTGCATATTTGCTTCTTGACCCACAAATCCCTGCTCCGAAAGCTCCAGACCATCCAGAACACTGCAGCCAGGCTCGTCCTGTGCATCCCATGACATGAACACATCATTTACCACCTATGAGACTGGCTCCCCGTCGAGAAGAGAGTAAACTTTAAGCTACTCACACATGTCTACACATCCCTCCACAACAGAGGACCCCAATACCTCAACGAAAGAGTCTCCTTCCACGTACCCAAGCAAAACCTACTGTCCCCTGACCTCGCCCTCACCAAAACCCCGTGCATCCGCGGAGCCAGAGCAGGCGGAAGAGCCTACACCTACACCATGGCAAAGACCTGGAACGAGCTCCCACTCAACATCAGACATTCCCCCACTCTGCACACTTTCAGGAAGAGCCTCAAGACCTGGCTCTTTAGCTGAATCAGAGCTGCAAGACCCTCACCCCCCAGCGCCTTGAGACCCTCACAGGTGAGTAGCATGCTTCACAAACCCCTCATTGACTGATTGACTGGGGTATGAGCCCTGGTTAACCAATCAATCAACAACCCAATTTCTATCACTCACAGTGTACAATTCCGCAGTGGGAAATAGCTTTTTGTCAGGTTTCACTCACTAGGGTACCTGGAAAGCTGTACCTGGGAGATCAAGAAGTTCAGCCCATCATGAAGAAGTACAGGCTTCTCATGAAACAGCGCGCCATGATTCTTGACATTTTGATGCATCTATAACAAGATGGTGCCCATTAGGCCCTGTCTTGAGCTCAAAAAGACTTTCCCTCATCTTGTGCAGTATCTGCAGATGTTTACTAAAAATATGAAGGAGACGTACATGACATCAGCTACATATCGTTGATGTGTCTAGCTAGTCGGTTACTCTGGTGCAACATGCACAGAAATACATTTGTCATCCTGTTCTTTAGTTGTGAACATTTAATATGGGAGGGTGGGCCTCAAATACAATATTTTAGTTGATTGAACCAGAGATTATGTTCACTCAAAATATTTCTTAAAAAATTATACTAATATATTTTTGGGACATTTCTAACATCTACTGGAACAAATATATATCAAGAACAATAAAAATCGTTTACAAATTTGAAATTATTATTCACTCTGTTCTAATCTGACAATTTTTTAACTAGATTGCAATCATAGTTGTAGTACTTAACAATTGCCTTTACCCCTCAAGCTTTGAATTTATGGAAACTACCTCGAGCTCAGGGGCACCGCTCACATTATCGGGACTCCTCGAACTCAGGAAATTCACTACTAGTTCGGGGTGGAGGTCCACCTTCAATTCATGGACACCCGTCAAACTTATGAAGAGCATCTCAAGGGACACCACCTTCAGGGAGCCCCTCTAATTTATGGAGTCCCCCTTGAATACTTGGTCATCACCTCCATTTCTGCTTGACTACCTCCAGATTATGGAGACCGCTTTAATTCATGGAGATCATCACTGCTTCCGGGACAACACCTTGAGTCCAGCGACACTAGAATGCACGTTCAGGTAGGAAGACTCATTAGTTCATGGACGCTACCGCAAGACCCCTTCAAGTTCAGGGGGATTACCTCCAGTTCACTGAAACCCCCTCGAGTTTAGGGAGACCACATTGAGTTGAAGACTTCCTTGAGCGGAGGAGATCACCTAGAGCCAAGGGGAACTCAGACGGTTTGCAGACACTAAGAGGCATCCTGGAACATTCTCATATACATGCTTGGCATAAGGCTGGAGGAAAGTGGTGGTTTTATAAAGAAAGGAAGTTTGGTCTACAAGCATTTACAAACCCAATAGGTCTTGCCTTTTGGCTGCTAATGCATACTTATATATTTGTCATTGATTTTTGCTGATGCTGTTCACCATCGACAAAAAGAGGGAAAACATTCTTAAGGCTGATGTTGTGCAGCATTGGCAAAATAAGAAGAAATAAGGGTTTATGTCAATCCTGGACTTCTAAATAAAGATGTAGGCTAAATGGGCTTGAAAAGGAGCAGCCCAGCAGCAGGTAGCAGATTCTGGGCACTCTTCAAAGGGAAACAAGTAAAGTGAGAAAAGAATTAACTCGGAAAGACGGGAGAGCAGTGTGGGGTAGGAGAAGAAAAGTGGAGCAGGCAGGGTGAAAGGGAGTTAAAAAGTGAATGTCAGTGAGCAGCTGCTGCTGGGGCTAGTGAGAGGAGGAAGGAGTCATTCACAGGGAAGCAACAGGTAGTAGGAGAGCAATGAGATGCTGGAAGCAGCATATAAGAAGGAGTACAGGAGTAAAGGCAGGTAGTTGCCCAACCTGGAGTTAGGGAATCAGGATCCCTGGTGGTTCTAAGGGGTCGATTAGGATGGCGGACGGAAATGGGTACTGTCCGCCATGGTCGGGGAAATTTTACTCCCGGCTGCGCCGCGGAGATTCCGCGGTTGGGATTAGGATAATCATGTCACGAAACTCCGACCGCGGCGGATGGATCATAACCAACACCGTCCGCGGTGGACGGAACACATCCAACTCCGTCCGCGGCGGACGGAGTCCAATGAACAACCACTGCCGCGGACGGAAATGACAGCGGAAAATAACACATATACCGCCATACCTGTGAATACTCCATGGCCGCAGTTAGGATAAATCCGCCCGTACCACGGAACGCACAGCCATCCACGTCCGCGGCGGAAAGAATGCAACGATAAACACTGCATCACTGCGGAAGGCCAACACGCACAACATCCCTAGCGGCAAACAAATGTTAGAAAGTGTACCTCAAGTCCAAAGCAAACATACGAACATTGACAACGCCCCCCCATACACCAACACCAAGCACAAGCCACCATGACACGTCCCAAGTATCCAATAATGCACACTAGTCAACACGCCCACCTACCACCTGACTGCCAACAACCATTGAGACACGACTATAAAATGACACCCACACACTACCACAATCCTTTGCATCACAGCATTGCTGCTAGCAAGAGGCCCAAATCGAGATACTGCTAAGTCACATAGAAGACACACAACCACCACCCTACCACACCCAACACACAAACACCCACCACACAATTCCTACACATCACACACCACACACCTGCACCCCCCAACTCACTCAACTCACACACTGAGCACCACACACCATGGCACCCAAAAGAAAAACCTAAATTCACGGAGACCGAGTTGAGGGTAATGGTAGATGAAATAATCCGTGTTGAGCCCCACATCTTCGGGGCCCAAGTCCAGCAGACGTCCGTGGGACAGGATCGTCACTCGGGTGAATGCGTCGGGGACTGTGCCGAGGACGAAGCATGAAATTCAGAGGCGGTGGCATGACCAGAAGACCAGGGTGAAGGGCATCCGATCGAAAAACAATGCAAGAGCCATTCTTACTGGCGGTGGAACACCCCCGGAGCCCATACCCTACACCGATTGGGAGCAGAAGGTGCTGGTGATACTACACCCAGAGAGCCTAGACGGACTTGACGAAGGAGAAGAGGCTGGTAAGTACAAACCAAGCACCACGATCAGCACGACATGGTCAGGCTCACACAACTGAGAAGAAACATCTCCTACGCCCCAACCCATGCACGTTGGACACCAACTCACAAACATGTACATGGCTCCCAACAGGCCCCCATGTTCACGGTGAGGGTGGTGGTGGTGGAGGATGGGGTGTGTGGGAGGCCCAAACTACAACTCCCAACAGGCCCCCATGTTCACGGGGAGGGTGGTGGTGGTGGAGGGTGGGGTGTGTGAGAGGCCCAAACTACAACTCCCAACAGGCCCCCATGTTCACGGGGAGGGTGGTGGTGGTGGAGGGTGGGGTGTGTGAGAGGCCCAAACTACAACTCCCAACAGGCCCCCATGTTCACGGGGAGGGTGGTGGTGGTGGAGGGTGGGGTGTGTGAGAGGCCCAAACTACAACTCCCAACAGGCCCCCATGTTCACGGGGAGGGTGGTGATGGTGGAGGGTGGGGTGTGTGAGAGGCCCAAATTACAACTCCCAACAGGCCCCCATGTTCACGGGGAGGGTGGTGGTGGTGGAGGGTGGGGTGTGTGAGAGGCCCAAACTACAACTCCCAACAGGCCCCCATGTTCACGGAGAGGGTGGTGGTGGTGGAGGGTGGGGTGTGTGAGAGGCCCAAACTACAACTCCCAACAGGCCCCCATGTTCACGGGGATGGTGGTGGTGGTGGAGGGTGGGGTGTGTGTGACAGGAAACAGAAATGTCTACAAATCTATATGACCATGTAATGTCCACATTACTGACCAGCTCTATCTTGTCCCTCAGGTGATCGTGAACTGACTGGGGAAACCAGTACCCGGCCGCCAGCCTCGCCTCCCACACATACAGGACTCTCTGGTGACGAGGACACAGGCAGCTCCGGTGCGGAGGATGGAGCGGGACCAAGCACACAGCCAGGGCTATCTGGCTCACAGGGACTCCCGGGACCGACCACCGTCGCATGTGTGACTCCAGCGACACCTGTCTCTGTGATCTGCACAGTCCCCACCACCACCAGTAACACCAGTACCACCAGTACCACCAGTACCACCATTACCACCAGTACCACCAGTACCACGACTCCTGCCTGTGCCACCCAGCCTAACACAGCGCACGACGCTGGTCCATCGGCCTCACGCACAAGCAGGGTGAGTGGGCCACAAAGAGAGGCAACGGGACATCAGCCAATCAGGCGACCCACACACCGCCGTACAGAGGAAGGACAGCTACCCCATCCAGTGGCAGAGTCCCTACAAGCCCTTGCCAGGTGCCAGGCATCATACGACCGGTCCCAGGCAAACGCTGATCGTGCACACCAGGACTCAGTGGACAACACCAACATGTTGCGCGAAATCTCTGGGTTCCTTGGCCAGATGGTGCACATCATGGGCCAGCAGGCAACGATGTGGAGGGAATGGGTTGGCCGGAACAACCCCCCCTCCACCAATTGTCGTAGCGCCACCGCCACCGTCACCTCCACCTCCACCGCCACCGTCACCTCCGCCTCCACCGCCGCCACCACCACCTGTGCCCCTGGCGACGGATGTGGCCCATCAACAACCTGCCCCCCCAGCTGCCTCTGTTCCACCTCAGAGACGGAGGGGCCGGCCGAGGTAGGAAGTGGCTGAGAGCAGTGTTGTAGCGCCATCCACACGCTCCAAGAGGGGACGCCAATGACAATGTCACTGCCTGTGCCAGACATTCACCCTGCTAAGTATCCTGTCCCACATAGACAATCATTCCCACTGGTCTGCTGGACTACCCTGACACCCCCCAATGTGGTGTCAGCACGGACATTTCATCAGCCATTACCTTCAACTCCAACTCCCTCCACCCCACTTACTTGTAAATATTCACCAGCACAAAAGCACAACCTGTAAATAAATTTCACTTACACACACAATGATGTTTTGCCTCCATGTTTATTCACATGATTGCCTTCAGAAACAGACGTAAACAGGTTCAGGGATCATAGTCGTACATGATCATGGCGCTGCGGGAGTGACCTAGGGAAAATCAGAGACAGCAAACACACGTCAGGAAACAGATTGACACACATCACAATACAATGCACAGCAACATTACACTAACTACAATCATCACAAAAGCATGGGATGAGAGCACACACATCATGGAGACTTGTATGTCCAAAGAAATGAAGACACACATATGCAACCATCACAAACAACACACAGCTGATGCACCCCACATCCACACAACACCAGCAAACATACATGAGGCATTGTCAACTGCCACTAGAGGTAGTTACTCACATTCAAGGGAAGTAGCGATCAATGAGCTGGCGCCTCTGGTCCACACCTTCCTCCTCACCACTATCCTCATCAGTCGACATGGGTGGGATGGGAGGCCGAGGAACTTCTTCGTCTTCAGGGTCCAAGAGCAGTTCAATGTCATTGCGTACTGCCAGGTTGTGGAGCATGCAGCAGGCAATCACGATCCTGCATACTTTTCCTGGTGAGTAAGGCAGGGCCCCTCCGGTCTTATCGAGGCACCTAAACCTAGACTTTAGCAGTCCAAAGGTACGTTCGATGACTCTCCGTGTCCTTCCATGTGCATCATTGTACCGCATTTCACCCGCTGTTGTAGGATTACGTAGGGGACTGAGGAGCCAGGGCCGGTTTGGGTACGCCGAGTCGCCTATGTAGGGGGATGAGAGACACAAACATCACAACAAGATATGGTGGGTACCCCATGCCACACAGAGATCACAAGAGTCCCCACTGCACACTCACCAACAAGCCACGCTTGACCGGGTCGCAGATTTGCCATAAGTCGTGGGACAATGCTGCTCCGCATGATGTGGGCGTCATGTGCGGAGCCAGGAAATCTTGCACACACATGGGAGATGATGTTGTTTGCCAGGCACACCACCTGCACGTTCAGCGAATGGAAGTGTTTGCGATTCCTAAAAACTTGCTCACGTGCCCGTGGTGGAATGATAGCGATGTGTGTGCCATCAATTGAACCCACAACGTGAGGTATGTGGCCCAGTGCATAGAAGTCAGCTTTGACTGCTGCCAACTCTTCCGGCCGTGGCAAATGTATGTAGTCATTCTTGTACAGCATCATAGCTGTTAAGACATCCCGAAGAACCGTGCTGAACATGGCCTGTGACATCCCCCCGGCATGTCCAACTGTGTACTGAAAGGTGCCAGTAGCAAAGAAATGTAGTACCGCCATGACCTTTGCAGTGGGTGTAATCGAACCAGGATACGTCCTACGTGGCTGCAGATGAGGAGACAATTGAGCAACAAGCTCCAGCAACCGACGTCGATCCAGCCGGAATTTCCTAATCACCTCCTCGTCAACCATATCCTCCAGCACAGTGTATGGCCGATGCACATTTGGAGCCCTCCTGTGTGTGAGAGAGATGTAACTTAGGTCAACTTACAAACGACGCATACGTGTACAACTCCATCACATGTGAACCTTACTGACAAAACGTCAGTCTTCACCCTAATGTTTAGTAGCCACATCACAGACACACATGCAACTGCATGCACACAAACGATAATGATACACACGCCATGTCATCAAGCACCAATGCCAACACCAATAATGTTGTGCATACGGTAATTACATGCATGGTGACACAACGTCCAAAACACATACACGGAATGCATGTGTATCACCACCACTGTAGTCACCTCGCCAGAACCACACACTGACAACAGATGCATATTTTGGCCATACAGCCGTGATGTACTGTGTAGTTGTGAAGATGTAATAACGTCTGTAGGGTCACACCCGACGTCAACACGTCAAAATGCACATCTGTTGCCCATTGTGTGCCGACCGATGGGCATAGTATGGACACACATGCTATATTGTATGACATATGACCTTTCCCTATCACGCTCACAACCCTCATGACGCAACTGCACACAACACATCACGGTGCAGCGTCTGACAAGATAACATAATTGGCGCCGCCATGGCGGTGCACAACTTCCGCTACTTCCCAAAGGCCATACGCGGCCAGCGTCCCTCTTCCCATTGGCTGCATGTGCACGGACCGTCACGGGCACACATCGGCAACCGCACGTGCAAGCTTCAGGCACGGATGCTTCAGTTGCAACAATGTTCTATCACTGGCGCCACCATGGCGGTGCACGTACTCAGCGGGGGAGGTGCAGGCCAATACACCCTTTAGATGTACTCAATGGACATGCCAGTTCATGTCCCCTCTTACAGTCACATTGCATCATCCACCGTACACCGGCCGGAGCGGCCGGGCCAAGGACGGCCGTGCCGGCCATGTCCACAACCGCCGTGCCCGGCCATGTCCACAAACGCCGTGCCCGGCCATGTACACAACCACCGTGCCCGGCCATGTACACAACCGCCGTGCCCGGCCATGTACACAACCGCCGTGCCCGGCCATGTCCACAACCACCGTGCCAGGCCCGGCCTGGCACGGCGGTTGTGGACATGGCCGGCCACGGCCGTCCTAGGCCGGGCCGGGCACGGCGGTTGTGTACATGGCCGGGCACGGCGGTTGTGTACATGGCCGGGCACGGCGGTTGTGTACATGGCCGGGCACGGCGGTTGTGTACATGGCCGGGCACGGCGGTTGTGTACATGGCCGGGCACGGCGGTTGTGTGCATGGCCGGGCACGGCGGTTGTGTGCATGGCCGGGCACGGCGGTTGTGTACATGGCCGGGCACGGCGGTTGTGGACATGGCCGGCACGGCCGTCCTTGGCCCGGCCGCTCCGGCCGGTGTACGGTGGATGATGCAATGTGACTGTAAGAGGGGACATGAACTGGCATGTCCATTGAGTACATCTAAAGGGTGTATAGGCCTGCACCTCCCCCGCTGAGTATGTGCACCGCCATGGTGGCGCCAGTGATAGAACATTGTTGCAACTGAAGCATCCGTGCCTGAAGCTTGCACGTGCGGTTGCCGATGTGTGCCCGTGACGGTCCGTGCACATGCAGCCAATGGGAAGAGGGACGCTGGCCGCATATGGCCAATCGCAAGTAGCGGAAGCAGTGCACCGCAACAACAGGGCCAGTCATTGGCCCATTTCACGAACACGCTTCCAGGGCTGACCAATTGCTGGCGACGTATGCCACTGACACGTGCTGAGGGCCCTATATATGTGTGTTGGCCAAAATGACACTTCCTTCCCTGGGGACCAGTGCTGCCTGTTCACCTTGACCTGCTGCTGCTGCTGAGCTGACCACCGACTGCTGCCTGTGACCATCACCTCGACCTGCTGCTGCTGTTGAGCTGACCACCGACTGCTGCCTGTGACCATCACCTCGACCTGCTGCTGCTGCTGAGCTGACCACCGACTGCTGCTCTAGTGCCATACTCCGTGATCTTGCCATGTCGAGAGGCAAAGAGATCCGGTCTCGACCCTTCACCGCCGCGGAGCTTGATGTCCTCGTGGACGGTGTACTCCGCAACTATGGACGCCTCTACGGCGCACCAGGACGGGTGGTAAGTGCAGTGTGGGACATGTTGGTGTGCATGAGGGGGCCAAATAATCAGGCCTATTTCTATCTTAGCTGTGTAGTGTGGGCTAGACATATGTTCCTGATTGTGCATGGCTGCTGACAGTTACGTCTTGCCCCTATGTGTGTGACAGGCCAACTGTCCACTGACTTAAACCCTTTTGTCTCCAATCATGGTAGGTCAAGCTGCACCTTCGCAAGGACCTGTGGAGGAGCATAGCACGGGACGTACGGGCATTGGGGGTGTGCAACAGACGACATACACACTGCCACAAACGCTGGGACGACATTTCCAGGCTGAGCAAGAATGTAGCGGAAGTAACACTGGGCATGATTCCAAGGACGCCCCGTCTGGCCTGACGCTCCATGACCCCTCTCATGCACCGTATCATTGCAGTGACGCATCCTGAACTGGCCGAACGTCTGAGTGCCGATCAACAGCAAACTAGCGGTGAGCATACTGTCTGTGTAGGAAACCTGTGAGTGCTATGCATGTATTGGTGCACAGACACAGTATTGAGTTCCGTGTTGCGTATGTATCTCTGTGATGCCATTTTGGTCTCATTGGGTGGTTGTCATTTGACATCCAGGTCCGCCATGTTGACACGCCACTTGCTTAGTAGTTGAGTGTTGAAGCACATCCCCTAGTGGTCCATGGCCCCATGGCAGGAAATGTGAGGATGACTGGTAGAGGTGGGCCGTGTGCAGGATGGGGGCTACTAAATCTTTGTCAGCTATGGAATTTGGCAATCCTGGTCCTTCTGTACGTCAGTGTGCCCATGACTCACACATCTTTTATGTGCATTTCAGCTATGACAGAGGACACTCAGCCACAGACGGTGGAGATTAGTCGAGGAAATGAGTCCAGCTCAGACTTCGCACACACGCAGACTGACACAGAGGAGGCCAGCGCCGGAGAGGGGGACAGGACCGTCCCTGAGGACTCGCATGTGGAGACACCATCGTCCTCCTCGTCGGACACTCTTGGTGAGCCTGCACTGTTGTCACAGACTGGGAGTGGGCAATCATCACCTTCTGTCGGAAGACAGCACACAGGGCCCACACTTCCGCCAACTGCACCATGTACTGTTCGTGGCCGGAGGAGTAGGGGGAGCAGAGTGGCGTTCGGTGCAGGCACCGCTGCCCCTGCCACGGTGAGCCAAAATGCACTGTGTGCTGAGGCCATTGATCTGCTGCGACAGCTGTGTGTGGGGCAGACCAATATGACAAATGCTTTCCAGGACCATGATAGGAAGTTGGGGCAGGTGGTGGCATTCATGGAAGGGATGCATGGCGATCTTGCAGGTCTATACAGGACAGTGCAGTCATTGGCAAGCAGTGTGTCGTCTGCAATAGTACAGTCGCATGAACAGGGTGCTACTTCTGTTTCCCCATCTACACCACTGGATGTCTCAGGGGGTAGTGATTATTCTGAGCAGGACTCAAATACAGGTTATTGCACTAGAAGCAGCGTCAGACAGCACGTCAGGGCACGCAGGGCACAGACCCCATCCCCTAGATCAGCTAAATCTGTTCACGTAGACAACGTCAGATACACTGGAGTACACACACAGGATCCACAAGTGTTGTTGGGGGACATGCCTTCAGAAGCTACACAGGCATTCAACACAAAAGGTACTCCCAAGGCAAGGGCTACTCACATGTCCATGGACTGTACCTTGGACAAGGCCAGTCAGAAGACAAAGGCACCTCCTAAGAGCAGGGAGACTCCCAAGGGCAGGCCCACAGCAGAGGAAAGGGACCCTCCCAAGGACAGTGAAAAGACAAAGGCACCTCCTAAGAGCAGGGAGACTCCCAAGGGCAGGCCCACAGCAGAGGAAAGGGACCCTCCCAAGGACAGTGAAAAGACAAAGGCACCTCCTAAGAGCAGGGAGACTCCCAAGGGCAGGCCCACAGCAGAGGAAAGGGACCCTCCCAAGGACAGTGAAAAGACAAAGGCACCTCCTAAGAGCAGGGAGACTCCCAAGGGCAGGCCCACAGCAGAGGAAAGGGACACTCCCAAGGACAGTGAAAAGACAAAGGCACCTCCTAAGAGCAGGGAGACTCCCAAGGGCAGGCCCACAACAGAGGAAAGGGACCCTCCCAAGGACAGTGAAAAGACAAAGGCACCTCCTAAGAGCAGGGAGACTCCCAAGGGCAGGCCCACAGCAGAGGAAAGGGACCCTCCCAAGGACAGTGAAAAGACAAAGGCACCTCCTAAGAGCAGGGAGACTCCCAAGGGCAGGCCCACGACGGAGGAAAGGGACCCTCCCAAGGACAGTGAAAAGACAAAGGCACCTCCTAAGAGCAGGGAGACTCCCAAGGGCAGGCCCACAGCAGAGGAAAGGGACACTCCCAAGGACAGTGAAAAGACAAAGGCACCTCCTAAGAGCAGGGAGACTCCCAAGGGCAGGCCCACAACAGAGGAAAGGGACCCTCCCAAGGACAGTGAAAAGACAAAGGCACCTCCTAAGAGCAGGGAGACTCCCAAGGGCAGGCCCACAGCAGAGGAAAGGGACCCTCCCAAGGACAGTGAAAAGACAAAGGCACCTCCTAAGAGCAGGGAGACTCCCAAGGGCAGGACCACAACAGAGCAAGGTCCATCTCCCAAGGGCAGGGACACACACAGAGAGCAGGTGTCTACTGGAGACAGGTGCACCACAGACGACAAGTCTGCTGGCAGGAACAGGGCGGCGACCAGGGCACAGGCTACATCCAGAGACAACACTCCACCTAAGGATAAGGCACATCCTACGGACAAGGCTTCTAGCATGGACAATGGCGCAATCAAGGACAGGCATACTTCACCCCTGGCTGCACTGAGGCTGATGTTTTCTACTGAACGCAAAACAGATGTCTCCGCGGCGGAGTCCCCCCATACCTCCACTCCCATCCAGGCCAGTCAGAAGCAGAGGAGGGTGTCCCCTGTTGTTGCATCCCCCATTACACATGATTCAGAGTCCAGGCGGCAGGCACACAGCAAACGACAAGCAGGCTCCAGCACGTTCCCAGAAACCCGGTCCCCGGCTGCAGATGCTCCACCTATGGTGGGTGGTGATTCTTTAGAGTCCCCCCCACTTGGCAGTCCTGTCCTGTCCAGGGTGCACTCACACATCCCTAAGAAACGCAGACACACACCATTGACACCTGCCAACCCCGATGTGGCTCAAGGTCAGCTATCCCCAGCTCCCAGGCCCACCCTGCCTCCTGGCCCATACAGCCCTGTGGCTCATCGTTTCAGTTGTCCCAGTGGCGCAGGTGCAGTTGACTCTCATGTATCAGATGGTGGCACTGTGTCTGTTGTTGGCTGTCATGCATCATGCCGGGTCTGGTGGCTCAGTGGACTAATGCGTCCATTGCAGGGGCCTGTGTTCGACCTCATGGTCAGAGGTTCAAATCCCGGAGGGTCCACTCAGCCTTTCATCCATCTGAGGTCGATCAAATGAGTACCATTAAGTTGGGTAACAATAAACATCTGTTATTCAGCGCCAAGACACCTACGGGTAATCGTGCGCTTTACAAATACACCTGTTATGTAGTGGCACAGTCTCTGTTGTGCCCTCTCCTGTTGCAG
This sequence comes from Lissotriton helveticus, assembly GCF_964261635.1. Classification (NCBI taxonomy): domain Eukaryota; kingdom Metazoa; phylum Chordata; class Amphibia; order Caudata; family Salamandridae; genus Lissotriton; species Lissotriton helveticus. The sequence continues at coordinate 1,169,744,605 of NC_136059.1, read as the reverse complement.
GTCCTGGCAGTCTATCTGGGTCTATGGCTCACGTGTCAGTTAGAAGATCTGTGGCTGTGTTGCACACTCCTGTTTCTGGTGCTGGCAGTCTGTCTGGGTCAGTGGGTCATGTGTCAGTGACTACATCTGTGGCTGTGTCTCACACTCCTGTTGCTGGTGCTGCCAGTGTGTCTGGGTCCGTGGCCCATGTGTGTGTCACTCGGGCTGTGGCTGTGTCTCACACTCCTGTTGCTGGTGCTGCCAGTGTGTCTGGGTCCGTGGCCCATGTGTGTGTCACTCGGGCTGTGGCTGTGTCTCACACTCCTGTTGCTGGTGCTGCCAGTGTGTCTGGGTCCGTGGCCCATGTGTGTGTCACTCGGGCTGTGGCTGTGTCTCACACTCCTGTTGCTGGTGCTGCCAGTGTGTCTGAGGCAGGTAGTTCACGCAGTCCCCCTGATTCTGTGATGTGAGGTGCTGAACACTTCACTCAAATGTTATTTCACATGGTGTGTCCATTGAGAACTGCGTGGCACTCTTGTGGTCCCTGTGACGGGTTGGTAGGGACACGTACTTGTGCTGCCTCTGATGTACCTGCTCTGTACTCCACAATGCCCTGTTGATGCTCTGATACTGCATTCTGCCCTCTCATGTGCTGCCTCTGATCAACCTGTTCAGTGCAATGGACTGTTGATGCACTTAGCCCCTCTCATGTGCTGCCTCGGATGGACCTGTTCAGTGCAATGGACTGTTGATGCACTTAGCCCCTCTCGTTTACTGCCTCGGATGGACCTGTTCAGTGCAATGGACTGTTGATGCACTTAGCCCCTCTCATGTGCTGCCTCTGATCAACCTGTTCAGTGCAATGGACTGTTGATGCACTTAGCCCCTCTCGTTTACTGCCAATGATGTAGCTGCTCTGTACTCCACAATGCCCTGTTGCTGTTCTGATACTGCATTCTGCCCTCTCATTTACTGCCAATGATGTAGCTGCTCTGTACTCCACAATGCCCTGTTGCTGTTCTGATACTGCATTCTGCCCTCTCGTTTACTGCCAATGATGTACCTGCTCTGTACTCCACAATGCCCTGTTGCTGTTCTGATACTGCATTCTGCCCTCTCGTTTACTGCCAATGATGTAGCTGCTCTGTACTCCACAATGCCCTGTTGCTGTTCTGATACTGCATTCTGCCCTCTCGTTTACTGCCAATGATGTAGCTGCTCTGTACTCCACAATGCCCTGTTGCTGTTCTGATACTGCATTCTGCCCTCTCGTTTACTGCCAATGATGTACCTGCTCTGTACTCCACAATGCCCTGTTGCTGTTCTGATACTGCATTCTGCCCTCTCGTTTACTGCCAATGATGTAGCTGCTCTGTACTCCACAATGCCCTGTTGCTGTTCTGATACTGCATTCTGCCCTCTCGTTTACTGCCAATGATGTACCTGCTCTGTACTCCACAATGCCCTGTTGATGCTCTGATACTGTGTAGGAGAGTAGGGTCTGCAATCCTATGATCACCCAGATTTTTGCTTTTTGCTGCACTGGTTTACGACTTTCCCTGGCTGTGGGCCTGCTAATCAGACCCACAGCCTAGCTGTTCTCTCTATCCAAATTGTACTCAGGTACTGAATTGGCCCTCTCCAAGTCCCTGTACCCAGGGCTGAGGTGCACCCAGAAGTCTCCCAGGGGCTGAAGCATGTATTGTGCCACCCCTGGATTGACTAACTAAACTGACACAACTGGCTGCACGACAGCTGGGGCAAGGTGGTGAACTCACCCCTTGCTTTAGATATAGTATACCTATATCTAACCCTAAAATGGACACACAGATCTCCTATCAGTCACTCCTATGGCAGGCCTTAACAATCCTGAAGGCAGAGTGCTTGGAATCGTGTGAGATGGTGCTCTGGCATGAGCTGAGCCTGTCTGCGGCTTTCGGGATCTATCCCTTAGCCGTTTCCATGATATCGCATACCATATACTCTTAAGTGCATTATAATCCTCGCGGTTATATGCCAACTCTGGTAATGCGTTATCAAAACATGTCGAGTAAGGTGTCATACGAATTTGAATACTAACCCCTCGCCAATTCTGGCGACGGGGTTAGCATTCCACCCTTCTAGAGGGACACGACATGTATGTAACCCCTAACCCCGGTTAAAGTCAAACAGAGCCTCAGCTCCACAAAATGGATGCTGCCACCGAGACACAAGTCTGCCCTCCTGCTGCTGGGAGTCCTCCCAGAGCAGGAGATAAGGACAAAGGGTTTCCTGCCAGGGGCGGTGCCAGCACCGTCCCAGACAGGATTTTGTGTATCCTAGGTAGGCAGGGCTTCAGAGGAAGGTGACTGCAAGTGGCACCCCGGTGCTCACTATGCATAGGCCGGCTTGAACCAGTTCCAGGGACACTCCAGACCCTGAGCTGGGAAAAAGCCCGCCAAGGAAGTGGGTGTAACCACCCCCCTCCTGGTCCCACCCATAGGGCAGGACCTAGTCGCGTGCCAGCCCCCTTTTCTCAGATAAAGGTAGGAGCAGGCCCCCTTCCAAATTAGATCATCTTTGAATCCTGAAACTACTTTCCACGAAAGGAACTCGAAACTTCTTCCTAAGATTTCTCCCTTGTGACTAAGGAGTAGTCACCCTGCATCCGCAGGCACCATCGCAAGAACACTGCGGTCTGCTGTGAGTCCTTCCTCCGGAATCCGACTGCCCAGCTCGACAAGACCCGGCTTCCCTGGCACCTCCGACCTCTACTCACCTCTACAGCCAAGCTGAGAACCGTGAGTGCGACGAGACCTCAAGGGACCGACTATTGCCAAGACTGCACGACTTCTGCACAGCAAGCCCGCCGAGTAATTTCCTGGCGAGTGCTTTGGGGTCCGAGAAGCCCCGACCCTGAGCAGCTCCAGCACCGAAGAGCAGCCCCCCAGCATCTCCACGATCGGCGTGGGGCCCTTCTGCTTTTTGCTGCTCACCGCGTTGTTTGGCTACTAGCCCGCTGGCTTGTGGCCTTCTGAACGACGCCCGACGACATCACTGCTGCTGGTCTGGTTGCTCCAGACTGGCCCTTGCTCCCTTCCCGAAGAGGAGCACTCCGGACCCTCCTGGTCCACTCAAGACGCCATTTTGAGTCCACCGCGTGGGCTTGAATTAGCCAAGGCTTTGTTGCCCAATCCTGGGTTCTTCGACGCCGACAGCTTCATCCATCGTGGGACAACTCGCCTCTCCATCCTGGTCGCCGACAACGCCTCCTGGTCCGTGAGATCTGCAGAGCCAGCGTCGCCCACTCACCTAGTCGAGGTGACTACCATCCGGTGCCCTCCTGGTGCCCACTGACTACTGGCTAGTAGTCACGAACTTGGTCCCCTCTGCTTTCAGGTGTCATCCATCTTCCAGATCCAGGCTTGGATCAACTCGAACTATCTTCAACTGGTCGCCTGCCAGCATCTCCCTTCCAGGCTCCTGGTCCGGCAACGAGGATTCCCGACGTCTTTTGAGACATATGCAGCTGCAGCCCCTGGGCTAGGTAACTTCGGCATTTCGGTGCCCCAGCATAGCCTCACTATCCAAGGGTCAGGATCCACTGTCGTTTTCTCCCTACCAGGTCGGGTTCGCCCGTGAACACTAACTTTAGCGTTACTAGCTATCATAGACTTTGTCCCGCATCCCGCGTGAGAGTGCACACTCTGCACCCGAGTCCCCTAGGCCTCCTAGAAGTAATCTAACGATTCCCTAGTCAAGTCCTAGCGATTCCAAAGCCTATTAGTACTGTACTTACCTACTAGTAATTGCGCATTCCACTTTTAGAGTATATGGTTTTTCGTGCCCCTCGGGCATTTGTATATACTGTGCTAACTTAAGTATTTTCGTAAGAGTTGTTGTGTGCCTAGCACCCTGTCCTCATAAAGAGTACAGGGTGTGCCTAGCACCCTGTCCTCATAAAGAGTACAGGGTTGTTGTGATTCTAATAAATACACTGTTTATTTTCATAACACTTGTGTGGTGTCCTTTCACTGGGTGTTCAAGGGGTAATGTGATGGTAAAACAGCTGGCTTAACACGCCCTCTAGAATCTTAGCCTTAGACTGCTCGTATCCATGCTACTAGGATAGCTGGTCTAAAAGGTTGACTTACAACCAATCATCAATAAGGGTTGTTTGGACTGATACATAGTGATCACTAGAATAGTGAGCACTGCATATCAGGCCAACTTCTCACATTGGTGGCAGCGGTTGGGATTTGAGCTTGCTGTTGTTTTACCACACATGCCCTAAGAATATCTTGTGAAAGATCACATAAGTACTAAAGGTACATATAACTTAGCTTAGAATACTCTGAGTTCTACTGAACCAGCTGTTGTAGCTCCTAGGGCCTAGCACACCCTAAACTACAACTCTAGCAAGGGATCAGTAGGTAAACACATAGTGTAGGTAAGTGCACCACTTACACCTCACTAGAAAAGCATGTCTACCCAGGGAGAATCTACTGAGACTCCCCTGGTCAGTGTTGACCCTCCACAGGTCACTTCAAGATATGCAGCTCTCAGTTTCCAGGAGATGAGACAAGTCTGTACCTCCAGGAAACTGAAGCAGGGGTCTAACCCCACCATTCCCTTTCTGATAGGTCTCTTAGAGACATATGATGCCAGAAAGATTTCTCAGTTACATGAGAATATGCCAGCCTTAGAGGGAACCTCTGGGGATCCAGACCTCCCCAACACTGCTACTGCAGTTGAGGAGGAGGAGGATCAGGAGGAACTCTCTGGGGATGAGGTAGACAAAGGTCTTGAGGTAGTCAGAAGGCTAACCAGGGCCAACTTAGACTTACTTGGGCTAGGATCTGGGGGACCCCCAGTACTAACCCGAAGTGGGCCTAACCTTGGAGTTAGGAGAGATAGATCTCTTTCTAGGGACTCCAATAGATCTCTGCACTCTACTGCCTCTTCCCAGAGGAGGAGAAACTCTCCACAGAGGAGAGTGACTTCCCCTCAGAGAATAGAGCATGAAGCTAGAATGAGACAGGCTGCTCTGAGGATTGAAAGGGAAGAACTTGCCCTGGCCAAAGAAAAGCTTGCCTTTGCTAGAGAGCAGCAGATGAGTGGGCTAGCTCCCACTGGTGGCAGCAATCTCCCAAGAGATAGAGAAAAGGGTTTAGATACTAAACACCTGACTAAAATAGTGCCCCCCTTTAAGCAAGGGGATGATATCCAGAAATGGATGGCTGCTTTGGAGAGGGCCTGCACTGTGCAGTGCATTCCCCGAAGTCAGTGGGCAGCTATACTGTGGCTCTCCTTTGATGGTAAAGGTAGAGATAAGCTCCTCACTACAAGAGTGGAGGATGCTAATGATTACCAGGTCCTGAAAAATGCACTGGTTGATGGGTTTGGTTTAACCACTGAGCAGTACAGGTTGCTGTTCAGAGACACCCAGAAAACTCAGTCTCAGGACTGGTCTGACTTTGTGGATTGTGCCACTAAGGCTTTGGAGGGCTGGTTGCTAGGTAGCAAGGTTACAGATTACACAGGATTGTATAATCTAATGATGAGAGAACAAATTTTAAACAATTGTCAGAACCAGTTGTTGCACCAGCACCTTGTTGATTCAGATCTGACCTCTCCCCAAGAATTGGGAAAGAAGGCAGACAAATGGGTCAGGACAAGGATCAAGCAGAACCAGAACCAGGGTGGTCAGAAGAAAGCAGACCAGAAGGGTAATGTTAAGAATGAACAAAATGACCAGAAGTCTTCACCAGGTCCCCAACAAACCAAAGAGGGTGGGGGTCAGGCTTCCCAGAAGAAGAAGACTCAAGAAGGCCAGTCAAAAAGGTGGTGCCAGTACTGCAAAAGTAAATCTCACTGGTTTAGTGAGTGCACCAAAAGAGGAGGACAAACTCCTGCCACTACAGCCCCTAAGGCAACTGCACCCCCTAGTACAGTCAGTAGTGGTAGTGTACCTCCCAAGGCATTAGTTGGGTTAACCTTGGGTACTGAGGGGGTCTGACAACTTAGTTGGCACACTCACTCAGGCTGTCCTTGTCTGTACAGGGGATATGGATATGTCCCCTGAGATAAGTCCCAATACTTTGGGCAAATACAGGCAGACACCTTTGATAAATGGCAAAATGGCTCAGGCCTATAGGGACACTTGTGCCAGTGTCACCATGGTGACACCTAACTTTGTGGACCCTGGACAGATCATGCCAGGTACTGATTTCCTGGTGACCAATGCCAGCAATGTCACTACTAGTCATAGTGTGGCAATTGTGGCTTTCTCCTGGGGTGGAGTGAAGGGACAAAAGAAAGTTGTAGTCAGTTCAGACCTCCCAGTTGATTGTTTGTTGGGCAATGATTTGGAGTCATCACAATGGTCAGAAGTGGAGCAGAGGACTCACATGGAAATGTTAGGGTTGCCAGCACATGTGCTTGCTGTGACTAGGTCACAGGCCAGAAGATGCCCCACTGAACAGGTGCTGGATCCTGAAATAATGGACCAGACACCTTCCAAGGAGAAGAGCAGTAGGGTTAAGGCTTTGCCTTCCCCCTTGCCCCAGGTTGAGGATCAAGTCTCTGAGGAGGCTGATCTGAGAGAACTGAGGGAAACTGAGCCTAAAGAGCTTGAACTTGATCAAGTTGAGTTTCTGGGCTCAGGGGGACCCTCCAGAGCAGACCTGGGGAAGGCACAGTTAGACTGCCCTTCCCTTGAACCCCTCAGACAGCAGGCTGCTGCTGAGGCTGCAGGGAATGCCACAGGTGCCCACAGGGTATACTGGGAAGATGGACTCCTGTACTGTGCCGTCCCAGACAGGATTTTGTGTATCCTAGGTAGGCAGGGCTTCAGAGGAAGGTGACTGCAAGTGGCACCCCGGTGCTCACTATGCATAGGCCGGCTTGAACCAGTTCCAGGGACACTCCAGACCCTGAGCTGGGGAAAAGCCCGCCAAGGAAGTGGGTGTAACCACCCCCCTCCTGGTCCCACCCATAGGGCAGGACCTAGTCGCGTGCCAGCCCCCTTTTCTCAGATAAAGGTAGGAGCAGACCCCCTTCCAAATTAGATCATCTTTGAATCCTGAAACTACTTTCCACGAAAGGAACTCAAGACTTCTTCCTAAGATTTCTCCCTTGTGACTAAGGAGTAGTCACCCTGCATCCGCAGGCACCATCGCAAGAACACTGCGGTCTGCTGTGAGTCCTTCCTCCGGAATCCGACTGCCCAGCTCGACAAGACCCGGCTTTCCTGGCACCTCCTACCTCTACTCACCTCTACAGTCAAGCTGAGAACCGTGAGTGCGACGAGACCTCAAGGGACCGACTATTGCCAAGACTGCACAACTTCTGCACAGCAAGCCCGCCGAGTAATTTCCTGGCGAGTGCTTTGGGGTCCGAGAAGCCCCGACCCTGAGCAGCTCCAGCACCGAAGAGCAGCCCCCCAGCATCTCCACGATCGGCGTGGGGCCCTTCTGCTTTTTGCTGCTCACCGCGTTGTTTGGCTACTAGCCCGCTGGCTTGTGGCCTTCTGAACGACGCCCAACGACATCACTGCTGCTGGTCTGGTTGCTCCAGAATGGCCCTTGCTCCCTTCCCGAAGAGGAGCACCCCGGACCCTCCTGGTCCACTCAAGATGCCATTTTGAGTCCACCGCGTGGGCTTGAATTAGCCAAGGCTTTGTTGCCCAATCCTGGGTTCTTCGACGCCGACAGCTTCATCCATCGTGGGACAGCTCGCCTCTCCATCCTGGTCGCCGACAACGCCTCCTGGTCCGTGAGATCTGCAGAGCCAGCGTCGCCCACTCACCTAGTCGAGGTGACTACCATCCGGTGCCCTCCTGGTGCCCACTGACTACTGGCTAGTAGTCACGAACTTGGTCCCCTCTGCTTTCAGGTGTCATCCATCTTCCAGATCCAGGCTTGGATCAACTCGAACTATCTTCAACTGGTCGCCTGCCAGCATCTCCCTTCCAGGCTCCTGGTCCGGCAACGAGGATTCCCGACGTCTTTTGAGACATATGCAGCTGCAGCCCCTGGGCTAGGTAACTTCGGCATTTCGGTGCCCCAGCATAGCCTCACTATCCAAGGGTCAGGATCCACTGTCGTTTTCTCCCTACCAGGTCGGGTTCGCCCGTGAACACTAACTTTAGCGTTACTAGCTACCATAGACTTTGTCCCGCATCCCGCGTGAGAGTGCACACTCTGCACCCGAGTCCCCTAGGCCTCCTAGAAGTAATCTAACGATTCCCTAGTCAAGTCCTAGCGATTCCAAAGCCTATTAGTACTGTACTTACCTGCTAGTAATTGCGCATTCCACTTTTAGAGTATATGGTTTTTCGTGCCCCTCGGGCATTTGTATATACTGTGCTAACTTAAGTATTTTCGTAAGAGTTGTTGTGTGCCTAGCACCCTGTCCTCATAAAGAGTACAGGGTTGTTGTGATTCTAATAAATACACTGTTTATTTTCATAACACTTGTGTGGTGTCCTTTCACTGGGTGTTCAAGGGGTAATGTGATGGTAAAACAGCTGGCTTAACACGCCCTCTAGAGTCTTAGCCTTAGACTGCTCGTATCCATGCTACTAAGATAGCTGGTCTATAAGGTTGACTTACAACCAATCCTCAATAAGGGTTGTTTGGACTGATACATAGTGATCACTAGAATAGTGAGCACTGCATATCAGGCCAACTTCTCACATACTGCATTCTGCCCTCTCGTTTACTGCCAATGATGTACCTGCTCTGTACTCCACAATGCCCTGTTGATGCTCTGATACTGCATTCTGCCCTCTCGTTTACTGCCAATGATGTAGCTGCTCTGGTGCCCACTTTGCCCATGCTCACGCATACACTGTGTTTATACCCCTATTATGTACAATAAAGGTAGTCTATCAAGTCTCGTGGTCTGTCGTTGTCATTCCTGCTTGCGTACTACAAATGTGTATTCGTATTTGCTTCTCATCAGTGGTTTCGGTAACATGACACTCCCCCTCCCCTACGTCACGACCCTTGCTGGTATTCCCCTCCAGACAGCCAATGGTTTGTGCCTTACCTGCGTCGTCGTCGATAGTGGGCCATGACTAGGACGTGGTGGATCGCGAAGAGCATCGGGAAAGCGTGTAGCGCTGGGTCCATGGTGGTGGTCAGCTTGCGGTGGGTATCTCTGCTATGTCACCTATGTTCGCTGTGGGGATTCCGCCGTGTTCAGACAGGGTGTTTTTCCGCAGCGGTTTTATGTGTATTTTCCGCCATCTTGATTTGGGGGACGGTCTTAGACGTCAGTACGTACGGCGGAGCCTCCGGATGTGTTCCGTTCGCCGCGTGGTCGTGTGTAGTTTGACCGCGGTGCGTGCTTTCTCGTCGCGGACGGAAATTTGACATGTTTTCCTATCCTGATATGGCGGACGGAGTATCCGCGGCAGGCGGACACGGAAAAGGGGTTTTCCGCCTACTCCAGGGCCGCGGTGGCTCTTCCGTCCACCATCCTAATGAGCCCCTAAGTGTTTTGGATTGATTTTCTGTATGATGTTATATGTAAGTTATACAGTAGTTTGTTCACTAGTTCAGTACCACTTTCTACTCTGGGACGTGGGCCTACAGTTCGATTGTAGTGAGTTGTTTGGTAAACCATTGGAAGTCATATGTAGTGGATTCAGGTTCTACTGGTGATTGATTTGAGCCAGGAGTGAATGGAAACTGAGATCTGGCAATTGAACACAGTACTGTGTTTTCCATTAAGGCAAAGGCTGGTTCTGTCCTGGTCCTCAAAAGGGCTTAGAGGTTGGAAAAGCTAGCTCAGCATGTTTCAACAGCAGATCGTGTAGCTAGCATTAGTATCGGCAAATGCAGCCTTTCTTGAATTGTTGAATGTATGTTGATGAAGAATGGTATGATGCAGTGGTCAGTCCAGAGGAGTGGGTAAGATTGAAGAGTGAGTAAGGCCTGACCATAGATGAAAATGGTGCCTAGAGTTCAAAGAGCTGTGTATACATCCAGAGATGTCTTTGTGGATTTCAGGGAATTCCAGAGAGGGAAAGATCGTTTATGCTGTGGTTTGAACCAGATGTTGAAATTGCAAAGGATAACCAATGAGCCATTATTAAGCATTATTTCCACAATGAAGTTGCACAGTCATGGAACCCTAAACTTGCAGTTAGGGGGAGTCATTATGAGTAGGACCAAAATAGGTGAGGTGATGGGGCTCACCTTATTAGAAGTGATTTATATTCAGTGGAGGTCAGAGATAGAGAGGTGATAACAGAAAGTGTGGGTGTAAGAAATGGGGTTGTTGGTTGTCTGGGATGTGCACCCTGGTCATGCAGCAATCATTATCCTTGTCAGGGTGAGGCACAAGCCAACCCTGAATTAATCTGTGCTCAATGCGTTCTGAAGGCAATGCGGGGTGCGGCGGCAATGCGAGTACTTGCAAGGGGTTAAATCCCCACAGCAGCGGAGATGTATCGGTTCTGCTCAAGGTTGTGCTGTGCAGCAGAGGGGATGTGTCAGTTCCACCGGATCCACAGAAGCTAATAAAGTACCTCTAGCCCACTTTCAGGGGTCCAGTGCTAGGGTGCCATCACTTGGCTGGGTAGACTCAAAGATGGCAGAGTCCAGCTGCACTAGGTTGTTGGAAGCCTGTTATATCCCTGATGCTTCAGATCAAGAGACCAGCCAACCAGCCCTTGGAGTCACTCTGGGTTCTAGAGATGCGGGTCTAGTTCTTCTCAACCAGGCAAGAGGACAGCAGGCTGCAGGTCAGTACGCAAAGCAGGAGTCCAGAAGTGTGGTAGTCTTTCAGCAGCACAGCAGTTCTTCTTTCTGGCAGAGTATTCACAGTTCCACAAGTGTACTGAAGCTGTGGTGTCTGAGGTCCAGTATGTATACCCAGTTGTGCCTTTGAAGTGGGAAAGAAGCTTCTAAAGGTTTCCCTATGAAGTGCCTCGACATCCTGCCTCCCCTGTCCTGGCTCCAGACTAGCAATAGGGGGTATGCAGCCCTTTGTGTGCAGGTAGGGCACAGCCTTTTCAGGTGTAAGTGGCGCTGCACCTAGCTCCACTCTTTCATCCTGACACTGATGGCCCACTCTCAAGCTCCTTATTTTATGTGGCTTTCTAGGAGGAATACATAAAGCTCAATTGTCAACGGCACCCAATCATGTGTCCAGAGACAGGCTACAGGCAATAAATAGCTCAGGCAAGAAAATGCCAACTTTCTAAAAGTGGGATTTTCAGAATTGCAATTTAAAATCCGACTTCACCATAAGTTAGGATTTTATTTTGTGATTACAGAAATGCCCAAAAAATGAACTGGTCATCCCTTCCCATTTGGAAAGTAAACTTATAAAATGTAATAAGCCAACTCCAATGTTTTATGGGAGATATAGGGCTTGCAGTAGTGAAAAACGAGTTCAAGAGCTTTTCACTTCTAGGGCATGTACATGTTTAAAGTGAATTTCCATCTTTTTAAGTACATTGCACCCTACCCACTGGGCTGTCCGGGGCCTACAATAGGGCTTACTTATACGTATTAAAAAGGAAGATATAAGCTTGGCAAAATATGAGGTGGCAGTTTAACCTGCACACACATACATGTGAAGGCATGAGACATGTTCAAACGGCTACTTAAGTGGGCGGCACAAATAGTGCTGCAGGACCACTGTTAACATTTAATTTAGAGGTCTTGGGCACATGTAGTGCCACTCTACAAGGGACTTGCCAGTACATTAGATATGGCAAGTGGGTCTAAGCTAATACTATCATGTTTAGAGGAGAGAGTATGAGCACTGTAGCCCTAGTTATCAGTGGTAAAGTGCACGGAGTTTTAAGACCAGCAAAAACAACTTCAACAAAAAACATAGGAGAAAGGCAAAAAGTTTGAGGAGGACCCTGCAGGAAGGGCCAAGTCCAACAGAAGGCTTTGGATAATTGAAGTTCCCTAGCCCATTCATTCCACTATTTTGAGACACTCCTCTGAGAATGGGGAATAACATGTTGACCCTATTTTCAAAGTAAGAATCTTCTGGCAAATCCCATTCCATAAGAAATTAAAGGCTGTATTTTTGCTCTCGTTTACCACCTTCTCTGAGCAGGTTGTAAATAGGAGCGGGTGTGGGGGTCACTCAGGGTTGGGAGTGGTGGATGATAGGTGAGTACAGCTTTTGTGCAGAGGAGACTGAAGACGGCCTGTAGAGCCATCTATATTACCCCTGTGCTTTTGGATAGAGTATGGCAGGGGTCAGGCTGCTCTTGTACATGGTACTCTTGTCGGATCCTCCGGCAATTTTTGCAACTGGGGTTTTCAAACAGTAACATGGGCCCCTGTGTTGCTGCACCTGGAAAATCTGGGTGCCGGAACAGGGGTCAGCTGTGATCGGACAGAGCTGTATCCCTCATGGTGATACCACTGGTCTAACATGTAATTGCGCCATTTCGGAACAAATCCAAACGCAGACATTACACATGCAGGCACGCATACAATAACAGTCTGCTTGGTAGAATCATGGATGCACACACACAATATGATTGGGGAGGTCAATAGACATATTGGATGACAAATGCATAGGAATGAGTGGATGGATAACCGTTTTATCCATTTATCCTTGCACTCGGTCATCAATTTAGTCATTATTTAATCCAAGTACTCACCCATTAATTCAGCATCCAGCACCCACTTAGGTACTCAGGAGCTTATTTACAAGCCCATTGCGTCACTAGTGCATCACTTTTTTTGTCGCGCCAGTGGCGCAGTGTGCATGCCCATATTTACAAGGCAAACGTAAAACCACCCTGCATGGTTTTTTATGGCCTTGTAAATATGGCCCCATTTCACACATTTCTCTGCATGAAAGGGGCATGCCATGGGTGTTGCTGTGGGCGCTACCACGCAACATCTATGAAAGCTGATGCATTTTAAGATTTACAAGGTTTGGTAAACCTGGGAATGCGTCAGATTGCTATGCCTCCCCAGGAGGCATAAAGGAGGCGCAACAAGAAGAAATTCCTTTATTTCTCCTCGTTTTTCCTTTTTCTATGTGTGCTGCAATCTGCAGCACACATTGAAAGAGGAAAACACCTCTTGTGATTGTTATTGTGCAGCTAAACAATCAACCCTCCAATGCCCTTGCACCCTGGCGCAAGCGTGCTGGCTTTGGCGCATGAAAGCCCATTGTGCGCCAGTGCAGGGGATAAGGACAGGAATGCGCCATCTCTTGTAGATACAGTGCATTCCTGCCCTTTTCTTTTGGGCCTGGCAGAGCAGCAGGAAGGCCTGCTGCACTGCCCTGTGTCAAAATATTGTAAATGAGGCCCTGAGCCACTAATCATAAATGCTTTCACTCACACAGTCATCAGATTATGCGCTCATTCAACTGCTCATCCATGATCTCAGCCGCCCATACCCTCCCTCATTCATCTAACGGTTGGCTCATTCTCATATTTATCCCCCACACAGAAACTGATCAATCACTGAAGAAGCATTTAGCATTTACTGATGAAAAATTCCTTTGTCAAATATGTTTAAAAAAAATAATTCTGTTCATATTCGAGTTCAGTGTGATGGAATATATGCTTATGGAGGTGATGACAATGTTAAAGGGAACAGCACTGAATAAACAAATCTGACAGATGAACTGCGCGTGCATTTGTTTGTGGCGGTGACGTGAGCGCGCACGGATGAAGAGATTGCTATGGCCATAGAGGATCCGTACAGTCTGAAAACATATGGGTAGAATTAATGATCTCAGCAGGACCCTCAAACTCTCAACAGGACAAATACCAACATGTGTTTCATTTAAAGGCAGCAACCAGCCAGTGTGTGTCCGGATGAAGCATTAGCGTTTACATAAATGAAACCTGACTTTGGCTCTGTGTAAAACTAAAAGATCAACATTTTGGCAAACTGCTTCTGAAATACCATGTAAATCAGCCAAAGTTGGTTCTCGGGGACATACTTTTTTTCATTAAGGAATATTTAAAACCAAGAGCACCGTCCACAGCTCGGGTTATTTAACGCGTGTCCTGTCGACAGGTTTTTATGGAGTTTTTTTTGTGTGTTTCTTTTTTAATGATACAATCATAACTGCTCTCTAGGGCCATAATTGTGAAGCTGATGATTTCTTAGAATTAGAGATTGTGGGGTAGAAAAGTTTCATCACTGTTTTGGGAATAGTTTCTTCGTGTAAAATATTTCGAGATAAACTGTTAATATTCACTGAAACAGAACGAACCGAAATGCTTAACTGGAACAAGCTGCAATCTTTGGATGACCCAATTCCCTCTTGAACATCTGATGCAGGTTCCAAAAGACGTTGTTAGATGATATTACATCCTTCAGCTATGAGCAGAGACTAGAGTACGGTCTCTGTCCTCGGTACTGTGCCTGGGATCAGCAGTGGCTGGTCATCTCTGAAAGTGGTGGGGTAATACTTCCCCCAATTACACAAGCAAGAGAAGCGAGCGATTGGGTTTTATAGGGGTTTAAGGGGGAGCTAGGTTTCTCCCTCTGAAAAAAAAACACAAAATATAAAATGGGGTCAAATGATTTGACCCCATTTTTAATTTTGTTTTTTTTCTGATGGAGAACCCTGGCTCCCCCTTAAACCCTCTTAAAAGTCAATGAGGTCGCTTCAAATGGAGCAATTTAAACCATAATTTTCACATAAATGTGGGAAATAAAACTTACGGTTCTAACAGGGTCTCATTAAATATGTTTAAGTACTTTTATTGTGTCGAAGCAATTAAAGCCTGTCCCTCCTACTGATTGGATTAAATTTTTTTCAAATGTGTTATGGATGCCCCCCCATGTGCCAGTCAGTACACGCATTGAGCTAGTGCCTTTATTTTGTCATGGGTGCCACCCATATGCCATAAACTCTCTTATCCCAAAAATTATTTGCAATATGTCCATGCAGAGTTTCTCATTGAAGTTGTCCATGTCCTACACCTGGTCCATATGTCAAAAATGACCTATAATATGTTAGTGCCAGCATTTTGTCGTGGTTAATTGCCCCATTACACCTCCCCTCAAGTCATATTGGTTGTCCTCCGTTATGCCAAGAATTACAATCAATATGCAGGTACCAACAGTTTACATTGGGTGCCCTATATGCCAGCAATTGCCTCCAGTCAGTTTTTTTGGTCTGGGCGCCCCATGCCCCAAGAAATACCTTACAAAGCCAGTGTCTGTGTTTGTCACAGGTGATTGTTATGATAAGAATGACCTCCAGTATGCCAATGCTAGTATTTTGCCATAGGTGCCCCATATGCTATGGTTTACCTACAGCATGCATGTGCAGCATTTTTCCTTGGGTGTCCCCTATACTAAGTATTACCTATAGAATGCCAGGGTCTAGATTTTGCAATGGGTGCCAATATGCCAAGAATTAACTGCAGTGAGCCAGCAGCCTCATGTTACCATGTGTACACCACATTCCACATATAACCAAAATTATTACGACACCAATGATTTGTCATGGTGCTATATATGCAAAGTATTACATATTGTAATGCCAAGATCTGCATTTTGCTACAGGTCCTTTATATGTCAGGAATTACCTCCAGTAGTCCTATGTCAACATTTGTCATGGGTGCCCCTAATGCCATGTATTACCTATAGTACGCCATCACAAGCATTTTAATATTTGAATATGCCAAGTATTACCTTTAATATGCCATTGTCTGCATTTTGCCAAAGGTGCACTATGTTCCAAGAATTACCTCCACTGTGTCAGCACCAGCATTTTGCTATGAGTACATTAAATCTCAAGTACAGCCAACTTTTAACATTCATGCTGCAGTGAGTTACATATAGGGAGGCTCTGAGGTGTGGCTGGCTTTGGACTGCAGGGCTTTGGCTTTGCCAGCCATGGACAATCTGTATAATGATTCGTGCAGGCATCTTCATGCACACGTGCCAGCCTCCAGACAAATATCACTGTCTAATACTGCTGCTTGGTCCCCCCTCTCAGCGAGTCTCAACTTTTTTATCCTACTAATTGTGAAGAAGCAATGGCAACCGAATAGGCCTGACTTCAATGTGTTGCACCATGCACTTTTATGGATGCACTAAAAACCGTCTACCCATATGGGCAGAGGCTATTACCTCTGGTGTACTGGGAATAGGAGTTGGAATCAAGATAGATAGTCTGTTTGCTCTGATTTGATTGAACAAGGATACAACTAAGAATGTATGAGAAAAGGAATGAAGTATATGAGTAGGTATGTAGGGCTGAAGCCCTGAGCTGAGATGCTCAGTACAAGTGCCAGCAAGTGCCTTGCGCACCAAGCAGTGTCTTGAAACAAGATCCATTTATTCACTCCTAAACTATGAAGGAAGTCCAATTGTAATTTAACAGAAGCACGCTGAGGTAAATTAGGTATCTGATGTCACTGCGCATTTACACAATCTGAAGGTGACAGATACAGTTTTTAGATAAGCCAAGCACTACTGCATTACTATAATCCAAAGAGTGTGGGATAGCTGCATGGATCACCAACCTTCTCGCTTGAATTCAGAGGCAAGGAAGAATTTTCTTTAAGCTCTTCAACCGAAGGTAACAAACAGTAGCTATCTTGTTGACTTGACAAGAAGGTAAGATCAGAGTTGATAACAACACCAACATAGTTGGTCACAATGCTAGTGGCTGGTATTGGGCCAACATCCAGTGACTACCAGAAGGAGGTTAAGGTCTAAGGATGATTCCCTAGAACCAACACCACCATTTTATAACCATTCAACTTCAAAGCGTTGTTGTTCATCAAACCTGTGACTGAAGCAAGATATTTTCAAAGTTTAAGGAGAATGTCAGAGTCACTACCACTTTGTTGTACCAGGAATCAAATATCAACAGTGTAGTTAGAAAAAGACAAATTAATTAATCAAACCAAATTAAGGAATTAAATAAAAGTCAAAGAGTTCCACAAAGTACACAGTAATTCTACGTCACTGCACTCTACGCCACTCGTAGGACGTAGGACCCCCAGATAAGGGAAAGTATCGACCACCTCTATTCTCTTGCTATCCACTTGTAAGTAAGGGGTTGTATCTCTTTTCCTAGCCTCGGCTATAATTGTAAAGGGGTTAGTATGATTTACCTTCAGGTCTAAGGAGTCCATGAAGTATACATACATGGTTATCAAGCATTGAAGATACTGCCCTGTCCTAGCAATCAATACCGCTTCATCCGCGTATGCCAAGAGGCGTAGCAGTTGAGAATCAAAT
Organism: Lissotriton helveticus; assembly: GCF_964261635.1. Lineage (NCBI taxonomy): Eukaryota > Metazoa > Chordata > Amphibia > Caudata > Salamandridae > Lissotriton > Lissotriton helveticus. The sequence goes on along the minus strand of NC_136059.1, from coordinate 1,169,727,428 downwards.
ACAGGGACATCACGGATAGCCTTAGTGAGTGAGTTTTCGATTTAATTTACTAATCCACTCCAGTCTGTGCAGACAGTAGGGAAGGTGTTGGATTTTAAATCCAACACCTTCTCCCCCCTCCTCAAGTCGTTGTTACGACTTATGGGGTAATGGTATGCATTGTTACAACGCGGTTGTTGTATCAACTGCGTTGTAATTGCATGCAGGGTGAAGGATTCGTTGTAAGGGCTGTTTACCGGAGTGGAGTGGCGTAGAGCGGTGTGGCGCATATTGGAGTGGTGCAAAGCGGAGTAGAGAGGCAAAAACCGCAGTGGTGTAGAGTGTAGGGGTCGAGAGTAGATTCTTTCGGAGTAGAGTAAAGAAGCATAGAGTGTAGTGGTGCTGCGTAGAGTGAGTGGTGCAGGATAGAGTGCAGTGTCATAGCGTAGAGTGACATATACTGCAGTGGTGTAAAGTGCATTGGCATAGAGTGTAGTGGCCTAGAGTGTATTGGCATAGGATGGTGCGGAGTAGAGTGGCTTAGAGAGCTGTGGCATAGAGTACAGTGGTGCAGAGTAAAATTGAGTGGTGTAGAGTGCAGTGGCATAGAGTAGAGTGCAGTGGAGCAGAGTGATGGAGAGTGCATTGGCGTAGAGTGCAGTGGCTTAGAGTGGAGTGGCATAGAGTGCAGCAGCATAAAGCAGAGTGGTGCAGATTGCAGTGGAGTGCTGCAGCGTACACTGCTGTGGCGTAGAGTGGAGTAGAATATAGTGGAATGGCGTAGAGTGGTGTACAGTGCAGTGGCACAGAGTAGGGTATTTCAGGGTGGAGTGGTGCATGATAGAGTGGATTGGTGCAGGGTAGAGCAGAGTGGCGTAGAGTGCAGTGAAGTACAGTAGAGTGGTGTAGAGTGCGGTGTCCGAGTTAAGTGGTGCAGTGTAGTTTAGAGTGGCACAGAGTAAATTGGCATTAAGTGGAGTGGTGCAGGTTAGGGCGGAGTGGTACAGGGTTGACTGCAGTGGGTAGAGTGGCGTAGATTGCAGTGGTGTGCAGTAGAGTAGCATAGAGTGCAGAGTGCAGTAGAGAGGTGTAGATTTGAGTCATGCAGAGTAGAGTTCAGTGACATGGAGGAGTGCAGTGGTGCAGCGTAGAGTGATGTAGATATCAGTGGCAGAGAGTGCAGTGTTGCAGAGTAGTGTCATAGAGTGCATTGGTGTGAAGTGGAGCAGAGTAGCGTGGCAATGAGAGAGCAGTGGTGTACAATAAAGTGGTGCAAAGTAGAATAGAGTGGTGTAGAGTGCAATGACATAGTGCAATGGTGTAGAGTGCAGTGGCATAATCTGCAGTATCATAGAGTAGAGTGTTGTAGAGTAGTTTGGCATAGAGCGCAGTGGTGTAGAGTACATTGGCATAGAGTGCAGCCGTTTAGAGTAGAGAAGTGTAGAGCGCAGTGCCGTAGAGCAGAGTTTTGCAGAGTAGAGTGGAGCGGCGCAGCATAGATTGCAGTGGCATAGAGTGGAGTGGCATAGAGTAGAGTGGTGCAGAGTGGTGTGGTGCATAATGGAGTAGAGAGGCTTAGAACAAAGTGGTGTAGAGTGCAGTGGTGTGGAGTAGATTGTTTCATAGAGTGAAGAGGCGTAGAGTGAAATGATGCAGGGTAGAGTAGAGTGGTGCAGGATAGAGTGCAGTGGCATAGACTAGAGTGGCGTAGAGTTCAATGAGGAAAATTACAGTGGTGAGGAGTAGATTGGAGTGGCGTAGAGTGCAGTGACGTAGAGTGCAATGGTGTTGAGTGTAGTGGCGTAGAGTGCAGTGGGGTAGAGTAAAGTGCATAGAGTGAAGTGGATCAGAGTAGATTAGCATAGCGTACAGTGGCGTAGAGGGCACTGGATAATAAATAAAGTTGTGTAGAGACTAGTGGCATAAGTACAGTAGTGCAAAGCAGATTAGAGTGGCATTGAGTTCAGTGACATAGAGTGCAATTGTGTAGGGTGCAGTGGCGTACAGTGCAGTGGCATAGAGTGTTGCAACGTAAGCTGGAGTAAGCTGGTGTACAGTGTAGTGGAGCAGAGTAGCTCAGCGTAGAGTGAAGTGGTGAAGAGGGCACTGGATTTTAGTAAAGTGGTGTAGAGTGCATTGATGTAGGGTGCAGTAGTGTAGAGTAGAGTGGTGTAGAGAAGAGTTGAATAGTGCAGCATAGATTGCAGTGACATAGAGTGGAGTGAGATAAAGTGAGGTGGCGTGGAGTGGGTAGAGCGGTGTAGAGTGCAGTGGCATAGAGTACATTTTTTCAGAGTAGATCAATCAATCAGGGGATTGTAAGCGCACTACTCACCCGTGAGGGTCTCAAGGCGCTGGGGGGGGAGGGTCCGCAGTAGGTTGAAGTGGCAACGAGGTGAGTTGATAGAGTACAGTGGGGTATATTAGATTGGTGTAGAGTGCAGTGGCATACAGTAGAGTGGTGGCATAGAGTGTAGTGTCTGGGTGCAGTGGTGCAGAGTAGATTAGATTGGCACAGTGTGGATTGGCGTAGAGTGCAGTGGCATAGTGTGAGGAGTGATGCAGAGTAGAATGATGTTGAGTGTAGTGGTCTAGAGTGTAGGGGCGTAGAGTGCATTGGCATACAGTGCAGTAGAGTGGCATAGAGTATAGTGGTGCAGAGTAGAGTTCAGTGGCATACAGTGCAGTTCATAGAGGTCAATGGTGCAGAGTAGAGTGGCAGATAGTTCAGTGGTGGAGATTGCAAAGTTTCAGAATAGAGGGTCATAGAGTGCAGTGGTGTATAGTAGAGTGCCGTAGAGTACAGTAAGGTAAAGTAGAGTGGTGCAGAGCAGATTAGAGAGGCATAGAGTGCAGTGGTGCATAGTAGACAGGCATAAAGTGCGGTGGCATAGAGTGTAGTGGTGAAGAGCAAAGTGGCACAGAGTGCAGTTGCACAGAGTAGAGTGGTACAGAGTGGGATGGCATATAGTGGAGTGGTGCAGGGTAGATTGGAGTGGAGATGAGTGGCATAGAGTGGATTGGTGTAGAGTGGAGTGGCATAGAGTGGTGTGGAGTGGCATAAAGTAAACAGTTTCAGAGTAGAGTGAAGTGGCATAGAGGGGAGTGGTGCAGGGCAGAGTGCATTGGCGTAATGTGAAATGGTGTAGAGGTATGCAGAGTAGAAGAGAGTGGAATAGAGTGCAGTGTCGTAGAGTGCAGTGGTACAAAATAGATTGGAGTGACTTAAAGTGGATTAGTGTAGATTGCAGTGGCATAGAGTGAAGTGATGCAAAGTAGAGTGGCAAAGAGTCTAGTGGTGTACAGTGCATTGACATAAAGTGCAGAAGAGTGTTGTAGAGTGGTGATGGATAGAGTGCGGTAACGTAGAGTACAGTGGCATAGAGTGCAGTTTTACAGAGTATAGTGCGTAGAGTTCAGTAGCAGAGAGTGTAGTGTTGCAGAGTAGACTGTCACAGAGAGCAGTGGTGTAGAGCAGTGTAGAGAGCAGTGGTGTAGAGTGCAGTGGCATAGAGTTTTTGTCTTTAACAAACTTTATTCGATTCACATAGTGTATCATAAAAGCATACATAATAAAGTACAATTCAAAAGAATGTATAAAAATAGATTAAAAACACAGACAAAAATACAGATTCAATTTTATATAATGCAGCAAAAATGTGCTCACCCGCTAACAACTCCCTTTGAAATATGACAGCCCATAAAAATGGTGCTAAAACCACACATGTATACAGATTTGGAAGTAATTGTAAGTGTAAAAAATCCGGTCTAAATTGCATACAATTCAGAGATTTCATTAATGGCTTAATGAAAGAATTGCTCAAATCTGCATACAATTTACAAAAGAACAATATATGCATGGTCTATTGTTTTGACACTTTGTCACAGGGGCAATGCATTAGTTCATGTGACCAGTTATTGTTATTGGGAAAGCTAGTCAATCGGTGAAAAATATTAAGCCTAAAACGAGTCCAAACAAATCTGTGCTTGGCATTGAGAACGTTAACTAGGCAGGGTTGCATATAAAAGGTAGTCAAAATCATCTGGTTATGAAAAACAGTAGGTTTAACCAATTCAGCTGACAACTTCAGTTCCTCAAGTAAAGTTAAATATTCCGGCTTTAGCAAATTCTTTGTGATGTTTCTCAAGGTTTCTGGATGGTCATAGTATTCGGGGTGGCCAATGTCAGACATAAATTACTTTGTGAATTCTAGCCATGGAATTTTTAGAACATACTCCGAACCCCAACAATCCTTTGCAATGACACGATTGAGTTCCATATAGTCAGATGACCAAATTTTGTGCCAGAGCAAAATCAAATCTGCTAAATGTAATGCACCCTACTCAGAATGGCATACAACATTGGAACAGCTGTTAGGAAACGCAAGAAGATTAAAAAAAAAACATTTTCTAACAGCTGTAGTCTCCATATATACGTATCCCCACAACTCAGAACCATACATCGCAATAGATCGATATTTGATGTTGTAAATAGCATTTCTTTTGGATGTTTAATACCCAGTTTCCTTGAAAAATTGGACAGGGCCATGATTGATTTTATAAATTAGAGTCTTCTGGAATTTACAGCACTTCTCCAATTCCCCCCTCAAGTCAAATACGATCCCTAGGTATGAGAAGGAGGGAGTTTGTGGTATAATGGCTTTCGCAATTTGAATGTTATGGTATTTTATTGTTCTTTTGCTTCCATAACAACGGTTTTGCTTGTATTAATTTGTAACCCCAGATTCTGTATATAATATACAAATTGATTGAGTAGGTGCTGCAGGGCCAGCGGGGTGCGAGCCATTAGCACTGCGTCATCTGCATAAAGTAGGACTGGTATGGGCCGGTGTCCATCTTGCAGCAAATCAGAGCATTTATTAGCAAGAGTGCTACCCAAGCTGTTAATGTACAAATTAAACAAAAAAGTAGTGAGTACGCACTCTTGTCGAACTTCTTTTTGGATACTGAAAGATCGAGTAAATTCACCTGTCAGCCTATAGCGGACCTTTGCAGTGCTAGTTGAATATGGATATCTAAGAAAGTTGACAACAAAAAGAGTTCCAGAGGGTCTAGGACAAGGTGTGAGTCTATAGTGAGCAAAGAACAGTCAAAACATGGTGCCCCAGACTGACTACCAGTGTGGTACACAGTGACAACCTAGTGAATGATCAAATATACCCATCAGTCACCACTCGAAACCGCCCTTCATCATTTGGGATTTTTTTAAACCATCCATGTAAGTTGGTAGTATACAAACGCGAGGAGACTAGATGGTAAATAGTTCTCCCCCGTTGAATAGTAATGGTATGGTTTGCCACTTCCTGAGACTGATAAGTGGTAAGGCGTGGTGCGACTGAGGGTGTGCAGTGCAAAAAACAAGGAATATAACGTGAAAAAATTCGAAAAATGTGTCTAAAATTGGATAAGGGAGCATAGAACAAACTTTATTGAGATGATGCTCGCTTTACCAAGTTTAAAAGTTATTATGTGAAGACAGTTTGAAAAATGCGCTGTCTAGAGGTGGAACCAGGCCAACATGTTTCAGCAATTAGCGGACATAGTTGTCCTTGCTTTCATCAGGACCTCATAACAATCAAATGCTACTGCAACCAAATTATATAAGTGAAAATATAAAACAGACAAGTACTATAAATCACCTGCAGTCTTCAGGTAAAAGAGTCTTGTCCTAGCTCACAGCTAGTGTCGTTCACTGTAAAGTCAGAAAAGATAAGGGTCAAGTCTCCGACTAGTTGAGTGCTCACTTCAACTCACAAAGTAACTAGGTATATACAATATAGACCTTAGATCAAGTCAAGAATGACTACAATACTCTTAAAAAGTAGTCTGGTTAAGTGCTCAATATCGGGATAGTGATTTATATGCCCAACAGAATAAAAGACACATCTTACCATAGTCTGTGGGACGTGAAGACCTCACTCCACCTGGCAGTGGCTCAGGATTGGAGTGAAGCACCGCTCTATAAAACATGCAAACCAGGGAGAAACATGTTTACCATATTGTGCAATTAAACCTTACATCAAAAAACCTCCATCACCCGACTACACTCAGGGCGAATAGAGGGTATGTTAAAAACAGATATGTAGAAATAGTGGTTTGCCTATTCAGTTTGTCACGTTCCTCACCAAAACGATGGGACCGCTAATGTGTCTCTAATGAGGTGTGAGAACAGAGTCTTAACGTCCCCACAGCACAAAATCTGTTTAAATGGAGACGCGTTTCTTCATTGACAAAGTTACGCCAAAATAGCGGAAAACGAATTGCCAAACCTTAATGATAAAGAATAGTCTCAAAATGCCCAAACACTGGTCCACACTAATATAAAAATGGGACAGACTCACCTAACCGTCGGTACTTCCTTGCCGGCGTCTGAACCGACTGGGGAGGCACCGAACGGCCAGGAGGTCTGAAGTTAAGAGAAGAAAGCTGATTGGCCCGGTGCTCACGTGGTCGGCGCATTCTCAGCTCTGATTTGTTCATCGGAAAAAGTACTAGTGCTAGCTATTGGCTGTTAGACATCACCAAGGTAACAGATGCCAAAACATCGCCGTTGGACCGGTTCTTAGTTGTTAAGTGCAACTTTCTCGAGTGGGGTAATATACGTTATTGTATAATGGTGGAAATGTCGATTTTTTGTGTGTAAAGCACCAAGTCAGGGGGTCAGTTCGTATTAGTGAGGTCCCATCCGCTATGGAGATAAAAGTAATAATTAAGCATAGTCGATAAATGGAACATAGAATAGTTGTACATCCCAAAAAAATATGAAATTTTTTTTACTGTTCAGATGATCATGGGAATTCACACACAGGCAATGGGGCTAGTAAAATAGTACTACTTCCAAAAGTACTGCAATTTCGAAATACGGTTCAGAATTACAAACAGGACCAGGGAATATCGTCATTGAGCCCCTGTTTGTGGGTATTAAGCTTCAGGACCCACTTTTGTTCTTTAACCAAAAGAAATCTGGCTACATCCACAGTGTAGGATGAAATGAAAGGTTGTTCTAACAGTCCATTCAAAATTCTGTAGACAAATGATTGACTTCCAAAAAATGCGTGGTCAGTTTGGTAGCTTGTCTCCTGCACCGAATCGTGCTCTTATGTTCCGATATCCTTACTCGTATCTTTCGAGTGGTCATCCCCACATTCTTGAGTCCGCACGGGCATGTAATCAGGTACACTAGTCGATCGCTGTTGCAATTTGTAAATTTTCTTGCTTCCAAGGTCTTGATGTTCCTATATCCAGCTCTAATGATTTTTTGGTTTATGGACATGCCTGACATGTACCGCAGGGATGATGTCCTGAAACCGGAGGAAGATTCCAGAGCGAACCAACAGCTCTAGGTTGATCTTCAAGGGGTCTGGTGTGGACTAGTCTGTCTTTCAAGTTAGAACCTCTCTTGAAAGAAAACAAAGGCGGTTGTAGGGTCAAACGTCCGGAGTTGAGGATAGGCCAGTGTTTTCTAGTTAATTTTTGGATCCTGTTCGACATGGTTCCAAATGTCTGTACAAACGTGAGTCGTTCCAAAGGTGCTTTCGGGGTCTTGGGCTCCAGAAGCGCTAAACGGTTGTTGTTCATAGCCCGTTTCATGGATAGTTTTACCAGCTTAGGTGGATAGTTGCGCGCAACTAACTGGTCGCATAAGATGTTTGCATGTTCTTTGTAAGCTGCAGTCGTAGAGCAGTTCCTTTGAACCCTCAAAAATTGGCCAAAGGGGAGATTTTCTCTTAGGCTTTTGGGATGATGGCTATTGAAGAGTAGAAGCGAGTTTCTTGAGGTCGGTTTTCTATACAGTTCTGATTGTAGACCCTCGGGTGTAGCCAGTATTAGTAGATCAAGGAATGCGAGTTGATGCCCTAAGAAAGTTGACTATAGTGATATATAATCCCATTGAAAGCATGACAGACCAAAGTTTGTCATGAACTACACAGTCGAAGGCAGAGGATAGATTGACAAAAGCCATAAACAAATTAGCACGCTTAGTGTGTACATATTTGCCTATCAGCAGGTTCAAATTAATCGCCTGCTCCGTTGTCCCAATTCCTGGCCGAAATCCATATTGTAAGTCCGAAATTATGTTATAACAATCAGCACACTCCTGTAGTCTACATAAAGGCATTCGACCAACCACTTTGACTAGTGAGTCTAAACAGGGAGATGGGTCTGTAATGGGTGAGACAATGATGGGCACCTTTCTTAAATATTGGCACAATGTGGGACTCAAACCAGGAATTTGGGATTCCAGCACTCTGCCAGGATCAAAGGACAAGAGTCAGGAGGGGGCCTCAGAAATCAATATAGCCCTAAAAAGATCAATCAGGATGCCGTCTGGGCCCTGCGCTTTACCTCCTTTACTCGACTTTAGAGCCAAGTTGACCTCATCCAAGGTGAAGTTGAGGTCAAACTGGTAGTAAGGGAGAGTGGACGAGGAGTCGACGGGTAGGGTAGTTACTACTGCACTCAGTTGTACTGGCATATGAATTCGAATAATTGGCTAGCCAGTCTTCTTCAGTAACTGCGATCTCAACTCTGGGCTTGTTGTCATCACAAAAAAAAGGAACATTTATAACACGCCAAAATGCAGTGTTATTGTTGTTACAACATGCCTCGTGCAAATTTCCCAGGCCTCCTCCTTCAAGCCTTTGTTATGTTGGTTTAGGGCAAGCCTACACGCCCGTCTACAGTTTTGTACTTAAGTGATGTTCCTAGGTAAAATGTTTAAGGCCCGTTTCATGTTTTTAAGAGCCGGAGTACAGACGGGATCCAACCAGCCCTTAGTTTTTACAGCTCCTCTCTTCTGATGGGAGGTTAGCCCTGCTTTGATTTCTTTGGTGATTACATTAAATGCTTCTGTGACAGTAGTAGCCGCTGCTGCCACCTCAAAGCAGATGTCAAAAGTCCTCTGGTGTTGGATGAATTGTTCTAAAAATTTAGTCAGATCAAACATAGACCAGCTCAAAGTAAAACCATTTAAACGAGAGAGTTCGATACTCTCAACTGATGAGGTGTGATGGCAGAACCCTTGATTTTGAACAAGATTAGTATCCAACTCTAAACTCTGAGGGAAGTGGCTGCTCATTGCAAAGTCATGTAGAGTAAATGTATTAACTAAGTCAGAATAGCGGATAGGGAACAATAGGTAGTCAATAATGCTGTTACCCACACTACCCTTAAATGTACAGGATACGTCAACTGGGCTATGTCCAAATTCATTACCAAAGCCCAAGTCGTATTTAAAAAATAACTCATTGAGTTTCTCTCTGTACTCTGTGTGTATAAAATGGATTATGTCATCATTTGTGGGGGTAACCATGCCACAGGTTTTATTAGATTGCAGCTGGCATAGTTGAATGTTAAAATCTCCCCCCATAAAAGAATTTGGTCTCTAAGCTATTTAGAAGTTGGTGATTTCAAGTCAAAGTTCAGTTGACATAAAACATTTAATATTTCTAGGTCACAGGCGTTATTGTAGAAATGTACTAAAACTAGCAAAAATGACCCTAAAAGTTTTATGGAGACAATTTGGTAAAATGAATTAGTAGACTTAACAGCTATATTGGAGGAAAACAGTTTATTGGAAAAATAAATGCAAAGACCACCCTTAGGCCTACTAAAGCTCAAAGGAGTGGCTGGAGAGTGGAATGTTTTAAAGCCATTGAGATGATTTGGCACGACAGCCCAAGTTTCTTGTAAGCAAATAATGCTAAACCCTGTCGTGAGGTCTAGCCATTCTGACAAATTATGCTTACCCCGCTACATTCCAGCATAAAACAGTGATGGCACATGCACTTTGGGTAGTGGGCACTTAATTTGCCTCACTACTCGGGGAAACCGGCTTGGGACTTATTGGAGGATTTAATGAACGATCATCTCTCGGTGGGCTTATAACATATGTGGGAGTTATAGGGGGAGTTACACAGAGATTTTCTCCATTCTGAGTAGCTATCCTCAATCAGTCCATGCTAGTAGGGAGGCGAGGCAGTTGAACCTTTTGGAAATCGAAATGGGGTACGCAGGAGGGCAGAAATAATTCAGGTTGGATATGGATGGTTGCAATAAGGGTTGTGATTTGAGTAATGGTTGTGTCATCGAATGGAATTGTAGTAAACGGCCCCCAGGGAGCAAGTGGAGCACAGAAAGAGCACACCAACAGCACATCAGTTCCTTAATGGTGTTGCAAGTCCAGGAAAAAGTCTTCTGCGCAGCAGGAATCAGCAGCCCTTAAATAACGCTTATCCGGTTCAGCAGAGAATCACTCAGGGGGTGGTGGGCGTTGTAGTGCCATGGCAGCTGTATCACGCAGCGGCACACCCAGCAGGAACCGGCACCCAGGGAGCAAGTAGAGCACAGAAAGAGCACACCAGCAGCACAGCAGTTCCTTAACAGCGTTGCAGGTTGAAAAAGTCAGAGTCAATTTGTTTTAAGTAAAGTTGTTTAGAGTGCATTGGCTAGAGTGCATTAGTTTAGAGTAGAGTGGCGTAGAGTGTAGTGGCTTAGAGTAGAGTGGTGCAGCATAGATTGCAGTGGTGCAGATTGCAGTGGTGTATAATGGAGTAGCGCAGAGTCGAGTGGCACAGTGCGGATTATAGTGGCGTAGAGCACAGTGGTATAGAGTGCAGTGGCATAAATTGTTTCAGAGTACAATGAAGTGGCGTAGACTGGAGTAGTGAAGTGTAGAGTGTAGCGGTGCATTACAATGGCATAGAGTGCAGTGGCATAGAGTGCAGTGATGCTGAGTAGATTGCAGTAGCATAGAGTGCAGTGGCATAGTGGAGAAGGAAGAATGGAAGAGCTAGGGGGTGTTAACTCTGTGATAAAACATTTGTATTTAATGGCTGCAATAAAAAAAAATTCCCCCAAAAAAATAGAGTGGAATGATGCAGAGTGGAGTGGCATAGAGTGCATTGGCATACAGTGCAGTAGAGTGTTGTATAGTAAAGTGGTGCAGAGTAGAGTGGAGTGCCCTAGACTGGAGCATAATGTCCTGATGATCAACTGCCTGTTAGGCAGAACCCCTGGCAGTTATATTGCCCAGGAGCCATCAAGTTTCAGTGTGACAAAATTACTCTAGTTCTATTTCCTTGTAATGTGGAGAGAGTGAGCCAGAGGACAGGTCTATCTAAAACAAGCATTGGCAAAGCAAAGCCAATAGATCTGGTGCTGGCTGTTTGTATTTTGGCTTTGTCAATGCTTGTTTTGTTTTGCCATGGTTTTTGCAAAACTTTATTTTTGGCGAAGCTCAAAGGACTGTGAAAAGTGAGAAAAAGACAGAAAACTGGGCTATACCCGGGTTAAAAATGCACTTTTGGCATGAACTCTACCACAGCTGCAAAGATTGCAGCTGCTTACATGTTTGTTCTCATCATAGCTCATTAGTGAAATCTCATAACTCGCAGCAGAGCAGGTTTTGTAACATAGCAAACTTTTTTTAATTGGACAACATTTTTTATTGATTCCGATTATTGTTGAGAAATATATATAGTTCATAGAAAGTAGTTGAGAGGCAGATTTTCAGGTCAATCCTTATTTCCACCATATGTGGTATCAATGGTTTAATCCCTTTCAGCCAGGATAAACAGAACAGACTTGATTCTCCATTTGTAGGGCAGTAGAAATTCTGTAGGTTCAGTGTTGCTTCTTATCAAAATGTGTCTGCTCCTTCCTGTGTGAAAGGAACAACAAATGTTTTCACTGGTTTGGGTCTGCTCACTGAAGGACTGTCTCCAACCAAATGTGCCAGTGACTCTCCCACAGTCCATTCTCCACCTTGCAGTCTGTGTCCCCATATCATCCCCTATGACACTTTTTATTACGTGCCACCTTTCCCCAGATGGGCAGCATCACGTATTCTCGGGGCAGTCTGAGATCTGGAAACTAAGCCATGTTTGGCTTTCCTGGTCCACCACCTATAATTTTTATCTGTATGGTTGCAATCTCCCCACCTCCATGTTCAGTTTGTGACCATTTATTTAATTTAAGCTGGGGAGGAGTGTCCCTCCCATGACCCTTCCATTTCTCTATTAAGTGTTCTCTAATTCCCCATCATGAGTCGCCATTTTCCCACATAACTTGTAATTCTGATTATGCCTGCAACTCCTGTTATTGGCTTAATTGGTATCTTCGGCGGCTCATAATGAGGGCCTAACTGTTTTTGTCTTTATTACTGCCAAGAAAGGAATACTTTATCACTCTTCTCCATCAGTTTTATATTGCGAATCTTAGTTGTCACATTTCCGATTGCTCCAAATGATTCCTGCTCCTTCTAGGGTATCAGTTCAATGCTAGAACTTTGTATCTTCACCAAATGTGCATGATGTATCTGCCAGACAAACTGAAAGTGCATAATGAGTGCATTGGGGAGAACCAGGCACACATGAGCCACTACCAAACTCCTTAGTGTTAGCCAGAAAGGAGTTCATTCCTCAGCAGTCAATTCAGAGTACACAATCAACTGTGCTGAAATTGCTACAAGTCTATTTTGAATAGGTCTCATATCTTACCACAAGTGTAGGTGTGGAGAACCCCTAAAATCGTACACCCCAAAGGTCACTTCAACAACACACCAATGGTTGGATGGGTTAGGGACGGTGTTAATTCTCAATTTCGTGAGGCAATGTGTCCCAAGACAAGGCACCACACAACATATCAAAAATAGAGTCAATGAAGTACAGACTCAATAAGTGAGTTCTAGATAAAAATGAGAAAATGTAGAAATATTTCTTACAAAAATTCAAAAAATACAATGCAGAAGTGAATGCAAACGCATAAAGTAGTTTACATGAAGGCTCTTAGCAACAGGGCAATATACAGTGGTGAGCAAAATTTGAAAAATTCTGCAAGCCCCAATGGACAGCAAAATCAGTTAGAAATTGGACAGCAACCCTAGTTGCACCCAAGAGATTCTGGGTGAGCCAGAGAGTTCTGGCTCATCTCATGTTCAAGGTATTATATACAGTTTTTATTTTAAAACAAATTTTATTGAGTCAAAAGTTGTACATAGGTGGGCATGACGGAGTTTTGAACAATATTGTACAGTGAGACATCTAGGATACCAGCATCAATTGTATCGTGTTGATACAAGAACATAACAAATGTAACCTATTGTGCCACGTTAACATTACAGTCACTTGTGAGGTCTTCCCGTGGCCATCTTGAGGGCTCTATCTCTAGGTTGTAACCTGGCATAATCTCCAACCGCCCTTTCACCCTTACATTCCTGCATCCAGTATCGAGAGGGCAAGGGGCTCCAGATAAAGACCTCGGTAAGCTGCCCATCTCTTTGATATTTTGGGGGATATCTGCGGGCATCCCCTTGCTTTAAATATGGGAATCTCCAGTCCCAAGCAGAATTCCAATCCCTTTTTCCAAACCCCCAGAAGGGGGGGACACCACCTTCCAGTCCTTTGCTATGTCTTGCTTTGTCAATGTTAAACTCAAGAGCAATAGGTGTCGCTTATATCTATTACCCTCAACTCCCACCATAATATGTAGTAGGGCTAATCTCAGGGACATGGGAATATCCCACTCTAGCACCTTGGATAAACATGTCGTTACCCCTTCCAGAATTTGTGGAGTACAGTACTGTGTCAGGTTGTATGTATAAAGGTGCCTTTGCTATCGCCACAGCGCAAACACAGTGGGGACGCCACCAATCCCGCCCGCCACAGTTTATGTAAAGTATACTCGGTGAAGATATTTAAATTATATAAGCCTCAGGTGCGATGCAATGGCTGCGCTCCGCATGGACGCCAGTGCCTCAGTCCTGTAGTTGCTGTCTATTGGGCCTACATCAGCCTGCCAAGCCTCTCAAAGTGCATCTAGTGTAGTGGGACTGTTAGTGAGAAGTGATTGGTAGATCTTTGTGATCTTGTTTTCCCCAAGATCTCCCATAGAAGCTTTTGCCTCTATTGGGTTGAATTCTGGCAGCTCCTCCAAGTTTTCTATGTATGGGGACAGTGCATGACGAAGTTGAAGATATTTATAAAACTGGGTATGAGGCATGCCAAATTCTCTCTGAAACTCTTGGAAGGACTTCAGTGTCTGACCTTGGAGGACCACCCCCCAGTGTGGAGATACCAATATGTTTATGTTTATGTTTATATGCATGTATAGCGCTCGATTGCCGAGGCTTCTTGGTGCCGCGATGTGTGGGCAGGAAGGCGCATTGTAGTTAAGGCCTACGTGGCTGTGAACAACCAGGCTTTAAGACTTCCTGAGGAGCTGAAGGTTAGATTGAAGCTTCATGGGGAGCAACAGTTTGTTCCAGAGCTTCACCACACAGTGAAATGAAAGCGCGTTACTACCCGGAGGCCTCGTAGCGCTGTGGGACGGTAGGGTTGGGGAGGCAGTTATCTGACTTTAATGGAAGAGAAGTGTTTTCAGGTTTTTCCTAAACTTTTGTAGATCAGGTTCGCTGCACAGTGTGGGTGGCAGGGAATTCCAGACTGAAGCAGCGTTCCATGAGAAGGAGCGCCCACCCCACCTAGCCCGTCTGATTTTCTTAGTTGAGGCCAAGAAAGCTGTGCTTGAACGTAGTGATCTCGGAGGATGGTAGGGAGTAGCTAGGGAGCAAATCATTGCGGGGGCTTTATTCCACATGGCTTTGTGCATTATGCACATCGCCTTGAACCTGAATGCCTACGGGGCAATCCAAGAAGAAGGCGGGCTGCCGCATTCTGGGTTACTTGGAGTCTTTTTATCGTGCTGGCCGGTGCGCCCAAGTAGAGGGCATTTCCATAATCAAGACGGGACAAAACAATGTCCTGGACCATTATTCTTCAGGCTTGAAAAGGGAGGAGAGGCAGAACTTTCCTCAGCATCCTCAACAGGCCAAAGCATGTGGCGGAGAGTATAGTGGCTTGTTGATTAAAACTTAAGGTGTCATCTAGCCATACATCTAGGCTTTTAATCCGATCTTTTGGTGCTGGTGGAATACCCATGCAGGTCAGCCAGTCGATGGTAGGTCTTGGTACTGTTGTATTCCCCAGAAACATTAGCTCTGTTTTGTCCCCATTCAGCTTCAGGTGGGACAAGCCCATCCATTTTGTTACCGCTTCTAGACAGCTACTCAGATTGTGGGGAGTGCTGCCTGGCTGATTCAGGGCTACCACTAATTGGGTGTCGTTGGCATAAGTTATGATTTCAAACCCAAACGGGTGCACAATTCCTGCCAGGGGTTCCATGTACACATTAAATAATGTGGGGCTCAAGGAGGAACCCTGGGCACGCGTTGATTGAGGGGCCAGATTTTAGAGTATGTGGCCCCGTCCACTACCTGAAATGTGCGGTCCTCCAAAAAGGACCTTAGCCACGCGTGATGGCATCTCCTGTCACTCCCAGATTTATTAAGCGGGAGATTAGGATGTTGTTGTTCACGGTATCAAAGTGGCACTTAAGTCCAACAGCATGATTGCTGTGGTGCCGCCTTGATCCATGTGCTTCCGGGCTAGTTCTGTTACGGTCAGCAGGGCAGCCTCTGTCCCCAGTTTTGGGCGGAAGCCAGCTTGAGAATCATGGAGTAGGTGGTTGGTTTCCAAGTATTGCATCAGGATGGTGTTGATGTGCTTCTCAAGCAGCTTACTTATCCAGGGGAGGAGCGAAATCGGGCGATAGTTTGCCATTTTTCCAGGGTTGAGATTGGGCTTCTTCAAGAGGGCCCTAACTTGTGCACACTTCCAGGCTTTTGGCACGGTCCCTGTGATTATAGACGTGTTCATAATATTTAGGATAGTTGATCTAATGGTATCCACAACCTTCAGCAGGTGGCGTGGAGGGGCAGGATCGGTGGGGGATCCGGATGTTGCTTTTAGCATTAGTGCTTTGAGCGAGTCTTCCTCAAGCAGTGGAAATTCCGCTAGCTGGCAGGCAGAGATAGTAGGGGTGATATCTATTTCCGAGGAATGCCGTTCGATGGAGTTAAAGGATAGGGAGATGGAATAGATCTTTTGAAAGAAATACTCTGCCTGTCTATCGCAGCGGTTCTGAGCTTCGCTGGGGTCATGCAAAATGGGAGGGGTGCTAATCATGGATTTGGCAATCCGGAATATTTCCCTCGGGCTGTTGGACGCGGACATAATTTTTTCCTCATAGAATGCTGACTGAGCCAAATTAATTTCGGCTTTATATTCCTTAATGGCTTCACGATGACTGTTCTTGTCCTGCGCCCTAAGTGTACGTCTCCATGTCCTCTCAAGTCTCATGCAGTTTTGTTTTAGCTCTTTTAGTTTAGGGGTGAACCAAGGTGACTCTTTGGACTTGGTTTTCCCCGTGAGGGGTTTCAGAGGAGCTATCACATCTAGTGAGGACTGTACCCATTCACTGTAGTGTTTGTAAAGTATGTCTGGATTATCTCCTGTTTGAAGTCGGATAGTGGAGAGGGAATTAGCCCATTGGTCGGCCGATATCTTCGCCCAATTCCTTCCCCTCAGTATGGCACGGGGGGACTAATGGGGGGTTCAGGGTTTCCCAAATTAGTGGCACCAAGAAGTGGTCAGACCACGGGAGGATGACTGGGGTCCCTACATCAAGCCTATGATCATTGCTTAGGACTGCATCCAGCAGGTGGCCTTTATTATGCGTAGGTTCGAATCCCTTTTGGGTAAATTGGAGGGAAGCAAGGTTGTTTAGAAAGGACTTAGCTAGGGGGTCTGAGAGGTCATCCAGGTGGATATTTATGTCTCCCAATATTGTGAAGTGAGGTGAGGAAATGGCTAGCTCGGCGACGTGAGAGGGAAGGGAGTCCATAAATTCCCCTATTTGTCCCGGAGGGCGGTAAAGAAGTAGTCCCGAGAATGTTGAGGTAGCAGATAGGTCTAAGGCAAAGCTCATGCTTTCACAGTCCGGGATTCCGACTAGACAGGCTCTACATTGGTAGCAGTTCTTAAATAATATCCCTAGTCCTCCTCCTCTTCCCCCCTTCCTGTCGACTCTCTGTAGTCCATAACCACGTTGTAGTATGGAGCTAATGTCTAGGTCGACCTCGTCCTTTAGCCAGATTTCCGTCAGGAATATGGCATCCGGGTCGAGGAGAAGTGATATTTCCACGGAGTGTTTTGTCAAGGACCGGCAGTTTATGAGAAACATTTTAAGCTGAGAATTGGGATTCTCCGTTGGTTTGCGCGGGGGTCTAGGTTCGAAGCGGCAGTGTGAGCACTTCCTTATGGCTTTGTTTGGGCACATAGAGTGGCGGCAAGATGCCTCTGTTTTGGGCTCTAATTTCCTGAGGGAGTCAGAGTCATACCTTAATCGAGTAGTAGGATTCTCCGGGCATAAAGCAGGAAAACTGGTCCCTGGTCACGGCAGGGCGCGGACGGGCGCAGGCGGGCTTGCCTTTGGCGCGCCGCCGGCGTGCCCGCTGCGCGCGTCCGCTGCGTGTGCGCTTGGCTTGCCGTTTTTGTAGGGTGGTGTGCTCAAGGACTAGAGCGCTACCCTCCCGGAAGTGGTGGCGGAGCCGGCGGAAGTGCGACTTTCCTCCCTCTAGCCCTCCGCAACAAATGGCAGAAGCCGCGACGGAACGGGGCTCGGGAGAGTCAACACTTATGATGTCAGGCGCAGCTAGCAGCGGGTTAAGTGCACAATAAGGTAATTTTTAAAAATAGTAATTCATTTTTAAAAACATATTCCAATACAACAAAGGGGTTCTTTAAAAGTAGTGAATCATTTTTAAAACAGTTCTAGTGCAGAGAGCAAAGATTTTACCTGGCAAATTGTTTTTATCAGTGCTTCTATTCAGCATACAGCGGTCAGGCAGAGTCTCCGTCAGAGACCTACCGCATACACAGTGTGTTATTGCTCTGCCCCCCCCCCATCTCGCCCGCCTTATCTTTGTGGTTTCGATGAGACCTAGATTGGCCGACCTAAGAACGCGTGGAGGAGCATACGGTGAGAATAGTTTTTGAAGGTCCTCGGCACCGCCACCGTAGATTGCCTTATGCACAAGGCTTATGGTTTTTAATTCTATACGCTGTTTGATGGGCAGCCAGTGGAGTGATTTAATTCCAGCCGAGGTTGGCTGTCCTCTGGGGATGCCCATTAGGAGTCTCGCTGCAGCGTTTTGTAAGGATTGCAATTTTTGCAGCTGGTATTTGTCGTTTCCCAGTAATAGAGCGTTACAATAGTCCAGTTTGGGTAGAAAAAGAGCAACCATCACTGTCTTTTGTAGCTCTCAAGAGATATATGGAAAGATTTTTCTCAGAATTTTTAAAAGGAAAAAGCACGTTGAAGTAAAGCGGTTTACCTGGGAACCGAAATTCAGTGTTTCATTAAAGATGATCCCTAAGTTCCTGATCCTGACTTTTCCTACTGAACGAGGACATTCTCCGACTTCAATTGGCCACCAGGACCAATTCCACAGGGGCTGGCCCGGCCCGAACTCCTTCACCTCTGTCTTGTCTGTATTTATTTTGAGATAGCTCTGACTCATCCAGGACAAAATCTCGGTGAGATAAGCATGGAACCTGGCTGCTGTGGTCTCTGGCTGATTGGTAACAGAAATGACGAGTTGGGAGTCATCTGCGTACGAGACCAGAGCAAAGCCATGCCTCCTAACAAGATTGGCCAGAGGGGTGATGTATAGATTGAACATGGTCGGGGAGAGGGCGGACCCCTGTGGGACGCCGCATGGGAGATGGAAGCTGTCCGACTTCATGTCGTCCCAGAACAACCTCTGCTCTCTTGCCTCCAGGAAGGAGGATAGGAGGGCCAATATTGTCCCATCCCCTGAACCCGGGTAGTATGGATAGTTGGGAAGCAGGCCATTGTGCAATAAGGGAGTCTCTCCGGTCAACCTACCCCACCACCAGCATAGAGATTGCTTCCAGATGTCGAATACCAGCCTAGTTGCCTGCGGAAGTGTCTGGCATTCCGATTTTGTGTAAAGATGTGTGTAGGTTCGTATCACTCATCAGCCAGCGATCAACCTCATATGCCGGGTCCCGTCTATCCCCATACCACCACTCGCTAAGTACTAGTAAGTGAGACGCAGCATGGTATGCCTAGATATGTGGTGTAGCTATTTCCCTGCAATATGTGGACTGAAAGCAGGTTCTCAAGGCCACCCGGGGGGGTACCGCCACCCGAAAGAAATTGACCCTGTATCGCATTTAGCTGTCGAAAGCATGTGGTTTATATGCTGAAGGGGTGATTCTGCAATTGGTAGAGAAGACAGGATAGCGAAACCATATTGATAATAACAGACCTGCCCATTAGGGACAAAGGTAAGTGAGACCAGGACCGTGTCTCCTTTGTAACTTGTTTCCAAAAAGGAGGTAGGTTCCTGTCCCATGAAATGGATTGGGAGGCCGTTAGGTACTCAAATCCCTCTGTAACCACCGTCACATCCCCAAACCACACTCCCATTTCACTCCCACTACGTAGTGGCCACAGGATCGATTTATGGGCGTTAATGTATAGACCCAAGGTTTCTTCGAATATTTGCATTATTCGGAGTAGTCTCAGACCAATCCTGTTTGGATCGGTAAGGAAAAATAGCACTTCATCCGCATACAGCGTGATCCGGTCCAAACCCTCCGACCACTCAAAGCCTCGAACCTGGGCATCTATCCTGACCCATGCCGCCAATGGCTCCATCACCAGCATGAATAAGTATGGGGACAGAGGGCAGTCCTGGTGAGTGTCTCGCCCAACAGGGAAAATGTGCAAAACCAAGCTTGTCACTCGTACCAATGCTGTGAGATCTGTATATAACAGTTACACGTAGAAGAGGAATCTGGGACAAAGTTTTATATACAGTTTGCATAAGAAAGTATTAATTTCTGCAAAATCATCAAGGTGTGTGCAAAAGAAATAAAATGTTGGCAAATCTGAGTATATTATTGTTAAACATCATACTACCTTACAATCTAAGCACTATTGCACTACAGGAATATTGATTTAGTCCACTTGATGCTAATGTGATCTGGAGATGGCAGAATAAATGAATTACAAAAAAACTGCACACTTTTGTGAATGAATTCAGTACAGTGTGCAGATGGAAGAGACCTGGAATGTTTGCAACATTACTGAGCCCAGGTTGGGAACGTTTACTTCGATAACAGCTAGAACAAGGTCAATGGAAATAAACAACATGACTGTACTAGACTGTGTGGCACAGAAATAATAAACAGTGACCATGCAGAGTGAGACAGCCACTTTGAACATCATTGTGTTGAAACCTAACTAAGCCCCAGTTTTCATAAGCCATGAAATGGCACTTTACCATGTCCTAGAAACATTGAAGTGCAGATCTACTGATTTGCGAGCAAAAAATCTCAACAACATTTTATAGGTAGCTCCACTTCAAACTTACTAAGCCGACCTCCAATTTCCACACATCTTCGAGTCAACAAATCTTTGCTACTATGTTAGAATGCAACACAAGCTGAATATATTGATAAAATAATGATCCACTTACAGCATTTAATGTTCAGTCAATGATTAGAGGTTTGATGAAGTTTTAAAAGCCTTATTTCTCATTAAGAGATTAGTCCATATTTTTTTTTCTTTTTATTCAGATTAGTCAAATAAATCCATTACGGAAATATCAAGAAAATGTAGTTAGAACACGCATAGAAAATAACAGCATGCTTCATAAAGGAACTAGTCCCTATCCTAATCTAAAGGACCTAACCTATACTAGCAAGAACCCATAAAGTGTTCTTTTTAGAAAAGAGCAGGTAAAATTTTAGAGCGAAAGCCTGATAGCTATGAAATGGTCAAACTCCAGATAAAGAGTAGTTCTGGCACATCAACCAAGTTCCCTAACAGTTGCAGTAGCAGCCAATAAAACATGTAGAAGGAATGAATCACTGCAATAGCTTTAATCAGCATAATAGATAGAAACTCTCCTCTCAATGTGTAAGGAAACAAAGAAATCACCATTAGCAGTAGCTTATGGCAATTCGGGCTAGCACAACAATGTGCTAAGGGACATGGCAGGGAAGGGGTGCATCGAATGCCTTAACTCTCTAGCTAGGAACATGTGCCATATAAAAAAGACAAAACATGCTGCATAAACAGGTGGTTATGTCATCTATAGCCAAAAAGGAAGGATCTTCCGATGGTCCGTCGTCTTCTTCTTCGATTCCAACTGTAAACATCCATGTTGTTATTTGAATGATGCTACAACGTATTACAAAAAGATATATCTAGGAAGGTTGTCATGAAAACCTTTGCCAGCCTACTCTGTTTGCTGTTCAGTGTCCCATTGTGTAACGGTGAGCTGCCCTATGAAATGAAACATTAATACCTGGCATGTCCTTGTTAGATCATGGAATTTAAACTATATCAAGCATCCTCTTTCATTAATAAACTTGTTCATTACAAGCATGTGGTAGAGGAAACAATCTAAAATACAGTAAAGTCATATGGTGTGAGGAAGGAAATAAATACATTTTGCAGTAAATGGTCCATTTGGTGAAGATGTCAAGTTCTACAGTTCAGTTATAATGTTAAGTCAACATTTACAAAAAGGCATTTATTTTCTTAAAAAGGGATAGAAAATAATAAGAATATTTTCAGGCCTAACAATGAAAGAACAATAGAAATGGGAGCTTTCTGCAGAATTAAAAAAACATTTTCTCTTTGGCACATTTAAAAGGCACTTTTTTCCTAACCACTAAATTGACACATTTTTCTATGTTATTGCTAAAGCACATTTGAATTTTATTATGAGGTTGGAATTTATGTAAAAAATGTCAACTTCCACAGTTTGCACATTGCTAATAAAGCACAAATTTCCTAAATGTACAAAACTTTTCACACAAGCAACCTTGCTCTCTCTTGATTACACCTTCGACACCCACTAAAAGGATGTCAATTAAGCTTTTCTTACACAGCTTTATAACTGAATTTTTTTTCTGTGGATCATGCAATTGACTACATTACAGAAATATATTTCCTTAGTAAGTGATTCTATAAATGCTCTTGTCAAAATGAGCAAAGGACTGTATTTAGATAGAAGCCTTGTACACGCTAAGCCTGTAGCTGACTGGACCCACACTGATCTTTCTCATTCTCTTTAATCTCAATATATGCTTTCCACTTTTCCCCTTTACATTTTCCACTGGATAGTTTGCTACAAATGTTTGTTTGTCACACTTTAGGCTTTTTTCCTAGAGTTGCCTGTTGCTCACGTCGGACATGAATCTTTTGAATTGACTGAGAGCCTCGCGTCAGTCAGGCATTTTTGAATTGGCTTTGCTTCCCGCATCAGCCAGTATATTTAAGTTAAGCTGTTCTCCTCACATCAAAACCATAAGATGTCGTACAGCTCTGTCCACCTTACTAATGCTCTCCTCAGGTTGACTTGAGAGTTGAAACAGGTGCTTCCCATGATCATTTCAAGTCCTGCTTGGGTCTCTTACCTGGGTTTGGTGTGTCCTAACTAGTGTTTTCCTTCAAGGCGGCACCGGTGCTTCCTTCCTGTAGTTTCTTGGTTCCACTTATATACCAGAGCTTATACTTTCTTTGGAGCCCAATCCGGGTTTTTCTTTGGGAAACTGTGTATTTTCTCGCATGCATTTCACTTGTCATCCTAATCCACCATGGTGAAATAATACTTCCTGTGGGATTTCAAGTTTTTCTGTATCTTCGCTATATAATCAGGGCAGGGAGTTGACTTGGTATATTAAAATGTGGCTACATTGTTGCTCGCTCTCAGGTGTTCCCTGTGATCTGTCCTGATACATTTACCAATGTCTGCCCTGGCTACCTTTTTGGCTCTGCTTCTAGCATGACCACACATTTAAAAAAAAAATCTTCTGATATTTTCCTCTGGAAGCTTTTACTGGTTTTTGACTCTTCTGAATTCTAGTGTAAAGGTCAAACCATGGAGCCTCAACAGCGTTTTAGGAGCTGCAGGCCATTTCTTTTAACTTTAAAGGAGGTTGTCACCTGCCAGTCTTGACAGTGTTTGTGTATCTCATCTATGGTCCTCTTTCAATACTTTCTTTTGTAAATAGTGAACAAAAGTCAGCAATTAATATGTGTAGGAAAGTAGGACCTGCTTCTTATGGTTACCCCCACTTTTTGCTTGATGTGATGCTTTTTCTGACTAGTCGGACTGGGATCCTGCTAATCAGGACCCAAGTCTATCTGCTTTCTCCCTAAATTGTTGTATTCAGTACTTAGGTACATCCCAGATTGGATACTTGGTTACCCTTGTCAGTCCCTAGTATATGGTACCCATGTACCCAGGGCATAGGTACACCAGAGGTCTCTCATGGGAACAGCATGTATTATGCCACCCATGAGAGACCATTCACAATGGAACTACAGGCCTGCCATTGCAGCCTGTGTAAGTTGGTGCATGCACCACTTACTAAAGATGTAGGTTTACTTTATCTAAGGGTTATTTCGCTTAAAACCTATAAGTCACCCCAATAGCAGGCCTTTACAATCCTGAAGGCAGAGTGCTTGGTTCTAAGTGAGAGGGTGCCCCTGCATGAGCAGGACACCCCTGCAGCCCACGGAGTCCATTCTCCTGGGTTATCAGTGAAGCAGCCATATACTATATAGAGGGGCCCGCGTAATCATGCAATGACCATCTCGAAAACAGCTGCAGTGAATCCTATCATGTTTGGTATCAAACATGTTGGAATCATACCTCCTCACCGTAAATGGTGTGGAAGGTATGATCAGCACTGGAAGAGCCCTCTGTTAGACTCTCAGTGTTCCCGGTACCAGCCTTCTAGTCCCAGACAGCACAAGGGGGCTGATTCTGATGCAGGTTGGAAATGCTTCCCGACCGAATCGGGTTGGAAATTGTTACCGGCCCACTAGGATCGGGAGAGTTCGACCGACCAAGTACGATGCATTTCTGCCCTCCTGCTGCTGAGCCAAGCTTGAGCAGGGGAAGGTAGAGCAATAGCTATCCTGTCATAGGGAGGTGTGACCACCTCCTAGACAGGATTTAGTGTATTAGGGATGGGTGCGTGCACTGGACAGTGCCAGAAAGTCTGCATGAGGCGAAAATGTGGTGTCCCTGTGCATAGTCTAGTTCAAATTAGTCCTGGGAGTTATTGCCTCCAGATCTGGTGCAAAACTGGACAAAAGACATGGAAGTAACCTCCCCACTGTCCAGACCCTCCCCTGGGAGGGTCCCCATAATCTTCCCAACCCTTTCCCTAGGGTACTTAAGGGATTACCTGGGTGTAGGTCTTTAGATTCGTTGTGGGATAAGATTCAGAACTGAAACCACTGCACTTCTACCATCTGGGCACTCTGGACTTTGCTGGACTTTGTTTGGGACAGACTTAGTTTCCCTTCCAGTCTGCTGCATCGTCTATGCCTGTGCATCATACAAGAACCTTCCAAGGCCTGTGAAGCACCAAAGACAACCGAAGTAATCTCCGTTGGAGTGAAGGAGTCACTCCTCTGCGTTCACAGACACCGCAACTAGGTCAACGTGTCTGCAGATCCTGAGCTCCTCCGGACTCTGGGGGCTCTGCATAACAGGTGGTAGTTCTCAACAGCTCATGAGGCCTGCTCTACCCTCTCACCAAGTTTGAGGCCAGTAGTCCTCGTGGGGGTTGCAATAACCGAACCCCTGAGTACCGTGGCCCCTTTGCAGTTGCAATGGCTTGTTATCTTTGCAAGAAGAAAGTCAGGTTCCAAGGAGCCCAAACCTTGAGCACCTCCGGTGACCAGAATCTTCAACCACACCACATTGTGTGCATCGTGGCCTGCATCTTTTGGTGAGCTGCTTGAGGTCCTCTCGCAACTCCTGTGCCTCCAGCCTGTGGGTCTATTTGAGGGCCAATTTTGTTTTCCTTGCTTGCTTGGGGACTGGCCTAACTCCCCTGCTTGTGGTGAGTCTCCAGGACTTTGCTGATCCCAACCGTGCATTTCTCAAGGCCTTTTGGTGACACCGCCGGACACTGACTCCTCAGCACTTAACATCCTTAGTGGGACAGCTCGTATCAGGGTCCTGGTCATCCTCAGCATCACCTGGTCCTCGCAGCTGCAGAGTCAAGGTCACCATCAACTTTCAACTTTCGGAGGGCATTCGTCTTCCAGGGCTCCTGGTCACTCCTGAGTGACAAAGACTCTGTCTCCTCTGCTTTCAGGTACTCCTCTTCAAGAATCCATGTTTGATTCTTCCAGTCAGTTTCTCCTCTCCCAGCAGCAGCACTTTCCTGATGTCCTCCATTGGGTTTGACAACGGTTTCCGACGCCACTTCCCACCTATGCACTCAGCTTCCCTGGGATAGGTAACTTGGGTACCACAGTATCCATGGGTGGGGCGGCTCTACAACCTTCTGTCTTCCACAGGTTTCTTCAGGGTCCACTGGGAAGGGTCCCTAATCTTTAAAAATCCAACCGTGACTTGCACAAAGACTTGTACGGAGCATGCGGTTGTGTTCACACACTCCACATGCTCTCTGGGGGATCTCCATCTACTTACCTTGGGTGGTTATGTGGGTCCCCGGCAATTCTACGTCCTCTCGACATTGTGATGACTCGAGTTGTGGTTCTTATACCATTTTCTTAGTATATGGTTTTGTTCCCCCCCCCCCAGCCCACTGTGTATTAGTGCTATTTACTGTGATTTTTTGCTAAGGTATTGTGTGTTTTATGTCTGTCTCTATGTGGGAGATACCATACCGTACTAGAGAGTGTTATATAAAAAATACATATTTTTTATAAATACTTTGTGTGGTTCTTTTTCATTTAATCTATACTATAAGCTTACATTCTGGTAAAACAAGCGGGTTTACTCTCCTTCAAGACTAAGCCTGAAAGCTGCTCTCCACAGCTACCACTTGGATAGCTTTCTAAGGTTGTCTGAGATATCCCAAATTACCATAAGGGTTGTCTGGACTAGTGCAAGGTGCCCACTTACATTAGTGGACATCATATACCGGGCCAGCTTCTCACAATATGTTTCCAAAGCAAAGACTTCTTAAATACCCTTTCTTCATTAGCCCACTGTATACATGCTATAACTATTTTAGATTGCATGTACGCCATACGAACAGTATTAAGTGAATTGAATTTGATGTCATAGCCCACTCCGCTGTTGCCTGACCAAGCCTATATTGTCCGCCCTGATTCCATCAGCAGCGGCCGCTCCTCACGCAGCTCCCTGCCCTACAGGACGCCTGGTATCGTAGCGCTTCACCGCTAGACTGCTATCTGCCACCTCGCCTTTGCTCCCATATTCGCTATTGCCTTGATTATAGCAGCGCTAGATTGCCTGAGTGCCTGCTTTCATTGTCTGTCAATTCGGCATTACCTTGCTCCCATAATCGCTATTGCCTGCTGAATATCGCAGCGCTAGATTGCCTGTTTGTCTGTTTACGAACTGCTGAGCATAATAATTATACCGTAGCGCTAGATTACCAAAGTGCGCTTGTATAATCGTTTGAACTGTGCTGTGCTGCCTGAAGAAACCATTGTGCTTGACTGTACCGGTGCCACTGCCATTGGAATCGCGTTGTTTATACCCCAATCCGGTTTCGTTTTCGGCTTGCGGCCATTTTGTTGTTATTGTGCCCCCCTACCCGGATCTCCGCCCCGCTCCCGCCTCCCAGCTGATCCTCCCTCGCCCCTCCCACTATCCACTTATGACAGATGTCTACGCGCGCAGCGTTCACGCGCACCGGTCGCGCCCCTTGCGCGCCAAAGGTAAGCCCGTCTGCGCCCGTCCGCGCCTGGACCGCGCCCAGCACCAGACCCCCTGGCCCCCGTAAAACCCACCCCGCCCGCATAACGTATGACGCCGCCACCCTCTTTGCCCTTAACCCCGGACACACACCACAATGTTGCGAAGCTGCCCCAGGACACACCCATGGACCCTTCGCCTGCCACTCCTGCAAGTTCGCCTGCATCAAGACCCACACCAAATCCACAAACTCCAAACACAGCTCCGACCCTAACCATCTGAAGTGCATCCTGCTCAACACCCGCTCGGTCCACAGACACGCCACTGAACTCTGGGACCTACTCGACACTGCATCGCCGGACGTCGCCTTCCTTACAGAAACCTGGATGAACGCCTCATCAGCACCCGACATCGCCATAGCCATCCCGGACGCTTACAAGATCATCCGAAAAGACCGCACCAACCAAACAGGAGGAGGCATCGCCATCGTCCATAAGAACAGCATTCGAATCACGACCAGCTCTGACAATAACCTCGCTACCACAGAACACCTTCACTTCCAGATCCACACCGACCCCAGGACCACACTTAGAGGCACACTCATCTACAGACCACCAGGAACCCACACACAATTCAACAAAGACATCACTGACTTCATCAGCCCACATGCTCTCTCCTCCGAGAACTACATTTTACTGGGAGACCTCAACTTCCACCTGGAAAAGATAAACGACAGCAACACCACCACCCTTCTGGACAACCTGGGGGCGCTAGAGGGCGCACTGCGGGATGGCTGGCGCCTAAGTCAGCTCCGCCGGACGGGAGACTACCGGGAGAAATAGCGCAGTGCCAGTGACCCTAAAATGAAAATTTTTTACAGCGAGGGCTGTCGGAATATTTGAGGTCCCCCGAGCGAGGGTCTCCGAAGGCTACACATCCCGGGATAGCCACGAACCAGGGGAAAAAGGGAGCGGACAGCGGACAATTGGACAAAATGGCGGCGACTACAGTCTGAAGGAGCGGCTCACACGGACACCCCTGGACCACCTCATGCGACCCTCAGACGTGTGGCAAAGACTATGAAGGGGTCAACATCCATGCAGCGCGGAGACCTCGCAAAGCGGCGGAATGAATAGCCGACCGTGAGTGAAATGAGCTGTGCGTTCCACGGAGCGCAAAATGGCGGACTGAGTGAAACGCATAACGGCGAAATGAGCAAATGCCCAGTCAACACACCGCATGTGAAGCCCTCTTAACTCACATCAACGTATAAGACGCGCAGCTGCCCATCGCACACCCAACACTCTTTGCTGTCCCCTACTGAGGCGTCTGTGGGTGCCGACTGTTTGTACGCGAGGGCAGGGGAGGAGCAAGACGAAGGCTCGCTCGAAAGCGTACATTGAGGGTGCAAAGGTACAGGTCTGCGAGCCCCTGCTGCTACGAGGTGGAGTTTGAGGTTTGGCACCTTACAGAGGAGTGACAGAGTAGTGCAATTGTGGTGCGATCTCCCTGGCAGGGGATGGCGAGCATCGGACGAGAGCAATAACGTAGGGGGACATGGGCCAGTCCCGATGTATCTAATAGCGGCGAATACCCGAGGAACACACAACGGGCACACAGCACACGTGGCAGGCGTAATGCTATCAGCAAGGGAAGGAAATTGGCATATCTGATCACAGCAACACTCCGGCAGGGAGTCCTGTGGGAGCACATTGGCCAGGAGTGGAAGAGCGAATACCGGGGTTACCTAGGAGCATCAGTACACAATCGACATCGGAGCTCCGCATTATAGTGGGGGACGGACTGCTCAGCGTACATATAACATACACTGGCACGGAGCTTGCAGAACTGTATCCCCAGAGACTGATGTGCACCACGACCAACGGATGTCAACGGTAACGAGAAAAGCACACGCCGCTCACAGCCAACCACGTGTTAACAGGGGATCTCCTGGCGCAACTGGTGAAATGGGCAAACCAGAAAAACAACAGACCAAGCTACGGTTAGAGGCAAAAAAGCAAACCAAGGGCGCAACTGGTGGGTCGGAAACGGAGACTGAGCATGAAATGATGGAGGGCACCGGAATGGAAGGGGTGCTGAGGGCCATTCAGCGCAGCCTACAGGAAATGAACGGCAAATTGGATACTCTTACGCAGAGAGTCGACAATATGGCGGCTAAAATGGACAAGCATGGGGAACGGCTAGTAGAGGCGGAAACTAGGATATCGGCAGTGGAGGATGTCTCTAGCACTAACACAAAAACATGTGCCACCATGGAGAAGGTGATAGAAACGCTACGCAACAAGACGGAGGATTTGGAAGCGAGGTCCCGCCGCAACAATATTCGCATAGCAGTACTTCCGGAGACGACCAACACTGGTAAGATGGAATTATATGTGGAGAATCTGCTGAAAGAACTCTTTGGTGTGGAAGCGTTCTCACAGGTGTTCCTGGTGGAGAGGGCTCATCGTTCCCTGGCGCCACCCCTGAAGCCAGGGGCACCTCCCCGCATCATAATAGCACGTCTGTTGAACTACAGAGACATGGTCCTACCAAAAGCACGCGAAAAGGGTGAAATTACCCACCAAGGGAATAAGCTCGACTTTTACCCGGACCATACCATGGCTGTGCAACTGGCCCGAAAAGAGTTCCAATCGGCGAAAAAGAAGCTCAGAGATCTGGGCATGGACTACTCCTTGCTCTACCCTGCAAAACTCAAGGTAAACCAGGACGGCAGATCAACGGTTTTGGCAACCCCTCAGGCGGCTCATGAATTCATCAAAAAACTGATTCGGCGGCGGAAGACGCCGGAGCGCGACTTGCAGGAGGACGACGAAAGCTGAGGGGTTCTACGGAGCTGTTGAGGTACATTGATTCGTTTACAGCGCCACTTGCCCGAGGGACTGCGTCAATGAAGACCCTGCAGTGCACGGGTAACGGTGTGGATGGCGCATTGGAACTCAGGAGGTGAGCAGGGCAATACAAGGTCGGGTGGGATTTTCCTGGCTCCGACTGCATTCACTGTTCTTGCCCAACCGATCCAGTGTAGAAACTCTGAATAGACCTGAACAATTACCGTGACTGATTGGGAAAATTGGTGTTTGGACTGGTCTAGATGGCCATGTTTCACGAATACAACATTAGGAGGTGGGGAGTGTGACTAATCACATCTGAAGGAGGTACAGCCAGAGCTTAGCATGACAACTGCACATGACTCCTCTGCTATAGCACGGCTGGTGATCGCACTCTGGGAGGGAAGACAGGAGGGTCTTCGGAGGCAAGTTAGGGAACCTGGATACGTGGCGCGTCATGACCCTAGTTTTTGCAGCGACCATGGGTTATTGTCATTAGGAATTCGTTAAGACAAATGAGGTAGTCTACCTATCCACATCCACCATGTGGATGGAGATGTGTGCACCTGGTGGACCCCCTACCCGGGTGTCCCCCAACATTTGTTTGTTTTGTAGTTTAATTGAGTTGGGGTTTTGGCTTTGGTATGATTGGGTTGCTGAAGTGGGAGGGGGGAACAGAGAAACTGTTGGGGAATTTTGTTACACATCACTGTATCTGAGAAACATTGCAAACTCCGAAATGTGCTATCTACTCAAGTTGGTAGGTTCCCTGCTCACGGATATGAAACTGCACGGCACTCCACATGTGATATATAGCGTCAAGAGACTGTACTGCACCAGGGACACACATTGACACTATAAGAGACTCTACCCTAAATCTTCTCACCTGGAATGTTAGGGGTATGAATCAACCCAAGAAAATACGTCTAATCTTCACGTACCTTACCAGACACAAAATAGATATTGCTTTCCTCCAGGAAACGCACATCGCAGCACATTCCACAACGACCATAGGGTGTAGATGGGCGGAATCCACTCACAGCTCCAATTACTCCTCTTATGCCAGAGGCGTCAGCATTTTCATTAGGAAGGGGCTTAATTTTCAAGTGTCTAAGGTGATCAAAGACCCAGAAGGCAGATTTGTCATAGTGATTGGTCGGATCAGACAGCAATCCATAGCTTTAATAAACACTTACGGGCCAAACACGGATGATCCCGGCTTTTTCACTAAATTATGGCACATAATTTCCGACCTACACATTCCACATTTGATATGGGGTGGAGATTTCAACATCGCCTTGCAGGTTGGGGTTGACAGATCACCGAATACCACTGAGGCACACAAGCAGGCACGTGTGGAATTAACAGATGCGATAGAAGAGCTACACCTACATGACATCTGGAGAACTCGTAATCCAGGACTCACAGCAGCTACCCATGTATCGACAATGCATAATAGTTGGTCAAGACTTGATTATTGGTTGGGCTCAGGGGATGTGTCCTTGTGGACGGCCGCTATCACACACGCTCTCGGACCACAACCCAGTATTACTGTCTCTAACACTACCTCATTACACACCGCCGCCTTTCGCCTGGCGATTTAATGTGAAGGCGCTCCTGGATACGGTGTTCACTGAAACCATACGCGAAGCTATAGCAGAATATTTGGCATAAATGCACCAACGACCGATGACAAAGGGGCACTATGGGAAGCGTTTAAAGCCACGATTAGGGGGAAGTGTATCTGCACGACAGCAGGGATCCTGAAGGACATTAGACAACAGATACAAGCTAGAGAGTCTAAATTGAGCGAACTTGAGCTCCAATATGAACGTACTCAAGACACCACCATACTAGGGAATATCAAACAGGTGTTGACTGAGCACCAGGATTACGCCAATTCAGAACTTAAATACATATCGAAACGGGGAATAGCTAGAGCATATGGTGAAGGGGGAAGGCCCGGTAGAGCACTAGCGCAAAAAATATGTACAGGTCACGCTCCACAGCACATTAACACGATCCGCGACGACACGGGGACAAATCGATACGACATGCAGGGAATATTGGAAGAATTCCGTAAGACATATGGCCGTCTATACGAATCAAACCTTTGCATGCCATCTGAGGACATATTAGCGTACATGGCTGATGTGGAACTCGCATGGCTTTCGGACGGGCATAGAACATATTTATCCAGCCCGGTCACAATTGAGGAAGTAACCAAGGTAATTAAAGCTCTACCCAACGGTAAGGCGCCGGGGCCAGATGGCTTCACTGGGGAATTCTACAAGGCATTTGCGGACCAATTGGCCCCGCACTTGGTGAGGATGTATGGTGAGGCACATGAGAAGCAAATCCTCCCGGCTACCCTCCGTGAGGCAATGCTTATAGCACTGCTCAAACCCGGAAAAGACCCAGACCTATGCGACTCATATAGACCTTTATCACTCATTAATGTAGACGCTAAGATACTTACCAGCTTACGGGCCGCACGTCTTAAACCTCTGATGCCGTCATTGGTAAGACCGGACCAGGCGGGCTTCATACCGGAGAGGTCGACAATGCACAATACAAGAATGCTGTTTGCCCTCTCACATTACTTGACGCCAGAAACCAAAGCTGCGGCGATCCTACTGGACGCCGCGAAAGCTTTTGACACAATTCATTGGGATTATTTACATGCAGTTTTGAGGTGCATGGGCTTTCCTGTGATGTTTACTCAGTGGATATCGGTGCTATATGTAGGTCTGTCGGCGAGGATAAGAGTCAATGGTTACATATCGAACCCCATAGAGATAAGCAGGGGGACCAGACAGGGGTGCCCTCTGTCCCCTCTACTATTTGCACTAGTGCTGGAGCCTCTGGCATGTAAAATCAGACAACACCACCATTACTCGGCCCTTCAATTTCCCACGAGGCCCCTGCACATATCGCTCTACGCGGATGATATGGTGCTGTATGTGAGAGACCCCGCTCAAAACCTCAACCCTCTGATGAGAGAATATATTAAATTTGGGCAGCACTCTGGCTTGCAAATCAATTGGGATAAATCCCAAATACTGGCGTTATCGGATAGCACAGTTCCATTCCAATTAGATTACCCATTAGAATGGCGAGAGGAACCCACACGATACTTGGGCATCTGGTTCCATCGAGACCCTGAATTGGTCATTCGTACAAATTATGGGAGGGTGATATCGGAATTGGAGGAGAAAATAAACAGATGGAACAAACTACCTCTTTCCCTTGCAGACAGGACTGCCATAGTGAAAATGGTACTGCTGCCCAAGTTCCTTTACTTATTTAATAATATCCCCATTAAACCGCCAACGGCAGTATTCCGTAATATCAATAAGTTGGTGCTGAATCTTATTTGGGCTGGGAAGACGGCCAGACTACGTCTTCACACACTCACATTACCATACGCTAAGGGTGGCTTCAAGGTACCGGACTTCTATCTATACTACCTATGCGCACAAGCGCAATTTGCGTTCTTCTGGTACCACGAGATACCATACATGTCACATGTGGCGATAGAAACAGGAGACGCACTCCCCATTCCGTTAGCGGCAATACTCCCACACAAACGCCCACCGCTGCATACAAGGGACATAAACACGATCGATACTACTAACGCAGCATGGCACCTGATGGGGAAAAAAAGCGAACAAACTCCCGTTGTATGCACCAGACCTGCCCCTAGCACATCACCCAGAACTTTCAGTTACACAAGACACAGTGGGCATGACACTGCTGCAACAGGCGGGCATAGATAAAATGGGTGATCTCTATGTGGATGGGCAGTTCAAAAAACTTGAGACATTGACCTATATTAGTAATCAGACGGCATTATTCACATTCACATATTACAGGCTGCAGAGAGCAATGCGGTCACTGTATGCCATGTATCCCGAGGAACCTAAACAAATGACCACATTACAATATCTTATAACGGCACCCACAGCGTCACATATGGTCTCTCGGTTATATTCTAGGTTACAGGAAGACATAGCAAACGACACAGACGCCATGAGACTTAAATGGAATGAGGTAATGAATGATCCACTTTCAATTGAAGAATGGTCTAGGGCATGTATGCTTACAGATATGCTGACCCCGAATGGCAACTTGAGAATAATCCATTATAAATATCTGCATCAAGTATATTACACACCGAGCAGGTTACATCGCTATGGTCTGCGGGACGACTCTAGATGTAGGAGATGCAGAATGGACAATGCTGATTTTATACATCTCGCGTGGAGCTGCCCTAGGATAGAGGATTACTGGAAAGAAGTCACAGAGGCACTGAGTGTTATGTTGCGCACGACTATAGAGTGCTCAGTGAAAACGTGTTTACTGGGTCTGGTTCCGACAATACGCGCGACCAAGCGTAAATACTGTGTGATCGCATTGCTGATGGCTAAACGTAGGATCTCGCTTCATTGGGGAGGTAGGAGATGCCCCAAGCTAAAAGATTGGTTGTCGGATCTCACATATTGCAAAGACACGCTGAATACATATGAGGAGGAACTACCTGCAGGCTCTAGACCCCGTGACTACTGGATGTACCTGATAGCCTATTTACAGGGTAGGCAGCAGACAGATGCAGAGAATGTTGAGGAGTGCTGAGTAAAATGGCGGGAGTGGGGAGATACCGTGACCGAACAATATGACAAAGAACAAAACACACAAAAGGAGTGAGAATGTTGTGAAGCAGTGATAGTTATAAGGTTATAAGAAGGTTAAAATAGTTCTGTATGAGACAATAGAAAATGTCATACTGTGCCGATATGTTAATATT
The DNA here is from genome assembly GCF_964261635.1 of Lissotriton helveticus. Taxonomy (NCBI): domain Eukaryota; kingdom Metazoa; phylum Chordata; class Amphibia; order Caudata; family Salamandridae; genus Lissotriton; species Lissotriton helveticus. Next base: position 1,169,693,167 of record NC_136059.1, on the reverse strand, counting down.
AGCGAGCCTCAGATACACGAAATGATGCAATGCATTGTGCTGAACGCCACCGGACCCCCGGGTTGTCGGTATAGAGGCTGTGTTAAATTGTTTAATACCAATCAAGCGCTATTACTGATGTGCTGCCGGCCTCTGGGCGAAGAAGCGGTGTATCGAATGAAACTTGCAATAAAACAGTTTGAACACCAAAAAAAAAAAAAAACCCTTCTGGACAACCTGGCCAATCTCGGACTCAAACAACTTGTTGACACCCCCACCCACCTTGCTGGACACACGCTCGACCCGATCTTCACCTCCAGCAAACACATCTCCTTCGATCACACCACAGCTCTCCATTGGACGGACCACAGCTGCGTTCACTTCAGCTACAAAAAGACCTCGACCCACAACCCCCCACAACCTATTCCTCGTAGAAACTGGAACAAAATCACCACCAACCAACTCTTCACATCGCTTAACCTAAACCCTCCTGCCATACCATCGGACCCTAACCAAGCTGCCACCAAACTCACACAATGGATCACTTCATGTACATCCATTCATCTTTTTCAGTTAATCCCAATGCATTTCGGTATAACAATACCTTCATCAGGGGAATACTGTAATCAAAATCAACACAGTAACAATAATCAGAATTGGGAATTAGGGAGCCCCAGGATTATGGTTAAGTAATGTACCACAAGACAGAAGAACAAAGTACAAGAAAAGGAAAACTACCATTAAAATATGATGTTCTTCATTTGATTAGTTTGTATTTCTTGATGCAGAGGAATATGGACATTGTTTTGGTTGAATGAACCTTTATATATATTGTTTTGAAACATTAGATATCATGTATCACTGTGGTTTATAGAGCACCCCACGGGGGCTTGTGAAAAGTGCGTCGCTTTCAAACAGTATCTGTTTGTGTTATTTGTTGTGTTACTGACGTGAGCCGGTCAGGTCAGGCGACAGCACCTAGAGAAAAAAAGGAACAAGAGTAGATAGTTCAGAGTACTAGATTCGTATTTCGGAGTGCAGAGTGTCAATCTCAGACATATATTCTTTACCCCAGGGGCTCACTCCTGGCACTCAGCACCCACACACCATGGATTTCGATGAAATTTCACACTTAACAACTAATCAAGCAGATGTAAAGGCATATTCAGCAGAGGAAGCAGAGAGTGTGTATGCACTAATAAAAGATGTCAGAGATTTTCAGGGAAAACCGGGGTCCACCCCACAAATGATAAAGCAATTACAATACACATTAAGGAAACAAATCAACCAAAGGCTTCACGCCACCACGCTAATTCAGTATCACAAAGTAAAGCGTATTCCACGCGGATTGCGTATATCCCTTAGACCACTACTTTTCAAATTCAATAAGCCGTTTATGTTAAGGTGGTACGCGATACTTAATAAGTGTTCTTTAGATTTGATTTTGCTTATAGTGGAAGAGCTGTCCAACATTTTGAAAGAATTAGACACTGAGATACAAGAATTGCAGACTGAATTATCATCAAGGTTATCAGAGGAAGAACTGGCCACTACCCTTAAGAACATTAACGATCAATTGGAAGAGCACACTAGGGAAGTACACGAACGGAAATTGCGCAAGTTTAAGCGCGATACAATAGACTATAAGCTAGACGAGGTCTATTCTTGGGCAGATCAGTATGCCCAAAGAAGAACTTACAAAAAACCCCAAGCTTCCTCTTCAGAAGAGAGTGTGGCAACCGAACAAGATACTTTACCTACCCGCACACCACTTGCAGCAACTCCTAGCACAAGCAGTGAGACAGGAGCTGAGGGAGGTTCAAACATCACCCCTGGGCCGGCTTTTTTAGAGGGGGGCAAAACATCCAACCACCCACCCACGGAACAATCCCAGTCCAAACAAAACGGACAAGGAGGGGACAAGGTACAACAAAAAAAGCAAAGAAACAGGAGGAACTTGTGATGAATATTTCAGACTACCAACTAAACCAAACTGAATTAAGGGTTTTAAACAAAGGCATGTCTTTTGTACCGACGTACTCCACTAACAAATTGGAAACAGAGGTTTCATTATTTAAATTTATGAGGGAACTTTGCCTACGGTTGTTTTTCCATACGATTAACTCAGAGTCTGCAATCTCCACTACTACACCAGAAAAACCACAGGTCTTCAGACCTAGGAGCACTTTTATGGCTCCATTTTCACACAAGGCCTTGGATCTATTTGAAACTTTGGTAAGGAAAGATATAGAACAGATTTCAACCACAAAGACTAGGCAAAACAACTTGACCAAATTAGAACATCAAACTTTGGTAAAATTGGCACAGAACGATAGGTTAAAGATCGTACCGGCAGATAAAGGAGGAGCACTAGTTGTGCTCAACCAGTCCTATTACCTGGCAAAGGTCAATCAGCATGTCACCGATGAAGACATATATCAAATTGGACACTGATCCCACAGTCCGTTTTCAAACCATTTTGAACACAATTCTTGAAAGAGCACATGAAATGGGTTGGATAGATGAGCAAACCCGTGAATTTTTGACTGTCCAATACCCCAAGAGACCTCACATATATATGGTGCCCAAAATGCACAAGAATCCAACAGACCCTCCATTCAGGCCAATTGTGGCGGGATGCGGGTCTTTGCATGAACCTTTAGGCAAGTTTTTAGATCACTACCTACAACCGCTAGTACAGCAATGGAGCACGTATATACAAGACACCACAGACTGTTTAAAAAGGATTAGTGAAGTGATCATAACACCAGTAGAAAATGTTTTGTTATGCACGGTGGATATATCAGCTTTATACACCTCCATTTCTCATCAGGAGGGTATAGAGGCAGTGGAATGGATGTTACTACAGCATGATTATGAGGAAGGCATCAATGTTTTTCTTCTAGAGTTGTTGCATTTTTGTTTGTACCATGGATATTTCAGATGGCAAGACAGTTTTTACCTCCAAAGGACAGGTACTAGCATGGGTTTTACTGGGGCACCAACTTTTGCTAATATATTCATGGCAAAGTATGAGAATGAGAACATTTTGCAGAATTCCCAATGGTCAGAACATCTTAAGCTTTACGTCAGGTATATAGACGACATTCTAATGGTGTGGGATGGTACACACGAAAAGCTAGAGAACCTGTTGACTGAGTTAAATTGTTGTCATGACCAAATTAAGATCACATACTCCATTCCATTGATGGTAAATCCATTAACTATTTGGATATACTCATAGAAAATAAGGGAGATGGCCTACACACAAAATTGTACAAAAAATCCACGGACCGCAATAGTGCATTACACTATAGCAGCTTTCACACCTCGTCTTTAAAAAATCACCTACCTTTCTCACAGTTCTTACGTGCACGTAGAATTTGCTCACAGGAGGAACAAGGTATACATGAGATGGAGGTTATGGTTCAGGCATACAAAGAGAGAGGTTATCCCGAAGAGGTATTGCAACAGGCTAAACTAAAAGCCAGTCAGAAGGACAGACAAGAACTGCTCGTAAAAACTGTTAGACAACCACTTCAGAGGGAGGTATTTGTAATCAAATACTCGAGCAGATTCATTAAGAAAAGCATTCTGAAAAGATGGGAAGTAATCGAACAAGAGACTGATTTTAAAGATGTGTTTTTGACAAACCAATGTTTGCACATACCAGATCCAAGAATATAAAAGATATTAAAACAATCTCAGACTAGAACAGGCAATGTTCGACATAGAGGCATGGTGAAGTGCCACAATTGTGGTCACTGCGGCAATGCAATGGTAGGGGATGTCTTTACACATCCACAGACAGGCAAGCACATACAACTGAGACACACGTCGGATTGCAACACCAGCATGGTAGTCTATGCCATCAAATGCCCTTGCGGGCTGGTATATGTGGGTAAAACCACTAGAAAGGTTAAGGTTCGCATAACAGAGCATAAAAGCCTGATAAGAACTTGCAATCCCAAATCCAACTTAGCAATGCACTGGAAAGAGAGACATCACACGATCCCACAATTGCGTTTCACTGTGTTAGAAAGTATAAATCAGGAGGTACATGCTGACACCAATCGCCAATTATCACAAAGGGAGACATACTGGATTCGCAGTTTGAATACGCTAGAACCGGATGGACTCAACGACAAAATTGAATTTGCATGTTTTCTGTAATAGTATATGTATTGTGTATAACACTTGTTATTATCATTGAAAGTTTGAACAGCAACTTTGTCACAACCAGCACTCACTTAGTTGAGATGTATATATTAGCGCCCCCTCATTTTCATTCTTCACGTACACGCTTTTTAATTATGTCCAATGTGTCTCATCATTTACCTAAATCTCTGAACAAAAACACTTTTGACTAGCTAAAAATGGCGCCCGTTGTAGTGTTTAGCCCATAGAGTCCGTTTTTAATGTTTATGCGGAAACGGCAGTTAACTCATAAGGACGGTGGAGAGACAGCGTCTTTGAACGCAAGATGACGAGAGAAGTGACCAGTTTGACAGCAAGGTAACGAGAGGCACGGATGCAGGTCAAGGGTGGGGAGATGATAGGATTCGGTAGCGGGGCATTAACGGTAACGTGTGTGTTTATTTCAGTTTAAGAAAACGAGAGGCCAGACAACACTGACGCTCACCTCACTTACATGGGAGAACATACATCGATATAGGTAGGCGGCAGTTGGTTTCTGTTCTTAGAGTTTTCTGAAATGGCCAGTATAGATAGTTACCATCTTGTTTTATCCATTTAGGAATATTACACTTTTAACTGCACAGTCCTGAATTGCACCGAGTCAGGTACACGTTTATTACGTTATCCATTTGGATATGGACACAGTGTGTTACGTGGTGGTTTTTATATTTTGCTTTCAGACACTCTGGTGAAGGCTAAGCTAAGCTGGTACTCGTTATGACAAACTTGCATTAGAATTGATATGCACACGAGGTGGAGTCTGGGGCTCCCTAATTCCCAATTCTGATTATTGTTACTGTGTTGATTTTGATTACAGTATTCCCCTGATGAAGGTATTGTTATACCGAAATGCATTGGGATTAACTGAAAAAGATGAATGGATGTACATGAAGTAATGTACCACAAGACAGAAGAACAAAGTACAAGAAAAGGAAAACTACCATTAAAATATGATGTTCTTCATTTGATTAGTTTGTATTTCTTGACGCAGAGGAATATGGACATTGTTTTGGTTGAATGAACCTTTATATATATTGTTTTGAAACATTAGATATCATGTATCACTGTGGCCTGAAAGGACTTACATGGGGGCACTGGGTTTGGGCCGTAGAGGAAGGCAATGCATTCCTGTTGATTTCCCTGAGGAGTAACAAGGGGACAGAGCTGCAGGTCGGGAACAAAGATGGTGAGAGCATGTTGTGAGCCAGAGAAGTAAGGACAAGCATCACTCAGTTGGTGGCAGAGCAGCCACCTCCCAAGGAACTGACTGGGAAAAGGAGAGATGAAAAATAGGAGTGTGGAAGAGAGGAGAATGTTGGGTGGTCATAAGGAATGTCTTATCTGTCAGGAGGGTCTTGCTGTGGGAGATGTTTGAGAGACAGTTGGAAGGCTGGATGGCCGTTATGTTGAACAATGTCTAGGAGGGCAAAGGTAGTGAGCCAGGACAGGTCATTTTGGAGGCCTATTTTAAATGAACTGATGTTGTGTTACATTTTTTATATCATCTTATGAGGCTTGAAAGAGAATGACTTCAAAAGTGATTTGGCACTGAGAGACATAGCCAAAGGAACAATGAACAGCTGGTAGGCGAAGAGAATTAAAGTGCTAAAAGAATAGATCTTCCTAAATTTCAACAGACAGGGTTCAGATGCAGTGCTACGAAGCTTGTGGTGACAACGAGACAAGCCCTATTGCTATTATGGGAGGATCTGTCAGCAGGACAAGGTTTGTGATCCCCCGTAGCTGTCAATGGACAAGTCAATTAGATTTCTCAAGCACATATCTAGGAAAATGCTCAAAAACAACCGTGCGGTCAATCAACCAACAGAGCACGATATCCCAGAATCAGAGAAGGAACCGGCGTTCCTCCACCAAAGACCTTCTATGTACTGAGGAAAGTGGGACCAGAAGTTGTATAGAAAGTAGCAGGGAGCACCCAAAAGGTTAGAATGGAAGCCAGCGTGTTCCTTTCTCACATATTCTGTCATGCAGGCAAGTGGTAAGACCAATTGCTGGTGTATGTATCAGAGCGTAAAGAGTTGGCGGTTGGAAGGCTTCCCAAAGATCATGGAGATGGCAACCAGCTTGAGCTTCTCTGTCACCTATATGGACATATGCCACTGAACACCACAGAGAAGTAGGCACTTGTGAAGAGTCTACAACTGGCTTCTTCCTGATGAATAGTAAACTCTAGCCACCAGACCCCACTTTTGTATATACCACATGGTGAGTCGTCATGGTCTTTTTATAGATAGATTTTTTTCATTTTCAATTGGAGTTTTAATTGTATTGTGTCAGTTTACACCTACAGTAGAGGTTTAACAGATGAATAAACCAATAAGATTTTGTATCATAAAATCTTTTAGGTTTCAGAAACAGGTGGGATTTGCTTGCTTCATGGGGGGGGGGTAGTCTGCTCTTGGTGACGAAGGTCATGTCATTTGTGATGTTAGGTACTCGAGTGTGAAAGACCTCTTGTGTACATAGCGCCAAGAAAGGTTTTGCTCATATACTTCGTGGCCATATGTAGTCAGTTTTTTTTTGGTTATTTTTGTGAAACAACAACGGTCCATGCAAAAGAATTATATGCAAAGCAATGAATATAGACTGAATCAGTTCTATATTTGGGGCGACATGTCCAGCCGGACAGAGGTCTTCAATTTTTTACTCAATTGAAATATTTCATACACAGGAATACCTTCAACAAATCACCAGTGTGGGGCACAAGCCTGTACCCAAACACAGTCAGATCAGTACAAAAGGTAAACAGAGGAAAAGAGCAGGGCTTTTCAAGGCAAAAGCAGCGATTTCTGTAAAGTATTGAGTGTATAGAAATATCAGGTAAACACCATTACATATAACATATAAAGCAAGCATTTGTATATGGTGTACAATGAGTCGACGGCGTTTCGGTCCCACTACTTAGTCATGGGGACCATCATCAGGACATTTATATTTGCCTTTAACATTATAAGCCTCTAATGCCGGGGGGGGGGGGGGGGGGAGGAAGGAAAAAGGTTACTCCGATCGGCACGGGCAAGGGCTAAGAAATTGATAGCCTGGGGAAGCAGCCCAGAATCGGGCGCTATTGAGGTGGGCCACGCTTCATTGATTAAAATCCGTGGTACCAGGAGAAGACCGGTTCAGTCGGTAGTGGAATCTGTTTGAGACAAATTATATACCCCACTTGTTTGGTTTTAACATTTGTTTTTTAAATATATGTACCAAATCAAATTGTGATTTTCTGTAAAACTGTGCATATATGACCGACCAACTGTGTGATTTTTTAAAATTATGTTAATGATTGGATTATGTATTTTTATATTAATAAATGTATTTTGAATAATAATTTTTCTTATTGTTGACATTATTATGTGCACTGCATTAGTTGATTTATGTATTTCTTGGCTACAATAATCGATGTTTCAGAGTACCTGTTATCCTGTCAGGACCCTATAGTTGCCTAGGATAAAGTTATTTATATAATACAGATTGTAGGAATGTCATCTGGTCACAAAGGGGGGTTTTTACAGTGTTTTTGCCTTGGTCAGGTGGAGGATAATGTAGAAGTCTTTCCTCAGCTGGTTACTTGCAATATTGATTTATTCAAGTAAAACTCTTTTAGATTTTTGGACAGCTTTGTAATAGCTTTGTCGTTATATCTAAAATCAAAGTGTATCTTTCTTTCATCAACACTACTGAAGTTCTACCCGGGTCTGTCTTCATTAATGAAGGCAAGGTTCACTCCAAATTAAGGAATGGCTTGTTGGCTTCTTGTCAGCTATTGCTCTTCTGCAAGACCTTAAGTTCTTACCTTAATCTAGGCCTCACCTTTAATAACACAACAGAATAAGTTCCTACTGCTTAATACTAGATCAGTCGGCTTTGAAAGATACATTATTTCACCCAACTCATACTTTCCATCAACAGTGCAGTAAAATGACAGCTCACACATTGACAGGGCAACTCTTTACTCGCAGGCTTCCTTGATGTTCCTCTTACACTACAGCGTGTTTGATTACTGGTTACTGCAAATAGGACTATATCACCCCCCACTATTAAAGACCTCAACTACATCACTAGCTGCATAAAACTCAAAGAATGTCAGTCTTATTTTAACCTTGTTGGTGGGAATAGCCTGTCTCTGTCAATGTTCTCTCTCAAGCCTCCCATTTGCCACCTACAAGGCAGGGGGTGATTCATCCTCACCTCCACAGTCACCCAACACAACCCCATCAAGTTTTACTTGAGTTGTAATGCCCACTGCTTCATTTAAACATGTCAAGACTGTAGAATGGATGGTAGTGGGGCCCACCAGTTTATTCTCCTCCTTACTGTTGCTAGGAGATGCCACTGGGAGTCTCTCTGCTACGGCTGGGGATGGTGAATTAATTCCCAACACTATGAGGGTCTATTGTGATCCTGCGGATTGCCATTATACCCCGGTCTCCCAGGCCCGGGGAAATCCCAGGAGTTTCACGGGACAGTCCAGTAGACACGGCTGTGCTGCTGGGATCCTATGGATTCTGCAGGGTCCATAGGTGTCTGCCAAGTAATGGTTCAATATGGCACTCCTGAAGGGACCCTAGGTAGAACATTACACCACCATGCTGATTTCCACCACCAACTTGCCATTCTTCCATTACAGCTAATTAAGGAATAATTTCAGTGGCAGCCACTACAGGAATGGTGAATTGCTGGTAGGATAATGTGATTATTTTGACTTATTGGAATGCATATTGAGGTATTCACTCATACATGTATTACATACATGACCTAAGTTTTGTGGTGGTAGTTGTCGGTGGAAGTGTACACAGCACTTACTTTGCCTGACATCCTGGACTCTCCCACCAAGCAACAAGGACACCAACAGGGGTTACTGCATTGGACACAGTAGAGAGTTTGATATTCATTGTGAAATGGCAGTCAGCACAGTAAATACACCCAGGTGGGGTTCCTGACAAAACCGGAGACAGCAAGCAAGGAAGCCATTCTTCTTGTTCTAGTTTTTAATCGGCAGACCATCAGCAGCATGATAATAGCAGCACTACCGAATCAGAGAATCAAGAATGATTTTCTGAAAATGATGATGAGCAAAACATTGGGATTGACATATCGGCACTCACGTCACCACCCTCTGTGTGATGGGCACTCAAACATTTTCCCAGTGTCTAAAAAGTACAGACTTTGGTTTGAATGAGGGCCACATTGATACGAGCAGGGTGGGAGTAGGTGATGTGGAGAGGTAAGAGGTTTGGAGGAGGAGCAAAGCCTGATCATGATGTGGACAGAGAGTTGTGTATTATTTTGAGGATTTCATTCCATACTGCACTCTAACTTAAGCCAGTAGTCTCTTGAAGGATCAAAGATTGAACAACAGGACTGTGTTATGATGTATATGAGTTGCTACCCTTCTACACATTCTGGAATGAGTCTTCTCTGGTTGTTATAGCTCCCTTTGGCAAGTCAAAGTGTACAACAAAAGTAATTTGATTATTAAATTGGAATGAAATAGAATCATAGGCCTCACAAATGCTATTATTCTACCTCGACATGGAGTAAGTTTTCTTTGCTTGTTTTCACTCCATTTGGCGAATCAAAGTGTACAAAGGAAGTAACTTAATTATTGAATTGAAATTAAATAGTATCTTAGACCTCACAATCTCTTTATGCCTTTATTCTCTGATCTATAAACATTAGCAGTGCTTAGAAACAGGCTCAGTTAAGGTAGTACTACACAAATCCTTGACAAAGACCCCCCAAACACTTGAGTGGGTAGACACAAACAAGCAATCTTCACCGACAGATGTGGCACAGGTGGAAGATTTTAGCCAAAATACGCTAATTGAGAACTCTTTAGCAAAAGTCTGGGCATATTCCACAACACAGTGACATTACTTTGGTGACAGTGGTCTTTGAATGTCACCATCAGGGCCCCTCACACAACAGTTACTGAGTAATAGATAATAGGTAAACGATAGAACCAGAAGACATAGTTGTTGTTAGTCCTTGCTTCTCCTTTTTACAAACTGTGGGCTTATGGGCAGCCCCTTTTTAAACACGTATGTCTGCTCTTTTTTTTTACAGAGATAGGTGAACTTAAATCAAACTCAACACTGGTAGTAAGTATGTGACAAGAAAACAGGACTCTAAACCAACAATCATTCGATGTTACCCATGGAGAGATAACACCAAGTCTCATGGTCCTCTCACTAAAATGTGGTGTAGAGAGACGGTTATACAACTTCAAACAAACAGTCCTGTACTATGGTGTTGCTACTCTCGCTTCACCAAATTGTTTGGTCATGGTCAATCCACGCCCTTCCTTTGCCTGTGCCCCCTTAACTGGCATTAGGTGACAGAGGTGAACGGGCCATGGAAAGCTCGAGATGACCTCACGCCAGATGCCTGTCTGTGGCTCCGCTGGGGGTCCTCTTGAATCCTCGACCCAAAATGAGGTGGGCATACATGTGGCTTATGTCTGTCACCTAACCTCATGCAATAAGGTTGCAAAATGAAGAATTGAAGGTGATACCCATCTACTGACTGATTTGCACAGCGTGGAACAGTAAAACCTGGGATCAATCCCCTCTTACCCGCGTCACCAAACTGTGTATTCCTAGGCAATTATTTTATTTCACCCTGGCTGCTTGTCTTCATTATCACATATGACAGAAATACATGAGTTCAGGCTTTGCACTGTACAAAAAGGTCTCTTGTGCTTGTTTTAATAGACTGTAATGCCAGTTCTCTATATAATAACAACCTAGGCCACAGGGCGTGCATGACAACTGACTTCTCTTTTGCTTCACTAATAGCATTGTCCTCAGAGATGCGGGCGGGCATAAAAGTTTTTAAGTTCATGTTTGAAAACTGTCCATTCTAACAAATGCCTCTCAAATCAGTGACATAATGCGAAGTACCAAGGTGAAAGACTTCGACATGTTAGAGAAATATAGGAGCTTATTTACAAGCCTCTTGCGCTGCAAGTAAGTCGCTTTTTCCCATATTAAAAGTGACCCAGCGGCGGCACAAGTGACTTGTTAATAAGCACCATACTTTTTCAAATTTTTAAGAGACTTAGTCATATTTTTACTTATTTGTTGCTTATCTTTAAAGATAAAAGGGTAAAGATAAGTGGTGCAGAACACCTTATGTGCTTCTTTTCATTTACTTCAATTAAGGAATAAATAAATGATTGCTCGTTTAACATCTTTCTGAATGTTAGCGCTCAGTTTGGTAAGTAGCAGCCAGTGCTGCCGCTGTTCAGCGGCGGACGACATGTGAAGGTCAGGCGGGCCGCTGCTGTTCAGCAGGGGGCGACAAGTGAAGGTCAGGCCTGAGGCGGCCCAAAGGTGCTGGACTGTACAAAAAGTACCTCCGCTCTGCAACCATACCAAGCCAACAGAAGGGGGTTTATCATATCTTTGGACGTTCGGAAGCTTCTGTCTGCCCCAATTGTTGGGGAATGTCTTTACTTTGACAAATACTCTTCGCAAATCTTTCTGCTCCTTTCTTCGATGCTCCTGGGCACAACTGAAAACTTTGCAAGCGCAAGAGCAGCCATTCCATAATGTCTGCTTCCTGACTGAGGACCAGTCAGTCGTCAAGTCATCACATGAAAACGGAAGCATTTACCTCAGGCAGCTGTTTTTAACAGCTGACCTGAACAGATGTTTATAATATTGAGCACAGATTCGGATTTATGACGGACAGGAAGCGCGCTTTCATTAGGAGGAAAGAGTCAGGAGGTGCCCACAGTAAAACACTACATCGGTTGCAACCCCAGTTAGTTAATTACCGCCTTCAACAGGAGTTGCTTCGGGGAGATAAATAGCTTTACTGTTAGCCTGGAAACATTTTAACACAGTTTGGATTTATCAGACGAGGCAGGCATGTGTGCACCTACCCAGTGCAATTGCCTTTCTGCATGTTTCTGTGACTTCTGTGCACGCGCAGGAGCGGGCGGAAACAATTGCGTCCTGTAAATTGTCTCCAGTTAGGACTCGCAGGTCCCCGGAAGCCCCTGAGAAACTGAAATATCTTCAAGAGTCGTTGAAACGTAATGACTGTGTATCCATTCAGTGGTACAAGAGCCCCACACGTCAGAAGTAGCAGAAGGATCTATTGAAATGGCTGTGATGACTTGATACAGAGAGACCCTGATCATTAGCTGAGTGGAGGAGCAGTCCCCCCAGGGCTTTAAGTAGGCCGGGTCCTGCCAGAGCTCATCACCCGCAGTTCTAAAAAGCAGGTGCTGAGACGGGTCCCTGTCAGGCTCTCCATTTTTGCCCTCACGGTGAAAAAAAGTATTAACTTTGCAGCAGTACCACCAAGCCCGGCTGTAGAATGTTTACGAATGGGAGGGCCGTAAAGAGGTATGGATGGGCCATGAAAGTGAGTGAGTGCTGGCCAAAAAACAACAAAGTATTTAATCAATATGACATTTTAGGTGTTGGCATTTGTCCATGTTTGACATTTTTATCATAATAATCAGCATCCAAAGAGCTACATACTTCTCTTTCTTTGATATGCTCCCTGCTCTGGGTAAGGGGAGGGATGCTGCTTGTCAAATCTTTCACTAACCTGCTGACGCTGCCACAGACCGGACCTTTCTTTCCTGGCTGCAGGGGCACTGGAGACAAGCCGCCACCGCCGAGAGTCATCTTTTGCACAGCCTGCACGCGTCGCCGCTCCGGGACTTCAATTCCCGGCAGCCTACGCGGCGGCGCGCTTCACAGTGACGCGAGGGCGCCAGGAGGCGCACAAAAGCGGCGCTGATACCCGCTTCGCGGGACGCGAGCGGGACGCCCGGACGAAGCCCGGACAAAGGGCGGGCCGTCTGAGGCCGTCCGAGGTTGGCCACGGTTGGGTTGGGCCAGGGACTTTGCCTCTAATTACTCCATCTATAGCGCATAAGGCAGTCCAGGCTCACTAAGCTCCAGGTAATCAGTAACCTCACTATTTGTAGTACTTATTTTAGTCTCAAGTGGATTTCTGTTGCCAAATGCCTGCAAAAAAGCAACCCACATCTTCTAATACAATGGAGAACTATCTTGTACAAGTTGTGGCAAAAATCAACACTGATAGAAGGACCTCACTGGGTCTGGAATCACCTCTACAATCACCATTGGTAGATATTGAGAACGAGGACTCATTCGCCTTGTTAAATAATAGCCTCCTCGGTGGGGCACATGCCTCCCTCCAGGATTCAAATTGCATCCAGCCTAGCGGCATGGTTGCTAATAGAGAAGAAAATAGTGACACAGATGCACCAACTGTGCTTTCCGTAAATAGCGAGTCTGCTATTTCTACCGCTCCCCCCATCCCCGCACCTAGGGTTTCAGGGGGTAAAAGGAAAGCCATACAAAAGAGAGGAGGCTTAAGGTCATCTAAAAACAAAGTTGCGTCGCCACCAAGGAAATCTACCGATGATGAAGAGGACTTGACTGGGGAAACTTATGTGACTCTTTCCGACGATTTATTGCAAAAACTTTGTTGTCTGATGGATACAAAAATTAAAGGGATGGTAAAACCCCTGATCAGTAAAATCGACAAATTAACTGCTGAGGTAAGCAAACTGGAAGGTCTATTGGGAAAAACTTTGGGGGAGGTGAGAAAACTACCAGAAGCCATTTCAACATGTGTCCAGCCTCTGATGCCTGAAATTAAATCTAACCACTCTAATGGACCGACTTCTGTTGTTACACAAAATCCCCCGTTGCCCTTACTGGCAAACTTATCTGATAGGCCTCCCGGAGATGTTTCATCTGCTTTACCTTATGGGGAATCAAATACCACGAATGGAGCATCAGAGCTCGTCGTTGAAGCCTCACCATTAGTTCTCGTTCTTGCTAATGTACCTAAATTAGCCCCCGGTGATGTTGAGTCGACTGCGTCATTACTCAATAAATCGTTGTCATGGCTAACTAACAACATGGCCATAACACCCTGGGGCAAGGAGCAACTTGCGGAAGAACTGGTGAATGCACGAAGGGTCGAGTGGATTGGGAACAGGGCAAAAAAATTCAAGGGGGATTGCGTTGTACTTAACTTCTCTGACCCCCGAGGTCCTGCCAAATATTTTACCAAACCTCCACCCGCCCCAGAAAAGATTTACCCCTATTGTTCCTCTGACTTTAGATTTCTTTTATCCTAGGAAAGGTAGAGGTCCTAATTGCAGCACTCTCAGAACAAAATGGAACGTTGTAACCAAGAGGGGCAGCAAGAACTCTGATCTTGCTGAGTGGGGTCTAGGAGTGGAAAATAGATTCGCTGCACTCTCCAACCTAGACGCTTGTGATTGACTATCATGCACCTCTACCACCGTGTCGCAAGTTCCTATGGCTGCAAACTATATAGTGGTTTCGAGTTGTCCTAAACCTTTACAGGATGTGACAGACACTATTGTATCTAGTGCTGGTGTAGCTATTGCAAATCCTAATGAAATTGGCAATGTTGATCTGTTGTCAACAGGGTTGGATCATTGCACTTGTTCTATAGCAGTAAACACAACTGGGAATTTATTGTCTTGGAATATTGCGGGGCTTTGTTCTAAAATGGATTGTGGTATATGGTCTGGTTTTGTCAGCCAATATGATGTCTGCATTTTCCAAGAAACTTGGGCTGTAGATCCTGTATTTGCGCTTGGTTATTTGAATTTCTACCTCCCAGCCACGAAGGGTCCCAAAGGGCGACCGATGGGGGGACTTACGATATGGTTGCGCCAGGCTCTCATGGTTGAGGTGAGAAACATTGAGCTTCATCAAAAAGACATTCAGCTCATTCGATTAAAGGGTAGCTCATCTACCTCCATGGACATTTACAATATATATGCCAGAGGGGGAAACGCAAGAAAATCTGAGGTCCTTTTGTCTCTGTACAACTTATTAGAAACTCACTCATCAGGGAATAATATATTAATAGCCGGCGACCTAAATCGCACTTTTGAGCCTTTAGACACTGGCGATGTACAATTGGGTATGGAAGAAGACACCCTATGGGATATCCCCGCTCTCACTACAGTCCCAATAACTCGTTGGACTGAGGACATTCTTGGCCTAAACGCTATGTGTTTTGAACATGGGTTAAGGGCCTCGAATGGCCGAACAAAGTCTGACAGAATACCAGCTATGACCTTTAACAATGGAAGAAATAAGAGCCGTATTGACTACGTAATATGTAGTATGTCTCTATGGCCAAAGGTCATTGATATGGCTGTGTTGGAAAGGTTAGAGAGCGATCATGACCCTTTATGTGTCCTTCATAACTGGTGGAAGTCCGATGCCGTCTTAAATACCTGTGCTGAACCCCTCCCGCCTTTGATTATACCCACTAATGATATGCGCAGGCTGAGGTGGACCAGTGTTAAAACTGACCTGCTGGCTTTGGAAAAAATAAATATGGCAACTTATAAGGCCACTGTGGCCCTTGAGGGTGTGGTCGGGTTACCATCTACCCAGAACATAGTTACTCAGGTCCACAATGACCTTTTCAAAGAAATACAATGCCATTTTTTAAAACCGACTAATAACAAAAAGCCAGGGAAACTTAGGCCAGCCAAATGGTATAACCAAGACTGTAAGGGGGCCAGGGCCCGTTTATGGGCCGCGATAAAAAATAAAAACAAGGAGGCCATCAGGATGGCCAGGGCACAATATAAATCTTCAATAATTAAGGCTAAAAAAGATTGGGATGAAGCCCATTGGAATATGTTACAGAGTGCCAGTGACCAAAATAACTCTAGGTTATTTTGGCATATAGTTAAATGGGGCCATGACAGGATTGAAGACGCCTCTACAAATAACGTCCCCCAGGATGCTTGGGTTAAATTTTTTAGTGAACAATACGCATCGAGCAACCTGGCTACGGATAGCGTATGTGAACCCCATGCCACGATGGAAGCTGACACCTTTACGCAGCACGAAATAATGATGGCACTTAAATCTGTCCATCATGGTCGTGCTCCTGGCATCGACGGTGTACCTGCAGACGTTTTTTTAAACGATACTGCAAGGTGGTCTAAATACATCCATCTGCTAATCAATCACATTGCCAGAGGTGCAGATATCCCTGTAACATGGAGGGGTGCCGTTATCATCCCGATATACAAGAAAGGGGATCGTGCTCTGCCTAGTAATTACCGACCGATTAGTTTGATCGATACTGTTCAAAAGATAGTTGGTCGTGTAATTGTAAATAGGCTGCTTGATTGGGTTGAGGATAATAACATCTTATCCCCCTTCCAGGCTGGCTTTCGCAGGGCAACCAGCACTGTGGACCAAGTCTTCCGTCTTCAGCTGATTCAGTGGAGGACCGTGGTGCTAGGCGGAGGCAGCCTGTATGCAGCATTTGTTGATTTGCGGGCTGCCTTCGACCTGGTTCCAAGGTCAAAACTGTGGGAAGTTCTTGTGACACTTGGGGTCCCCGGGGAATTGTTGTCCTTAATCATGCGGCTGCATGAGGGCAATTATGCCAAAATTCGCTGGGGTGGGTATGGTAATGACACCGTTGAATTCCCAGTTGAGCGTGGGGTTAGGCAGGGTTGTTCAATGGCGCCTACCCTGTTCACTCTTTTTATTAACGGTGTGGTTTCTTCTATGCAGTCCCAGGCAGTTGATGCTCCTTCTCTTGCAGGTGAAAAAGTTCCAATTTTAATGTTCGCCGATGATACTTTAATTTTATCAAAAACACCAGCTGGGTTGCAAAAAGCACTGGCAATATTTGATGATTTCTGTGTAGCTCATGGACTGGAGGTAAATGGGTCCAAGACAAAACTCATGGCCTTCAATCCTCACAGAAATTTAAAATCTAATATTTCGTTGAGTGGCCGTACCCTGGAGGTTGTTAAATCCTTCACCTACCTAGGGATACATATTTCCAACGATAACAGGTGGCGGTCTCACCTTAATATTGCTATATTAAGGCACAAGCAAATAGCTGGCACAATCATTAAAGAGCAAAGGAAATCGTTTACTAAGCCCATCAAACCACCTCTGATAATCTACGAGGCAAAAGCAATAGGGTCTGCCCTGTATGGTGCGGAACTATGGGGGTACGAAAACCTTCAGGAGCTCCAAACCTCAGAAAATAAATTTTACAGGAATCTGATAGGCGTCCCTCAGAGCAGCCCGCAATTGCCTCTAAGATATGAATTAGGTAGGAGAGCAATTTCTGATAAGGCTAAACTACGCCCGATTTTATATTGGCGTAGGCTTTGGACCACGCCAGAGCTCTCTCACTATGCAAATGGGTTTAAAGATGTTGTCACAAGAGACTGCTACAACAAAATTAAATGGTTTAAATCATTGAAGATTGCCTTTTTCGATATAGGACTTAATGCTCTTTGGGTTGACCCAGCCGGGGCCCTATTCCCTTCTAAGTCCACTATAAAAAGTATCTACTGGGAACATGTTGTTAATAAAAGTATGCTTAGTTTAAACAGTGGGTCTATGACCACCAGCTACTTAGAGACCAAGCTGTACCCAATTTATGAAATGTATTGGGATTACATATTAAAGCCCATGGACAGGAAACTGCTTTTCCAACTGAGGGTTGGTTCCTTGCCTTTATCCAACTTAACATCTAAATGGAAAGCAGGGGGCGCGTCAACTTGTCCTGCCTGTGGGGTAGGTAATGAGACCCTTGGTCACTTTCTGTTCTCTTGTTCAAGGTACTCTATTCCTAGGAGAGTTTGGTTGGCTCCAATGTGTAGGAACCTAGGTACAAAAAATAGCATGGTAGCACTGCGGATTTTAAGAACTACATCTGCTAATTGGATTATTATTGCCATTGCAAAGTACCTGGGGTGGGCTTGGGTTTTAAGACAGAGAACGATTAGAGGGCAATAACTCAATCTGTTGTTTACAGGATTGTTAGTACACGTCTATTCTCTGTATTAATTTATGATATATTCAGAGACTGCTAGGCTTTAGTCTATTCTCTGGAAAAATGATTATTTGGTCAGAGACTGCTAGACTTGTATCTATCTTTCATCTTCTATAACATATTCAATTTTAATGTATCATCGGTTAGAAATTTTATGATATATCTTCTTTTTTAAAAATTGTTCATTTATGATCACTATTTTGGCACTTTTTCATATCTATCCTGCTTTTGATAATTCTCTTTCTATGTATTGTGTTTTTTTAAATATTAACTGTGTGCTTAAGTCTAATATGACGTTGTAAATTTAATTGTTTTTTATCATATGTATGTTTGTCTGCTTTTATGAGTAATACTCGAAATAAAGCACTTTGAAATGAAATGAAATGAAATCTTTAAGATGCAGAACTGTAAGACTGCAGCATGCTCCAGGTCGTGTGCAGCAGCAGAAATGTTTCTGCTGCCGTACAGAGCCACTTTACAGCTTTTCATGTTTTTAAAAAGCTTCGGCAGCTGTTTACTTTGCAAAGCATTGAAGTTTAAAAATACCATGCAATAAGCCCAGAATCACAGTTCAGTTTTCAGGATATCTATGCTGGCTATTTGTGCATCATAGCAGCTAATAAACTCTACTGACTTCACTCCTCACCCCAGGCCTAAAAGTGTACTATATCCATGGTGTTAATCATTAAATAAACAATAAGGGAGAATCCATGGAGCTGCTCACCCATGTGAAACATTACGTTGAAAACACTTGTTTTTCAGTTCTGAATGGCCTTGGGTGGGCCAGAGTATTCATTGGGTGGGCCTGGCCCACCTGGCCCACCCTCTAGAACCGGGCCTGAGTACCACCCTTTACTGCCTTTGAGTTAACTTCGAAGAGACTTGTTCTTTCACAGTCTCATCATTTCAGAATGGAAGCATTTTCAGTGTTATATTCAACGAAGCCATAGTTGTTGCTTATTTATCATATGCAACTAACTACCATTGGCAAAGCCAATAGTCCTGGCTTGTTGTAGGTGTAATGTTACTTGTTGCATTATATATCTGGATGCAACAAAATACCAGACAGGTGGCACACTATGGTAAGCACAGATTTCTATATTTTTTTACTACCACGTAAAGCCCTGGATACCCCCACATGGGATATCACACTGCTCCACAGTAAATTGCTTGGTCTAGCCGCAACCCGACTTTCATCGCCCTGCAGGTAGGCACAGGTCCTCACTGCACCTGCTTGCAGGGGGATCTATGCCCCCTTTCAAAGGCAGGCTGGATTCTTGCCTACACAGTGAAAAGAGGACTGGTGACTTCTAAACGCTAGTCTGCCTTTCAGCAAAGTACTGCCTCTAGTGGAGGGACAAGACTGCGGCTGCGAACACTGCATTAACTGTAACTGGGTTCACTGTCACAGACTTCTCTTGGCTTGCCCATTCTCCAGGGTTTTCAATAAAAGTTTAGATTCCCCTACTTGGATACCTTCTCCCTTGGTAGTGTCACAAAATCCCTATACCCACTCACAGAAACACAAGTTTCTCAATGTGTACAATAAAGACCATTAACCTCTACGTTTGAGGCTCAAAGACTGGGAGATGATGTGGCGTAACAGCCAGAGCTGCCTACTTTGGCACTGCGTGTGAGAAGTTGGCCTGGTATATGATGTCCACTATTCTAGTGGGCACCTTGCACCAGTTCAAACGACCCTTCTTGATGGTAGGTTTAAGACAACCTTTATAGAAAGCTATCCTAGTGGTAGCTGTGGAGAGCAGCCTTCAGGCTAAGTCTTGAAGGAATGTAAAGCAGCTTGTTTTACCAGCCTATAATCTCTTGAATGATCAAATGAAAGTACACCACACGATGTGTATATATAAAATATATGTATTTATTCTAAACACAACCCCTCTAGTCTCTTTATGAGGCTAGAGGCCAAAGTACAATACAAGGAACTTAATTAGCATACAATAAATTGCACAGTATACATTTTGCCCCAGGGGCCTCACAAACCATATACTAAAATAGTGGTATAAGAACCACATGAGCGATAGAAGTCAGGCCTAGGGCCTGTAGAACCACTGGGGCAACCAGGAACCACCTAAAGTAGGGATGCAGGAGACCCACGGGAGACGTGTGCAGTGTCTAAACACAGCCGCGAATCACCATTGACTTTCTATGGAGAACAAACAAGTTACAATTTTAAAGATTAAGGACACTTAGAGGTGAACTTGGATGGAACCCTTTTAGACTTAGACACTTCAAGAGTCAAGACCCACGGGAGCACCGGAGTACTCATGTTACCTCACCCAGGGAAGCCGGGTGCATAAGTGCCTTTTGGTGTTGGGTTTCGGCGTCGATTCTAATGGAGGGCTGCGAAGAAGTGATGCAGGCGACCAGAGGAAAAGTGTCCGGGTGGATCCAAGGGTGGATCGGAGTTGTGAAGAACCTGAAAACAGAGGGGACAGAGTCTGGGTCACTAGCCAGTGACCAGGATGGCGACAAGAAGATGCCAGCCGATGTCTGGTGTTTTCAGGTGAAGGAGATGAAGCTTGAGTCTTCAGCCACGAGAACCAGGAGGCATCTACGATGACCAGGAGCTGGATTCGAGCTGTCCCACAAAGAATGTTGAGTGCTGTGCGTCAGAATCCGGATTGAACCCAACAAGCCTTCGCAACAGCAACCCACGCAAGATGACAAGATTGGCTTTGGTGCAGACCAGCAAGGTCTGAGGGACTCACCCTTTGGAGGGGAGTCAGAGCACATCTGGAGCAACCAGGAAAGCTCAAGAAACAAAGGATTGTCCTTCGTGGGGACCATCTAGCCAACGGACTAGGGATCGCGAAGGAGCCTCGAGTTGAGGTGAAGAAAACGGGCCCACTGCCTCTAAGCTTCGGTGCAAAAGGTGCTTGGGCAAGGGCAACACATAGCCCAATGCACAACTTCGGGAAACTTCGAGAAGTAAGTGTAGTTGCAAAATTGCAGGATGTCCAGGAGTTCCAGTCCCACGTCTCTCGTGTCAGCTACAGGTCTTAGCTCGTGTCAACCTCGGAGATGTTCGGGATCCGGCGGGAGCCTCGAAAATGCAGACCGGCAAGATGCGTCTTTGGTGCCTGTTTGAACAGGGGGGTCACTCCTTGACCCCAAGGGAGATTCTTCAGTCATTCAGTCAAAATGAAATGTCAAAGGTCCAAGATTTCTTCTTCAAAGTTTCATCCAGGATTATCTGTTCTAGGGACTGGGTTCCTATACTTACACGTATACTAAGTTTAGGGTCCCACTATTGGAGGACCTGGGGACGGGGTGGTTACACCCCTTCTCCTTTGTCCAGTTTCACGCCAGAGCTGGGGCAGAGTGCCGCAGCAACCGGTTTGAACTGGGAAATGCATGGAGCACCTTGTGTGTCCCAGGCAATATCTGAAAAGCATTTCCTGAATGCAACCCACCCTGCCCCAATGGAGAACCGGGCCTTATGGGACAAGCGGTGCAGGGCACGCCTAAAATCTCCGGGTTCACCTGTCTTGTCAAACAGAGACACGAGACACTCTGTTGGGCGTAGAAAATCAGATTTATTAGCTGCAGCTAAGCACAGTGGTCCTAGAAGTTACAAAAAGTAGATTCTCAGGAGACTGCCACTTAAATCCGTGGCGCACAATCTATTATACTACACAGATTTACAATGCCCACTCCCAAACATACAAAACTGATGAATAGGAAAAGTTCAAAAACAAGCTATCAAATGACCAAAACACACCCTTCCTTCAGACCCCGTGTGCTCTCCTCCCCTCAAGTTAATCAACACTAGTGCCCGTAATTCAATTTGCAGGTGGTAGAACATGTTTGAATGCTTCAAAGGATGGTTTATGTAACGAGAGAATACACGAAGAGAATAGTGAAGGCCAGTCAAATAAGATAAAGTCAGGAAGAATAGTGAGAGCTAAACAGTCAGTCGAGACAGGGATCAATCAGCCTAGACATGGATCAGTGGACTCGGCTAGACCCTGACATCAGTTTCGTAAACAAGGGCAGAGGGTTTACTTGACACGAAGAGCACGTAGACAGCTGAAAATACAAAAACACCGTGTCCGCTGTGCTGCCTGAGTGAGGCAACACAAAATGGCGGCTGAACACAAAATGGCGGCTTGATACGAAGCGGAGTCAAAAACTACGTAACCTCACCAATACACTAAAGCCTGTCCAGGGAGGTGCTTGCACCTCCCTGGACAGGAAACCTACTGTCCAGGCCTCCCCTGCCGGAGTTTCATCCAGCAGCAGGAGGTCAGACTCGTGTCTGTGGCAGCAGCATCCATTTTGTGATGTTGGGGCTCTGTTTAACTTTAACCGGTTATACCAGTGTGTCCCTCTAGAAGGGTGGAATGCTACCCCCGCCGCCAGAACTGGCGGGGGGGTAGTATTCCATAGTGTTTGACACCAAACACGACATGTTTTGATAAAGCCAAACCAAAGTTAGCATTAACCCAGAGGATTATAATGCACTTGAGAGTATGTGGTATGGGTATATCATAGAACAGCTATAAGGAGATATTTCCGAAAGCTGCAGAGGGGCTCAGCTCCTGCTAGGGCACCCTCTCACACAAACCAAGCACTCTGCCTTCAGGATAATCAAGGCCTGCCATAGGAGTGACTTATAGGTTACTATATGTCTATATATATATATATATATATATATATATATATATATATATATATATATATATATATATATATATATATATATATATATAGGTAGATATAGGTATACTATATCTAAGTAAGCTGTGCTTACACCACCTTACCCAGGCTGCAAGTGCAGACCTGTGGTGCCATTTTGGAAGGTTTCCAAGGGGTGGCATAATACATGCTTCAGCCCCTGGTAGGCCTCTGGGGTACCTATGCCCTGGGTACCTAAGTGACCATATACAGGGACTCACAAGGGTAACCCAGTAACCAATCTGGTATGTACCTAAAGTACATGATATCAATTTAGAGCGAGAACAGCTAGGCTGTGGTCCTGATTAGCAGGGCCACAGCCAGACTAAAGTAAAAAAAAACAGTGAAACACATGAAAAAGTGGGGTTAACCATAGGAAGCAGATCCTACTCTCCTAAACTGCGGACAAGGTTTGAGACTCCGTATCGGTTCTATATACTGTGATTTGGGGCAAATCCCTTAATCTCCCCAGTGCCTAAAAAAATGAATGTGTCCTTGTGTAATGTAACTGGTGCTCATGTAAAGCGATCCAATAACTTAGGGTCGAATTTGCGTTATTTAAAACTACCCAAAATAATTTGTCTTTTCTATTTCTAAAAATATAGGTATCTCTGTTCAAAAAAATATTGCATCGAGTTTTATACTGATTTGTAAAAATACTGAATATACCATTTACAGTTGTATTAATTGATTGGAGAACTCAACAATAATGATATGTGCATTTCATTTGATAGGTACTTTAAAGTTGAACCACTGTAACATTTATTAGCATGGCATTAGCATCTCAATCACTTTGATGTAAATTTTTGCAAAGCACGTTTCACTAATTCAAACAGCACTCTTATTGGTCCCTTTTGTTTTATCTAGCCCATAGAATCAATTGGTTATTTATAAACCTGAGATCTCAAAATAAAAGATTTAGCGCTCTATGATTTTGTCATAATCTTATAAAGAAATGCATTTCATTGTATATATTTGCAAATTAATCAAAAGAAAATTCTACATGTTTGATCCTTTCTATTAATATATAACACGTGTTCTTTGTTGTCACTAAATCCTTTTCTTGTGACAAACCAGACCACCTAACTACCTCTGAAACATAGGGCCTCATTTAACGTAGGGCGGTACCGCAAGTCTTTTTGCTGCATTGCCCTACACTAATTCAAAAGAGCAGGAATGCAGCATATTTACAAGATAAAGTGCGTTCCTGACCTTTCTGTCTATGCCGGTGCACAATTTGGTGCCTAGTGCCAACACAGGCACCCTTGCACCATGGTGCAAGAGTGTCTGCGTTTTTGGCAGGATTGTTTTTATGCAGAAAGGGACACTTTCCTCCATAAAAAAATCCATAGAGGCTTGCTCTTCTTTCTATGTGTGTTGCAGAATGCAGCACATATATTAAGAGGAAATAACAAGCTGAAATAAAGATATTTCTCCTTGTTACGGCTCCTCTGGTGAGGCGTACAATTTTGACACATTCCCAGGTTTACAGATCCCTGTAAATCTGGAAATGTGTAAAAGCCCATGGCTGTTGCGTGAGAAAATCCACCACAACGCCCTTGGAACGCAGTCCCCCTGACGCAGTGTAAAGCAATGCAGAGACTTGCACTGCCTTGCCTTACAGCTTACACCATGTCTATGAGGCCATGAAAAGCCACACAAAGTGGCTTTTCGTGGCCTCGTAGATATGGGTCTGCACTCTGTGCTGCTGGAGTGTCATGAAAAGTTATGCACTGGTGGCGCCAAAGGCTTTAAAATAAGGCCCTTCGTTTTTGGCAATTTCAACTTGCGCAACTCGTGGCAAGGACAATTCAGAAACAATCAGGACAATTAACCTGCTAGGTTAATTAAGTTACACACCAAGGTCCTCATTTGCAATTAATTGGCATAGGGTAGCGCCACAAGTCTTTTTGCTGTGTTGCCCTACACCAATTCAAAATGACAGGAATGCAGCATATTTAAAAGATACAGTGCATTCCTGTCCTTTCTGCCTACATGGGCGCCCAATATGGTGCATAGCGGCAACGCAGGCACCCTTGCACCATGGTGCAAGGCAGTGGTTAATTTGTAAAAAAATAAGTGCAGGAGCTCTCGAAAGGAGGTAGCTTACACTAACCCATTTTTTCTTTTACTCTGCATAAAATTGAACCAACTACTAACCATGAAAGTGGGGAGATGATGTGGTGTAATGGTCAGAGCTGCCGACCTCGTAGCTGGAGAACCAGGTTCGAGTCTCAGTGTTGGCTCAACATCATGTGATTCTGGGCAAATCACTTAATCTCCCCGTGCCTACCATATGTGAATGTGTCCTTAACTGCTGATTGTCAACAGCGAAGGTGTTGATGAATAAGTGCTGGTGCTGAGCACCGGAAACCACTGGCTCAAATTAAGCACTGTTGAAAGGGTGCCTACGATGTTGGCAGGATTGGTTTTTTTTTTTGTCGGAAGGGTCATTTCCTGCAGAAAAATAATCCATGGAGGCTTTTTCCTCTTTCTACGTGTGCTGCAGAATGCAGCACACGTAGAAAGAAGAAACAAACTTGGAGAAATAAAGATATTTCTCCTCGTTACACTTCTCCTGGGGAGTTGTACAGTTTTGACACATTCCCAGGTTTACAGATCCTTGTAAATCTGGGAATGTGCCAAAATGCATGTGTGTTGCAAGGGAAAATCCATGCAATGCCATTGGATCGCCCCTTTGATGCAGTATAAGGCAACACAGCGACTTGTCTTACACCATAACTATGAAGCCACGAAAAGCCAGGCAAAGTGGCTTTGCATGGCCTCATAGATATGGGTCTGTACTCTGCATTGCTGGAGTGTCAAAAGTGACGCACTGGTGGTGCAAGGGGCTTGGAAATAAGCCTCCAACTTTCTTTGCAGACTCAAGTCTGTAGAAAAATCTCTCTTCAGTTGCTCAATAGCAAATATTAAAATAAAATTATGCTACAATGAACCAATAAGCCTTGTTGAGCCCCATCAGTGAAGTACAACTTGATCCTGCCCTCAATATAAATAGTGTGGCCCAAAATCCCCAGCTGTGTCCCCTCTACGCAAAAACAGATGCAGGCCTCTTGGGTCCTTTGGCAAAGGGAGCACAGAACCCACATCAAGACATACCAGCCAACACTGGAGCGGATAGTTTCCCAAGAAATTACCAGTCGCTGAGATTATTTCAAGCATTTCAACCATCACTTTTTTCTTATTTCTAAGTGAGACACCCTAAGTGTGAAACCATCTGGGGTTTTTTCTGTTATCATCTGGAGGAGACCCATCCCTGCAGTTTGGGTTGGACTGATCCTATTGGAACCGGCCCATGTATGATTTGCACATGCCTGATCTGTCTGGCGTGGGCAAACTACAATGAGCCGGAATGTGGCACCAGTAATTATCAACTGGTGAGTCAAATTCAAGATTCCATAGATTCAGTTCATTGTTGGTTGTGAGAGAGAGCTCAGCTTAGAGAGGTAAACCCTTCTTGGAAGGCTTTTGCTTGGCTGAAATGGCGGTATCTAGTCAGGATTTTGAATGTGTTATTAGGGGATGTTTGCATGAGTAGTCCTAAGGTTTTGTGTGTGGTGCTAGTAGGGAGTGTGATGATTTTTGATGAGTCTTGAATTGTTGTTGGTACATATCAAACGTATGCTCGTTGTCATTCACTATAGTGTAGCCTTGGTGAACACTGTGTTCAAGTGTCCGAGTGGAGGTATCTGTCGACCAGGTTACCATCTACCATAGGGTTGGATATACTGTGATCATGTTTGAGGAAGGATCTTGCATTTATCACACAGGATTATAATAAGATCATTTTCATTTGAAGTGTGTGTACATGGTCCCTAGTAAAGGAGAGGTGGGGGTTCATTAATCAGTATTAAGGTATTCATGCATACAAACTAGGATCTTCTTCAGGGTTTTCATTAATCTGTATGGCTGGGTTTCTTACTAAATGCTTGCATTGTGAGGAGGACTGGATGGGGGTTCATGGTACTTATGTGTAGCTGGAGTCTGCTTAGTGGTGGCTGGGACCTGGCATAGTGCCTTACCAATAGTGCTTCCAGCCTGCTCTCAAGGACTGGGATGTGACTGCCAGAGCCGTCCTGATGGGGTAACACCTTCGTTTTGCCCCAGTACCAGGTGGGAGGCCAACAGCCTTATAGCTGCTTGTGCAACCACAAGCTAGAACAAATGAACTAAAAGAAACTTCTAGAAGCCACAAGAGCATTCATACTCAGATTCTGCTAGCACTTCCTGCAAAATCAAACTGATCCTGCCACTGCAGGTACTGTTGCTCACTCTTGACGCAGTCCAGTTATGGCTGATTACCTTCTCCCTCCTTCTGTCCAGAAGTACATTTAGATTGTTTTGGGCTCACTAACAGTGGCCTCCTGGGTACCTACAGCAACAGCGCACCTGCTACAAACACTCTCTGCATATATCACAGATTCTTAGTAATGTCCCACATTCATATTCAGACCATAGACAATAGATCTATGCAGCAGGAGCCCAGCCATCTGAACTATCCTACCAGAATAAGGAAGATACAGGTGTCTGGCCAGTGCTTAATTTGAGCCGGTGGTTGCAGGTTAGGCCCACTAGCACTAATTTTTGGAGATCCATACTTATTATTCCTCATCAGACTTTGACCTAGAGCAAGAGACAGAAAAGCCCAAAAAGGGGGAAAGAAGGAGGAAGAGAACGATAGAAAACCAGTAATAAAGGATGAAAGCAGGGATGCAAAAATCCACGTAGGAGTGAGAAAAAGGAGCAGGGAAAGTCTGGTGGTGGATTAAAGAAGCATGAGGTGGAATCCAGACTACGCGGTGTTAGTATTCGACACCCTGGAGTTCGATAGTGCAGGATGCACGATTCTGAGCAAAACTGGTACCTGACACTTATTCCTATACAAATTAACTGTGCTCACTTTTACTATTGGCACAGGCTCGGACATGGGTTTTGCTAGGGATTCTTTCTTTGCTACAGCAGTGACGTATTTATGATATTTCATAGGAAAGCTACTCCTAAGCTAAATAAAAACTCAGCATACACTATGACCAAGAATTTAACCATGAACTTCAAACTCATTACACTTTTCAAAGAGAACACTCATCATTGGTGCCACAGTAAATGATCTACAAGCCCGTGTGAAAATATAAAATAAAATATAAAATACATGTTCGAATCCCAATTGCACCGATCCAGGGCAGGACTCCACAGTTTCCAATACCTCTCTTGAGATCCTAGCAGATGAGGAAATTGAGTCAATGCTGCACCTCACATGAGCTGCCTGACTTTGCCGGGTGAAAGTTTTGGATGAGCTCGCAAATATTTTCTGAAATTATTTTTATAATTTGGTACATTCCTTCTGTTTGTGCATCCCTTTCAGAGGGGAAAGAATAAATATACGCCTGAGCCCCAAACGCGGATCATGTTCACGTTCTCATGAACCTAAAGTGTCAATTTCCCATTCCCAAAGTTATGTGAAAACAAACCGAGGGATTAATTGATGCACCTGTTTGCTATCCGAATCTGAGCTGCGGCCATTTCCCATGTTCTGTGCAGCTATTTTAAGGAGACTCGTGCGCATTGTTCTGGGTAGATGTCCTATGCCATTCGTGTCCCAGTTCTTCCTCGAGAAGCAGAGTGCAGTAAAACATGATTGTGCAAATCTGCTGTAACAAGTTTCCTCATCAGCTCGCACTGTCAATGTCCTTTGCACACTGCTGAAACATTTTTTTACAGTTTTACATAGCGTGAACTTGATTCGAAAGGTATCAGAGCCTTTACATGACCACCAGTTATGTTACAGATGGACACATTCATTTTTGGTAGGCACGGGTCGATTAAGTGATTTGCCTAAAAATCACAGGATGTTGAGCGTCATCAAGAAGTGTGGCTCACTGGTTAGAGGAGGCAGACCTGGAAGCAGAAATCAGCCCGGGACCAGGGTTCAATTCCCGGCTCGGCGGGGTCTTGAGTCCTAAAATGTCCATTGACTCGACAATTCTTGCTCCGGTGCCTACTCGATTCACGGGTTCACACTCTGCGAATCTGGGCAATAGCTTGCTTAATCTCCACAACGGCCCCTCGCGGCAGGATGCCTGGCTTTCACCTTGCGGATACCCTGCCGGGGTTATCTCACAGGGGAATACCAGGAGGGTTCCCTAAGCAAGTGCTTAGAAACCGCTTGGTGATTTTGCGCTATATAAATTCCTGTACATTTACATTGCCGAATCTCCAGCCAGGTTCACCAGATTTAAGATTGACAGCCCCAGGCCATTTGGCAACAATTTAGATTGCTTGAGGATCAACCTCATGCACGAGTATAGTCTCAGCAGCAGCACCAACACATGAAACTAGATGCAATGTTACAAATTATCCACATGACCCATGGAAAGATCAACAGTAAACTGTATACAATGCGGTGATGTGGTAGTAGAAACTGGCCTATTCGATGCATACTCACTTGCTGTCAGATGCACTCACTGGATGAATAAATAGAAAATAATAAAATGCCGTCATCAATTGTGCCAAGACACCACTGTTATCATTTGAGTTGGTTCCACTAAACCGTCAAGCGGGAAATACACGTTAATACTGTCACCAAAGCTATCTTGGACTAAAGCAAGCATGTTAAAATGAGACTTTACATCTTTAATAAATGTTTGCCCCAATCAGTATTTCATTGATGCTGTTTTCAATGTCACCTACGGCACTTAATTTGGGGACTGGGAATTTTAGTTCATCAATAGACTTTGACCCAGAGCAAGAGAGAGATAGGCAGAAAATGGAGGACGAGGGAGGGATAGAAAATAGTGACAAAGAGAGGAACTGTGGATGAAAAAAGAAAAAGAGTGAGATAAAGTGACAGCAAGAGCAGGGTTGTGGAATGTGCAAAAGGAGTAATCAAAACTAGGTAGCATTAACATTTGGAAATCCTGGCATGTGATCCTAAAAATACTTTAGACCCCGTGTTTATACTTTAAACACATTAAACACTGGACCCAGTATTATTTACTGTGGGGGATATTCTCAAGAACGTGTGATAAGTATCGCAAAATTAGCTTAACACAACTTTCAACATCGCAGTCTATCTCGGGAAAATTACGCAGTGCTAACTAAGTATTCACAACACGGCGATACCATGCAATAGTCTCACGATAACGTGTCAAATGACCGCGTTAAAACCAACACGACACCGCAAAAAAAAGCTGCATTGTGGCCAATCGCGATACAAAATCAGCGTAAACCAGCAACAGGCTTGCAAGTCACACGCGTCAGGCGGGAAAAATCACCATAAAAGTAGGAAAAAACAGTCAAACAAATGCCAAACAATAGCAAAGCACAATGGATGTTGCCGGAGCAAGTACGGGCGAGAACCAGAACCCCACAAGCCCCCCAGAGGACCAGCCCGGGACATCGGGGTTAGGGAAGGCCAAGGAGAAGAAGAGTAGTAAGAAGCGCTTCAGTCCGCAAGAAAACAGGATCCTGATAACAGAGGTGGTAGAACACCATCAAGAACTGTTCGTCACCTCCACTGTGTCATTGGCAACAAACATGGACTATGGCAGTCCATCGTGGACAAGGTGAATGCAGTCGGAGTGCTGAAGAGGACAATGGAAGAGGTCAAGAGGAGCTGGAATGATGTCAAGCACAAAACCTAGCTGAAACTCGCCAACAACTGAAAGGCACCAATGCAGACTGGAGGTCGGAGTCCAGCGCCACCGGAGGAGGTGGACGATATGGAGGAAATGGTGTCCACAGTTGTTGGAAATGGCCTTTTTTGCAGGGTTATCCCCAAACTTTTAGCTTCTTCCTCCTCTTTTTTCCTTACTTGTTTGTGTTGGTTTTAGGACTCTGGGCACTTTACCACTGCTAATCAGTCCGTAAGCGCATATGCTCCCTGTGTAAATTGTGTTATGGATTGGTGTTTCCATGATTGGATATTTGATTTACTTGTTAGTCCCTAGTAAAGGGCACTGAGTGTGCCAGGGCCTGTAAATCAAATGCTACTAGTGGGCCTGCAGCACTGATTGTGCCACCCACGTGAGTAGCCCTAAAAAGGTAACTCAGATCTGCCATTGCAGAGTCTGCACACATTTTGTAACTGCCATGTCGACTTGGCCAGTGCACACTTGCCAGTCCCTAACCTTCCCTTTTCATACATGTCATGCACCCCTAAGGAAGGCCCAAGGTACCCCTGTGGGCAGGGTGCAGTATATGTGAAAGGTAGGGCATGCCCTGGTGTGTATGGCATGTCCTGATAGTGAATTACAGCCTATTTAGTTTTTCACTATTGCAAGACTATCTGGTCCCCCTAGGACAGAATACGAAGTTTGTTTATAACAATCTTATAAACATAACTGGACCTGGGAACTAGGTGGGAAAATACAATTTAGTATGCCTGAACTCAGAATCTAACAATGCATCTTTTAGTAAAGTTAATTTTTACATTCTGTGTTTGAAAATACCACTTTTAGGATGTAGGTATTTTCTTGCTCAGTCATCCCGTGTGCCTCTGCTGGAATGTGGATTGCCTGTCTGGATTTTGGATGACAGATGGCTAGGAAGCAAGAGTGGCTCCCGTTAGTCTATGTAGGTCAGGAAAGGGCTGAATAGACCTGGGCTGCGATGGGGGAAGAGGGAGGAGATTTCCTTGCATGTCATAGGGCCTGGTCTGCTTCTGACAATGCTGTCTCCCCCCCTGCTGGGAAATCACACCAGAGAAGGCAGAACTGGTTATGGCTGGGCACAGACACCCTCTGCCTAGAGGATCAAATGATTTTTGGATACACATACTGGGGCCCAGTCCCCTGAACTTTAGAACTCTTTTGGATCAATAAGACTGCCAAGAAGAAGAGCTGGAGAAGCTGTGAGGAGGGACTACCACTTTGCTGTGTGCTTTGCTATGTTGGCCTACAGTGGCTGCTTCTGTAAATACTTTATTGCATGATTTGATAAAACCTTTGCAAAATACAAAAAGTAAAAATATAGCACTTATTAAATTCATTAAAAAGAACACCGGTTCCTACATTTAAAAGCACCCAACCTCCCACCTATAAGAGTTCTCTTGTAGGTGCACTACCCACAGATCCCATAATGATGTTCCCTTAGGGGCAAATGTGATCCTAGTTGAGATAGCTTTTGAGTCCCAGATTTAGCCAACCTATACGCCATTCCCCTTCCAATAGTCCTTGTGTTTTGGTATTTCCGACAGTTTTTCGTGTACCTGGCTGCCCCACAGAGGGAGTTGTTCAGCTATGGCAAGGAGCCAGGGGTCTGCATCTCTGGCCGAGGCAAAGGTATGCGGATCCCCTCCTCTAGTTTTTTTACTGCGCGGTCCATGAACCTCACCAGTGCGCAGTTTAGGTTGATATTCTGGGGATCAAAACAGAACAATACTGCAGCTCTGCACGATCTAACCTCCTTGTTGTCCCAGCCCCTCCATAGAAGAGCCCTTTTTTCCTTCAGGAGGTTAGGGCACAGGCACAGTACATGGATTAAGTCTTCCTTATGATGGTCGCAAAGCTGACACGGTTCCAGGGCGCGGTCTCTTTTCCATTTGGGGAGATGGCAAGTGAATTGGAACACCCCCATTCTTAATTTTAAAAAGTGGAGCTTGGTTCGTGCGCTGAGGGGGAAGGTTAAATAACTCTGAGCTTTCAGCAAATCATGTGTCTTGAGGGTCATCCAACCATGGCTTCTGGCTGCAAGACTTGCCCTGTCTTCTACTGAGGAGAGCTTTTTAACACTTATTTTTGCTAGCCTCTGGAACTCATTTTGGCTTACATGTAGGTCCCACACTTCGCTCAGGCCGAGGGTGTTTAGCCCGCTGGACAAATAGCGGTACCCCACTAGCCATTGTTTTGTATTCAGATGTTGCGCTAGGCTGCCATCCTTTGATGACCTCAGCTTGTGGCAGCTCATTAGAAAAGTCATCATTCTGCACTTTGATTGTTTGCAGATGCCCAGTTCCAGCCTAATTTGTGCCAGTGAAGTGTGTGACGGTAGCTGGAAGATAGTTCTAAAAAATTTGCAATGATTTTGTCTAGTTGGCCACAATCCAGTCCTTTTAGCGCATCGCTTACATATGTTAGAGTTGGAATGACTTTTGCCTGAGCCACCTGAAGTGTTGGAGCAAAGGTTGGGCCAAGTAATTTCTTGTGGATGTAGTTAAATGCGAATGCTAGCGCTGTTCCTTTATTTTTTTGCTCACCCAAATGGCTTTTATATCTTCCGTTGTTGTTGAAAAAAACTCCTAAGTACTTGTAGCAATTGGTTTCTACAATGCTTTCCGAGTTTAAGACCCATGACAGCTTCTTGGATGAACCACCAGGATTTTAGTTTTCTTATTATTTATCTGAAGCCCATTCTTGTTTGAGTATGCGGCAGTTGCGTCCATGAACCTTTGTAGGCCTATCTTTGTGTGGCTTAAGAGGACCACGTCATCGGCGTATAATAGATTTGACAGATGCAGGCTGCCTAATTTGGGTGCATGCGAGTTTAGTGTATTTAGGGCATCCCGGAGATCCCATTAAAATAGGTTAAAAAGTGTGGGGGCCAAGACGTATCCTTGCTTGAGGCCTTGCGTTGTCGAAATTGGTTGTGACAGTCTGGAGCCATCACCAATCTTAATCCTCACCCATGTGTCCTGATGCAAGAGCTGCACAGCTCTCATTAATCCATTTGGAATGTTCAATGGGGAGAGCTTCTGCCACAGCTTTGACCTGTTAACCTTGTCAAACACCGATTTATAGTCTATAAATCCCATGTAAAACGGTCTGGTGCTAGTCTCTGCCTGGTCAATAAAACACGAAAGAGCCATAAGATTGACCTTAGTGCCAGTGTCGCTTGTAAATCCGGTTTAGTTTGGGGGGGATTATTGGGCCGGATTCACAGAACTAACTTAAGACAAAATCCTAAACTTACTACTTATGGTATTCACAGAATGCATTTACTACTTTTGGTATTCACAGAATGCACTTACTACTTTTGGTATTCACAGAATGGACATACTACTTTTGGTATTCACAGAATGGATTTACGACTACTAACTTTATGTCCGCACTCGGGCCGGAGATTCTGGCCCGGAGGCGGAGATTCCGGCCCTTAGGTGGGACTTACGGCCATGGCTAAATCTCCGCCACCGGCCAGAATCCCCACCACCGGGCCGGAAGTCCCACCTACAGGCCGGAATCTCCGCCTCCGGGCCAGAATCTCCGGTCCGAGTGCGGACATAAAGTTAGTAGTCGTAAATCCATTCTGTGAATACCAAAAGTAGTAAGTTTAGGATTTTGTCTTAAGTTAATGCTGTGAATCGGGCCCACAGAGTTCTACAGCTCGCAAAAATGTAGAGCTCTAACAAAAGGTGAAAATTCTGGGGCAAGCACAAAAGGTGGATTTCATACAGTGACAATCCAGTGATATCATAGTTATTATGAAAATGGATGTCAAAAGTAGCAGGTCCAACTCATTTATTGTGTAAAGCATATATTAAAGGCAATAGACCTTTAACTGTGGATTGTTACTACACCTTGATAAAATTCATTGACAGGTATGTTGTTACATTGAATATCACAAATGACTTTGTAAGAAAGGGTTTTGGTGCTGGTCACCGCCTGTGCCTAATTTGTAAAATAATAAGTGCCAGGGCCTTGACCACGAGGCCACTGCAGCTTGCACCACCCATTGTCCTTGCCATTGCTGCCAATGACGGTACCAAAACAACTACTAACCATCTCTCTCGCCTGCAAGTGTGACAGTTCAGCTTATTCCAGGTCCCCAAAGCTACAGGAATGGCTGGGGGTGAAGGTATTAGTGATTTTAATGCACATTGTATTCATAAACAACAGCTGTTCTGCTCATCTCTAAATTAGATGAGCAGCACCACTATGTGGCAGACTGTGATAAGTGAGGTGTTGACAATTTAGTGCCGAAGCCGACTTTGGAAACCAATTAAGTGCTGGTGCCAAGCACCGGAAACCACTGGCTCAAATTAAGCACTGCAGCCCTCACTTACCCCCTTTTGACAAGCCCTGGGGGTAGGATATGCATACATGCCAACCCTCGCAATTCAGGTGGGAGACTACTGATTTCAAGGCTAGTCTCCCTCCTCCTTATTCCTGCATACAGAAATCAGATTTGGATTGCCGAATCATGATCTGCTGGAAACAAAGCAAAAGTGAAATGTTGATGCCTGTCACGCACTCTCCCATCTTCCATTCCAAGAAATACCTCTGACATCAAAAGTTAACGCTTTGTAATTAATTCTTGGAGGGGAAGATTAGAGCGTGTGACAGGCCTCAACATTTTATTGTTGGCACTTTTTCATAGCTAATACAAAAACAGAGTTTAGAACTCTGTTTTTGTTTGTGCTATGTTGTTAAACTGCCAATAATGACATACCAAGAGATCCGATTCAGGCAGATTGCCTTCTATTTCAATATAAGTTGATGAGGATAATACATTGTCCCAACTATTTTTTTAAATCTCCCACTTGCAGCTCTAAAATATTGGCATGTAGGGAAGATATGTTAATTTCTGCCAGACCCCCTTACAAGGGCTGACAGAGACACATGTAGTGGCCTACCATACTTGTTTAATCAAATAAATGCATAAATACACATATCGTGAGGAGCCTTTGGGTCAGCCGTATTCTGATATTTGTCTATTTGAGTGTCAATCACATTCTGCTGCAGTTTATGACAGCATACAGCATGGGGAAAAAGGGGAAAGGGTCAGCCCACTTCAGCCATTGACTCTTTTGTCCTGTGAGGAACAGCGTTTACCCAGATCACATGTACACATTTATCAGTAAATAAGCACTCTTCAGTGGCAGGGCGGATGGGCTAGTCTCTTTGGGGCAGATCTAGAAGGAAGTGCCGCAGCGTGGCACCGCAAGCCCTTTGGCTGCGCCACGCTGCGGCACTTCCGAAGCACAGGGATGTGACATATCTACAAGAATATGTTGTATCTCTGTGCGATCCCGTGCGCTAGCACCCAAACTGCAGCTATGCTCTGGTGCAGGCACTCTTGCACCATGGTGCAAGGATGCCTGCGTCGCCCTTGCTGCACAAAAACAATCAGTACAGGCACTTTCCTCGTTTAATGTAGGCTGTAGAATGCAGTTCGCATTGAAAGACGAAAAACAAGGAGAAATAAAAACATTTCTCCTCGTTGCACCTCGCTACGCCACCTCTAGGGTGGCGTAGCATTTAGACGCATCTTTAGATTAACGATTTCTCGTAAATCTGGAGATGTGTCTTGTTCCATGGGTGTTGCGTGGGAACACCCACAGAAACACCCATGGAACGCTCCTTCAACGCAAATTGCTGCATGTGAAGGGGCCGTATTTAAAAGGAGAGGAAAAGTCACGCAGGGTGACTTTTCCTGTCCTTGTAAATACGGAGGAGCCCCCTGCGCCACCAGCACGTCACGAAACGTGACGTACTGGTGGCACCGGGGGCTTGTAAATCTGCCCCCAGGTTCTCAAATTTCCCGTGTCATAAGTCCCCTTTTATGTATTTCCTTTCCCCTTTTGTGTTTTTTT
The DNA here is from genome assembly GCF_964261635.1 of Lissotriton helveticus. Taxonomy (NCBI): domain Eukaryota; kingdom Metazoa; phylum Chordata; class Amphibia; order Caudata; family Salamandridae; genus Lissotriton; species Lissotriton helveticus. The sequence goes on along the minus strand of NC_136059.1, from coordinate 1,169,656,860 downwards.
AAAAATTCTTATAGTGACCTGTAGATCCTCAGACAGTGCTACCAGGCTTCTTGCTTGCTGCTCATTTCAGCTGCAGCGCGCTGCATACCGCACGCCCCCTGCTTCTGAATCCAGTGGTCCATAGGTTATCACTATTTTACCATTCCAAAATGTCCACCACATTTAAAAGTGCTATGTCATCCTTTCTAGATTGTTACACCAGTGGTACACTGTGCACACTACCTTTCAGAGATGGCTTCCAACTGCAATGTTTACTAAGCAACCATCTTGTAATTGTATTGTGCTTCACGTATCACTGTTTTACAGCTCAAACAAAGGCAGCAAATTGCTACTTATTGTGGCCACCATGTTGGTACCTGAAAACAATGAAAACAATGATTTACTGTACAATAGGATTGCAACATAACCGTTTGCTGCTGTGTATAATTTTGTTATTTATTGCAAACTCATGCCTATCAGATATAGACGGCAGCATGTATTCTGTTTTCTTCTTCCTCTTATTTCATTTTACACATGCTTTTCAGTTTGTGTTTTATTGTGGATATGTAAGTTATGTAATGCAAGAATGAGTCAGTGGGTAAATTAACTGATGCTTGAGTTCATGCTTAAGTGGCAGAGCGCATGTAGGATTACTTATTGGAATTGCCAATGCTTGTTATAAAACCAAACAATATATGCTGTATATTTGTATATTTGTATTGTTTATTTGTATTTTATTTTTTGCACTGGTCCAATTTTTATCCAAAATAAACAATTTTGATTGATTACTACCACCTGAATAGCAGAACTTTGCAGATGGTTTTGATTGCATTTAATACGTTTATTACCTCATCCTATGAGTGCTGGTGATTCCTCATGGAAGCACGTATTATTGTCTGATTTTTAAAACTGCTAGTTAGAAGGTTTAGAGAACGGGTTCATTTGACCCTACATGTCCAGGGCTGAGATGTCCATATTCTTTCTTGCCAAAAGTGAAGCCACACAATTGTGAGTTTTTTTTATACTATCAACAGTTAAATGGTATCAGTTTGAAAAATAGAAAAATATATATATTTTATCCTTGTTTTAAAAAACCATGAGCAATTCAAAGAAGACAAAAGAACTTTGAGTGGAATGTACAACTTCCAAACTTCAAAATGTATTTGCTACTAAAATCCTTTGGTCATACCTTTTGCTCTATGCAATGCTCCATCCTTATCTAGTCTTCCATGAAATATTGTCTTGATTAAGGAAAAGTAATCTGTACGAAAATATTGGAAAATGTTAAAATCATCAGCAGTCACCATCCTCTTATGTCATATTCTTTCACTCTAGGGTGAAACATATCATACTGAGATTCAGGTAATTTAAATTTGCCAACACCAAAAAAACTATGATGAAACAACAAAAATGTGTATGCTTGGCCTTCTTCTATTAAACATATTTAGGAGTTCTCCCCTATTTGACCAGTAACTCAACTGTTAAGCATTAAGATATTTATAAGTGTCAATAGAGGTGGGGGTGGATCCATCTGCCATGCTCTGAGGATGCGGGCGATGGAGCTCATCACCTCCTGCATTCTCCCCTTATTTGTCTAGCGGCCATTGCCTCCCTGCTTCAATGGGGGAGGCTCCCCGATGCATCTGGGACCTCGCGGGAGAACCTGCAGTTGTCCATGAGTGCAGGAAAGATATGAAGCTACCGCACTCTCCCTGTGCCAACATCCAGTGCTGAGGCCACTTCAATTTTGCCCGCAAATGCAGTGGTGAAACTTTAAGGCGTGCAATTTCTTTGCAGGGGCCGTGGACCTGAATGTCCTCTGTGACTCCCCTTTGGGACCTGCCACGATTGGCACAAGGGAGTCTTCTGTGCTTGGCCCTGGGACATGATCGAGCTTGCTGTCCCACCAGGTTCACGGAGGCCACCTTAGAGTACACATGCCGCTGCAGCACTGTGCTTTGCGGGACTGGTGACCCATCATTGTTTTTGCTGTTGGGGCGCGGACTAGTCAACCCCCCACTCTATCGACCCAAGAGCCCTTGAGCTCCAGAGTTTGTTGCTGGCTCCTCCCTCTTTGACTGTAGAGGTGAGTTGGGTTAGGAGCATCAAAGCCCTATGCTGCCATTTTTTGGCATTGACATTGTTGCAGAGACTTTCGTGTGTAACTCTCCTGGGGTTAGGAGGCCTCTCATTCCTCTCATTGTTGGGACTCACTGGAGGTGTGGGAGTAGCATGTGCTCTCACAGGATGCCCCCTTCACTACGTTGCTACTGGTCCTGTATCCTGACCTTCTTTGTTAAGTGTCTCTTCTACTCCATTCGGGAGTCCTGGTCTCCTGTTGATTTGCCTTCCTTTGTGCCACTGCTGGCCTATCTTGTGGCTCTGCTTCTGGCAATCCCTGGGGACCTCCCGCCCTCTCTTGGTGCCATTAAGGGCCGCACCCTACACTCTGAGATCGACACAGCTAAGAACGCCCCACTGCAAGGGATCAAGCAGGGGGCTGGTGGCGGAGACACAGTATACATAGACAACATGTTTGATTAACTTCTAGCCCCCATTGAAGATTCTCGGGAATGGCTGGAGGACAAAAGTGACCACCTTTCTGTTGAGCTGGGTCTTATCCGTGAGGATTGGCGAACGATCTCTCACAAGGTCTCTACTATGGAGACCTGGCTGCAGACCCTGACATCAATGGTTCAGGTGGTAGATCATCACATCTCTTGAGGCACAGATTTGGCACCTGGCAGCTCGCTTAGATGACCAGGAAGTACAGGCCAGGTGTAATAAAGTCCACATTGTGGGGTTACCTGAGCATGCTGAGGGGGACTCACTGTTGGCTTTTCTTGAGACCTGGCTCTAAGAGGTTGTGGCCCCCAAGGGTCTCCAACTTCTGTACCTTGGAACGCGAGCACATGGTGCAGGCAAGTAAACCTTGTCCTGGGGCCCCATCGCATCCTGTAGTGGCCTGCTCTATAGATACAGGGGCCGGATCACATTCTGCAGCTGGCCCGTGCATACGGCCCACTTGTGGTGGACAATGCCAAGGTGTCTTGTACCCCTACTTTACCATCCACGTTCAAACGCAGAGGGTATCTGTTGGACCTGGCCCTTTTTGGCAGGTTCACCCCGAAACTTTTTGCTTTTTCCTAGCCTGTTTCTGGAACCTGGTGTTGGTGATTTTAGGCCGCTGCGCACTTTTTCACTGTGATACAGTGTAAAGTGCGTGAGCTCTGTGTATGTGTGGGGGGTGACCTGTCCTCCCATAGGAATGAATGGGGAATATGTATGCCCATGGTAGTTCCTGATGTGTGGGGAGTGCAGGGTCGAGTTTGATATGTGCGAACTCGTGAGATTGAATGCTGCGTAATGGTGTATGCGGCATGATTGTGTCTAGTCTAGCAGTGCCACTTTTAGAAGTTGGCATATTTGTGTAATTTGTGCCTGGCGTGTGATTGGCTGGTGAGCCTGGCCCAGGAGTGCCTGGGCCTGTTTGTGGATTGACTGTCTGGCCTGAGTGTGACAGGGGCTGCAGAGCCCCCAGGGGATTGTCTGAGTCAGCCCGTGGATGAAAGGCAGCATCTGCTGCCAGGGAAGTGGGAGGAGATCACACCTGATAGTGACAGGGCTGTGCCTGCCTGACCACAAAGCTGGCTCCACCCCCCTGCTGGGCGACTGTCACCTCTGTCCCTGATACTGAGGGGAAGAAGGAAGCCAGGAAACCCCCAGTGCCTCAGCTACACCCAGAACTGGTTTAGACCGGGCTCAGGGTCCACTTGCACAAAGACTTCAAAGGACTTCAAAGACTTTTTGGGGTATAAGAGAAGGACCCCTGACTACAGAAAATCAGATTCTACAATCAAGAGGAACCTCTGCTGGAAGAAGGACTGCTGGAGAACTGAAGGAAGATTGCCTTGCTGTGTGCTCTAAGGGCTGACCTGTTCTGCTGTTGCAACTGAAAGCTGAGGAGGAGAAAGGGACTTTGCTGTGTGCCGTGACCCTACCTGCTTGAAACTGCCAAGACTTTGCTGTGTGCTGTGTCTGCAACTTGAATCTCCAAGGGCCTGAGAAGAGCTGGTCCCCTGTCTGCAACCCAGGGAAATAAAGGTTGCCCAAGGACTACAAAACTCTGCTGTGCCCCCTGAAGCTGCTGTGTGGTAAAGAAATCGTGAAACACTGTTGTTTGGCTGTGTAGCGCACTGGCTGCTCTCTAATCTGAGTGAGGGCCCCGCGCTGACCCAGCCTGCCGTGTGGCCGAGATCGACGTGTTCATCGACACGTGTGGGGTGAAGATCTGAGGTTTGTGGGCCTTCCCAGTGCAAGACGCACTGAAAACAACTGTGTGCCGCTTCACCGCCGCTGCAGGGGCCAGGAATATCCCTAGCAGTGACCGTTCGTGAACGGGAGCTGCAGCGGCGAAGATCGGAGCCGCCGCGCTCCCATTGGCTGAAGGAGCCGAGCCCCCTCACTAACGCCGCGACAGGATAGGCCCGTGCGCCGCAGCGTCATCAAGATTGCCGCGCCGTGATTGGCTGAGGAGCGGAGCATCATCGCCAATCTGTCCCGGGAGCCGCACTGCCATTGGCTGACTCCCGGGTGTGAAAGGAGGCTCGACCCGAGCTGCGCGATCCCCGCCGGACCCGTGGAAGAGTGACCCGACCTCGCCGTGGGAGTTCGCGAAGTGCCCCAGCCCCCGGCCTGCCGTCTCTGCTCCCCGCCGCTCCCGAAGGACTGAGAGCGGGCGGAGAGGTTGCTGAGACCGGCCGGGCCTGAGCGCGAGTGAGCGCTGATAGGCGAGGTGCGCCTGAGGAAGCACCGAACGAGGGAAAAGGAGTCCCCCAGCATTCCGGTGAGGCGCGCTTGTAGCGCGAAGGGCCTCTGGCGTTAGGGGCTGATTCTTTTGGCCAATTTAACAGCTGGCATTGTTTTTACTGCTCGTTTTTCGAGCTAATATAAAGTAACTCAATATTACTCATTTTTAATATTGAAGGACAAGAGACTGGAGACTGCTTTGATTAAAGAATTTCCTATTTACCAGTGCAACCACTAAGATTATGTGCAACATTTACCTGAAGTAATTAACGTATATTGATGATTCTTACTGCTGAAATTAGATAAAGATATATAAATTTTTATAAAATATACTTACCTGTGTGGTCTCAGTTTGTGGTGGATTGGGGATTATTGTTGTGTTGAGTGCAATTATTATACACATTGCCTTGGGGATAAGCCTGCCTGCTCGCGCCAAGCTACCTAGAGGGAGAGCGGAGGTTATCTACTGTGTGTATTCCTTCACCCTGACTAGAAGCAAGGGTCCCTACTTGGTCTAAGATACTTACCTCTGCCAATTAGAGACCCCCAGATCTAACATTTGTTGGACAGCGGTGCGGATCTTGAACTAATAGTTGCACTTGACCTACAGTGATTTCTTGTACATCACTAGTCTAGCAGAACAGGTTGCACAAGATTGTTTTTTCCTCAAGAGTGTCATTTTCAGATGGTGTATCTGCGCTTTATGTTTAGTGGCAGATGAGAGAAAATGACAGGGCGGGATGCCAGTAGAGGGGGAGGTTCCCATAGATTAGAAATCCCTTGCTGGGTCCAGTGTCCAATCCCTGTTCCTGTGTGGGTAGATGGAAGAGAGGGAGTGTGGAGGAGAAATGGCTTGCTTGGGAGGGTGGTTATCCCCTGAGTGTAGTGTGTGTGTTTCTGAATTCCCCAGTATGGTAGGATCCAGTGGTGGCAGCTTAAATGTGTCCAGTGCGTGAAGTCCCATTCCCAGTTCCCAGAGTATGGTGCCTGGTGCTCAGTAAGAGGGTGACAGGTTGAGAGTCAGGGGCAGTGAGGAACTGTCTCACCAGTCTGGAGGGGGAGTGTGTGGATGAGTGGTGTCTTTAACTGGAGGAGTTGGTGTGAGGTTTTTTTAAGGAGCTTGCACGTGAGGTGTACCTCTGGTGGTGTGCAGGAGGTCCTGCAGAGGCATTGGACAAGAAGGTGGATGTCTGGCGGTGTGCTAGATGTCTTGCAGAGACATTGGGGAGTGATTCTAAAAGTAGTGGCTTGTGTATCTGATGATCCTGTGTAGGTGAAGAGGTTCATGTGTAGCCCAGCTAGGTCCCAGTAGGATGGTAGGGGTGTAGGGGCTCATGTCCTGTCTCAGTGGAGGCGGAGTGAGTGTGGGACGGTGTGTCCCATGTTGGCCCGAAAACCCTGTCTCAGGGCCTGCATGGTTCCCTAGGGGAGCGCCAGGTCAGGGGCCTAGGCTGTATTTACAGGTCATTTGAGGAGGATCTTCCTGTGTCTAGAGGACGGGGAGTGTCTGTAACCAGAACTCCGGCGGTCCTGGTGTTGGGCTGTACCGCTCCTAAGTGTAGGATGCAGAAGTCCTGGTTCGCTGGGCATTTGACCGTCCAGAGTGTTTGACCATTTTTTGGGACCTCTGGAGGTCGTTCCCCGAGGAGGGGGGAGGCCAGGTTCAGGTTCAGCCTGACCTGGAGGGAAGGGCATCTGTAATCAGTGTCCTGACCTGGTGTTTGGCTTCTAGGGGTACCGCTCCAAGGTGGGAGGGTGCAGAACTCTGGAAGGGGGTGCAGAGGGACGGTGTCCTTACTTCTGACCCCAGAGCAACCTGAGGGTTTAGATCCTAGGTTGGGAGATTAGGAAGCTTCCAGGTCAAGAGGAATCTCTACCAAAGTGGATCAGCTGAAGAGATTGAGGGGGCTGCCCTTGCTGTGTGTTCTGGGGCCCACCTGCAGTTTGTTGTTTCCACTAAGGTAGAGGAAAGGGGGCTTTGCTGTGTGCTGTGTCCCCCCACCTGCTTGAAGAGGGACTGTGCTGTGTGCTTTGTACCTCAGAAGTGAAATAGTTTCCAGGTGGTAGACCAGTGATGGAGTGAGGTCCTGATCTGGTAGGAGAGTTGTGTTCTGGTGAGAGCTTCCCTGTGAGGGTGCGGGAACCCAGAAGTAGAGGTAGGGTGGGGCATTCTTGCCCGTGACCTTTGGTCAGCCTGAGGGTGTGGTCCCTGGGTTGATGGATCAGTGGTAGTTGTAGCTACACAGAGAGAGAGTGGAGAATGGCTATTGTGTGCCAGGGGTTACTGCCCCCCACTCTGAAGTTTGGACAGGACCTGTGAGATTTGGATGGCCTAGGGCCTGGTCCTGGCTGTGGATGACTAGTGTGTACCAGTGGGGTATCCTAGTTGTGCCAGAGAGCTTTTGTTGAGGGAAATCTATGTGGGTTCAGAGTGGCGACAAACCGGAGGGTGTCCCTGCCGTGCGGGCCCGTGTCCGTGTTTTGTCGCCCAAAGCAAGGAAGCCCATCAGTGGAGTGATTGGTCTACCCTGCGTTTTGGCTGGAAGGGGGTTGTGTTGGACCTGGCCCTTTTTGGCAGGTTCACCCCAAAAACTTTTTGCTTTTTCCTAGCCTGTTTCTGGAACCTGGTGTTGGTGATTTTAGGCCTCTGCGCACTTTTTCACTGTGGTACAGTGTAAAGTGCGTGAGCTCTCTGTGTATGTGTGGTGAGTGACCTGCCCTCCCATAGGAATGAATGGGGAATATGTATGCCCATGGTAGCGCCTGATGTGTGGGGAGTGCAGGGTCAAGTTTGATATGTGCGAACTCGTGAGATTGAATGCTGCGTAATGGTGTATGCGGCATGATTGTGTCTAGTCTAGAAGTGCCACTTTTAGAAGTTGGCATATTTGTGTAACTTGTGCCTGGCGTGTGATTGGCTGGTGAGCCTGGCCCAGGAGTGCCTGAGCCTGTTTGTGGATTGACTGTCTGGCCTGAGTGTGACAGGGGCTGCAGAGCCCCCAGGGGATTGTCTGAGTCAGCCCGTGGATGAAAGGCAGCATCTGCTGCCAGGGAAGTGGGAGGAGATCACACCTGATAGTGACAGGGCTGTGCCTGCCTGACCACAAAGCTGGCTCCACCCCCCTGCTGGGCGACTGTCACCTCTGTCCCTGATACTGAGGGGAAGGAGGAAGCCAGGAAACCCCCAGTGCCTCAGCTACACCCAGAACTGGTTTAGACCGGGCTCAGGGCCCACTTGCACAAAGACTTCAAAGGACTTCAAAGACTTTTTGGGGTATAAGAGAAGGACCCCTGACTACAGAAAATCAGATTCTACAATCAAGAGGAACCTCTGCTGGAAGAAGGACTGCTGGAGAACTGAAGGAAGATTGCCTTGCTGTGTGCTCTAAGGGCTGACCTGTTCTGCTGTTGCAACTGAAAGCTGAGGAGGAGAAAGGGACTTTGCTGTGTGCTGTGACCCTACCTGCTTGAAACTGCCAAGACTTTGCTGTGTGCTGTGTCTGCAACTTGAATCTCCAAGGGCCTGAGAAGAGCTGGTCCCCTGTCTGCAACCCAGGGACATAAAGGTTGCCCAAGGACTACAAAACTCTGCTGTGCCCCCTGAAGCTGCTGTGTGGTAAAGAAATCGTGAAACACTGTTTGGCTGTGTAGCGCACTGGCTGCTCTCTAATCTGAGTGAGGGCGCCGCGCTGACCCAGCCTGCCGTGTGGCCGAGATCGACGTGTTCATCGACACGTGTGGGGTGAAGATCTGAGGTTTGTGGGCCTTCCCAGTGCAAGACGCACTGAAAACAACTGTGTGCCGCTTCACCGCCGCTGCCCGGGGCCAGGAATATCCCTAGAAGTGACCGTTTGTGAACGGGAGCTGCAGCGGCGAAGATCGGAGCCGCCGCGCTCCCATTGGCTGAAGGAGCCGAGCCCCCTCACTAACGCCGCGACGGAATAGGCCCGTGCGCCGCAGCGTCATCAAGATTGCTGCGCCGTGATTGGCTGAGGAGCGGAGCATCATCGCCGATCTGTCCTGGGAGCCGCACTGCCATTGGCTGACTCCCGGGTGTGGAAGGAGGCTCGACCCGAACGCCGCGACCGGATTGGTTCCCGGCCTCGGGGAGTGCTGCGCGATCCCCGCCGGACCCGTGGAAGAGTGACCCGACCTCGCCGTGGGAGTTCGCGAAGTGCCCCAGCCCCCGGCCTGCTGTCTCTGCTCCCCGCCGCTCCCGAAGGACTGAGAGCGGGCGGAGAGGTTGCTGAGACCGGCCGGGCCTGAGCGCAAGTGAGCGCTGATAGGCGAGGTGCGCCTGAGGCCTGAGGAAGCGCCGAACGAGGGAAAAGGAGTCCCCCCAGCATTCCGGTGAGGCGCGCTTGTAGCGCGAAGGGCCCCTGGCGTTAGGGGCTGATTCTTTTGGCCAATTTAACAGCTGGCGTTTTTACTGCTCGTTTTTCGAGCTAATATAAAGTAACTCAATATTACTCGTTTTTAATATTGAAGGACAAGAGACTTGAGACTGCTTTGATTAAAGAACTTCCTATTTACCAGTGCAACCACTAAGATTAAGTGCAACATTTACCTGAAGAAGTAATTAGCGTATATTGATGATTCTTACTGCTGAAACTAGATAAAGATATATATATTTTTATAAAATATACTTACCTGTGTGGTCTCAGTTTGTGGTGGATTGGGGATTATTGTTGTGTTGAGTGCAATTATTATACACAGTGGCTTGGGGACAAGCCTGCCTGCTCGCGCCAGGCTACCTAGAGGGAGAGCGGAGGTTATCTACTGTGTGTATTCCTTCACCCTGACTAGAAGCAAGGGTCCCTACTTGGTCTAAGGTACTTACCTCTGCCAATTAGAGACCCCCAGATCTAACAGTATCCTTCATGGCGGTGAAGAAGCTGCATGACATAGGACAGGTTTATGTCTTGCTCTTCCCTACTCGCCTGCGGTTCCAGTCTGAGGACAAAGTGCATTTATTTACAGATACATCGGCAGCATGGGACTGGATTGAACTCTATGTCACGAGCACGGTGTGACTTGAGACATCTGGGCCTAACTAGTCTTTGCAGCCCAAGCACCAACGTTCTCGGCCGCGATGGGCGACATGCCCTTCTAAGAGGCAGGTGGAACTGGAACAGTCGAGGGTGGTTGAGGTTGCTGCCACTCTGGGATCTGGCAGGGCCAGCTCTTCGCTACTTCTTAATCTGCCTATTTGCTGGTGCTCTTAATTGGATCAGACCAGGGGTCCCTCTTGGCTTGCACAGAGTGGTTACAGATCCTGAGGGACGATATGTCCTAGTTTTGGGAATTCTGAATGGTAGGGATGTCACCCTCTTAAATATTTACCCGCCAAACGTGGATCAGTCACCATTCCTCACCAGCTTGGCGCCCCTGCTTTCAATTATAGTCCCCTATTGGAGATTGGAGGGGGGGCCATTTGGAGCAGGAGAAGTCGGGCAGAAAGCTGGAATGGCTTTTACAGGGGTGGTAACTCTTTAATTTAGTTACCTGGTCCCTCTGGTTGTGATGTCTTCACACAGGAGATCAATGAGATGTTCTTGCAGCACTATCGTAAACTGTCCTCCTAGGGTGTGGTGAGTAGTGAGGGGGGAAATGCTGAACTATATTGTGGATGCTTCTCTGGTGTCTGAGTCGGGGTGGCAGATCACCTGGGTGTAAATATCACTAAACAGGACGTACGGGGAGCAATTAAGGAAATGGAAAGGAGTAAGGTGCCTTGCCTACCTGGGTTTCCAATAGAATTTTGCATGGCTTTTGCAACAAGCCTTGTTTCTAGACTAGTGGCACTTTTTAACGGTTCCCGGCAGCATGGTCAGTTTCCACCCTCGCTGTGAAAGGCCACTATAGTGTCACGCCCTAAGAAGAATAAGGACCCTCTTCTTGATTCTTACTGCCCCCCAACTATGCTCAATGCAGATTCTAAGAACTTGAGTTAAGACACGTTTATTGTTGTCGTAGAGGATACGTTGTGAACGTGCGTTGATTTATTTGCCAGGACGTACTTACTTTGGCTGCTGGGAGAAACACCGATCTGGGGCCATTGCTGCATTGCGTGACTGCGACGACCACAGTGCTTTGCGGCTGCGTGACCTGCCGCACCTGTGCTCTCTTCCCGCCTCCTCCCACTGGTGCTTACTAAACGACTCGCGGCCCCCGCTCAGCGGGAACCACTCGCAGTTGGGACTTAGCGCCAGCTGAAACCCTTGCTTCTTTCCCTCCAGGACGTACTTACTTTGGCTGCTGGGAGAAACGCCGATCTGGGGGCATTGCTGCATCGCGGGACTGCGACGACCACAGTGCTTTGCGGCTGAGTGACCTGTCGCACCTGTGCTCTCTTCCCGGCCTCCTCCTATCAAAGCACTCAGTCATCCGCGCACGTGGAATGCGCGTGGGCGGGCGCCAGGCGATGCCCGGGCGAAGGGCGGGCCCGTTCTAGCCCGTTACAGACCGTGCAGGACCGGACTGGGCCTACCCCCTTGGCCCTGATCTGTACGAGGATACCTATTTGATCCGGCACCGAGGACTGGTGTGACTACGAACTATGGCGGGTCGAGAGACAAGGAGTAAGGCCACTGCTTCAAGTGCTATGATTGCAGGTACATTGGACAGTTTTCTGATTAGAGCGAACTCTGTTCTTTCTAATGAGCTAGCTGTGGTTGAGAATCGTCTTTCCCAAGGCATTGACAGTCTCAGGAGATCTCCTTTAGGTCTAATAGCCAGTGCTAAAATGCCAGAAAGGGAGGGGGGACCTCCCACAGCCCTACTGGACAGCATTGATCAGACTATTATGGCTGTCCTGCAAGATCTTGGGAACAGCCCAGGAGTGGCCAGGGCACCTTTACCCACTACCCCTGAGTGGTAGTACTATCACCTATTGTTGCTACTACTAACACGGGGATACTAGTGGGCGAGCTGGATCCTGCATGTAGACACAGAGAGCGAGGGAAGGGGCTGTCCCAAAGAGGAAACGCAGTGCCCAGGTGAGGGGCGGGAAAAAGGCAAAACTTGATAAGGGACCTGCGGTAAACCACCTCACGGACCAAGCCGAAAACAGGGAAGCCCCCCCTTAATTACTGTTGACACAAATGTACTCCCCCAGGACCCTGTGATAACTCAGCCCACTGTATTTAGATTTGGGGACACGGCGCAGGCAGGGACAGATAACCTGATCCTTGCCATGGGCTCTACCCTGAAATCTTTGCTTAATCCTCTAGTGGATAGATTAAATTCTATTGAGCACAGACTCCTAACTATTGAACTGGCCACCGGGGAGATGATGAACCATCTTAAATCAGTCCCAACCGTGCAGCAGGGCCATGATGTTGGTGGTGGGGGGGGTACCTCTAGTTTCCGTGCCTGTCCCTACCACAAACCCGGCCCCAGCAATCAATCCCGTGATGGCCCAGGTGCCACCAGGTGCGCCCAGCGCTAACCCCCCTAGAAGTACTGGCATGGGTCGCGAGAAGGCAGAGCGCCCCAATGCAGATGGGGGCTGTGTAAGATGGAGTAAGGTAGTTAACCTACCCCCGGAAGCGGCTCCTTTAGTAGTCGTACTAACTGGCGTCCCTGAGCTCAGTGGCTCTACCCCAGAATCATTCTCATCCCTAAAAAATAAGGTGGTCAGCTGGTTGAACATTTATAGACCGGCCCCACCACATCAGGCAACCGAAATTGTTATGGTCAGAAGGGTTCCATGGGTGGGTCCAACAACCAAACACATAAAGGGGGACTGTGTCCTGGTCAATTTTAGGAACACGGGTATAGTCTCACACATTTGTAATTGGGCGGGTGACACAGCCGGTACTATAATCCAGACCCGCCCATTGTCCTTCTTTTACCCACCCCCAAGCAATCCAGTTCCTGGGTGCTGCGAAGAAGGGTGGACAAGGGTGGGTGCTAGGAGTTTCATTGGAAGGCCTAGGCATAATCCCTATACTACCCCCATGTACACCAACTACCTCCACGTCAACAGGTTCAGCTCTCTGGACCAGGTTGATTGACTCAAAACTGAAAAAAGATCGGGCGGACGAGATGGTTTAGCAAGTTACACAAACCTACAGCCCATCCTGGCAGAAGGGAGTGGGTTGAACACTGTTCTGGGGGAATTGCAGGTGGAATCGGGCGGGCTTGCGTATGTACCACCTGAAAGGGGGGATGGTATCCCTAATACAGCGCTTATGCAAAATGGGGTGAGGGACCACCCTATGCCAACCACTCAGGTAATTGCTGGTAAAACATCTCTTAAAATCTTGCCATGGAACATTGCAGGGCTACACAATAAATTGGCTTGTCCAGAGTGGGGTACCTTCATTGACTCAAATGATGTCTGTTTCTTCAAGGAAACTTGGGCAAGAGGAGCAACTCAGGAGCGGTTTTGCGTCCTTCTCTATACCCGCAAAGTGGGGGGGAAAGGGAAGGCCATCGGGGGGGGCTAACAATCTGGGTGAAAACTCATCTGGGGTGTAGTGCCAGGATTTTGGAGACCACATCGGAGGATGTACAAAGCATCCTACTGGCATGGCCTGACGCCTCCAAACTCGTTCTGGTCAATGTTTACCAGACCAGTCAGCCTAACGCCGGAGTCTAAAACCATCAAGGAACTCTCCGCGTTCCTAACTAGGATTCCCCAGAGGGACACCCTAGTGATAGGTGGTGACCTTAACTCCCATTTTGAGCCATTGATTGATCTGATGGATGGTGCTATTTCAGAAGAGGACAATTATTGGAAAATACCCCCGGTGGTGGGTCCTCCGCCTAACTCATGGGCACCGTTGGCAGTACAAATTCTAGCCTTGACCCTAAACCACTCAATAAGGGCATGCAATGGCCGTGCAGTTTCGGACACACCCGCAAACTATACCTATAATAAACCGGGCCAAGAGGCTCGATTGGACTACATATTCGTCGAGGCCTGCGCTTGGCACAAAGTCATTAATTTTAAGGTGGAAGCCAGGGCCGAAAGTGACCACAATCCTCTGATCCTAGATTTCCTCTCCCCTGGTAGCTCTAAAGATAGTCCCAAGGGAAGGAGTGGATCAGACAATCGGGCACTACTGTGAACGAACAAAGTCCACCCAAATGAATTTAGAAGGTGGCTCTAAGAGAGTCCATTCTTTTTACAGTGCAACCAGGAGCTCACCACGGGGTGACAGAGAGGTCACAGAAGGAGAAGAAGAACACACATATCAATATACAAAAATCTTTATTTCATTTTTTCATCTTTCTCCTCCTATAGTCTTATTTAGTTTATACATTTTGTGTTCGACACATCAAAGAGAATCATATAGAATAAAAATCACAATGACAAAACATCAATAAATATACATCAAAACATATCCCCACACCAGACTCTCAAACACATACTCAGGCTCATTCAATCACACACACACACACACAAGTATACACGTTTCTCGAAACCATCCTCAAGATGATATGAGGGGTGGGAAGAAAACACTGTGGGATCTCCGTGGTACGGGGCCAAGAGATTCCAGATAAATTAACACAGAATCCCACGTTCCAGTGACGCCGACGCGCGTTTCAGTGCAAGGCCCAGATCAACGGGCGCACCTTCATCAAGGCTCTCACGTCAGGTGGGGGAATGACAACACAGAATATGCTATGTATATGAGTGACCAATCTGTTCAGAAAAAGAAATAACATTTTTAGATTCAACAGTCCGACATCTGTCCTGATCATTTACAGTATCGGGCAAATTTTCATCCAAGCTACATTCAGTTACTCTAATTTCAATTTAATATCTTTTATACAGTTAGTAGGTCGTACATCGTTAAATCTATGATATTTTAAAACAAATCAACCCTTCTGTGGTGAGCTCCAAGGTTGAAAGGATAACAACAAAGATAAACTCCAATTATATAAACAGACCAAAGAACCTTTCTGCCTGCCGCTGTATAGCTGAAGCCTGTGTTGCTACTCTCCTTGTTGAAAACTGCCTGGGGTCAATCTTTCAATCTGTGGACTCCTACCGCTTGCCTCCCGCAGCCCCCACGCTCTCTGGCCATCCGAGCCGGGCTGCCGAGCGGAGACGAGCGAGGGCTGAACTTCAACCCCCAGAAGCCCCAGCGCTCTGCCGCGTCACCTGATAGCGCAAGGAGGCGCTCAAAAGCGGCATCATCCCCATTGAGTGGGGGAAACCTTTCTGCCTGCCGCTGTATAGCTGAAGCCCGTGTTGCTACTCTCCTTGTTGAAAACTGCCTGGGGTCAATCTTTCAATCTGTGGACTCCTACCGCTTGCCTCCCGCAGCCCCCACGCTCTCTGGCCATCCGAGCCGGGCTGCCGAGCGGAGACGAGCGAGGGCTGAACTTCAACCCCCAGAAGCCCCAGCGCTCTGCCGCGTCACCTGATAGCGCCAGGAGGCGCTCAAAAGCGGCATCATCCCCATTGAGTGGGGTAAACCTTTCTGCCTGCCGCTGTATAGCTGAAGCCCGTGTTGCTACTCTCCTTGTTGAAAACTGCCTGGGGTCAATCTTTCAATCTGTGGACTCCTACCGCTTGCCTCCCGCAGCCCCCACGCTCTCTGGCCATCCGAGCCGGGCTGCCGAGCGAAGACGAGCGAGGGCTGAACTTCAACCCCCAGAAGCCCCAGCGCTCTGCCGCGTCACCTGATAGCGCCAGGAGGCGCTCAAAAGCGGCATCATCCCCATTGAGTGGGGGAAACCTTTCTGCCTGCCGCTGTATAGCTGAAGCCCGTGTTGCTACTCTCCTTGTTGAAAACTGCCTGGGGTCAATCTTTCAATCTGTGGACTCCTACCGCTTGCCTCCCGCAGCCCCCACGCTCTCTGGCCATCCGAGCCGGGCTGCCGAGCGAAGACGAGCGAGGGCTGAACTTCAACCCCCAGAAGCCCCAGCGCTCTGCCGCGTCACCTGATAGCGCCAGGAGGCGCTCAAAAGCGGCATCATCCCCATTGAGTGGGGGAAACCTTTCTGCCTGCCGCTGTATAGCTGAAGCCCGTGTTGCTACTCTCCTTGTTGAAAACTGCCTGGGGTCAATCTTTCAATCTGTGGACTCCTACCGCTTGCCTCCCGCAGCCCCCACGCTCTCTGGCCATCCGAGCCGGGCTGCCGAGCGGAGACGAGCGAGGGCTGAACTTCAACCCCCAGAAGCCCCAGCGCTCTGCCGCGTCACCGGATAGCGCCAGGAGGCGCTCAAAAGCGGCATCATCCCCGTCTCGCGGGACGCCGGGCGAAGCCCGGGCCAAGGGCGGGCCCGTTTAAGCCCGTTCAAGACTGGGAAAGACTGGACTGGGCCACGGTATTGTCACTTTCCTTCTTTGAAGACTTTGTATCAACACATGTGGTCGTCGTAATTGCTGACAGTCATTACCCACTTTTTATCATTAACTCCGTGTAGTCATGAATAAGGGCACCAGAAGTAAAACGGCGCTTAAAGTCGCCCAGATAACAGGCCCGATAGACCTATTCATCACTAAGACCAACAAAGTAATTGAACAGAGCATACACATGTTGGAGCGTCGAGTATCACACGAACTGGAAGTCGCGAGAAGATCCTCTATGGGTCCCCTCGCCTCTGCCCAAACTCCGATCCACCAGGGACCGATCATTTCGTTGCTCAATCCAGCCGAAAATACTAATGCTTTGATACACACTGTTCCAAACTCTGTGGATCTATCCGTTACCCAATCATCATTAGGCTCACACCTTAGTGAGGATCTTGATAAAACACCTGATTTACAACTTTCTCACACCTATGCTGACACACTAGAGATGAATCATACGGGTATGCGGGAGGGTGCAATAGCCAAAAGGACGAATAGGGAGATGAATACACACGAGAATACCCTAGATTCACATAAATCTAAACCATCCTCTAACACAAACATCGACACAATCGTACTAGATCAGCCCACTCCTATCTCCACAAATGTTAATAAAATCCGCGTAACCCAGAACATAGATCCGCGGGAGATTTCAAATACCTTGGGAGCGGTGGGGGGCATACACGACTCATGCTCTTCATGCGCAACATTACATCAACTTCTCATGAAAAGCATGGGGGAGCTGCTAAAACGTCGTCTACAACCTGTAGAAAAGAGCCTGATTAACATCGAAAAACAACTCGCAAAATTAAACACCCCAGCACACACGCAGAAAACATTAGGCTCATTTACCACAGGGGTGGGGAAACCCAAAGAGGTTAGCAAACTGGCACAACCTTCTCTACCAGTCACCCGACCACAGCCTGTACTACCCGAAAGAGCCGTAAACTTACAACCCGACCAGAAGGCCATACAAAATACTCCAAGAGCTACTCCAATAGATGGGAAGGGAACATCTAATTGCGCCATAGATACTTCCCAAGTAACTCTGGGTCCCCCAATAGCCAAAACTCAGCCACTTAAGCCTAAGGACATTCCATCCACAACACACAAAGGCCAGCCCCCACATTCCCAGGCCGATGGTAGGAAAGGTGCAAGGCACAGGCGTTCGACACATCTGCCACCTGAGGCGACCCCATATACTGCCATTCTTACTGGGGTTCCCGAGCTGGCAGATAATGCCGAAGAACCCCCATGGTCACTGCGAAACAAGGTATTGCAGTGGTTGAGCCAAAATAGACCCCTCCAATCTTCTAATTTTAGCAGAATTACCTCAATAAGAAGAGTGTTCTGGGTTGGTGAAACAAAAAAAAGTATACAGGGTGACTGTGTCGTAGTCAATTGCGATGACCCCTCCACAGTCGACTACATCTGTTCCTGGCCAGCTCTAGAGAAAAGGGGCGGGATTGATGTACACCGTCTTTCCTTCTTTTACCCTCCATTAAATCCTGTTAATTATGGCGAATCTTCCAGCTGGGAGGACGGCCAGGACTGGCCTTGGTGGGGCATTGGAATAGAAACAGAAACAGAAATAGTCACTGGTCTAGAGAATGGGATACCCACCCCTGGTTACCAAGAAGAGAACAGCCAAATCCCGAATGGTGGAAGGGTTTCCCCACAAGGAACAGGTTCGACTGTCTAGACATGGTCGACTGACCAACAGTGCTTGTAAAAGGGGAAAAAGGGGCCCAACAGCCAGCAATGCCCCGCCCCGCTTATTTGGTTTTAGATGATCCAGCTCAGTCGCACAACATCCCACCGATCTCTTCCTACACTAGTCCGCCCCCACGGAACATAGCTGACGCTCTTGTTTTGGAGCCAGTGTCTCCGGATCAGCAGTCTTTACATCAATTAGTCATGGGCTCAACATCTGAAGGACTCCCTGCCCCTGAAAAAACTGAGAATTTGTATACATCTTTAGGATTGCTAAAGATTGCACAAACCCAAAAAGACATAGGACACAGTGTAGACAGTATCGAGATTTTAACCTCACAGGCTAGAGGTGGTGCACAAAATGAGGGTAAAGCCAGCTTAAAAATAACATCTTGGAATATTGCAGGACTTGCGAAAAAATCAAGGGACCAGACACTCTTAACCTTTATGGAAAATCTGGATATAATTTGTCTTCAGGAGTGCTGGGACCAGGAGGAGACCCACATAGAGGGCTTTAGCACTTTCTTTATTCCGTCTACACAGGGAAATCGAGGTAGGGGCTCTGGTGGTCTGTGTATTTTTGTTTCCAATCTGTGCAATCTGAAAGCGACCATACATGAGGGGACACGACCCAAAACAGGAGTATGTAAAACGCTCCAGGGACTTTCTATCAAGGGGAAAGGGCGGAGCCTTCTCCTGATTAATATATATAACAACGTGCCAAAAGAAGATATTAAAGCACTAATAGATGAGCTAATTTTTATCTTAAGGAGAGGTGCTGGGGAGGCAGATTGCATCCTCATAGCTGGAGATTTTAATTGCCACTTATGCCCCTACAGTGACACAAATATCTGTGGCATACTTAATCTAAAAGGGGAACCCAGTACTCATTTTGAACATTCTATCTTTGGCAACATGTTAAATCATCTTATGCATGATTGGGATTTAGGTTTCGACAACGAACTCTGTGATCCAATGGTAGCATTCCAACCAACCTTTCATGGTCGAGGGGCAGGCACTGTAATAGACTTTATGTTAATGTCTAACAATAATCAGGGTTGCTTGCTGGGGTTCGAAACTGAAGAACTGGCAATGAGTGACCACTTCCCAATTAGCGCTAGTATCTCTGTAGGAAATTCTGAGTCACATAATAAGCATAGCCGATAGACTTTATCGTCATTCCGTCTCACTGACTAGGAAAAACGGATATGCTATTAAATGGGCTAAGATCAACTCCAAAAAATTTCTGGAGGATCTAATCCATAAAGAACTGGAACACTTTTCTACATGCCTGGAAGAATGTCCTAATCCCTATCTGATTATAGTAGCCTATGGCAGGATAGTTGCCACTATAAATGAGAAACTAACCAAGAAACAAAAAGCTGGCGAGGAAAGAAGATTAACTGGTTGGTTCAACTCGGCCTGTACCAAAGCCCACAAAGCTCTTTTACAGGCTTTAAAGAGAGTGCCAAAAGACACTAGCTTAGTCAAGGCTGCCAGGCGAGTTTATAAGCAGACTCTACGAGGCAGGCAGGAAGAATTGAAAAAACAGGCCTGGGAAGCTTTGACAAAGGCAAGTGCTCTCCGGGATAACATTTCCTTCTGGAGAGAAATTAATGCCCCTTTCTTTTCTGACAGTAAGGCAGACTCCATGGAGGTAGCCATAACGGAAGACGTATGGGTCAGCTATTTTACGTCGCTGTATAAGAGCGACTTATCGGTAATGCCAAATCCTTGTATGGCATCGTAAGGTGATGTTATTACTGAACAGGTGGAACCTTTATCAAATCAAGATAGTTTCCCACTCAACATAGTTTTCACCCCATTAGAGGTTGAGCAAGCAATTTGTCAGAGTGCCATCTCAAAGGCCCCAGGACCAGACGGAGTCCCTATTGACTTATTTAAAGAAAACGTCGATCTAAGGGCCCCACTCCTTGCTAATGTAATAAATGCCTATAGTAAAATAGGCTTCCCTGATACATGGCACGAAGCCATAGTAATCCCAATATTCAAAAAAGGGGACAGGCAGGACCCAAAATGCTACCGACCCATTTCTTTGCTCGATACTCTGATGAAAGTAGCAGGCAGAGTGTTAACTAAACTGCAAGCCTGGACCAAAAGCAATGGGATTCTCTCTAAATTCCAATATGGTTTTAAGAGCGGTCTGGGCACTGTAGAGCAGGGATTAAATCTGACCCTAATAATGAGTAAATACACTGGAGTAAAAAAAGGGAACTTGTTCCTAACATTCGTCGATCTAACCTCTGCTTTTGATTGTTTGGATCACAGAGTGTTATGGAACACCTTGATAAAAATGGGGATAGACCTATAAATATTATCTTTCATACAAGAACTTTATAGAGATGCAGGCGCCACGGTTCGATATGGTAAAAATGGAGAGCGAACCAGAAAATTCCCCATAGAAAAGGGTGTCCGCCAGGGCTGCATCCTTGCCCCATTTCTTTTTAATTTATATATCAACGAGGTGGCAGATTTCTTAACTGACTTAGAAGTAGATTATCCCAAAGTAAACGGCCTGTCGGTCCCACTATTGTTATATGCCGACGATGCTGTGATCATGGCACGTACGCAGCTGGGCCTTCAGAGGGCTTTAACGGGATTTTCAACTTTCATGAGCATTAGAGGACTAAAAATCAATGTTGGAAAAACTTTTACAATGTGTTGTACCTCTAAAAATAACTCTAAGTTAGACTGCAAAACCTTCGTAAACCACACAAAGATAGCTACGACCAAAACATTTTCTTACTTAGGTATCACTTTTAATAACAGGGGCACATGGACATCAGCAATCACTACTCGCAACTCGGCTTTCTCCCGCACCATAGGCGCAGTCAAACAATTTGCCAAATGACTGGGTGGTAAACCTGTAGACATTCTGCTTAAGATCTATGCAGCTAAATGTGTCTACTGCAATATATGGGGCCGGTATTTGGGGGATGGCAGATTGTAACCAAATACAAACAGCTGAAAATGCATTCCTCAGGTATCTGCTATCAGTCCCAAGATCCACTTCTACGACCATATGCCATAAAGAATTAGACAGAGTTCATATCACTGATCTAATAAAATTAGCTCCAGTCATGCTGTGGTATAAGATATGGACCTGCGATGACACCATTTTTAGCAGGGAAGTAATTCAAGATTGCTTAAACCAATCAGACCCTAGCAAGTTTGCATGGTTAGCCTATGTTAAAAAATTTCTGAACTCCATTGGTCAGTCAGATCTTTTTTTAACTCCCACCTTATGTACACGAATGACTAAAAAAGCTTTAAAAGCAGCATGCCTAGACTTACTAGAGGAGAGGCGGTGGTATTTAGATGGGAATAAGTGTACAATCATAGCACACCGTCGTATCCTCCATGGTCCGGGTCTTCATCCCTATCTGGCACCAGCTTTCTCTTGATATCATAGAATGCTTCTTACACGCATGAGGACTGATTGTTTTTATAGGTTAACATCATTCCCTGTTCCAAATGATTGGTCGGTAAAATTGATAAAATGTCCGTGTGATGATATGTCTACCCAGTCAAATATACATTGCATCTTTTTTTGTAATTACTATCAGTGGGGCAGAAAAAGATATTTGATACCCATTTTAAAGTCCTGGGGTTTGAGAAAATGTAAACCTGCACTAATCAGACTGTATATGCTCCAAGATGAACCCACCATCGCTGCAGCGATGAAATTTGTCGTGAAATGCAGAGGGACATTGGCCTAATGATAATGATCACTGAGCACGATTGCAAAACTGTATTATTTTGTGCATAATCACATCAAATAGTACTTATTATTTCCAAGGGCCTTATGTCCATGAATTTTATGAATTTCCCTTACCCATATGTATTTTAAGAATCGTTTTTTATATGCTCTGTTTTTATTAATACACAATCCGTAATGGGCTTTTTAAACTTAAAGCTAATATTTGTGAACCATGTTATGCTTTTTTTATTTCCTGTGCTTTTATGGTTTTTGTCAAAATACCGAATAAAGCTATCTTTGATTTGATATAAAATATGTATAGAAATCCCTAGATCCCAGAAGTATCCTAGCAACACATTTCCTCACATGAACACACACTTATTCTATACAATCACACAACGTCACCAGGCTCATCCTGCGAAGATGGCAGTGCCGCTTCATGGGGCAGCAAAAGGATTTATCTCTTATCATTTTTAATCAAAGGGGCTGGTTCGAGTAAACACAACACTCGAACGTTTATACATGACACGAACCATACCTTCACATAGAGTAAAAAAACAGGTCCCTGTTTTACCTAGGCCGACGACGAGGGATCTAATAAGAAGCAGTTCAGGAAGTCGCTCGTCATTTCAAAGAGGCCTGAGAACACTCGGGATCTGGAATGTAGCAATACCAACAGAAATAGAGATGGAAACATTTCATGAAAAAACAAAGTTTCAGAGGGGAGGGTAGGGCTGAATAGACGCCCAGCTCACACCCATCAAGAGGTCAGTATTTTACCTGCTGAGAACGACAGCGTATTCTCATAGTCCTTGGTCGATTTCACACAACGGATAGTTTCAGGTTCCCGTCAGTTTTGAACGATGTGCATCTGAATATAAAATTGCACCAGAATCAATCATACATCCTGTTCCACACACGCCCAAAAGCATTAATGCAGAGTACACACCCAACAAATAGGCGGCAATTTACCTAATGCAAGCAAATGCGCTTCCCACAGTAACGGGTCGGTATTACATCAGTCTCGGGAGCGCGAATCTAAATAGAAATGCATTTGGATGAATCGAAAATCCCTTTTCACCACATTACAGATAAAACATATCTCCTTCAGACCAATTAACGGGATTACAGTCAGGTGTATTTCCAAGTTAATACATACCGAGAATTGAGGGGTATAGAAAGTATCATAGATTGACTAACCAGATTCTATTCCCCTTTTCTCTTACCTTCACTGCGGCAACGTGCGCCAAACTTCCCTCTTTTCAGCCGGTCACAACATACGGCCAGTAGATACCAGCAGCTAAGCAACAAACACACCTCGCGTTTTCCCGCCTCAAATAAAGAGAAGAGGGTCACGCCTACAATTGCGGGGAGAACACACCTGGTCTTCCCTTCAGACGTCACGGGATCAGGATTGCAAAACCCGGACTGGAACCCCGGATTCCCTCATAGCCAGGGCTGATCGCGTGCCGTCCAAAACGCGTAGGACAACATGCCATTCAGAGTCCGTTCCTGTTTCGAAAAACCCTGCACAGATCCAAGATGCCGGTCCTGTCATATAGAGCAGAGTCAAATCTCATGGGTATAGGGATTGTTCATGTATCGGGCAGGAATTAAAGTAATGATCGTACCACCAACATCGGTCAAGTCATACAACACTGGATCCGATGTCAAGAGTATTGGGTATATTCACGTATCCAGCAAGGGGTTTAAATAATAATCACACCAAAACAACGGCGGGTCCATTCCTCATTTACGTGAGACCACAATCCGGGCTCACAAGGATGCGGGACATATATGTACCAAAGAGGCAGAATTCCTCACACCATCCTTTACCAGAATGCCCATTATTTACGGGCTGCTTAAAGTTCACAAAAACCGTGAGAATCCCCCTATGCGCCCCATCGTGTCTACGATTGGGGCTGCTACAGAACCCTTATCAAAGTATATTGATAAGTTTCTTAAACCTCTGGTTAGTGAACTACTGTCATTCGTGAAGGATACCGGCCATTTTATTTCGAAGGTCGAAAATCTTCAGTTTGACCACAATTCTGAACTACTGGTAACCATGGACCTTGAGTCCCTATACTCAAATATTCCTCAGGAGGAGGCTCTGACTGTCGTTAGGGAATTTGTTACTGAAGTGGCGAATCTCCACAATGCAGATACCATTATAAGTTTTCTAGAAATTGTTCTCCGTGAGAACTATTTTGAATTCAATGGACAATATTTTCACCAAGTTAAGGGAGTAAGCATGGGGGCCTCTTGTGCCCCTAGTGTTGCGTGCCTGTATATGGGCCACTTTGAAGCTATTAACATCCATAATGAAATTGCTCCATTCTATGAGAATATACGAGCCTGGTCGCGCTTCATTGATGATATTTTTTTCATCTGGAGCGGTGACCAGGCCTCGTTCAATGAATTTGTGACCTGGATTAACTGTGCCGACCCTAATCTGCATTTCACAGCCAACTTCAGCTGCCTACAGGTCGAATTCCTTGATGTGTGGGTGAGGCACGGCGAAGGTCACCTCTTTGTCTCCCTATATACGCAACCGACGTCGAAGAACACGCTTCTGGAGTATGGAAGCTTCCATCCACGAAGCCAACGTGACTCCATCCCATTCGGCCAATTCCTCCGACTGAGGAGAAATTGCTCCTTGATGAGTGATTTTCTTGCTCAGTCGGACATTCTGAAAGATAATTTATCCCGTAGAGCAGTGGTTCCCAAACTTTTTAGACCTGTGGCTCCCTTGACCTAATTGGCAGTTGGCCGTGGCTCCCCACCATTATTTTTACCGGTGGGGGGATGTAAGCCCGACCTCGGGAGTACTTCCAGTTGTCTTCCTGAAATTAATTGGGATGCGATGAATGTATTATAATCATATTTGTAACAAAATAAAAATCCAACAGTTGTTCAATTAGAACTCGTTAAGTGAGAAACGATACAATCACCTGTTGACTTTATTTAATTTTTCAAATTGTAGTTGAATATGTACTTTCTTAAATTGGAAACAGGGTAAATTGGGTAATGGAATCATCATTTTTTTCAAGGGAAGACTAGGAAATAGAGAGCCCTAACTTTTTTGTTCAGCTCACAACTCTGAATATGTCTGTGAGTACTCTTTTTGATTTTCCAATTGATGACAAGCAGAGGAAGTCATGTTTTGGAGCATTTTGTGATCGTTAAAGGTTCCCCGGCAGGCCAAAACAGGTCAGGTCAAGTTACCACAAAGATGGGTTTATGCCAGTATGCCAACGGATGCAGTGACAGTTGCATGCCATGTCACTGTGCACAGGCAGTCAGTTGCCTAGTAAAGGTAGTACAGTAGGGATGGGGCAGTCAGTTGGATGGCAAACTGGGAGGGCTGGTGAACAGCAAGTAATATACTGTCAGTGGGGCCAGGTCAGCGAGCATTGGTAGTGCTAGTAGGCACACTCCAGGTCAGAGGGGCTGAGGCAGAGCAGGACAGTAAGGTTGGGGGCAGAACGAGATGAATGGCAGACGACAGGGCTGCGTAAGATCCGGCCAGCTCAGTGGGGCTGGGGCTGGGGTAGAGCCAGTCTCATGGCAGGAAGAATGGAGTTGTGTAGCATGCTGGTATGAATAAGGTAGTCAGTTGCACATGGTGGAGGTGGTAGACCCAGTTACATCCCAGGTCAGTGGTGGTCAGGTTAAGATATGCATGGCATGCCAGTTGGACTGAGACTGAGACCGATTGTATGACAAGCAAGAAGGACTTGGCCAAAGTCAGTTGAAAGGCGAATAGGGGGGACCAAGCTAATTCTGTTTGCAGGGCAGACAAGTAGGTCTGGGATACAGCCAGGCACAAAGCAAGTTCATGTGGTGAGCCTGTCACATGCCAAGTCTGCTTGATGGTGGGAGAAAAAGTCACTTTGCACACCCTCCAGTCCATCTTAAATGAGCAAGCCACATGGCAAGACAGGAGGGCAGCAGAAGAACAAGTGGCATGAGAGGCTAGTACAGTAGTAGTAGATGCAGGTCTGGGCTTCTGCCAGTTGCTTCCGGGAGTAGAACCAGCCTAATTGTGCATTATACCCTGCAATACAAGAGCCCTAATTAAAAAATATTCATTACACTCCACATCCACATCTCTGGGTTGCTCTGTATTCATGTGCATTGGGTACGGAGGGCACTGATATATCCCTGTCTTTTTAATAAGGCTTGTGTCCATCAATTCTGGGTCACAGGCTGCTCCGGTGCATACAAGACACAATGCGTGCCTGTTAACAGTGAGGAAACAATCCTTTCACCCTCATTGAGTGGGGAGAATGACCACAAATTTCAGCGCTGCAATATCTCATCCGAGGTTGAAGCTAGTCAAGTGTAACAAATAGGGACGGGTAGTACCAGTCCCAGAAAAAGTTTTGAAACATGGAAAAATGTATGGAAGGTTAGACTGGGTTCAGGAGTAGGGCCGTGAAATGAATCCTGGGTGCAATGTGGCCTATTTCCACAACCACGAGTTTGCGCACTGGAGTTTCAGATTTATGAAATCAGGCCGGTGTAGTAAGGAAAGAACCTGAAGGAAGACCTCCCATTGCTGAAAATGCTTTTCTCCATGACTACGGAAGTGCCTTCCCAGTGTGTTCTTGTGGTTGGAGTGTTTGCCATTTATTGCAGTATTATCCTTCTACCTGTGTTTGGTACTCTTTTGTAACAGGCACACACCACTGTTTGCTACCTCTCACATTTTGTTTGCTTTTGATACTTGCACAAGTGCCACCATTGCCTACGTAACGTTTGTTCTTGTGCCTGAGTGTCTAGCATATATTGCAGTAATATACCTCAATTGTACTTTGTTTTCTCTTGTAACCTGCACATTTGTCACTTTTTTTTCCTGTATTGCACCGTTTACTACCTCATGTATTTTGTTTGCTCACAATTGTCACTTTTACCTCATGTAACTTAACGTCTGCTTTTGTAATTTGTTCACTTGTAATTTCCTCCTCATGTATCACTACTGTTCCTATTGTGAAGCGCTCTGACGCCTTCGGGTAAAGTCGGCGCTATATAAAAACGCATAAATAAATAAATAAGTTCACATTAAGTGCGGGAACAGCAGCCAGCATATAATTATACAAGGGCTGTGTGAAATAGCAATATTTGAAATTTTTTAAGTTTATCTTGTGCTGCGAGAAGCCTTCCCTACATGTTCTTTAAGATGCTGTCCTGTTTTCCGACGAGACTGTGGGCCACTGCACAGACATGTATTTAACACTTGTCCCGTTCAAACTCGACTTGACAAAATAAATAAGTTAATCACGAGCGAGCAGTGAATCTGCCCTCTGACCTTTGTAATTTGAGAAGAGGGTCCCACAAGGCATGGCAGAACACGGCGGGCAGAAATAATGCTCAACAGTCTGCTGAGCATTACGGGGTATGCGGAGGCTCCGTCTGTGAATGAAAGCACGTATGTATGCACCTATGCACGTATGGCAGCACTGCGCTCTTACTGTGCCAAATCATGTTCCTGCATTATGCAGGTGGTATTTCTTACTCCCCGTTATTTTGCGCTGCGGCTGGAATAACATTCAATTGCTCACTGCATTCAGTCCCTGGTAGAGCGTCTTGTTCAGCACACGGCCAGACGCTATTTTCCCACATCGTGCGCGGCGCCCCTGGCAACTCATAACGGCGCACCAGGGCGCCGCGGCGCACAGTTTGGGAACCGTTGCCGTAGAGGTTATCCTCGCCGCCTCATAAGAGATTCATTCAAAAGAGCGAGGTATTTCAACAGGGACAGTATGTTCATGGATCGTGATCGCACAAATTCTGACTGTCTAGTCTGCATCACCAAGCACTCGGGAATCAATAATAAAATCCGGCAAATTGTTAATTCATCTTGGCATATCTTGAACACCAACGACTCGGACGAGTCGCTGCCTAAGCCTATTTTTGCATTCCGACGAAATAAAAATTTGCGCAACCATCTGGTGAGAGGAACCGTAGGAACCACGATTCGATCCAAACAAATTGGAGTGTTTGATCTCCCTCCGGTGGTTGGGAACCACCGCTGTGGGAACTGCCACGCGTGCCCGCAGGCCCTGACGGGCAGCACTTTGCAGATAGGCAACCGTACGATCGAACTGAAAGAAATGAGTAATTGTAGATCTAGCAACATTGTGTATGTGATTATATGCCCCTGTGGACTCCCATATGTGGGAGAAACTGGACGGTAGTGCAGGATCAGACTGAGTGAACACAAGTCCAGTATCCGGAACTTGAAGAATGGGGCTCCGCTCGTGGCTCATTGGATCTCTGCTAAGCACAGTGATTCCGACCTTAGATGGTCGGTTCTGGAAAAAATCCGTGTGATTCCTGGCAGAGATGGGACAGCGTTGAAAAAGAAAAGCGAGGTTTTTTGGATTTTTATACTGGATGCGGTAAAATCTGGCCTGAACGACTTCTGTCCTTGGGAAAATGCCATCCACTAACTACCTCCATGCATATATCTGGCGCACTCTATAAATTGCGGTCCTGCCTGATACACCTTGTTTTCGGTGTAATCCGTTTACTCTTTATCTAAACTGAAACGTGTTCCGTGTTCTGGTCCTCATATGTGATACAGGACGCACCTAGAAGGGCTTGCATATGTCTGTCAATGGATACCTGGAATGTTCAGTCTTAGGGCTCTGACGGGACAACCTTGTGAGCCCGGATTGTGGTCTCACGTAAATGAGGAATGGACCCGCCGTTGTTTTGGTGTGATTATTATTTAAACCCCTTGCTCGATACGTGAATATACCCAATACTCTTGACATCGGATCCAGTGTTGTATGACTTGACCGATGTTGGTGGTACGATCATTACTTTAATTCCTGCCCGATACATGAACAATCCCTATACCCATGAGATTTGACTCTCCTCTATATGACAGGACCGGCATCTTGGATCTGTACCGGGTTTTTCGAAACAGGAACGGACTCTGAATGGCATGTTGTCCTACGCGTTTTGGACGGCACGCGATCAGCCCTGGCTATGAGGGAATCCGGGGTTCCAGTCCGGGTTTTGCAATCCTGATCCCGTGACGTCTGAAGGGAAGACCAGGTGTGTTCTCCCCGCAATTGTAGGCGTGACCCTCTTCTCTTTATTTGAGGCGGGAAAACGCGAGGGGTGTTTGTTGCTTAGCTGCTGGTATCTACTGGCCGTATGTTGTGACCGTCTGAAAAGAGGGAAGTTTGGCTCACGTTGCCGCAGTGAAGGTAAGAGAAAAGGGGAATAGAATCTGGTTAGTCAATCCCACCATGGTTCCATGGCTACCTTACTTGTTAACGAGCAGTTTTCTCGGTATGGGAACCAACAACCTTGCGAGTCCTGTATTTTAATAATAAGATCTATGGCAGTGGCCCCTTTATCTGGGTCATACTATTAAAGATCCCCCGTATATCTTCTTTGCAGAGTGTAAAGAATTTTATCGGAGATAGGAAGACTCAGAGAACTTCCCTCGTACATGCGGACCGGAATCTATGATACCTTCTATACCCCTCAATTCTCGGTATGTATTAACTTGGAAATACACCTGACTGTAAGCCCGTTAATTGGTCTAAAGGAGATAGGTTTTATCTGTAATGTGGTGAAAAGGGATTTTCGATTCATCCAAATGCATTTCTATTTAGATTCGCGCTCCCGAGACTGATGTAATACCGACCCGTTACTGTGGGAAGCGCATTTGCTTGCATCAGGTAAATTGCTGCCTATTTGTTGGGTGTGTACTCTGCATTAATGCTTTTGGGCGTGTGTGGAACAGGATGTATGATTGATTCTGGTGCAATTTTATATTCAGATGCACATCGTTCAAAACTGACGGGAACCTGAAACTATCCGTTGTGTGAAATCGACCAAGGACTATGAGAATACGCTGTCGTTCTCAGCAGGTAAAATACTGACCTCTTGATGGGTGTGAGCTGGGCGTCTATTCAGCCCTACCCTCCCCTCTGAAACTTTGTTTTTTCATGAAATGTTTCCATCTCTATTTCTGTTGGTATTGCTACAATCAAGATCCCGAGTGTTCTCAGGCCTCTTTGAAATGACGAGCGACTTCCTGAACTGCTTCTTATTAGATCCCTCGTCGTTGGCCTAGGTAAAACGGGGGCCCGTTTTTTGACTCTATGTGAAGGAATGGTTCGTGTCATGTATAAATGTTCGAGTGTTTACTCGAACCAACCCCTTTGCTTAAAAATGATAAGAGATAAATCCTTTTACTGCCCCATGAAGCGGCACTGCCATCTCCGCAGGATGAGCCTGGTGACGTTGTGTGATTGTATAGAATAAGTGTGTGTTCATGTGAGGAAATGTGTTGCTAGGATACTTCTGGGATCTAGGGATTTCTATAGATATTTTATATAAAAAAATGTTCTTTGGTCTGTTTATATAATTGGAGTTTATCTTTGTTGTTATCCTTTCAACCTTGGAGCTCACCACAGAAGGGTTGATTTGTTTTAAAATATCATAGATTTAACGATGTACGACCTACTAACTGTATAAAAGATATTAAATTGAAATTAGAGTAACTGAATGTAGCTTGGATGAAAATTTGCCCTATACTGTAAATGATCAGGACAGATGTCGGACTGTTGAATCTAAAAATGTTATTTCTTTTTCTGAACAGATTGGTCACTCATATACATAGCATATTCTGTGTTGTCATTCCCCCACCTGACGTGAGAGCCCTGATGAAGGTGCGCCCGTTGATCTGGGCCTTGCACTGAAACGCGCGTCGGCGTCACTGGAACGTGGGATTCTGTGTTAATTTATCTGGAATCTCTTGGCCCCGTACCACGGAGATCCCACAGTGTTTTCTTCCCACCCCTCATATCATCTTGAGGATGGTTTCGAGAAATGTGTATACTTGTGTATGTTTGTGATTGAATGAGCCTGAGTATGTGTTTGAGAGTCTGGTGTGGGGATATGTTTTGATGTATATTTATTGATGTTTTGTCATTGTAATTTTTATTCTATATGATTCTCTTTGATGTGTCGAACACAAAATGTATAAACTAAATAAGACTATAGGAGGAGAAAGATGAAAAAATGAAATAAAGATTTTTGTATATTGATATGTGTGTTCTTCTTCTCCTTCTGTGACCTCTCTGTCACCCCGTGGTGAGCTCCTGGTTGCACTGTAAAAAGAATGGACTCTCTTAGAGCCACCTTCTAAATTCATTTGGGTGGACTTTGTTCGTTCACAGTAGTGTAATTTTCCCTGACGTCCGCCCGTATACGTTTCAGGGGGCCCCTTTGTTTATTGGATGACAGACAACGGGGCACTCCTCTCCAGCAACAGACGAAGAATCAGATGGGACAAAGCAGTAACCCACCCAGAGTTAGTGGCTGACATATATGCACAAGTAGCCACAGCACTGGAAGCTGTTGTTGCCTTGACCCCTGAGTTCACCTCTGTTTCAGTATTTGCTAAGCTTGGTGCTGTGCATCAGGAAATGATTACCAGTGTAGCTGAGACCCTGAATCCTGTGGGAAATGGGAAAAAAACCAGGCAAAAAACTTACCTGGTTTAACCTGCCATGTAGAAGGGCACAATCAGAGCTCCTCAAAGCACTGAAACAAAGCCATAATAGTGCTCTGATCAATGAAAAAAGGGCTGCGTACAAGAAGCTAATACACCACTCAAAAGCAGAATGGGAGGTGGACCATTGGGCCAATCTAACATCGAGCCTGGCAGGAAGAGATGCCCGGAACTTTTGGCAAATTGTAAATACTGGGTCGGCAGAACTAGTTGAGGCTGTGGCCCCTAATGTTGCCGCCGAGGTGTGGGAAGAGCATTTCCGCACCCTTTACCGGGCGGACGTCCCCTTGGGCGCTTTGAACTCGTTGACACTATCTCCCAACATCCAGAGTGGAATAGCAGAGCACGAGTTCACTGTGGGGGAGGTAGAGACAGCTATTCTTAAGCTTCCCTCAAGCAAAGCTCCGGGCCTAGATAAATTACCAGGCGACCTTCTAAAGCATGAACCTGTGGTATGGGCCCCTTATTTGACGGCTATTTTTAATGCTATATGGGGAGGTATGGAGGTACCGAGTACTTGGCTGGGGGCAGAGATCCTGCCTATTTTCAAGAAGGGCTCACCTCTGCTCCCAGTCAACTACAGGCCAATTAGCCTCATCGACGTGCCCCAAAAGCTTTTTGCACGACTGATCCTAAATCGTCTTTTAGACTGGATCGAGGAGCCTTCTATCCTGAGCCCCTTCCAGGCATGCCCCTGAGCGTGATCCTATCCCCACCGACCTGACGTTGAGATGGGAGCGTGATATGGTTCAGTACCTTGGAGTGGCTGTTTGCCATTCCCGAAATTGTTGTATGAGGGGAACTTCGGGCGAGTGTTGGCTGGGCTGCCTCACTCTGTTGCATTCTGGACCACATTACCTTTATCGATGAGTGGCCCTTTCAAAGATGATTATATTGCTGGGTCTTCTTTATTTGTTTGCAGCACTCCTGTTGGACTTGCCCCAAAAATTCTTTCAGAAGCTGGAGGATTTTCTGCTCTTGCTTTATTAGAGCACCTTGCGTCACCATGAAGCCCTCTGTAAGTTGCAACTACCTGCCTGGGGTCCAGAGGGGCCTAGCTGCACCCTATTTTGAATTATATTACTAAGCTCATTGGTGAGCCTCTCAGTGGAAGGGTGTAGGATCTGGCGGGTGTGGCTCTCCTTCCAAGGATGCCTATTGGGTTTTCTACTGAAGCAGACACCTGCTTCCAGAGTACGATCCTCGAATATCCTGATTAGGACTGCACATTATGTTTGTCCTTATGCCTCATTGAGGATCCTAAACCTGTATACCCAAGAACTTCCTCTTTTGGTGATTTGGTGGGGTTTCTGCGGCGGGGGAAATGGGGGGTTGGGTTCTCCGTGAATGGTCAACAGCGGGGATTGATTTCCTGGGCATCTGTTTGTGGGGGTGAATTGTGTCCTTTTTTGCCTCTCCGGGAGACCTATAATAACCAGTGGGCTATTTCATACTTCATGGAACCCTGACACACCAGATACGGGAATGGTGGGGTACTGGAGTTGCAGAACCTCCGGAGCACGATTGTCTGTGTCATCTCTTCCTTCTTACGGTTCTTAAGAAGATGGTCCCATTACTTTATAGGGCTTTGTTGATGGCAGCGCGACCAGCTCTCACGTCCCTCCGGGTACATTGGGAGGAGGACCTGGGGATGCCTATCTCTGACCCCCTTGAAGGAAAGTATTAGAATCTAGTGCTAAATCATGGGTACTCACAAACATTTTCCCAGGGGCTAAGCAGTTTTGTCTGTGTTGTGACCAAGGGCGACATTGATGTCTCCAGCATGGCGGTCAAGAGCAGGGGATTCCCAGAGAGTGGTGCAGTTAATGTGGGTGTAGGGGAAGCAATGCATATACATCTAGTGACTGAATTGCACAATATGAAACCCAAAAACCAGGAATAAAACCTGGCTTCCCTACTTTACCAAAATGTGTGATCCTAGGTAATTGTTTCTTTCATTTAAGGTCTTTCTAAAGTTAAGTGGTGAAGGGTAGCTTAGTTACTTCCTTTCTTTAACTTCAATTAACCTTTAAATAAAGGCTTGGCTATTTATTTAACTTCCTTTGAGTTGAGAAAATCGCATCCTCAGTAGGGGGTCGCATGTAAAGGTCAGGAGGGCTGCATACCGCTCCCAGGCAGTACTTTGAGTATCACTGTACTAAAGTATCCTGAAACGCCCACTTCAAACTCATTCAATTAATTTTACTATATTGGGCCTATTTGACTCCCTGACGCATACATGCTTTATTCCCGGCCACGATCACGGAGTACCCCCTGGTGCACCATTGAGCACGCAGATTTTTTTCACATTGTCTGGTCTTGCCTGCTCTTACTGCTCCATTGGAAAATGGTCCTCCGGGTGGTTAGAGGAGGCATGGATAGAGAATTTCCACTGGGTCAACTATGCTTATTAGGCCTCCATGAATGATTAGCAGCTAGGAAGGCTACTGATAGGTTCTTAGATCTGGCCTTGACCCTTGCCCTCAGGCAACTGACTATACCCTGGAAGTCCACACAGGGTGCCGATATATACCATTTGTGGTTAGAGTTGACGAGGTGGGCATACTGCGAAGCAGACTACTAGGAAGAGGCTTTGGAGGTTAGGTAGGTACTGATATTACCCTCAAGGGATGCTATCTTGTTGGCCTGCCAGCGAATGGATCGAAGGGGCTGGGTACTCGAAAAAAGTGTCAAAGGAGGCCCAAAACGTTCTTGATACATTGAGCACAGCATTTATGACTGTATGCCTTCTGGATTGCGACTTACAGTCCGCAGTGGAGCAGATGCCTTGGACATTGCAATAAGCATATATTTATATATTTAAACTTTGTAATTAGTTTTATTATACCCATCATAGTCAAAATGAATAACACAATTATATACCTTCAACAACACATTTCTAGGAGAAGTCACAAGAGCCGCTCATTACTTAATATGTGGCAATATACATATGTTTACACTGCAAATAATTCGCCTAAATCCCGAGCATCAATGTCAGGATTGATGTACAGTGTACAGATGTGCCCCCTTCTCCATGGTGTCTAAATACATATGTCTGATAGCAGTCGATGCCTTGCACACCCATGCTATCTATTTTTGGTATTTGTAGAGCGCAACACTCATCCCAGGGGATATCAAGGCGCTGATACTGATGAAGCAAAGCTTCGCATATTTTGCGGCTTGCCGAAATCAAGAACCTCATTTATGTGTAATAAGGTAACCCGTGTATGTTTTACTAACGTTTATATTTAGTTTAAGTAAAGTTCCCGAAGCTTGCCTATGTGTATTTCTAATGAATTAATCCGTGTCCTTTTAAAATGGCCGTCGCTTGTATTTTAGTTACTGCGCATGCGTCAGCCACACTCACGTGTCCTGACGCGTCTGCAGAAGTGGAGGGAAAGTTATGCGCATGCGTAATTCATAGCTGTGCTTATCATGTGGTACTGCTCGTGCCACTGCTCTTGTGTCCGTCTCAATGTAGCTAACATTTAAATGCATAAGTTTATTTCTTGATGATGAGTTAAAAGTACAAACCCTGTGATGTGTTTTCCTAATGACATTATTATGTATTAATTTGTTTTCGCTTACTTTTCATGTACCGCGGGAAATGGGGGTCTGAGTGAGAG
This sequence comes from Lissotriton helveticus, assembly GCF_964261635.1. Classification (NCBI taxonomy): domain Eukaryota; kingdom Metazoa; phylum Chordata; class Amphibia; order Caudata; family Salamandridae; genus Lissotriton; species Lissotriton helveticus. Next base: position 1,169,622,149 of record NC_136059.1, on the reverse strand, counting down.
GAGAGCCATATTGGAGGTCCCTTCTGCGCCTGTGCGACATTCGGCAGCACGAGGGACCTTGGCTGATGGAACATAGCCAGCTGGCAGTGATGGGCGAGATGCTCCTGAGAAAGTCACCTCTGCCCTGCGAGAACAGCGAATGTGGCTCCTTATGTGATACATTGTAATATTGCGCTACTGTTAGCTCATGGGAACCCCAAATCTGCTAGGCGGTACCCAAATATGTTAATGAAGGCTTCAATTCGCGTATTGTGATTGGTGTGTTACCCAAACCCTACCTTAGGACCAATCAAAATTGAGGGATTCTGACACTTTGCAACATTGGGGGGTGGTACACTGTCCCCAAACTGTATATCTACCCTGGGTTCACCTAGTGAACCGTCCGACTTGTCTGGTTTAGCTGACCTGTCACTGACCCATCGTACTCAATAGGGGACTGAAGATACAGAGCGCTGCGGAGCACTCTGTCCGAATTTGACCATAGACTAAGGTTCTACTGAGCCTTAAAGTGCTGGACAAGCACTTAACTGGGAGTTCGCTGACCCAATCGGGGTCTTGATCGATAGCTGCAGAGCGGGTGGAGCGCAGGCGTTGCTTCCGAACTGTGGGTTCCGGTCCTGTCCTGAAGAGGGTCCTGTCCTGAGGGTTTGCTGTCCTGTCCTGAGGGTCCTGTCCTGATTCCTTTTCCGAGGGTATCCTGTCCTGTCCTGGGTGTCCATTCTGCACCTGCTGTCCTTTGAGGGGTATCCTTCCTTGAGGGTTTCCTGTCCTTAACTGACCCGTGGCCAGGGTTTGGTTTCCACACCTTTCTAGGTAAATATTACTCTGAACCTCTTGAAATTCTTGCACCTTCTGAGTTTCTAACTTTTGCTTAAATAAAGTTCAACATTGCATATGTTATATTTCCATGCCTTTCCGCAACTATTGAACAGTCATTTATAATTTTGCAAAGTTATTCCTATGTCTTCTCATTTGTTAGAAATTATATTTTGCATAGCAGTGTGTCATTTTCTGATATGGTCTAGAACTTCGTTGCCTAGGTTGTTCAAAGGCCCCTTTACCTTAAGTGAAGCGTGTTATTCATTATAAGCTCTTCTATAGTCACACACACTTAGTCTATCCCTGTCTAGATAATACTGACTTACATAGTATTTTCTCGTTACATTTTATTTAGTACCTTGATGATTACTCTGTCATTATTTCTTTCTGCCTATGTGATTTACGTTATCTTGGTTATTGATTGCCTTATTTTACTGTACCTCATGCAAGAAAATATTGAACTTTAGATAAACATTTTAAAACTTCCAGTTGTCCGTGGTCATTTTAACAGTATTTGAATGTTATTGGTTGGGTTTGTATTTTGCTGCCTTTCTTTACAGCTAGCTCCCTGATTCATTGTGGTCATTAGGCACCCGCATCGGTGGATGGTAAGTCGGGTGCACCGAAAATTGGTAGCAGGGAACACACACACATCAACCTGGTAGAGCTCGTGAAGTCACCCGATCGATGTATATGGTGATTTTGGAAAGTATATGGGCCCTGAAGCCGGAAACGGCGAAAACTATTGGCCGGGTGGCCTCGCGCGCTCTATCAGTTTTCTGGTAGCTAGAGGATGGTTAGGGACTAGTTGAGAGTAAGGCAGGGATTAGTTGGACTAGTTAAGTCGGAAGCTGCTATTATATTAATGCTGCTATAAGAGCGGCTGTTCTAAGAGATCTGATCAATCTCTTGTGAATACGCACGAATAATATCTTGTAAAAATAATTCATGAATTACTGTATTGTTATTATTCTTGTTCTTATATTGTTATATGTACTAATCCATGCAATTGTCAATCGTCTAGTTAAGTGTTGTCCGAACTCCCCGGGGAATTGAAAGGGCAAGTGGTGAATAGAATCCATTGTCCTGAGGTCACAGGTTCGAGGAAAGTTAGGTGCAGGTTAGGATAACCGGGAAGCACTAACTAGGGTTTTCTGAATACATGTGTGAATAAATGACAGTAACGGGGTTCATTGGCAAAATTCCCATAGTGGCGTAACCTAGTAAGGGTCACATCGGAAAAGTAGCAGGTTCCTCGGAGCTAGCGTGAAAGCAGAGGGGTCCGCTGAGAAACCTTAAACTCGGAATATATCCCGGAAAGAAGTGGATGAGTTTAGGGGAATAACAGGTTCACCGATGCTAGAGTGAAGGGTAGGCGGAAGAGATCTGCCCGTAGCGAGTGAAAAGTAAATGGAAGTAGTTTACTTGCAGTAATAGAATTCTTTCTCTGTCTAGACACTTGAGCACTGTGGCGAATGTGTATTCGTTGTAAAATAACCAAGCACTGAGCACTTTAAAAGAAAGAAAGTTTCCGTTACCTTGTGAAGGGAGGGAGTCAGTCGCGAAGCGCCTCTGACGTCACTCCGTGCCGCGCTGGGATTGGTAGAAGCAGCGGGCGGGTAGCGGAGCTAAAATTGTAAAGGAGGGGTGAGCGCCGGAGCGTGGGAACTGTCTCACGAAGGGGCCGCGCACCCATTGGCGGAGCTTATTTTGTGTCGCGCACCCATTGGTTGCACGAATTTTCTGAAGCACGTTCTGATTGGAGGTAGTTTGTAAACAAAGTTAGCGCAGAAGTCGTATGTGGCACTCGCGGACTACAGAGACTCGACCTGATCCAAGGCATCTAGGGTTTGAAAGGGATCAGTGGAAGGCTAATAGATACGATATTATGTACGGAACAAAGAGAAAAATGTCCCTTGTAAGTAAGGTGAAAAATTATTTTAAAACAGACAAACCGATAAAATCTAGGGAAGGTGTTCTTGTCCCAGCACCCAATACTCCCGCCTCATTCATGATGTTTGACCGAGGGTACAATACCTGTGTGTGGTTGGAAAATTGGGTGAAGTACACAAAAGATGACGGAGTATTGGCTTTTCCGTTAGATGGTACTTTCAATGGTAGGATCTTATTTAATTTAAGAACCCGAATGAATGAACTGCATCCCAGACCGAGACTAACGCAGTATGAGGCATTAGAGGAATGGGAGATTGAGGCTTTTGAAAGAGAAAGACCCCGAATGGACAAGGGTTTGACCAAGTGGTACCCCCGGCAGAAACAGGAGTCCAGGGATAAAAGGATGAAACAGTGGAGACAGAGCATGATTGTTGAGGGTCTGTTTCCCATGATGCCGGCATGTCATAACATTGGAACGGGTGAGAAAAGTACTGAAAAATGTAAGCATTGGGGGGCCCTGGGGGATTCAGATGATGAACTAATAGATGACATCTGTACCAGAAGTCCGCCACCTTACAATGAGGGAACCCGACCTTCCAGTGTAGGAGATGTTCCCCGACGCCACTTCCTAAAGGAAGAAGACAGGTCCCTGGGACTGGGAGGGGGTGGTCAAGTATTACCCTATCCTGAGAAACCCGAACTGGCGGAAACAAGGGATATATATCCCAAAGTGCCCGCAAGTCAGGAAGAAAAATATCCACGTACGAAAATTTTTTTTCCCAGACCCTTGTATGAAAGCGAAGAGAAACCCTCGAATTCGGGACTGCCTTTTGTTCAACCTCCATATGGGGAAGAACGCAGGTCCTTTAATACTGGAACTTTATTCCCGAAACCAAATTATGGGGGAGGACCAAGTGAAACGCATCCTACTGCCCCGAGTTTTACTCCTCCATTGAACCCCCAGATATTACATGACACAACTCTAAGAAGGGTACTAGTGGAAAAGGAGCAAGAGGCTCTAGCTAGACAAAGAACAAAAATAATTCAGAAAATTTCTCAGATAAATACCAGTCCTGAGGCATTGACTATTCCAGTAACTATTGGACCGGTGGTCCCGTTATACGGAAATGGTCAGGGAAATCCGATTACTCCAGTTATGACCCCAGTCATGGCAACCCCGAGACAGGAACCAATCATCATAGATGATCAGTCCAGTGAATGCGAGTCTGAAGTTGCGTTTTTGGAATTGCCAAACAAACAGACTGGAAAGGGAACACAGCAGAGGTATAACCCTTTTAATACAAAAGAAATTAAATTAGAGACAGCAACCGGTACTAGGAATGTCTCTCTGGTAACTCCGGATGAAATTGAGAGTTGGAGTCGTGAATTAGAGAAGCAGACTCCGCAAACAAAGCCTTTAGACCTCTACAAGCTGAGGGTTGAAATAGAAGAATTAATGGCAGGAAATGTGGGGTTGGATCGATTGAATACCTACTCTGAGGAAGAATTGTCGTTCATATGTAAAAGCTTTACAAGGAACACCAGAGTGCTCCACGAAAAACTGACCGAAACAGCAGTTAGTATGGGGGTAGATATCTCAAAATCCAAGCCCTTACAGAAGCCGTACAGAGCAGACTTCTCAGACAAAGATATAGAACACCTGAATGTGGCAGGGAAGAAGTTGCAGATTAAAGAATTAATGGGAGTACTGCAGAAATGGGGAGATGTGGAAAGATGGAGAAGCAGATGGGCGAAAAAGAGGGAAGAGGTTCGCTCCCGACAAGTGACTCCCGAGTTTGCTTTAAGAGAGGTAGAAAAACCTGAGCAGTTATGCCCCATGCGCGAAGTTCCAGGAGGGAAATATGTGCATGTTCCTTGGTCTAGGCAGGATATTGTGTCCTTCACGAACGATTTTCCAAAATTACGAGAGAAACCAGTTGACTGGTACAGGCAGGTGGAGAGGTTCGTGAAGGTACAAAAATGTCTGTGGAAAGACCTGGATGGGTTTTTCGACATTGTGGTTCCAGTAGATTTATGGACCCAGTGTAAAATAAACATAGATTGGCCCAGTGAAGAGTATCCCAGAAACAAGGAAACAGGGGAGCCATCAAAGGAAGTCATGCGAAAATATGAGCAGGTAATTCAGCACTTGAAAGAAAAGGTGCCCGCTAAGGAAACTGATTGGACAAAAATAGATAGAACAACACAGGAAAGGGACGAGACAGTGCACTCTTTCTATGAGAGGTTATTGCAGGTATTTAAAACATACAGTGGTATTGACAACATCGACCTGAAGGATATGACGCACTTTATTTACAGGTTTGTAAATGGTTTAAGACCTGAAATTTGTCAGTGGATAAAAGACAATAAAATCTGTTGGCATACTAAGAAAATGGATGAGGTCCTGCGGTACGCTAAGTACTGCGAGGACGAGATGGCAGAAAAGAAAAAGGCCCTTAAGGAAAAGGTTATGTGGGCTCAGGTGAAGCTCGCAGAACAACAGGAAAAACAATTGAGTAACATGGTTAAAAATGCTGAAAACAAGAGTCCTGGGGGAGGGGGTGGAGGAAAGCCCCGGCCCAAATTTAGCAGGGAAGAGGCTATGAAAAAATTTCCCTGCCATCAGTGCGGCGAAATTGGACACTGGCGAAACGAGTGTCCCCAATTAGTCGATGTTAATGAGAAAACTCCTGATTTAATTCCACAGACGCAGAAAGAAAGACCAAGAAAGACTCAACCCCAGGTAAAAACAGTTCAGGTGCCTCGAGCACCCAAGCAGGTATACAGGGGAAGACAGGCAGAAAATGAAGAGATAGAGGTTTGGGAAAGCGGGGAGAACAGAAATACAGCAACTTCGCAGTATCTGCTGAATGATACCTTCCTTTGTAATGATCAGGACTGACGGGGCCTGAGAGGGGAGGACGAGGAGTGCGTACTTGGCGCTTCCTTGCCGGTAGACCAGTCTGGACCATATATTGAAGGAAAGGTTGACGGAAATGATGTCACCTTCCTGTTGGACACTGGCGCTACCCGTTCTACTGTAAGAACAGTGGACGTTCCAAACCTACCCCTCTCGGGAGAAAATATCCAAGTAGTAGGTGTATCTAATCAATTGATTAGTACTCCTGTTACCGAACCAATGGAGATTTCAATTGGAAATTTTAAACAGATGCATAGATTTGTCGTCTGTGACACCAGTCCAGTAAATTTACTGGGACGTGATTTGCTGTGCAAAATGAACTGTACCATCTTTTGCACACCAAAAGGTGTTGAAATACAGACCCCAGATGAAGACGGCATTTATAAATTATTGTTGCTTAGACCTGACTCAGAAATTAAAAGATTGACCCTGCAGGACTTGCCCCAAGAACTACAGGAAGCCGTAAAGCCAGAGGTGTGGGATTTCACTGGAAAGGATGTGGGGTTGATGAAAGATGTGGACCCCATACAAATAGCCATCAAGGACAATGCAGTATATCCTAACACTAGGCCCTACCGAATGAATGCTGAAGTGAAAGCAGGTGTCACTCTGGAAATACAAAAATTATTGGAAGGAAACATCATACAGGAAGTGATGAGCAGCCCATGCAACTCACCGATTATGGGCATCAAAAAGCCTAGTGGCAAGTATAGGGTAGTGCAGGACCTGAGAAAGGTTAACAAAATTGTAGTTCCTTGCTGCCCTATTGTCCCGAACCCTGCAGTAATTCTGTACCAGATTCCTTGGGATGCTGAGTGGTTCACTGTGATTGATTTGTGTCATGCATTCTTTTCGATACCCCTGCACCCCGACAGCAAATTTCTTTTCTCATTTGCTTTCGAGGGTCACGTGTATTGTTGGAACAGGGTCCCTCAAGGGTATACAGAGAGTCCCTCTATCTTTAATCAGATCTTGAAAAAATGTCTAGAGACTTTGATCTTACCTGGGAACTCTGTGTTAGTGCAGTATATAGACGACCTTCTATTGGCGTCTAAAAGTCACCGGGACTGTGTAGTTGACACCATTGCCCTCTTAAATCATCTGTGTGAGAAAGGGCATAAAGTAGCCCCTGACAAACTACAGTTCTGTGCGAAATCTGTAAAATATCTGGGACACCAAATAGAAAAGGGTGTCAGAAAAGTCACATCAGAAAGAGTGAGAATAATTCAAAAGATGCAGTTGCCCCGTACTCAAAAAGAAGTCAGAATGTTCCTGGGTGTATTAGGGTACTGCAGGCAGTGGATTCTGGGATTTGCAGCCTTAGCCAGGCCCTTGATAAAAATGACCACGAGAGGAATGCCAGATGTTGTACAGTGGGACGATGAAAGTCTAATGGCTTTCACAAGACTGAAAAACTGTCTGTGTACAGCCCCTGCGTTGGGAATGCCAGATTATTCCAAAGAGTTTGCCCTTTTCTGTGACACTCGCGATAATTGCGCATTGTCTGTCCTGACTCAAGAACATGGCACGACCAGGAGGCCTGTGGCCTATTTCTCTGCCACACTGGACCCAGTAGCTGCTGGGTTACCAGGCTGTCTGAAAGCAGTAGCTGCTACCTGTGCAAGTTTGGAGCAGAGTGAGTCCATTGTCATGGGACATCCTGTGACCGTGTATGTTTCACATGGAGTGGTAATTCTATTGACCAGAACTAAAACACAGTATCTCACCCCTAGTCGGCTGACTAAATACGAGAGGATTCTTGTGGGTGCCGCAAATGTGAGCATTGTTAGGTGCGGTATTCTGAACCCTGCCACCTTACTCCCCGACCCTTTGGAAATGGAAGGAGGGGATGAAGATGAACATGATTGTATTGATCTGACAGAGTTCAGTACCAAGCCACGCCCAGACATAAAAGAAGTACCATTGCCTGAGCATGATAAAGAACTATTTGTGGATGGTTCCTGCCTAAGACATGAATTAGGAGGCTTGAGTGCTGCTTATGCAGTAGTGTCTTTCACAAAAATTGAACAAGCAGGTTACCTATATAACATCAAGTCTGCACAAGTAGCCGAATTGATAGCCATGATAATGGCTTGCAAAATTGGGAAGGACTTACGCATAACAGTGTATACTGACAGTCAGTACTGTTATGGCGTTGTGCATGACTTTGGCCAATTATGGCTGCAGAGGGAATTCATGACTTCCTCAGGTACTCCCATTCGGAATGCAAAAGTTGTTCATGACCTTTTAGAGGCCATCCAGTTGCCCAAAGAACTGGCAGTGGTAAAATGTACTGCTCATCAAAGGAGCATGGACAGAGTATCAATGGGAAACGATTATGCTGATCGAGTGGCTCAATGGTGTGCCAAAGATCGGTATATTGTAAATCCAAAACGAGGGGGGCCAGGAACCAGCTGCCAGCTTCAGGTGTTTGAGGAAGTGCCTACATGGGATGAGGTGAGAGAGTGGCAGGAGTCGGCTCCTTGGCAAGAAAGAGAGAAATGGAAGGAGGATGGCTGTAGACCGAGACGTGTGGATGGTGTGATTTTGGGCCCAACTGGTATGCCTGTGTTACCCCGACACTTGCTTGGCACAATGGCAAGATTGATACATGAAGGATCACACATTGGTAGGGATGCCATGATTCTGGTATTTCAACAGACTTGGTACAGCAAGAAGTTCAGGAAGGTAGCAGAGTCCCTCTGCCAGAGGTGCCTGTCATGTCAACAGATGAACCCAGGCAAAAGGACAATGGTTGAGCTGAGCAAGATTGGGAGATCAGGGGGTCCCTTTATAAAGATACAGATTGATTTCATCACCATGCCCCGTTGTGAAGGGAAACGATATGTCCTTGTCATTGTTTGCGTATTTTCAAAATGGGTAGAAGCTTACCCTACTCCTCAAAGTGACGCACTGACAGTAGCGAAGTGTTTACTAAAAGAACTGATACCTAGGTTCGGAATACCATGCATTATTGAATCAGATAAGGGTGGACATTTCCAGAATGACATACTGGCTGAACTTTGTAAGGCCTTTGGAATAAGGCAGAAACTCCATTGTGCATACCACCCAGAGGCTTCTGGAATAGTGGAACAAGTAAATGGAACTATCAAAAACAGACTAGCAAAGCTGACAGATGCTACTGGCATGACCTGGGTGAAGGCCCTGCCCCTGGTCCTGATGGGACTGAGAAGTGTTCCAGACCGCAAGACAGGCCTAAGTCCCCATGAAATCATTATGGGAAGAGTGATGAGACAAGCATGGGTGCCAGGAAGCAAACTGTTGAGTATTACTGATGATTTGGTGCTTGAATACTGCAGAAGATTGGGTGACCAAGTGCGTTCTATCTCTCGCCAGATTGGAGACGACGGCATCCTCAATCCAACGACTCCTCTCCACAGCTTGGTTCCAGGAGACTGGGTCAAAATAAAGAAGCACACTCGATCAAGTTGTCTGGCACCAAGGTGGGGGAAGAAACGCCAAGTAATCCTGGTGACAACCACTGCAGTGAAAGTCGCAGGTGTTCCCCAGTGGATCCACGCTGGACACACCCAGAAGGTATTGCCAGACAAAGGATTTGAAGAACCAGGGCAACCAGCAGAGGACCCTGAAGGAGCCCGACCTGAAGCAACTGACAACGAGCAGCCCAGCACCAGTCAGGTTGCAGGAACAGCAGACGTTGGCCCAGGAGTAGTTGACTACGAACTGCCAAGAAACCAGCCTGTGGAAGAGGTCCCGGAAACTGAGCCAGGAGTAGCTGAAGACGAGCTGCCAAGCATATGGCCAGAAGAATGGATACCGATGATTGATCTGACCGAAGATCCTATCAGAACAAGAGAACGACTTAGTGAAGGGAGAGAGTGGACTAGTCAGGAAAAGCAAGGCACAGGCGAAGAACCTCAGCCGCTTGAGATTCAAATCAAAACTGAGGAAGGAGAAGGTCAGACAGGGACAGAGCAGGTATTCGATACACCACCGCTAACACCTGATGCAGATAAGGGAGAGACTAGAAATAGAGTGATAGTTCGAGCAGAAGAAAATCAAGAGATCGAAGTGCTTGAACAGGATCAGAGAGGGTTAAAAGAACGGGTTCAGGAAACAGAAACAGAAACAGAGACAATCGAAAGCCAAAAACAAAATATTCCTGAACAAGGCCAGATTAGCAACCAGGCAGAAGAATTTGATGCTAGCCCTGGAACTAGTCAGATAAGGGAAGTAGGAGAAGAAAGTGGAGAAGAATTACCACAAGATAAAGAGAACAAGAGAATAAGAAAAGAAAGTGAAGTCCAAGTACCGACTAAGAGACTAAAGAAAAGAAACAACCTTGAGCCTAGGTTTGTAAAAAGATTGAGACTAAGGATAAAGACAGTGGAAGAAAAACGTGCAGAAGCAAGAAGAAGTGCTCGGATAGCAGAACAAGAAGAAGACTCTTCCAAAAGAAGGAGTGAGCGAATAAAAAGACAAAACAAAAAGTACAAGTCTCCTGAATGGACACTGGTTTTGGAGGAACTTGAAGATCTTGATATAACTGACGTGAGCGACGGGGAACCTGTCCCAGAGTACTCAGCTGAAGAGGAAGACGAACCACCGTGAATTTGCACAAAGTAAGCTAGTTGTGTAAAAAGTAAAAAAGAGGGGTGAGAACACTCCTACTGAGCTAAAATGTCTGATTCAACAGTGAATGGTAGACCTAGTTGCAGCCGTTTTAAGACGTGTTGCAAGGTGTGTATATGTAGTGTAGTAGTACTGATAGTTATCTGGATAGGATTAACAATTTTCATTCCCTTTGCTGTAAGTAAAGATACTAACATTGTCCCTACTGAAGTTGTAAATACTGACAATGAGGAGCTGACAACACAGAGTGTAGAAAGACATGAGAGAGCATTGAGACAAACTAAACGAGACTTAGAAGCATCAGATGAGAAAGGACTACATTATCATGGAATGAAAAACAGGACACATTTGAATGTTTTCGCAAACTTGTTAATACACTATGTAGAGACTATGGAAATTGAAGATTGCTATGTCTGCATGAAGCTACCTACTTCAGTGGCTGAAGGCGTGACATACCATCATCTGCCATTGACATATGGAATTTCCTGTAGCATTTTAGCTAGTTTATTTTACAAAAGGGGACCGTTACAGTATTATTACTCTAACAATGACGTAATCTTTTCTGAACTTCCTATACGTGGGAACTTGAATCCTGTACATACCAAAACTGACACCATAAGATATATGGGAGACTACTTTCTGACTATAGGGAACATTGACATAGCAGACGCACACAGAGATAACTTGACTTGTTCTTTGCGTGAGCAGGAAAAGATGTTCCTGAACATGGCAGAGAAAAGGAGAATTAAAATTCAGAAGAAGGCTAATGACGAAAGTCAGAAAAAGCCAAAGTGGGCAGAAAACATGAAAGGCACCTCATCTGGTGGAGCGGGTCCTGCTCTGTTGCTGGATTTTGAAAAGAAAGGCAAGCTATGTCTTCACCGCGAGAAGACTAGCTATTATAATAATGTTTTCATTGGTTCCAGTGAATGCGAACATAATTACAAGGTAATTGGAGGTTGGGGTTTCAAAAATGGGTCAGAGCCTGTGTTTCCTGGAATTTATTATATTTGTGGGGACAAGGCTTATTTCAAATTGCCGGATCACTGGTATGGGAGCTGCTACTTTGGCATTGTTTTCCCGAAAATATACCATGTGAATGGAAAAGCTGGAAGCAATGAAGATACTAATGGCTTAGTGCGTAGTAAAAGAGAAAGTATAGGTGAAATTATGGGTAGTATTTTCAGTGCACTGATACCTGGAGTGGGAGTGGTTCTGAACACTCACAGAATTTGCAAATTGTCTACTATAGTAGATGTGCTGTCTACTGAAACAGCTCATGGATTTCTGCTGGTCAATACCGAAATGGTTGCGATCAGATCAATGGTTTTACAAAATCGACTTGCTCTTGACACCTTATTAGCGAAAGAGGGCGGAGTCTGCCGGATGTTGAAGGCGCAACATTGTTGCACTTATATTCCGGATAAAAGTGTACAGATCAAAAGATATGTGAAAAACATTACTAATTTGGCAAAGGAACTCAAACCACTCGAGGTTGATAGTGCCTGGAAGAGACTGGTAGATGGTCTCTCAAATGTAGGTCATTGGCTTGCTAGCATAGGTAAAAGCTTATTATTCAAAATTCTGATGCCAATTGGTATTATAGGTCTTATTATACTTTCCATTTTCTTATGCTGTAAATACCGCAAGCGCACCAAAAAGCACGAGGTAAATGCAAGAGGAGTGAAACGAAGTGTGGATGAGATTGAATTAGAGGAAGTGAATGATCAGATATACAAAAAGGTGAAAACTTCTCACCCTGCTAAAACTGAAAGAGAAAAGTTAGAGCGGTTGCTGGAAGAAATAGAACTTTATAAAGTGTGAAAGAAAGTTGGCATCTGGTTCCATTATAATTTGTGATGATAGTAGATATCATCAAAGAGGGGATTGATGAAGCAAAGCTTCGCATATTTTGCGGCTTGCCGAAATCAAGAACCTCATTTATGTGTAATAAGGTAACCCGTGTATGTTTTACTAACGTTTATATTTAGTTTAAGTAAAGTTCCCGAAGCTTGCCTATGTGTATTTCTAATGAATTAATCCGTGTCCTTTTAAAATGGCCGTCGCTTGTATTTTAGTTACTGCGCATGCGTCAGCCACACTCACGTGTCCTGACGCGTCTGCAGAAGTGGAGGGAAAGTTATGCGCATGCGTAATTCATAGCTGTGCTTATCATGTGGTACTGCTCGTGCCACTGCTCTTGTGTCCGTCTCAATGTAGCTAACATTTAAATGCATAAGTTTATTTCTTGATGATGAGTTAAAAGTACAAACCCTGTGATGTGTTTTCCTAATGACATTATTATGTATTAATTTGTTTTCGCTTACTTTTCATGTACCGCGGGAAATGGGGGTCTGGGTGAGAGGAGAGCCATATTGGAGGTCCCTTCTGCGCCTGTGCGACATTCGGCAGCACGAGGGACCTTGGCTGATGGAACATAGCCAGCTGGCAGTGATGGGCGAGATGCTCCTGAGAAAGTCACCTCTGCCCTGCGAGAACAGCGAATGTGGCTCCTTATGTGATACATTGTAATATTGCGCTACTGTTAGCTCATGGGAACCCCAAATCTGCTAGGCGGTACCCAAATATGTTAATGAAGGCTTCAATTCGCGTATTGTGATTGGTGTGTTACCCAAACCCTACCTTAGGACCAATCAAAATTGAGGGATTCTGACACTTTGCAACATTGGGGGGTGGTACACTGTCCCCAAACTGTATATCTACCCTGGGTTCACCTAGTGAACCGTCCGACTTGTCTGGTTTAGCTGACCTGTCACTGACCCATCGTACTCAATAGGGGACTGAAGATACAGAGCGCTGCGGAGCACTCTGTCCGAATTTGACCATAGACTAAGGTTCTACTGAGCCTTAAAGTGCTGGACAAGCACTTAACTGGGAGTTCGCTGACCCAATCGGGGTCTTGATCGATAGCTGCAGAGCGGGTGGAGCGCAGGCGTTGCTTCCGAACTGTGGGTTCCGGTCCTGTCCTGAAGAGGGTCCTGTCCTGAGGGTTTGCTGTCCTGTCCTGAGGGTCCTGTCCTGATTCCTTTTCCGAGGGTATCCTGTCCTGTCCTGGGTGTCCATTCTGCACCTGCTGTCCTTTGAGGGGTATCCTTCCTTGAGGGTTTCCTGTCCTTAACTGACCCGTGGCCAGGGTTTGGTTTCCACACCTTTCTAGGTAAATATTACTCTGAACCTCTTGAAATTCTTGCACCTTCTGAGTTTCTAACTTTTGCTTAAATAAAGTTCAACATTGCATATGTTATATTTCCATGCCTTTCCGCAACTATTGAACAGTCATTTATAATTTTGCAAAGTTATTCCTATGTCTTCTCATTTGTTAGAAATTATATTTTGCATAGCAGTGTGTCATTTTCTGATATGGTCTAGAACTTCGTTGCCTAGGTTGTTCAAAGGCCCCTTTACCTTAAGTGAAGCGTGTTATTCATTATAAGCTCTTCTATAGTCACACACACTTAGTCTATCCCTGTCTAGATAATACTGACTTACATAGTATTTTCTCGTTACATTTTATTTAGTACCTTGATGATTACTCTGTCATTATTTCTTTCTGCCTATGTGATTTACGTTATCTTGGTTATTGATTGCCTTATTTTACTGTACCTCATGCAAGAAAATATTGAACTTTAGATAAACATTTTAAAACTTCCAGTTGTCCGTGGTCATTTTAACAGTATTTGAATGTTATTGGTTGGGTTTGTATTTTGCTGCCTTTCTTTACAGCTAGCTCCCTGATTCATTGTGGTCATTAGGCACCCGCATCGGTGGATGGTAAGTCGGGTGCACCGAAAATTGGTAGCAGGGAACACACACACATCAACCTGGTAGAGCTCGTGAAGTCACCCGATCGATGTATATGGTGATTTTGGAAAGTATATGGGCCCTGAAGCCGGAAACGGCGAAAACTATTGGCCGGGTGGCCTCGCGCGCTCTATCAATACCAGTACTGAGACTACTGCAAGCTGTACTAAGGTGAACATTAGAGTTTGGGCAAGAGGTGGGTCTTTAATTTCTTTCGAAACAGGAGATAGTTAGTGGTAAGCCTTAAGTCAAGGGGGAGCTCATTCCATTTCTTTGCAGCCAGATGGGAGAATGAGCGTCCACCAGTCCTGGCTTTATATATGCGCTTAGTTCTTGCTAGGGCGGACTGGAGAGAGCGTAGGTTCCTAGTGGGGAAGTAGAATTCAATCTTTCCCTGGAAGATAATGGGGCCGATTTTATGGAGGGCCCTGTGGGCATGGCAGAGCAACTTAAAAACCGACCTTTGGCGCATAGGTAACCAGTGAAGTTTTCTCAGGCAGTCCGAGGCGGAATCGAGCTTGCCTTTATTGCATATGAGTTTAGCTGCAGAGTTTTGCAGTACTTGCAGACGTGTGAACAGGTGCTCATTCATCCCCACAAAGAGCGCATTACCATAGTCCAGACGACTGACCAGCAAAGCCTGTGTGACAGCACGCCTGCAGTCCAGGGGGATCCAAGGAAACAGTCTGGCTAGAAGTTTCAAGATTGCGAAACCTTTCCCGCAGAGAACTCGCACATGCTCTTTCATGGTTAGGGTGTCATCCATAATGATGCCTAAGTTCCTGGCGTGTTGTTTCAGGGTGGGAGCCCTTCCTAATGAGGGCGGCCACCACGTGATATCCCACACACGTTTGGCGCCGCCGAACAGCAGAATCTCGGATTTCCCGGCATTCAGTTTTAGGCAGTGTGAATGCATCCACTGGGCCATTTCTGAGAGACAGTTGTGCAACGCCGCTGACAGGTCAAGCAGTATCAGTGCCACCGCCCCACCTTGGTCGGTGGAAGATCTGATACTGTCCGACACTGCCAGCAGCGTTGCCTCTGTACTATTATTGGCCCTAAAACCTGTCTGTGAAGGGTCTAGGAGAAGGTGTGTTTCTAGGTATCTGGTTAGTTGTACATTGACCAGCTTCTCTAGAACTTTAGAAAGGTAGGGGAGCTGGGAAATGGGTCGGTAGTTTTCGGGGTTTGAGATGTCCGATCCAGCCTTCTTTAGGAGGGGTACCACTGACGCGTGTTTCCAAATGTCCGGAAAGGTTGCAGTTTTTAGGGACTTATTAAATAGTTGTGTAATCAGGGGACAAAGTGTGGGGTCAATTTTTGAGAACACAAAATGGGGGCATGGATCCAGTGGAGAGCCGGATTTAACTGTGCGCATAGTTTTTAGGACCGCGTCTGTTGTAAATGACTCAAAACTGTCTAAGGTTGGTGTAGGTTCTGAGTCTGGGGGGTCTGATGCAATTTTAGATATGGTCACTGTATCAGGGAGCTTTCCAATGTTACTTTGGGGGTGTTGGGGGGTGAAGGTCGAGTACATTTTCCCTATTTTTTCGGTGAAGAAGGTATTTATTCGTTCACACGCCTCTACCGAGGGAACAAGTGTTTGGGAGGTGCTGGCGGGTTTGCTAAGCTCCTTCACTATTTTAAAAAGCTCCTTAGCTGAGTTACAGTTATCATAAATGCGTTGTGAAAAGTAGTTCCTTTTCGCATTTTTTACAGTAAGGTTGTAGAGTTTCCGCTTGACCATGTAACTTAGCTTAGCTGCACTATCCTTGGACTGTCTCCATAAATGTTCAAGTTTTTGGCATTCTCTTTTAAGATTTTTTAATTGGGGGGTGTACCATTTTTCCAAGTGTAGTCGTGTCCTGGATTTCCTCATGGGGGCTAATTTGTTTAATGTTTGGAGTATTCCAGAATCTAGTGATACTGCGTCTGAGCATACCGATGAGTCATCATGGAGCTCGATGTTAACCTCTTGGAAGTGCATATCGAAGCTAGTCTCAGTAATTAATCTCCAAGCTCGCTTTGAGATCAAGTGAGCTACCCTGGATTTTGGTGATTTGGTTGGTAGACTTAACATAAAAGTTATGAGAAAGTGATCTGACCAAAGTAATGGCAAGACCTCCAGAACAGTAGTGGTATCAATGTTGGTAAACAGTAGGTCTAATGTGTGGCCCGCTATATGAGTAGGGCCCATTACCCTTTGTTTGAGATTAAGAATCTCCATGTCGTACTCCAATTGGGTCACCACTGGGGGTCTCCTTTTTCTCATAATGAATGTTGAAGTCTCCAACTATGAAATAATTATTGTGTTTTAGACCGTGAGGTGGAAGTTGAGTAAACAGTTTAGCACCTATATTAACTTGTTGTCCTGGAGGGTTATAAATTACCGTTCCGGCTAGGATGGTATGGCCTTTGAGGAGTACTTGAAAAGATAGGGTTTGATGTTCGTCATAAACTGTTACCGGCTCCGAAAGGCAGGTCAGGTGATCTCTGAAAACAACAGCGACCCCCCCTCCCCGACTTCCAGATCTGTCCTGTCTAATGATTTTATAATTCATGGGGACCGCATTTGCTATGTCTGGAGCATTGTTGTCAGATAGCCAGGTCTCGGTAATATAGACCAGGTCAGGATTTTTCGAATTAAGTAGGTCCCAGCAATTTTGTCTGCACGTGGTTCACAAACAGCTCTCACTTTCTCCAAAGTCATCATCTCCAGACTAACACTATTTTTTGAAAGAGTGACATAATTCTGTGCATAAAACTCACATATTTCACTTCTATGATAAACTTACTTACAACCCACAAAACTGTTGACATGACTACTAATCCTTCATTCACGTCAAAGTGATCATTTATTGTTGCGCTCTACCTCAAATGGTTTATCCGTCAAACCTTTAGGCAGCTGTCAGGGAGGTATCAGCGCTACCCCTGAAGCTGGCACCCAAGTCAGATTCAATTGTGTATGATCCTACAGAGTTTAATTCAGACATTCAGCTTTCCTACAATTACCATAATGTTCAGGCTTCACTAATAAAAAGTCTATGTGTGGGGAATTTTGACACAGACCGGAATAAAAGGAGTACTTACCTGTCTTTTCACACTGGGCCCTCCAAACTCCCACTCTGTTCATGTCCATCATCAATTGCCACAGAGGGCTAGAGACCTTTCACAGTTGTCTCTGAAGCAACATGGTATTATCTAATGTAAGGTGCAATATACAGTTACTTTCAACTAACCTTATTGTGTTATATTCCAGGTATTGTTCTGAGCAGCCCCAGCAGAATCTAGATTCCCTCTGAATACTACTTTCATAGACCTTTTGATTCACCTACTCAAAGAAAATGCCTTTAGTAGTACAAGTATTAGGAATGTTTTTTTTTATCTCTGTAGGCCAGTTAACCCTGCTTCCTAGCCATTTT
Organism: Lissotriton helveticus; assembly: GCF_964261635.1. Lineage (NCBI taxonomy): Eukaryota > Metazoa > Chordata > Amphibia > Caudata > Salamandridae > Lissotriton > Lissotriton helveticus. Next base: position 1,169,604,659 of record NC_136059.1, on the reverse strand, counting down.
GAAAAGTTTTTGCTTATCACTGTACCTCATGAGTTGAATCATAATCATGCTTGGAAACTTTTAAGGCTGCTGATTCTGCGTCTGTACTCTACGGGCCCTGTCTTCTGTGATATCTTTATCTGACTCTTTATGTGCAAATAGTATAGAGATGGAATCTTCCATACTGACCTCTGTATATGTTTCTGGCTGGCTCAGGAAGGCACAGCAGATAGATATTTTTTCTTTGTGACCTGTCTTCTAGATCAGCCAGCTTCTTTTTACAACGTTTTGTGATGATGCACCTATCAGACAGCTCATTTGGCTATTTCACGTTTCTGTGCATTAGATCAGAAACACATCTCCTGATTCAGTGGTATTGCCTCTGAGCTATTCCATGCCTTGACCTGATAGAATCACAGAAATAGCCAGGGTGTCTATCTTCTTAGTGAAGGTTTTATTATCCTCCAGGATAAACTGCCTCAGATATGAGTTAGAGGACATCATGCACTAAGTCGCTATGGAATATTTCCCATACAGCCTATCTCCTGCCGCATGAGCCATCTTACTAAGACTGTCCTCGGCTGTTCTGGAAGGCCATGACAGAACTGTGGCAGTACTCCTCCACTTGCTTCCCTACTAGAATTCAAGTGTCCACCAATAGTAGGTGACACTTAAGTATAGTCAGCCCTCATCCAGGGTCCAGGCTCAAACTACTGCTGACGGAGTCCCCCAACTCCAGAGCAGCTTTTGGCCCCCCCAGCAGCAAAGTCCTCCCTATTTCCCCTTCACAGTCCTGTACATCTCAGGGTATTCAGTGTTATCAGGGGCATTTTTGGGATGTTCAAACAGCCTTGTGTGTTATCTGCATAGAGAAAGGTGGTGATGTGGAACTCCTACTAAGGTAGTGCCCTTACTCTGGGGTGGAGTCTCTCAGATCTAGGTTCCAGACTATTGATGTGCAGATAACTTCATCTCATACCACATTTCATTCACAACTCGGTGGAAGGCCAGTCAAAGCAATGCTAAATTAGGCTGCCATTGTCATGTCCCCAAACCCTACCCCAATCGGTATTTCCTACCACGATATGTGCAGGGGTAAACCAGGGGTGGAGAGTCAATGGTGTAAAATGAAGGGGGCATCCAGAATGTGGCCTACATGAGGGTCTTTTCCAGGAACAAAGCAGAGAACCCAAGGGAGACCAATCTTTTCAGTCAACCATCCTAAGTCCTCCCCATATTTATTTATAAAGTTTTGTCTGTATAGCAGACATTATCCAAGTTGTGTAAAGTGCTTTACAGAGAATGACTACAATCTTACATTTCACAGGTTACAGGATTATTATACAGCATGTTTACTTTACAGAAATATACAAAGAAGTAGACATTGGCTACATAGTATATTTCTTAAGTATACATTCAAACCACAAACATAAGGAGTCTACTGACATTTATTACTTTTAGTGGAGGGTCAATCTGTGTTAGGCATAGGAGGAGAGCTCTCCAAAGTACAAACAGGCACCTTGTTATTGCACTCAGTCACATATCATTCCTTGATACTCATCACTATGGAAATAAAGTCTGCATGGTTCAAGTTCCTCCTCTTAGTTAACATGCCCTTCACAACTTAACAGTAATAAAGCTGTGTTATAAAGGTTGAATCAGGCAGGACAGTCACTCTTAAGGTAAATGCCAGTGTATGTTGTAGAATGGTCTCAAGGGTGATGCAAAGATGGAACTTGAGGCCATTCCCTGGACACATTGAGACATATCATCTATTAAAAGGTCTACAAACTCCATGTGTTAAGGACACAGATGTAAGTTGCCTCTTAGACCAAAAGAATCTAGTGGGGACATCTTAAGCCAAGATGGTGGAACAACGTTCATGGGGAAGGTCACCCAAAAGTAAAATCATCCCCACCCGTGTTTAACATGCCAGAGGGAAATGAATTGTTATCTTCACAACGTCTACCATGGGGAATTTAGTATGTTCTCAGGAGCTCTGTTGTCTCTTGAATGCAATATTTAGCCTTTTTTCAATATTGTTATACTCCTTATTCAAAGGACGCTCGGTTGTTGACCGGTGTGGAAGCCAGGTTCAATTGATTCAGGCTCAACTCATAGTGCTTCTGTACAGTATTTATCAATGTTTCTTTAGGGAATGCATGGCCTACCTAATGTTCATAGTGTAGTAGTATATGTCTTTTGGTGTCCTTCTAAATCATTGTTGTGTTACATCTTCCTTTGCATATTCTCTTGGGGTATGCATATCTTGGCTCTCTTACTTATTACAATTTTTTATACTACACATGTGGGTATAAAGAGTATCTCAGTGATCTGAAGAACACATATTTCAGTTCCCAATGTTACAAGAGAAATGACAATCTAAGCTCAATGATTAGATGTAGTTATCAAAGCAGCACAATGTCCTCAGCTAAGAAAGACTATGCAAACATTTTGGAGGGAGGATAAAGACCTTCAGAAGCACAAGATCAAGTTAGATCCTTAAATGATCTACTTTAATGCCCTCTCCACAAGTTTCTCAATTGACACTGTCTCAGTAGAAATATCCTAATAATGCTATTATGTGAGTAAAGTGCTGACCACTCAAAAGATGAAAGTGTCCTCAACTGTCTCCTCTGATGTTTGATTGGTGGAAATGTCTCTATTTTGGAGAAACCTCACTACTGTCCTTCTGCATTAGAAATACTGTTCCCTAAGATATAGGACCCATCATGGAAGACCTATAAATTACACAGAGCTAATTTAATTGTCAATATACATTTTATTTTCATTTTTATACGCTTTTTTGGTCCGTTCAAAAGGCTTGTAACTTACGTTTAAGAGTACTACCAGAATACTAATTTGAGTACTTCAAAATGGCTTTGTGACTAGGGTCTCTGAAATGGGAATCATGTGGGAATGGGAATGACCAATTTTCCGGCATGAATTGCATGGCCACTGTATGCCCCTTGACCCGGTCACTCCACTACCGTACGGCCCCCGTGTCCCCGGATTCTGCTGCTGCTGCCTGCTTGGCCCTCTTGCTGCCGCCTCTCCTTAGGGCCCCTGCTCTCCAGGCTTGCCCTCGCTCTCCAGGCTTGCCCAGGCTTGCCCTCGCTCTCCCCCGCTCCACTTTCCCGCTCTTTCCAACCCCCCCTCTGCTCCCCGCCGCTGCTCTCCTGCGACCTCGCTCCTCCCAGCTGCTCCTCCCTCCCACTTGGCCATAAATGGCGGGGACAGCACGTACGCGCAGCGGCCACACGCAGCGGGTGCGCCGATTGCACGCCGAAGGCGCGCCAAAGGCAAGCCCGTCGACGCCCGTCCACGCCTGGACCGCGCCCAGCGCCAGAACCCCTGGACCCCACCAGAGCCAGCCAACTCGACTGAGCTATGACGCCGCCACCCTCCACGCACTCAACACCGGCCGACATCCAGCCTGCTACCAAGCCACCCCAAAACGCACCCACGGAGCCTTCACCTGCCACGCCTGCTGCTTCACCTGCACTCGGTCCTACACAGCGCCAGCCAAAACAGCCGCCAACAACAACCACCTCAAGTGCATCCTGCTCAACACCCGCTCCATCCACAGGCACGCCGTCGAACTATGGGACCTCCTGGACAAAACGGCACCAGACGTCGCCTTCTTCACGGAAACCTGGATGACCGCCTCCTCAGCCCCGACATCGCCATTGCCATCCCGGATGGCTACCAGATCATCCGGAGGGACCGCGTCAACCAGACCGGAGGAGGCATCGCCATCGCCCACAGAAACACTATCTGCATCACAACCAACACCGACGACACCCTCGCCACAGCAGAGCACCTGCACTTCCAGATTCACACCGACCCCAAGACCACCCTCTGAGGAACCCTCATCTACAGACCACCGGGACCACGCTCACACTTCAGCGAGGCCATCGCAGACTTCATCAGCCCGCTCGCCCTCACCTCCCCCGACTACATCCTCCTAGGAGACCTCAACTTCCACCTGGAGAACGACCAGGACAACAACACCACCGCCCTACTAGACAACCTCGCCAACCTCGGATTCAAGCAACTGGTCAACACCCCCACCCATTACGCCGGCCACATGCTCGACCCCGTCTTCTCCTCCAGCAACCTCATCTCCTTCAGCTACACCACCGAGCTCCACTGGACCGACCACAGCTGCGTACACTTCAACTTCAGGAAAACAACGACCCACCACCGCCCTCAACAAACCCCCGAAGATGCTGGAGCAAGATCACCACCGACCGACTCACCACCTTTTGAGCCTAAACCCTCCCACCAACACCACGGACCCTAACGAAGGAGCCAGCAACCTCACACAGTGGATCACCGACTGCGCCGACACCCTTTCTCCACTGAAAAACCCTCCCAGCAACCTCAACAGCAAGAAAGCCGCGTGGTTCACCAACGATCTCAAAGACTCCAAGAAATCCTGCCGTGACCTCGAGAAAGCCTGGCACCACAACCAGTCAACGGAAAACATGACAGCCCTCAAGAACGCCCCCCGCAAACACCACCAGCTGATCCGCACCACCAAAAGGTCATCCTTCAGAGAACGACTGGACAACAACACCCACAACAGCAAGGAACTCTTCAACATCGTGAAAGAGCTCTCCAACGCCAGCAACAACGACATCACGCCTTCTCAAGACCTCTGCAACTCTCTGGCCACCTTTTTTCACCGTAAGATCGTCGACATACACGACAGCTTCTGTGCTCAGAACTCGTACCCCACCACCGAACCTACACCCCCCACCACCACCCTTTGCGCCTGGACTCAGGTCAGCACGGAAGATACCACCCACACGATGAACACCATCCACTCGGGCTCCCCAGCCGATCCCTACCCACACCACATCTTCAACAAGACCGACTCCATCATCGCACCCAAACTTCGGGACATCATCAATAACTCCTTCATATCCGCCACCTTCCCGGAGATCTGGAAGCACGTAGAGATCAGCGCCCTCCTGAAGAAACCCACCGCAGACCCCTCAGACCTCAAGAACTTCCGCCCCATCTCGCTCTTCCCCTTCCCTGCAAAAGTCATCGAGAAAACCGTAAACAAACAGCTGAAAGCCTTCCTGGAGACGAACGGCTCCCTCGACCCATCGCAGTCCAGATTCCGAGCGAACCATAGCACCGAGACCGCCCTCATTGCAGCCACCGACGACATCCGGACCCTGCTGGACAACGGAGAAACCGCCGCCCTCATCCTGCTCGACCTTTCGGCCGCGTTCGACACGGTCTGCCACCGCACCCTGACAACCCGCCTCCGCCATGCCAGGATCCAAGGAAAGGCCCTCGAATGGATCACCTCCTTCCTCTCCGACAGAACCCAAAGAGTCCGTCTCCCGCCCTTCCTCGCAGAAGCCACCAAGATCATCTGGGGTGTACCTCAAGGCTCCTCGCTCAGCCCCACCCTCTTCAACGTCTACATGAGCCCCCTCGCAGCCATCGCACGCAAGCACAACCTCAACATCATCTCCTACGCCGACGATACCCAACTGATCCTCTCCCTCACCAACGGCCCCACCTCCGCCAGAGCCAGCTTCCAGGACGGAATGAAAGACATCGCAGACTGGATGAAGCTCAGCCGCCTGAAACTGAACTCAGACAAGACGGAAGTCCTCATCCTCGGCCCATCCATCTCTACCTGGGACGACTCCTGGTGACCCTGCTCTGGGCCCCCCACCCAAGCCCACGGACCACGCACGCAACCTGGGCTTCATCCTTGACTCCTCCCTCATGATGGCCAGGCAATTTAACGCAGTTACCTCCTCCTGCTTCAACACACTCCGCATGCTCCGTAAGATCTTCCGCTGGATCCCCACTGGAACCAGGAAAACGGTCACCCAGGCCCTCATCACCAGCCGTCTGGACTACGGGAACGCCCTCTACGCTGGGACCACTGCCAAACTACAGAAAAAACTCCAGCGCATCCAGAACGCCTCAGCATGACTTGTCTTGGACATCCCCCGACACAGCCATATCTCCGCCCACCTGAGGGACCTGCACTGGCTCCCCGTCAGCAAGAGGATCACGTTCAGACTCCTCACCCACGCACACAAGGCTCTCCACGACTTGGGCCCCGAATACCTCAACAACCGCCTCAAGTTCTACACGCCAACCCGCCAGCTCCGCTCCGCCAGCCTCGCCCTCGCCACCGTCCCACGGATCCGCAGAACCACCACCGGAGGAAGATCCTTCACCTACCTGGTGGCCAAGACCTGGAACACCCTCCCCACCCACCTACGACTCACCCAGGACCATCTCTCCTTCAGGAAGCAACTCAAGACCTGGCTTTTCGAGCAGTAGCAGTCCCCCCCCAGCGCCTTAAGACCCTAGCGGGTGAGTAGCGCGCTTTACAAATGTTCTTGATTGATTGATTGATTGATTATGCCAAGATATGAGACTGCTTGCAAGAAGTGACCTTGTACCACCTGTATGTCAAAACCTCATGGTAGTCTGCCCACCATTTATTTTTTAAAGATTACTTCCTCTCACTCCTATTGAATGTTTTAATAGATATTATTGACCTTTTCATAACCTTTGTGGTTGCTGTCTCCTCCAGTGTAGGATTCTTGTAACATCTGTTCATCGGTATTTAATATATGAATTGGTTAAACCTTATCATTCCTATGCAGCTGTTAATATATAATTCATGCACATACCCAGCATTGGTTTCTTGAAAATTCTGACATCTAATAAAGAATCTGTGTCTTTCAGAAATCCAAATATAGGAAATTCAGATTGTAGCTAGGGTCCAAGAGGAAAATCACAAACTCTACTGCCATGGTGTTATAGTCACTTTCTGACCAATTAGAAACTGAGAGGAGTATCCCATTTCAAAACAGAATGGCTTTAGATTTTCTTCTGGCTGCCAAGGGTGGAGACTGTGTAATTCTACCTTTTAGACTGTTGTTCATTTATAAAAAATGTTTCTTTAAGTATACATGACCTGATTGTTTATATCAGAGTAAGAAGTTGCACAAAAATAATGATGGCGTACGTCTTGGATCAGTATTTGGTCTTGGTTGAAGGGTATATTTGGGAACTAGAAATGAAGATAATAGAAATTATTTATGTAGTTACCAGAGTTGGTATATAATCTACTAGCTGTTTCACTAAAAACAAAGAACGTATTCCTTCTTTCCATTTAAAATACTAAAAAATTATTATGAGGAGGAAAAGACTGGTTATTGCTCACTTGAATGCATCCATCCATGATATGTCTCAGGAAGTTAACTGATTAATGACAATTGATCTTCTTTAAGGGCTGCATAATAAATAATACAGGGGCGGGATTGTGAAATAAAAAAACACTGCCTTAACGTAAATTTAACATAAATATAACAATTACAGCTATCTTTCCACTCAGTGCTAACAAATGCTACCAATTTATTGTTCGTCTCTGACAATTAATTTGGTTTTAATTTGTAAAACACTAAAATTCCCCAATGTGTCCTGGTGCTGCAAGCTGTAAAGTGTCTAGCACAGACATTATTGCAATGGGAAAGTTTGCAAGGCTGTACGAAATCAAATAAGGTTAGGTTCATATATCGGATCACATGCCTGGCCAGTAATCACAGAGAAGGAAGTCGTCTGAGACGAGATCTACAGGTATCTAGAAAACATCAGAGATTTATAGTTCATGCAAGTGGTTGAGATCACCTTGTGACAGAAATAGACACGTGACATGAAAAGCCACACTCTCATGCCAGGCATAGTCAATGAGTAATTTTGAATAGCTTGATCAGCACTGAAAGTTCATATTTTTGGTTCGTGGTCTGGCTACCTAAGATGGCGGTCACGGGTTGAGGAAGCTCCGCTCTGTCACGAACAATGTGTATTAATCCTCCCTAATCATACCTCAACTTGTAATGCAACTCTATTGCCAAGGCTGGGTAGTCTCCTGCACAGCGGGTGGTGCCACTGGAGGGACCATTTGAAAAGCTGAGAGACAGCCGCAGGCATCAAACAGGTGGAGCCGCCCCAAAAGCACTAAGAGGGCCTGGCTGCGAAGGAGTGGGTTTCTGCGTTTTGTTTTTGTAGTCTGGGAGGTGCTGTGGCCCTGAAGACAAATCGGGTAAGCCTTCTCAATGGAAATGGAGGGGCTGTGATTGCTAGTGACGCAGTTGGCAGGAGATATGGTGGACCCCATGGCCTGGGCCTAGAAGAACAGTCCGCCCCTACCCATGGTGTGTCCTGTTGACGGGGCTCTGAGCAGCGGGGTGCATGTGAGGGAACACCCCTGGTGCTCATGGATTGCTAGGTGCTGTCGTCACCACATAGGCTCGACTTTCTGGTCTGATTCTACGTCGAGTACTGGGGTGATGCTGAGGAGGGCTTTGCCTGTGTGGAACATGCATTTGTAGACCTGAAGGGATGTGTAGGAAACTCCTTCACCTCTGGCTCCCCCCGCAGGCCTGATAGTGGAGGAAAGGCAGGCCTGGTTGGATTGCAGAAGGTGTGTAGGTGGGAAAGGGTGCAGCTGGAATCCACCTGACAATCTACAATGGTTAAAGACAAATTCTGGAGAAGAGAATAATGACAAAAATACCAAGGGCTCCATCTGCCATGGCTCAGGCATGGATCAGAGCAGGTGCTGGTGGACCCGAGAGACCCGGAGGAATTGCTCTCCTCTGCCACAATACTATAGACAATAAGGATTCAGATAAATACCTCGACTAGAAAACTGGTGATGTGGGAGCAGAGTCAGCACTTCTCGTGCAAGACCTGAAAACATTCTACATGCATGTCAAGAGCAGAACAAAGGATTTCAACTCTGGAGGGCAGACTGAACCTAGCAGCCAAGGAGTTTAAATTCCTATAGGTGCAGGTGGACCAGCACGAGGAACAAGCTGAAGAAGCTGAGGGATGGTCTTGCTGAAGCAAACTCCTGCTCGTGGGTCTGCCAGATGGCACAGAGGGCCGGCGGCCAAGGGTCTCCTTCAATGACTGGTTTAGGTCCTGGTGTGCAGCAGTGGACCTCTCAACTTGCTTTATCCTTGAGAAGGTCTACAGGACGCTGACTCCCAAACACCCGCTCAGGACTCCCCCACGCACCATCATATTTAGAGTACTTAACTACAAGGACCGGGCCACAATTCTCCAGCAGGCAAGACAGCAATTAGACTTACATTGTGCCACAGCGAAAATCATGCTTTTCCCGGACTATACCACTAAGGTACAGTTTCAACGCATGTTATTCCTTGGGGTGAAACAGAAACTGTGTGCCCTCCAAATGCAGTACATGTTATTGCACCCAACTCGGTTCAAGGTCCTATTGCAGGGAAGGGCCTTTTTCTTTCACAGCCCTAAGTTCACAATGGTACTGGCTCGAGGAACGGAAATTGCTACCTAAGACATATGGCTACTGTTAGAAATGGGGTAGCGTGGTGCGGAGCGGGTAAGCTAAACTCCAGGGCATTGTGTAAAGCATCTGCGCAGCACACCCACAGGCGACACACTGGACACACTACAAAAGAGACTCCACACCAGGTGATGTGAAAATAACTTTTTGTATTAAGACAACACGTTGTAGAATGTAAACCGGCACCGGGGAGCAGTTCACAGAGGGACTATTTATAAGGCAGGGCCAATCAGGCCGCTGCCAGAACCATCACCAGCACATTTAGAATGAATGTAAGTCTAAGTAATAAACGTAAAGCAGCCAGTACCTCCTGGCAAGATCAGGCACTTAGCCACAGTGCAACTAGCCTTAAGAATAAACATAAAGCATCACATGAGACATCGTCATGAGCATAAATGCATGATGCATGAGTCCTAGGCCCAGTATGCATAAAACCATTAGTGCAGGCCTTAGGGAAAGAAAAGCAATATCAGCATGAACATAACACCTGAGGCATTTCAATCGGCACATGAGGATGAAGTGTAAAACATAGTAGGCATTCAGCCAACACATCTGTGGCATCAATAACATTTGCATAAAACAGAGTATGCATAAAAATGCTAGTCCCAAACCTGAGGCATAACTGCATTCTCATGGGTATATCAGCATAACCCTGGGACTTAATAATCCTGTTGTTAGGTATACTCATATGCCTTAGGCATCACGAGGCAGAAATGCCTTAACCGTAGATCGCATTAGCAGTAGGCCCGGAATGAAAAACATTAGGCACGAACCAGTAGGCATGAATCACATTAGTATCAATCAGAGTAGGCCTAAACATATGCATGGGCCTAGCACATTAGGCACATTAGGGCCTCAACAATTCCTATATGCATATAAACATATTATCCTGTGGCATCTGGTTGGCCTGAATCCATTAGACGCATCATATGAATCTCTTCTGCATCACATGAGGCCTACTCATAGTTGCTCGGCATAAGCTGCACTATCAGGTATCAGCACACTAGTATTAGGCCTCAGCAGGCATGAATCTGAGGCGTAAATGCAATATCATTAGCATGAATGCAGTAGGCATGAAGTATAAAACAGCTTCTACATAATATTAGGCACACATCCTGAGCCTGGGGCATAAAACATGTGAGCATAAATCACATTAGCATGAAAACATTGGGATAAAGCATGGGCAACACCTTAGGGCTAATCACATTACCATTGGTATTACTTCATACCGTCAGCATAGGGCCTAATTACTTGAGCTGGTAGGCATCTTATTAGCACAAGTCCCATTGCTTAAACAATACTGCAGGCATAACTGTAGGCATGACAACCTCATCAGCCTAGACTAGATTATACTTCCCAGAACGTTGGCAGGGTACCTTCTGTAAATACAACTGGGCATGAAATCATTAGCATGAAGCAATCCACATGAAATCAGCAGGCCACACCATGTGACCCCAACAATGCACAAACTGGAGGGGAACATCGTTTACAACGCAACTTTTACCCCGCACTACCATTACAACGCAACCATTACAACGCAAGTCATTACAACGACTTGCGCTGGAGGGCGCTGTAGGATAGGGAATGGCTTAATTTTCTATTCAACACCTTCCCTACTATCCACGGGGACTGGAGTTGGAATAGAAAATTAAACTATTCCACTATCCAACGCCCCCCAACGCAAGTCGTTGTAACGACTTGTGTTATAAAAACTGCATTGTAATGGCATGCGTGGTAAAAGCATGCGTTGTGATGTCATACAACCCAAACTGGAGCCCCCATTTTGGAGACTCCCCTGTGGAGGAATGCCCAACCGTGGCAACTGCCCACTGTCCAGCAAGGCAGTTGTGGAAAATAAATGCAGCGCTGTCGGTGGGATGCCGGACTAAGAGTCCTGGGGCTGGAAAACAGTTGTAGCACATCATGAGGCGCTAGACATCAAGCAGAGCACAGTCAATGCGAATATAGCACTCTGGCAGCACAGCGCTGCAGGACCCACGCACCTTCTTCTCCTGGGCAGGGGCTGGAGGCAGCATTCACAAGGCGCTAAATGGGCCACAGTCCCAGGGTCCCACCTGAGGGAGTAGCGCCCACGCTCCTCACCTCCTTGCAGTACAGGCAACCAGAAGATAGCGCTCACGAGGCGCTAGGCGGCAGGAAAGTTCTTAGGGGCTTGGAAAGTGCTGCAGCCCTCACAAGGTGCCAGGCAGCAGGAAGAGCCCAGTCTCTCCAAATATAGCACCCACAAGGTGCTAGGGGAACATGCAGGGGGTCTCTTTCACCAGACGTCAGATGCAGGATCCACGCTCCTCCTCTCTTTGTGGATGGAGATATAGCGCTATGACAGCACTGCGCTGCAGGCGTCAGCTCCTCCCCTGGCAATCAGGAAAGAGGTGCCTCCCAGGCGCTAGGGAGTTGGCGAGGATCCAAAGTCCCACACAAGGAAGTAGTGCCCACACTCCTCACCTCCTGGGAATACAGGCAGTCAAAGTATAGCGCTCACGAGGTGCTAGGGCAGCAGAGCAGGCAGGCCAGGCTGGGCAAGATCTGCAGACAGTGGGCACTTATCAGTACAGGACAGCAGCTCCTAAAAGCAGTCATCTCCCATAAAGTGGCACTCCTCCTGACATAGCAGTCTTCACTCCAGCAAAGGCTCTCACATGCCCTGTGGACTGCAGAGGGGTACAGATGGGCTCAGGGGCCAGCACAAAGGCCCTTGCGACGGTACCTCCTGGCAGAGTGTCCCCTCTCAATCAAGTCCACGTTCAGTCTGAGCACATGGAGGCACAGCCTCCCTTCATATACACCCCTCACCCAACCTACCAGAAAGAGCCAGAAGCTTCTAGAAGGTCCCTGGCAGTTCCAGTCTCCACTGCCACCGCAGAGTCTGCGCGCAGTTTGTCACTGCCATGTGAACCTGCCAAGTGCACCCACTTACCAGGCCCTAACCTTCCCTTTTCTTACGCCAGTCACCCCTAAGGTAGGCCCAAGGTACCCCTGTGGGCAGGGTGCAGTGTATGTGAAAGGTAGGACATGCCCTGGTGTGTGTGGCAGGTCCTGGTAGTGAATTGCTGCCAATTTTGTTTTTCACTATTGCAAGACTACCTGTTCCCAAAGGACAGAATGGGGAGTTTGTTTATAACAGCTTATAAACATAACTGGCCCTGGGAACTAGGTAGAAAAATAACGTTTAGTTTGCCTGAACTCAGAATCCAAAGATGCATCTTTAGTGAAGGTGATTTTTACATTCTGTGTTTGAAAATACCACTTTTAGAAAGTAGGCATTTTCTTGCTTAGCCATCCAGGAGGCTTCTGCTAGTTTTGTGGATTGACTGTCTGGGTTTTGGATGACAGGGGCTGATGAGGAGCGTGGCTCCAGATAGTCTTAGTAGGTCAGGTAAGGGCTAAATAGACCTGGTCTGTATTTAGAGTAGGGGGAGGAGATTTCCTTTCACCTGAATGGGCCTGGTCTGCCTCTGACAATGTTGTCTCCACCTCCCACCACGAAGCCACACCAGATGGAGCAGAACTGGTTCTGGCTGGGCACAGACACTCTCTGCCTGAGAGGACAAAGGCTTTTGGGCTATAAAAAGTGGGGTCCAAACCCCAGAACTTGAAGAAGAGCTGGAGAAATTGTGAGGAGGAACTACCACTTTGCTGAGTTGGCCTGCAGTGGCTGCTTCTGTCTTGGGCAATGAAAGGACTGGACTGAACTTTCTGCAATCTACTTTTGTGAGTTTCTCCAAGGGATTGAGGTAGAACATGCCCCCTATTCAAGAAGTCTCAGGAACAGCAAATACTTCAAGTTCTTCAGCCCTCAGCAATGGGTTTTGTGCTGCAACAGAAGAAAAAGCAACCCAACACCGTTTACGACGCCGCTGCCGACTCCGTGTCCTGAAGGCACCGCCGCAATTCCGCACCGTGACCCTGGTCTCACTGATGATGCCTGCTGATGCTGCCACTGAGCCGCTGCTCGCACCGGGACATGTGGGCACTGCACTCCGCATCGCCCCGCTTCATGCCGCCTTGGTTTCCCCGACGATGACGCTTTTCGGCAAAATCGACATTGCTGCTTGCACCGTGGTTCGAAGGCACCGCTCGTAAAGCTACACGACGCACTACCCTCATCCCGCACCACAGCCTTGGCCTACCGATGCCGGTGCCATCTACTCCAGTTCATCAGCCAACGACAGTGTTTCAGCAATGACGACGCCGCTTCCTGCACTGTGACCTGCCAGCACCGCGACAAGCACGCATCAATTCGCACTGTGACCCTGGTCTTACTGACGACGCCATCTGATGCCGCCACTGAGCAGATGCTTGCACCGCGACCTGAAGGCATCGCATGCTGCGCCGCTGCACTTTGCACCGCTGCACCCGACGCCTGCCAATGCCAGTGTTCCTGACTTCCACTGTGAGGAGTTCGATCTGCAACGCGTGTGACTTCGAGGGCCCAACAACTCCTGCACCGACCCCAGGAACTGACACCAGCTGATGCCGTGCTTTCAGAAGCTCAACGAGAGGTCGTTGATGCCCTACATTTCTAAAAGGTACAGTTTTGTGAGTCTTCCAGACACCGTAGCTGGCCTGCGACGGCGAGGTCGGCCAGAACTGTTTGAATTTGTTTGTTCAGAACGCTTTGATAGCCCCAGAGGGAGCTATCGACTTCAAGGAACTGCTTTTCAAGGTTATTTTGATAACTGAAGATTTCTAAGTACTGTATTGTGGATTTTTATCGTTTTTGGTTTTGTCTTGAGGATATAAAAATATTGGATATTTTTCTAAACTTGCGTGGTGTCCTTTTGTAGTGCTTACAATTGTATCACTGTTGGTTACGTGCAAATGCATTACACACTGCCTCTAAGATAAGTCTAACTGCTCATGCCAATCTACCAAGGGGGTGAGCAGGGGTTATTTTAGTAGTGTAACTCCCTTATCCTGACTAGGAAGGAGGGTCCCTATTTGGACAAAGGTACCTACCTCTGCCAACTAGAGACCCCCATTTCTAACATTGGTTGTCAGCGGTGGGATGGGACTTGAGTTGACTTTTTTTTTTTTTTGTAAAATAATTTTTATTGCAGAGAGGTTGTCAAACATACTGCATAACCATCAGCAAGAACTCTAGCATAACTGCAGGCACTGCCCAATTGTTGTTAGTATACACAGCCTTTCGGCCCACATCCCGGAGGCTGGGCGGCGGTCAATCATGTAGTATGGTGCAGTTAGTACCCGCAGAAACAGCACAACTGTACAAAGTTCTCCGCTTTTATTTCGTCAACGCCTATCGTGCCCCCCTGCTCTACAGTGGTGTATAGACTCTCTCCCTCCAAGTAAACAGGTCAATTTTACTCCCCTCTTCCCTCCCCTCCCCTACCTCCCCGTCCCCCTGGTGTCTAAGCCTACCTGTCCAGTGTAAAATCTCGGGCAAAGCTGTGTGAGTAGGATTGCGGAAACAATACTTTAGGTGCGTGTGTCAGGTGTCAGTGCAGGGTCCGATACCTCCTCCCTCGGGGCTTCCTGTCGTGCCACTCCCTCCTCCTCATCACTCAACTCTACACTATCTCTGAGCGCCTGGACTAGGGCCTCCCAAGCCAGCGCCGCCTCCTGAGCCTTATCATTTGCTGTCCGCCGGGCCAGTTGGTATCTGAGTGTGCTTTCTGCCGTTGCCCATTTCAGAAATTCGATCAGCCATTTTGTGTGTGTCGGAGCTGACTTTGACTTCCAACCCCTAGTGAGCTCCCTCTTTGCGATCAGAAGGCCCATGTCAATAAATTTACTCGTCAGTTTTGTTTTGCGCGTATGTGGGAACCAATGTAGGAGGACGACCGCGCTATCATAGTGCAGTGCTCTATCCGTGACCTCATTTAGGGCGTCCCAGACTCCCTCCCAGTACTCTTGAATGCGCGGGCAGGTCCTAAGCATGTGTTGCAAGTCCGCGCCAACTAATGTGCACCTGGGGCATGCCGCATCTACTGCGCCAAAATATCTCGCTATCTTATTCGGAGTGAGGTAGGCTCTGTGTAGGATATAGAGGTGTATTAATTGGAAACGGGCGTTTCTGGTGCTCTTCCTTGCTCGCTGAAGCAGTTGGGACCATGTCGTGTCTGGGATTTCCTTCTGTAAGTCCTCTTCCCATTGTGCTTTGAGACGTGTTAGTGGTGGGATGTGTTCCGTATGCATTCGGGAGTAAAGGCATGTAACCGCCTTCCTCATTCCTGCTGACATCATCGTATATTGACATGCCAAGGACGTCACAGGTTCCATCAGTCCCTCTCCCCAATGTGCCTGAAGCGCCCGCACTATTGCTGCATGCACCAAATAGTCACCCCGTGGAAGATCATAGCG
Source organism: Lissotriton helveticus (assembly GCF_964261635.1). Classification (NCBI taxonomy): domain Eukaryota; kingdom Metazoa; phylum Chordata; class Amphibia; order Caudata; family Salamandridae; genus Lissotriton; species Lissotriton helveticus. The sequence continues at coordinate 1,169,588,950 of NC_136059.1, read as the reverse complement.
TTCCTGCAGAGTACGGAACTCCATCAGCACCCCGTCGGAGTATAAGTCCCCCACCATCTGAAGTCCCGCCTCTTCCCACAGTTGGAGGTTCGACCAATCCCCCCCATGTGGAAGTGCCGTCAACATCCCCAACGGTATCTCTGGGGCATAAGGGTGACCAGGACCAGCACGCTTTTGCATTCGTGTCCAACATAATCGTAGAGTCTTTTCTTCCTGGGTCAGTCCACTCAGCAATAGCTTCTGCTGGAGGGCTATATAGGCCAGCACATGGCGGGGGGTGCCCGCGTCTCTCTCATGTTCCGGCCCCCTGTACACTCTTGCCACTTCCTGCGTAAAGAATTGAAGCTGCGCTGCCAAATAATAGAGCTCAAAGTCCGGGACCGCTAGCCCTCCTTGATCCTTGGGCCGCATGAAGTCGTCAGTGCTATACGCCGTCTGCCGCTGCCCCATAGAAAAGCTGTTATGCTGGACTTCAGGCGCCTGAACACTTCTCCCGGTATCCATACCGGCAAGGTTCTAAAAAAGTATAATAGCCGCGGTAGGGCGATCATTTTGAGGAGGGACACTCGCCCCGTCATGGACAAGGGGAGGGTAGCCCAGAAAGCCATATTGCCCTTCAACCCTTGGATACATCGCCCGATGTTCCCATCCAACAAGTTGGCGGGATCGTGGTATATGTAGGTCCCAAGATAGTGCAGGCAATCAGGTTCCCAGCGCACTCTGTTGGTGGTCGTCGGGCATGTCTCCCCTTTCCGGAGTGGGAATAAGCATGTCTTCTCCCAATTCACCCTTAAGCCTGAGAGTGCCCCGAATCTCTGGAGGAGATCCTCCGCACCCCTGGCCGCCTCATCAGCGTTATCCAAAAACAGCAAAAGGTCGTCCGCATACAACGATATATGGTGGTAGGTCCCTCGCACTTCCAGCCCGAGGTACGCATCACCCCGTCTAGCCAGCATTGCAAACGGTTCCATGGCCAGGGCAAACAACAGCGGAGAGAGCGCGCAACCCTGCCTCGTCCCCCGGTTCACATCGTAGCGGTCCGATATCAAAGCTCCCACCCTCACCCTCGCACCCGCCCGTGCATAGAGCACTGTGGTCCAATTTATATAACCCTCCCCGAGACCGAACCCCCGCATCACTGCATATAGGTAGTCCCATTCCAGGCTATCAAAGGCTTTTTCGATGTCGACTGACAACACCATTGGGGCTAATGCCGTTTGTGGGGGGTCCGCCAGTAGCCTGAGCAGCCGCTGAATGTTATGGGTCGTGTTTCTGGTTGGAATAAAGCCCGATTGGTCCCTATGAATCAATCCCGTCATGTGAGTGATCAATCTCCCGGCCAGAATCGTGCTCAGGATTTTGTAGTCCGTCGTCAGCATTGATAACGGTCGGTATGACGTCGGGTTCGCGCTATCTCTGCGCGGTTTAAGCAAAGGGATCATGATCGCTTCGCGCATCGACTGGGGCAGCTCACCTTTCTCCCTGGCTTCATTGTACACCAGTCTGAGTCTCGGGGCCAGGAGCTCCATATATTTCACGTAAAACTCAATAGGGAGACCGTCCATCCCCGGCGTTTTGTTTCGCGCCATCCTCTTGATAGCCCCTCTAATTTCCTCGAGGCCGATCGGCCCACCGAGAGCCGTAGCGTCTTCCGGGTCTAACTGGGGCAACTGGGCCTCTGCCAACAGGGCCTCCGTCGCCTCAGGTCGGTTCTCCAACCCCTTCCCGTACAAGGTTCCGTAGTAATCTTGGAAGCACCGCACTATGTCCGGTTGCGTGTGATAGGTTTCCCCGTTCGCTCCCGCCAGGGATAGTATTGGGGTGGACCCTCTGTGAGGGTTGGCCAGCCAGGCTAGGAGAGTCCCCGTCTTATCCCCCTCAGCGAGTGTCCTGGTCACATAAGCTTTATAATCGAAGCAACGCAGGCGCTCAACTTCAACCGCCACCGCCTCCCTCGCCTCACTAACTCTACTCTGCAGGTCAGGACGGCCGCGCCTCAATCGCTCGGCCGCTCGCAGCGTCCGTTCCGCCCTGTCCACGTCCTCTACCAACGTCCGTCTCGTCCCCGCGAATTTCCCTATACAGTGCCCCCTTACCACCACCTTGAATGCATTCCATTCAGCGGCCCTGGAGGAGGCGGTCCCCTCGTTTTCAGTAAAATATTGGACGATTCTGAGTTCCAAGTCTGTTCTAAAGGGCGGGTCATCCAACGTGTCTGGCCGGAGCCGCCACGTCGGAATCGGAGCAGTCCCAGTCATCCAGGCCAGGGTGAGCAGCAGGGGGTTATGATCCGATATTGTACGCGTGAGGTATTCTGTATGCGCAATTGCCGGGAGAACCTGAGGAGAGCATAGGAATGCGTCGATGCGGACATGTAGGTCGTGCATGCTGGAATAGAAGGAATAGTCCCGCTCAGCCGAGTGTTGTGCGCGCCATGCGTCAGTGAGGTCCCATTGCCCCTGCCACTGGACCCTATGTTTCGCCAGCCTGTGCACCGGGGAAGCATGGAGCGGTGGGTGTGACCTATCTAACGTAGTGTCCGCTATAGAGTTAAAGTCCCCCCCCCAGCAATATCGGCCCCGCGAAGTAGGTTGCTAATCGCGTAGAGAGTTTAGTGAAGTAAGGTGCCTGTTCAGTGTTGGGCGCATAAATGCTGCAAAGCGCTATGGCACGGCCCCTGAGCAAACCCTCAACTGCTACAAATCGACCCTCCGGGTCTTCAGTATGCCTAGTGACTTGGAAGGGGATCCCAGCCCGAATCCATAGCAGCACCCCCCTGGCAAACGCTGAGTATGTGGTGTAAAACAGGTGACCCCTCCACCTCCTTTGGAGCGCTACCCCCTCCTGTTTGGTCAAATGTGTTTCCTGTAGGAAGGCAATGTGAACCCCCCTGCGGACTAGGTATGAGTGAACCTTGTGCCTTTTAGTCATCGAGTTCAGACCCCGCACGTTCCATGACACACATTTCAACGCTCCCACACTATCCATAGTCTTGACATTGAAGGCCAAGAGCCCTGTTCCACAGTGGCCAGACACCAGTAAAGGCCCCCCGTCCCTCTTCCCCAATCTGTTCGTTCCCCACCTCCCTTGTCCTACACCCCTCCCCAACTCCGTACCCCTACCCTTACCCCCCTCCCCGTCCTGAGTATCCCCAACATCTCCAGACATCCACCCCCCCTAGAACAGGACCTAACTGCAGAAGAGTTACCCCCGTCCAAACAAATGAGCAAAATGCTCTCAAAACTTTCTAGCCCGCAGTCTGTACTGCGGTGGCCTTAGGGGCCTCTGGGTGCGTGTACTAGCTGCCGCAGCAAAAATTAGCGTCCCGTTTCCCATTCGCCCCTCCCTGTACAGCCAAACTCACGATAGATCAGTCTCACTGCAGCCTGCTCCAACGGCCAGTTTCGTCCGTCCCTCCAGACCGACGCCGCCAGCCCCCACACTCCCTAGTTCAATACTCAGCTGCCGAAGATCTCCTCCGCCGTCTGTGGCGTCACCGTCGGGCCCTTCACGCTGTCCACCTCCGACAGTTCAGTCTCCGACCCTGTCTGCTTGTCCTCCGAGATCGATTTCGAGTCCTCCTCCTGCTGTGGGACCTCCGATCCCGAGACCTCTTTCACCGCCTGCAGAGCTGCTTCCCGTTCCAATGTTGTCTGTGATTCCGTCAGTCGCTTCTGGTGTTGGCCCCTCTTCCGAATTCGTCTCGATCGCCTCACCGCGCCCCTTTGGAATTCCTCCGCAGCCGCCCGTTGGTGGGCCCCGTCCGTTCCAGCCTTGTAGGAGTCCCACCAGGCCCAGGCATCCGCTGAAGAAGTGAAGAACAGTGCCTTCCCATCCACCGAAACTCGGAGTCTCGCCGGGAATAACAGTGAATATTGCAGTCCCTCCGTCCGCAGTTCCTTTTTAATGGAGAGGAATGAAGCTCGTTGCTTTTGGGTTTCAAAGGTGTAGTCCGGAAACAACGTGACTGCGCTATTGTCAACTTGGAACGGGCCCGCTTCCCTCGCACGTTGCAGAAGCCAGTCCCTGTCCCTGTAGTGGAGGACTTTGATCACCACCGGTCTCGGGGGGAGCCCCGGCTTGGGGGGTCTGGCAGGCACTCGGTGAGCTCTTTCCAGCGTGAAAAAGGGGGAGAGGCCTTCCGGCGCCACCACTGTCCATAGCCAGGTGTCCACATAACCCAGCATGTCCGTCCCCTCGCTTTTCTCTGGAAGGCCCACCAGGCGTACATTGTTCCGCCGGCTTCGGTTTTCCGCATCTTCCGCCCTTCTTTCCAGCGTCTGGATACGTTCCAGGGCGTCCGTAAGTTTCCCCTCCAAGGCTTTCTGTCCTGGTACCACTTCCTTCAGGACTATTTCTGCGTCTTTGACCCTGTCGGCCAGTTTCCCATGGTCTGCCCGCAGGAGTCCCAGGCCCGTCGACACCTGAGCAATGTCTTGTTGCAAGGCGGTCCTCGTGGCCGCTATAGCTTCCAGGATTCTGTCCTGCATCGTGAGTAAGTCCGACTGGGTATGCTGCATGGCGTCCGGGGCCTCCGAGGCCGTTCCCGCATCACCCTTTGGCCCTTTCGGTTTCCCCATGCCTCCTCCGGGCCAACCGCCGGGCAAACGTGGAGGCGATCAAGATTGTCAAGGCACGTAGCCGGTTGGCCGGTCACTCCGTCGATGCAGAGCCGTCGCTGACCAGTCTGTAGTAGTCCGCAGTCTGCGAGGCCAGGGGCGCCCACTCAAAGCCGTCCAGCCGTTATCTAGGCCCAAGCTGGCTCCCCGCCACTGGCCAGTTTAAGCCCCCATGCCGCCCACTGGCGTCGTCTCCTCGCTTCTCCCCCACCACCTCGGGCCGCCGATGCCTCTGCTGCTGCGCAGGGTGTTTGCGTGGAATGGACTCTCTCTGCCTCCGGTGCAGGCCTCCCAGCGGTGGGCCCGGATGTCGCTCCAGAAGCGGGGCCGCCTGCCTCCAATCTCACCCAGCCATCCGCCGGCGGAATGCACGGCCGCCAGGAAGTCACCGCTTCGCTGCTGTCGGAGTGTAGCCTAGCACTCGCCCGGCCCCAATCAACCCACCGCTCCAATGTCCACACCCAGGAGCTCACCCCGCTGTGACCAGGCCGTCCCGCTGGTCAGCGCCACTCTGACCGCCCCGCCAGGCTGTCGCAGGATGTCGCATACACCTACCGGCTCCTCCTGGGTGGTGTGCAACGAAACGGGGCAGCTGTGCGCGGGGGTGGGGGGGGGGGGCACGGCCCCCGGGAGTGGGCGCTCTGTCCGGATATTCAGGTCAGCGTTGGAGCTCGCCGGGCCCCCACTCGGGCTCGTCAAAGTGGGGCCGCTGGGCTCTCAGTCCGGGCCCGTGTACCGCCTCCCTGGCGGCGAGTCACTGCACGCTCAGCTTCCTGACCCTCTGGATCGAGTCCACTCAGGCACCTCAGTCAGGTCGTGGGGGCGCCCCACCAGTGCTCCGGGCTAGGCGGCGTCCTCGCTGCCGCCCCGCGGTCTGCACACGCTAGCGCAGGATCGGGCGCCACAGTGCTGCCACCGGGGCCGCCCAGGCCCAGAAGCCGGGACCTCGATTTCTGAGCCCCCCAGAGGCACGGGAGGCGCCCCCCTCCTCAGCGCCGCCTCCGGGTTTCCCCCAGTCCACCGCCGGCTCTGCCCCGATCTCCTCGATCCCGCAGCCACTCCAGGTCCGCTCTCACCTAGCCCAGGTAGCCGTAGCCGGGTCTTGGGCGCTAGGACGCTCAGGGCTCAGTCCGTTGGCTCCCGGAGATCCACGCCGCCATTTTGGGACCTGTCCCGTCCGGGACCGGCGGGGGCCGCAGCACCGGCCGTGGGCGACAGACACGCTCGGCGCGCCTCCCAGGCAGGCTCCGACGTCAGGGGCGGACTCGACCCGGTTATCACGGGGAGTCCGCGCAGTTTGGGGGATAAATGAAGGATTTATCGGGGCTAAGGACGGGAGCCTCGTTAGGCTGCGTCCGCTGGCATCGGCTGCTAGCCACGCCCCCCAGGACTTGTGTTGACTTGACAGTGATTGGTGTGCATTACTACCATATCGCAGAAAATTACATACCACATACTGTTTTTTGGTCTATTTCTCCTTTCCATGGGTTTTGAACTTGAACTTTCCAGTACAACATGCCTGAATCAATTGCATCATCTGCAGCATCCTTGGAAGTGGCCTTCCAGGATAAGAGGTTAGAAACCTACAATGTTATGTTGTGTTATATTATGTTATATTAAATACATTTATGAAGAGCTACTGCTACCCAAGGGTGTCCTGGCGCTAGTTGCAATCCTCCAGATAAAGCCTAGAAATGAACCTAGGTTATACGTTAAAAAGCCAGGTTTTTAAGGCCTTCCTGAATGCCATTATATCTGTCATACTTCTTAAATGTACCAAGCATTAGCTGCACAAACCACAAAGCTTCTGCCACCCCAACTGGCTTTTTTTATAGGAGGAACTGTCACCAGTTTTGCTCCAAGAGAGCAAAGTTGTCTTTTAGGGACATACCACTGAAATTGCCGCTTCAGGTGGTCAGGACCAGCACCTTGAAGGGCTTTGCAGACAATGCATAGTGATTTAAACTGCGCTCGTTTCTTGACAGGTAGCCAGTGAAGTTTCTGATCCCCCCAGAAACTGAGGCAAATTTGGGTATACCTGTGAGCTTGAATGAACCTAAATTTAATTTGTATAGGTAGGTTAAACCGTCACAACCGTCTACCGGAAACAGAAGTGAGGGTGTTGTGGACTAAGAGAAGCACTAACTACTAAAGAGTCTTGAATATAAGACCAAACGTTAGGTGCGCCATGTTGCGGGGATTCTGTGTGTGCACAGAACTGTGCGTAGGAAACCAAGACCTCAGTGACTTGTGCTGTACCAGAAACTCACCTCAGTACCCAGAACACCTATCCACTAGCATCAGTGTCTCATTCGTTCTCCGTCCTACTGCGAAGCTACCAATGATTAGACAAACTAGAACAAGAACAAGCGACTTAGAATACTCTCAGGAATGGTGGGAATCAAGAACACTCTTTTGCTTGTATTTCTCATATATGTCCACAACGTGAATAAGTAGAGACACAATACAGTTTAAAATATTTATTTCAACGACGTGCTCTAAGATGCAGTATTTTGGCTAAAATAAGCAGGCATAAGATTAGAAATAAAACAATCAGCATTGTTACAATTCCATAAAACACAAAGGGAGAAATCATATTATACTGATAGTGGAAACAGGTCATATAGCGCCTTGTGTACCACCCTCCCCTTGCTCAAAGCTAAGTTTTATAATAATAGAAGGTCTCTAAATTTCAACGGGGAACCCCAGACCTCAAAGATCAGCTTAGGTGAATCACATCAAAGGATCAGCCAGCTCTCTTGTAGCAGTAAAGGTTTTTCTCCAAGTGCCTGCGAACCTGCATGCAGTGTAATATTAAAGGCACTCGAATTTCAGCTTCTTGCAGCTGGATGCATATTATGTCTAGAGCGTTGGCTGATCACATTGAATCAACAGCATACATTGTTATTTGACCTTGACGCTGTGAGCACAAGCTGTAAGTCTAGGGATGTGTAAAACAGACAGTTCTCATGTGAAGAAAATCAAGCAAGTTAACTTACAACAAAAGATATATGTAGTGTTGTGTGCAAAAGCGGAAAAGTTGCAAAATGGCGTTTAAACTTCTAATGCGGTTATGCTTACATAGCAATGTGTACAGGCAGGCATCGGTCTTCACTACAAGAGTACATCTGTGGAAATCTGGTGTACTTTAAGTGTGATGCTGTCAAAGCCGCTGTTATGTGGTTATACGGTATTATGTTGTTTTAGTAAAACAATAAGAAGAATTTGCATAAAAAGAAAGTTCATATTTTTGTATCAGTTTCATAGTCTTTTGTACATTTTCCCATGACTTCAGTTCCTGAACCTGTGTATCATCTTTGTTTTGCTTTCATCACATCATCGCCACTTGAACCCTATGTATGAAAACATAAATTTGCATCTTGTCTTGGCTTGGATAGGCTTTATGCTCACGAGTTGCTAGGGTATCTCCTTGTCACCCTACTTTGCAAGTCACAGATTCATGTATCCTTTGTTAGTAAACACTTGTCTTGCAGACGTCTAATTTGCATTTACTCAGATTTGATTTGAAAAGAGTTGTGCAGTACATTCTTAAGTAAACTCTAGCCGAAGGCTGAAATATATCCCCATTCTGACATATCTTTACAACATTGGCTATTTCAATATTTACTTATTCTTTGACATTGATTATTAGTTTTCCAAAAGCGACAAAATGCTTTATATTCTCTTTGAGTCAGTCATTTTATTTTACTGTTTGATATGGTTTTCCAGTAGAAGTGTGCACAAGAAATTTCTCTTACACTAGAGGCTGATCAAAAGACCAAATAAAAGAAATACTTTAAATGAGCAGAAAATGAGACGGTGAACTTAAATTTTCCACTTCAAAAGCAAAACTTGTATTTTCATGCAACATATTTGCTAAATATAATAGTCAATCTTTACGCCAACGTGGGCATTGCGCATTTTCTTTATTTTACGTACGTACCTTGTTAAGTATTTAAACAGTGTACTTGTTTTATCTGAGCTCAGAAATGTATAAGAGCGTGAGCGAGCACCTCTGAAAATGTAAGGTGTCCGACATACAACATTATTTTACTGATTTAATACATAACCCGCGGCGCGGGTGTATCTTGTAGATTAGTTTAACATACTATTAATTTGCATGACCTGAGGCCGTGGAATAAACACTCACTTCTGATAACTATTGTACATACATTTCACAAGAATGACTTCCAGAAAAGCCATCAGTGAGGGATATTCTCAAGAACGTACAATAATCATCGTCAAAATAGGTTTACGAAATGTTTCATATCGCTGTCTATCATGGGAAAATAACTCAACATTGTCAACAATGTGGTACAAACTGCAACACTTTCACAACAGAACAGAGGACACAACTGCTGCTGCTTGTGTGCAGAAAATGGCCATTCGCATGTGGCATAGCAGGAAACTGTGAGATGATGATGTACAAGTACAACCTCACATCCATGATGGTGTAGAAATGTCAACTGTGCCGCATCAAATAGGCTTCTCCTCACAAACAGTCACAATGTACATTGTCATGCGGTACGTTAGTAAACTTGTACAATGAGTGAACATACATGTGAACACAATGTCAATCTGCATCTCCCTTTCACATTGCAGAGGGAGAATCAACATCTCCTGCAGAGCAGAGGCAACAACACAGCACAGGTGACGAAGAGGACCTCCCCAACATTGACACCGACGCCCTCCAACAGCTCATGGACAGCTCCGGCAGCCCAGCTGCATCGAGGAGATCCCATCCCCTGCACAGACCACACAGGAGGAAGCACCCACCACAACACATGGCATTCCAAAGCTGTGTGGTAGGGTGCCCGGAGAAGATGGCTGATTAGCTGCAGGTGAGGTTCGCCCTCATGGCAGTCAAGCTAGATGCCAGACGTGGGTGTCTAAGTCCCATCAGGGTCCACTTACAGTCCATAACGGACACCCACTGTCCGCTCCATGCTCTCCAACAATCCATGGCTGACATCGCTGGAGTCATGACTCTGCGCCAAGAACAACTGTCTATTCAGAGTGGCTCTAGCGATGTCACCCTGGAATTGGGACACATAAGGATAATGATGGAGAGCTTGGAGCGGATGCAGGCGGAAAGAATGTTTGCCACGGTTGCACACCAGCGAGATATAGCTGGGATCTTCCATGCCCTGCAGATCCTCTTCATGGAATTGCCACCACAAGGCCTGGCACAGATGAATGCTGCTGCTACCACTCCATCCACATTTCCGCTCCCTGAAGTGTCAGTGCCACACAGTGCGGCAGACATTCCACCTCCAGCTCCTGATGTGTTACTGCCACACAGTGATGCAGCAAGATCACCACCACCAACATGTGAGGCACCTGACACATCAGAGGACGAAGATGATGACGAATCTGGTTTTGTGGTCATAATGAAGTGGTAGCATTCATTTCTGCCATATGGCCGGTTTCAGCTGTGTTCTGTTCTCTGCATCATGCCCTGGAATAACATCTTCCACTGTCTTACGATACGCTCAGTGACACTCACCTTGGACCTTGACATGGACTGAAATATTTTGTCTGGTTGAAATTACACAGCATTCACACTGCGGACTGAAGTCTTGCTGTTCCAATGAACTTGTCAATCCCTAAAGGACTCTTGCTGGCCCTCAACGAAGTAACAATGTGAAGTGGGGTTTGCATGGCCCTGTACTGGTCCAGCTTCAACATTCCACTGAATGTGAATAAAACATTTTAATTCACACAGATGTGTCATGGCTATGATCAATCAAGTATGTAAGTATGGATGAATGTAGGGACAGTGACTCAACAAAAAGGTACTCCATGGTTAAGGCTATCAATGCGCATATATGGCCGTGACTCAGATAGGCAGTAAGACACACATTGTCATTCAAATCAACACTCATCACAGTTGAATACAAGTGAAGGTGCGTAGACTTTATTAACATATGCGTGTCAGTACGGGCAAGATAAGTGCCACAACATGCAGACGAATGCAGCAGTATATCAGAATGAGGAATGTTGCCAAGCGCCGCTGTCCACCCTGGGGGAGTGCCTCACCTTTCACAGGTGTGTGTTAACCCGCGTTGTTGTCCGCTCATGTATTCGGAGTACAGGCGAATGCAGCCATGTCCTCTGTTTTCGTGAGATATGTGACCAGATCTCCAAGATACAACATGATGTTGGGACATGTGCAATGGGCTTTAATCAGTTGTGGCTGCAGGTATGTACGTACTCGTCCATGAAAGTGATTGCAGCTTCCTAGGCCATCATTTCCAACAAGAGGTCATTGTCGACTTCATCAGACAGGGCGGCGAGTCGATCCATTAGCAGGTCCGGACAGATGTGCTGCCTCCTCCCCTTTCACCAATTAGCACTACAGCCCAGTAGGGAAGTGGTTCAATGTGGTCACTGCACACGAGGATTTGCGCAATCTCCCAGGTCCAGCTGCAGCATGTATGCCAAGTATGAAGGCATCCCATAAATGGGTATCACGGTGACACTCCTGGTCATGTGCCAACAGGGGGCGCACACACATGTCAAAATCCAGTTCAGCTACCGTTCCGTTGGATAGGCAGACATCCATTGACTACTGGAATATGCACGATCGGCAATGCAACACAGGCTGAACGCAGGTGACATTGGCAAGGCGGAAGCTTAGCCGGTAACTGATCCGCAGCCCTGCCAATTGCAGGGTCCCCAGTAAATGCAACATACGTGCATGGTACAGTTCCACGTGACAGGGATTGTGCATGTGTCCGGGATGTTCTGCCATTGCGTCAGTGGCTCTGGTTGAAGCGGCTCTGTTCTGACCTGCGCCAGTTCTGTGGATGAAATGCCATAGCTCGGATCTATGAGTTGTTTAAGTGTGCAACGGTTGTACACCTGGGATGGTGAGGGAGTAAGTGTGAAGGCCATTCCCTGCAAGATAACTTCGAGGAAGGACTTCTGTGTGTGGGGTGTGGATACGTTGGTCTTTCGTCGGGCTGTGCATAGTGTGGGAGTCGTCATCAGCTGCTATAGTATCTGTCAGGGGGTGCCGGGCACATGCAATTCCGAGGTCGGAGGTGCAGATGTGCTCCCGCCTGATAGTTCAGACAAAGGAGCTTTCATCCCTAATTTCAGTTCGTCATCTGTGTCAGGCTTCGTCTTCCGTTTTCTTCAGGATTGTGCCGATGCTATAAGGGTTCCACCTCTTGACGGCCCCGGAGTCTGAAGTGCAACACACAGACTACCAGAATAATCAAGCGAGGGAAGGAAAGGAAGGGGACAGCAGGGAGGGAGATCTGAAATGAGAACAGAGAATATTCAAGACACATGTAATGATCACACAACCCACAATACACTCTAGTCACCTTCCCTACTGTAAACTATCTAGAACCCTCTCCTCCTACCTGTAAAGGAAAATACGGTTGATTTCACTATATGGAGAGCTTAAGGGTAGAACCAGGACTTTGGTTAACTAGGATAGGAAAACAAGAAGAATGGGTTTTGAGTAGAACACATATGTAATGTAATGCAAGCATAAGGTCTCTGTACTCAACGTACCTAAGATATAATATCTCCGTGCGTAACCAAACCCACTGACAGTAACCCCTCAGATCCTCTCTCCTATATAGACAGGATAGACAAAAGTCGTGTGGAAAAGCATATAATAACAACAGACGAGATTAATGCTTCTTAATTACGTTTGCTTTCAAATGTTATGGAGCGCCAAGTTAACACCCCACTCTACTCCGTGGTGTGACTCCCAACATACAAGGATGGCTCAGTACTTGAGGATACTACAAGAGTCTTTGTACCACTTCAAGCACAACACGACTTTCAGTTACACAAGACTTTGATAGGAATCGCTCTTCGAGGGTCTATCTCTCCCTGCATGAGGCGGCTGGATGCGCGACCTCGGCCAACAGGGAGAAACCACCCAACCAACAGACTAATGCCTCAATGCTGACAAATTGATTTACCAGGACTTCTAGCATAGAGTTCGTAACTGGTGAATATGCAGCCAAAAAGGTATCAAGTATATTGCAGGATAGTTCCAATGCCTGCATCCAAATCCGGAACGAGATACAGCTCAGAACTAACAGAAATACGTTGGAAAAGTCTTACCGCATCTTCATTACACCAACGCGACCTCGGGGGAAGAATAATCGGCAGCGTCTGCCTTGCCGAGACGGCATTTGTTTCCTGGTATGCGTGAGCGTGCGTCACATAATGACGGAACGCGTTGCTCATGCATGCCGGGAATTGCAGTTCCAGTTAAACGCGGGGTCTGATGCGCGCAGGCAGTGCCCTTCCTAAGCGGTGCGGACCGCGGATCGTGACAATCTGCTTGCATTCATGTTTGACATGTCTAACATGTGGCAAATATGTGGCATCACTGTGTGTTACGTTGCCTCACAGCTGCCGCTTCCTCCCCACAAGCATATTTACTTGTGTGCGCTGCAAGGTTGCATCACTTGCGCTCCTAAGGCACACCAGTGTCATGCCTGTCTGTGCATGTCCACAAGCCTGACAACGACACAGTGATGTTGGCCGTTGAAGGTGGGAGGCCACGTGAGTGTAGGCCTATGGTAAGGATAGGGCGGACACAGATATAGAGTTCATGCCTGGCTGAACTTGCTCTGTGAGTAGGGCTAGGCATTTGACCCATGCTGCTGCAATACCGATACACACAACACTTGGCATATATGAGCCAAGACCCCAAGCAGTCCTGCGCTCCTTAATTTCTCCGTTTGTGCGAGCCCGTCCGCTGGGTGCATGCTACATTGCAACATTGTCGATTGTGGGCCGGGTGGCGCAGACACTACAGCAGAAACACATGCATTAGTTACTTCCTTATCCAGGCCAGAACAGAACCACGCCCAGAGCCGCAGGAAAATTCTTCAAATCCATACTCTGGACTGGCGTATGCCGGCCCAGCCCACTCCGCTTACACTTACAGGGGGTATGACAAAGCTACATGTCCATGGTCTTAGTCACTGCCTGAGGTGACATGGTTGTGTCCCCTGTCCACAGCACAATGTAATGTGGTAGGGCCCGGGGCCATCATGCATACATAATGACCACATGGACACACTTAGATAGATAGTGGAACTGACTACGGGCATGTGCACCCGGCCCCTTTTTATTACTAGGGTCACATGTCCAGTGACGCCTGTGCTGGATGGGTGTGGGGTGAGTGTAAGCCAGCCCTCAGGGAGATGTTGGTGCTGGCAACAACCAGAACAGTGATCATCAGATCACACACACAGATTCAATCATAAAGGGCCCATGACTTGAGCTGCACTGAGGCAGGGGCACCTGTTCTGGAATCACACACAAAAGGTTCAATCATAAAGGGTTCATGACTTGAGCTGCACTGAGGCAGGGGCACCAGTTCTGGAATCACACACAAAAGATTCAATCATAAAGGCTCCAGGAATTGAGCTGCACTGAGGCAGGGGCACCAGTTCTGTAATCACACTCACAAGATTGTAACATAAAGGGTCCATGACTTGAGCTGCACTGAGGTAGGGGCACCAGAGCTGAGCGGGCTCATGTGAAGAAATTGCTGCTGGTTGTTTATCTTTGGGAGATTCCTGCTGTAGCTGCAGTGGGGTGTGGTACACCTGCCTTATCTTCATCATCATCTTCCCTGGTCTTCCCCACTGCCTGAGGTGACGTTGTTGCGTCCACTGTCCACAGCATGAAACTCAATCATAAAGGGTCCATGAGCTGTGGTGCACAGAGTTAGTGGCACCTGAAGAGCTCGGTCAGCAAGAGCCCACAGCCGCGTGGCATTGACTTGAGCTGCACAGAGTTAGTGGCACCTGAAGAGCCGAGCGGGTGCACAGCCAGCAATGATGGCGTGTCCTTTCAGGTCAGCATTGGATTTCATATGTGTGAGCCCTGCTGACCGCAGTGTAGGCCGGAGGCAGTAGTCAGCAAGGGCCCACGGCCACGTGCCGTTGACTTGAGCTGCACAGAGTTAGTGGCACCTAAAGTGCTTAGCGGGTGCGCAGCCGGCGATGATGCGTCGTCCGGGCGGGCCGCACTGGATGCAATGTCTGTTGCCTACTGGACTGCGCCATAAATAAATCAAGACTCAATTTGAATTGGGGGAGCTGCTGACAGGATAGGCCGAGGGCAGTAATCAGCACACACATAACTCCGCGGTGCTGTGCCGCTGGGTGCGCTGGGGGCCTCTGTCGCGGAAGCCAGCGATCGGCTGAGGAGACTGGCAGTCACGGCGGCAGACTCGTGGCAGGGTGAAGGATGCCGCCTGGCAGCCGCGTTGGCCATCCCGGAAGTGAACCACGCCCAGAGCAGCAAACTATTTATTCACACCCCTATGCAGGACTGGCGCACGCCGGACCAGCCCACTCCGCTTACGCTTAAGGGGGGGGGGGGACAAAGCTACATGACCGAGGTCTTCCCCACTGCCTGAGGTAACATGGTTGCGTCCACTGTCTACAACACTACGAACACCAGCAGAATATATCCACATGGACATGTCTGTGCTCCGCATATTGAAGTCTGTCCAGTACATCACCACCACACTTGGCATTGTGAACATTCTTATTCATGGGTGACTTGCCTCCTTCACACATACTTGGTTCCCACCTCTCCCCACATTCTGCAATTGTGTGGCTAGGGGCCATACAGTTTTCGGAAGGTCAGCTGTCTTGTTGTGCGCTGCCTCAGTGGTAGTCCGGGGAAGGGGGGTCCGGGGGAGTGGTCCTGGGGGTGGTGGTGGTTGGTGTGGACCTCTTGGGTCTCTGAGCTGAATGATCAGTAGCTCCATGACATGTGTTGGTCTTCAGATGTGGCTCTGGGCTGGGCTCCCTTTCAAACTGCAGGTTAACACCAGTAAAAGACAGGTGCTAAATCCCTGCTGCGAACACGCCTTATCGCCTGTTTTTGGATCGCATCACAGATCTGGCTGGTCGGTGAGAATGGCGAGAAGTTGTGTTATTGTGTGTTTTTGCACGGGAACGCCTACTCTGCATCTCCTTAGCGCTAGTTGTCGCTCTCATCCGTGGCGATGTTGTTTGCGGCAGCTATCGCTGGGAAACTTACGATGTCGGCAGTTTGTACCAGCTTGGGAATAGGGCGATAAATCTATTGCCACTTTTGTGGTGCTAAAGTGCTGATAGATCGGCGATAAGTCCTTGAGAATATGCCCCAGAGTCTTTCATCCTTCCGAGTTCAGTAAATGAAGTGCCGTAAAATCATGCAATATTAACACCTGAAATTTACAGTGCTTACAAACTACACACAGTTGTTTAAAGTGATATATTAAAACATGTTATTTACTAATACCTTCTATTGACCCTGTGTGTCTTATTTCCAGCAACACTACATTGCAAGCTGGACTAGTCATATGGTTTCACTTCCTAACAGCCACATTATCATGTTTGCAGGATAAAGTCAAAATGATAGATTTTGAATGAAACATGGGACTGTTATGCATTACAATGTTATTAAACCCATAGGCCTGCAACCATCTGTTACGTGGTTTAACGTTGCATTGTTTTATAATGTGCATTCCAAGACAGCTGGCAAGAAAGTCTAGCCGCACAAATGGTTTACGCTCCTAGGAATGGAATAGAACTATTACGTTTTCTCTCTAATTTGCACTTTTTGCCAGTGTCTGATCCAGCACAAGCACACATGTTTGTGCATTAATTGGAACACACGTTTTGTTATCTGACTTCTGGTTAGAGATGTTGATTTTGGAGCAAAGCATGGCCCCTCCGGCTACAGCTATTGCCTATATAATACTCACGTGAATTGCTGAGGAGCAATAAAAATATGATCCCCACAGCGATTTTGTAATTTCCCTCAAGTATTTAATGGAGAAAACATGTTAAAATACGGGAAGCAATAAAAAAATAATACACTCTGCTTGACCCTCGCTGTAGTGCAAGTGGGGGGCAGAAACCATTGCCCGGTTACTCACTTGAAATATACATGACTCGGGTCCCTGAATTTCGTGGGGCCTACACGCTTACGCTATTATTGCACACTTGGAGATTGGTGTAGAGTGCAGGGGCATAGAGAGCAGCGGTGTAGAACAGAGCAGCTTGGAGTGGCGCAGAGTGGAACAGAGTAGCGCAGACTGCCTTTTGGCAGTGAGGAGATTGTTGTAGAGTGCAGTGGTGCAGAGTAGTTTAGAGTGGTGCATTGGAATAGAGTACAGTGGTGTAGAGTGGAACGATGCAGAGTAGAGTGACCTAGAGTGTAGTGGCATAGAGTGCGGTGACGTACAATGCAGTGGCGTAGAGTGCAGCAGAAAGGCATAGAATGCAGTAGTGTACAGGGCAGCAGAGTGGTGCAGAATGCCATGACACAGAGTGCAGTAGACTGGCATAGAGTGCACTCATGCAGAGTAGAGTGTCAGAGTGCAGTGTTGTAGAGTGCAGTGTCATAGAGGTCAGTGTCGTGGAGTGGTTCAGAGTGAAGTGGTGCAGAGTAGAGTGTCATAGAGTGCAGTGGTGTAAAGTAGAGTGGCATAGAGTCTATTGGTGTAGAGTGCAGTGGTGCACATTGGTGCACAGTAAAGTGTCATTTCGGGCAATGGTATAGATTGAGTGGCATAGAGTGCAGTGGCATAGAGTAGATGATAGTGGTGCACAGTGCAGTGGTGTAGATTAGATTGCCGTAGAGTGTAGTGGCGTAGAGTGTATTCTTTTGAGTGCAGTGGTGGAGAGTGCAGTGATGCAGAGTGGAATAGAGTGACATAGACTGCAGTGGCACAGAGTGATTGTTTCAGAGTACAGCAAAGTTGCGTAGAGTGCAGTGGTGCAGAGTAGAGTGTTGTAGTGTGCAGTGGTGTAGAGTAGAGTGGTGTAGAGTACATTGATGTAGAGTGCAGTGGTGTACAGTGGTACAGAGGGCAGAGGAGCAGAGTGGAATAGAGTAGCATAGACTTCAGTGGCATAGAGTAGATTGTTTCAGAGTAGAGTGAAGTGGCATAGAGTGCAATGATGTAGAGTAGAGTGTTGTAGAGTGCAATGGTGCAGAGTAGATTAGAGTGGCTTAGAGTGGATCAGCGTAGAATGCAGTGGCATAGAGTGGAGTGATGCAGAGTTCAGTGGCTTAGAGTGCAGTGATGTAGTGGAGCGATGCACAGTTCAGTGCCGCCGTAGAGTTCAGTGGCATACAGTAGGGTGGCTGAGGGTGCAGTGTTGCAGAGTATACTGTCGTAGAGTGCAGTGGTGTATAGTAGATTGGTGTGGAGTGCATTGGTATTGAATGCAATGGTGCAGAGTACAGTGGCATGGAGTGCAATGGCACAGAGTAGAGTGGCATAGAGAGCAATGGAGTAGAGTTCAGTGGTGCAGAGTAGAATAGAGTGGCACAGAGTGCAGTGACACAGAGTGGAATACAGTGGCGTAAAGTACAGTGACAGAGTACAATGGCGAGAGTGCAGTGGTGCAGAACAGATTGGCATAGAGTGCATTGGTTTTGAGTAAAGTTGTGTACAGTGCATTGGCATAGAGTGCTGTGGCATAGAGTGGTGCAGTATAGAGTTGAGTGGCGCTTAGTGCAGTGGCACCGAGTGCAGTGTCATAGAGTAGATTATTTCACAGTAGAGCGCAGTGGTGCAGAGTAGATTAGGGTGGCTTAGAGGGGATTGGCTTTGAGAGAACTGGCGTACAGTAGGGTGGAACAGATTAGAGTGCATCCACGTAGATTGCAATGACATAGAGTGCAGTGTTGCAGAGTAGAGTGCCGTAGACTGGAGTGGGCCAAGTGGTGTAGAGTGCAGTGGTGCATAGTAGAGTAGTGTGGGGTAGCGAGCATTGGCATAGGGCAGCATGGAGTGGTGTAGAACAGAGAGATTTAGGACCAGATGTACGACCCTTACATTTTGCGACTTGTGTTGCTCTGGGACTCGCAATTGGCAAATTGTAAAATGCAATGTACAACAGTGCCACAGACACTGTTAGCAATTCTTAATGGGTTCACAAATTGCCTGCCTCATCACTATTCAAGAGGCAAGCACAATTTGCGACCCCATTGGGAATGGCTAGCACTCCCAGGGATGGTGGCCTGCTGGGGTCAGCAGACCACCATGTCTGGGACTGTTTTTTAAATAAAGCATTTTTTTTAAAAATAATTCAGCCCGCTTTCCTTAAAGGAAAATGGAATGCATTTAAAAAAAGAGAAAATAAACTTTTCAGGTTCATTTTTTAAGGGCAGGTAGTGGTCTCACACACTCACAAAGGAGAAGGGGTCACCTGTGGACACCTTCCCTTTCGCGAGTGGTTTACCACCTGTTTGAAGTAGGTGGTAAACTGCAAGTGTTTTGCAGCTGCAAATGCAGTAAAAAAAATAGTACTTGGCAGTGAGTCTCGCTATTAGGAAGGGACGCCCCTTCCTAATAGTGAGAGTCGCAAATGCTATTTTGCGAGTCAGTTACTCACAAAATAGCATTTGTACATGCCCTTACCCTTTTCGGCGTTCGCAAACGGGCCAATCCCCCATTTGCAAGCACAAAAAAAGGGTAGTACATCTGGCCCGTGGAGTGGTACAGAGTAGAGTGCAGTAACACAGTGTGGAGTGTCATAGTGTGGAGTGGTGCAGAGTACAGTCTAGTGGCGTGGAGTGGTGCAGAGTAAAGTGGAGTGGGGTAACGTGGAGTGTGCAGGGCATGTTAGCGTACTGCCATTACAGACAACACTTCTTCAGTTGAAACCACCATTACATTTGCACTCACATACAACTTTACTGATAAAAGCATACAGCGCACAAATAAAAATGTGGGGAAATGTCTACACCCAATGTATTGAATTGATCAGCAGCACAGTTCATTTACAGGGATTTCAATTTTGTTTGGTTGCTAGAAAAAAACAACACTGTACAGCTTTCCTCAAGCAGATCCCCAGTAGCCAGCATGATTGTCACATAAATCCTCTCACTTTGAAGTCAGAGAAAGAAAGATATTATGAGCCAGCATTATTGTCACATAAATCCTCTCACTTTGAAGTCAGAGAAAGAAAAATAAAGACCAAGCTCCCTGGGTAACACAGGCTGACATTTGACTTCTGTCTTTGAATGCAAAGCAAATGTGGCAAGATAAGAATATGATTTAAAAGCCTGTTTACAGAAAGCGAGTTTGTGGAAGAATACAGCAAACAAGGTTTGGGCAATGAGAGGGACAAACTCAAGATGGACAGCCAAAAGCAAATATAGCCAGCATATAGAAAGCCAGAAAATGTGTGTTACAAACCAGAAAGCCCATGGTAAGCAACAGGCGAAATGCATTCATAGGTCAACTTCTGAATTTCCCCAAGATATCTTCAGCAAACCAGACAGCTGTGTTTGTAATTGGAAAACCCCCCAATTATAATGCAAACAGGAGTGCATTCGTTCAGTTGCTTCCTCAGCCCCTCACCTCACTGTACTGAGTGAGGAGACTCTGGGGGGTGACCTCAATAGAGGGGCACCAAGCCGTATTACCCATAATTCAGCCAAACCTGTGCTGCACCTCGGGGGCTGACAAGACGACATCAAAATGTGTTTATGTCAACTCTGCAGTAAAGACAGAGCTGTATGACTTTCCCCACACCTCCCTAAACCTCCACCTGGAACTGGCCCTCTAAATTCGGAGGTCCTATTACAGATAGTGTGCACTTTTCCTGTTTGTGCCACAAGGCACACTTTTTTGTAGGTGCGCACACAAACAGGGAAAGTGTGCCCTATAATGAAGAATGAATGCCCTGCCCTCAGGGCTGCTGCAAACTTGTACTGCCCTGGGGCAGCGCATTCAAGTGAAATACGGAGCAGCTGCTTCAAAGCCACCCTTTGTGCTTCACTGTGCAGGCAGCAAACTGCCTGCACTTGTAAGAGGGGAGAGAGATCCACTTGCAGGTGGGTGCAGTGAGTGACCACTTCACAGAAACCTGGCAGTTAGGTGGCGTACAGAATACTGTAGTCAGATACAGCTTGCCGTGTTGTATTCTGTATGGCCAAGTTCCTAATGGCATTGTGGAGCAGGCATGCTAAGTGCTCTCTTGGGAGTCCTCAGGCCACCTTCATTGTATGGAATCCAAATGGCACTGTATTGTGCCATTTGGATAAGAAGTTTCAGCTGATCTATGTCTTTCAACATCTATAGAAGATATTTATTGTATTTTATACTTTGTTTTTAATAAAGAAAATTACTTCTAGGATGAATCTCTGTGCTCTTTTAAAAAAATATTTTCTCTTTTTTGACCCTGCTCCTATTGTAATGGAGCGATAAATTAGCATTTTAAAGTTTTATGAGGTATTATCTGTGATGCTGATTCACATAACCAATCTGAGACAAAATCCTAAACTTACTACTTTTGGTATTTACAGAAGGCATTTAGTAGTAGTAAAGTTAGTATTTTGTCTAAAGTTTGGATTATGTCTTAAGTTAGGATTTTTGCTTAAGACCAAAACTTAAGACAAATTTAAGTTTATCTTAAGTTTAACTTAAGTTTAATTTAAGACAAAATCCTAACTTAGGACACAATCCTAACTAAAGACAAAGTTTTAACTTCAGACAAAATCCCAATTTAAGACAAAATCCTAACTTTACTACTACTAAATGCCTTCTGTGAATACCAAAACTAGCAAGTTTAGGATTTTGTCTCAGATTAGTTCTGTGAATCGGCCCCAGTGTTTGTAAGTGTTTTGTTTTGTGTAGTACTTTGTTGATCTATAGTGATCAAAATAAAGTTTTTACTGACTATTAAGTATTTAGGACAGGTCATTCCCATATAACAAGGATCAAGGGCCACAAGTATAATCATTACACGTAGCAAATACCTAATTGCGATTTTCTCCGAATCGCAATTAGGTAATCGCTAATCCTAATGTATGAAACTCTTTTTAGTTTCATTAGAAATTCTTAAGGGGTCGCAAATATACCTACCTCATGCTGTAGGTCGCAATTTGCGAGCCTTTAGGAATCTACGGCATCATGGGAATGGTGGCCTGCTGAGGTCATGTGTTTCATACATATGTAAAAGCATTTTTGTGGTCGGAAACGGACCGATTGGCCATTTCTGACCTCAAAAATGCTTAATACATGTGGCCCCAAGTGCCTTCCTGGGGCCGTCTTACATATAATAATAATAATAGCAATTATAGAGCGCAACAGTTACCTCAAGCAGAGGTGTACCGGTGCTAGGCGGTCACTGCGGGTGAGGGAGGTCCAACCGAGATGTTAGCATTGGCTGAAGAGCCAAGTCTTCAAGGTCTTTCTGAACTCACGTTCGGAATTGACCAGGCACATATGGGAAGGCAGGAAGTTCCACAAGCTGGCCGTCCCCACTGTGAAAGACCTGCCTCCTTTACGAGACTTGGCAAAATGAGGTACACAGAGCACATTCTGGTAGTTGGATCTCAGCATGCGTTTTTGTGGTTACAGGCGAAGCCTATGTTTTAAATATTCTGGGCCGCTCTCTTGCAGCGCACGAAAAGCAAGAGTCAGGGATTTGAACACTATCCTTTTAGCTACAGGTAGCCAGTGCAGTTGTCTGATGTGGTGATGGAACTAGACTCGACGAATTAGTCTTGCAGCTGCATTCTGTACCATCTGTAATCTATTGATCAAATAGGAAGGTAGCCCCAGGTACAGACAATAAGCATTGTCCACCCGAGATGTCACAGCACACTTTCCCTGTTTGCACTATCGCACACTTTTAAATAGGTGCGCCGTAGGCAAACAGGGAACGAGTGCCTTATTACCAAGAATGTGCTGCCCCCAGGGCAGCAGCATCCTTATGTTGCTCTGGGGGCAGAACATTCAAGTGAAATCTGGAGTGGCTGCTTCAATGCCGCTTCATGTGTCACTGTGCATGCGCAACACGGCTGCACTTTAAACAGAGGAAAGGGATCCCCTTGCAGGCAGGTGCAGGGAGTGACTACACCCGCATGCAGGGGGTGTCTGGGGGTCTTCTGTAGTATTCACAGGTCTAGGAGAGTACTGGAGAGTTGTTGTCTGAAATCCAATATTTATGCCTAGTGACTTCTTTGAAGTAGGAGACGCTGCTAGAGTTTTCCCTTTGAAGGGCAGTGGTTTCCTGCCTCCCCTGTCCTGGCTCCAGACTTACTACAGGGGGGTATGCAATCCTTTGCGTGAAGGCAGGACAGAGCCTATTCATGTGTAAGTGAGAGTGTGTCTATCTCCGCCCCCCATCCTGCCAGTGATGGCCCATCCAAACACACTAAAGCTCTCTATTATGTGTGGCTGTCTAGGACGAATACACACAGTCCAACTGTCAACTACACTCAGTCATGTAACCCAGAGACAGGTTGCAGACACTAAATGGCTAAGGCAGGAACATTTACAACTTTCTATAAGTAGCATATTAAAAATTGGATTAAAAATTCTACATGCAGCACATTTCTTAAGAAGCATTTTATCATGTTGCCTGCACACTCTGTCCAAGGCTAGGAACATTGAACTTGATGCCCTTGTTTTTGGTTGTCCGGTTGGAGAGAGCTCTGACTCTCAAGAAAAACAAAGCAAAACCAAAGGAAATGATGGACGGAGCGTTGACAATACAAGCACTCACCCCCAGTCAACTGATCTGGGTTTAATCCATCACCATTCTTTAGCCCACTCTGCCACCCCAGTTCAGACATGGCCATATGCAAATCAGTCTGACCCTGTGCCTCATGGGAACAGTCCAGCCGAACTGCCAAGCCATGCCTTCCCTGGACCGGAAACAAGCTTCCCAGGACCGGTTTCTGGCATTGCAGCCGTCTTCAGCCGGGCTTGCTTGAATCCAGTGGCAAAGTGAGCAAGGGACTCACATCTAAGCATACCCTGCCAACTTATGGCGAACAAAGCAAAACCAAATTTGGCAGTTCGATCTGGACTGCTCCCATGAGGCACAGGGTCAGACTGATTTGCATATGGCCATGTCTGAACTGGGGTGGCAGAGTGGGCTAAAGAATGGTGATGGATTAAACCCAGATCAGTTGACTGGGGTGAGTGCTTGTATTGTCAACGCTCCGTCCATCATTTCCTTTGGTTTTGCTTTGTTCGCCATAAGTTGGCAGGGTATGCTCAGACTCACAATTATGGCATGCTGTGTGTTGATAGCTGTTCCTAGTCTGTATCCCTCACACTACCTCTCTGAGACAACTTGGAAAGTTCATGCCACTACCCCAAGGGTCAAAAGGGTGTACTTGGTGTTAAGTTTGCAGTGTCGTAGTAGGTCAGGCCCCAGGATAGCAGTGAGAAAAGGCCTTAACCGCCATGGTTGTGGTCACACAACCCCTGCTGGGAGAAATAAAAGTTACCAATCTGATTTTTTTTATGCTCCCTTTCCTTGCAGGTTTTGCATTTCACTTTAAAGCATTATGTAGGACTGTCACATGGAAGGACTGACACTCTTTCTCAAAGGTTTATTTCAACAAATTACAAATAATGTGGTTGATTTACAACCCCCTTGCACCTCCTTGCACCACCATTACGTCACTTTTTTTGACACAATGGCGGCGTACACAATGCAGCTAACTTACGACATGACGCATGTAGGGAGACGTGTCACGTTGTAAAGCCCTGCGTCACATTATACCTGCACCAGGTGTAATGTATGCAGGCTAGGCATTCCCACGCAGAACCTGATGCAGCGAAATTTACATTTCACTGTGTCACTCAGACCAGGCGTAATGAATGACGCAGGGCTTTTTTTATGGGACTTACTTATCTGTTGTTGCACATTGCTGGAGTTGCGTCACTTTCATGAGCAACTCCAGGGATGCGTCGCTTTTGTGCCAACAGATGAGTCAGTATTTCTGACGCATCTGTTAATTCTTGCACCATGGAGCACTGTATTGTAAATACAGCGCATCCATTGTGGCGCAAGGACATTTGGCATGGCGCAAAGAAACTGACGCATCTATGCAGATGCGTCAGTTCCTTGTAAATTTGCCCCAATATCTGGTAGAGTAATATCTAATGTGGGCAACGCACATTGTAGAATTGAGGGACTTATTTACAATCCTCTTGCGCTGCCGGTGCGTCCCTTTTTATCACATAAAAAGCGACGCAGCGCAAAAAGCTTGTAAATAAGCTCCTGAATCTTTATTGTGCAGTCTCCCTTTTCTTTGACACTCCTTATTTCACCATTTCTCACTGACCCAGTATACCTTCCTGTACATTACTCCTGTGCCTGACAAACACTCTGCATATTTTTGGACATATTCTGCTCCTAAGAACACTACTCAACTCAGTTGGAGATGGGGTTCACTCAAGGTGAGACGTCTTATACAAAGGGTAACATCCAACCTCATATTGAGGCCAGCACACATCTGACAGCTGAATGATAGCTACTAGGCACTTGCCTTTTTACCTGTACTTTATTTTTAAGAGGCTGGCTGTCCCTGGTAAATCTCTGTCGTGAATCCGGACACGTATTTCTCTCAGCGTGTGAGATGTTCAGTGCATACCAGGCTGGAGCAGATGTTAACTCCAGTTCCAAATTGTGCTCAGTGAGTCAGCCGCCCAGCCCTTTCCAGGGAGGTTAAGAGCTTCTTCTTAAAGGCTGAAGAAAGTAAATAGAAGGCTACATTTTACAGTAGAATTTCCCAAATCTACTTACTAAAAATCATAGGTTTTATAGGCAAGTTTTAAGAGGAACATATGAAATATTCAAATACTTAAACTTTTTTCACAGTATAGAAGAGCACAGTTTTCTTGTTCCAGCAAATCTTGCATGTATCCATGAAGAATAGCTAGCCTGACAAAAAATAGTCAAATGATGCACAGTAGGTGAATATTTCTCAGATGCATAATGACCCATTCAAAAACCACCTACTGAAAAATGAATACCAACTTTGTAAATAATGTGGAAGAACCTACCATCACTGCTCCTCTGCCAGTTACCTGCACATCGAAATGTAAGATTCTGAAAAAACAAAATGGCATCATTACTGATGCTTCCACATGCTATGTCATTGTCAACATATGCCAGAGAAATTCTAAAATATATACACTAGTGCTTTTCATACTGGGATAATGTATTCACTAATCGAACTATGGTAGTTTACATACAGTGCATATATGTAAAGCATCATAGTCAGTCTTCACCATGCTCCAGCATGTAAGGCAACATATCCAAACCAAAATTCATATTGCCCTTCTAACAATTATAACAATGTATATACAACAGTATAGACAGACCAGTACCACGTGGAGTCATGATGTACAGCACAACGTGATCCAAAGGTGTGATGTTGTTTAAATAACTTTCTTTCTGCATGCATTGTCTGCCAAGGTAGGGAGCTCTTAGAAAAATGAAGAGTCAACTGATTAATCTCTACACCATTCAAGTTTTGATTTAAATGTTTATGGTTGTGCAAGGTCAGTGTTACCTTTAGAAATTCATGCCATCGTTATTTTGTGGTCTGACTGACATGCCAGTTTGATTGTCATGTATTTTTATTTAGATAAAGAAAATCAGCAACAGGTTCATGTGATACACCACATATTGAAAAAACAAAAACAAATATTTCTCTAGGTAATAACCAATATGGCGGTCCCTTTGTTTGCCTTGCTTGCATACCTGCTGGTGTAAGTGCACAGCAGGTACATGTATGTGGGTGTTTACAGTATTGTGAAGTGTTTGCTGTCATCCCACTGCCCCGTAGGGTGTGGTGCACTCAGGACGGGCATTGGTGCGCAGAGGTCAGCGATGGGGGCTTTGGGCTAATGGCTTATTTTGTTGGTGGAAAAGTCATGGTTGGTGGATAGGCTTGTGTCAGTAAGAGCAGATCAAATAAAATAGTCTTGATCAACCCAGGGGCAGACTTACTAACAAGTGCTGAAATGCAGCAAGACAAATTGCTGGGCTGAGTTGTGTGACAGGGAGAGGGCAGGGATACACCATATTCACTAAAATATGGTCCATACTTGCTCCCTCCCTGTACTGGAGTATTGAATTCAGCCTAGCTCCAATGCAGGCACCCCTTTGCCAGTTGCAAGTGTGCCTGCATTACATCCAGGATTGTTTTTGTGCAGGAAGGGACACGCTCCTGTGCAAAACAATGCTCGGAGGCTTTTTCCTCCTTCTATGTGTGCTGCAGAAGGACTGTATTTCTCCTTGTTAGAAGGCGTAGCATTTTGACGCATTCTCAGGTTTGCAAGTCTTTGTAAATCTGGGAATGCACGAAACTCCATGGGTGGATGCATGGGAACTCCCAGGCTCCACCCAAGAAATGCCTCACTAGTTTTAATTTTATTGTAAAGCAGTGCAAGCAGCTACTTTGCATTACATTTATTAAGAAAGCCATGTCAGGCCACTCAAACCACGCTTTGCATGACTTTGTAAATGTTACAGAAGCCTTTGCATTGTCCTCGTGTGCCTTGCATGACGCAAGGACAATGTAAAGCCATAATAAATATAAGCCTCAATGCCTAACTCATAAGCATCAGGCTGTCCATGGTTATTGGATGGATGGATGGATGGATGGATGGATGGACGGACAGATGTATAGATAGAAAGCTGGTGATTGCCATTTTGGTGGATATACAAATGGTTGAGTACATTTGGCTAACTTGGCGGATTAAGTGATGTATTGAAGGACAAGTGGAGTGAAAATAAATTATAATTTTTTTATTTCAAATGATGATTATTCATATTTTGGTAACAAGAATGGAAAAGCAAAACTTTTCTTTCTGCCTCGCTCTACACTACACTTCCTCCACATTACCTGGTCCATTCCACGATTCCCCCAGAATGACGGTGACCGCTCCAGAACCCCATCAAAGATTCCTATTATTTGATCCACTCAACAAGAAGTAAGCCTGAACATTAAGCCTGAACATCTTCTGCATCTGGCTCTGTTCAGTCATCTGCTAGTGTTGATGACGGCGCCAAACTCTCTGTATGGCAGCCACTAGACAATGTTTCTTTTTCTTCTTGTCTAAATAGTGTGCGCTCTGGTTCTCCGTGCGATGCACTTCCAGTGAAAATACTGAAGCAACTAGATTCCTCCATCCATCAGATCTTTGTTAAATTGTTAAATACCTCACTTACTGAGGCATATGTCCCCCAGCCATGGAAACACGCTATGGTAGTGCCCCTGTTAAAAAAGACTGGTGCTGATATTTTGAATCCTGCTAACTTTCGCCCCATATCCTTGCTACCCATCTTTTCTAAAGTGTTAGAGAGACACATTAATATCCAGCTTACTGAACTGGTGGAAAGTTCTGGCTTCTTACACTCATCCCAGTCGGGTTTCCGGTCCCGCCACTCGACCGAGACTGCCCTTCTTGGGGTAACAGAGAGTCTCCGACACGGTGTCGATCAGGGTGAAACTATGGCGCTCATCCTGTTGGATTTGAGCGCAGCTTTCGACACCGTGTCACATTCCATCCTTCTCGACTCTCTGCGGTCTCTTGGTGTGACTGGTATGGCCTTAGCCTGGGTGGCCTCCTTCCTTGGTGAGCGAACCTTTCAAGTGTTCTCCCCTAAGGCTGCATCAGCGGTCTGTCCATCAGCGCGGGGTGTCCCCCAAGGGTCAATTCTCAGCCCCCTATTGTTCAATCTTTATGTAAAACCCTTGGCTAACATCGTAGAGCAGCCGGGGCTGACTCTGTTCTCTTACGCGGATGACACCCAGATCGTCTTTTCCCTATCAGGGCGAGACGAGAATAACCCCTCTGCACTAAAGTCGGGCCTCACTCTTGTGGCTGACTGGATGCAGGGGAACTGTCTCAAACTGAATGGGGAGAAGACAGAGGTGGTCATTCTGGGTAAAAATAAGAACCTCTGGGGCCCTCAGCACTGGCCAAATGAGATGGGTTCACTTCCTGTACCCACACATGCTGTACGTAATTTGGGCGTCCAAATTGACGACAAGCTAACAATGAAGCAGCAAGCCACTAAGGTCGCAGCAACCTGTTTTTCTACTCTTAGGTGGCTACAAAAGATCTTATGGATGCTTCCCATTCCCTCCCGTAGAACGGTTGTCCAGGCATTGATAACATCTCGCCTGGACTATGGCAATATACTTTATTTGGGCGCTGATGTAGCCACTGTTAAAGTATTGCAGGTTGTACAAAATGCAGCCGCGCGACTTCTGAAGAATGTTCCTAGAAGAACTTCGGCATTATCTGCCTTGCATGATCTTCATTGGCTTAAGATCTCTAGCCGCATAAAGTTTAAGACATTGTGCTACATGTTTAGAATCAAGCAAGGCATTGCACCCACATACCTACAAAAGCTGGTGCAACCTTACAGGCCCAAACGTACCTTAAGATCTTCGGAAATTGGGAATTTCACCATACCAAGATTTAAGCTGGTAAGGATGGGGGGACGTTCTTTTTCCTACCTTGGTCCCAAATATTGGAATGCCCTGCCCACAGCCATTAAATTAGAGACCAGTCTTCTTCGCTTTCGTAGAGCACTGAAAACGCTGTTGTTCACATAAGTAGCTGGTACCAGTATGCTGGCTTATTTGACATCTTCTTCTCTAGTCTATCCCTAGCGCCGGGAAACCCACTGTGGGTAGCTGTGCGCGGTAAAAGTTCAAATAAATAAATAAATAAATTAAGCAGAACTTGCAGAACTGAATCACTCAGACCAGAAGTGTGCACAATCCATGGTTAAATAAAGAACACGCCAGGGTTGCCTGTGTCCTCTATGGTGAGTAATTGTCTTTCAGCCACATTAGAAATTTGATTGTCTAGAAATA
The DNA here is from genome assembly GCF_964261635.1 of Lissotriton helveticus. NCBI lineage: Eukaryota > Metazoa > Chordata > Amphibia > Caudata > Salamandridae > Lissotriton > Lissotriton helveticus. The sequence goes on along the minus strand of NC_136059.1, from coordinate 1,169,559,677 downwards.
ATATTTTATGATATTAAAGTAATTTACTGCAAAGACACGCATAATTTTACTACACTATTGCACATCAATAAAATAAAATAAAGTACAATAAAATAAAATGAAATAAAATTAATGTCAATATAAGCTATAGTGGCTCATTTTGAGAGGGTAAAATAGAACACCTGCCCTAAATCATTAGATACCTAATGTCCCTCGCCTCATTGTTCTTTTAAATTGGGGGCACGGCTGGGTATTTATTGGTGGAGCCTTAGCAGGCTCCACTATTGGACACACTTGGCCAACGACCAACCGCCGCAGACTGCCACCAAAACAGCAGTGCAAAACACAAGCGCAAAACAGCAGTGCAGGCCTTCTGATGATGCTTCCTTCAGTTAGCGACCACCATGAACGTCATGGTGATCACAGGCAGGACAATTTAATAATTATCCATATGATCTGAGGTAAAATCCCCAGGATGTGAGGATCATTAGCTGTTTGTTTTTTAAAACAAAATGTCTGCTTTGGGAGGGCTGTTTCTCTTAAAAAGAAATGTAAACTGGACTTATACGTGGAGTTAAGAATAGTAAATCTATACTTACCTATTTGCACTTACCTTCTCGAAATGTTGGTTCTCTATGTTTTTGATATTTTTATATTCTTTCCCCACAATATTTTTGCAATAGATATTCTATCAGACATCCCTTATATTTTTGATGACACAGGGAGTATCTGTAAATACAGTGAGTAGAGTTTTGGGGTTTTAACTGGGTATTTAAGTTATTTTGTGACATTAATGTATTTTTTGCATCTATGTCTGTAAACATGTATCACCTTTCAGGTGCAGGGAATTGATTTATTCCCTCATTACCCTGACAGTAAACTCATAAAAAGGAGTTTTCGTCATTTAATTGATCTAACATTGAATAACTGGCATACTGTAAGCTAACTGTAGTTGTTCTGAGTGACATAAGGGCAGTTAAATATGTACAGGTTATGTGGGGTTACAATAGGTTGATTTTTAGCTACAACTAAAAGTCTTTAATGTGTCTGTTTGCGACACGTGAACAGTTGATGGGATGGCCTTTGAACGAACTGCTCGGTGAGTCCATAAGTTCTAAGTGTGTGACTTTGATGCCACTTGGTGCTGTGTTGTTCAGCTGTGGCTCTTGTGAGTCCCCTCCTGTGCCTCTTGTAAACCTTGTCACATAACGCGGGGCGCTCTGATACCTACGGGGATAACTAGCAGTTTATAAAACTCAATATAATAATAATAATAATACTTAAAGCAATCAAACCTCCAATGCTGAAGATTAATTAATATATTCAAGATTAAGGAATGAAGAATTGTAATCAATCAATGTGTATCTACTGATGGTAGCTGCTGGATATTTGTGGATCTTTAAAAATCCCACTCTAAACATGTCTGAATCAGTGCTGAATTTGTAAAAATATAAGTGCCCGGGCCCTTCTCAGGAGGCCACTGCAGCTTCCACCACACATTGCCCTGCCATCTCTGCCAATGACAGTACCAGCACAAGTAATTACCATCACACTCCTACAAGTGTGACAGTTCAGACTATTCCAGGCTCCCAACGCTATAAGAATGGCTTGGGCAAGAGGTACTAGTTGTTGTTAATGTATATTGAATGAATAAACAACTGTTGTTCTGCTCATCTCTAAATTACACAAACAATGCCACCATGTGTTAGCTCTCATAAGTGCCGGTGTTGACAATTATATGCTGGTGCCGAGTACCAGAAACCACTGGTTCAAATTAAGCACTGATCTGAATAGAGATCGAGTGCTGAATGAATCCCCTGTACCTCTTGTGAACGTCATCACATAACGTAAAGCGCTCTGATAACTTCGTGTCTAGCTAGTGCTATATAAAACTCTTAAATAAATAAAGTCAACAGTTCTTTTTAAATAAAATTGACCAGGTGCATTTACAAAGTTTGTATTTGGAGCCTTCATATAGATTGCTGTGAAATGCCGAATTCTTAAAATAAAAATTACATTTTCTTTTATAGTTTTCGAAATATTAAAGATAGTATGTTTTATAATTTTTCCCTAGAGTAAATTAATGAGACAATGACTCTATATAGGTCAGCGAAATATCCAATCGCCTCATTCTATTTTCCCTTGACTGACCATATCACCCTCAGCAGGTTTATAACGATTCTAAAACAAAGACAGAAGACTGGGAGCACGACTGGTCCACATTACCTGGCTCTGCCAGGTAAAAGTGAATGGCGAACCTGTGCATCTTCCTTCTCTTCCTAACTTAAGTAGCATTTTTGCACTACCGCTCTGTACATCTTTGATCACGGATTATTATTTGTGAACATTTCTGTTAATTACAGCTCGTAGTTTACTTTTAAACTATCACTCTTTCCTCGTTTAAACATCTTGCTGTTTTATCTTTTTTGCGTTTGTAGTACTCCGTTTTCTATTCAAAGTTATCTAAGACCCTGCACCTTGCAGACACGTAACAAAATTTCCTAAATGACAAAAAGTCAATGAGTGGGGTGCTCAATGCACGGAATTATAGACACAGATGCAAAGAGGAAAAAAAAATCTGGAGAGATGCGCTAAGAGAACACCTCCCCAATGGTGGGGAACACCTAGGGCCTAACACGAAGGTAAACTGACATTTTTGTCTAAGTTATAAACAATAGAGATGGGCTGTTGGGTATAGACTGCGCAGAGTCGTGAGGAGTAATGCACGAAAAAGTATTTCCTCATTGAGAGTGCTCTAAGGATATTGCACAACGACCACCCTGTGTTGCCAAATATGTAAACCACTGTATATATATATATATTCACTGAAAAAACCATAGGTTTCAGGCCTTATATAGTTAGGAATTAGCATTTAAAAAACCTTTGAAATTCACTGAAAAAACCATGGGTTTCAGACCTTATATAGTTAGGAATTAGCATTTAAAAAAACCTTTATAATTCAAAGGTTTTTTAAATGCTAATTCCTAACTATATATGGCCTGAAACCTATGGTTTTTTCAGTGTTTAAAAAAAAAAAATTGATTGGTTAACTGGCTTATTAAGTGTATCTTAGTGAATACATATATTAGCGAGTAATGTTTAAATATTTAAATATATGCATGAGTGATGTAATATGTGACGTCATCAGCAGTGCATTGCAGACGTGCAAGTTATAGTGAGTCCAACTAACTATAACGTGGGAATTTCAATGGTTTTATGCGAGTAAAATTTCCAGCTAACTATAACTGGTGTGAAACCTATGTTTTTTTCAGTAAATTTCAAAGGTTTTTTAAATGCTAATTCCTAACTATAACTGGTGTGTAACCTATGGTTTTTTCAGTGAATATATATATATATAAAATTTCTATGGCAAAATGAAACCCCTCATTTTGTTCCTTTTCAAATTAAATGTATTAAGTGTTACCACTTTATTCCAATCAAGATGACTTCAGGTGTGCCATACTTAAGACTGTTAGCGTTCTAGTTGTTCTTTAGAACACTCTGGGACATTCTGTCATTGGGCTATAGTTGGGCTACATCTGGCTGATATTTGGGCTACATTTGGGCTCTTTTGTCTCTGGTGGCCATCTTGGGAGACTGCATATCAGAATTTTTTTAATGAAATATAAGAGGATTTGAGAAGTCACTCAAAATGTGCCCTAATTTTTCTTTCTTCAGCACTAATCATAATTTCTATGGCAAAATGAACCCCCTCATTTTGTTCCTGTGCAAATTAAATGTTTTAAGTGTTAACACTTTATTCCAATCAAGATGACTTCAGGTGTGCCATACTTTTGTCATAAGTAAGACTGTTAGCGCTCTAGTTGTTCTTTAGAACACTCTGGGACATTCTGTCATTGGGCTATAGTTGGGCTACATCTGGCTGATATTTGGGCTACATTTGATTTTTTTTGTCTCTGGTGGCCATCTTTGGGCTACATTGGGCTACATTGGGCTACATTTTGGCTCTAACATATATATAGCCCAATGTAGCCCAATATATATTTTTTCAAAGTTAATTTTCGTAAAAACCACTGAAGCACATATCTTGAGACATAGCAAAGGCACATCGGGCTACCAGTCCCTACAATTCTGCCAAGTTTGGTGGAAAACCATTCAGCCGTTCGGGCTAAAAGTGAGTCCAACCGCCCTATGGAAATTAACATGGGGAAAACACGATTTGGGACCCCCTTTTTTCTCAGCCCCCGCTTGACGAATCCCCCCGAAACTTTCAGGGAAGGAGCGGAGCGCAGCGAGGCAAATTTAAGGTAATTTACAGGCAGATCCCTCAATCGGCGCCAAAGTTATTCCCAATAGAATGTTTGGAATTTCCTATGGTAACTAGGTCCTAACTATACATACCTACTGGCGACCGCCAGTAGGTAATATATACGAGGGACCAAGGACAAACGACCGTGGACATTCTCCGGTTTCACGGATGCGAGCCTACCACCACCTACCTGTTTCCAGCACAAACCTACCGTTCAACTCACTCCTCCACACCACCCTCCCGGACTGACCGCCACACTGCCTTCTGAGATTTGTGGTTCCAGACTCCACACAAACTACAATGGGTGTGCCGACAGCTTTAGGGGAGGAGACTCACGTGCTGGGTGGTATTTTACGCAGGAAGGAGCTATTTGCGGGAGGACATACCACAGTGAATGGGCGCTGAAGAAGGCTAAATGCCGAAATGCATTCGCCGCCACTGGAAATCTGTGCATTAAACGAGCTGTTTGCCCTGAACTCCCTCTCGCCTCTGAGTTCTTCTTTCCGAGGTACTTCACCGTCATGTATCCTGCGCCTGCCAAACGACGTAGTACAGATGGCCCCGCCACACCCAAGTGTCCTGAAGCAAAGTTGGGCATAACGCTGCTTGCAGCACTTTTATTGCATCGAGGAATCGATAGCTTCAGCGACCGCCAGAACACACACGGCACCATTGGGGAGACATTGGTATTGTACCTACTTGGGAACACAGTCCGCATTGACTGCCCCTGCCCAGCGCATCAACTGTGTGCTGTCTCTGGCTGTAGCGGTACGAGGGCCAAGGACAAACGACCGTGGACATTCTCCGGTTTCACGGATGCGAGCCTACCACCACCTACCTGTTTCCAGCACAAACCTACTGTTCAACTCACTCCTCCGCACCACCCTCCCGGACTGACCGCCACACTGCATTCTGGGATTTGTGGTTCCAGACTCCACACGAACTACAATGGGTGTGCCGACAGCTTTAGGGGGAGGAGACTCACGTGCTGGGTGGTATTTTACGCAGGAAGGAGCTATTTGCGGGAGGACATACCACAGTGAATGGGCGCTGAAGAAGGCTAAATGCCGAAATGCATTCAACGCCACTGGAAACCTGTGCATTAAACGAGCTGTTTGCCCTGAACTCCCTCTGGCCTCTGAGTTCTTCTTTCCGAGGTACTTCACCGTCATATATATGTATGAATGAAGTAATATGTGACATCATCAGCAGTGGATTGCGGGTGCGCGATATATAGTTAGTGCAACTAACTATATATGGAATTTCATTGGTTTTATGTCAATAAAATGTCCAGCTAACTATATATGGTCTCTAACCTATGGTTTTTTCAGTGAATTTTCAAGGTTTTGTAAATGCAAATTCCTAACTATATATGGTCTATAACCTATGGTTTTTTCAGTGAATATATATATATATATGTAGAAAATCAATATCCTGAGCATCAATCATACAATAATATTCATATGAGTCCACACAGTATTCCTGTCATGTTCTTCTTTGCTTTATTCCATATCGTGTACGATAATCAATACTTCGTTCCTCATCAATAAAATCTAAAAGCAAAGAAGAACATGACAAGAATACTGTGAGGACTCATATGTATATTACTGTATGATTGATGCTCAGGATATTGAATTTTGTCTAAGTTTATGATGTTGTACAATTTACAAAGGAATTTTACGACTATTATCTTTAGGTCTTTGGAGTCTCCGCACTCATGGCTGTGACTCTGCACATAAAAAGGTAGAGAGTTGTAAAACTACTACTCATAAAACCTTTTAGTGAATTGCAAGGAATCATACATTTACACAAAAGTGTAAGTTTACCTTTGTAAATAAGGCCCCTCAGTGTGTCACCTCAAAGCTAGAAATGTTGAAGGGGCATGGAGAGTATCATATCTTGCCTTGTATGTAATGAGAAATGGTTAGGCAGTGGCTTTGAAGGTAATGGCCAACATGAGACGGCTTGCGATTGGTCCCGTGAGGTATATAAAGAGGGCTTATCTAAAGGTTTAGAACCAGTATCGGAGACAAATGCTGTATAGAACAGTAGCTCTGTATTGATGGAGTTTATTATAAGACAGTGTCAATATTCCACTGTCGGAGTCTAAGGGGTTGATAAGTTGCTGCTCTTGTTCTATATTATGTCGTGTTTATGAAGTGGGGGATCTAGGGTTGGTATTCTCCCGTCAGGCTGGACCCACTCTGGTGACATTTAGTTATAGGTGTCATATTGGGGAGACTTTATAAATGACCTGTTATATTAATTTATACTAATATGATACCAGCAGGATGTAGGTACTGGGAGACCAAGGCGGTTTTGATTGAATGACAGGAATTGGGCAAGCAAGGCCCAGCAATAGGGGGTAGTCGGTGATGGAAGAGTGGGACACTCACAAGTGAATGTCTGGTTGCGAGGTAGATTAAGCAGTAAGAAAGCAGGAGCATGCAAAGAAGAAAGTAATTACAAATATTATTTTATTTTTTATGCATATAAGTGCAGCTAATGCCCAACTCTGTATTTAGTTTGACCTTGAAACCATACATGAAGGTTCTTCCATCACTGACAGCAGCACAGGTAAAAAAGTGACAGAGATGCATTGGTGGCGCAAAGAGAGAAGCATACTTGATTCCATTAAAAGTGGTTCCATGATTCTTAGACAGCTCAATCTGAAGAAAAAAAACTGGTTTTGAGTTGTCCCTGGACGATATTTATCCCGAAGCCAGATGTACATTTTACATCAAGTTTCTTATGGGTATCCTCACGCTGAAAAGACCTATGGCTAAATAGCCTTCAGCTCGGGCCTTTAACGCTGGATTAGGCCTTTAATGGCTGATATAGCCTGCTGCAGTTGGCTGTAAGGCTATAATATACCAAGTTTTTGCTTCCTGTATGTGGTCTTCCTGGACTGTGACATGCAAATACAAGAACAAGTAAAAGTTGGATTGGTTTGAATCTGCTCGATTTGGGCTACTGGAGCCCAGTGATATATTATGGCACGTTGTCCTCTGGGACAGTTGCATGACAATTCAGCTCACAGGCCTTCTTTCATAGCTGCTTAGATTAGAACTTTGAGAAATTGTTTGTATGTTTTTTAACTCTTTTTTAATAACTATTGCATCAGATGTGGATTGCTACTCTTTTTTTAAATTGACTGATTCCACTCGGCATAAAAGTATTATTCGAATTATTGTAGTCATTAATGATGTCGATTGAATCAAAATTAATCATGTAGTATACCTTGGACTGTACTTTAAAGAGATGAGTTTTGTGATCCTAACTGTTTATATTATCTATATTGTTAAGGCATATGCTGATAATAAATACACTTTAGAAGACCATGTTAACATGTTATGCATTATACTGCATGTGACGGGAGTCTTTCTGCTTTATTATTCCATTGTTCAATTACAATGGTTAGGTAATATTTGAATAATAGGGTTGCATGCAGAGCCATGGGTCTAATGTCATAGGTCAGCTCAATCTTACCGGACTCACCATGTAAAACTGTCCTGGAACCAAGTCAGATAAAAATCAAGCAGCTTTATCTACCTCTGTCTCTAAGACTGGCTGTGGCATTACCTATACTCGCACATGGTAGTGGCTCACATTAAAAAATGACGTCACTTTCATGAAGACCTGCCAAGCTCATATCAACAGTGTCCTCTGATTCAGAATGCACATCTCAGAAAAGCAAGGCCACATGAGTCAAACTCTCCCTGCTTAATGGAGGGAAGTCTGTTCTGCCAGAAGCTCGATTAACAACAGTCTTACAGGTTTTCCTTCATAAAGCTAACACCCTACTCACTGGCATGGGATAAACACAGCCCCCGTGCAAAAGGTCACCTCTGGCACACCTACCAGTGCTCACCACTTCTGCCTCTCTTTCCCGATCCCTACACAAGACCCATGTTACTGCTTCTGCTTCCCTGCAACTTCATTCAATTCACATCTGCAAGATACACCCTACACTGCCTCTTTTGCTCTTTTGTGTTATATAAATTCTCATACACTCCTAGGGGCATATTGATAACTTTCGTGGCGCAGGGCAGCACAGCATGTCACCTTGCTGCACTGCTCTGTGTTACAGGGAAAGGGCAGAAATGAGCCTTATTTATCCAATGCAGGGCACTCCTGCCCTTTTTCCCCTGCACTGGAGCAGCCTAGTGCCAACATAGGCACCCTTACACCATGGTGCAAGGGTGCCTGTGTTGTAGGAAGGATTGTTTTGTGCAGGAAAGGCTTTTAACCCTTTCTATTTCTGCTGAAAGGGGAAAAATTAGGAGAATTAAGAATATTTCTCCTTGTTACGCCTATTCTGGGAAGGTTTAAGATTTTGGTGCATTCACAAGTCCTTGTAAATCTAGGAATGCATCAAAATCCATGGGAGTTGTGCGGGGACACCCACCGCAATGCCCACGGAACTCCTACCCATGACAGAGTTGCGGAACGCCGTGATTTGCGTTGTGTTGCGCAACTCCAGATTTTTGGAGCCACTCAAAGCCACTCAAACTTGCTTCATGTGGCTACAAAAATCTGACTTACCGGATGCGTGGTGCAAGAGTGACGCAAACCAGGTCATAAATATCGCCCCCAGTTTGGCCATCAGTCACACACAAGTGACGTCTTGACTGATCTAGATGATTTAGGCCCATTTTGAATAACCCATGGTGTAGTGCTACTTCCAAATAGTGACAGGAATTGGGGAAAATGTCCTCAATACCTGCCATTTTTGTATTAACTATTGTCTATCTGGTGTCGGTGGTGGGCCAGACATTCACAGATCTTTGCAGATACATAAGGGAGGAAGTAGGTAACACCATCTTTTACCCTAAGGAGGGTCTGTTTGTAGCAACAATGGTGGAACAAGGGAGAGCCCTAGTTGTGGACACTTTCTAAACTGAATGGGTTTCTGCATGGCTAACTGGCGGACGCAGAAGACTCAGTACCATCCCACCCCCAACCAATCCTGCTTACCACAATACTGGGGAGGGTGAAGTAATATTAATTGTGTGTATTCCAGGCACTGAGCATTATTGTGTTAGCTGGATGCCTATTACGGAAGTGTGGAAACCTTAAAGGGCCATATGTATCAACATACCCTTTTGCGATTTCTTAATAGCGATTTTTTAGGAATCGCTATTTAGAAATCGCAAAATGGTATGTATGTAGAAATTCGCTATTTTTTAGCGATTTCTTAAAATTCCTTAATTGCGATTAGCAAATTGCTAATCGCAATTATGGAACAATTTCCCATTCATTTCTATAGGCCAGGAGGCCCATAGGAATGAATGTGAAATTATTCTCAATTTTCGATTCGCAATTTGCTAATTGCAAATTGAGAACCAATTCAAGGGTGCCCCACCCCCACCCCACGTCACCGCCCAGCAGCTACTCCCACCACCGACCACTACTGGTCCATAGCCTGATCCTGTCTACATTTAACAGAGCCACAGTTTTAGTCACATCTCTTTCCTACTAGGTGCATTAAATATCTAATTATTTGTTACATTCTACAGCAAGCTCTAAAATCCACATTATTCCTCGATCAGGTGCCAAAGATAGGTGTTATATATGGCACCTGATATATAGGAAATCCTGTGGTATCGTTATTATAAGGTGCAATAAATATTTCCTTGATTTTAATTAATAACAATATAAATACTTCTGTGTGTACATCATCTAGTTGGAAAAACATGAGGAAATCAAGAATGAATGGTGTGAAACTGACCTTCTCTGAGCAGGGGACTCTTTCAAGTATAGCAGACAGATCTAATATAGTCTGCCCACTGTGCTTATCAGTTGTCTTCTAGAAGTTGGCCAACTAACTCAAAAGTTGGCTTTAGTTCCCTGGGAGAAACTCTGGCAAGAATGTATCAAGTTGATTGTGTTAAGAAATATCTTGAATCTGTGTTGTCACCACCTGTCCTGATAACGTGCCGTGGAAGGACAGATTGCAGATTTTGGGGGAAGAACACTGGATTTTAAGCTCCTATTTTTGTCCACAAAAAGGAACCCTTGTTGCATATTTTAAGTTTAATGGAACTTTGTTCCTGGAGTAATTTGCTATTGTTTTCAGCAAAATGTCGCAACAGTTTTTTTGGTTCTTTCACACATTTGTAGGGCTTTGGAAGTATTGAAGAGCCTATTAACTACAACTCACAAAGCCCCATTGGTAGTAATAAATCTGCAGCCACGGAGTTAGCGATGTGGCTGCAGTAACTGAGATTCTCACGAGAAAGGAGGAAATACTGGGTAATCTTTCTTAGTTATTTCCCATTTCCCACTGGAGTGTCACCATTAGATTTTAATCACTTTTAGCAACGAGAGATGCAGGGTGGAAATGATCAGGTTCTCTGTAAATCCAAACACCTTGCCCTGTCGATGGGGCTGCTAACAGTAATTACTGGTCAAGTGATTTCAAGTACAAAGAGTTAGAATTGGGAAGTCTAATCTCTTCAAAATTACTTTCGTACAAAAGCTACAGAATCAGTTCAGCCTTATTGGCTGTTTTATTGAAGAAGAGAGTAACCTTGAGCAAGTTACTTGAATCTGCAAGTCAGATTTCTATTGAAATTTGTGTATCTGTACTGTTATCTCTATCGGATGGCCCTGTTGTGAGACATGTTAAATACACTGACTTGATTCATAAGTCCTTCATGGTTTGTATTGGGTCAAAAGAAAACGAAAAGAAAAGGTGTTTAAAATATTATTTATAAATGTGCAAATTTGGCTAGGCAAGCGTGTTTATAGGAAAATGCATTGAACCCAAAAGGTGCAAATTTTAGTGGGACTTTCGAAACAGAATTCTAGCTCAGTTTTGGTTGGAATTAGGGCTCGGTTATGGGCCCAGATGGAAACAGATAGGCTTGCCTTTGATATGCATTTGCCTGTTCCTATGCTCTTCCTCTTTCTGCAAGGTGTAGTATGAAAGTCGTGCAAAGACTTGATTGTCATCAGTTCAGTACACTGGGCATGAAGATGGATGGGTACAAGGAGAGGGTAATCACAAATGCATGGTTTCACTTGAGGAGTAAATTAGTTAAATTTGGAGCGATAATGCATTGAGCTGCATATGGAGCATAGGTTCATATTGGACGAGTTACGAAAACTGGTTCTTATAGACATTGGCTCATACCATAACAACTTTGGTATGTACGACGTCTAATCACGCAGATGCTGCCATATGGGAGGCCGATTGGTCTGAGCTGCAAAACATTTGAACCTCGAAACTCATGCTTCATAAAGACATTGAAATTACCACTGGCTCATGGTCACTCCGAATGACCAAACTGAAAAAAATAAAATCTTTGAATGGACAGAAAAAATCTATTTTTTCTATGGTTTTACCATTTCTTGTGATTCACAAAGTTTGTTTATCTAGACAAATATCCTGGATTTATGTCCTGGAGTATGACTGCAAACTCTATCCCTACCCCAAGCACATTTTCCGACACACAAAAAATGAACAGTGATTTGGCTTAATTGGAACAATGATTTCACGCTGTATTGTTCCTACTTTTCCATGATTCTCCTTGTGTAGTGACCCACAGCTTCCGGTACTTCATATCACCACCGTTCGAGAGGACGACGTACATTTAGAAGTCCAACTTCAAAGAGGTGTTTGCTCTTTCGCACCGAGTCCTGACGAACAGGAGGACGTACAGGAGGAGGAGCTGCTGCTGAGGAGCTGCTGCTGCGGAGCCGCACAGAGCCGTATGGACCGCACCGCGAGGGACCGAGAGAGCTGAGTTAGCCGAGAAAAAGCAGTGAAAAGCCGAGACAGCCGAGAAGGGTGTAAGCATCAAACCCTGCGGCCGTGGGTGCGGGTGCACGCGAAAGCCGACATTGGACCAATCGGACCTAGTGAGGCCTCCACCCCTCTACCCACCCCACGCTCAGGAACACTCCCCGGTGATAATGACACGGCAATGGAGGACGGGAAGACTCCGAGCCCCACAACTCCTTGGCGGCCAGTCATTCCACTTTCACCCAAAATATTCATGCTTCATGGGGGAAGACCTCCCGAACTCCTGATATCAAATACGGATCAAACCAGACTCACTCAAATAAGCTCACTTAGTGCGACCCCTCAACAGCTGGAGGACCCTAACTTGAGTCTTATTACACATGGAATGACTACGGCCAATGGATCCAACAGGACCCAGGAAGCTAACAGAGCCAAAATACCTACACCCCCCCGCCATCCCACAAACCCACCCCGCGAATTTGCCGAAACCCTGCGCCCTGGAACACGACAAAGAGGCGCAGCTTCTAAGCTTCGAGAGCAGAGGTGTGGATAAGGACGTGAAGCCTCCATTGATTACAAACCACCTAACATTGATTAATGAGGCCCTTATTTCAATGGCAAGTTCAGCAATAATGCATGCAGATAAGCTTGACGCTCAAATTAACATCTTACAAGTCGTCGCGGGGCTGATCTCTGGCATTGACTCTAAATTGGATCACCTGAACTCATTAATACACAGAGCTCAGGACAGTACAACCTTAACATCCAAGCCGGAGTCATGTGGTTGTAACCCTATACTGCTCAACTTAGAAAAATTACCAAATATAATGAACACATTAATTGAGGACCTCAAGAATGAAGTAAGCAAGCATCAGATTAACTCACCTGCACAGCAAAACGTTAATGCGCTTGCCAACACAAAAGACCCAACAAACTCACAAATTGGCGGCACAGACTGCCCTCAAGAAGAGAAGAACTTGGGCACTGAGCCTTCGGCGATGGTCAACGGGACAACAACCAAGAACTTCAACATACCCTCAAACCGGTTACTCCAGAAACTCAAAATCTATCTAGAAAAAATAAGAAAAAACTAAGAAAACTTAACAAGCAGAGAACAAATAAATCTCACACCAATAGCTCAATCAGGCAATGGCTGCTGCCCGCTAACCAGACAACCATCGGTCACACCGACACTCAAAACGTGACCTGCCCGGTAGTCACTATCAAAATGACAGGAAAAACCGTGGCAGCTTCAGAACCTTCACACATAACTAACCCTGCCACCACCCTGAGCATAGATGCCCACCTTGTAGCTCTCCAGCTAGCCCCGGCACTGAACGAACAAAAAACAAGCGCTGAACCTACAGGGACAACATATCGGGGAAGCAACTAGGGCTCCACTAAGAGATTGTGAAGTCTGCCCCAAAAGCTATCAGCCTTGCGAAAATTTAACAACAATAACGAGCGGAATGACCCAAGTGTACCGAGACACCAAAAAAATCAATTAAACCTTTTACAACGTCGGAAAAATTCCCGAGTGCACCCCAAGCCACCCTCGAACCTAACTTTGAACCCACCAGGAATTGGACTTTGAATTCTAGGCCACTCAGTCCACTCTCTCAGACGACATCACATCAGACAACAGGCTTATTAAATCAGGGCCAAGTCCGCTTGACCAGCCCGGCAGAGGCAACCTCCATCTGCATGCAGTCCAAAGATTTAAAGAACGCATACCCCACTTATAATTCTACCCACACAACTCTCCAGGACGGGAAAATAATGCTGTATCCTGAATACGCCTCACAGGGCAAGTGGGATATTCTCAACCGTAGCAATCTCTTAACACTCTGTGCAAACATCCCTGGTCTGGAAGGAATAAAAAATACGGATTTTGAGACAGTCTCTTTCCTCACTCCAGACTCTAATGAGATAAATGAGACCAGAGAGTTAACATTTACTAGCTCACTTATGGCAGAGGCCCTGAAGAGAAACCGCACGCTACTGGAAAGCTGGGGTATAAAAATAAAGATTCAGCCTGCATTAAAATACCCTTCAATTTTAAAAACTGGCCATCCAACGACCGGCACGTCTGCCCAAGATCAGACTACTGGAAGGAACTTATGTATGAATGCTCCGCCTGACCGCGCTCCACATGTGGGGTCCATTCTTCAGGGGACCAAAGGTGGCATGAGTATAGGCCTAACTAACGAAACCCCCATTAAAATAACAGCAAACCTGGGACATGGCAAACTCTCCTGCTCAATTAGGGGGCGCGCGAGCAAGGATTGGTCCTGGCTGCCGCAAGCTTTAAATCCCAGCTCCCATCATCTATCCACCCGGAAATAAGGATCGAACCCATCACCGGTCGATAAATGGCCAAGAGAATCACTCAAACCGAACCTCGATTACCAGCAGATTGAACATCATGACCTGGAATGTTGCAGGAATTACAAAGCTGCTCCAAAATCATGCCGCAGTGACATTCCTGGAAGAGGCGGATATAATCTGCATACAATAAACTTGGGTGACAAAACCGATCTCAATAAGAGGATATGCAGAATACGGTAAACCAGCCACAAAGACAAACATATTTGGAAGACCTTCAGGTGGGATATCCATTTATATCAAGCACTCGCTGAACCTTCAATTTAAGGAAATAAAAAATTCATCAAATATGTTTTTGGCGGGCATTCTGAAAGGCCTCTATTCGACCAATGGGCCACTTTCAATTCTGGTAATCAATATTTACCACAATCCGCATGGGTCAATAGCTAAGGACAACTTTCCCACGCTAACAAACCAGCTAGAAGCCCTGCTATTACAATACCCTTTACTGGACTGTATTATTCTTGGTGACCTCAACACACACAACATAGGGGTCATAGCCACAAAAAACCATCATCCTGGGGCTAGTTACGAATTGAACGCCTTAATAAAATCTTACAATCTGGCAACAGCTCCCTCTGTCCACTTAAAGAACAAACCTGGGGCTTCAGTCGCCCCTACATATAATAATCAAACAACGATTGACTATATTATCTTGAGTGACAAACTACAACTTTTAATGTCAGACTACACAGTGCATCAGCGAAATGAAAGCGATCATGCCGCCTTAACTCTCACACTGAATCTGACTGCAGAAATTCGACATAGGATACAATGTATTGGGGCCCAAAACGGGGACGAATTGCTAAAGCTACCTAGAAGAATCAAATGGGGGCCGGCATCAATCACCAAGTTCAACAAATGGACAAATACTTGGGCAGGTTGGCTACCGAGCCCCCATAGGAAGGGCGCAATAGAAGTATGGGATAGAACCGCCGGGAACTTAGCATCTCTACTTCGAGGAGATACGGCAAGCATAAATCGCTGGTATCCATCATCTACACTGGGATTTATTACGGCAATCAAAGAAAGCGCTAAACATCTGAGCGCAAAACGAAAAGCATACCAGAAAAATGGCACAGCATCGGACAAAAAACTACTACAAGAAGCAGCAAAAAGCCATTCAAAGAAAGTGTGGGCCGCGAAACACAAAAATTCCGAAGGACAATGGCTGAAAATCTTTGATTTGCTGAGACCTTGCAAATCGCAGGAGTTTTGGAGCTACTTAAACAACCTAACTCGAGGGAAAAACCATAGAGAGAACTCCCTCGACCCACAAACCTGGGTCGCCCACGTTAAAGCCTTATACAAAGAGGGTCCAAACAGACCTCACTTAAAGAAAGCAGACGCAGTAATGGAAGAGTTAGATCTCACTGCTCACTTGAAAGCCGCTCCTGGAAAACTCTTAGTATCCAAAATTCTAAAAAAAATCCGCCAAATGGTGCACCGGGCCCCAATGGCCTCCCGGGCTCCTTGTTCAAGGCGAACGTAGAATTTTGGTCTGAAAATCTGACCCACCTATACACGGATTGCTGGCTCCGGGGGGACGTCCCAGACTCCTGGAGAGGGTCGCTTCTGCACCCAATCCACAAGAAAGGGCCTAAATCAGACCCGTCCAATTATCGCATGATTGCCCTTCTGGACATCGAGGGCAAGGCCTATGCGAGTACCATCTTGGCGGACCTAGCAAATTGGGCAAGCACAGAAGGACTTTTGCCCCTCTTCCGAATAGGATTTAGACCCGGGTCTTCAACCGTGGACAATATAACAGCACTTTCTTATTTAGCCCACCAAGCACGGTCGCGCAAAAGTCTCCCCCTATTTGCTTGCTTCATTGACTATTCTGCAGCGTTTGATGGGGTGGACCGCGCAATTCTCTGGAAGAAGCTGGCACTTTGGAACATCAACCCTGCTGAGGGCAATCCAGTCGCTGTATCAACGCACGTGGGTCAGAATCAAACTTTCGAGCGACTCTGCATCAGAGAAGATCGATACGGACCGAGGTTTAAAGCAGGGGTGCGTTTTAGCACGCTGCTGTTTAATTTATACACAGCTGAAATGGACCAAGCCTTGTCAGGAGCCGCTTTAGCTACACCTAGGATTGGGGGCACTAAAATCCAGTTCATGCAATACGCCGATGATTTGGTACTTCTGGATCATACCAAAATAGGCCTACAAAAGGCACTGACGGCCTTGGCAATATACAACGATAAAAACAGGCTGGTAGCCAACCAATCCAAATCAAAAATTGTAATCTTCGGGCACTACCCGAAAAGAAAACTAGCCAAATGGAGGCTAGGTCACTTGACCCAGGGAGGTACGCAGCAATACAACTACCTGGGCGTCTGGTACCATGAATCGTGGCTACCTGGTGCTCATCTGAGGAAAATTCAATGCAAAGGGAAAACAATCATCTATGCCCTTTGCAAACTACAAGCCAGCTTACACAGTCCCACTACAATGGCTATCCAATGAGTACTAAAGGCAAAACTAATGCCAGCCCTTAACTACGCCCAACAAGCGTTCCCTGGTAAAATAAACAAGGACCTGGAAAAAATCAACTGTAGCGCATATAAGAGACTATTCCATCTACCCGTGTGCACTAGAAATACTCTTGTACGACTAGAATTTTCCTTGAACCAACAAAAGCTGGAAGAGATGGCTGCCTTGAGCAAATATTACTATCTTACAACAGCGGCACACGAGAAGACATTGTCTTCCTGGAACCTGGGAACCCTTGGTCAGCGACTCTCACTACGGCAAAGGACCACCATAACTTAGCTACGGAGAATTGGGGCTCTGAGCTAGTGAATTATTCTGCCATCAAAAATGCAATCAAAAATCAAGTCCGCATCTGCTCTTGTGCATTGGATTTGGAGTCACTGGCAAAAAGAGGCCTCCACGAGTCCCGAAGCCAGCCGCATACAGTGCACAACTCTAAATTCCATCTGACGCAGGCAGTGGGCCGCCCAGCTCTACATAAGATTTTAGCTTACAGACTTCACCCCCTGCCTCTCAAAGAATTATACACCACCGAACGGGCAGGTCCAGTGACCAAGGAATGCAGGCTCTGTAAATATAAACGGGAGTCTCTGGCCCACCTCCTATTTTGCTGCCCGGCCCTGCGCACAGCTCGCAGCCTTTACCTTAGGCCTATCATCTTACAGCTGGGGACTCGCACCGCAAAGGAGGCGGTTCATCAATTATACACATTGAACTCAGTAAAACAGATGGCCACATTTGGCAAATTCATTCAACAGACTCGCACTAAGCTGATGGCCACCCGAGCTAAAACGACTAGAGACTTGGCCGAGGTATGTTGGCTTGCAAGACTTTGGACATTATTCCTCTTAACCCACAAGTACACAGATTTTAATCACACAGACTTGCCTTAAAGAAGATGATTCCCCTGCTTTTTAACTTTTGTCATTTTTGTACCCTAGTTTTAATGTAATGGTTTTGAGTAACCAAACAATAAAATATTCATTCATTCATTCATTCACCTCTTAGGGTACACTGCCAAGAATTTGGTGGTGATCCAGTTCTCATCCAGAAAATGCACATCATTAATTTGCTTGCTATCCACCCACATGTGCTTACACTTCTTGCAGAGTGTTTGTAAATGTAAAAATGCTCCCGCTTTTTGTGACGTGCCACAAACTTTTTTTAGCTATCTTGTGGCCCACACTTTTTTTTGTGTGCAGATTATATAGCGGGAACTCTACCCGAAGGTTTTGGAGCACTGACGTTACACAAGGACACATTTATTTGTTTTTTGGTAGGCGTGTGGAGATTAAGTGATTTGTCCAGAATCACAGGATGCTGAGCCAACACCGAAGCTTGAACGCTGTTCCTCAGCTCCAAAGTCGGCAGCTCTAGTCATAAGGCAACATCCTCCCATTTCCTGCCCTTACTCATAGGGAAGGTCTCCCAGGTAGCAAGCCTTTTTCACTTTCCACCTGCCTAAGTGCAAGGTTTTGTTAATCAGAAGTTCAATTTTATAACTTTTTGTGCATTTACACAAAAAATACAGCTGGAAGCAAAGTTTGAGAATCAATCCATCAGTTTGTTTGCACCTTAGGAAGAATTTGTGGAGTTCTTAGCAAGAATCAGTCTGTAGAAACAGAGAAGACATTACAAATCCTTGTGAACACAGTATTGTGGGATTTTTGAGCACCCACCCTGACCTTAACACTCAGCCTCAAAAAGTAAATGAGTTGAAAATTGTTGGGCCTCATGCTGGATGGGAGTCGGGGTCCTTAGAAGTAAATCCTCTCCCCTTCCCTATCACAACAGAAGTATCAGTGTTAGGCAGACATTGGCAAGAGAAAAGTCTTATGGAATTGGGGGTAACAGTCCTTAACAATTGGGGAGGGTTCGGCACTGGATTAGAAAATGATGAAGCACGGATAGATTTGGTTGGTTTGGAGAGTACAGCAGCAAAAGTAAAGGGAGCTCCCCTAAAGGCAGGGTGGACCTCTCTTGTGCGGATTCTCTCCCGATACGGATTGATCCAAATCATGGGAGGTTTTAAAATGGAGGTCTGCTTCTCCTACCCACCCAACACAAATATTTAAAGCAGGGGCCGAGCAAAGGCAGAGTAATGAGTTAGTTGTATTACCTGGGTCCGGGCAGGTTATCTAATACTCTGATCTTTGTTTCCTTGTTTGATAGGGAAGTGGGACCATTTAATAGAAGTTTGTTTTTTATCGCAGTTATTGTCTGATATTGAAGATCTGAGACTGGTAGCAAGTAGGGACATTGATCGGGTATTTCTGGATCCTCGAAGCAGGCTTCTGAATTCCAGAGTAACATTTAGCTCTAGGATCATTGTATAGCTTATTCTGGCTAATGTTGATCACTTTAGGAAAAAGGGGATTGATGTCTTCCGTTTGAGGGGCCGGTTGGTGCTCAGTTAGACTCTGGTAGGGAAGACACTCAGGGCTCAGTTAGAGCTGTATCTAATAGCAGGGTGATTGTAAAACCAAAGGATATTATAATCTCGGTTGGCAGCATTACAGGGAAAATAATGATTAATATTGCGGGATATGATGGGGAAATGAGTTGGCCCACTAGAGTTGGGTACCTGGTTCTTTGAATGCTTCTAAAGAAAACATAAAACTCCCTTTGCTGCAGAGGTAGCCCTGTGTCCTTGAATATGGCAGGTTTAGGACACCCTAACTCCAAGCTAAGTCCATTAATGTCATTTCATCCATTGATAATTTGGTGACAGGAAACATAGAGTTGTGCAGACTTTAACTATGATGATTATTTTGTTTTCTGTTGTGCAGCAAAACCCTCAGAAAAGGGTCATGCAAGTGGAGTTTTAGCTATTTTACTTAGCGGTAGTATAAACGTGAATCCTTTGGCCCTAGTCCATCAAATCTCTGCATGTGTATTAAGCTAGATCTGGGTAATGTTATAGGAGGTCAATACTCAACTTTTTTACTGGTAAATGTTTATATTCCTCCCGGGAAGGACTCTGACTCTCTAGTTGAACCCATCTTTTCTTTTGTGCTCAATATTAGTATCCTATAAGAATGCACATTGATAATCAAGGTGGGGAATTTTAATGCTAAAATCTCGAATTATTCTTCTCTGACCTTTGGTAACCGGGAGGTGGAAGATGTTTGAGTATCCCTGAGACATCCTTGCCCGGTCATATTAGATCATACAGGCGAGGGTTACGTTCTTTGGATTGTCTGAGAACCAATCATCTGGTTATTTTGAATGGGAGATTCCAAGAGGACTCTCCTCCTTCTTTTACTTTTAGCTCCTCCCAAGGGCAGTCAATAATTGATTACATTGTGCTATCCTATCAATTTTTGGAGCATGTACACAGTTTAAGGTAATGAGGACAAATCTGAGTAATCACAGTATTCCCTTTGTGGATATCGATTCAGAACTTAAGCTGCTTGAGGCCTGGAATCCCAGAGATGCTACTATTGCGTATAATAAACCAAATGGGCGTACCTTTCGTTCAAATAAAAGTTTTATCATTTTGGCGGGACTGGTTAAAAAGACGAGCTCTGGTCCCACACAGGAAAATCCCATTGTTTGGTTTGAGAAGCATTTGATTTTATTTAGATCATGTGGGAGCAAGAAACAAGCTAATGGCACTAACTACTTGGTGGCTAGCTCTTGGGAGGCAAAAAAGCTAAACCGGGAGCTGAATTTCTTAGTAAGGGAACAATTTCAGCAGTCATCATTGGTAAGGCAAAGAGAAATCAATCAATTGAAGTGGGTAAGAATGAGATTGAAGGCGTCCGAATGTAGAGGAGCAGAGGATCAAAAATGTATAACATTGAGAGAGGTTGCACTTTTTGGTGACTCGCACAAATATTGGGCTTTATTACCCGAATACTTTTAATATCCGATGCAGAATTGATTCAATACATTTCACAGTTATACTCATTAAATTCTAGCAGCATGTTTCACTTCGAGTAAATTGGTGAGTCTCCCTTAGGGAATGATTATGGCCCTCCTACTCATGAGGAGATAGAGGGTTTTATCAAGGGAGCAAGGTATTTGGGGTGAGGGGCCTGGATGATCCCCTGATATAACTTATTAAACAAGATATCTCCGCATGGACCTCCTTTCTCTATCAGATGTTTAAATACTGCTATGAACGCTGGACTACTCCGTCCTCTTGGAAAGGAAGCATAGTGGTACCTCTATACGAAAAGGATCACAAACCCCCTCCCTCAAGTTTTGGGTAGATCTCATTATTGGATGCAATTGTACAACTGTTTTCTAAGAGTATACTTTTACACCATCAGGATTGGGCTTTTGGCAATGATCTTGTTCCCGCGAAGCAAGTGGGTTTTCGTATACATGGTGGTACTCTAGACATCACAGCCCTGCAAACCTTGATAGAAAAGTACCAAGTAGGTAAAGGTATGGCCTTATATGCTGCCTTTATAGATTTCTCCACAAAAATCCAGAGGGACACTGTGGAGGAAATTGGCCACATTGGGGTTCCACGTGCATTTGCTCAGGCTAGTTATTACACTGCTTTCTTCTACCTGGACTCAGGCCCTGATGGGAGGGAACTATGGTTTGTCGAGTAAAGTAGAAACCCATAATGGGTTGAAGCAAGGGTGCTTATTAGCACCTCTTCTTTTTTCCCTTTATATCAGTGACTTGCCTAGTAGGGTGGAGCATTGCATGGGGGATCACCAAGGTTAGGAACAATGGAACCTGGTTTTCTAATCTATGCGGATGACGCCATTTTGCTAAATTTAACTCCGATAGGCTTACAAAGGCGTCTTAATGAGTTACGGAACTATGCCGATTAATACTTCCTAAAAATAAATATTTCCAAGAGCAAAATCATGGCTTTTGGGTCCCGGGATGCAGGGTTAGGAAATATTTGCACTGGTTTCTGGGAAAAGATAAGTTAGAAGCAGTGAAGTTGTAACTTTGTTTAGGTACAATTTTTTCAAGTAACTGCTCTAGCAGTGATCACATTAGTCAGTGCAAAATTAAGGCAATGTCTCAGGCCTTGTCAATTGGTAGTATATCAGGACTCTAGGGTGCACAACATAAAAATGAGCGAGCTCTTAGTCCATATAAACTTTTCGTTTGTATTTAAACCATCATTTTTTTTATATATATACGATATACATTTCATAAAACATGTTCATCATCATCAAACATAATTTACAGTGTACAAATCAATGTGGTTTATAATGTGCAAAACAAAAAGAATCATTTCATGATATAAACCCAATGCATTTCGGGACCTTTCGTGGCCCCTTCGTCAGGGGTCTGTCAAGAAAAGGAACACAAATTAGTGAAAAGAAAACTAACTTCTTTCGATGTTTACGAGTTTCTCAGTTACTTTAAATAAAATAAATTTATTCTATAATTGTAAGTCTCACAGTGTCTCATTGCCTGAGATCATAACTTTTTTAATTTTAGAAATTGCATTTCTTATTTAATTGCGCTGGTTTGAAATGTCTTTTTAAACTGAAACAACCATTTGCTGCACGCTAAAAGGGCTATTTATGATTTGTTTACATTAGCAGTTTGGGTCATAGGCTTTCTGCTGAGCCTACCTACCGTTTATGGCAAGTTGCTTGAAGTAATGAACGATACTTCTATGGAAAAGGATGAGATAGAGCGCAAAGCTCTTTAATATACTGTAGTTTAATACATATTGCCTGCACGCATTGTCCCTATTTTTTTAAAAAAAGGATGCAATCATTACCTGCGAGCCTGTGCGTAACGCGTTGGTCTCGCTTCTGTGGCCAAATAAAGTAAATTTATACTGAAAATGAAGGGGAAAAGAATATTTTAGTCTAATTTCATTAGACAACAGTGAGGGTGATCAATTATGCGCATTTAACGCCAAACCAGTTTTTTTACCTGTTCAAGAAAGCGTTTCTAAGTCTTCCTTATTCGTTAGGTGGACTGCTGGTACCAACCTGTTGAAAGGTTGAGAATATTGCTTTAATATACTAACGTTCTTCTTGTTACCATGCTCTATTGAAAAAATGTCTTTGAATTACCTGCGGTCCTATGCTGTAAAGCTTCGGTCCCGCAACGCTTGTACCTCTGCTGTTATAACTGTGGAAAAAAACACATTTTAAAGTTGTAATGTTTAGATTTTCAAATGCCGGTTATTTCAGCATTTTAAAGGACGAATGCGCGGCTTACCTAGAAACTTAGGTTTGATGTCCGTGTATTTGGAATCCACGTTGAGGCGTTTGCTGTCGCCATTAAGGTATTAGTCCTTTATTCAGTTCTAGTACTTTAGGCCACTGACATAAACAATGGGCTTAAGCGTTTCTGTCCTGGTTAGTTTCGAAAGACTGGGAGCGGCCATTTTAGAATGGTTATGTTAGAGCGATCAAATCTTTGTTAATATCTTGTGCTTCCACATTATTAAGTACGTTTTTGGGTTTGTTAAATTTATGGCGACTTTTGTGCAGGAAAATTATTTTGGGCCTATTAACAGGTCAAACATAAATATTTCGAATACGAACGTATATACAAAACAATAACAGCTTTTTAGAACAATATGGTCTAGCAATTAGATATTTACAGTATCTGCGCATTCTACTACCTGCCTATTTACAATCTTGTATTTTATGCTTTATATATGAATGTGTAAAATATGAATTGCATATGTTAATGATATACTAATAGTGTGTATCTCTAAGAATTTATTATGAACTGTCTGCTAAATCACGTGTCTGAATTCACGGGGTGTCAGATCTGGCCATGCATATTGTCTGTTTAAAGAAAACAGGCCATCTCCATTTTATCATTGAGCCCGAATGGGACCAAAGTCTGTAATTTACGCATCCAGAATGCTTCTCTCTGGAGAAGGATCTTTGCATTATCGAATCCCAATCTCTGTGGCACCTGCTCGACTATTTGAAATCTCAACTGCGCTATGGTGTGCCTTGCTTCTGTCCAATGCTGTGCCAAAGGTGATGTCGTGTTCTTCAATCGTATCCGACTTTTGTGCTCCGTTAACCTCACTTTTAATTTTCTATCAGTTTTTCCTACATAGAGGAGCCCACACGGGCACTTGATAGCATATATTACATGTTCCGAATTGCATGTTGTATTGTGTTTCAGTTGAATTTTTTCACCAGTTCTTGGGTGCAAAATTACATTTCCCGGGATGATATTGTTGCAATTTTTACAATTGTAACATTTCATTGTTCCTTTAAATGTTGTGAGCTCTTCCATAGTGCTTCCAGATTTATTGGGTTTGCTAAGCATTTCTTTAAGGTTTTGTGCCCTTTTATAGGCAAATAGAGGTTGCTCAAGAAACAACGAACCAAAGTCTTTTTCTATTTGCAAAATCTCCCATCTTTTCTTGATTATTTTCTTTATCTCCCAAGACGATGTGGAGTATTTTGACACAAATACCATCCTTCTGTTTGTTTTTTTCAACTTTTTCACAAGTAATTCACTTCTCGGAATAGTTTTGATTTTTTCTACATGTGCCTCAAGGAGTTTTTTTGGATAACCTCTATCCAAATATTTGTGCTTTTGTTCCTCTATGGTTTTGTCGCAGACCACTGGGTCTGATGTAATTCTCTTGATTCGCATGAATTGCGACACAGGCAAGTTATTAATCAAGCTCGCTGGATGAAAACTTCCAAATAATAGGGCATTATTTTTGTCTGTTGGTTTTTTATATACACTTGTGTGTATGGAGTTTTCTTTGATTTCCACTAAGACATCTAGGAAAGGCAGTGCTTCAGTACTTATGCTGTGAGTAAATTGAATCCGAGGGTCAATGGTGTTGAGATTTTGAATATTCCCTAGTAATTTCATTTGTGAATCTTTCCAAAGGATAAAAATGTCATCTATATATCTTTTGTAATAGACCAATCCATCTTGCCACTCTGGATGCTTCAAAATGTGGTCATCTTCAAATTTGGCCATAAAGATATTGGCGTAGATACAAGCTCCGGGAAAACCCATTGCTGTGCCGTTTAGTTGTATGTAAAAGTTATTTTGCCATGTAAAATAACTATTTTCCAAACAGAATTCTAGTAACTTGATAGTCATACATTTAACTCCTTCAGATTTTTCGCTCCTTAGGAGCGCCCATTCCATGGCTTCCAAGCCCTGTTTGTGTGGTATTGATGTATACAAAGATGTAACATCTATTGTGCAGATGGTCCACTCAGTTGCTCCTTGCGTATCAATGGTTTTTAGATTCCTAAGGAAGTCTGAAGTATCTTCCAGATATGTTGACCAATTTTGTATGAACGACTGCATGTGAGTATCAATGAATATTCCCAAATTTTCAAAAATGGAAGAACACCCAGACACAATTGGTCTGAATGGTGGATTTTGCAGACTTTTGTGAACCTTTGGTAGAAAATATATCCGCGGTCTTCTCGGATACACTTGTCTCAGATATCGTTTCGTTGTTGAATTGATCCACCCCAACTCTTCAGCTTTATTTAGTATTTCGTCCAAAGCATTTGCTATTTCCATGGTGGGATCGTTGTCAAGCTTTGCATATGTAGTGGCGTCGTCAACATGTTCTGTGCCTTTTTGCAAATAAAACGTGGAGTCCATAATGACTAGACCCCCTCCTTTGTCCGCCTTCTGGATTTCGATTGCTGGATTCTTCGCTAATGTTTGGAGTGCACTGTATTCAGCTTTTGTCAAATTATTTAGTTTCCTCTTGAAATGAATTTTGCTCAAGTCAGCCTTGACTAGTATCTCAAAAGTGTCTAATGTCTTATGTGATATTGGGGCTAGGAAAGTACTCTTGGGTTTGAATTTGATGTCGTCATTTTCATCAGTTTGAACTGGATTTACTATCGTGAAGAAATGCTTGAGCCTTAATAGGCGCATGAACTTGAAAAACGCTATCTCAGTTTCTAACTCGTTAGTTTGGTATGTCCTCACGAAAGTTGTTCCTTTGTTGAGTAAATCTGATTCAAATTGCGTTAAGGGATACTGCGATATATTAATCACGAGGTTTTGGCTTGACTCCTGAGGCTTGCTTTCCTTTCCCTTTCCTTTTCCTTTTCCTCTTCTCGTTTTTTGTCCACCTGCGATGTAGTTGTTTGGTCCGGTGGTTTGCTGGGCAATTGGCCCACTTCTAAAAAAGAAGAATCCGAAGTTGGATCGGTGTTGCTAGCACCTTCTGCTGAGGTTGAAGGGGTTGCTTGTTGTTTCCTTAAGGGTTGCCTTGATGCATTGGTGTCACTGTCAGATACGCCACTTTCGTCTGATGTTGTAGGTTGTTGCTTTTTGTTTGTGTATCTCCTCTTAGCGTAGACTTCAGCCCAAGTATAAGCTTCATTGAGCTTATAATCAATTGTGTCTCGTTTGAATTTTCGCAACTTTGTTTCCTGTATTTCTTTGCCATACTTGTCTAATTTTATATCCAAATCAGCCAGAAATGTATTCCAAGGTTCTAACTCCATTCTAGAAGACAAATCCTTTTTAACATTGAATATCTCTTCCTCTAGCTCTTTGATGATTCTCGAAAGCTCTTCAACTAGTAGCAAAATCAAATCAAGCGAACATTTATTTAGGATACAGTACCACTTTTCCATGAATTGAGGATTGTTATTCAATCTATATAACATTGGTCTGATGGCGAGTCTGAGGCCTCTTGGAATTCGTCTTACGCGATGATATTGGATTAGTGTTGAGGCGTGTAAACGTTGATTTAATTCACGTTTTGTTAGATATTCCAATTGCTTCAGCTGTTGCGTAACTGATCCACTTTTCGCATCAAATGTTTTGGTTTCCTTGATCAGTTGATATATTTGATCAGCGTCATCAGTTGTATAAATTTTTATGTTTGCTCTATTTTCCGTGATACCGGATATCGATTCAAAAGACATTATCCTTGGTGCTAGTGCCCACCGTTTGCAGAATGATGTATGAAAATGTATGTGTGTGGGTACTGCACTCTGCTTTACTGAATTTACGGGCGTTTAATCAAAATCGTGTGCTACCTTCGATTGGTGCCTGCTACACCATATAAACCAATGTATTAAGCCTGACACCTAACAGCGAGCTCTTAGTCCATATAAACTTTTCGTTTGTATTTTATATATAAAAAAATGATGGTTTAAATACAAACGAAAAGTTTATATGGACTAAGAGCTCGCTCATTTTTATGTTGTGCACCCTAGAGTCCTGGCAGCCAGTTAGGTGTCAGGCTTAATACATTGGTTTATATGGTGTAGCAGGCACCAATCGAAGGTAGCACACGATTTTGATTAAACGCCCGTAAATTCAGTAAAGCAGAGTGCAGTACCCACACACATACATTTTCATACATCATTCTGCAAACGGTGGGCACTAGCACCAAGGATAATGTCTTTTGAATCGATATCCGGTATCACGGAAAATAGAGCAAACATAAAAATTTATACAACTGATGACGCTGATCAAATATATCAACTGATCAAGGAAACCAAAACTTTTGATGCGAAAAGTGGATCAGTTACGCAACAGCTGAAGCAATTGGAATATCTAACAAAACGTGAATTAAATCAACGTTTACACGCCTCAACACTAATCCAATATCATCGCGTAAGACGAATTCCAAGAGGCCTCAGACTCGCCATCAGACCAATGTTATATAGATTGAATAACAATCCTCAATTCATGGAAAAGTGGTACTGTATCCTAAATAAATGTTCGCTTGATTTGATTTTGCTACTAGTTGAAGAGCTTTCGAGAATCATCAAAGAGCTAGAGGAAGAGATATTCAATGTTAAAAAGGATTTGTCTTCTAGAATGGAGTTAGAACCTTGGAATAAATTTCTGGCTGATTTGGATATAAAATTAGACAAGTATGGCAAAGAAATACAGGAAACAAAGTTGCGAAAATTCAAACGAGACACAATTGATTATAAGCTCAATGAAGCTTATACTTGGGCTGAAGTCTACGCTAAAAGGAGATACACAAACAAAAAGCAACAACCTACAACATCAGACGAAAGTGGCGTATCTGACAGTGACACCAATGCATCAAGGCAACCCTTAAGGAAACAACAAGCAACCCCTTCAACCTCAGCAGAAGGTGCTAGCAACACCGATCCAACTTCGGATTCTTCTTTTTTAGAAGTGGGCCAATTGCCCAGCAAACCACCGGACCAAACAACTACATCGCAGGTGGACAAAAAACGAGAAGAGGAAAAGGAAAAGGAAAGGGAAAGGAAAGCAAGCCTCAGGAGTCAAGCCAAAACCTCGTGATTAATATATCGCAGTATCCCTTAACGCAATTTGAATCAGATTTACTCAACAAAGGAACAACTTTCGTGAGGACATACCAAACTAACGAGTTAGAAACTGAGATAGCGTTTTTCAAGTTCATGCGCCTATTAAGGCTCAAGCATTTCTTCACGATAGTAAATCCAGTTCAAACTGATGAAAATGACGACATCAAATTCAAACCCAAGAGTACTTTCCTAGCCCCAATATCACATAAGACATTAGACACTTTTGAGATACTAGTCAAGGCTGACTTGAGCAAAATTCATTTCAAGAGGAAACTAAATAATTTGACAAAAGCTGAATACAGTGCACTCCAAACATTAGCGAAGAATCCAGCAATCGAAATCCAGAAGGCGGACAAAGGAGGGGGTCTAGTCATTATGGACTCCACGTTTTATTTGCAAAAAGGCACAGAACATGTTGACGACGCCACTACATATGCAAAACTTGACAACGATCCCACCATGGAAATAGCAAATGCTTTGGACGAAATACTAAATAAAGCTGAAGAGTTGGGGTGGATCAATTCAACAACGAAACGATATCTGAGACAAGTGTATCCGAGAAGACCGCGGATATATTTTCTACCAAAGGTTCACAAAAGTCTGCAAAATCCACCATTCAGACCAATTGTGTCTGGGTGTTCTTCCATTTTTGAAAATTTGGGAATATTCATTGATACTCACATGCAGTCGTTCATACAAAATTGGTCAACATATCTGGAAGATACTTCAGACTTCCTTAGGAATCTAAAAACCATTGATACGCAAGGAGCAACTGAGTGGACCATCTGCACAATAGATGTTACATCTTTGTATACATCAATACCACACAAACAGGGCTTGGAAGCCATGGAATGGGCGCTCCTAAGGAGCGAAAAATCTGAAGGAGTTAAATGTATGACTATCAAGTTACTAGAATTCTGTTTGGAAAATAGTTATTTTACATGGCAAAATAACTTTTACATACAACTAAACGGCACAGCAATGGGTTTTCCCGGAGCTTGTATCTACGCCAATATCTTTATGGCCAAATTTGAAGATGACCACATTTTGAAGCATCCAGAGTGGCAAGATGGATTGGTCTATTACAAAAGATATATAGATGACATTTTTATCCTTTGGAAAGATTCACAAATGAAATTACTAGGGAATATTCAAAATCTCAACACCATTGACCCTCGGATTCAATTTACTCACAGCATAAGTACTGAAGCACTGCCTTTCCTAGATGTCTTAGTGGAAATCAAAGAAAACTCCATACACACAAGTGTATATAAAAAACCAACAGACAAAAATAATGCCCTATTATTTGGAAGTTTTCATCCAGCGAGCTTGATTAATAACTTGCCTGTGTCGCAATTCATGCGAATCAAGAGAATTACATCAGACCCAGTGGTCTGCGACAAAACCATAGAGGAACAAAAGCACAAATATTTGGATAGAGGTTATCCAAAAAAACTCCTTGAGGCACATGTAGAAAAAATCAAAACTATTCCGAGAAGTGAATTACTTGTGAAAAAGTTGAAAAAAACAAACAGAAGGATGGTATTTGTGTCAAAATACTCCACATCGTCTTGGGAGATAAAGAAAATAATCAAGAAAAGATGGGAGATTTTGCAAATAGAAAAAGACTTTGGTTCGTTGTTTCTTGAGCAACCTCTATTTGCCTATAAAAGGGCACAAAACCTTAAAGAAATGCTTAGCAACCCCAATAAATCTGGAAGCACTATGGAAGAGCTCACAACATTTAAAGGAACAATGAAATGTTACAATTGTAAAAATTGCAACAATATCATCCCGGGAAATGTAATTTTGCACCCAAGAACTGGTGAAAAAATTCAACTGAAACACAATACAACATGCAATTCGGAACATGTAATATATGCTATCAAGTGCCCGTGTGGGCTCCTCTATGTAGGAAAAACTGATAGAAAATTAAAAGTGAGGTTAACGGAGCACAAAAGTCGGATACGATTGAAGAACACGACATCACCTTTGGCACAGCATTGGACAGAAGCAAGGCACACCATAGCGCAGTTGAGATTTCAAATAGTCGAGCAGGTGCCACAGAGATTGGGATTCGATAATGCAAAGATCCTTCTCCAGAGAGAAGCATTCTGGATGCGTAAATTACAGACTTTGGTCCCATTCGGGCTCAATGATAAAATGGAGATGGCCTGTTTTCTTTAAACAGACAATATGCATGGCCAGATCTGACACCCCGTGAATTCAGACACGTGATTTAGCAGACAGTTCATAATAAATTCTTAGAGATACACACTATTAGTATATCATTAACATATGCAATTCATATTTTACACATTCATATATAAAGCATAAAATACAAGATTGTGAATAGGCAGGTAGTAGAATGCGCAGATACTGTAAATATCTAATTGCTAGACCATATTGTTCTAAAAAGCTGTTATTGTTTTGTATATACGTTCGTATTCGAAATATTTATGTTTGACCTGTTAATAGGCCCAAAATAATTTTCCTGCACAAAAGTCGCCATAAATTTAACAAACCCAAAAACGTACTTAATAATGTGGAAGCACAAGATATTAACAAAGATTTGATCGCTCTAACATAACCATTCTAAAATGGCCGCTCCCAGTCTTTCGAAACTAACCAGGACAGAAACGCTTAAGCCCATTGTTTATGTCAGTGGCCTAAAGTACTAGAACTGAATAAAGGACTAATACCTTAATGGCGACAGCAAACGCCTCAACGTGGATTCCAAATACACGGACATCAAACCTAAGTTTCTAGGTAAGCCGCGCATTCGTCCTTTAAAATGCTGAAATAACCGGCATTTGAAAATCTAAACATTACAACTTTAAAATGTGGTTTTTTCCACAGTTCTAACAGCAGAGGTACAAGCGTTGCGGGACCGAAGCTTTACAGCATAGGACCGCAGGTAATTCAAAGACATTTTTTCAATAGAGCATGGTAACAAGAAGAACGTTAGTATATTAAAGCAATATTCTCAACCTTTCAACAGGTTGGTACCAGCAGTCCACCTAACGAATAAGGAAGACTTAGAAACGCTTTCTTGAACAGGTAAAAAAACTGGTTTGGCGTTAAATGCGCATAATTGATCACCCTCACTGTTGTCTAATGAAATTAGACTAAAATATTCTTTTCCCCTTCATTTTCAGTATAAATTTACTTTATTTGGCCACAGAAGCGAGACCAACGCGTTACGCACAGGCTCGCAGGTAATGATTGCATCCTTTTTTAAAAAAAATAGGGACAATGTGTACAGGCAATATGTATTAAACTACAGTATATTAAAGAGCTTTGCGCTCTATCTCATCCTTTTCCATAGAAGTATCGTTCATTACTTCAAGCAACTTGCCATAAACGGTAGGTAGGCTCAGCAGAAAGCCTATGACCCAAACTGCTAATGTAAACAAATCATAAATAGCCCTTTTAGCGTGCAGCAAATGGTTGTTTCAGTTTAAAAAGACATTTCAAACCAGCGCAATTAAATAAGAAATGCAATTTCTAAAATTAAAAAAGTTATGATCTCAGGCAATGAGACACTGTGAGACTTACAATTATAGAATAAATTTATTTTATTTAAAGTAACTGAGAAACTCGTAAACATCGAAAGAAGTTAGTTTTCTTTTCACTAATTTGTGTTCCTTTTCTTGACAGACCCCTGACGAAGGGGCCACGAAAGGTCCCGAAATGCATTGGGTTTATATCATGAAATGATTCTTTTTGTTTTGCACATTATAAACCACATTGATTTGTACACTGTAAATTATGTTTGATGATGATGAACATGTTTTATGAAATGTATATCGTATATATATAAAAAAATGATGGTTTAAATACAAACGAAAAGTTTATATGGACTAAGAGCTCGCTCATTTTTATGTTGTGCACCCTAGAGTCCTGGCAGCCAGTTAGGTGTCAGGCTTAATACATTGGTTTATATGGTGTAGCAGGCACCAATCGAAGGTAGCACACGATTTTGATTAAACGCCCGTAAATTCAGTAAAGCAGAGTGCAGTACCCACACACATACATTTACACCTTGTCAATTGGTAGGCCAGATAAATGCTGCGGACAAAGACACTTCATTCATGTTTTAGCAATTTATAAGATTAAAATTCCGCCTTCACTGAGTTACGCTTGCGAATCAGTGGATAAGCAGCACTGGTTGTTTTTCAAGAAGGTGGAACAGTGCATTTGGCGCCAAAAATATTGCCTGAATCATGCAGTTGTTCCAGTGACCCTCCGGCTTGAATTCTGGCTTTTTTCGACCAACGTGTTTGCTATGGCAGCAAGCCTAAGGTGGGGTAAAGTATATTGAATAGTGATGTGAGTACCACATGGGCTGCACTAAAACATGAGATCTTTTCTTGCTTGAAGGGAAAAGGTGCTGTTTTTAGAAACTATGAGAAAGCATTAGTCATGTTTGGAATTGGGAAAAGTGAAGCAGGCCTTTGTCCAAAGCAGGTTTTGAAAACTTTAATTAAAAAAACTATTTATGAAGTTAGTTGCAAAAGAGATATTGTACTGTGCTCTCTGCACACTAGGAATGACTTAATGGAAGGAATTGGCATAAAGAAATCTATAATCAACTTCATTCGCGAGATGTACTCTGGTGCCACAACGTGTGTCCGATACTGGAGAGAGGGCAAATGCACTAGATCCTTTGATATTACCCGTGGTTTAAGACAAGGGTGCATACTCGCCCCCTTCCTGTTCTCACTTTACATTAATGATGTGGAAGCTGTTTTGGCCGAATCAGCTATTGACGTACCTATCATTAAATCCACCCCAGTACCCTTACTTCTTTACGCAGATGATGCAGTGCTGCTGGCTCCGACTGGCAATGCACTTCAGATTCTGATAGAGTTGAATACCAGGTTTATGAAAAAGTATGAACTTAGAATGAAGCTAAGTCCTTCATACTTGTGGCAGGGAGAGGCCAAAAATAACCTCTAATTGGAATATAGAAGGGAGGAAGTTGGAGATAGTGGATTCCTTTTGCTATTTATGGGCATTATTTGACTCTAAAAACACATGGGTAAAGGAGAGATTCCCTTGAACTGGACTAAATAACACTAAAGCTAGAAAGTCAAAAACAATAACAAGATTCACGTGTATAAAAATAATTCTTACAGTTTATTGGTAATACAAACATTTAAAATAGTGGACAGTTAAGAGACCACTCAACACTGTTTAAAACAAGATAATGACAATAAAAGATACACTTAATATTCAATATTGACCAGCAAAATTGAAACAAAAAGACAGAAAAAAAGTAAGACATTGGATTCGTACACTACTGGGTGTATATTCGTACTCTATTTTTGACACCTAAATTATGTATTCTATAATATAGTATATCAACAAAGATGTCCGAGTTGTGAATTATACTAAATGGTGCGTCGACGCGTTTCGGTGGTTTTCCACAATATTCTCCACCTTTGTCAAGACTATATATAATATCTGTCGTCGTGTAGGGGTCAATAAAATCACCCTTAGGGTTTGCTTTTTGGAAATTGTTGGGTATCAATTGTTATCCAAATCCGAATGTGGTATATCAGAGAGATTTGCTAGCTTCATGCATCCATTTAATATCGTAAAGTCTGGCTAAGAGTAAAATCGTCCTGGTGCTAGGACATTAAGCGTTGAATATGGGCATTCCGAGATACTTAGGCCCGCTTGAATTGAGAACCATAAGCTCACACCTCGAGGACATGACACAGGCGCCTCTGGGTTTTAATAGATCAAGAAAAGAAGACTGAACGCTTTTTGGGGCCTAAGTATCTCGGAATGCCCATATTCAACGCTTAATGTCCTAGCACCAGGACGATTTTACTCTTAGCCAGACTTTACGATATTAAATGGATGCATGAAGCTAGCAAATCTCTCTGATATACCACATTCGGATTTGGATAACAATTGATACCCAACAATTTCCAAAAAGCAAACCCTAAGGGTGATTTTATTGACCCCTACACGACGACAGATATTATATGTAGTCTTGACAAAGGTGGAGAATATTGTAGAAAACCACCGAAACGCGTCGACACACCATTTAGTATAATTCACAACTCGGACATCTTTGTTGATATACTATATTATAGAATACATAATTTAGGTGTCAAAAATAGAGTACGAATATACACCCAGTATTGTACGAATCCAATGTCTTACTTTTTTTCTGTCTTTTTGTTTCAATTTTGCTGGTCAATATTGAATATTAAGTGTATCTTTTATTGTCATTATCTTGTTTTAAACAGTGTTGAGTGGTCTCTTAACTGTCCACTATTTTAAATGTTTGTATTACCAATAAACTGTAAGAATTCTTTTTATACATGTGAATCTTGTTATTGTTTTTGACTTTCTAGCTTTAGTGTTATTTAGTCCAGTTCAAGGGAATCTCTCCTTTATCTACGGTTGGTTAACCCTAATTCCCTTAACTTCCGTTTAAGGGGTACCTCTCATACTCATCCCTCTAAAAACACATGGTCAAATATAATCGCTAATAGAGGTACCTTAATGGAAAAAAGTATAGGGGATCTATTTACATTCATAAAACATCTTGGGTCCAAAACAATTAATGTAATTAAAATGATTTATAAAGCAAAATCAGCATGTGTTGCTTCTTTCCGGGCTGCTGTGTGGGGAACTGTTAGCATAGCCATTTTACAACAAGTAGAGGATCGCTTTTGGAAGCACCTGATAGGCGCTCCCAAAATTTGTACCTCCTGTAATTGCTATCTTGAACTAGATGTTCATTTCATATCGGATCCCTCCCTTTTCTGTCACTCGTTGTGGAGAACGAATCAGCTGAAGCTTACACACGATATCCTGGGAGATTCTCTAAAGCTTGATGGAGTAGCTAAAGCAAAGTGGTTTCAATTTGTTAAGAACAGCCTCTATCTATAGTATCGGCCAGGCCAAATTATTTCACGATCCAACCACCTGTAAGTCCATCTCAAGGTCGGAACTAAAAGAACTACTGCTAGAAAAGCAGAGGAGATAGAGAGCCAACTTCATCAAAAGCATATCATTTGCATCAAGCATGAGAACTCTACCAAATGCTATATTGTTTGCAGAGGACCCTTAACAAAACGCATGGTGTGCCATCACCCTTGAAGAAGAGGAAGCCTTTGATAGAATGCAATGGGCATCATACCTCTTTAGAGCGCTTGAATATCATGGACTATTGGGAAAGTTCATCACATCTCTACAGACAAACCCTAAAGAAAGAACTATTTGCAAAGGCATCATATCTTCAAAATTATAATATAAAAAAGAAACTTGGAAATCATTTCCTCTGTCCCTTTCTGATCTTCCTTGCGATTGCACCACTTCTATAAAGACTCAGGAACAGTCAAATGATTGACGGCTTCAGAATGCAAATCCATGAATATAAACTCTCTCAGTTAGCTATGATGTCCTAATACTACCCCACAACCCGAACACACAATCCTATAAAACAATTAGACATATATGCCTCCATTTCAGGATACAATTCAAACTGCGAAAAAATAAATATTCTCCCTGTCTCAAATGGACACCACTTTTTGACAGTAGGGTCAAGTGGAACCCTAAACAATTAACATATTAAGGGATTATTTTCTGCAAATATATTAACTTGTTTCATCCTATGAGATGAGATCAGGAACAAAATGCATCCTAATCGTACATTCAGTTGTCCTGGTGGGGCAGTTTATGCGCCTCCAAACAATGATTCACCAATAATACTGTACATTGTGCCCATGTCCTCATACATATTCCCTCCATCATTCTTATGAGAAGCAAATCACATTGGAAGTATTTTCTTGATGAAAGGGAAAAAGTCCAAACATTCCAAATGGGTGCACATTGTCCTGTCTTCAGCCAGTACCAAGGCACATTCAAAGTAATTCACCTTTTCCAGTTACAAACACTCCCTGAAAATCCTTCAGCTCTTATGAAGGTTATACTCAAAGCCACTCTTATGAATCAGCTGTCACCAACTCTACTATCAACAACGAGCTATGTATACCTATATCCGAAGTCACATTTTTGTAACCTCCATAGTGTCGTCACCAGATCAGAACAAAGTCACAGGCAGGTCTAGAAAAGAGATTGCCGATAACCTAATTCTGCATGAAATATGAAATCGATCAATTTCATTCTACAAAGGGCAACGTGGCCCCCAGTAAGCTTCTCAATGCACGCTTTTTAGTCAACAAAACTTGTTGGGGCTGCCAGGAAGGGGAATTCCATATTTGAACAAATGTTGCCCTTCTCACAGAGGTTAAGTAGCTACTGGAATATGGGCTCGAGTGACATTGTTCAAATCATCTTCCCACAACTAGACCTCTCATTAACGTTTGTATCTCTCCTTTCAAAACTGATTTACCATTTCCTACAAACAAAATTAGCTGCTGGATTTACGAACAGCAATCATTATATTACTGTTAATGGGAAGATTGTTCGACATCCTCGGTGGTGAAAGTCAGTATGCCTATTTTGAAAGGAATATCCCTGGCAATGATCCAATTCTGGCTCCTTGAACACCACTTCTAGATCACCACACTAATTTCCGAAACAAAAAAGCCACATTGACCAAGAGGAGAGAGTAAGGGCACATAGGGAAAAAAAGTGTTAACAACCAATGCGATAATGAAAAAGAACTTCTGCCATTAACTTTTTTCCTGAACAATTCTATGCATCCTTTGACAGGGACTAAAACTATTGTAATCTCTAGCAATTACGAAAATGTATATGTAAAGAATTCTGGGGCATATTACCAACAACAGGCGATATTTATCGCTAAATGCGCTTAGCGACTTTTTTTATCGCTGCCTGTCGCTGGATATTTATCGCTGGATATTTTAGCAGGGAAAACATGCTATTAGCAACGTTTTTCTCCATAGCGCTAAAATATCCAGCGATAGCGGCGTAATGCGAGAATATCGCTGAGAATATAGCGATATTCTCGCATTAGCGACGAAATGCTCTTAGTCATGTTATCCACCTCCCATTGGATAACATGGCTAAGAACTGGTCAGAGCAGGCGTTAGTTTTGGGCGATAGCGGGAATATTTCCATCGCTACGCCAGCCTTGTGAATAGGCGATAGCGACGTTATTGACTGCTTTCAGTCTCTAACGGGTTGGGTACGCCCACTTTGCATGTCATTAGCGATAAATATCGCTGACATGCAAAGCAGGCCCCAAACCGCTCGCTATCGCCTTCAAGCTGTCGCTAACTACTGTTAGCGACAGCTTGATAATAGGGCGATAGAATTTTCGCCGCTTAGCGGCCGAAAACGGCCACTAAACCGGCGAAAAGTGCCTATCGCCCCCCTTGATAATATGCCCCTCTCTTCTTTCCCTTTAAACCTTAATTCCTCTGAACTAGTAATTAAATATCATCGATCATTCGCCTTAAACTGTGTTGCCAAATTTATGGACTCATACCTCTAGCACAATTCAACACTAGGAGTAAATCTGCTATACTTCTCTTACTTCTCTCCTTACGTCTGTATTTGATATAGCTACAGTTGTGTTGATTTATTTCCAATTGTTTCTGTTAAATGAAAATCAGTACACAATATTTAAATCAAAAGAGTATGGTGGGTTTACCTAGAAAAATACATTTTTATAGTGCAACAGAGAGAAAGGAAACAATATTTGAGCTTTTCCTTTTGCTGTCCTTCCTAAATCAGGATGCGTTTTATGTTACTATGTGGCATTGTTAAAGTTTCGCCGGCTGTACTCCATTCTGCCAGGGCACTGAAGAGATGCATTTTGCATCGCACAATATTTTGTATTCGATATTTGTGCCATTCACCTAATCAGTGCCAGTAGAATAAGTAGGGTCTCATTGCAAATTGCCTGTACCGCTCCCTTCAACTGCTAGTGACCCGCTGTTCATTTACCCAAGATTGTTTGTGTATTTATTTATTTATTGCAGTTTTATAGAGCGCGAACTCGACCCGAAGCTATTACAGCGCTTTGCATGAGCACCAGTTCCATTACACAAGGACACACTCCTTTTTGATAGGCGGGGGAGATCAAGTGATAGTGATTTGCCCAGGATCACAGGATGTTGAGATTTATCAGACCGTAAAACACTGTGACCGCCAGTCCTGAGTCTGGAAATATCGGGCGCGCTTTCACAGGGTGTAGATCCATGAAAAACGGCGGACCTGCAGAAAGGAGCTGAGGGCAGAGTGCAGCCTGACCCCTGCCTGACCTTCACTGCATCCTGAGTGGAGCAGGCAACACTTCCTCCTGCACTGCCCAGCCCTGCAGATCTCTCTCCTTGCTGCTCGACCCCACCCTGCAGCCCCTGACTGGCAACACTCCCCCTGCTGAAATGTCACAGATACTCAAGGCAGGAGGTAAATGTCAGCTGTAAAGGTCCCATCGTTCGGCCTGGAAGGGGGAGTGAAATGTGTAAAAGAAACCAGTACCCCGGGGTCTGCGCGTTGTTCCCCATTCCAGGTGAAATAACTTGTGATGCCCGTTATTTGGTGCAGGAACGAATATCTGATGGAATCAGATGTTCTGTCCTTCCGCAATCGCTGCCCCAAATAACAGGGAATTCGCAACGAGGCTCAACGTGATCTGAGAGTAACCTTCCTATGTCAGTGAATAAAAATGTGAGCAACTATTTTTGGATGAGCTGACTTCCTTTAACAGGTCTCTTAACCATAACTGTGCATTTCCTAGTATTTAACGGTGGCTGTGGGACAATAAAAGCTATTTTAATATGATTTCTGTTATTAGACTTCTAAATTTGCTTGCTAAATATATAAAAATGACAATTGTACGTTGCTGTGGTGTTTAATACAACGTGAGTCATGGTCTTCATTGGGGCCTGGAAAGAAATAGTGCGAATACTTTAAGACGAAGAAATGAGTGGAATTCATAAATGGTAGAGAAATGTACATAAAACATACATCCTTTCAGCGAGCACACATCAGGTATACATTATATCCACATTTCTTTCCTGCTCAAACGTACGCTATGGGAATTCTAGCGTCCAGTGACGTAATTGGGCTCAGAAATAGGATGAGAGTCGTCAGTGGGATTGGCGTTCTTTAAGAAGACAATCAGAAGTTAAGAAAAAATGTATAGATACTGCGGCAGTGAAACAATAGATCCTTGGAGAGTTTTGAGTGAACTCGAATTTGGAAAAGCGTTTTTCTCAATTCGTTGTCTCTTTCAATGAAACATGCCGCAATTTCAGGACCATAAGCGCGCCCTTTAACTTATTGTTCTTCCTATAGCATCGGTCACCACTTATAGTAGGCATATAACGTGCAATTCGTCCCACCATATTTTCCCCCCCACAAAAGGCACCATACAAAGTGGCTGGTCTTCACTGCGTAGCCTTTATTAATTCTCTTAGATAACGCCTTCTTTATTTGTTGATGCATTGTCAACATTAGACCAACTTTATTAAACAATCCAACACACATTGATAAACATAGATTCGTGCAGTATTCGTTTGACCACCGTTTACAATTGTATTTACAATTCAGTATCTCCAGATCCACCTTGGATGTGGGTTGTACCAGCAGGACACAACCCATCTCCATTGCTTCCATTCCATTCCAGGTGACCACCAGTCGTCTACCCCCTAGACGCGGCCACCTGGTACTGCTTTGCGCCTTTCCTTGCGCCCCAGCTTTCCCCAAATTGCTTCTTCCAAGTACTGGCATCTCGGGTAGGGCCAGAGAGTCCAGGACCACCAGCAGGATGGCCCCCTCTCCCGCCAGCCCGGAGCCCCATTGACTGCCCTCCTTGTTCCAGGAAGAGCCAGTGCCCGCCAAAAAGGAGTCCCCGACATTTTTCTTGGCCGGGATCCCGCCCCCGCCAGATCTACCTTTAACCACAGGGATGGGTGGGTGGGCAAATTTCTTCTATCTATGACCCGCGGCACCCGAGGCAAGAAGACAAAGAGGGCTTCTGCCTCGTGGTCCGTGCTCTTATCCTTTTCCTTGGGGGAGGGGATCGCCTGCGCCCCCTAGGTGACGCACTGATGGCTCGCCCTACCTTCTCGCTTTTTTTCTCACAGTGTAGATATGGGCAACACCGCCCCCAGCAGTAATTAGTCGCGCTGCGCAAAATAAATAGTCCACACAAGAATTGGTGGAGAAAGTTTGCTTCAGGTTTATTACATACAAGGCATATGCCAACTTGGTGGGTTAAATTACGGGCGATCCAAGGGCAGGCAGCGGTGACTAAGCTACCCCGCCCACCTGATGAGCCAAACTGCACTGTGCCCAATCCAAGCTGTAATTTTGTAAAACAATGGTTCGGAGTAGGCCTTATGTGGTCCTTAAAGGAGAACAAGGGGTATTAGCGAGTATTTAATAAGTCGCTAGGGAGCATTGGTAGTAGGAACAATGGAATTTTTTATTTTTACTCTTTTCTCATAGCAAGACACAAAATTATATATATATATATACACAGTATTTCAGGTGCTCAGGTGAATAGTACGGTGC
Organism: Lissotriton helveticus; assembly: GCF_964261635.1. NCBI lineage: Eukaryota > Metazoa > Chordata > Amphibia > Caudata > Salamandridae > Lissotriton > Lissotriton helveticus. Next base: position 1,169,519,083 of record NC_136059.1, on the reverse strand, counting down.
AGGACGTGACATAGGTGATCAAAGTGAACGAACTGTCACACACAACAAGGATAAACACACACAACAATTATATACAATGGTACAAGTGAAATTCCTTGGGTAGGTCGACGGCGTTTCGATCTATATTATTTTAGATCTTCATCAGGACAGTTGAGCCTCCTGAAACTTGCCAGTGGGGGGGGCAAGGATGGTCATTCGCGTAATACTATCGGGCGGATGCCGCAGCTTTTCACGGAATACAAGATTGGTTAGAATCCAGGCATTAAATGGGGATTCAGGTAGTGGCTGTTTACTTCAATGTGGGGAAAATACTTGAGAGAAAATTAAGGTTAAAACATGATCAGTATCACTGCCAAGGCGCAGTCGTCGCTATGGTAGGGAAGGTTATCTGAAAACAATTATTGTGGGTTCAGACAGCGCATTCGTCGTTTTTGTAGAAGGAGCGACCTGAAATTATTTTTAGCAGGTCGGTGCGGCAAGCAGGGGGTCCGAGTTCCTCTTCCTAGAAGCTCACAACCTGTCTGAACCCACAATAATTGTTTTCAGATAACCTTCCCTACCATAGCGACGACTGCGCCTTGGCAGTGATACTGATCATGTTTTAACCTTAATTTTCTCTCAAGTATTTTCCCCACATTGAAGTAAACAGCCACTACCTGAATCCCCATTTAATGCCTGGATTCTAACCAATCTTGTATTCCGTGAAAAGCTGCGGCATCCGCCCGATAGTATTACGCGAATGACCATCCTTGCCCCCCCCACTGGCAAGTTTCAGGAGGCTCAACTGTCCTGATGAAGATCTAAAATAATATAGATCGAAACGCCGTCGACCTACCCAAGGAATTTCACTTGTACCATTGTATATAATTGTTGTGTGTGTTTATCCTTGTTGTGTGTGACAGTTCGTTCACTTTGATCACCTATGTCATGTCCTGCACCGTACTATTCACCTGAGCACCTGAAATACTGTGTATATATAAATATATAATTTTGTGTCTTGCTATGAGAAAAGAGTAAAAATAAAAAATTCCATTTTTCCTACTACCAATGCTCCCTAGCGACTTATTAAATACTCGCTAATACCCCTTGTTCTCCTTTAAGGACCACATAAGGCCTACTCCGAACCATTGTTTTACAAAATTATCATTCTACCCCAGGTTCTATTGTATGGGGTCCCCTTGTATATAACAAACAATCCAATCTGTGCTACCATTTATGTGGGGGTTATCCCCTTTACATATCATGGACCACCAGTCCATACCTTTTACTCACACCTTTTTAGGGTCGGAGGGTAACCAGACAAGCCCTCAGTTGCTCAGGCTTACAACCGCCCCAAGGTCTAGTGGGGCGCCGTCGCTTTCATCCAGGGTCCTGCCGTAAAGACTCCTGGGAGTTTGGCATAATGTACCCTTTTTGTGCTCCTGAAAGGGTACCCCTCGTACCAATCAGCCTCCGGATCGCCCTGTAACTCCGCCACAGCCCTGGATGTGGCCACTATCATATCCAGGGCCCCCAACCCCACCTTGGCAGGCTCCATAACCTCCCGCAAAGTCTTGGTACCAGTCCTTCTAGCTGGACAATTCCTATCCACCTCTGACAGGTTAACAGTCCGTAGTTTTTCCCCGACCCTATCGGGAGAACCTTGTGGCGTATGCACACAAGAAGCCACGCCTTATTTACCAAGCCCACTTATTTGCTTTTGAATAAAGCTGAATCAAGCCCTCCTGCTTGGTGGGCTTGAGCATGGCTTATTTACCCCGTAGTAGGCAAGTTTGATGGCCTCCACTAAAATGTGAACTATTGTTCTCTGATTTAACCACAGTTTGTTTTACCCATCCGAAGGCATGTTCGATGGCCCGCCTGGAATTGAAACAACTACTCTCTACTTTACCCGCAATTAAGGGTGAAATCACTATGGTGCACTGTGCCAAGAAAGGCCTTCTTGTTAGGAGTTGTCAGGTCGTGCATTACCCGTCACTGATTTCAGAATATGCTGGAAAACTTATTGGAGTTCGCCTCCCAGGCCAACAGTGTAATTGTTAACAAGATATTGTTTGTGGCCTACACCATACCTTTAACTCCGCCAGCTGGCCTCCTCCTGTTTCTTTAAACCCTGGCTGTGAAGATTTAAACCATTGCTCACTGCTTGCAATATGTGCCTTACATTAACCGTTGACTAAGCCCTTGTTTAACCCCGTTCCTGGCTATTCCCCAGATTTGGAGGTTCAAGCTGATAACTGTGCACCGCCCCACCAGTGGAAATTCAACTGCTCTTTCCAAGTATGAAAGCATGCTGTTTTCTAGAACTTTCAGCATAAGTGCACCAAACCCTTCTAACCCCTCCTCATTAGGGTCGCAGCACACCCTTGTTTGGAATGGCAATCTTACGCAACCCCTTCCTAAAAACCCTCTATATGCTGGTTCCTGGCACTGTACACTTCTGCCCGTGTATGGCCACTGTAACACCTGTAGCGTGGCGCCTGACCTCCTGTGATCCGCTTTATCCAACCATATTCTGCCAGCCCCTCACCTACTGGCTGCAATGGTATGCAGACAAAATATCGATATTTAAATATCGATATACAATTATATTGAAGTTTAAATATCGAAGGGACATAATATAGAAGGTAAGTAATATTGATAGATTTATTATCGATATTAGTAATATCGAAGTTTGAACTATCGATGTCAGTAATATCGATGTTAATAATTTCGATGTTACTAATATCGATTTTTAAATTATTTTTGTGTATATTATTATGTATTTATTATGTTTTTAATTTATTTTTATGTAATTGAATTACATTTTGTATTTTAGTACTGTAGCGGGTTGTGGGTTTATAGGGGAATAGGGTGGGAAGTAATTTAATGATGTTAAATTCATTATTAATTAGTAGGAATTATAAATTAATTTTAATTAATTGGTAATTAATTTTAATTAATTGATTAATTGATAAATATGTTCTGTAGCGGGTTGTGGGTTTATAGGGGAATAGGGTGGGAAGTAATTAAATTATGTTAAATTAATTATTAATTAGTAGGAATTATAAATTAATTTTAATTAATTGGTAATTATTTTTAATTAATTGGTAATTAATTTTAATTAATTGATTAATTGATAAATATGTTCTGTAGCGGGTTGTGGGTTTATAGGGGAATAGGGTGGGAAGTAATTTAATTATGTTAAATTAATTATTAATTAGTAGGAATTATAAATTAATTTTAATTAATTGGTAATTATTTATAATTAATTGGTAATTTTAATTAATTGATTAATTGATAAATATGTTCTGTAGCGGGTTGTGGGTTTATAGTGGAATAGGGTGGGAAGTAATTTAAATATGTTAAATTAAATATTAATTAGTAAGAATTATAAATTAATTTTAATTCATTGATAATTATTTTTAAATAATTGGTAATTAATTTTAATTAATTGAATAATTGATAATTATGTTCTGTAGAGGGTTGTGGGTTTATAGGGGAAAAGGGTGGGAAGTAATTTAAATGTAATTAAGTAATAATGTTCTTTAATTAATTGTTTTGTTAAATATATAATTGTTAATTAATTATTAATTGGTAATTAAATATTATTATATTGTATTTTTTAATAATTTTTTTGGTTAAAAATATTTTGCTAATCATGTTTTTAATAATCATGTATTGGTATTTGTAAATGGTTTATATTTATTTAATAGTTAATATTTTTATTATTTAAAAAAATACATTTATTTATAAGTTTGTTATTTTTACCCATACGCTATTCAACACTTTCCCTACTGTTGCACTCTCTGGGGTTGAAATAGTAATTGTTACCCCTACGCTATCCAACACTTCCCTACTGTTGCACTCTCTGGAGTTGGAATAGTAATTGTTACCCCTACGCTATCCAACACTTTCCTTATTGTTGCACTCTCTGGAGTTGGAATAGTAATTGTTACCCCTACGCTATCCAACACTTTCCCTACTGTTGCACTCTCCAGAGTGGGAATAGTAATTTTTACCTCTACGCTATCCAACACTTTCTCTACTGTTGCACTCTCTGGAGTGGGAATAGTAATTTTTACCCCTACGCTATCCAACACTTTCCCTACTGTTGCACTCTCTGGAGTGGGAATAGTAATTTTTACCCCTACGCTATCCAACACTTTCCCTACTGATGCACTCTCTGGAGTGGTAATAGTAATTTTTACCCCTACTCTATCCAACACTTTCCCTACTGTTGCACTCTCTGGAGTTGGAATAGTATTTGTTACCCCTACGCTATCCAACACTTTCCTTACTGTTGCACTTTCTGGAGTGGGAATAGTAATTTTACTCCTACGCTATCCAACACTTTCCCTACTGTTGCAATCTCTTGAGTGGGAATAGTAATTTTTACCCCTACGCTATCCAACACTTTCCCTACTGTTGCACTCTCTGGAGTGGGAATAGTAATTGTTAACCCTACGCTATCCAACACTTTCCCTACTGTTGCACTCTCTGGAGTGGGAATAGTAATTGTTACCCCTACGCTATCCAACACTTTCCCTACTGTTGAACTCTTTGGAGTGGGAATAGTAATTTTTACCCCTCCGCTATCCAACACTTTCCCTACTGTTGCACTCTCTGGAGTGGGAATAGTAATTGTTACCCCTACGCTATCCAACACTTTCCCTACTATTGCACTCTCTGGAGTGGGAATAGTAATTTTTACCCGTACGCTATCCAAAATGTATTTAATTTTTTTTATTAGTTTTACATTGTTATTAATTGTTATTTTTATTATTATTTTATGTATATAAATGTATTTGTAATTTATTATATTTTCATTTATTGATAAGTTATTAAAATAATTATTTTAGAGGTATTATTAATGAAGTACATACTATGTATTATATCTTTATTATTATTATTATTATTACATTATTTATTAATTTTAAATATTATAATATATTTTTACCTATGTTTATTAGATTTATAAGTATTATTTTGTTAATATTACATTTTTTTTTAATTAAAATAAAACATTATTTTCTAAAAAACAATATTTTTGTCATCGATATATTTTTTTCGATATTTTTGTACTTACCTTGTTAGAGATAGGATCTCGATATTATTGTCATCGATATTTTTGTTGCGTCCTGTGGTCTCTACCCGCACTAGCTGGACCAAATCCCAATTACTCCTGTTAAACCCCACTACCTGCTCCGCGACCACCCGCTGTAGTCCCAATCACTTGGAGGGTTCACCTTTTCACTGTCCTCACTGCAACTTTTCGCTCCCTCCCTGGAGCCTCCGTCCCCCTCCCCGATCTCACAGGCCTAACCGCCTGTCTCCTTCCCTGACCTTGAAATCTGGCCTGGTAAATTGCAGGTCTTTACCCCGCCATGCCAACGAGATCTGGATGTCTATCATCTCTGAGGACTGGGACATCCTATTCCTCACGGAGTCTTGGATTACTGACTCCTCTACCCCTGACTTGCACCTGGCCACCCCACCAGGCTACGCCATTAAGGGCATCAATCGAGCTGGCGGCAAATCAGGTGGTGGACTAGCTATCATACTCAGATCCCACTTGCACTTGATTATCACAAAACTGACAAAAATCGGGATCATAGAAGCCATGTACTTCTCTATCTCCGACTCCGCAGCAGTAATTCTGGCGGGTATTTTAGTTTACAATCCCCCTACCGCCTCCACTCATTCTCTCACTGCACTTACTCACCAGGTGGCCGATCTTTCCCTTAAACACCAACACTTCCTGGTGCTGGGTGATTTCAACCTTCACGTTGATAACTCTCTATGTCCTAAAGCGAGTAACCTGATAGAAACTATGCAGAGTCTGAATTTATGTCAACTTGTCAAAGGCCCCACTCACAGAGCTGGGCACACCCTTGATCTAATTTTTGCCAACTTCCCCAATATCTCTGTCCTACCCTCCCTCCCGCTCACCTGGTCTGACCATTTTCTTATCCCTTTCGTTCTTACACTGAGCTCGATACCTGCCCCCTCGGTACTCAGCAAAGAACCAGGGAGAAAGTGGCATAAGGTCACCTGTGCCTCCTTAGACCCACTACTCCACTTTGTCCCGGATCCCCTTTCCACTGACATTGATGGAAATGTTTCTAGGCTCAATACTTCACTAATTCTAGCTATTGATTCCATCGCTCCCCTTAAATCCTTCTCCTCCACCAGGTCCCGTCCTTCTGCTCCTTGGTTTTCCACCACCCTCCGTGAGGAAAAGAGTAGATGTAAAGTTCTCGAACGCAAGTGGAGGCAGAACTACGACCCAGAAGCCAAAGCCATCTACAAATCCGCCTTGAAAAATTTCCTTAAAAATAAAAAAACCACGATGCGAGATCACTTCTCACGGCAAATTGCCAACGCCAACAACTCTTCCAAGACCCTTTTCACCATTGTCGAACATTTTATCAATCCTCCTGCCAGGGCCCCACAGCATTCTGCTACCCAGGCATTATGTGATGGACTCTCGGACTACTTCCTGGAAAAAATAAATTTTCTCTCCGCCTCATTTCCCGATGGGTTACCCCCCCAGTCCCCCAACACCAGCCCCCCTGGTTCTGCCTCTCTACAGTCTTTCAACAATCTGACTCTAGAGACCGCTCTCAGGCTATTCACCCAATGCAGATCTGGGGCCCCCTCAGACCCTATCCCTGCCAAACTCATGGGTGAGTTAGCTCCCATATTGGCCAACTCTTTTCTCTCCGTCTGGAATGCCTCCCTTCATCACGGCTTCTTCCCTACCTCTTGGAAGGAAGCAATGGTGGTGCCCATCCTGAAAAAACCCGACGCCGACCCATCTATATTTGCCAATTACCGTCCCATTTCCCTTCTCCCCAAACCCGGCAAAATCCTGGAAAAAGCTGTGCAGCTGCAACTTACGGAGTTTTTGGAGAACAACTCCCTGCTGCTCGACTCCCAATCCGGATTTCGTGCGGGTTTCAGCACGGAGACGGCCCTTTTGGAAGTGGCTGAGACCATCCGTGAGTGTGTGGACAGGGGCGAGGAGGCCATGCTTGTCCTCCTCGACCTGTCCGCCGCTTTTGATACGGTCTCCCACTCAATCCTTCTAGACCGTCTCAAGCTGGTCGGCATCGGTGGCACCGCTCTCACCTGGATTGAATCCTTCCTTACTGGGAGAAGTCAGAGGGTGCTACTCAAGCCTTTCAAATCAGAGGATAAGCCTCTGCTGTGTGGCGTGCCGCAGGGCTCTGCCCTCAGCCCTCTGTTTTTCAACGTCTACCTCGCTCCCCTGGCCGCCGTGGTAGAATCCTGTGGAGTCAGGGTGGTCTCTTATGCTGACGATACTCAGCTTATTTTCTCCTTGAATGACCACTCGGACTCCACATTTGCCAACTTCCGCCACTGTCTCGACGGCATCCGTGTCTGGATGACTGATAATCATCTAAGACTTAATGCGGACAAGACAGAGGTGCTGTTTTTTAACCAGAAAAACCCTATCCCCCCTACACGGTGGTGGCCCACTGCACTTGACCCCGCTCCCTCCCCAGTCCATGCTGCCCGCAACCTTGGCTATCAGTTTGACGACTCTCTCTCATGCAAATCCCAAGTTAACAAGGTCACCTCTGCCTGCTTCATGAAGCTACAAATGATCAGGAAGATACTTCCCTACCTTCCATTGGACGCCCGCCGAACAGTTACCCAGGCCCTCATTACGTCCCATCTAGATTACGCTAACAGCTTATACGCGAGCGCTCCTCAGTATCTAATCGATCGACTCCAGATCGTTTAGAATGCGGTGGCCAGATTGATCGGAAACATCCCCTACCGCCAGTCAGTCACCGCTTACCGTAAGGAACTCCACTGGCTCCCCATTGCCAGCCGCATTCAGTTTAAGATCCTCACCCTCGCCTTCCGAGCCATCAACGACCTGGGGCCCAACTACCTGAAAAAGCGAGTGTCCATATCTTACTCCACTAGATCCCTGAGATCCAACAACTTACGCCTTCTGGTCTCTCCTCGCTTCCGACGCGCCAGATTGGGCGGCAAGGGGTTCAGCGTGATTGTTGCCAAACTGTGGAACCGTCTCCCTATTGATCTCAGGTTCTGTCCTTCTGAACCAATTTTCCGGGCCAGGCTAAAAACCTGGTTGTTTTCCGAACTCTGACTTCCTTTTGGCTCCCCCTCCTCCATCTGCCCATGAGGCCTTGGGTTCTAGCGCCGGGACACCCCGTAAGGGGTAGCTGTGCGCTCTATAAACTACAAAAATAAATAAATAAATAAATATTTTGGTAGGTAGATATTTTTGTAGTTGATATTTTGTCATTGATTCGGCTGCAATCTATAAAGCTGCTGTGACGCCATGCTGATGAGCCTTCCAAACTTCTGCTAATGAAAACCATAGAGCAGACCAGAGGGTGGAGACAGGGGGGGGGCAATAAGTACAGGTACCTGCCTTTTCTGAATAATGGACATACAAATGTTTTTAATACCTTGTAGCCTTTATGTGTTTTAACACCTTGTGTCCCCAACTTTTGAAACAGCAGCACACCTGTTAGATGTTAACTTCCACAACCAGCATACCTACTAAGGCTAATAGGGCGGGGAGGTTTATGCTTAACTGAAGCAGCCTGTACCATGCCCTCGGATCCAGAGTGCACATACTTTGCTGAATTTGACCAGACATTCGCACAAACCTTTTTGAGTGCTAAACCATGACTAACACAATAATGGCGTGAGGGAATGTTTGTATTCTGCACACTATTGCAGTCACCACACCCTTTTTGGAGTGACAACTCACGCAGCCTACCAGGCTTGCTTAACTGCAGTCCGATTACAGATCCACACTACCTGCTAACCAGCTGTGTCCCATGGTGTTTAAACCAGCAATAGACCTAGTTTGCTTCGTTATCCCCAGAATTGATTGTCCTCCACAGAATCAGAGCCGGGTTCGGCTCACCTTCAAGTCACCTAGTAATACATGTTGGAACATTTTCACCCTGCATATCCAGAGGGTCCTGCATAGTATTAATACAATGATAATATCGAAGGCCTGCCTTGTTTACTGGTATGCCTCCTAGAACCATTCTAATTGGTGATACAAACCAGTTTACTCAGTGTAAGCTAACAGTCTTGCATTGCCATTGCCATCACCCATCCTATGCCCTTTGTAATCACCCTCCATCCTCCTGTGCAGTGGTCTTTTGGCGAAAAGCCATGGGGACACTGAAATGCTCTTTGACCCTCATATCCTCTGCACTATTAGCAAGCACTACTCCTGTTTTCCACACATGGCTCCCGTCAGTAAAATATTGTGAACATTTCTTGCTGGAGTTGACACAAAAAGACGTTTATGACAGTCCTCACCAGCTAAGCGACTGTCCAGCTTCTGGTGATCAGAAACGTGTGGCCTTGAAAAAATTCAGGTCTGTGTAATTTCAATATGCCTGTTAATTTTGAATCCTGTACTTTTCAGCTGCCCATCTTCAAAGGCTGTTTACTGTTAACTATATGAGTGGTGCGGAGGCATATGTCGGAATCTAACTGATGCAGTTTCATGTTTGGGTGCGGTCACCGCTTATTTGGATACTACTGGAACCGCTCTGCCTAATATGTGTGACTTAGGTACTTAGTCCAGCTCCCTTGATGCACTTGATGTGACTCAAGACAAACTAGCACCAACTGAACGTGCTGCTGCTTAGGGGATGTCTCGAGCAGTTGCACCCGCCTCTGGAGAGGTATCTAATCACTTATGGACGGCCTGGAGCCTAGTATAGACTTTTTGCAGTTATTTCCGGTATCTTAAGACCTTCCTGACAAAGCTGTCCCCGGATTCTTAGTGAAGTTGGTGGAGATGCACCTGAAACAGCTTGAACTTAGACCGGTGAACACAAGGACTTCCGCTGAAAAGGCTGTACCAGCAGAAAACCAATTCCCCAATTACACCCAATCTCGTGACTGCCCCCATGCAGTGCCTTTATGCACAGTGCAGGGGGGCCATATAGTACAGCGGGTACCTGTGTTGCCTTCTGCAGGTCCGTGCTAGTTTCCCCTGCTCACTCAGTTAACATACCTGCTGCACAGCGTTGCCCCTTGCTGCTGGGTCCTACTCCCCTACTGAAGTGCCCCTTGCAAGGCTTTGGAAATTTCATTACACTCAATCCATACCTTGTAGTTTGTCTGTGGCTCATGGTGACAAGTCGTATGGGGGGCTTGAGAATTTTAACTTCTAAACAGCTGTACAAAGTATCTCTCAGGCTAGAGCGAACACCCCCTAATCTATTCACCTTATATGCGTTTGCCATTTGCATGAAACACGTTTTGAAGCAGGTTCATAATCTCCTACAACCCACCTTATTGTGGGGCTTCTTAGTATAAACTGAAGGACCGATGAACTTTATGGCTGACTTGGCAGTGTGGGTGGCTATTTTATCCCTATTATTCACCTTTCTGTGAGCACCGCCTGCTACAATGCTGGGAATAGGGGATGCCACTGCCACGGTGGCAGTGGCATCATAAATCCAGGTGGGGGACCGCCGCACCCCTAGCGGACGGTCCCGCATTCCGTTACGGTGGCAATAGTAATGATGCCCTTAGGGTCTGATTTTGAATTTGCCGGTGTGGGAGCGGGCCGCCGCGCCACCACCCCTCTCCCACACCCCCAAGCATCACCACCGTCTGTTTGCCAGATTACGAGTTATCTTTTGGTCTGGTGGGCGGTCATTTGGTGTTCCCACCCACGGTGGTGCTTATAAAATGCCTTGCATGCCCCCCTGCATGTATCCCATGGACCTGAGGAAATAGGGGGCCCTGCAGGGCCCTTTAAGTTTCTTCAACACCACCCTTTTCATGGTGGGCTCCCCGGCATGAAAGGGTGGATGTGAGGAAACTCGTAATATGCTTGGCGGTGCCACAGTGGCACCACCAGCATATTGTGGCCCAACAGACCACCGCTCTATGGCCACGTGTCATGGATCCCTGGTGGTTGCACTTGTCTTATTGCGGCCTGACTACTTTACTCATAATACGCGATTTTACCACAGGTGTGGCAGTCCACGACCACCACCGTCCCTCCACCATGAGTTTGGCCGTGCTATGGTAAGCCAAACTCATAACTGGGCCCTTAATCTTTCTCAGCACTGGTCCTCAGTGTTTTAAGATTCACTTGGAGAAGTGCTCTGGTATGAAAGGTGTGCCTTAGAATCCTTCAGGATATATTATTTATTATACAGCTGAAGCACTGATTGAGCTAATACTGCACATGTAATGAAAGTTCAAAGTTTCTTCTGTTCAGCCTTACTTTGGAAAGTTTGGATTGAGAACGTCCGTTGCGAATAGCTCATAAATGCTGATAGATTTGCAGTTATGTAAAATTCCAGTTCCAATTCTAATAAGGGCTGACACGGCAAAGCAACTAATTACGTTATACTAATGTGTTACTGTAATTCCCAGTATGTGTACTTATGGTATTCAGCATAGATTCATATACACGTTTGATAAACCATGAAAGCCACTTGTTAATGTGATGTCTGGATTAGGACACTTTTCCAGGATAATACATGCATACCGCTATGCCCAGCATCTGGCACAGTGCTACCACATCAGGATTTTCTTGGTGCGCGAATGTGTGACCCAAATTTACTGATTGGAAAACCTGCCGGGTATAAACTCATTAGAACTGGGCAGGGGAAGTAGGCGCAAGCACACTCTGGCTCCTGCCGCCCCCTGTAATGGCACAGGGGATTCACGGACACAACACCGATGTTATAAATATCGGTGAAAAATATAGACTCTCAAAATATCGGCTCCTATACTTAAACAGGTAAGTACAAAAATATTGACAACAAATATTGATGTAAAAATGATAGATGTATAAAATATCGATGTTTATATGAATATTTAATAAAATAATATATATTAAATTTCATTTTAACAAAATAAAATACATTTAATATAAAAACAAAATATAACAAATAAACTTAATAAAAAGAGATAAACACACATAATTAGTTATACATATGTATATTTACTTTAAAACAATTAATAAACTATTATTTTTTATGTTAAAACTTTAAAATTATATATAAAAAATCTATATTAATAATTTAAAATATCAAACAATAACATTCTATAATAAATTATAACATTAAACTATTAAAAACTATTTAAACTTATATTTCACAATACAGTCAGTGCAACAGTAGGGAAAGTAATTAAATTTACTACTCCAACTCCAGCCAGTGCAATAGGGAAATTGTTGGAAAGCAGTGGGGTAAAATTTACTATTCCCACTCCAGTGAGTGCGACTGTAGGGTAAGTGTTGGTTAGTGGAGGGGTAAAAAGTACTATTTCCACTCCAGTGAGTGCAACAGTAGGAAAAGTGTTGGATAGCGGAGGGTTAAAAATGACTTTTCCCACTCCAGTGAGTGCAACAGTATAGTAAGTGTTGGATAGTGGAGTAATTAAATTTACTATTCCAACTCCAGTGGGTGCAACAGTAGGGAAAGTGTTTGATAGTGGAGGGGTACAAATTACTATTCCCACTTCAGGGAGTGCAACAGTAGGGTAAGAATTGGATAGTGGAGGGGTAAAAATTCCTATTCCCACTTCAGTGAGTGCAACAGCAGGGTAAGTTTTGGATATCAGAGTAATTAAGTTTACTATTCCAACTCCAGCCAGTGCAACAATAGGAAAGATTATTGGCTAGTGGAGAGATAAAATTTACTTTTCCCACTCCAGTAAGTGCAACAGTAGGGTAAGTTTTGGATAGCGGAGTAATTAAATGTACTATTCCAACTCCAGTTATTGCAACTGTAGGTAAAGTGTTGGATAGGAAGGGGTACAAATTACTATTCCCACTCCAGTGAGTGCAACAGTAGGAAAAGTGTTGGATAGAGGAGGGTTAAAAATTACTATTCCCACTCCAGTGAGTGCAACAGTAGGAAAAGGTTTGGATAGCGGAGGGTTGAAAATGACTATTCCCACACCAGTGAGTGCAACAGTAGGGTAAGTGTTGGATAGCGGAGTAATTAAATGTACTAATCCAACTCCAGTGACTGCAATTGTAGGGAACAAGTTGGATAGCAGAGGGGTAAAAATTACTACTTCCATTCCAGTGAGTGCAACAGTAGGGAAAGTGTTGGATAGCGAAGGGGTAAAAAACTACCATTTCCACTCCAGAGAGTGCAACAGTAGGGCAAGTGATGGATAGCAGAGGGGTAAAATGTATTATTCATACTCCAGTGAGTGCAACAGTAGGGAAAGTGTTGCATAGCGAAGGGGTAAAAAATATTATTTCCACTCCAGAGAGTGCAACTGTAGGGAAAGTGTTGGATAGCGGAGGGGCAAAAATCACTATTCCCACCCCAGCGAGTGTAACAGTAGCGAAAGTGTTGGATAGCAAAGAGATAACATTTACCATTCACACTACAACAGTTAAAAGATATATATTAAAAATAGATTTTATAAAAAAATAAATACATATTAAAAAAATCAAACACATTAAATATATAACAATAAAACATATTAATTAAATATAACAAATACCTACAAATATTATATAAAATAAAATAATAAATACATTTGAAAAAAATATTATGTTAACCTAGAAATTATTTACAAAAACATGAATTAATACATAAATGTATTAATTTTATTTCCTACCCTATAACACCACACACCACTCCAATAAAACACTTCTACATTTTAAAAAGAAATGTGCTTCCATAAATAACATAATTAATAATCAATATAAATATTATTATTTAAAAAAACGAATAAACATAAATTTACTACACACCCTGCAACACTAGAATGCCCACAACACACACCTAAATTAAACTGTAAAATAATAAAACACAATTAAAACATTTTTAAATTAAAAACTATTATTATTAACAACCAATTATAAAGTACTTAAAATGTATTTAATATCCACCAGTTACCCCTTTAAAAGTAAAAACAACTCACAAAAAATAAACAATTACCCAAAATAAATATCAAATAAATAACATTAGTTAACAACTATATAATAATTAATGAAACACAAATTACTTCCCAACCTTTACCCCTATAAACACCACAACACACACCTAAAAGTAATTACACAATTGCCATATTACATTCTTAATAAAAAATTTATTAATATAATTTAACAAGTAATTATTAATAAAAAATCAATTACACAATTACCATAATTAATTACCAATTAATTAATCAAAATGAATTAACAACCAATGTATTAATTCATCAATTAAATAAAAATTACTTCCCACCTTTTACACCTATAACCACCAAAACACACACCTAAAATAAATTACACAATTACCATAATTAATGACCAATTACTTAATTTTTATTTAACAACCAATTATTAGTAATATATTATTTTACACATTTAACACTATAGCATCTCAATTAAATAAATATTAATAAATACAAAATAATCAATTAATTTAATATAAATAAATTACTTCCCACCCTATTTTCCTATAAATCCACAACCCGCTACAGAACTAAAAACACAAAATTCAAATAAAAATATTAATACCTACTAAAAATGTAACACATATATTACAAATATACACAATTCTTATACATAAAAAAAATACATCACATACATTTAAAATATATACTAAAATACATAACATTAACTAAAAAAATCGATATTTTTAACAACTATATTTTTGCAAACGATATTAAACACTTTGATAGTTTTAAAATTAATATTACTTACCTTAAGTCGATATTCTTGACCACGATATTCTTTCTGTTGATATTTCTGAATCACGATATTTATGACTCGATATTTGTGCAAGTCAATATTAAAACCTCAATATTATGTCTGCACACCGGCACAGGGGGAGGGGAATGGGGAGTGAAATGTGTAAAAGAAACCAGTACCCCGGGGTCTGCGTGTTGTTCCCCGTTCCAGGTGAAATAACTTGTGATGCCCGTTAATTGGTGCAGGAACGAATATCTGATGGAATCAGATGCTCTGTCCTCCCGCAATCGCTGCCCCAAATAACAGGGAATTCGCAACAAGGCTCAACGTGATCTGAGAGTAACCTTCCTATGTCAGTGAATAAAAATGTGAGCAACTATTTTTGGATGAGCTGACTTCCTTTAACAGGTCTCTTAACCATAACTGTGCATTTCCTAGTATTTAACGGTGGCTGTGGGACAATAAAAGCTATTTTAATACGGTTTCTGTTATTAGACTTCTAAATTGGCTTGCTAAATATATAAAAATGACAATTGTACGTTGCTGTGGTGTTTAATACAACGTGAGTCATTGTTTTCATTGGGGCCTGGAAAGAAATAGTGCGAATACTTTAAGATGAAGAAATGAGTGGAATTCATGAATGGTAGAGAAATGTACATAAAACATGCATCCTTTCAGCGAGTACACATCAGGTATACATTATATCCACATTTCTTTCCTGCTCAAAAGTACGCTATGGGAATTCTAGCGTCCAGTGACGTAATTGGGCTCAGAAATAGGATGAGAGTCGTCAGTGGGATTGGCGTTCTTTAAGAAGACAATCAGAAGTTAAGAAAAAAATTTATAGATACTGCGGCAGTGAAGAAATAGATCCTTGGAGAGTTCTGAGTGAACTCGAACGTGGAAAAGCGTTTTTCTCAATTCGTCGTCTCTTTCAATGAAACATGCCGCAATTTCAGGACCATAAGCACGCCCTTTAACTTATGGTTCTTCGTATAGCATCGTTCACCACCTATGACGTAATGGCGCCTATTGTATATAGCACTTTGTACCGAGTTTATAGACACAGTGTAGATATGGGCAACACCGCCCCCAGCAGTAATTAGTCGCGCTGCGCAAAATAAATAGTCCACACAAGAATTGGTGGAGAAAGTTTGCTGCAGGTTTATTACATACAAGGAGTATGCCAACTTGGTAGTTTAACTTATGGGCGATCCAAGGGCAGGCAGCAGTGACTAACCTAAGGTGCCCTGCCCACCTGATGAGCCAAACTGCACTGTGCCCAATCCAATCTGTGCTACCATTTATGTGGGGGTTATCCCCTTTACATATCATGGACCACCAGTCCATATCTTTTACTCACACCTTTTTAGGGTCGGAGGGTAACCAGACAAGCCCTCACTTGCTCAGGCTTACAACCGCCCCAAGGTGTAGTGGGGCGCCGTCGCTTTCATCCAGGGTCCTGCTGTAAAGACTCCTGGGAGTTTGGCATAATGTACCCTTTTTGTGCTCCTGAAAGGGTACCCCTCGTACCAATCAGCCTCCGGATCGCCCTATAACTCAGCCACAGCCCTGCATGTGGCCACTGTCATATCCAGGGCCCCCCACCCCACCATGGCAGGCTCCATAACCTCCCGCAAAGTCTTGGTACCAATCCTTCTAGGTGGACAATTCCCATCTCACTCTGACAGTTTAACAGTCCTTCTAGCTGGACAATTCCTATCCACCTCTGACAAGTTAACAGTCCTTAGTTTTTTCCCGACCCTATCGGGGGAACCTTGTGGCGTATGCACACAAGAAGCCACGCCTTATTTACCAAGCCCACTTATTTGCTTTTGAATAAAGCTGAATCAAGCCCTCCTGCTTGGTGGGCTTGTGCATGGCTTATTTACCCCATAGTAGGCAAGTTTGATGGCCTCCACTAAAATGTGAACTATTGTTCTCTGATTTAACCACAGTTTTATTTTACCCATCCGAAGGCATGTTCGATGGCCCGCCTGGAATTGAAACAACTATTCTCTACTTTACCCGCAGTTAAGGGTGAAATCACTATGGTGCACTGTGCCAAGAAAGGCCTTCTTGTTAGGAGTTGTCAGGTCGTGCATTACCCGTCACTGATTTCAGAATATGCTGGAAAACTTATTGGAGTTCGCCTCCCAGGCCAACAGTGTAATTGTTATCAAGATATTGTTTGTGGCCTACACCATACCTTTAACTCCGCCAGCTGGCCTCCTCCTGTTTCTTTAAACCCTGGCTGTGAAGATTTAAACCATTGCGCACTGCTTGCAATATGTGCCTTACATAAGTGTTGACTAAGCCCTTGTTTAACCCCGTTCCTGGCTATTCCCCAGATTTGGAGGTTCAAGCTGATAACTGTGTACCGCCCCACCAGTGGAAATTCAACTGCTCTTTCCAATTATGAAAGCATGCTGTTTTCTAGAACTTTCAGCATAAGTGCACCAAACCCTTCTAACCCCTCCTCATTAGGGTCGCAGCACACCCCTGTTTGGAATGGCAATCTTGCGCAACCCCTTCCTAAAGACCCATTATATGCTGGTTCCTGGCACTGTACACTTCTGCCCGTGTATGGCCACTGTAACACCTGTAGCGTGGGGCCTGACCTCCTGTGATCAGCTTTATTATCCAACCATATTCTGCCAGCCCCTCACCTACTGGCTGCAATCTATAAAGCTGCTGTGACACCATGCTGATGAGCAAGTCGTTCCTTCCAAACTTCTGCTAATGAATACCATAGAGCAGACCATGGAGACAGGGGGGGGGGACAATAAGTACAGGCAGAGGGTCCTGCATAGTATTAATACAATGATAATATCGAAGGCCTGCCTTGTTTACTGGTATGCCTCCTAGAACCATTCTAATTGGTGATACAAACCAATTTACTCAGTGTAAGCTAAAAGTCTTGCATTGCCATTGCCATCACCCATCCTGTGGAAAAGTAAATTTTGCTATGTTCTGTGTCCCTACGTGTTATCCATCATATATTTTGTATGCATGATTAAATATGCCTATGCATTCCCCATGTTCGATTAATGACGCAATTACAGTTGTGTCCACCTCTAGTATGCCAGTTTCCAGTCCTCGTGAATACTACGAATATCAGGCCTATGTAAAGCTACGTTGCCACGTTTCTCAGTGTGCACGTTATTCTATTATAAAGTCCCCGTTTCTAGGCTTCAAAAGGGCCTGGACACCAGATTCAGCTCCTGTCTCCTGAAGCCTCGCTGAGGAGCGATACAGCCCCCACCTGTATCCTCGACCCTTCACTTACTTCCTGCCTCGCAGTGCCCGGCCCAGCCTGGCTCAGTCTCTGAGTCTGCCAAGAATATGTTATGATTCCAGTTATCAGTTCAGTCCTCCTTCTCTGCATTCCTAAGCTACTGAACTGCATCAATAGTTTCCGTCATTGTCTAGCCTTCACGTCTCCACGTTAGAGAAATACTGCATTTAATGGTCATTTAATTTTCTTCATCACGCACTACATGTAGAATAATGCATGCTCCAGTCTTAGTGTCTGTTAGCCTTTCCCCTCTTGACTTCTAGTTTATATCAACATGTTTCCTAAACATCAGATACTAGATAGGGTTTAGGTACATGTCGCTCCGACCCTCCAGACTTCAGTCTCTGCTCCTAGCACAGAGTTCATAGCCCCCAGCTTCTCCTAGTAATACGTCATTGCCAGTTTGCGCGCACCATTAGGTTAGAGGTCCCGGCTCCTCAGGTAGCCCCCTCCATGGTTTCCGCCCCATTCATGACATATTCTGTTACGTTTGCATCACATGTCTATGTATACGCCCTGTTACACCTTCTTCTCACCCTTATCTTTCGCGACTGCTACGCGTCACACCTACTGCTCCACCCACTGCTACGCCCACTGCAATGTAATGCTATGTGTTTGCGTTATGTATATATGCTCATGTATTGTTATTAAAAGTTAGAGCTAGCCATTCCAGATCCGGTCCCCGGCAGCTGCCGGGCCACGCTAGTCCAATCCGGCCCCCCTGCTGGGCCCTGTCATCCTATTCCTATGCAGGTTGTCCTGTTCCTGTCCTTATGCTATATTAAACCTGCAAAACTCCTACTACCTCGAATCTTGACTCTTATTTATTGAGCTATCTGTTATGTTATATGTCTAGTCAAAAAGAGAGGTATTATTTATTTATTTACCACATAATGGCGCCCGAATAGGGACTTGCCCTTTCCCCACGCGTCGGTGAAGCCACGCCGACCCCCTGACCCTCTGCAGTCGTGACGGAACTCTTCTGCGCACCGGCAGATATTTCTGCTCAAGTATCCCTCAGGCCCACGGAGGAGACGGAGGAGGCGGTCCAGCATCCAGACGAGACGGTGGAGGAACGCGGCGAGTCCCGACCAGAGCCCAAGCCAAGAGTCCAAGGTCCGAGGTATCCGGAGGTCCACCCGTAACTGAAGTCCGAAGTCCGAAGTTCGGCGTCCGTCGTCGTAGCAGTCCAGTCCAGTCCGAGGCCTTCTGTTCTTGCTGCCCGGTGAGTACCGTTACTGGGGTGGTATCTAGACAGGGTCAATTTAATTGACTCTGGTCCGTGGGTTGGTGGTACACAGTCCCACAAACGAAGTGTCCACTTCGGTGGATGCGGGTCCTGACGTGTCTCTTTATGAGACCGGTAAGTTTCGTACTGTTTCAGCAGTGCATCTAGTTCCTGTTCTAGTCAGTTCTGTTCTCGAGAAAATTCATGTATTCTGTGTTCTGTATTCCAGGTAGTATTCTGTTCGAACTGTTATTTTAAATGTTCTTCATGTATTTCAATGTCGTGGTATGAATGGGGAATAAGTATCGTGTTCATTGTGTATTGTATTGTGTCTAGATTACAGTTTAGTCATGCCCATATTTTCCAAGTTACGTCAGTTGAAAACTAGAAAGGGTCTGCTGGAAGCAGCAGTTCCCGTCCCGCCCAGGGACAGTCCAGGTCACTTTATGTATCAGAAACATGGCATAAGTGCCATATTATATCTAGATTTATGGGTAGAGTATACCAAACAGTTAGAGGAAAAGTATAGATGGCCCGTATCGGGTACATGGGATGCCGAGTGCATCATGAGAGTAGAAGAGGCATTATGGAAAAAGAAAGCCAGACAATCACAGAAAGATGCCATTGAGTTATGGCGCAAAGAAGCTCATAAAAGAACCGAAAAAGAAATCAGAAAATCAGAATTAAGTAGAGAATCCCAAGAGCGAGCCCAAGAAAAAGAATTAATCGAGATAGGTGAACAAGTCAAAACTGAACAGAGAGACAGACAGAGGAATGCCCTTATTAAGGGTATGTACCCTCTTCTTGCCGAGGGCTTGCCAAAAGCGACCCCGGAGGCATCCAGTAATTTTCCGCCACCATTAGTTCCGACCAAGCTACGTCACAAACCGACCGCAGCTGATATTTTTATTTCGTCCTATCTGGACGACACAGTCCCTGAATATGCAAATCCTGTCCGCGCTCCGCCAGTCCCTGTAAATCAGGCACATCCTGCTCCTCCAGACACCGGGGCACCCCATGCAGTACCTACTACGGTACCCCCGGTCCAGCCAGCATTTCAATTTCCCGCTCCGCCACGAAGAATATCAGTCGACGATTCTAGTCTAGGGGCCGCAGGAGGAGGTCCTCCTCAAACCCCGCCGCCACGCAAGCGTTTATCAGCACTCGAATTACATGCTCAAGCATCACAGCGTACTCCCAAGAGTAATAAGTCTGTTGCAGAAATCAGGCAAGCCCTTGGCGAATGTGCCTATGACCCAGTCCCAGGCGAGAATAATATGGTTTTATATTCAGTACGCGTAAGGAGGGTGACCGAGTATCTAGTCACCCTACCCAATATGAAAGAAGATCTAGACAGAATATATCGTTTCATCCGTACAGGGGATGATCCAGAAAGTATTAGTGATGCCATGTCTCAAAGGAAAGCTGAGATCCAGCGTATGATATTAAAGTTTTTAATTAACTGTCTAATAAGAGAACAAGATTACCCGTCTAAAGATCAGGCCGAAATGAAAATCCTGACAAAGTGGAGTGATAATATAGCCGAGGGTAAGCACAATACCATTAGTGCCATGGAGAGTATGTACAAGAAAATCCGTAGAGAAATAATAAAGATACACAACAACGTAAA
Source organism: Lissotriton helveticus (assembly GCF_964261635.1). NCBI lineage: Eukaryota > Metazoa > Chordata > Amphibia > Caudata > Salamandridae > Lissotriton > Lissotriton helveticus. The sequence goes on along the minus strand of NC_136059.1, from coordinate 1,169,498,244 downwards.
GCAGCACAAGTAAGCGAGAAAGAAAGTAACTCTGATCCTGAAGAGGAAGACGACGAGAATACCGCCAGGATAGCGTATGTAGGAAAATCTAGATTTCCAGATCGCCATTTACGCCTAGAACACAAGTCAATTTTCCATCATTCAGCACCAGAACAAGGTTCCCTAGAACAAGTGTTTCAAGCTACCGATCACATTCTGAAATCACGAATCGGTTACAGTGAGTTAAGTACTATGCATGAACAAGAAATAGTCCGATCAGCAGTCCGATGGATTACTGATTCTACCACTTTTCCAGACGAAATAGTGGCACAAATGTTTCTGAAATTGCCCCCAGCCGTGCAACGACTGGTGGGTATGTATATGATCCAGCACCTCATTACTCTGTATGAGGGTCAGCACTCTGATCCAGGTCCGTTACATGATATCCTGAACGAGTTACTCCAGTATAGATGGAGAGGTCTAGGTACCGATCTGATTAGTGTTATTCTAGAACAGCGCCACAAATATAGAACGTTTCTGAACCCGCATTTTGTTCATGTCTCACCCCCAGAAAGTAAACCCTTTTACATAGAAAGACAGAACCCGTTACGAGAAGTGCATCCAGTTAAGACAGAGGACGGTGAAATGCAACGAGTGTTTGTTTACACCCCGATTACAAAGATGGAACTCCTCGAAATGAAGAAATTAATTCCCTGTCATGACAAAGATCCAGCAGGGTTCCATAGAGAATTAAAAGACATGCTCCGTATGGGAGAATACACTTACCCAGATATCATTAAAATGTTAAAGGTCCTGTTGCCCACAGGGGTGTATGAAAAGCTAAAGGAAAAAGAATGGGAGGTGGGAGAGAAAAAGATAGATTGGGCAGTTCTAGAAGCAGAAGATAAGTCACGTGTACCAGGTACCGGTCTAGGAGAGAAATGTAAAGAATTACCAGAATTATTGATTCAAGTTTTACCCAGATTATTAACAACGAAAAAGGAAGACTGGGATGCAATCTCAGCCTGTAAACAGAAACAAGAAGAAGACATTAGTGATTTTTATTCTAGGTTTGAAAAATGCTTTAGCATCAATAGTGGTCTCAAGACAAGTAGCGAGTCATACCCTCATCTCTTTGTTACTAAATTAGTCGAGAATTCAAGTCTACAAGTTAAAAATCGAGTTCTGAAAGTCGAAAGTACCTGGCAAGCTAATACCCCGTCCCAGATGTTGCAGATGCTCCAGTACCACCAGAATAGAATCAGGGAAGAACAAGAACACGAGAGAAAACGTATGAAAGACACGAAAATGAAAGTATTAGTTGCACAATCCGTTCCTCAAGACAGTCAGAAGAGGGGTCCGAATCAAGTCAATCATCCTGCGGCTCCCGTTAAAGGGAACTGCAACTATTGTAAACAGCCAGGTCATTTTATAAACGAGTGTGCAGTTCTGAAACACAACATAGCTACCGGCAAAACAAAAGAAAGACCACGTCCGCCTAGACAAGAGCAAGTTTCACAGACTCCTCAGCCACAGAATGCACAACAGACAGTTACAGTACCGCAGCCTATTGCTGCAACACAGCATGTCACACAGCAGATGTACCAGTACGCACAGTCCGAGTATCCAGAGTATCAGCCATATTCATGAAACAGCCTAGAGAGGGAGGTAGGCTTGCCTCTCATCGAGATACCTGTAGATCAAGAGGGTCCCTATGTTCATAGTCAAGTATTAGGGAAAGACAGAAAGTTTTTGATTGATACAGGGGCAAGTAGGACCACAATTAGTCACGCCGAAGTTCCAGGGGCTCCGCTCTCAGGCTCTAGAAATGTTTCCCTTGGATTTTCAGGAAAGCCTATCGTAAATGAGATCTCAAAGCCAGTTACTCTAGAAGTAGGTCCATTGTCCCGTACTACTGATCTGTTACTTACTAAGTCATGTCCAGAAAATCTATTAGGCATTAAAACACTGAAAGAGTTAGGTGCAGTTATATGTTGTTCCCCAGAGGGAATACGTCTGTTCCTACGTGACTTTAAGGGTCACTATGTTTTACGAGATTTTGATCCCAGATTGTTTAATGTTCCGCAGCATTTATGGGCGCAAGGTCCAACTGATGTAGGGTACATGCAAATCACACCCCATCGTGTGATTCTCAAACCAGGTGTAGTGTTACCACGAATCAGACAGTACAGATTGCCACCTGAGGCTGTAGCAGCCTTATCCAAAATTATTGACGAGCTCATCGCTCAAGGAGTAGTTGTAGAAACTGACTCCAACGTATGCAATTCTCCGATCATTCCAGTCATGAAACGTACTGATCCAAATGCACCCCCAGTATATCGATTAGTGATCGACCTACGAGAGCTTAATAAGTGTATTATTCCGCAGTACCCAGTTGTTCCAGACATCTCTTCCCTATTGACAGCCATTGATTCCGAAGCCATGTTCTTTACTGTAATCGACCTCAAGAACGCATTTTTTAGTGTTCCAATTCATCCAGACAGCCAGTTTCTTTTCGGATTCTGTTTAAATGGAAGGAGCTATATGTTCACACGCGCTCCTCAAGGTTTCACAGAAAGTCCTAGTATTTACAGTCAAGCACTTAAGAGACAACTAGACAACATTCACATGCCAACTGACACTGCCCTGCTCCAGTATGTCGATGATCTACTGATCACAGCCCGTTCTGAACGTGCTTGCGAGCGAGCATCCCTGACAGTTTTGTATTTCCTAGCCGAGATGGGGCACAAGGTGTCCCCTTCGAAGCTTCAATTCTGTGTCCAGCAAGTGGTCTACTTAGGACACTTACTGTCCAAGAGGGGTAGGCAGTTGACACCAGACCGTATCCAGTTAATAGCGAGTCTTCCTCAGCCCAAGACCCAGAAGGAGGTACGTGCCTTTATCGGCCTTACTTCTTATTGTAGACAATGGATTCCTCAGTATGCATTTCTAGCCAAGCCACTGATACAGTTAACGACACAGGAGGCAGCCGCACCGACTGTCCTCCCTTGGACATCTGAACATACATTTAGTTTCAACGAGTTAAAGAAAGCTTTATGCCAGGCTCCAGTTCTAGCCACACCGAACTACAGTAAGCCTTTTACACTTTTCGTCACAGAACGTGAAGGTACAGCATTATCTGTTCTTACACAAGATCAAGCAGGACAAAACAAGCCCTGTGCTTATTTTTCGAGCACATTAGATCCAGTCGCCCAGGCGTTGCCTGCGTGCCTCAAGTCAGTTGCAGCCACAGCACTAGCTATTAGGCAAAGTGATTCCATAGTTTTAGGACACTCCCTGACAGTACAGGTTCTTCTGAACCGAACACAGACCCAGCACTTGACAATTGCACGTCTAACAGGTTATGAATTGACACTGTTCCAGCCACACATAGAAATCAGGCGCTGCAACGTCCTGAACCCTGCTACACTGTTACCATCCGCTAATTCAAATCCTGACACACATGACTGTGTGGAAGTAGTTAACATTACGACAAAACCAAGGCAAGATCTGACAGATATTCCATTACCAGACCCTGACCTGACACTTTATGTGGATGGTTCATGCATGAGAACAAGTACAGGAGATCTAGTTGCCGCGTATGCAGTGACTACTGACACTGACGTTATTAAGACACACCGTATTGACACGCTGTCCGCTCAAGCAGCAGAGCTAGTTGCTCTGACACATGCCTGCATACACGCCAAGAACCTGAAAGTTAATGTTTACACAGATTCACGCTACGCATTCGGAGTCGTACACGACTTTGGAGTGCTCTGGCAGGAGAGAGGTTTCATGACTTCTCATGGAACCAAGATTCAGCATGGTCTCCTTATCCAAGCTCTATTAGATGCAATACATTTACCGACATCCATTGCCATCATGAAGTGCAAGGCACACACGAAAGTCACTGATATTATATCCCAGGGTAACGATCTAGCAGATCGCACAGCCAAGCTTACAGCCCAGACTCCAGACATTCCAGTTAACATGACACATACTCCAGATCCGATTACATGTATGACAGTTAAGGACCCTACTCAAGATGTCATAGACATACAGTTACATGCTACTCCCGATGAAATCAAGAAATGGTACGAACAAGGAGGGGTCCAGACAGATCAAGGATGGTTAACAAAGGGTAGAATCGCATGGTTTCTCCCCGACTCTATGGTTCAAGTCATTATTAATACCGCACATAGTCCAGCACATTTAGGAGAAAAAGCTATGTTAGACAGTATCCAGAACATTTGGTTCAACAAGCATTTACGAGCTGCAGCCAAGCAGAAAGTCCGTACCTGTATGATATGTTGTCAGTTTAATCCAGGTAAAAGTGTCCCGGTGGAACAAGGTGGTTTCCAGCCCCCTGACCACCCTTTTGAAGTCCTCCAGATGGATTATATTCAGATGGAGCGATGTCGAGGTTTCAAGTATGTCCTTGTAGTTGTATGCGCTTTGTCCAGGTGGACAGAAGCATATCCAGTCCCAGATTACACAGCCACGACCACTGCCAAGCAGTTGGTTCGTGAATTCTTCCCTCGTTATGGACTCCCTAGAGTCGTATATTCTGATAACGGCCAGCCATTCTCCTCAGAGGTAATGAAGCACGTTTCCCTTTTGTTAGGGTACCAGTGGAAGTTCCATTGTGTACGCCATCCTGAAGCAGCCGGTCTCGTTGAGAGACATAATCAGACCCTGAAAATCCGCATCGCCAAAGTTTGTAAAGAAAAAGGTGTGGACTGGCTAGTAGCTCTGCCAGTCGCTCTGTTTTACATGCGCATGGTCGCACATTCCAGATCAGGTCTGTCCCCGTACGAGGTCGTTTTCGGCCGCCCCCCAAATATGTGGGGTACTCCTAGACCCCGAAGTATTACCGATGTTTCAAGTAATATGCTGACAGATTACCTAGCTTCCTTGATGTCTGCCCTCAACTCATGTCGTTCACAGGTTGCCGCCGCATTTCCAGACAATACCGAGGTGGCACCGCATGAAATCGTTCCAGGATCCATGGTGATGGTCCGCAACTTTGACAGATCAAGTCCGCTGGAGCCTCGTTGGAAAGAGCCCCGACAAGTCCTCCTCACCACCCGTACAGCCGTGAAGTTGGAAGGACGCAAAGGCTGGGTGCACCTTTCTCATATAAAACAATTTAATGGACTGAAACCCGTCTTTAAGAACATTTCCCAGGATTTGAAGGATTGCCAAAGCATTGTTCTCAAGGACTGTCCCGCAAATGACATTGATTCAAAACCCCCCCTGCTAGAGAAAACTCCGCAGCAGGAGTATAAACAGAAACTACGGTCTAGTAAAATAAGTCAGCCAGTTTGATTGTCTAAGTCCTCCCCTAGGTGAAACGGTTAGACTGTTTCTGACATGTATAAAATAGACCCCCATAGTGAGAGAGTCAGTCAAAACTCACTCCGATGTATCGTTTTTCTATGTTTCATATTGTTTCTCAGCATTCTGATTTCCTGCACTAGTTATGCATTTTATCTGTGTTTCTCAGTTTCACATGTGAATAAGTCTTCTAATGTTACAGCAGAGCACACGTTTAGTGATCTGCCTCCTCATGAACTCTCTTACCGCCTCGCTATGCGTAATAACTCCTTTATCCGTATGTTACATTACTCACACCAGACCAGCAATGCCACTAATTGTTGGGTGTGTGGTCGACTCCCCCCTTTCCAGACACCGAAGGGAGTTCTGCCACTCTTTCCTTATCCATTTTCACATAATGGTTCATGTGGAGCATGGTCCACGTTAACGTCATCCTCAACAGATATGTCTTTTCTTAACAGTACATGTTTCCCAGACAAGCAAGGTCTTCCCCACAGAACCGGGTTAGATCTAGAAAATGAAGTGTACAATTTAGGTAATTATTCGTCGAATTTTATGGTCCTGAATGTTCAGTCTGATACTACTCCAGACTTACCCGCTATTTCAGTACTACCAGTCAAAGGCGAATTATGTGTCCGAAATAATGGTTCCGTACATATAGGACATAGTGATTGTACTACTATTGTCAAGTATAGTGACAGTGGGAAATCTATTTTCAAAGCTTCACGTCATTCATATTTTATTTGTGGTCAGACCGCATATGTTCGTCTGCCCCTCGATTGGGAGGGAACCTGTTACATTGCCTTCCTACTGCCACCTGTTTTTCTAGCCCCATCTGATTATCATAGAAACACACATCTAGTACACATTAGACATAGAAGGGAGATCGAGTCCCCGATTGTCGATTATACTGAGACTACTCTAGAACAATATACAGATTTCAATAAAGGTTTCTTCTTCTTTATAGGCCCTGTCCAGAATAGTAAGTTAATCCGTAGATTAACCAGAACCCTTGAAGCTGTAGTAAATGAGACTGCCTCTGCTCTAGGTAACCTAACCGAAGAGCAATCTGCTATGAGATTTGTCGTTTTACAGAATCGTCTCGTCCTTGACGTCATACTGGCCGATAGGGGCGGGGCTTGTAGAGTCATCGGATCCAGTTGCTGCATTTTTATTCCAAATAACGCGCCGTCTGTCTATTCCGCTATAACCAGACTCCATAAAATTGCCCATCTGTTACACCAAGATCCAGGCACCTGGACATGGTCCGGTTGGTTCTGGAATATAATTTCCGCCTGGGGATGGAAAGTCTTGTCCTTTCTAGGTATTGCAGTAGCGATCATATTCAGCTGCTGCCTCTGTATACAATGTGGCCCTGCGATTTGCGGCATGTGTGCTACATCCTGTATTTCTAGTATAACTCCTAGTCCCAAGTCCCGTTCTAAATCCCGTTCTAAGAGAATTCGAGATGAGCAAATGATACTGTATGAAATGATAGATGGTATCATGAATATTGATGTTTCCTGATGGAAACGTAGTGACAAGGAGGGAATGTGGAAAAGTAAATTTTGCTATGTTCTGTGTCCCTACGTGTTATCCATCATATATTTTGTATGCATGATTAAATATGCCTATGCATTCCCCATGTTCGATTAATGACGCAATTACAGTTCTGTCCACCTCTAGTATGCCAGTTTCCAGTCCTCGTGAATACTACGAATATCAGGCCTATGTAAAGCTACGTTGCCACGTTTCTCAGTGTGCACGTTATTCTATTATAAAGTCCCCGTTTCTAGGCTTCAAAAGGGCCTGGACACCAGATTCAGCTCCTGTCTCCTGAAGCCTCGCTGAGGAGCGATACAGCCCCCACCTGTATCCTCGACCCTTCACTTACTTCCTGCCTCGCAGTGCCCGGCCCAGCCTGGCTCAGTCTCTGAGTCTGCCAAGAATATGTTATGATTCCAGTTATCAGTTCAGTCCTCCTTCTCTGCATTCCTAAGCTACTGAACTGCATCAATAGTTTCCGTCATTGTCTAGCCTTCACGTCTCCACGTTAGAGAAATACTGCATTTAATGGTCATTTAATTTTCTTCATCACGCACTACATGTAGAATAATGCATGCTCCAGTCTTAGTGTCTGTTAGCCTTTCCCCTCTTGACTTCTAGTTTATATCAACATGTTTCCTAAACATCAGATACTAGATAGGGTTTAGGTACATGTCGCTCCGACCCTCCAGACTTCAGTCTCTGCTCCTAGCACAGAGTTCATAGCCCCCAGCTTCTCCTAGTAATACGTCATTGCCAGTTTGCGCGCACCATTAGGTTAGAGGTCCCGGCTCCTCAGGTAGCCCCCTCCATGGTTTCCGCCCCATTCATGACATATTCTGTTACGTTTGCATCACATGTCTATGTATACGCCCTGTTACACCTTCTTCTCACCCTTATCTTTCGCGACTGCTACGCGTCACACCTACTGCTCCACCCACTGCTACGCCCACTGCAATGTAATGCTATGTGTTTGCGTTATGTATATATGCTCATGTATTGTTATTAAAAGTTAGAGCTAGCCATTCCAGATCCGGTCCCCGGCAGCTGCCGGGCCACGCTAGTCCAATCCGGCCCCCCTGCTGGGCCCTGTCATCCTATTCCTATGCAGGTTGTCCTGTTCCTGTCCTTATGCTATATTAAACCTGCAAAACTCCTACTACCTCGAATCTTGACTCTTATTTATTGAGCTATCTGTTATGTTATATGTCTAGTCAAAAAGAGAGGTATTATTTATTTATTTACCACAATCCTATGCCCTTTGTAATCACCCTCCATCCTCCTGTGCAGTGGTCTTTTGGCGAAAAGCCATGGGGACACTGAAATGCTCTTTGACCCTCATATCCTCTGCACTATTAGCAAGCACCACTCCTGTTTCCCACACAGGGGCTCCCGTCAGTAAAAGAGTGTGAACATTTCTTGCTGGAGTTGACACAAAATGACGTTTATGACAGTCCTCACCAGCTAAGCGACTGTCCAGCTTCTGGTGATCAGAAACTTGTGGCCTTGAAAAAATTCAGGTCTGTGTAATTTCAATATGCCTGTTAAGTTGAATCCTGTACTTTTCAGCTGCCCATCTTCATAGGTTGTTCAACTGTTACCTATATGAGTGGTGCGGAGGGATATGTCGGAATCTAAGTGATGCAGTTTCATGTTTTGGTGCGGTCTCCACTTATTTGGATACTACTGGAACCGCTCTGCCTAATATGTGTGACTTAGCTACTTAGTCCAGCTCCCTTGATGCACTTGATGTGACTCAAGACAAACTAGCACCAACTGAACGTGCTGCTGCTTAGGGGATGTCTCGAGCAGTTGCAGCCGCCTCTGGAGAGGTATCTAACCACGTATGGACGGCCTGGAGCCTAATATAGACTTCTTGCAGTTCTTTCCGGTATCTTAAGACCTTCCTGACAAAGCTGTCCCCGGATTCTTAGAGAAGTTGGTGGAGATCCACCTGAAACAGCTTGAACTTAGACCGGTGAACACAAGGACTTCTGCTGAAAAGGCTGTGCCAACAGAAAGCCAGTTCCCCAATTACACCCAATCTCGTGACTGCCCCCATGCAGTGCCTTTATGCACAGTGCAGGAGGGGCCCTGTAGTGCAGCAGGTACTAGTGTTGCCTTCTGCAGGTCTGTGCTAGTTTCCCCATCTCACTCAATTAACATGCCTTCTGCACACCAATGTAAATGTAAATGTACAGGAATTTATATAGCGCAAATCACCAAGCGGTTTCTAAGCGCTTGCTTAGGGAACCCGTCCTGGTATTCCCCTGTGAGATAACCCCGGCAGAGTATCCGCAAGGTGAAAGCCAGGCATCCCGCCACGAGGGGCCGTTGTGGAGATTAAGCAAGCTATTGCCCAGAGTCGCAGAGTGTGAACCCATGAATCGAGTAGGCACCGGAGCGAGAATTGTCGAGTCCATGGACATTTTAGGACTCAAGACCCCGCCGAGCCGGGAATTGAACCCTGGTCCCGGGCTGACCTCTGCTTCCAGGTCTGCCTCCTCTAACCAGTGAGCCACACTTCTCCACGTGCCCCTCCACGTCCACCAATGCCCCTTTCTGCTGGGTCCTACTCCCCTACTGAAGCGCCCCTTGCAAGGCTCGGGCAATTTCATTACACTCAATCCATACCTTGTAGTTTGTCTGTGGCTCATGGTGACAAGTCTTACGGGGGGCTTGAGAATTTTCTCTCTCAGGCTACAGCGAACACCCACTAATCTATTCACCTTATATGCGTTTGCCATCTGCATGATACACGTTCTGCAGCAGGTTCATAATCTTCCACAAACCCACCTCATTGTGAGGCTGCATAGTATAAACGGAAGGACCGATGAACTTTATGGCTGACTTGTCAGTGTGGGTGGCTATTTTATCCCTAATATTCACCTTTCTGTGAGCACCGCCTGCCGCAATGCTGGGAATAAGGGATGCCACAGCCACGGTGGCAGTGGCATCATAATATCAGGTGGGGGACCACCGCACCCCTATGGTCCCGCATACTGTTACGGTGGCGAAAGTAATGATGCCCTTAGGGTCTGATTTTGAATTTGCAGGTGTGAGAGCGGGCCGCAACGCAACCGCACCTCTCACCACACAGCCAAGCATCACCACCTGCATGTATCCCATGGGCCTGAGGGAATAGGGGGCCCTGCAGGGCCCCTTAAGTTTCTTCACCACCACCCTTTTCATAGTGGGCTCCCTGACATGAAAGGGTGGATGTGAGGAAACTCGTAATATGCATGGCGGTGCCACAGTGGCACCACCAGCATATTGTGGCCCAACAGACCACCGCTCCATGGCCACGTGTCACGGATCCCTGGTGGTTGCACTTGTCTTATTGCAGCCTGACTACTGTACTCATAAAACGCGGTTTTACCACAGGTGTGGAAGTCCACGACCACCACCGTCCCTCCACCATGAGTTTGGCCGTGCTATGATAAGCCAAACTCATAATTGGGCCCTTAATCTTTCTTAGCACTGGTCCTCAGTGTTTTAAGATTCACTTAGAGAAGTGGTCTGGTATGAAAGGTGTGCCTTAGAATCCTTCAGGATAAATTATTTATTATACTGCTGAAGCACTGATTGAGCTAATACTGCACATGTAATGAAAGTTCAAAGTTTCTTCTGTTCAGCCTTACTTTGCAAAGTCTGGATTGAGAACTTCCGTTGCGAATAGCTCATAAATGCTGATAGATTTGCAGTTATGTAAAATTCCAGTTCCAATTCTTATAAGGACTGACACAGCTAGAAAAGGATGACTAATTTCTTCCTGAAAAGTGTAGAAAGCAACTAATTACGTTATCCTAATGTGTTACTGTAATTCCCAGTATGTGTACTTATGTTATTCAGCATAGATTCATATACACGTTTGATAAACCATGAAAGCCAATTGCTAATGTGATGTCTGGATTAGGACACTTTTCCAGGATAATACATGGATACCGCTATGCCCAGCATCTGGCACAGTGTTACCACATCAGGATTTTCTTGGTGCAAAAATGTGTGACACAAATTTACTGATTGGAAAACCCATTGTGTATAATCTCATTAGAACAGGGCAGGGGAAGTAGGCGCAAGCACACTCTGGCTTCTGCCGACCCCCTGTAATGGCACAGGGGATTCACGGACACAACAACACCGATGTCATAAATATCGGCGAAAAAATATAGACTACCAAAATATCGACTCCTATACTTAAACAGGTAAGTACAAAAGTATTGACAACAAATATTGATGTAAAAATTATAGATGTATAAAATATCGATGTTTATATCAATATTTAATAAAATAATATATATTAAAAATATTAAATATTAAATTTAATTTTAACAAAATAAAATACATTTAATATACAAAAAAACAAATGAACTTAATAAAAAGAGATAAACACACACACATAATTGGTTATACATATGTATATTTACTTTAAAACAATTAATAAACTATTATTTTGTATTTATGTTAAAACTTAAAAATTATATATACAAAATTTGTATTAATAATTTAAAATATCAAACAACAAAATTATATAATAAATTATAACATTAAACCATTAAAAACCATTTAAAGTTATATTTCACAATACAGTCAGTGCAACAGTAGGGAAAGTGTTGGATAGCGGAGGGGTAAAAATTACTATTCCCACTCCAGTGAGTGCAACAGTAGGGTAAGTGTAGGATAGCGGAGTAATTCAATTTACTATTCCAACTCCAGCCAGTGCAACAATAGGGAAATTGTTGGATAGCAGAGGGGTAAAAATTACTATTTCCACTAAAGTGAGTGCAACAGTAGGAAAAGTGTTGGATAGTGAAGGGTTAAAAATGACTATTCCCACTCCAGTGAGTGCAACAGTAGGGTAAGTGTTGGATAGTGGAGTAAGTAAATGTACTATTCCAACTCCAGTGAGTGCAACAGTAGGGAAAGTGTTGGATGGCAGAGGGGTAAAAATCACTAGTCTCACTCCAGTAAGTGCAATAGTAGGGAAAGTTTTAATTAGCGGAGGGGTAAACATTACTATTTCCACTCCAGTGAGAGCAACAGTAGGGAAAGTGTAGGATAGCGTAGGGTTAAAAATGACTATTCCCACTTGAGTGAGTGCAACAGTAGGGTTAGTGTTGGATAGCGGAGTAATTAAATTTACTAATCCAACTCCAGTGAGTGCAACAGTAGGGAAAGTGTTTGATAGTGGAAGGGTAAAAATTACTATTCCCACTTCAGTAAGTGCAACAGTAGGGTAAGTATTGGATAGCAGAGTAATTAAATGTACTATTCCAACTCCAGCCAGTGCAACAATAGGAAAGATTGTTGGATAGTAGAGAGGTAAAAGTTACTTTTCCCACTCCAGTAAGTGCAACAGTAGGGAAAGCGTTGGATAGTGGAGGGTAAAAAATTACTATTCCCACTCCAGTGTGTGCAACAGTAGGGAAACTGTTTGATAGTGGAGCGGTAAAAAATAATATTCCCACTTCAGTGAGTGCAACAGTAGGGTAAGTATTAGATAGGAGAGTAATTAAATTTACTATTCTAACTCCAGCCAGTGCAACAATAGGAAAGATTGTTGTATAGTGGAGAGGTAAAATTTACTTTTCCCACTCCAGTAAGTGCAACAGTAGGGTAGGTGTTGGATAGCGGTTTAATTAAATGTACTATTCCAACTCCAGTAGTGCAACTGTAGGTAAAGTGTTGGATCGCAAGGGGTAAAAATGACTATTCCCACTCCAGAGAGTGCAACAGTAGGAAAAGTGTTGGATAGCGGAGGGTTAAAAATGACTATTCCCACACCAGTGAGTGCAACAGTAGGGTAAGTGTAGGATAGCGGAGTAAATAAATGTACTAATCCAACTCCAGTGACTGCAATTGTAGGGAAAGAGTTGGATAGCAGAGGGGTAAAATTACTATTTCCACTCCAGTGAGTGCAACAGTAGGGAAAGTGTTGGATAGCGAAGGGGTAAAAAATACCATTTCCACTCCAGAGAGTGCAACAGTAGGGAATATGTTGGATAGCAGAGGGGTAAAATGTACTATTTCCACTCCAGTAAGTGCAACAGTTGGGAAAGTGTTGGATAGCAAAGCGGTAAAAATTACTATTCCCACTCCAGTGAGTACAACAGTAGGGAAAGTTTGGATAGCGGAGGGGCAAAAATTACTATTCCCACCCCAGAGAGTGTAACAGTAGCGAAAGTGTTGGATAACAAAGAGATACAATTTACTATTCACACTACAACAGTTAAAAAATATATATTAAAAATAGATTTTTTATAAAAAATAAATACATATTAAAAAAGTTAAAAAATCAAACACATTAAATATATAAGGATAAAACATATTATAATATTAATTAAATATAACAAACGCCTACAAATATTATATAAAATAAAATAATAAATACATTAAAAAAAATATTCTTTTAAACTAGAAAATATTTACAAACAAAAACATTAATTAATACGTAAATGTATTCATTTTATTTCCTACCCTATAACACCACACACCACACCAATAACACACTTCTACATTTAAAAAAAGAAATGTACTTCCATAATTGACATAATTATTAATCAATAAAAATATTATTAATAAAAAAACGAATAAACATTAATTTACTACACACACTGCAACACTATAATGCCACAATACACACCTAAATTCAACTGTAAAATAATAAAACACAATTAAAACATTTTTAAATTAAAAACTATTATTATTAACAACTAATTATAAAGTACTTAAAATGTATTTAATACCAACCAGTCACCCCTTTAAAAGTAAAAACAACTCCCAAAAAATAAACAATTACCCAAAATAAATATCAAATAATTAACATTAGTTAACAACTATATAATAATTAATGAAACACAAATTACTTCCCTTTACCCCTATAAACACCACAACACGCACCTAAAAGTAATTACACATTTGCCATATTACATTCTTAATGAAATTCATTAATACAATTTAACAAGTAATTATTAATAAAAAATAAATAAATTACTTGCCACCTTTTACCCCTATAGACCCCAAAACACACACCTAAAATCAATTACACAATTACCATAATTAATTACCAATTAATTAATCAAAAATAATTAACAACCAATGTATTAATTCATCAATGAAATACAAATTACTGCCCACCCTTTACACCTATAACCACTAAAACACACACCTAAAATGAATTACACAATTACCATAATTAATTACCAATTACTTAATTATTATTAACAACCAATTATTAATTCATTAATAATAAATTACTTTACACATTTAACACTATAGCATCTCAATTAAATAAATATTAATGAATACAAAATAATCAATTAATTTAATATAAATAAATTACTTCCCACCCTATTCCCCTATAGATCCACAACCCGCTATGGAACTAAAAACACAAAACTCAAATAAAAAAATTAATAACTACTAAAAATATAACAAATATACACAATTCTTATACAAAAAAATACATCACATACATTTAAAATATATACTAAAATAAATAACATTAATTAAAATATCGATATTTTTAACAACTATATTTTTGCAAACGATATTAAACACTTTGATAGTTTTAAAATCAATATTACTTACCTTAAGTCGATATTCTTGACCACGATATTCTTTCTGTCGATATTTCTGAATCACGATATTTATGACTCGATATTTGTGCAAGTCAATATTAAAACCTCAATATTATGTCTGCACACCGGCACAGGGGGAGCAGGGATGGCTCCTCCATTTCTGGTACCAACCTACCCTGACACCTTCCGCCAATCCCTCCACCTCCTCATAGTACACACCAGCCCTCACCCACTTCATTTACCATGTGCTCAGCACAGGTGGTATATGGTAGCGGAATTCCAGGTCTGAGTGTTATTCCTCATCCCGGCTACAAGAACTCTTAATAGGAGGACTTAGGTACAGGGATATTGGCTGTAAATGTTAATAATTCTTACCATCTGGTATCCCCACACCTAAATCCATTTAAGTCATAAGTGGCCTCATGCTGTCGTTCTGTGATGTCGTCAGACGCGTTGTAGAAACTTCTTAGAGGTTTGATGGTGAGTAATGGTCAGTGCTTAATTTAAGCCAGTGGTTGCCGTGGGCACACCAAGACCTATTTTTGTCCCCAGCACTTTTTTTTCTGCATCAGACATTTACCAAGAGCAAGAAAACATCCATAGTGGAAAGACAAAGGAAGAGAAAGACAGAAAAACCATCACAAAGGGAGAAAGTATGAACATGCAAGAGTGAGATAAAGGATAATAGATAAAGTGTCAGGTGGTGGACTAAAAAAGCATGCGGTAGATTCAAGACTACGCAGCTTTAGTATGTGGCATGCTGACATTTAAAAGCACTGGCCTCAAGCTTCTGAGTCGAGCTTTGGGCACAGTATCTCATTCTTTTACAGATTAAGCACTGATGCTAGTAAACTTATAGCACATGAGATAAAAAACAGGGGCCCTGGGTGGGGACAGAGGAGTCTGAGCTTGCTTGATGGAGGTGAGGGAAAGCATGGTGTTTGGCTTCCTGTAGCAGAGCAAGTGGAGGTCAGAGATTTGCATTTGCGGAAGGCCTTTGAGAGAGACTAAGACTACCCATCCATCATCCGAAAACTGTTGGGAAGTGACAAGCTTCATGGCCATTCACTATGAAGTTTCAAGCAGGTCCTGGGGCTCTACATGCAAAGCACAAGACTATTATGCAACTTTATTAAACTGGCACATTCTTTTGAGCTGCGCATGGATATATTATGTGCAGTCACTGTGAAAGGCTTGCTAATCATATTATTATACAAGCTAGGATGTCATGAATTGAGCGCCAGTAGCGCTGGATGCGAGAACATTGCTTTAAAAAGTGACATAAACTACAGCTACCAGAAGGCTTAAAATGGTAGGAAGCGTCATCATCTATTTAGGTCACCACCAGAGGGGGCGCTGTGTACGTGATTTTGGTTCCTTGGAGTTGGTGGTTTGAACCTGTGTTTTCCCGCGTTTGGTTGTGCTGCCAAGCGGAGTTCCCTTACGAGGAAGAGCGGCGTGAGGCTTCCGCCGTGTGTTTGCCTGGTCTTTCTTGATCCCCCTTCGCTCTCCGTCCCGGCTGGGGCTGGAGTCAGCGTTTCTGAAGATCATCGTATTTGGAGGCGGGGGACGCGGCTGTGTTCCAGGCGGCTGCCTGGAAAGACTCCTATTCTCTCGGCTGAGGGGATACATCAGCAGGGAGCGAAGGCTTCCTGGTTTGTCGTGCAGCAGCTGTTGCACGCGGTTCATTCACCGGCTGGTGTGTGCACATTGTGGTTCCATGTGAGTAAAAGCGTCTGCTGTGAGGCGCTTCCAAGTACTTTAGTTGCTGGATTTTGGATTTCGGAGAACATTGTTTGTTTTGGCCTCATTCTTGGAATCCGGATTTTTGTGAAGCCTTGCAAGACTGCGTTCTTAATATCGTTTACGTTGTTTGACACTTTCTGGACATAATCCTCTGCTGATTAAGAGGATAATCTCTACGGATATTTAGTTTATAGTTGATCCCAGGAAGGCTGGAAGGTACGCATGGAGGGTGAATAATTGGAGGAGTGCAAGAGGGGTGTGGAGCCGCCTTCTGGATTATTGATTTGTTGTTTTCTGTGTTACAGATTTGATTTTGTAGGAGGAAGTGATTCCGTTCGCTACCTACCAAGAGGGAGAAGAGGTTTTACAGTTAGCAAGAGTGGTAGGTGGTGTTTTAGTGAGAATTACCGAGAGTAGTCAGCATTGTGTGCATATTAACATATGTGTGTTCTGTTGTTTTCTCTCGTTTCAGCCTCCCTTCCCGTTCCAGTCCCTTCCTGACCTTTTCCCTCGCCTGATTTCCTTTAAGCTCTGTGGTTTTATATTCAGAGCTTAGGGCAGTCTGGAGGTGGACCCCTTACAGCATCACCCTGACCCCGAGGATACGAGGTCGTGACAGAATCACGTACCCAAGTATTGTTATTCTCCTGGTCAGGGGGTGCTGTGGGGATGGCCACTCTGGATGATGTATTGCGTGCGCTCAGTTTGGTTCAAAGCGAACTAGAGGCTTCTAGAGCCGAAACAGCAGCTCTGAAAGAACGGTTTGAGAGGCAGGCACGTAACCCCTTTGATGCCACTACTGGTGGTTCGCCTATACAGGTTAATGTGTCTCCCCCTATTCCGTTGGCCAGTCCTGAGAGGTATTCTGGGGATCCGGCTAAAATCCAGACTTTCCTGACTCAGGTTACCCTGCACTTCTCGTGTAGACCCGCTTCATTCCCTTCACATCTATCACGGGTGGCATTTGCAATATCTTATTTAACGGGGGATGCAGCCAATTGGGCTGTGCCTTTAGTGCGAACGGATGACGCTTTATTGTCTGACTGGGATGAGTTCCGTACGGAGTTCGAAAGAGTCTTTGACAGACGTGCTACCACGTTGAGTGCAGATAGGGAGTTGCTGTGGTTGCGTCAAGGGAAGTCAGAACTTGTAACCTATATGACTGCTTTTAACAGGTTGGTGGTGGAAACGTCCTGGCCCGAGGAGAAACGGATGGCACTGTATTATCAGGGTTTGAATGAGGACCTCAAAGACGTGCTGGCGCAGCTTGATCCCCAGCCTAAAACCTGTATTGGCTTGATAAACCTCACTCTAAGGTTAGATCACCGTATGACTGATAGGGGTGGAGAACGTAAGAGGGGTGAGAGGCCTGTGGGAGGATTGCTTGTGGGGGGACGGTCTAGTGTGAAAGAGTCGGGATCAGAACCCATGGAGATAGGGGCGATACGACCTCCCTTAACTAAGGCAGAGAGGGAGAGCAGAAGAACCTTGGGACTCTGCATGTATTGCGGAAAAAAGGGGCATTTTGTCAGGGAATGTTCCATGAGGCCAAAGAAGTCGAATTTCTATTCTCCAGCCAAACAGCTAGCAGTTACTAAGACAGGGGCTAGTCGGGTTGGTCTTCCTAGTGCAGAGGGAGTAATAGCGGAACATAAGTCATCCCCTGAGTGGAAAATTCCGTCTTTAGAGATATCCACGTGTAAGCAGTCCGAGAATCATATCGTGTTGTCCATGCTTCTGAACACAGACCATGAAAGCCATCCGGTTGTATCCATGATTGATTCAGGAGCAACAGGCAATTTTATTGATCAAGGTCTGGTCGATAGATTGGGGTTGGTGAAGGTCCCTTTGGGTATCCCAGAATTAGTGTTGGCGGTGGATGGCAAGCAGTTGAAGTCTGGACCTGTCACAGCACGCACCGAGGATGTGGAATTGGTCATGTCCGGGGAGATAAGTAGTCATAGAGAATGTATTGTGTTGAATATAATTGAGGCTCCTCAATATGAGGTAATTCTTGGGATGCCCTGGTTGTGGCAACACAATCCCACTATTGATTGGAGAGTAAGATCGGTTACCTTCGAGTCGGAGGAGTGTCTACGTTGTTGTTTAGCATCTTCGGTGTCCCATGCGACCTCTTTGGCTCGGGGGTTTGCTATTGCCACAGTAGCGGAAAAGGAGGTAGAGTTGCCTTCAGATTATGCTTGTTTTCAGGATGTGTTTAGCGAGGCGAAAGCGGAGGCGCTGCCCCCGCATAGGGATTATGATTGCCAAATAGATTTGACAGAGGGGGCAGTGGTTCCCTCTTGTAGGGTATATGCCCTTTCAGTCTCAGAAACAGAGCACCTGAGGAAATATCTAGAACATTTCTGTTCTCTAGGCTTTATCCGCCCCTCACGCTCCCCTGCTGCCTCGCCACTTTTTTTCATTTCAAAGGCGAATAAGGAATTGAGAGCATGTATAGATTACAGACAGTTGAATAAGGTGACGGTGCGCAACAGGTATCCGCTTCCTCTCATCACTGTCCTTTTGGATCAAGTCCGGGAGGCCAGTATCTACACGCGCCTGGACTTTAGAGGGGCGTATCATCTGGTTAGGATCAGGGCTGGTGATGAGTGGAAGACGGCCTTTAAGACCTGTTTCGGTCTTTATGAATACCTGGTAATGCCGTTCGGGCTTTGTAATGCCCCGGCGGCATTCCAGTTCTTCATAAATGACATCATGAAAGAATACTTGGACCGGTTTGTGATCATCTATATTGATGACTTGCTGATCTATTCGGTGTCATCAGCTCAACATGTGAGCCATGTTCTACTGATTTTACCAAAACTGCAGGAACATCACTTGTTTTGTAAACTGAGTAAGTGTGAGTTCGGAGTGGATGAGGTGGAATTTCTGGGGGTGATCCTTAGCCCTCGAGGGTTCAGAATGGCTGACAGGAAGGTGAAGGCGGTTCTGGAGTGGCCGGTTCCTTTGAATGTGCGAGACATCCAGTGCTTCCTGGGGTTTTCAAATTACTATAGGAGGTTCATTTCCCATTTCTCCCAGCTGGTCTCTCCTATAACCCGTTTATTGCAAAAGGGAGTACCTTTTCTGTGGACACAGGAGGCTACAGAGGCATTCGACCTATTGAAATCAGCGTTCAGTACGGCTCCTGTTCTGATGCATCCACAGATGGATCTTCCGTTTGTGGTTGAAGCGGATGCCTCTGAGGTAGCGATTGGGGCAGTTCTATCACAGCGAGATCCAGTAACAAGTCAGCTGCATCCTGTAGCCTTTCTTTCGAAGAAACTTAATCCGGCGGAGGCGAATTATACCATAGCCGAAAAAGAACTGCTGGCAGTAAAGAAGGCGTTTGAGGAGTGGAGGCACTACCTGTGGGGGGGTCGACATCCGGTGACTGTGTACTCTGATCACCGCAATCTGGTGTACTTGAAGACGGCACCACATCTGTCTCAGCGCCAGATGCGTTGGATGTTATTCTTTGCGGAATATGACTTCACCATTACGTTCCGACCTGGAGTTGAGAATAGAAAAGCTGACTCACTGTCTAGGTGTTTGAGTACGGACTGTGCTGAGAGAATGGCGCCTAAATCTATACTCTCCCCTGAGGTGGTGGTGTGTTCAGTCCGAGTGGAACAGTTCTTGGAGGAAGTGGCTAAGCAGCGTTCGCCACAGCAATGGAAAGAGTGG
The DNA here is from genome assembly GCF_964261635.1 of Lissotriton helveticus. Taxonomy (NCBI): domain Eukaryota; kingdom Metazoa; phylum Chordata; class Amphibia; order Caudata; family Salamandridae; genus Lissotriton; species Lissotriton helveticus. Next base: position 1,169,478,367 of record NC_136059.1, on the reverse strand, counting down.
GCAGACGTGGTCGCTCATCGGTCACTGAAACATGGCTTACCAATGGTGCAGAACAGGTTGTTTCTTCCGACCCATGCCCTTTGTTTAATGGCTTTCAATTGGTGTCACAATGCTCTAATGGCCGGACATCAGGGCCACCAAAAAACAGTGCATGAAGTGCGACGTCATTTCTGGTGGGAGGGACTGGCAAAGGACATTCGGCTGTGGGTGACTCAGTGTGAGACCTGTGTGAGAGCCAAGAATACACATGCCAAGCCAGCAGGGTTGCTCATGCCGTTGCCCACCCCTTCGCGGCCTTGGCAGGTGATCAGTTTGGACTTTGTGTTGGGTTTACCGCTGGATAAGGGGAATGATGCCATCTTGGTCGTGGTGGATAGTTTCACCAAGATGGGCCATTTTATCCCCTGTAGAAACCTTCCCTCAGCTTCCCAAACAGCCCAGTTGTTATTGTCTCAAGTGGTGCGGCTTCATGGGGTTCCGCAAGTCATCATTTCGGACAGGGGGCCACAGTTCGTAGCCAGGTTCTGGCGTACCTGGTGTAAAGCATTGCATATTTCTGTGGCCTTGTCGACAAGTTTTCATCCGCAGTCAGACGGTCAAACTGAGAGACTAAATCAGACTTTGAAAAAATATCTTCGCTGTTATGCGGATGAGGCGGCAGAATCTTGGGTTTCTTTGTTATGGCTTGCGGAACTGTCGTATAACAATGCGTGGCACTGTTCCACCGGGGAGTCACCTTTCCGAGCAAATTCTGGGTTTCATGCAAACATCCTGCCTGTGTCAGTTCCCAGTGATGTGGTTAATCATCCGACGGTGGCCGGCCAAGTGAAGGCGCTGTTGAAAATCCATAGGAAGGTGCAGGCTTTTCTGGATAAGGCGAAGGTGTCTTACAAGAAATGGGAAGACAAACACCGGAGGGTAGGGCCCGAATATAAGGTGGGGGACAGAGTGTGGCTTTCCACAAAAAACATCCGTTTTCGCTTCCGGAGTGTTTTTCATCCCCGGTACATCGGACCTTATGCGGTGGTGAGACGGGTGAATCCTGTGGCCTACAAGCTTAAGCTTCCGGCTTCCTTGCGGATTCATCCGGTTTTTCACTGCAGTTTATTGAAGCCTGCCTTTGCGGCTCACAGAAGGGCTGTCCCTCCGGTCGTGCGAGATGGGAACCTGGAATACGAGGTGCGCAGGATTGTGGATTCCCGATTCCGGCAGAGGAAACTGTGGTTTCTAGTGTCCTGGAAAGGGTATACTGCCGAGGACGATTCCTGGGAGCCGAGTTCTGGTGTCCATGCTCCCGCTGCTGTTCGCCGCTTTTTTGCCAGTCATCCGGGTAAGCCAGGGGCAAACAGGCGCTGGTAAGGAGGGATATACTGTCATGAATTGAGCGCCAGTAGCGCTGGATGCGAGAACATTGCTTTAAAAAGTGACATAAACTACAGCTACCAGAAGGCTTAAAATGGTAGGAAGCGTCATCATCTATTTAGGTCACCACCAGAGGGGGCGCTGTGTACGTGATTTTGGTTCCTTGGAGTTGGTGGTTTGAACCTTTGTTTTCCCGCGTTTGGTTGTGCTGCCAAGCGGAGTTCCCTTACGAGGAAGAGCGGCGTGAGGCTTCCGCCGTGTGTTTGCCTGGTCTTTCTTGATCCCCCTTCGCTCTCCGTCCCGGCTGGGGCTGGAGTCAGCGTTTCTGAAGATCATCGTATTTGGAGGCGGGGGACGCGGCTGTGTTCCAGGCGGCTGCCTGGAAAGACTCCTATTCTCTCGGCTGAGGGGATACATCAGCAGGGAGCGAAGGCTTCCTGGTTTGTCGTGCAGCAGCTGTTGCACGCGGTTCATTCACCGGCTGGTGTGTGCACATTGTGGTTCCATGTGAGTAAAAGCGTCTGCTGTGAGGCGCTTCCAAGTACTTTAGTTGCTGGATTTTGGATTTCGGAGAACATTGTTTGTTTTGGCCTCATTCTTGGAATCCGGATTTTTGTGAAGCCTTGCAAGACTGTGTTCTTAATATCGTTTACGTTGTTTGACACTTTCTGGACATAATCCTCTGCTGATTAAGAGGATAATCTCTACGGATATTTAGTTTATAGTTGATCCCAGGAAGGCTGGAAGGTACGCATGGAGGGTGAATAATTGGAGGAGAGCAAGAGGGGTGTGGAGCCGCCTTCTGGATTATTGATTTGTTGTTTTCTGTGTTACAGATTTGATTTTGTAGGAGGAAGTGATTCCGTTCGCTACCTACCAAGAGGGAGAAGAGGTTTTACAGTTAGCAAGAGTGGTAGGTGGTGTTTTAGTGAGAATTACCGAGAGTAGTCAGCATTGTGTGCATATTAACATATGTGTGTTCTGTTGTTTTCTCTCGTTTCAGCCTCCCTTCCCGTTCCAGTCCCTTCCTGACCTTTTCCCTCGCCTGATTTCCTTTAAGCTCTGTGGTTTTATATTCAGAGCTTAGGGCAGTCTGGAGGTGGACCCCTTACAGCATCACCCTGACCCCGAGGATACGAGGTCGTGACATAGGAAGTATGCACTCAAACTTAGACATAGCCTAAAAAAAACAATCTGAAATCACTAATATAGAGAAAGGTTCCGCCACTCTTAGGGGTCCATTAGGATCCGCCCGCCACCCTAACGGAGAAGTGGACCGCCCGCTAACAGTGCGGGGGGTCCCGACAATGGCATTAGGATGCGCCCGCCACACAGGCGGGCGCATCCTGTATGTTTACCATTGCGGCGGGCGGAGCAGGAATCTCCGCCCACCGCAATGGTAAAAGTGCACGTTGTGCTTTTCAAAGTGCAACATGACAGGCACAGCGCGGTGCCTGCCATGTTGCACTTTGAAATGCGGGGGGGTACCATAGGTACCCCCTATGTGCACCCCCCAAGCCACGGACTCCCAGGGGGCCCGCAAGGGGCCCCCGCAGGGAGTCTCCAATGCCGCCACGGAAATGCATTGTGCAAAGCCCATTGTAATATGGCGGGCGGTGTCTAAAAGACACCGCCACCATGTTACTGGTTTTCCGCCCCGGCCGCTAGGCGACCGGGGCGGAAAACAGGCGGGCGGTGTTTCACCCGCCATCCAAATCTGGCAGGGGGGGGAATTGGGCTGATGTTGTCAGGTGGATTTCCTCCGCCAGGCTGGCGGTAGCCACCGCCAGCCCGGCGGAGGAAATCCACCCAACATCATAATGACCCCCTTAGTTCTGTTAAAAATTCAAGATTTTCAGTTAAAACTAATTATAACTGATAAAAGACCATTGAAAGGAATATTTACTTTTTTCAGTAGAAATGGGAAAGCACCAAATGTTGCTGCACTTTTATCGCCTTAGTCCATTCTGGTGTCAAACAATATAAATGTAGCCATTAATTCTAAGCACCTTTCTATGATGGATGATTCCGCTATGACCCACTCAGGCTATGATAAACCACTTACTATTCCCTTGTGAACTTCTACAATGTCCACAGGACCTGATTGTCCACCTGTTTTGGGAGCATGGAACACCTCATATGACTTTAGCTCACTATTTACTGCCTGCCGCTGTGTAGTTGCCATCAGGTTCACAACTGAACCTAAGCAGTGTCATAGTCTATTGCAAGTGGAACCTCCATTATGCAGTCCTCCTTCAGTGAAAGCAGGATGAAGCTTTGATTTCTGAAAGGTCGTGTATCATGACTGTGGCAACAAAGATAGCCCTGCATACAGATGCCTTCAGTTTCATTGTCCTGCCATAAACACGGCTGTTCTTAAGATTAAACCATGATGCCCTGAAAAGAATGTCTATAGGTGCCACAAACTTTCGTACAGAAGGATTGTGGGCATTATCATGAATATCATCAGTGCCCATATTTGATATTTGATATTTATTGTCATTTGTAAAGCGCTGACTTTCGCTCCGGAGGGAGCATCTTGGCGCTGAGCACACAGAAAGTCGTCTATGGGGAGCATGGATCAAATGGCTGCGAGAACTGAAGAGTCGGGCTGAGTATAAATCCAAGTTTTCAAGGATTTCCTAAATAGGCTTTCGGAGGGGGCGTGCCTAAGGCTGGGGGGAAGGCGGTTCCATGCCTTGGCCGCCAGAAAAGAAAAGGTCTTTCCACCCTTGGATTTTAATTTTATACGGGGTTCAGAGATGAAGTTGGCGCCCGATGACCTCAAACAGCGAGTTGGATTGTAGCGCTGGAAGCGCTTAATCAGGTAGGATGGACCCAAGCACCTGTTAGCTTTAAATACAGTGACTAAGAGCTTGAAAAGGATTCTCTTGTGGAGGGGCAGCCAGTGGAGGGCGTTGAGGGCTGCAGAGGCTGAGGACCTGCGGGGGAGTTTCAGAACAAGCCTGGCTGCTGCATGTTGGACAGTTTGTAGCTTTTTCAGAGAGGACTTCTTGATACCTGCCAGGAGGCCGTTACAATAATCCAGCCGGGAGAGGATAAGCGCCACCGCGACTGATTTCCTGGCACTGATAGGCAGAAAATTTAAAAATTTCTTTAATTGCCTGATCAGACTGAAACAGCGCCCTGCGGTAATGCGCACATGTTCATCGAAGCTGAGGGAAGCATCAAATTGAACACCCAAGTTGCGTGCTGAGGCTACCGCGCTCGGTGGTGCTTCGGATTTATGAGGCCACCAGTCTTTGGGGGAAAAGAATGTGCCTTTACCGAGGGGAATTATTTCTGTTTTGGCGCTGTTGCATTTTAAATGGTGCAGGTTGAGCCAAGAAAAGACTTCTGACAGACAGTTTTGGAATTTGATGGCAGCATCCGGGAGTCTTTTATCAATAGTGACGACAAGCTGCGTGTCATCAGCGTAGGATGTCACGAGAATCCCATGTGATTCAATCAACGCAAGAAGGGGGGCCATATACACGTTAAAAAAGAGGGGGCTCAGGATGGATCCCTGTGGTACCCCTGAGGTGATGGATCGTTCACTGGAAACAAAGGGGCCTAAGGAGATCGATTGAGAGCGATTGGATAGAAATGATGTAATCCAAGCAAGTGCGGAGCCCGAGACACCGATCTCACGCATCCTATTAATTAGAATAGTGTGTGAGATGGTGTCGAAGGCCGCGGTTAAGTCGAGCAGGATGAGGACGGCCTGCCTGCCCTCATCCTGCAAGAACTTGATGGTGTCAGACAACTCAATCAAAGCGGTCTCTGTGGAGTGGCCGGAACGAAAACCGGATTGCTGCGGGTGTAAGATGCATTGATTTTCCACAAAATTCTTTAATTCCTCGTGGACTAGTTGCTCGGTAATTTTGCCTAGTGCAGGGAGGAGTGAGATTGGGCGCATATTGGACAAATCAGTAGGGGATTTATTTTGCTTTTTCATGAGGGGCTTGACTGTGGCCTTCTTCCACTCAATAGGAACAATACCGGAGTCAAGGGATTCGTTCACAATCGCATTGATTAGAGGGTTGACAGACTCAATGAGGTGGTGCAAGATGACTGGGGGGCAGGAGTCTGTGGGTGCACCTGATTTACAGGCTAGTATGGCTTTGTGCGTTTGCAATAGGGAGACTGCTGTAAATTGGTTTAGTGAGGGAGTAGATGTGTCAGACGCTTGGATTAGGATGGGAGCCGGGGGGAAGTCCTTATGGATATTATTGATTTTCTCCTCAAAGAAATCAGCGATTTGATCACAGAGGGCTTGTGAGGGGGGAATTTCAAGTGCCAGTGCTTTGGGATGAGTGAAAGATTTTACGATATTGAAAATCGTATGTTGTTTCTGTTTTGCTGCATCTATTGCTAAAGTGAAGAATGCCTTTTTTGCTTTTTTTATTTCGGAGAGATATAGCTTTCTCTGGAGAGTGTAAGTGGATCTGGACGTTGAGTTGTAGGTTTTTCTCCATTCTCTCTCCAAGAGCCTACACTTGAGGTGGCAGACAGCGAGGGCCGGAGTATACCAGGGGGCATTGGGTTTCTTTTTTCCTCGGACGGCCCAAAAGGTGTCCTTGCCCTGGATTTAGTGAAACAGCATTGCTGCTCGTACATGCATGAAGTCAGAAAATGGGTGAGTTATTGTATGAACTGTTAACAGTAAACGTCAAAAGCATGAAGTGGAAACTACTGCTCTGTGTTTCCAAGTATGGGCTACAGTGTGAGAAAGTGGCTCTATATATACTGGACCAGAATAAGGTACAGTGTGTATAGAGTCCAACGACCCCAGAGGTATAACAGAGGTTAAAGCCAGGTGTGATCTTACTCTCTAAAGTGGTAGCTTGGTCGAGTAGTAAGGCAGTACCAGAGGACAGTGTAAAGCATTTTTTGTACACACTCAATCATCAATGGGTTTCACACACTCAAAGACTTTTGAACTCCAGGCCAATTGTTTTTATATCAAAGATATAGTTATTTTATTTATAGAACCAACAGGCATCAAGATATTCTGTTCTCAGTATGAGAGGTCAGGTGAGTACTTTGCAGAAAGGCAATAAACTTGGTAAACACAATAGGTACAGGGGTTGCAGTAGGCAACACAATTCTACACACAATTTAGCATTGAGCACAATGGATTTTCTTGTATAAACACAGTTGATTACTTTGTGGTTTACTTTGGTAACTCCAGAACTGGCTGCTAGATTTAGTCCTGGGGTCTAAGCTGGAAACAGTTTAGCAAAAACGTTTTAGGTATTGCAGTGATTTTTTAGGAATATAAAGCTACTTTAAAAGTTCACACTTAGAAACTTTTCAACAGAAATCTGGCAATGTTATCCAATGGGAGAAAATTCAGTTTGCAGGTAAAGTACGATCTTGTTACTTTTGTAATCCAGTACTGGCTCCTGGGGCCAGCACTGGGGTCTCAACTTAAAACAGGTAAGTAATTATGTTTCAGTATTTCGTATGATTTTTAAGGGATATTTCTAGTTTTCAAAAGTAGACAGAAGAAATTTCGTAGAAAAGCAGACAATGGACTCCTGTGGGAGCGGGGCAGGAGCCTAGCTGGGATTGGGCAGGGCTCCCCATCTTCAAGATGGCCGGAGCCCGGGGTCATGCTTCACCTCATCTCCTCCACCTGAGGGGTGGGGTTGGCACAGGCTGGCACACCCCCCTTCCTGATGTAGTTTTTCCCGCCAGAGTTGGGGTCAGAACTGGTTGGGGCCAGTTGCTGTGTACAGCAAATGGTCTGGAGAATCTCACAGAGGCGGCATGCCTTTGAAGCTTCCCCCTGCCCATCCTGGGGGAGGAGACCTAGCACCTCGCCCAGGATGTGCATTGTTGCAGGCCCCGGAGAACGGGGACTCTCCACCCAGGGGTCCAGCAACATGTCTGCTGTGTGGCAGCCTCTGCAGCCACTCAGCCCAGACTTGGATTGTAGGTTAGGTTCTCAGGGGGCATCTCTAAGATGCCCTCTGGTGCATTTTGCATTAAATTCCACACTGGCATTAGTGAGGGTTTAATGTGCTGAGAAGTTTGGTACCAAACTTGTCAGTCTTCAGTGTAGCCATTATGGTGCTGTGGAGTTCGTGATCACAACCTCCCAGCACCATACACTCTTAATGGCATCACTGCACTTACAATGCCCAGAAATAGCCCTGGGTACTGTAGGGGCACAGGGTTCATGCACCTGTGCCCACACCTCTGGCATAGGGCACCCAGCTAGAGGGGTGACTGAAGGATGCCAGGGCAGTGGTTTCTGTGGGCATGGCACACAGGGATGTGTGCCATGTCGACTCTTTGTTTAGGTCTGTACTTAGACACTCAGCCTGCAAAGGCAGTGTGTGGGTGTCAGGGTACAGGGCCCCTGAGGGTGGCACAATAAGTGCTGCAGTCCTCAGGTGTCTTCTCTGGTCACCATGCCCTGGGTACCTAGGGTACCATTTACTAGGGGCTGACAGGTGGCCAGAGATGCCAATTGGGTTTTAGTTTCAACACAGCTTTTAGGGAAGGAAAACAGGCCCTGGGTATCTGGTTGGCAGGAACCCAGGGCACACTCAGTCAAAGTACATCAGCAGTTCAGAAAAAAGTGGGGGCATACCAGTGCAGGAAAGATGGCACTTTCTCACATACAGACAGTGTGATTTCAGCAAAAACAAGTGGTTGGATCAATTCTGAGCCTCTGCACTGATATAGGACACATTCACAATACTACCCTAAGATCACCAAGTTTAAATTTCCTTCTTACTGTTGCCACAATAAAATGAAATTTGGAACTGATGTTGCCAAATTAAGGCTTGACATTTCACCTGTACAAAACATTGTGAATGCATTTAATGAAGACCTGCAGCTGGTCTCTTTTTCCCCCTCAGTATGCACGATGTACTAGAGTAATGAAAGCTGCACAGAACACACATGCAACATGCCTTGTTCAACTATCATGGATGTTTGACAGGAGCACAGTCCCAGCTCATATTTTAAATAACCAAAGGCCTAACCACGTGATTGGTAAAAATCAGTGATTACAGTTCCATTTGCAGTTTTTCAAATATACTTAAAGTCCCATCAACACCGCCCAAAAATTTTAAATAAATGTAATTCCCATTTGACCTGCACAAATGATCTAAGGCATCCTGCCAGTCATGAGATTTCTTAACTACCTCATCCACTTCTTCCTACAACAGCACAGTTTGTTGCCATCTATATTACCGTATGTATAAAAGTCCCAAAGCAGTCTTCACTCCTACAAACAGCTTGAACATGAATTGGCCCAGATTAAACACTTATAACATATTTATTAGCCCATTTGTTTTCTTGGTAACTTGAGGGAAAGAACAGGACAGTTTGAGACTATTCAGTGAGTGGCTATTGATTATTGATTATCCAAGTGGATTCAAATGACTGGGTGCTCTGACCAGCTTAACGCTCCACCCCTAGGTTGCTGTACAGAGCAAACATACTGGGATATATATATTCACTGAAAAACCAAAGGTTACAGAGATGTTATAGTTAGGCTCACATTTCACTTGTATAAAACCAGTGAAATTCAGCAGTATAGTTACATGAGCTAACTATAACTTACACCCCCGCAATGCACTGCTTATGACCTCACATATTACATCACTCATGACATGGTCAGTGACATCACTCATGATATCACTGATGACATCTCAAATGTCATTACTGATGACATCACTGATGACATCATCCACAGCACCACTCACACCTCCATACAACCTCTCGTATGCCCACAGACACCCACACAACCACGCACATACCCATTCACAGACCCATACCAGTACTCACATACCCACTTACACCTCCATAGAGGCACTCACACACTTACTCACTCACACAGCCACTCACATAACTATTCACTCACCCATACAGCCACTCATACGAGTCACTCACCCATACAGCCAGTCACATAGCCACACACTCACCTATTCAGCTACTCACACACCCACTCACTCACCCATACAGCCTCTCAACGCAGCCACTCACTCACACATACAAGCACTCACACACTCTCTCACACAACCCCTTACATACTCATTCACATATCCATAAAAGCACTCACACATCTGCTCACTCACCCATTTAACCATTCACCCAGATACATAATATCCAATACAGCCACTCACAATCCAACTCACTTAACCAAACACCCACTCACTCTCATACAGTCACTACATACCCACTTACCCACCCATAGAGCTACTCACACCACCACTCACTCATCCATACAGCCACTGATACACCCACTCACTCACCAATGCAGCCACTCACACAGCATCTCACTCACCTACACAGCAACTCACATATCCACCGATACACCCATACAGCCACTTTCATACCCATACACACAAGGATACAGTCACACAGTCACTCACATAATATACATTATAAGTAGTATCACTCAATATTAGTGCACCTAGTATACTAATTTAACTTTTGTAGTAGGTTAGTATATATGTTTAATACCCACAAACTCTTAAAAACACTTACACTCACTTGATGATGTCATCAGGGATGTCATCTGAGATGTCATCAGTGATGTATCTGACAATGTCATGAGGGATGTAATATGTGTGGTCTTAAGCATTGTGTTGCAGGGGCGTAAGATATAGTTAGCTCAGGTAACTATAACTGCTGAATTTCATTGGTTTTATATGAGTGAAATCTTAGCCTAACTATAACGTCCCTGTAACCTTTGGTTTTTTCAGTGAATATATATATATATATGGTAGCCACTATGTAGTTATAGTTAGAGTCCCCAGAGATAGTTTTTTGGGGGAAATGTTTCCCTTAATAACTTTGCTTCCTTTTGATGAATGTCTGTGAAACTTTGCAGACAAGGTGCACCCATTTCACTGTCAGAGGACTGAAATTTTCATAGCGGTTGGTCAAGGGGTTGTAGGGAAAAAAGAGGGGGTCCCAAAACGGGCATAAAATCCAATTCATTTTACATAGAGCTTTGTGCTTCACGTAGCGCAAAAACTGTCAGTCACATTATGATGAAATTTGGCAGTATTATAGATTATGGTGCTCAGATGATTCGGTGGGGTAGTGAAGTTAAGTAGGGTAAGTATTTTAGAAGTTTTAAGTGTTTTTAAATTAGTGATATCTGTAAATGCTGTAGCATCACAGTACTACCGACGTACATAGCAATGACAAGTCATTAACTGATTGGCTAATGACTGCATAGAGAAAAGTTAAAGTAGCCTTTTTGTTTTTAGCTCGAGTCTCCCTGCATTCTGCATTATGTCTTACAATCTAGGTAAGAAGTAGGTCTGATATTTTTCCCATACCTATTACACTTTAGTAAAGTGGTAATAGGTAGGGAAAAATATTTCCAAGTTTATATATTAATCAAAAAATGCAGAGTATTACGGTACTACCGTGGTGCCCCAAAAAATACTTAAAAAAATAGAAATACACTATAAAACACTATCTTATGAATATAGGGGCCGATTACGATGGTGGGTTGACAAAGTCCGCCCGCCATTGTTGCTGCAAAAGGGACCGCCCGCCATAGGTGCGGCGGTCCCGCAAAATGAATTATGATGCGCCCGCCACATTGGCGGGCGCATCCTGTATGTTTACATTGCGGCGGGTATCAGCTCCCGCCACAATGAAAAAATACAAGTTTTGCATGTGTATGTACAACGTGGCAGACACCATGTGGTGCCTGCCACCTTGTACATGCACATGCAGGGGGGTACCACCACGTGCAGCACCACACCCCCACCCCCTCAAGGGCATTCTATGCCTGTTTTTTTGCGGCAGGAACTCCGCCGCAAAAGACAGGCATCATAATGCCCACGGCGGTGCCTGCACGGCACCGCCTCCATTACCCCATGCTACCTGGTCCCGCAAGGTGGGCACAAAAGGCCCGCCTTGCGGGACCACTGCGGGCGGTCTTTCCGTCCACCGCGGTACCTTTCCCATTCCCACCACCATCCTAATTTGGCAGTGGTAATATTCGGGGTGATGTCGGGAAATCCACCACCGCAGGTCCTCACCGCCGGCCCGGCGGTGGCGGACTTCCCGCCATCGTAATCGGCCCCATAGTGTGTTCAAGAATATTTCCTATTTTTCCTTTATTTAAATATGCTGAAAAAAGTGTACGGAGTAGTGCGCTCCTTAGTAAAAATTACCATGCCACTTAAAAAAAAACTCAATTCACCATTGACTGCTAGAAAAATATATGGAAATTTAGAAATGAAAATGTTAACCTTGCAAATTTGTTTTTTGTGTATTGCGGTTAGAACATATAAATATTTTGCACTACCTGTTCTAACTTTACTAAAGTGGTAATAGGTAAAGCAAAAATACGAAACCTAATACTTACCTACAATGGAAGGCGTAATGCAGCACACAGGCAAAGCGTACCTAAAAACAACATGCATGCCTTTAACTTCTGTGAAGGAAGTAACTAGCCAATCTGTTAATGAATTGTCATCATTATGTACCTTGGCACTATAGTGAAATAACCCCATATTTCGCTAAAATACCGGAGCAACAGTACTAACTAAGGGGCCAATTAGGATGACGGGCCAGCCTGGCGGGGGCAATCCTCCCGCCATCCGTACCTAAATTCCCCCCCACCATATTAGGATGGCGGGGGACCGCGGCGGAGGGAAAGACCGTCCGCCGCTTTTGAGGCGGAAAACGTTTAATATGATGGAGGTGTCTATCAGACACTGCCAGCCATATTATGATGGGCTTGTTGAGATGCCTTTCGGCGGCGGCGATTCCGCCATGGAAAGGCATGCGGTCTTCACTCTGGGGGCTCCCTGCGGGCCCCTAGAGTGAGAAGGAGAGGTGGGGGGTGCACACGGGGGGTACCTGTGGTACCCCCCTGCATTTGCATAAACAAATCGTCAGGCACCGCGCGGTGCCTGCCGCTTTGTCTATGCAAATGCATTAATGCATTTTTAGCATTGTGGCGGGCGGTGCAGAGAGCACCGCCCGCCACAATGCTAAATATGCAGGATGTGCCCCCCCCCTGGGGCGGGCACATCCTAATACCCCCCACGGGACCCCCGCCCTTATGGCGGGCGGTCCCAAACCCCGGTAGGATGAGGGGCAGACAAAGTCCGCCCGTCATCCTAATAGGCCCCTAAGTTTGAATGCCTTAAAACGTATAAAATAGTTACACTATTTACCTGCACTACCCAAAAGAATCATCTGCTCACCATACTATGTAATAATGCCAAATTTTTTGAAAATCCAAATGACAGTTTTCATGCTATGCAAACTGTAAAAGTGTTTGTAAAATACATTGGATTCTTGCATGTTTTGTGACCCCCTTTTTTCTTTGCACATGCTTAACAAAACCATGCAAAACTTTTACTCCTCCTACAATGAAACGGCTTAACATGTCTTCAAAATTTGACAGCCATTCGTCAAAAGGGTACAAAGTTATTAAGGGACAACATTGACAAACAAACACTATGTCGATGCTATACACAAAGGTTTACCTATTACCACTTAAATAAAGTGGCAATAGCTTATTAACAACAATAAAACCTAATACTTAACTATATGTAAGACCCTAACCTAGAATGCTGCGAAACGCTGACTGTGCAATAATGCAAACTTGTGATAAAAACTACATAACTGATTTTTACCTTTGGTACACACAGCCATCAAGTAGTCACATAACCAGTTCTCAGCGCCATGTACTGTGGTATACCGTGAACTTACCACGGTATACCACAGCATAATATATAACCACGTTTTACACAATTTATGCATTTAACTTTACTTACTCTGTTTATATATACAACCAGAAAATTAACATTTAGATATTATTATCTACATTTCAGAGATATAATAGTGACATCTTTTCACACACTTTAACAGTATGTTTCCTTTAATCTACACACTCCACTTTATGCTATGCCACAATATAACAGTTGACTTTACACCACTTCAATGTACACTATTTAGAGTATGCCACTCTAGTTGATGACACTGCAGTACATGCACTACATTGTATGCTAATCCATTGTACGTTACTCTACCCAACTCCACTGTACGCCACTTCAGTCTACATCAATATACTTAACGCTATTATACTGTTAACCACTCTATTCTATTGCACTTTTGTGAATGCCAGCTTACTGGATACCACTAAACTGTACGTTATTCCACTGTGTGCAACGCCACTTTAAGCTATTCCACTATATGCTCTTCCACTACGCCCCACTTGATGGTGCACTACTGGAGTGTATGCTATTCCAGTATATTTTACTCACTCTACAGCACTCCATTGTACTGAAATACAGTATACTGGACTGTACCACAATCCACTGTATATTATTTAATTTTACAAGACTACATTCTGTGCCACTCCACTGAACAGCACATTACTGTTTGCCACTAGACTCTACAGTCCCCATTCACAGAGGTAAACTTCGATGAAAGTCTAACTTTACGACTTTCGGTATTCACAAAGGGCATTTACTAGTTGTAAATGCCCTTTGTGAATACCGAAAGTCGAACATTACGACTTTCAGTATTCGCAAAGGGCATTTACGAGTAGTAAATGCCCTTTGTGACTATCAAAAGTCATAAAGTTAGACTTTTGTCTCACTTTACCTTTGTGAATCGGGCCCTACGCTTCTATAATCAACTCTATTGAATTGTACAACACTCTGCTGTGCGCTACTTCACTATATTCCAGTCCAGTGTACGTCTGAACACTTAACACCTCTAAACTCAACATAATTACTCTGAAAACTACTCAATTCTACGCTACTCCACTGTATGGCACTACACTTTGTGCTTCTTCACTATATAAGCTATTGCTCTGCACTTTATTACACTGTACCCAACTGTAGTGTATGATATTCTGCTCTGCACCACTGAACTGTACAGCAGTCCAATATGCACCAGTCCACTTCACACAATTTTACTTTACAACACTACACTGTACCACACTGGAATTTCTGTAAGCCCACTGTACACCACTGAACGGTACCCCACGCCTCTTTGTGATACTATACTGTACCCCACTCCAGTCTATGCTATTCCAGTTTATGGAACTGCATTGTACCACACTCCATTGTAAGCCACTCGACTGTACACTAGTCCAGTATACAATATTCCAATATATGCCACTTCACTGTATAACACTCCAGTGTATATCACTGCACTGTGCGCCAATATAGCGTATGCAAATACAGTTATAGTTGATGTAGTGTGGCGAGTGAGGGGACAAGACTGTGTACGGAGGTGGGTGATTGATATTAATTTAAAGGTGGCACGTAAGTATAAATGTGAGTTATAAGTATGACATAGTAATGTGAAAGTTGTGCGTAAAGGATACATTTAACACATAACTATACCTTTTGAAGTTCTTATGTTTTTGTAGTTTGTTAGCTTTGTCACAAATAAGAAATAAATATGTGCGTAAGTAGTGTGTAAATCATAAATGTAAAAGATAAGTATAACTTCCGAATTTCTAATGGTTGTGTAGTTTAAGTTGGATTTGTATACCATACATAAATAAAGCTTTCTACCTATAACTTTTCTTTAACCTTTGTTTTTTTGTGAATATATATATGATCAGACAATGGAACCAGTACGTTTATTTCTCATTAATTTACCATGAAGAGTCTCCATATGGTAACGTATTCGGAAATTCTCAGAAATGTATTTGCTCAAAAATAATTATTACAAATATTTTTCTATTAGGTATTAATGTAAATTAAGTTTAAATATTTATTTTATATGAAGAACAACATTTTAAAAAATGCCCCAGCACAACTAATATCATTTTGAAATAAATAATAAACAATGGAAATATGTTAAAATAAAATTCTTTTTCTGGAGTTTAAATTAAAAAATTAATTCCCACTGAAAAAAAGCAAATAATTAGTTATTATGCTTCACTAATTATTAAAATCTATGTTGATAATTAATGAATATAATTTAGTTATTTGTTAATACAATTATTATTTCAGTTATTTTTAATTTCAAACTAGGGTATTACAAATCTTAATATTGAAATAATAAATATGTGCTATATATATTTTTAACTTTACTTTATATTTATTTATAGTTTTACCTATTTTAAATAATTAAATTTAATTTACCACTATTTCCTCATAGTTTTTATTTTACATGCATACCTCCTTTATTTTCTATAAGAGGGTTTATTAGAACCAGTGGTCTGCTATGGACTTACTATTATTTTTTTGTTGTAGTGGATTACAGTCGGATTTTGTGAATAAGTAAAAAGTAATAAACTTACTCAAAAGTGTAAGTTACTCAAAGGTGTAAGCTATCTTTATGAATCAGGCCCTATAGAAAGGCCATCTTGGCCAGACTGGGGAACCAAAAGCAGTCCTGGCAAAAATGCTTAACCCAGCCCCGCTCCATTCCTTTATTCTACTCACACTGACTCTTTGTTTCCATTGATTCATTCTCTCTTGTACCTTCTCTGATGTCTCTCTTCTAACTCTATGGTCGCTTTCTCTCTACTTTCCCCCACCCTCCCTCTTTCTTTAATTCTCCTAAAGCTTCCCTGTGCCTGCTGCAATTAACCTTGAGGAGCTGGGGAGAGAGACAGAGGTACCAGCAGCTTGGGCTTCCAAAAGCGACCTGCAAGGGCTCCAGCAAATGTGTAGTTGCACGGAGGAATAAAAGCCTGTTCACCTCTGAGGGGCACACCAGCAAGAACCCTTTGCATCCTCAAATGAATGCTGTTGTATGCCTCAGAGGGCAAAGTAACATCTTTTCGGGGACACTATAATGGTAGAAATGTACTATATGAATAACAATGGTTTCAAATCATTAGTTAGTAGATTTTCAGGCATAAGTTCCCACATAGACAAAGCCCGTTTATTCCTAAAAGGGGACTGAAACTGCTTCTTTCAACCTGCTTAGTAGGGGGAGTTTAAAGTAGCTATTTCCTGTTAGCAATAACAATTCCATTATTGATTACTTAAGCTTCAGGTGGTGCAAGTAGAATAAGGGCCTGATTTAAAGTATGGAGGGTGGGCCACCGTCTATGACGGTGGTTGAAGTAATTTCCTCCACCATCCTGACTGGACTACCGGCCACCTTATTAAAAGAACTTTGCCTTCGGCTCGAGCCTTTAACTCTGGAGCGGGCCTTTAATGGCCAGTATAGCCTGCTAAGCAGGGCTATAAGGCTATAATATTGTAGCATTATACTTATATGTTAATTTCCAAACATGTACCTTCCTTATTGGTGCACATATTGGTGATCAAGTCACAGCAATATAACTCAGGTATGTTTAACTCCTTCCACACGGGGCTGATTCCCCCGCGGTGCGGGGGGGGGGGCTGTGGCGCCGCGGTACTCATGACGAGTCCAGCTAGTCATGCTGCACAGTGGAGCTGTGTTCATGATGAGCTGGACTCGTCATGACTCCGCCCACTCCTTCAGAACGCCCACACAGGTGGGGAATTCGCCGCGCGTGGGGGGGCCGCGGCAGTTATGACGAGCTCAGCTCGTCATGAGCACAGCGACACTGTGCCTCATGACGAGCTCATCATAAGGATCGAAGGGGATAAGGATACTACCCCGTGAATTCCATGCAGGTGTCATGAATGTGCAGCTTTGGTGTTATGCGCATATGCACACCGATATGAAGGTACCTTATGGTAACAGGAGAAATGGCCAAGCACACCACCACTCCAAGGGAAGAGGTGTGGCGCAGCGGCCAGGGCGGCTGACTCCAGGACACCAGGTTCAAGGTTCGATCCCCGGCACCAACAGCAGGTTAGCCCAGCATCATGTGACTCTGGGCAATAGCTCGCTTAATCTTCCCAAGCGCCTTGACACCTATGGGTAATTGTTTGCGCTTTACAAATACTGGATTTCATTTGACAACCATTTCTCCATGTCTGTTCCTATCTACAGTCTTGCACAGACAAAAGCTGGTTACAGCTATTATTTGCACTGTGCCAGATCCCAACAAATCTTCAACCATGTTAATCTGGTTTTGAAAGTGAAACTGTCCCCACTGACAAGTCCTCTCCACTCTCAAATCCTCAAGAATCCCCTTCTCCTGTGTAATCCGCTATCATTTTATGGTCATCTATTTTATAATTCCCCTTTTTTTGTACTATTCTCTCTTGCTTTGTTGGTAAATTTGAGCTCTATAATTTTCATACATAGATAACAATATATAATATGCATTTGTCTACTTAAATGTGCATGCCTCCAACTAGAGTAATACATATATGCATTACTTTGTATGATGAGTTGGCCTGGTTAAATACTATTGTTTTTGCACGTTAAATATGCGTAATTCCCTTCATAGTATGTATATCATGTGTGTTATACATTGTATGCATTTAGCATACTTATTTTCGTTGCCCTAGCCCCCCTTCTTAATTCACTTTTTTTCTCTACTGCCTGCTGGTGATGTTTTTTAATTTGTTATTTTTTTTCTTTTATTGTTTTGTCTTTTTGTTTTAGCGGTTGTGGTTTTCACTAAGCTTTTTTTGTCAGCAGTTCAACACAAGGCCTGCTTTTGGAACGGTTGAGATGAGCCCAGGCCCAGGGTGGCCATCTTCAGAGTGGCGATAAGAACTGTCCGTATAAAGGTCCTGCGAACAACAATGACCCTCCTCCTTGGCTCCAGTTACTTCATTTAGTGCTTCCAATAGTTTTTAACATGCCGTGGCTGTTTTGAGTACCCCATCAGCCCCTACATTGCCCTCCCATCTATCTCCAACCCCCTGCCGACAAACACCAACAATCCCTCCCTCCAGAAAACTTGGAACCTCGCTGACAGACCTAAGGGGATTCGGGCAAGCTGAGGGGAGGTGCTGAGATGTGTATTCAGAGGCAAGTTACTGCTTTGATGAAGCCAGCTAGAGATTGACCTGTAAAAAGAGGCTGACATCTTGTTTTTAGTTTGAAGTCTACCAGACACAATGGCTGTCTAGTTTGCCGGACACACCTTGGAGACATTCAGAAAGCTTCCATGGGAATGCATTCCACCTGTTGCTTACCACTGGTTTTGTGGTTTGTGACTCACATTTTCTGGCTTTCTATTTGCTGGCTTTATTTGTTTTAGGCTGTCGAGGTTCAGTTCATCCCCCCCAAGAAGCAAAGCCTTTTCACACACCTTTTATCTCTCCTTGAAGTCTTCCACAAGTATTCCTGTCAGTAAACAGGCCTGTAAATCTTGTCCCTATTTTGTCACACTTGCTGTGCATTTAAAGACAAAGGTCAAAGGTCAAGCTCGATCTTCTGAGGGAGCTTGGAGTTTACTTCTCTTTCTCCGACTTAAAAGTTAGAAATATATGTGACAATCTTGCTGAATACTGGGGGTAGAGGAGAGGTTTTGTTTCTAGTACACAATAACATTTAAATGAACTGTGCAAGGATTTCAGAATATATCAGAACTAACAAAGCACAAACGAAGCACAGTTTTGGTAATTCTGAAGTGTGTTGGAAACAAATATTTTAATATGATCAAAACAAATCAATACAATAGGTGATGCCATCTATACATTATTGTTTGTACACTGTATAGTTTTATTAGTAAAGCTGTATGTTTGTTCAAATGTTATGGTCAATTCAATTAAAAATGTGTTGTCTGTAATGGGAGTGTGATAACACACAATGCCCACTCCACTCTACACCACTTCACTCTACGACACTCTATTCCACTCTATGTCCTTCTACTCTACCTCACTCTGCGACACTCTACTCTACTCTGCCCCATTCCACGCCACTGCACTCTACTCTGCACCACTCCACTTTGCACCCCACCACATAACTGCATTCTACTCCACTGTGCACCAGTCTGCTCTACCCCACTTCACTCTATACATCTCTACTCTACTTTGCACCACTCTACTCTATGCCAAAATACTCTACGCCACTGTAGCATTGGCCACTGCACTCTTCACCAGTGTAGTCTACACCACTTCAGTCTAGGCCACTCCACTATACTCTGCACAACTCCACTCTACGCCACTCTATGCCAATACACTCTATGCCACTGCACTCTACTATGTACCACTCTACTCTATGCCCATGCACTCTATGCCAATGCACTGCACACCACTCTAAACTACACTGAACCACTGCCCTCTATACCACTTTATGCCATTACTCTATGGCACTCTACCTCACTGCACTCTAGCCAGCACCACTCCATTCCAATTCACTATACCTTGCACCACCCCAGTCTAAGCCACTTTCCTTTACTCTGAAACATTCTACTCTATGCCACTGCACTCTATCCCACTGGACCCTACACCACCCTACTCCACTCTGTGGCACCGCTCTCTATGCCCCTCCACTCTAAATCACTGCACACTATGCCAATGCACTCTATGTAACTACACACTATGTAACTGCACTCTGCGCCACTGCACTCTAGTCTGCACCTCTGTAATCAATGCTACTGTTCCCTACCCCACTGCAATCTACTCCACTGCACTCTATGCCACTCTACACCACTGAACTCTACAACACTCTACTCTGCAACACTGCATTCGCCACCACTGAACTCTGCTCCACTCTACTCTGCACTTCTGCACTCTATGCCACAGCACTCTGTAACACCACACTTTACGTGACTCCACTCTACGCCACTGTGCTCTACTCTGCACCACTCTATGCCACTGCACTCTATGCACTCTGCACCACTGGGCTCTGCAGCACTACACTCTAAGCCACTATACTCTATGCCACTATACTCTACAACATTCTATGCCACTGCATTCTATGCGACTCTAGACCTCTCTACACTACTGCACTCAACACCACTCAACTGTACTCTGCCCCACTGCACTCTATGCCACAGTATTCTATTCCAGTGCACTCCATGCCACTCTTCTGTGTGCCACTCCACTCTGGACTAATCCACTCTGCACCACTGCATTCTACACCAGTGCACTGTACAATGCACCACTCCAATCTACACCAAGGCATTCCACAATGCTGCATTGTATAGTGCTGCTGAATTCTATGCTGCTGCAGTCTATGCTACTATACTCTGCAACACTCTACATCAATGCACTCTACACCAGTCCACTCTACTCTACTCCATACCACTCCACTCCACTGTACGCCACTGCACTCTACTCTACTCTTCACCACTTTCCTCTATGCCCCTGCTACTCTACTCTATGCAACTGCACTCTTCATCACTGCACTCTACGTAACAGGACTCTACTTTGCACCACTGTACTCAACGTCATTGCACTCTACACCACTCTACTCGACACCACTCTACACTAAGCCACTGTATGCCAAGGACTCTATGTCACTCTACACCACTGCACACTATTGCATTCAACTCTGCACCACTGCACTGTGCGCCACTGAATTCTATGCCACTCTACTCTACACCACTACATTGTATGCCAGTGCACTCTACGCCACTTCCCTCTATGCCACTCTATGACACAGTAATCTACACCACTACACTCTATACCACTCTACTCTGCATTACTCCACTCTGCATCACAGCAGTCTACACCACTGCACTCTACTATTCACCACTCTAATCTAAGCTACTGCATTCTACAGTGGTGCATTGTACGCCGCTGAATTCTATGCAGCTACATTCTATCCCACTATACTCTGCAACACTCTACATCAATGCACTCTACACCAGTCCACTCTACTCCTACCACTCCACTCTCCACTGTATGCCACTGCACTCTACTCTACTCTGCACCACTCTCCTCTATGTCACTGCACTCTTTATTGCTGCACTCTACATAAATGTACTCTACTCTGCACCACTATACTCAACGTCATTGCACTCTACACTACTCTACTCAACACCACTGTACACCACTGTATGCCAATGCACTCTATGCCACTCTACATCACTGCACACTATGACACTCTACTCTGCACCACTGCACTTTATGCCACTGCACTCTATGCCACTCTACTCTACACCACTGCATTCTATGCCAGTGTACTCTACGCCACTACACTCTATACCACTCTACTCTGCACTACTCCACTCTGCATCACAGCAGTCTACACCACTGCACTCTACTATTCACCACTCTAATCTAAGCTACTGCATTCTACAACGGTGCATTGTATGCCACTGAATTCTATGCAGCTACATTCTATGCCACTATACTCTGAAACACTCTACATCAATGCACTCCACCACAGTCCACTCTACTCTACTCCATACCACTCTACTCCACTGAATGCCACTGCACTCTACTCTACTCTGCACCACTCTCCTCGATGCCACTGCACTCTTCATCGCTGCACTCTACATAACTGTACTCTACTCTGCACCACTATACTCAACGTCATTGCACTCTACTCTACTCAACTCAACACCACTCTACGCCACTGTACGCCATTGCACTCTATGCCACTCTACAGCACTGCACACTATAACACTCTACTCTGTACCACTGCACTCTATGCCACTGCACTCCATGCCACTCTACTCTACAATACTGCTTTCTCTGCCAATGCACTCTATGCACCTGCACTCCACGCCACTCTTCTTTGCATCACTCCAATCTACGCCATTGCACTCTGCCGCATTCCACTCTACCCCCCTGCACTCTATGCCACTCCACTTTATGCCACTATTCTCAACTGTGCAACACTCTACTCCACTGCACACTATGCCTCTCTACTCTTTTCAGCACCACTGCACACTACGCCATTATACTCTACACCACTCTAATCTACTCTGCACCACTCCACTCTGCACCATTGCACTCTACTGTGCAACACTCTAATCTATTCCACTACATTCTTCAATGCTGCATTGAATTCTATGCCGCTGCACTCTATACCACAGCACTCTATGCCACTATACTCTGCAACATACTATACCAATGCATTCTACACCAGTCCACTCTACGCCACTCCACGGTATGCCACTCTACGCGACTCCACTCTATGCCACTCCAATACACAATACTCTATGCCACTCCACTCTACGACACCTCATACCACACTCCTCTACCAGGATAGGCTCCTCCGCTAAGGCGGAGGGCCGTTGCCCACCTGCTGAGTGCCAGGCAGCAGACAGAAACTGGAAAAATAAAATGATAATCATTTTATTTTTCTTTCGACTGCATGCAGCCAAGTCTGGGCGGGACCATGAGGAGTTCAAGGGCAGGAGTAGTGCACACTGTAAAGTGTGCTTGAGGGTTTGGCCCGCTGTTTAATGCCATCCATACCATCATGCGCACTTTGCTCTCTCTCCACCCAAGTTGTGTTGTACAGCTGGGTAGAGTAGAGGCACAGCCTCCTAGGCCCTGAGTGAGCATTAAAAAAGCCCGGCCCCTCTCATGAGAGGAGCATCTTGATTGGCGTCTAGGAGCCTGCGCAGTGTGCACGGACCCTGAGGAGAATAATCCAGAGATGGGGGCTGGCAGCGCAGCAGCAGGTAAGTGTTTTTTAATGTATTCATTATATTTCTCCAGACCCCCACACCCCCCCCCCCCCTTCCCCCGCCTCACCACTTGATAAGAAAGTAAGACGCTACTATCCTCTACACCACTTACCTTTAGCCATACTGAACAGCAGCAACGCTGGTGTACATCATGGCTAAAAAACACAGGGGCAAAGCACATAGCTCTTGCATAGGCAAGACCTGTTGGCTTTGCCAATGCTTGTATTTTCCAGCAGTAGCGAGGTCGGCAAATTTCTTTCCACCCAGGACACTATTGGAGCAAGGGACGGCTCTGGTCCAACAGGCCAGAGAGTGGTACACAGCTTCCTCAATTTTCATAACATCTTTCCTCTGGTGGATGCTGCAATCATTGTTTTTTCTGCTAACATGTTCCCTTTCTGGTGGCAGCAGGGGGCAAGCCTGGAAAAGGTTACACCCTCCCAGACAGGCGTGTAAAGCGGGGATGCGTGTCATACTGTCTCCAGGGAAGGCCAGACATTCACACTCCCTGTGCAAAGTCCAACGTCATTGAATGGATGTTGATGGATGGGAGGGGAATCTACTCCAGCACCTCTGCCTGGAGGTTGATGCACCTTTGGTAAGTATTTTTATATTTGATCATTTGAAATTGTTATAAATAATCATTGGGGCATATTTACAAAGGGATTGTGCCACCGGAACGTCACTTAAAAAAATTATTCTGGTGATGCAATCCCCTGCACCATATTTCCAAAGTGGAGTTAAGCCACTTTTGTGGCTTAACGCCGCAATGTAAATATGGTACCCTTTCACGCAGGAACATGCGTGAAAGGGGCGTGCAATGGGTGTTGCTGTGGACGTTCCACCATAACACCCATTGCTTTTTGACACTGCCTCAGATTTCCAAGTAGGTGTATATCTGAGGCAGCGCCAAAAACGAATGCCATGCAGGAGCAGGCGTTAGAATGGGGAAACAAGGAGAAATACTTTTATTTCTCCTCGTTTTTGCTTGTTCCGTGAGTTCTGCATTCTGCAGCACATATAGAAAGAGAAAAATGCAATTAATGATTGTTTATGTGCAGGAATCATTAAATAATCACGATTTGCTACTTCTAATCGCCATTATTGATTGTTTATGTGCAGGAAGGGACACCTTCCTGCACATAAATAATCCCCTGCAACGCAGGCACCCTTGCACTATGGCGCAAGGGTGTCTCCATTGCAGCTAGGTAGCTATTTGTAGCGCCGGCGCTAGGGAAAACACAGGGGTGTGCCGTATTGTCGTAATTACAGTGCATCCCTGCGTTTTGGAAATGGAGGAACGTGGCGCTGCAAAATTTGCTGCAGCTCCCCGTTTCGTCATTTCATTGTAAATATGGCCCATTGCTTCTATTTTTAAAGGGCCATGTTCAGCAACTTTTTGGACAACACTGTTGCCTGATGTTGTAAATATATGTTGAATGGACAGAGGATTAATATTCGTAGGACAAGAGTATTCTGGTTGAATAGCAGTGCACCATTACTGATCTGAAGGAGCAGATTTCTGTGACTCCTTCCACTTGCTTTATGTGTTCATAATGTTGGTGGCAGTAGGCTAGACTGTACTATCAGTGCTGGTTTTTTCTTCCCTACTTTTAGGACGACCACAATCTGTTGCAGAATCAGGCATCGTAGGTGAACAGGAAGGTGGAGAGTCAGGGTTAACCTTTCGTCATTTCATAATTAGTCATCTGTGTAATAATTTAACGAAGCCTGTGCTTTTTACACAAAGGCCCTGCCAAATTGGGAGTGTGTGAACTTGCAAAGACGTGCTTTACAACAGTATGTTAAAAGAAAAAACACTTTTGCCAGATTTGTAGACTTGGCCAGCCTGTAAAGTTTAATAAAAATAAAAAAGAGGCAATAAAAAGGTGTCCGAGTGATGGGTTTAGAGCTCCTGCTGCCACTCAGAGCCAAGCGAACACATCGCCAGTCTCTGTGCCCTGTGTGTTACCAGTCTGATGCTGAGCTGGGTACCACCACTTCCCTTCTGCCAGAAGAATGCCAGCAGCTGCTCATGGAGGTGGTTGACGAGCCTCCAGCTGCCACTCAGGGGGAAAAAACATTCTCAGTGAGGAGAAAAAATCCCTGCAGCCTGATGTCTGCTGTGAGCAGACAGATAACATGCTGCAGGCATCTTAAATGGGTAGCACGCTGCACTGTGAGTGTGCTTATTAGAATGAGCGTCTGAAACAGGAGCTTTGTAATACTGTGGGGCCCTAGGCCCACATGGTGGAAGGACTGACACACAGACACCAGTAGTATTGTGGGTTAGTGAGCCACGAGCACGTGCGCTCGGCTCTTTTATTAGCTGTGTCACGTGGTCTCGTGACATCAGTGGTGGGTGGGTGTTAGGTGTATCCTTACATACCGAACAACTAGACTGTGTCTGCTAGGACACTACATTCCTCCCAAACTTTAATAAAAATTAAGGAAAAGCAAAAGTCCGAGCCTGTGGGAGGAAGTACATAAATATACAGTAATTACAAATTTACTGTGAGTCTCTTCAGCTGCTTGCTTGATGACGGGGATGGAAATTGCTGCTGAGACTTTATTTCTTCTTGGCTTGACGTCCTGGTTATCGGTGGGTGTGCTCTTCTTTGCTTGCGCCGTGGACGTGTGGTGGTCAGTCCACGGAGATCTTGCTTTTGAGGATGACGTCAAACAGGGTGACCGGATGTTAGACTTGGATGATGTTGTCTTCAGTTGGTCCGTCGGTTTCTTCACTGTAGGCAGCTTGGCTTTACTTTTTAAAGGATGGAGTGTTCGAAGGACATTCTTCTCACTAGGACGCCCCTCTCGCGGGTGTTCTCCTGCCACGAGATATCACTGGAGGCCCTTTTACCAGGTTTCCACTGGGCCGGGTATTATTCCACAGCGTTGCTGCAACTCCACAGTCTGCGTGTGAATGGAGGAGTCGATGGGGTACTACCTCACAAAGTCAGTAGCTCCACCTGAAGGGTAGTTGTTGACTCTTACCTTTGCGCACAAGTTCCTCATCTTCCTGGGACGTGCAGGTTAGACGGCGATGGACTCATCTCTCGTGTTGGGACCCTCTGCCACCGGTGTCCCTGAGGCCTTTGCCCCTTGGATCTCCACGGGCTGGTGTGGATTGGTCAGTTCTCCTTGTTCAGGACATCTGAGCTCCCTCAGCTTCCAGACTTCCGCTCAATCCCAAAGGTGGGTGTTGCCAATGGTCCAGCCTGTGCTCTCCTACCGTCCACGGGTCGTCGGGGTCTTGTGAATAGGTGCCTGTTCTGTTCTTGGTGCTATCAGTGTTCTCCAGGACGTGCGGGTCACTGTACACGATGTTGTGGTGTGCCACCTCTTCTTCTTCTTGTAGGTGTGTGGACTTGTTACGCCGTAGGTGTGTAGACTTGTTACACCTCTCTTCACCTTTTCCAGAACTTGTTGATGATGGCGTCGTGCCACATGACTTCTTACTTCAGTTCTTTTCTTCATGGCATTGTGCCACTCTTCTCCTTTTCACGACACAGTGCGGTCACCTTTCTTCCTTTGTCTTGCTGACCAGGCTTCTTCAAGCAGCGTGCACTCCGCTTGTTTCCGTCGGGTCCTGTCCTGTCTTTAGGACACTGTCTTCTCTCCACTCTTCGGTGACTGGACCGGTCATTACGATCTTCTCTCTTGCCTTCTTTTACTTCTTTTCTTGTAAGTGTTGCGTCCGTCTCTCCGGGTCTTCTTTCGGACATTCTCCTGATCTCTCAGTTGACGGACGTCTTACGGCAGGACATCTTCATCCTGACTTCTTGACAGAATACCTTTGCTGAGCCTTTGTGGCGGGTCAGTATTCTGGCGACCTGTTGGCAGGTCGGTTACCCTCTTTTCCTTCACGGCGATCATCTTGGTGATCGGCTTTTTTTTTTTTTTTTTTAAAAACCTTTATTGAGACAAAAATAGGAGATACATGCGCAAGCCCACAGCCATCACGGCCGGCCGCAAAGATAGGCGAGAAAAAACAGGAGAAAAGTACGTCAATATACAATCAGGATATTGCGAAGTACATCAGAAGTGACTACGGGGTGCGCAACACAGGAGAGGAGGTTTTCGTTTTAAATTAGATGAAGCGAGGGGGCTGCAACAGGAAGGACTACACACCTTACATAAAGGGACACAAAAGAAACGCAGCAAGAGGGGCGTACCCCATTCACAATCGAAATTAGGCTATAAGTACAGCAGCTATATAGGCTAAGCAACCGCAACAATGAGACCGGATAATAAGCAGCATTACAAGAAAACAACAGTTCCACGCGTAATCCCAGAAAGCCCACCCCCAAGAACAGGAAACAAAGATTTATTGAAACACAGGAAGAGAAAAGGCGCAAGACCCAGAAACAGCCAACCCTACAAAGAGGAAAGAACCCTCCCAAAGCCGGAAAAGAGCGATAGGGACCATAGAACTAAACAAACTAAAATAACAAACCCCCCCCCACACCCACCACCCCGCACTCCTGTAATGGCTACGGCCAAACCCACTAACAGCGTGCCTGTCGCCCCGGAACTGCCCCATAGTAGGGAAAATATAAAGATATAAAGATATAAAGAGTGGAGGAGGAGAGAAACAGACTCGCACCCGGCATGGAATATTCGGGCCACCCATCCCTAGACCCCGCCACCGATACAAAATGAACGTACAGTATCCCCGGCTCACCATCAGCATCCCAGCATTACGAGCAACAACAATCCTGACATGAGAGGAGACACCCTCAACCCCCCCCCGCGGCCCGGCGTAGCGACAAAGTCCAACTTCATAGTAGCGTCCACCCCCTGCAGCCCCGACAGTATACGCTACCACAGTCATTGATAGGGGGAGCTCAGCCCTGGCCCTTGCGATCGGGAATATCGATGTGGTTCAGCTGCACAGTAGCCATCTCGAATGGGACAAACAAGCAAAGTGACCCCAGCAGAGCACAGCACCGTCCAACAAAGTCTGTCCATTCCAATGTCCTGTGTGCGACAGCGACATAAAGATGGACATCGCACTGTAACAGTCCACCCGGCCAGGGCAGTAGCAGCAGCTGCAGAACAACGTAGGAAGCGTCTCCGATAATCCACAAAGGAGTATCCAAACATGGCGTCCGAGGACGAGACCCCATATAATGAACAAGCACGCAGACATCAGACCGCTGCATCTCCATCGCAGACAGCACCTCGGGAACATCGGGAGCACATACCTCCAGCACCTCCGGGCACCCCCGGGCAGGCAGTCCACAGAAGTCGGACACAAGATGTGGCTCAGCGTGCCGCAGTCGTGAATGTGCTCGGTCAAGCAAGGGCACAGCAGCGAGAACAGCATCCAGACGGTGCCCCAGGTCACAGGCGTCGCCACATAAAGCAAATCGAAAAAGATCCAGGGCTCTCAGAATGTCCGCAATCCGCACCAGTGCCTTAGGAGGGGAGGATGTAGCAGATCCCTGCACACGGGGCTCGGAAATTCGTTGCAGCCCACAAGACCGGTCATCCACGTCGCCATCACAAAGCTGAGCACCACGCCGGTGAACTGTAGAGCACCACCTGTCCGGGGGCACAAAGGGAACACAGACCATGCTGCACCATGCAGGTGTAAACGTAGCGACCGCAGTGGCCATGTCACTAGTTGCAGCCCGGGATCGTGAAAAACAAGGTCCAGTTGCTCGGCCTTTAAAATGGCGCCCGCCTCATCACGGAGCGAGACAAGAAGCAAACAAAGGCATACACAAGCCTGGGCGGTGACACATTGTTGCACTCTCAGCCGATATGCCTTCCGCGTAGAGATGAGTAGAGCGGACAGAATGTAAACACCCAATTCAGCCGCTGTGAGCCGTCGGCCGGCTCGACTCCGTCCACCGCGGCCGCTGTTATTGTGGGCGAAGGCAGCCAGAGTCGAAGAACAAAGACCCGTCAGCGCCGGGCAGCGTCCGGGAGAAGGCGAGAACGTCCCACCGCTTCCACCGCAGGGAGCGCTTAAGAAAACACACCATTGGAGTCGGGGTCACCTCCCGAACCCGAAAATATAACTCAGGAGCAGGATTGATGCCAGGATTGGTCCCGGGACGGGAGGAAAGCGAAAGGGTCGGCGGAGCCGAAGGATTAGGCGGCCATCATGGTTGCAGGCTAGGCTCCTCCTCGGTGATCGGCTTTTGTTTGGGCGCCCCTCTGGCTTGTCGGATCCTCCTTTTCTTCTTGGGTGATTTTCTTTGCTACCAGATGGGGTGGACAGCTTGCTCTTCGTGAGTCTTCTTGCTATCCGCAACCGTTGGGATCGCTATTAGTTCTGCTGCAGTGCTTTTACGTTGGCGCAGTTTCTCCTGCGCTCTTTGTGTGCTCTGCTTTTCCGGAGGGTTAACTTCACCTCTCCATGGACCTTCTCCGGTGGGTGCACTTCTCGTGCTCGCTTCCGGTGAGGCTCTTTAGCTTCTTGGGGCGTTCACCTTGCTTGGTTGTTTCGCCTCCTTTTGGCTGCGGGGTAACTTTGCGTTACTCTTCCGGTGCACGTCAGTGTGCAGTGTAGTGGCAAGTTCTCGCTTCACTTGGTACCGTCGTGATACATCTTCAGTGTAGCCTTGTTCCTTGCGGTTCATTTGATTCTTTGGCGTCGTCGCTCTTCCACGTACGTGTCGCACTTTTCTTCTTCACACTTGGGTACTTGCCTCGCACGTCTTCTGGTGCTTTGGGTGTGGCTTCCTTACTTTCAGGCGCAGTCCTGTACTGTCCGCGTCCGGGGTACACTTGCGCTCTTCCAGTTGGTTGCCTGTGAATCTTGCTGCTTGCGGTAGATGTTTCTGACTCTCCCTCGACGTCCAGCGTGAGATTGTCTTCTTCTGCGATTGCGGTGAGCACCTGTGGCCACAGGCGTCACTTCTGCAGTGGTGATGGGTCTCAGTCTTTGTCCGCGTCGCTGCAGGCTTGTTCTTGTTCTGTAGGCTTTCCCTTCGCTTTGCTTGTAGGTTGTAGCAGCTCTTCCTGTTCTGCACTGTGGAGTCTCCAGTACACTGCTTCCTGCTAGCACGTGTCACTTCTATGGCATGTAAGTTGCTGCCATTGAATTTCATTGTAGGTGCGCAGTGATGTACTTTGGCCACTAGATGGCATTATGGCCTTTTACAACGGTGATCCCCGGCAGCTTCTCCCCGCAGCAGGCTGCAGTCACCGAGGTCTTCCGGGCAAACACCAGTGTCTACTTTCCTGTGCAGTGAGACATGGGGTGCCAGCACTGGAGACCTAGGGCCCTTACCGCAGGAGTGCTTGCTTCGTCTTGGTCCCTGATTCCAACAGCCGCACCACGTTACAGTCGGTGAGTGAGTCTCGGCTACACTGGTCTCTAGTGCCCCAGGTCGTGTGAGGGATCAAGGTCTTCTTTCACTCCCCCCCCATCGCAGTCTCGTCATTCACACGCTGCACGCTCTTTGTGTGCTCTGCTTTTCCGGAGGGTTAACTTCACCTCTCCATGGACCTTCTCCGGTGGGTGCACTTCTCGTGCTCGCTTCCGGTGAGGCTCTTTAGCTTCTTGGGGCGTTCACCTTGCTTGGTTGTTTCGCCTCCTTTTGGCTGCGGGGTAACTTTGCGTTACTCTTCCGGTGCACGTCAGTGTGCAGTGTAGTGGCAAGTTCTCGCTTCACTTGGTACCGTCGTGATACATCTTCAGTGTAGCCTTGTTCCTTGCGGTTCATTTGATTCTTTGGCGTCGTCGCTCTTCCACGTACGTGTCGCACTTTTCTTCTTCACACTTGGGTACTTGCCTCGCACGTCTTCTGGTGCTTTGGGTGTGGCTTCCTTACTTTCAGGCGCAGTCCTGTACTGTCCGCGTCCGGGGTACACTTGCGCTCTTCCAGTTGGTTGCCTGTGAATCTTGCTGCTTGCGGTAGATGTTTCTGACTCTCCCTCGACGTCCAGCGTGAGATTGTCTTCTTCTGCGATTGCGGTGAGCACCTGTGGCCACAGGCGTCACTTCTGCAGTGGTGATGGGTCTCAGTCTTTGTCCGCGTCGCTGCAGGCTTGTTCTTGTTCTGTAGGCTTTCCCTTCGCTTTGCTTGTAGGTTGTAGCAGCTCTTCCTGTTCTGCACTGTGGAGTCTCCAGTACACTGCTTCCTGCTAGCACGTGTCACTTCTATGGCATGTAAGTTGCTGCCATTGAATTTCATTGTAGGTGCGCAGTGATGTACTTTGGCCACTAGATGGCATTATGGCCTTTTACAACGGTGATCCCCGGCAGCTTCTCCCCGCAGCAGGCTGCAGTCACCGAGGTCTTCCGGGCAAACACCAGTGTCTACTTTCCTGTGCAGTGAGACATGGGGTGCCAGCACTGGAGACCTAGGGCCCTTACCGCAGGAGTGCTTGCTTCGTCTTGGTCCCTGATTCCAACAGCCGCACCACGTTACAGTCGGTGAGTGAGTCTCGGCTACACTGGTCTCTAGTGCCCCAGGTCGTGTGAGGGATCAAGGTCTTCTTTCACTCCCCCCCCATCGCAGTCTCGTCATTCACACGCTGCACGGGGCGGTGGAGGGTCGGCATCGCTTCCCGAGTCTGCTGGCTACATCGTGGGGAATTTTAATTAAATTGTTTTCTTTGGTTTTCCCGCCCCTCGCTGCAGGCCTTTCTGCTACTTGTGCTGCGCGGGGGGTGCTGGTGCCGCTTTTACGGGCATTCCGCTAGGCCTCGGAACGATGAGGCGGGCCACCTCCGCTGTAGTTCACAGCGCCCGGCAGCTCTCCACACGCTGCCGGTCGTTCGCTACTTCCTCACCAGGCCGGGCAGTGTCTCACCATACTGCGGGTGGGCTCTGCTTGTTACTCTTCAGGGCCCAGCAGCTGTCCTTTCAAGTTTATTCCCCCACCGCTGCACTTTGCACACGCTGCGCGGCGGGGGACGGCTGCGGGCAGGCCGCGGGTGGGCTCCGCTGGCACTGCTTTATGTGAAGTTTAAGTTCAGCCACGTCTCTCGCGGCAAGGCGCCATGGCCATGCGGGTGGGCTCCGCTTCGTGTATTTACATACAGGGGGATCGCTCTTGGCATCTGCGACCCCCCAGGGTCATTCGCAGCTCCTCGGCTCACCTCCGGCCTACGGGCCTTGCAGTCGGGCTCCGGCCGCGGCGGGTGGGCTCCGTCCGGTCTCTCCTCACCGGGGCAGTTGCGGCCGGTACAGGTGGGCTCTGGCCGGTCCGCTTTTCGTCGACGCTAGGCCCGGGGCAAAACACACGCCCCTCAGGCCTCTCGGTGGCCGGCGCCGCCTCACCAGGGGGTGCCCTTCACACGGGCAGCATTCTCCTCCCTTTTATTTTTGCAGTGGCTGCGTCGCGTGGAGTTCGAAACACTCCCTCGTCGCCATTGTAGTACTGTGGAGCCCTAGGCCCACATGGTGGAAGGACTGACACACAGACACCAGTAGTATTGTGGGTTAGTGAGCCACGAGCAAGTGCGCACGGCTCTTTTATTAGCTGTGTCACGTGGTCTCGTGACATCAGTGGTGGGTGGGTGTTAGGTGTATCCTTACATCCCGAACAACTAGACTGTGTCTGCTAGGACACTACAAGCTTGAGAAAAATCTGTTTTGTTTCGTAACCGAGCAAGAAGAATGGATAAACCATCTCTGGTTGGCCGAATCTTTCCACAAAAACATATTCGTCCACCAAATGTACCCCCTTCTTTATCATACCTGGAATGCACCCCTGAATAACTCTGTTGCTTCATTCATCCTGAACAATCTGACCACCTCTCAGTCAGAAAGTTCACTCAGGAATGCAGCAGATCATTAAAGATACTTCTACAATTCTTAAGATTGCGAAAGAGGAGTACAAACAACTTACAGACAAAAGGAGGCATGCTCCCCCCCAGAATATCATGTAGAAGACACAATGTGACTGTCCACAAAACATTTATGCTTCGTGGTAAAAAGAAAGTTGAACTTGATTTATAAGACCTTTTCCAATCCTAAAGGTATATGGTGACAATGAAGTGCACGAATCTTTGCCCCAGGCTCTGAAGTTCCAGCCCAGTAGTCATGTTTTTGTACTGAAGCAAGTGCCTACTCTTTGACTGTACAGAAAACCATCGCCCATCATGGTTGAAGGAGAGCCTGACTAGGCGGTCCCTTCTATTCCAAATTCTTACGAGGGTCTTGATGGTCTATAACAATGGTTCTTAATGTTTTAACTTCTGTGGACCCACACGTCCCCATTACTGGAATCCAGGGACCCTCGGTGAGTCATTACTAGAAACTGGGGACCGTGGTCTAAAAAATGTCAAGGATTTGTACCACGAAACAATACACAAAAATAGAGGCGTGGGCATTCGTCAAATACACAAGTGATGAAATATTTTATTGTATTCACAAATATAAACAATCACACGTTTAATGGGAAGGTTTGTACTTTTCAAAATTCAACTGAGGGCGCCTATTGTCTATATTTTATTCTATTTGATGTATTTTCACTGCTCTAACACATCAATACCCACCCACCGACCATGCACGCAACCTAGGATTCATCCTCGACTCCTCCCTCTCCATGGCTACGCAGGTCAACACCGTCTCCTCCTCCTGCTACAACACCCTCCACAGGATCTACAAGTGGATCCCAACCAAAACAAGAAGAACGGTGACACAGGCCCTGGTCAGCAGCAGACTGGACTACGGCAATGCACTCTATGCAGGAATCACAGCCAAACACCTACAACGACTACAACGCATCCAAAACGCCTCCGCCCGACTAATCGTCAACGTCCCCCGCCGCAGCCACATCACCCCCCATCGGAGAGACCTACACTGGCTCCCTGTTGACAAGAGGATCACCTTCAAGCTCCTCACCCACGCACACAAAGCACTCCACAACGCCGGACCAGCCTACCTTACCAGCAGACTCAGCTTCTACACCCCCACACGCCAGCTCTGCTCCGCCAGCCTCGCCCTCGCCACCATCCCCCGCATCCATGGAACAACCTCCGGTGGCAGATTCTTCTCCTACCTCGCCGCCAAGACCTGGAACACCCTCCCCACCCACCTACGACAGACCCAAGACCTATTCACCTTCAGAAGACTCCTCAAGACCTGGCTCTTCGAGCAGTAGCAGCACCCCCGCCCCTGAGCGCCTTGAGACCCTCACGGGTAAGTAGCGCGCTCTACAAGTACTCTGATTGATTGATTGATCAATCTGACGAAAGCAACTTTATGTTTAGCCTCCAATTTCAAATTCCTTCGAATTCACAGACCATTTTAAAATATTAAAATGTTAATTTTGCTTCTTAATTTATATACACTTTATTAATCTGTTAATAATATTAAATTTTCTAAGCAATTGTGGAATCCCAGAACAGGCCTACCGGACCCCTAAATGTCTCCAGACAACAGGTTAAGAACTGCTGTACTACATTACTTAATAGATTGGAATTAATATAGTGGGGCATTCCTGTATTCCTGACTATAATATACATGCGCCATGTTTAGTGAAGATATTCCACCTGCATTATTTCCATAAGCTGGGTCCCTGCCTGGTGTATGAGATTGGGTAGAGATGGGGGGCGGTACTGTCTAGAAACAGGGCCGGTTTCTCAATATAATTTTCACACTAACACTTACCTGGTTGATTTTATAGCATACAACATGTGTCAAATATAGCAAAGGAACTTCTTTTTTTGTCCTGTGAGTAGAGGCAGGGGTAACCAGTGTACAGTTTGCCGTATGACAAGTTTATTTACCCAAGATTAGTGGAGGGGAACCAGTAAACTGTTTGTTGCCTGCCATATTTATTTACAAAGGTGAGCACCACGGTAATAAGCATTGTCCGTTCTATATATGTCCATGATACTCGAAAAGACCATTCTTAGGGCCTGATTCCGAGTTTCGGCAGTGCAGGATCACATGGTACAACACCGCCGTGCCCCAGCAGAGACTCGCTGCCACCCGCTTACCAGATTACGGATTAGAAGTGGTCTGGTGGGATGGTGGCATGGTGGTCCTGCGGCGGTGCCTCTTTCAAAAGGAGGTGGTGCTTTCCGCAATGGGACCGCACAACAAGGTTCCTGGATGGCATGGACTCAGAAGTCCATGCTGTGCAGGAACTGGTGTGCATGCACACAGGGAGGGCACATGTTATGCTCCCCTGTGTGCATCCACATGCGGAGGAGGCACAGGGGTCCCTGTAGGGCTCCCTCTGTGTCCTCTCCGCCACAGAGTACATGGAGGAGGAACTTCCATGACACCACCAGCGGAGAAGAAATTTGTAATATGCTTGGTGTGTCCGCGGTGGTTTCCTCAAGCATATTGCAGCCTTTGCTGACTCAACACTGCCAGGGAGCGGTGGTTCCCTGGTGGTGGCTGTGGTCCCAGGGCGGCCCAACCACATAACTCGTAATGGGGCGGTAAGACCGCCGGTGCGGCGGTGACTGGACCACCACCACCTCATAATCAATGCCTTATTTCCTTATCATGTATACTAACAGGTTGTAGGACGGAACCCTGCATGCATTTACCCCGCATGCCTTTACAATGCAGTTACTACTCCGACTGCGTTGTTACCATGCGTTACTTTACCACGCAAGTCATAACAATGACTTGCCTTAGGGGGTCACTTGACTTTGGAATAGTATAAATTACTATTCCAACTGAAGTCTACGCAACAGTAGGGAAGGTGTTAGACTTGAAATCCATCACCATTCCAACAAAGTCTCTCCTAAAGCAAGTTGTAATGACTTGTCGGTTAAAGGAACGCATGGTAACATCTCAGTCGGGGTAGTGACTGCATTGTAAAGACAGGTCGTTGTACTGACTGACAGGAACAAGGATGTTTCCCATTCTAACAGAATAGTTTGAGCTCGGCAAAGTTCAGAGCTCTCCCTTCCAGTCTGTGGTCCTAGAGTTCCAAGTCTTGTGAGCTCTTGTAATCTTACAAGAGTTAGACGTCTAAGTAGCCCTCTTAGATTGTGCTCCATTTAAACCATTCCCCTTCGGTACTTGATGATTCACACTGAGAACCTGGAGGAAGTGGTAGGTTGCTCTACATTTGCTTTCTGCATTCAGGCTTGCTCCTGCTATGTACCAGCAGTCTCGGGATCTGTAACCTCCGAAACTGCCCTGGTACTGGTACACAGGAAAGCTAGAAAAAACAGCACATTCCATTTAAGCAACCAAGGTGTTA
The DNA here is from genome assembly GCF_964261635.1 of Lissotriton helveticus. Classification (NCBI taxonomy): domain Eukaryota; kingdom Metazoa; phylum Chordata; class Amphibia; order Caudata; family Salamandridae; genus Lissotriton; species Lissotriton helveticus. Next base: position 1,169,442,460 of record NC_136059.1, on the reverse strand, counting down.
TGGTTTGTGAGGTAACAAACTAAAGCTACAAAAAGCTCCTACAAATAGTGTAAAGAGGAAAAGTTGCCTTATGTGTATTTTCATTCTTCTCACAAAGCCTGATTTCAAGTTCTTAGAGGACAAGTTCCAAACTTCAATTCTGAACTGATTTGAAAGCGAACCTTCATCAGTTTAGGTATGTGTCTTTGATGTGTTCATCCTTCTAAACTTACTGGAAAGTCATAGTTCGAAAATCATCATCATAAACTAAAAATCTCTGTTTTTTGAGGAATAAAGCTATCTTGCTGACCTATTATTCCACAGCAATCCACTCCATGTATTGTCGAAATCCTCAGAATGTTATGCAGCATTGTAAACTACCATTAGTCTTAATTTCAGGAAAAATTCTAAGATCTTTCTTGGATGTAGGGAATATTTGATGTTTTCATGTATCCTTTTCTTTACAGGTGATTGGACAACTTGCCTTTTCTTATTTTTGAGTTTTTATTTGAGTTTATTCTTTTCTCCCAAATATTTTCTCTTGGTACTCCGTCTCCTTCCACCGTGTTTCTGTGTTAACAGTGGCCATTGGTTGATTATGCGGTGCAAGGCTCCTGTTATGCCACTTCGATTCTATTCAGGGAGTAGAAAGTTTTTCCACAATAAATGACAAATGTGACCCTATAAACCTTATTTACTATTCCCATTTGCAGATAATGGATGTCCAATTTGCACATTAACTGGTTTGCGCAATTTGAGATGTGACCTATGTGCTATTAGATCACATTGCATTCTCAGAGGGTTGCATAAAGCATGTTTATTTAGAATGGCACAGTTTGTGACCCGCTGTGAGTGATATCTGAATGTACTTCCCATACTTATCTTCCCATTCCTACCATCTTCTTCAAGATCTACTCAATAGAAAAAATTTGATTTGAAAAGCAAATTTAACATGAAGATGTAAGAAGGTTCATAGAGATAACATGGATCATGTAAAAAGGGCAAAACATCCTTTAACTCGCAGTTAGAACAATGACCTGCCTTTACAATGTAATCACTACCCTGACTGCAATGTTACCATGCGTTCCTTTAACCTGCAAGTTGTTCCAACTTGCTTTAGGGGGTAAGTTGTTGGACTGATGTTGGATTTTAAGTCCAACACCATCCCTACTGTTGCTTAGAATGGAGTTTGAATAGTAATGTAAACCATTCCAAAATCCAGAGCCCCCTAAGGCAAGTTATTGTAATGACTTGCGTGATAAATTATTTATTTATTTATTAAGTAGTTTTATATAGCGCTAGCCTGACCCGAGAGTATCAGAGCACTTCACAACAGTTTTTGAGCAAGATTCATACAATAAGCAGTATTCTACATATAAGTTCGACATTCCAAGTGTGCTTAGCAGCATTGAGGTAGTTTGTGAGTCCTGAGATAACCCCATAGAGTGCACATTGTCTTGGGGTTGATACAATAAAGCAGGATTCTACATAATAAATTCTGAAATCCAAGTGTGCTGAGCAGCATTGAGGTAGTCTGTGAGTCCTGAGATAACCTCATAGAGTGCACGTAGTCTTGGGGTTCAACCAATTATTGGGGGGGAACAGTAGGGGGTCGAATAGCAGGGAGGAGGAAAGACTTAGAGCTACAATGTCAGGAAGATAAAATAATGCGTGGTAACGTCACAGTCAGGGTAGTGACTGCGTTGTAAAGGCATGCGGTGTAAATGCATTCAGGGTTCCATCATACAACCTGTAAAAAGGAGAGTACACTCAAATGCATTAACAGCTGAAGAAGTATTACTACAAGACACGCAGCACATGCTCTGAACACCAAAATGGTACAAAAAGGATTGCACATAGCTGTGGAAAACAAGCAAAACCCCATTAACAAATCTGCCTGCTCGTTCCAGTCACTAGTCATTATTTTCAGTCTGTTCCCATTACAGAGTTGCACAACTCTTTTCTCCATAGTTGCCAGCATAGCACAAATGGGGACAAGGACCTGATCAGGATGGACATCTAAAGAATGACCAGGTAAAAAGGAGCCTACACTGCTGTACATTCACATCTGATCAAATATAACCCTCCAAGACATACAGCTTGTGCGCTGATCACCAAAATATTGGAAAAATGAAAGCTGCACAGAGGTTGGGATATCCACTCATGCAACTTCTTTTTGCATTGCCAGAACTGAGAACACTCGTGCGTTTTGCCAATTTCCAAAGAAATGTTCACACGCCATGGAATGCAAGTTCAGTTTAGTTGAATTAGTCCTTTTTCATGGCATTTTTATGACAGCCATTGTGTTAGGTATTGCACAATGTAAGTTTGACTTCATCAGTGGTTGCTCAATTGAGCAACACGATGATTGGAGAAACTCCTCCTCTTCTTTTTCTGGTAGAGACTAATATTCTTTAGGAATTAAATTCTTGTTCATTGCTGATAATTTTCAGTCTCTCCAAGGAGGAAGACTGGTCCTCCATATGTAACAGTTGCCACCACCACACAAGAAAACATATTTAGAGAATGAACTGGCTAGATTATATTTTACAGATTTTATTGGAAACATGCTGGGTTCTGGCTACTATTCCATGATCCTACACTAATAGAGCACTGGTTAATATCCTGATGGAAAGTTTTATTTGCTCATCTAAATTCTCCTGAAATATCTTCTCTTCTGTCAAAGGGGATAATTTATCCATTTACATTTTTATGTAACTGTGAGCACAATGTAAGTCCTGGAACATCTAAATACCAACCCAAAACAGAGTACATTTCAACAGATGCTGCTGGTGTTAGTTTTAAAGTTGACGGTGGAACAGTGGAATTGGATTTGCTGTTAACTGAGTGCACCTATCACGATTGCTATTAGGCTGATTGACTGATATTCGGGTAAGGTATAAGAGGTGCACCACTAAATGATTTGGTAATGCTCTGTTTTGACTTGGAGGATGACATACCAATTTTGGGGGTTCTCTTAAACCTTCAATGGCTCCATCAGTGTCATAATGTTCCTTTATTATTGACATCATGATTTTCTTAGCATTTTAGAGGCCCTTCCACTCATTGTGGATTAATTAGCCCTCACGGCTCACTGCACTGACAACAGTCATCTATGGGCCTGTGACACCCATTTTCAGGGCTAGTTGATGCATAAAGAAAATCAACCACTATGCTTACTTTCAATGGGTCACCACCTCCGAACTGAGGCCGTAGTTGCATACTGAAGCAAGGGGGGGCCAGACAAACTACTGAACACTGCCCTATTTCCCCCCACCCCCAGGCAGGGGGTCTCTTTCATGTAGGGGCAAGGGCTGCTGCAGTCCAACCTTCTGTGGACTGGAGACCAAAGCCTGACAGAAACCACATCTGCAGGAATAAAGTTCCCTTCTAGCCCTGGTCATAAAAGGGGCATCTGAGGCACTGTGTACAGGCAGCAATGGGACACCATAGACTAAACACACAGCCAGGAGCTTCAGGGTTTCATACATACACCTGTCTGGGCACTTGCAATTCCTGCAGGAGGTTGCGTAGTCACACTGCCAGAACACCTCCATGCCAGGGACAGGGGTGCTACAAAAGTCGATTGGGTTAGAATCTCAGGGGGAGGCGGAACAAAAGCAAAGCCTGCTGCAATGGCCCCAGCCATGCCCTCTGAGGGCCCCTTGGTTAATAAAGTTCAAGCGACCGAGGGAAGTTGCCATCCCCGAAAAGGAAACTGGGATTACCTGAGCATAGATCTCTTTCACTTTTATTTTTGTCCCGATTAGTTTTTGCAAATGTGAAACTGCACTTCGTGGTGACTCTTGGACACAACTGGTTTACTAAAAATTATTTGGAAGGAGAAACAGACAGAAGCAACTGCATACAAAGAAAGTCAATATTTTACATAATTGATTATTGCCTTTCTGGCACCCCATAATGTTTATTGTTGTGCTATATTTAAGTGGATTAGACAAGATAACGTTGTCTAATGGTACTGGTCACCCTTATTCGAATTAATGTTAAAAGTTTTATTTGCTTTTTTGTGTACAGCAGTTTTGCAACGCTTTTCTTCCATCAATGTGTGTTACAGATGTGCTAGTGGTCTACATTTTTTTTCAGCTAGTTTGCTAATGAAAATACAACTATGTTACGCCTTTGGTTGGTTAGTCATATTTTTCATGCCTCTGGTTGGGTTTCCCCCATCTGGTATAGTTTACTGCCTGAAGGCCTGGTACAGTGCTTCTGCAAATTGCGTGGATGCACTGTGTATCAAGTCTTCCAGATGTTAAACCAATTGGTATCAGATGCTACTTGACAGCTTCTCCCACAGAATGCACTCTGCACTGAACATTGCAACATATCTGCTTCTCTATAGGAAATAGTATTCAATATTTCCCTTACTATGATGGAAGAACAACAAACTGCAATTTTGCCTTTTTTAAGCAAGCAGCAATTTGAACTACCTTCTGCCCACACATACACTGATTTGCATGGTATAAGAAGTCATCATAAATGTCCGTTTTCAGCAGTCTTGAGCAATTTTTGTTTTCACAACTTTGTGAATACCTATCCATAATCTTGCCTAACTAACATAAAAAGAATAATGAATTATCCTTGGGAAATTATTCCACACATATGCAAGAGTGCCAAATTCCATGCCGATTTTACTTCACTTATTTTAGCCACACATAGGGGGTCATTATGATGACGGGCGGACTTAGTCCGCCCGTCATCCTAGTTGGATTCGAGACCGCCCGCCATAAGGGCAGGGGTCCCTGGCATGGTATTAGGATGTGCCCGCCACAGTGGCGGGCACATCCTGCATGTTAAGCATTGTGGCGGGCGGTGCTCTCAGCACCGCCCACCACAATGCAGAAAAAGCACTTTCACATTTGCATTTACAAAGCGGCAGGCACCGCGCAATGATTGCAAATGAAGGGGGGTACCACAGGTACCCCCCGTGTGCACCCCACTACTCTCCTTCACTCTGGGGGCCCGCACGGGGCCCCGAGAGTGAAGTCCGCCTGCCTTTCCGAAAGGCATTGCCAAATGAACGTCATAATATGGCTGGTGGTGTCTGATAGACACCGCCACCATATTATTCCTTTTCCGCCCCGGCCGCAAGGCGACCGGGGCGGAAAAGCGGCGGACGGTCTTTCCGTCCGCCGAGGTCCCCCCGCCATACTAATATGGCGGGGGGGGGAAACGAGAGTGGATGGCGGGCGGATTGCCCCCGCCAGGCTGGTGGTGGCCACCGCCAGCCTGGCGGGGGCAATCCGCCCGCTATCATAATGGGCCCCTTAGGGTGGGTACATGTATCTTGTGGGTATGGATGTGAGGGCATTGGTGACCCATCAATAAGAGCCTCATAGACGGTACCCCACCGGATTTTGATGAAAGAGGAGTATGTTACGTTACGTTATGTTAAAAAAAGTGCACTATCACCCATGAGGATATCCTAGTCCTGCAGTTGAAGAGCCACAGAGCAGAACATTGATGCACTCTGGGCAAGCAGGTGGGGCTAAAACAATATCCCTCCACTATCACTTGGTCAATTTGTTTCTATGTAGAGAGGTGATGGCAAAAGTTTTAGGCTCAGGCTCAGGACAGTGAAGGACCCGCCCTGCACCATGAAGAGTGGCCTGCCATCCAGATGCCACCTCCTCCTCTAACTGGATGAGCATGTGTCTGCCAATGACAGCAGGTGGCAGGATTTGGATGAGGCAGAGCACAAGAAAGCCACGGCATCCTGAGCATGCTTCTGCCTTCCTGCTTTTGTCTTTCTCTGAAGCACAGTCTGCTTTGTTTGTTGCGCAGTCACTACAGGGTACATGAAGCAGAGTGGAAGCACTTTGTCTCCGATCAATTCTGAGGCCCAGCACATCATGGCTGCTGTCACTGGGATCAGCAGCTCCCTCCTTGGCCACCTGCTGCCATCACCTACATCAGAAGATAATGTGTGCAATGGGGGATTACACCAGAAGATGAGGAGCCACCTGGATGTGTGTGTCTGTTTGTGAATATGCATCTGTGTGAACATGTGTATAGGCGTTACGAGAGTAAAGTTACAACAGCCAAAAAAGGGCCCAAAACAGTAGTACTTCAAACCTAGTGTAAGTCCAGCACCACACTTGGCCATCCACTGGAACTGCAAAGCCTTTCAATAGAAAATAACGGAGGCAGGGACTCAAAATAGAAACTCATAAGAAATAATGTTAAAATAAATGAGTTTCTTTTGTCTTTAAAAATATATATGGATTTTATTTATTGTTAATGAAAATTTTATATAAATAAAATATGTGTAGACATATTAATTAAAGGAAACATTTGGGTGCGATGTAATTGTTAACAAAATGGACATTAATTACAAATATTTTAAATAATTCTATGTCAGGACCGGAGGCTTCAGATTATGCTTTTCTCTCTTCGCTGTTTATTAACAAAAACCACATAGCAGCCAGAAAAGCAATAAATGAGTAAAAATATCTCATGTTACCCCAACACTGGGTCAAAAAACACATCAAAGTCAAAACACATATGGTAGACTACAAATCCCATCAGTCCATAAACATAGTCCTTCTACAGTGTCCACAATGTTAAGGTAGGGCATCCATCTCGTGATCCCTTCCTCTTTCTTCGCTGCTTCGCAGCCAGTTAAGTGCCTTTTTCCTATGCTCTCACTCGTTACTGTGTTGTGGGGGTGCTTTGGGTTTCAGGCACCGTGCGATTAGTGTTTATTGATTAGGGGCCATTGTTGAGATTTGCGTGTGTATTTTTCTCTTGCAGAGCCCATTTTTTGGTTGATTTCTGTCGCGGGGACGTTTCGCCCCTGACGCGACTGTCCCCGGGGTTGCGGCTGTGTATTTTCGCCACTAGAGGGAGCCGTCGCATCTCGTTCTCCTCAGCGCGGTCTTTCCCTGAGAGACGGGAGCCGCGCTGAGGAGAGGAGCCGCGCCGGAGCCTTTGCCTGCCGCCTCACCGTGACGCCCTGAAGGGTTGTATTGCCCCGCATTGATTCTACGCCCGAGGGGGTCTGTAAGAGAGGATTACCACGTTGACGCCTTCGGGCTGTATTTTTCAGCACCTTTGCCGGGGTTGTCCGCTGGCCAGCCGTTATTTAGCTTGGTGCGCGCTAGGGGGGGCAGCATTGACCCGGTCTTCAGGAAAGAGCGCGCACTGTAAGAGGAGTGCTGCCTCTGTAAATTTCTGGGGTGACAGTACCAAAAGCCTTTGCTAGCCTTCGGTTAGCCCATACCTCTGGTTACCTCTACCTTGCCCTCAGCATTGCAGAGCCTATAGTCATGGCAGAGGGGTATTATGTGGAGGAGGAGGAGACCCACCAGTACTTGGGGGATGACGAGTTCTATGAAGCAGTGGATCAGTCTATCTATAGGTGTGTGCAGGAGATTGTGGGGCCTATGGAGGATAGACTCTCGGCCCGTATAGTGGAAGAATGTGCGAAGTTGGCCCCTGTGCCACTAGGTTCCCAGGTGGTTACCCCAGCTACTGTAGAGGGGAATCCACCAGCTCCCAAGAAGGTGTGTAGGGACGGAGGCTCGGGGAGCGCGCGGGGTGTGGATAAGGACGCCTTTGAACGCCTCAGAGATGCGTTTTTAGCAAAGGCGACTGACCCTGACAAATCTGCGCTGCTCCCAGCCCCGGGCCCTTCGGTGCCGACCGGGACAGCCCCTTCCTCTCCAGGAGGGTTCTCCCCGGCGGACACTGATGATGATGAAGATTCCGTGCGGTCGTGGCGCCCGTCCGGATCCGTGGCTGAGTTGCCCCAGGATGCTTTGGGTATGCTTGGCCCGGATGACATTATTCACCCGAGGTCGGCAGCTTGGGCGCCGGGTGATAAAGTCACGAAGTTCGTGGCGGGGCGTCTACGCAAGCCATTGGAAAAAGAGGCACGTAGTTGCCTGAGGGGAGAATGTCTGCGGCCTACACTGGAGGGAAAAGTGGCCTTGACCCCTGAGTTAGACGGGAAAAAGGCCACCTTTATGGCTAAGTTCGTTAAAGACCCTCGTAAGGGCATCGACCGCTCGTGGCGGTCGTGCCAAGACAAATTATTGGACACAATAGGCCCTCTGACAAAGATTCTTGATATGGCGGAAGAAGCCAAGGTGTCGGGTTCCACTATTTCCCCGGATGTTTTGTCCAACTGGGCGCAGAGGGCGGTGATCTTTTTAGGTAACGCCAACTGCGCCCTCTCAACTGAGCGTCGGCGCTCCTTGCTCATCAAGTTGGACCCCAAGTTGGGGGACCTGGCCTCCTTGGAGGCGGGAGCGGTGGAGCAGGGCGGACGGTTTGGAGACCCTTTAATAAAAGAATTGGGAAAGTTTGTCTCCACTTTCTCCTCCCTAGACAAAGCCCTATCAACCATCAAGAGGGTGTTCAACCAGCGTTTTTCTAGGGGGGACGGTCGTGGTAGGGGCCTCACGACCGGCCGTGGCGGTCAGAATCCACCCAATAAAGGGCAAGGCTCCGGCAGAGGCCAATACAATTCCTCGGCCAACTACACTAATTTCTATCCCTCCAGGGGCCAACGGTCCAGAGGCCGAGGCAGCTACAGGAACGACGCTGGAAACAACAATTCCCACGGTGAGTGTAATCCCTGCGGATCAGGTTCTGATAGGGGGGAGGCTAGCCTGTTTTCTGGAGGCCTGGTCGGCACTCACGAGGGATGCATGGGTGCTTCGGACCATGCGCGGCTTCCGCATAGACTTTTACGACCGTCCTTATCAATTAAGGGCTCCACGTCCTATTCTTTTTTCCCAGGAGGATGCCCGGTTGATCGACGAAGAGGTCTCGGCGCTGTTGCGAAAAGGAGCCATTTGTCGTTCAACACGGCATCCCTCCGGCTTCCTCAGCAATATTTTCCTGGTGGAAAAAACGGATGGGGGCAAGAGACCCGTGATAAATCTCCGGGAGTTCAACGGCTGGTTGGTGTACAACCACTTCAAGATGGAGGGTATCCATCTTTTGCGGGACGTCCTGTTGTCAAACAACTGGATGGTCCATTTAGACTTCAAGGACGCGTACTTAGTGGTACCCATCCACCCGCTCCACCGTCGGTTCCTACAGTTCCTCTGGCGGGAACAAGTCTTCGAGTTCACGGCCCTTCCATTCGGGCTTTCCTCGGCTCCTTGGTGTTTCACCAAGCTGTTGCGTCCAGCAGTGGAGGTCCTCCAGAGTTGAGGTATTCGGATGATTGTCTATCTGGACAACATCCTTTTGATGGCGCAATGTCCCAACAAGTTGGTTCTTCAGCTCAACCAGACGATAGCTCTGTTGCAGGGTCTGGGTTTCATTGTCAACCAGGACAAGTCTGTCTTTACGCCTTCCCAGAAGATGGTGTTCCTGGGGTTCGTTGTGGATTCAGTGCAGGCTTCTCTGAGTCTACCATCGCGGAAAATGGCCAAAATCAGGCACGAACTAAGGCAGACGATAGCCAAGTCGCACACGTCCCTGCGTCAGATCGCCAGGGTGGTAGGGCTTCTCTCGTCCTCCATTCAAGCGATCTTTCTGGGTCCGCTTCATTATTGGGCCCTCCAGCGCCTCAAAGCGTATCACCTCAGGAGGGGCCTGTCTTACGACCAATTGGTCCCTCTGTCGGACGAAGTGAAGGAAGAGATGTCCTGGTGGCTCTACCATATGGAGGCTTGGAACGGCCGTGCCATTTTCGGGTCGGTTCCGGACTTGATAATAGAGTCGGACGCCAGCAGATCGGGCTGGGGCGCCCGCTGCGGCGATTTCTCCACAGGCGGAGGTTGGTCATTAGAGGAGCAGCGACTCCATATCAACTGCCTGGAGCTACTGGCAGGCTCTTTTGCAGTCCGTTGCTGGACCAAGAACTCGGTGACGTCATGTGTGCATTTACGGATGGACAACATCTCAGCAGTGCGCTACGTCAACCACCTGGGCGGCCCTCGGTCCGGGGCCCTGGCGAATCTGGCGAGAGATTTTTGGGATTATTGCCTAGCCCATCAGGTCTCGGTGACAGCGGAGTACCTGCCAGGTCGGGCCAATCAGGTGGCGGACTGGCACTCGAGGTACCTACGGGACTCGAGTCTATGGAAGTTGGACGCGCGGGTGTTTCGTTGGTTGAAGACCACATGGGGCCCGTTCTCGGTGGATCTATTTGCGTCCCGCCTCGACTTCCAGTTGCCGAGGTTCTTCAGTTGAAGACCGGATCCTCTGGCAGAAGCCACAGATGCGTTTCTCCAAGACTGGAGTCGGGAACGGCCTTATGCCTTCCCTCCGTTTTCGATGGTGGTGAGGTCAGCGGCCCCTCTTCGCCGCCAAAAGGCGGAAGTGGTGATGGTGACGCCCTGGTGGAGATCGCAAGTTTGGTTTCCAGTTCTTTTGGAACTTTCTTGGGATTCTCCAATCCTACTCCCCCGGCTCCCTCGTCTTCTTCTCAATCCGGACGGGGACCCGCATCACCTAATAATGCAGGATTCTCTCCGCCTCATGGCGTGGCGGCTTTCCGGAGACGCTGGTCGCTCCCAGGCCTTTCGGGCTCAGCTGAGTCCTTTCTGTCTAGAGCATGGGCTAACAGTACCACAAAGAGGTACCGATCAGCATGGACCAGGTGGGTTCGTTGGTGTCTTCTACGGGACCTGAATCCCCTGGTCGCAGGCGTTGTTCACATCCTAAATTTTCTGGCAGAATTGGCGGCGAACGGTCTAGCTTACCGGACCATTAACGCAATACGCTCAGCAATTTCAGCAGCGCATGAACCGTTAGACGGGGCTCCGGTTGGAGAGCATCCTTTGGTTTGCAGACTCCTTCGGGGAGTACGTCTTTCTTTACCTCCGGAGCCAAGATACTCCGTCCTATGGGACGTTAACGTGGTTCTAAATCTTTTCCTTTCTTGGCAACAAAACAAATATCTTTCTCTGAAAGAACTATCTGCTAAATTGGCTATGCTTTTGTGTTTGGTGTCGTGTCGTAGAGTCTCTGATGTGTGGGCCTTGGACATATCGGAGTGAGTGTTTTCCCCGGATGGGGTTACCTTTACAGTGGGACGCCGTACAAAGTCCGCTACAAGATCTATATCTTACCCGGCCTTTGTGGACGTTCCCAAACTTTGCGTTGTTCAGTGTCTGAAGACATACGAAAAGATTACAATGGATCTTCGACCTCCGGGTGAAAGGCAGCTCCTAACTGCGCTGCGAAAACCGCACAAGGCGGTGTCTTCTCCCACCATAGCCCGTTGGGTGCGGTGGGTACTGCAAGAGGCTGGCATTGATACTTAGCAGTTTGGAGCTCATTTGGCCAGAGGTGCCATGGCCGCGAAGGCTTTCTCCTTGGGAGCGCGTTTGAAAGACCTGATGCGTGCAGCCCATTGGTCCTCGGATTCCACTTTCAAACGGTTTTATTTTAAACCTGTGTTGGATATTGCGAGTTTGGTGGTCAGTCAGCTTTGAACAAGCATAATCTGAAGCCTCCGGTCCTGACATAGAATCGAAATTTGCCTAGCATAAGTGACAGTAAGTTTCAATTCTATTAAGGACACGGAGGCGAGGATTATCCCACCCACACTCTGGCGGAGATCCCTACCCGTATTGGTGTAAGTAAACAAGCTTCATTTAAGTGCACTTGCTTCAGGTGGCTTTCTGTGTGTGTATTATACTTGATTTGGTTTTACTCGTCCAGTGAGATTTACAACGCTCACGCTGTTGTGTCTTTTCCTGCTAGGTAATGATGCAAAGCAAGACCGTGGTTGATTTGCCGTGACTCGCGCGAAGAAAGAGGAAGGGATCACAAGATGGATGCCCTACCTTAACATTGTGGACACTGTAGAAGGACTATGTTTATGGACTGATGGGATTTGTAGTCTACCATATGTGTTTTGACTTTGATGTGTTTTTTGACCCAGTGTTGGGGTAACATGAGATATTTTTACTCATTTATTGCTTTTCTGGCTGCTATGTGGTTTTTGTTAATAAACAGCGAAGAGAGAAAAGCATAATCCTCGCCTCCGTGTCCTTAATAGAATTGAAACTTGCCGTCACTTATGCTAGGCAAATTTTGATTCCTATTTAATAACATTTAACATAATAGTACTGTAACATTTTTTGTTCTAGCTTTACAGCAAATATATATATATATATATGTATATATATATTCACTGAAAAAACCATAGGTTATAGACCATATATAGTTAGGAATTAGGATTTACAAAACCTTATTTTACTCACACAAAACCATTGAAATTCGCATATATAGTTAGTTGCACTAACTATATATCGCGCACCCGCAATCCACTGCTGATCATGTCACATATTACATCATTCATGACATGGTCAGTGACATCACTGATGACATCACTGATGACATCTCAAATGACATCACTGATGACATCACTGATGACATCTCAAATGACATCACTGATGACATCACTGATGACATCTCAAATGACATCACTGATGACATCACTGATGACATCTCAAATGACATCACTGATGACATCACTGATGACATCACTGATGTAATCTCATTTGACATTACTGATCACATCACTGATGACATCATTCATGTGATAATACAATGAACCTCTTCAGACTCTAATATAACCTTAGATACACTCAGTGTAAACAGACACTCACAGACTGTCACTCATCCATGGAGTTACTCACACACCTAGTCAGTCATGCAAAGAATCAATCACACCTCCATTTCCTCAACTATACAGTTATACACACCTTACTTATTCAAACATATACTAACACATATTTACTCTCTTATACAATCCCTGATACAAGTTCACAATGATCCATACAGCCACTCACACATTCACTGGCTCTTATGCACAGTTATTTATATATGTCAACTCTCACATGTACTGTGTTTTACATATGTACTTACTTTGACATGTAGCACTGAGATATCCATTCACTCACCAATACACTCATGCACACAGTCAACCGCCCATACAGCTGTTTCCACATGCACTTTTGAACCCATACATCTAGTGAATCAACTGCTCACACATCTATGCACAGAGTCATACACCTCCCAGCCACCCACACACACACTCAGTCTCCCATACAAATACTTGGGCAACCAATCAATAACCCATATAGTTACTCATATAGCTACTGATCAACACATGCAGCAGTTTACAGAACAACAGACATAATGATGCACAAATTAAGACAGTTTAGTCACTCACCCATGCACTTAGTGAGACACATTTAATCACTCACTCATACAGTCAGTCATGCACCTACTAAATACTTCATCCAGACACTTATACATCCACTCATTCTTCAATATGTAAGACATATTTTAACTTTACAGAAACATACAGTCACTGGATGTTGTCATCAGTGATGTCATCAGTGATGTCATTTGAGATGTCATCAGTGATGTCACTGACCATGTCATGAATGATGTAATATGTGACATGATCAGCAGTGGATTGCGGGTGCGCGATATATAGTTAGTGCAACTAACTATATATGCGAATTTCAATGGTTTTGTGTGAGTAAAATAAGGTTTTGTAAATGCTAATTCCTAACTATATATGGTCTATAACCTATGTTTTTTTCAGTGAATTTTCAAGGTTTTGTAAATGCTAATTCCTAACTATATATGGTCTATAACCTATGGTTTTTTCAGTGAATTTCAATGGTTTTTTAATAGCAAATATCAAAAGCTGTAAAATGTATTCTTCTTTTAAAGGAAAAATATATTTTATATGTATTTAATATAATTTTTTTATGTATATAAATGTTTTGAGGGAACGAATTTATCAACTATCATGCTGAAGAAGAGTGTGGGGGAAAAAAACAAAGAGGAGGACTAAGAGGAAAGAACAATCAGTTCAAAAATACAATTGCTTTAAAGCATGAAGTGCTTTTCCACACATTTACATTTAAATAACCCATATTAGAACATACAAAATATCTACAGAGGAGACGGTGTACATTGAATTTTAGACTCTTCATTGGTACCTACATGTTGGTACTTACATCACCCACACAACACAATAGCTACCCTACCTCAAAGCACTCTAAAATATTATTTTAATATTTCCCTTGGTTTTCCCCTTGTTACGCTTTCCGGAACGCTACCCGGTGCGCGGACCGGGCGCTAACCGTGTTTTTTTTTTACATATATGGGCCTCCTCAGCCACCCTCAGAAAACCTAGGGGGTCAGGATATGTCTCCCGTGCCCCCTTATACCCATTCCCAACATTGTTTATCCTCCATCTTGTGACTAAATTCGTCCGAAACACAAGATGGCGGACTCCCGTTACGCTACCGGTGAGCTACCCGGTTCGCGTACCGGGTAGCGATTCCACCGCGAAAAATCGGAAAACAATTTATTTTATTTTTTTGCCCCGCGGGGCCCTTTAATAGCCCCCACATCAATCCTAGGGGGTCAGGAGGGGTCTACCTTGCCCCCTTTCATTCATTTCCCCCTTCGTTTATTTCCACCTCTTGTCTCTCGATCCTACCGAGAGACAAGATGGCGGCCGCTCCGGACTGTTTAGAATGTTGACAGTCACCGGAGAGCCAATCCGCTTCTCCTCGCGAAGTTCCGTTACGCGTCTGGTACGCGAACCGGGGCGCTAACCGGGACGCTGTCACAGATAAATGTATTTTTTTTAACGTTAATTTCTCAAAATCCACTGGAGCACATATCTTGAGACCTAGCAAAGGCACATCGGGCAAACAGTCTTTACAATTTTGCCAAGTTTCATAGAAATCCATTCAGCCGTTCGAGCTAAAAGTGAGTCCAACCGCCCTATGGAAAACGCAATGTTAAAAACACGTTTTGGGACCCCCTTTTTTCTCGGCCCCTGCTTGACGAAACCCCCCCAAACTTTCAGGGGACGCTCAGAAACAAAATGTGCAATTTTCCTGAAAATTTCAGCCAATTCCGTCCCTCAACGCCAAAGTTATTCAACATAGAATTTTCAGAAATCCCTATTCAAAAAAATCCTAACTATATATACCTACTGGCGACCGCCAGTAGGTAATATATATATATATATATATATATATATATATATATATATAACATTTCTATGGCAAAATGAGACCCCTCATTTTGTTCCTTTTCAAATTAAATGTATTAAGTGTTACCACTTTATTCCAATCAAGATGACTTCAGGTGTGCCATACTTTTGTCATAAGTAAGACTGTTAGCGTTCTAGTTGTTCTTTAGAACACTCTGGGACATTCTGTCATTGGGCTATAGTTGGGCTACATCTGGCTGATATTTGGGCTACATTTGGGCTCTTTTGTCTCTGGTGGCCATCTTGGGAGACTGCATATCAGAATTTTTTTTATGAAATATAAGAGGATTTGAGAAGTCACTCAAAATGTGCCCTAATTTTTCTTTTTTCAGCACTAATCATAATTTCTATGGCAAAATGAACCCCCTCATTTTGTTCCTTTGCAAATTAAATGTTTTAAGTGTTAACACTTTATTCCAATCAAGATGACTTCAGGTGTGCCATACTTTTGTCATAAGTAAGACTGTTAGCGCTCTAGTTGTTCTTTAGAACACTCTGGGACATTCTGTCACTGGGCTATAGTTGGGCTACATCTGGCTGATATTTGGGCTACATTTGTTTTTTTTTGTCTCTGGTGGCCATCTTTGGGCTACATTGGGCTACATTGAGCTACATTTCGGCTCTAACATATATATAGCCCAATGTAGCCCAATATATATTTTTCAAAGTTAATTTTCGTAAAAACCACTGGAGCATATATCTTGAGACATAGCAAAGGCACATCGGGCTACCAGTCCCTACAATTTTGCCAAGTTTTGTGGAAATCCATTCAGCCGTTCGAGCTAAAAGTGAGTCCAACCGCCCTATGGAAAACTCAATGTTAAAAACACGTTTTGGGACCCCCCTTTTTTCTTGGCCCCCGCTTGACGAAACCCCCCCAAACTTTCAGGGGACGCTCAGAAACAAAATGTGCCATTTTCCTGAAAATTTCAGCCAATTCCGTCCATCAACGCCAAAGTTATTCAACATAGAATTTTCAGAAATCCCTATTCAAAAAAATCCTAACTATATATACCTACTGGCGACTGCCAGTAGGTAATATATATATTACCTACTGGCGGTCGCCAGTAGGTATATATAGTTAGGATTTTTTCCCTATGGGATTTTTGAAAATTCTATGTCTAATAACTTTGGCGTTTGTAGACGGAATTGGCTGAAATTTTCTGGAAAATTGAACATTTTGTTTCTGAGCAGCCCTTGGAAATTTGGGGGGGTTTCGTCAAGGGGGGGCCGAGAAAAAAGGGGGGTCCCAAAACGTGTTTTTAACATTGAGTTTTCCATAGGGCGGTTGGCCTCACTTTTAGCCCGAACGGCTGAATGGATTTGCACGAAACTTGGCAAAATTGTAGGGACTGGTAGCCCGATGTGCCTTTTGTAGGTCTCAATATATGTGCTACAGTGGATTTTGAGAAATTAACGTTCAAAAAAAGATATATATCTAGAGCCGCGCCTGGAGCGCTCCCCGGTACGCGTACCGGGGAGCGCTCCAGGCGCGCCACGCGACTTGCGCACGGCAAGCTGATTGGTTCTCGGGTGTCTGTAAACATTCGAAACAGTCCGCAGCGGCCGCCATCTTGTGTCTCGGTAGGATTGAGACACAAGAGGTGGCAAAAATCAAAGGGGGAAATGAGCAAGAGGGGGCAGGGTACACACCCCCTGACCCCCTAGGTTTCATGTGGGGGCCATAAAAGGCTCCCGCGGGTGAAAACATTTTTTTTAAAAAAATTCGATTTTCGCGGGGGTGAGCGCCCGGTACGCGCACCGGGGAGCGTACGGGGGAGCGTACCATGGAGATTAAAAATGACAGACTTTAAAAAAAATAAAGCTTCTTTTTAAAAATTGGAGGTAGTTCTGAAAAGAACATTTTTTTTCATTTTGTTGTTTTATATATTTTTTTTGTTTTTGTTTTATATTTTTTTAGACTTTTTAAAACAATTTTATATTTTTTTTGGATTTTTTTCAAGGGAAAAACAAAAACAAGGATTCCAAAACTGCTCAACAGGAGCAAAAAAAATTGAAAATTTAGGGACTGGAAGAGCAGCGGTGTTGCTGTTTCTTTAGGGCAATCAGTTCAACACTCTGCTCCCCATAGCAGAGCAGTTCGTCACACTCTGTGCACAAAAATTTGATGCCCGCAAACACCGGCTGAATGTTAGGGATCATTCTTCCACGGGGTGGTCCCGAAGGTGTTGCTCCACCAGTGGAGGTGCTGCCGCCATCTGTGGGTACATTCCGTGCCAGCTCTCTGACACTCTCCCTGGCAAAGTTGTTAGGGTGTCTTCTTTTCACATGCCGGATCAAATTAGCATTCCCAAAACTATATTTTTTCAGAGGATTGCCTCTGGATAAACTACTCCCACATATTTTGCATGTTACTTTGGGAGCGTTGACTTTTTTCTGTCCTTCTGGGATTTCGTAAAATTTCCAGATGAAATGTTTTTTTTTCTTTTGCTGAGGAGGGTCCTCATCTAAAAATCCCTCTGAATCACTGCTGGATGACTCTCTTGCAGCCATTGCTGGAGATCAGAAAAGTAGGAGATAGAGTAGACACAACAGCTCTTGCTCTCTCCAAGTACAAAGCAATAGTGAGAGAAATGGGTGGGTTTCACACAATTTGGAAAATAAAAAGTTCTGAACCAATGAAAAGTGTTATTTTAAAGTCACATGGTTTGACGCGCTTACGCTACGCGCCCCGGGGCGCGCCCCGGGCGTGTATCGTAAGCGCATCGGGGCGCTTACGTTGCGCGATCGTATGCGCTTCC
Organism: Lissotriton helveticus; assembly: GCF_964261635.1. Classification (NCBI taxonomy): domain Eukaryota; kingdom Metazoa; phylum Chordata; class Amphibia; order Caudata; family Salamandridae; genus Lissotriton; species Lissotriton helveticus. Next base: position 1,169,424,700 of record NC_136059.1, on the reverse strand, counting down.
GGGTGCGCTTACGCGGTGCGTCATAAGACGCATCTCGCGGCTACGCGATACGTGTCTTATGACGCAAGGCGTGGCGGCTACGCGATACGTCACGATGTTGTTTTCGTTCTCGGCAATAGCGCTTCCGGGACGCGCATTAGTACGCGCCCCGGGGCGCGCCGCAAGATTGCGCTTACCCGTGCGTTCACCTGTCCGCGCCCCGGGAGCGCACTAAAAATAATATTAAAAAAAAAATTACAAAATTATAAAATATAAAATTAGATTTAAAATGTATTATTTTTATAAAGATTTGCTATTAAAAAACCTATGAAATTCACTGAAAAAACCATAGGTTATAGACCATATATAGTTAGGAATTAGCATTTACAAAACCTTGAAAATTCACTGAAAAAACCATAGGTTATAGACCATATATAGTTAGGAATTAGCATTTAAAAAACCTTATTTTACTCACACAAAACCATTGAAATTCCATATATAGTTAGTTGCACTAACTATATATCGCGCACCCGCAATCCACTGCTGATGATGTCACATATTACATCATTCATGACATGGTCAGTGACATCACTGATGACATCACTGATGACATCTCAAATGACATCACTGATGACATCACTGATGACAACATCCAGTGACTGTATGTTTCTGTAAAGTTAAAATATGTCTTACATATTGAAGAATGAGTGGATGTAGAAGTGTCTGGATGAAGGATTTAGTAGGTGCATGACTGACTGTATGAGTGAGTGATTAAATGTGTCTCACTGAGTGCATGGGTTAGTGACTAAACTGTCTTAATTTGTGCATCATTATGTCTATTGTTCTGTAAACTGTTGCATGTGTTGATCAATAGCTATATGAGTAACTATATGGGTTATTGATTGATTGTCCAAGTATTTGTATGGGAGACTGAGTGTGTGTGTGGCTGGCTGGGAGGTGTGTGACTCTGTGCAGATCAATGTGTACTTATATCAATGATTGTATAACAAGGTAAGTATGTGTTAGTATATGTTTGAAAATATAAGGTGCTCTATGTTTAACTGTATAGACAAGAAAATGGAAGTGTGATTGATTCTTTACAGGACTGACTAGGTGTGTGAGTAACTCCATGGATGAGTGGCAGAGTGTGAGTGTCTGTATAGGTGTATGAGTGCATATGATAGTGTTGTAAAGATGAGTGATTGTATGTATGAATGATTGTATGGGTGAATGAGTGAATGTGTGTGTAGATGTAGGAATCAGTGAGTACATATGTAGTAACTAGTATTGGTGTGTCAATGGTTTCAAAAATTATACTCTGTATTTAACACTGGGTGAAACAGAGGTTATATTAAAATATGAGGAGATGCATTGTATTGTCACATGAATGATATCATCAGTGATGTGGTCATTGATGTCAAATGAGATGTCATCAGTGATGTCATCAGTGATGTCATTTGAGATGTCATCAGTGATGTCATCAGTGATGTCACTGACCATGTCATGAATGATGTAATATGTGACATCATCAGCAGTGGATTGCGGGTGCGCGATATATAGTTAGTGCAACTAACTATATATGGAATTTCAATGGTTTTGTGTGAGTAAAATAAGGTTTTTTAAATGCTAATTCCTAACTATATATGGTCTATAACCTATGGTTTTTTCAGTGAATTTTCAAGGTTTTGTAAATGCTAATTCCTAACTATATATGGTCTATAACCTATGGTTTTTTCAGTGAATATATATATATATATATATATATATATATATATATATATATATATATATATATATATATATATATATATATATATATATATATACACACACACAACATTATTATTAACAATAACAATGCTTAAATATAAATAAAAAATATTTTAATGAAAGTTAAATACAATTTCTTGCTTTTCCCTATCCTTTGCAATAGAAAGATCTCTCCCCGGTGGCAGAGACCTAGGCCAATATTTGAAAAGTTATGAATATTAACTTTCTATTAGTAAATATATCTCCGCTCGGAGATGGTGAATAGCGAAACGTAATGAAGTTATTACAAAAGAGTAAGAGTTACGTTATAGGTGACTACATGTGTAAATTTATGAGGAAGGCCGTTATTTTTGCCATGTTCATGCAAATACTAAACTAAGCTAATAGGTCACATTTAAAAATAAACACAGATCGGAAGATATTGCAACTGATGTTAATTTATGTATTTAGATTTTTTTCTATAGCGCCACTGCACCAGACGATTTTAGAGCACTTTACAAGAACTGACTTTTGCCTGTGCAGGAATATGTGTACACAGCGCAGATGAATGGAGTAAAAAACTATGAAGATAGGAAGGGTAGGATTTGTGGATCGAAGGTGGGGACGAAGGGTGGTGGAAGCAAGATAAGACAGAGAAAGATGAACTTTGAACTATTAATAGGCAACAGTTTAGAAAACGAGTATTAAACAAGCCTAGACCGCTTTGGAAACTTGCAAAATAGAGGGACTTATTGCATATGTATTCAAGGGGTCCTGACCCACCTAGTTGCATCTTGAATAAGGTCAGTATTTCACCAGGGCTGGTAAAGTCTTAGACCCCTTTTTAAAGCATAGACAAAGCAGTTCACAAATGACCGCTATCAGAGAGAGGGAGAGACAGTTACACTTAGACCCTCAGAATATTTCCTGTGTCTAATATTAAAACAAATACAACCAAAATTAGATATAGTAAATACGCACTTCTGTTTACCTCCCGCCGTACTAATTACCCATGTTAGGTGTTACCTAGTGAAGCAACATGTAAAGCAATTTTTACTTACCATCTGCATTCTTTTTCCATGACACAATTCTACCATATGCACAAATACATGTGTTTACTCTCTTATGTCTACGTTATCATAGTTCTATATTAGTTCGACTCATGTTTTATTAATAAGTTCTAGTTTTGTAAATAGCAGTTTGTCTTCCCGCATGTTATGTCTGATACAATGTGCATTTTGTTGATTAGTATACATGCTTCACACAATTAATATTATTAAAGTTATGAGGGAACAACATCGTAAGGGATACAACATTTTTTGTTTCTCCCCTGCTTCATCAGGATGTGTTAGTTCCTTACTGCTGCGCAGGGGAGTTGATGCTCGCTTCCTTACTGTGTGGGGAGGTGATGCGTCGGTTTCTTACTGCTTTCCGGTACGATGTGACAAGATGGCACCTCGATGCGATACTCTTCGGTGTGATGCGACAAAATGGCGTCTTGGTTACTGTGCGACAACGTTGATACGATGCGTGCACGCCTGGCGGCCATGCTGCGACTCGATGATCTTTGGAGCCGTGAGAGGCCCTGCGACGTGCTTCTCCAGTGATGCGACGGCGACCTCCGTGGCGGCGGCACACTTCTCCAGTGAGGCGCCACGCTTCGGCGATGCGATGATGACAGCGACAGCAGCGGCTCGCTTCTTCGGCGATGCGACGACAGCTGCTGCGGCGGTGACACGCTTCTCGTCGTTGCATCGCGTTTCCAGCTCCCAGTGACACACAGTCTCTCAGAAGGCCCAGCATAACAGCAGGCACTTCAATTCACAGCAAGAGAATTCAGGGGGGAGCTGGTTGGTGAAGTCTTGTATCCCTGAGACTTCATGCCGGAGGCAAGCTCTGGTTCAAGCCCTTGCAGATTCTTCCTCAAGTTGATAAAAAGCATACTCAGTCCTTTTCTCCTTTCTTTGGCAATGTAGTAAACACTGCAGGCCAACCCCCAAACACACAGCACAGGGGTAGTCTCCTCCTTTAGCTTCCTGGTTCTTCTCCTCAGCAAAGGTTTGCCTTGATTCCCAGAAGTTCTTGGGTCTGGGTCAAAATATTTATACTCATTTTCCGTTTGTTCTCTGAAGGCAGAGAGGCCTTTGCCTAGTCCAAACCAGTTCTGATCAGTCCTGGAGCACTTTGTTGACACGACTCCTTGTTTCCTATCACAGTGTAGGCCAGGGACATCAGACGCACCAAATGAGGTGGAGCCAGCATTGTGGAGGGAAGGCACAGCCCTATTCAGTTCCCAGGTGCAACTCCTACCTCCCATCTGCATGCAGATCTCTCTATTCAGCCCTGTGCTGACTCACCCTTTCTCCTAGAATCCCCCAGCCCCTGTCACTCAAACTCCAGACAAGGAATATACAACCTAGCAAAGGCAGGCTTGGATAGTTAAGCAAGAAAATACCTACTTTCTAAAAGTGGTATTTTCAAACACAGAATGTTAAAACCAACTTCACTAAAAGATGTATGTTATCATTCTGAGTTCAGGCATGCTAAACTCGAATTTCTACCTAGTTCCCTGAGTCAGTTAGGATTATAAGATGTTATAATCAAACTACCCATTCTGGCCTATGGGGAACAGGTAGCCTTGCAATGGTGAAAAACGAAAATGGCTGTTATTCACTATTAGGACATGCCACACACATCAGGTCATGTCCTACCTTTTACCTACAATGCACCCTGCCCTTGGGCCTACCTTAGGGATGACTAATATGTATAAAAGGGAAGGTTTAGGGACTGGCAAGTAGGTGCACTTGCCCAGTCAACATGGCAGTACCAGACTGCACACAGGCTCTGCAATGGCAGACCTGAGACACACTTTACAAGCTGCTCCAGTGGATGGCACAATCAGTGCTACAAGCCCACCAGCAGCATTTGATTTACAAGCCCTGGGCACACACAGTGCACTGTTCTAGGGTCTGACAAGTAAATCAAACAAGCCAATCAAGGAGTCACTAATCCATACATCAATTTGCCATAGGGAGCACTTGTACTGTGGCACTGAACAGCAGTGGCACAGTGCCTAAAATCATCTAAAACTAGCAAAAACATAAGAGGCAACAGCAAAAAATGGAAGGCAGACCCACACCAATGGTGCCAGGTCTAACATGATCCTACAACACTTGCCAACTACAGACCGATCTCTTTGCTACCATTCCCTACAAAGGTCTTAGAGCAAATCATTAGCTGACACCTCACCAAATGCCACTACAACTCCTCAACCCCACTCAGTCTGGATTCACACCCAACTACAGCACCAAAACTGTCATCATGGCTGCCACAGATGTCATTCGCATGACTCTGGACAGAGGAGGCACAGCAGCTTTCAGCCTCCAGGACTTCTCCACAGTATTTGACACAGTCTCCCACCCCATCCTCACCCAAGCCTAAATGACATCAGAATCCAAAGACACACACTCCCAACAGATTTGCTCCTTCCTGACTGGAAGGAGCCAGTCACTCAGCCTGGCACTGTACTCCTCGGATGCCTGAAACCCTATCTGCAGAGTTCAGCAAGGATCCTCCCTGAGGAAGACCCTCTTCAATGCATACATGATCCCTCTTTCCAGCATCACCTGCTCTCACATCTACGTCCTCTCCCACGCCGATGACACACAGCTCATTCTCTCCCTCATGGACAAGATGCCCAGTTCTCGAATCAAGTTCAATGCCTGCATGACTGATATCACCCACTGAATTAAGACCAACAGTCCAAAGTTGAACACTGACAAGACCAGAATCATGATTTTTGGAAAGAGCACATCACTGTGGTACTTCTGCTTGTAGCCAACAGAGCTAAGATTAAAAGAACACAAAGAATCTCAGGATTATCATCAAGAGCAAACTCAACATGAAAGCCCAAGTCAATTCCATCACCACCTCATGTTTGCATACCCTAAAGCTGCTGAGGAAGATTTTCAAATTACTTCCAATCAATACGCAGAAAAGCATCATGCATGCCCGGTCACAAGCAAGCTGGACTACGAGAACACCCTCTATGCCATGACCAACATGGAAAAGAGAAACAACAGAAGGCTCCAGACCATTTAGAACTTGGTGACCACTTTCACTCTCAACATCTCACGCCTCACACACATCACACCATACATGAAGGAGCTCTACTGGCACCCCATTCACAAACTAGTACAATTCAAACTCCTCATTCACACTTTCAAAGCACTACATAACACTGGCTCAGCATACTGCAACAATCTCATCTGCTTTCACAAACTTTCCAGGCACCTCAGCTCATCCGGACTCCTATTTGCACAAATCCCATGCATAAGGAAAACCATATACGGTGGTTGGGCCTTCTCCTACATCACTCTTAAAGTATGACATGAGCAGCCTCTATAAAAGTCTCTTTTTCGCCTCCTGAATTTTGCAAGAGCTGAAAACCTGATCTTGGAGTAGTCCGACTAGGCCCCAGGTGTGGCTAGCCTTGGGAGCCAAGAACACCATCTTTTACCTGGTTTGATTTTTCTGTCCTTACACTAAGGCTCAGGGGCCAAGGGAAGCACCCTCTATACCGGCATTAGCCGGGGGAATCAGCCATCACAACTCGGACATTACAACGCAAAGCTATTTCAACGCAACTTTTACAATGCAAACTCTATTACAACGCATGCTATTACAACGCATGCCATCACAACGCATATGTAATTACATCGCATGCCATTACAACGCAATTTTGAATAAGTAATCTATATTATTTTTTTTAAAAATTAAATAAAAATGTATTTAGTTTTTTTTAATAAAAGCATGTACTAGTACAATTATGTGGGTATTAAAATACTTGGGTATAAAAAATAATACTCTGTATTTGGCATTATAGGAAGTGTAAAAAAATTAATTGAACGTTATTTGTAATTAATAAAAAATTATTTAAAAGCATGTATTAGTACAATTACTTGGGTATTTTTTTTAAACAAATATATAAAAAACTTTTTTTAAATTAATTGGGTTTTAAAAATAAAAAATAGGATTTTTTAAATATTGTGGTTGAATAATTATATTAACAATTTTTTAATCATATTTTGCAGAATAGTAATTGGTACCCCTACACTATCCAGCACTTACCCTACTCATGCACCCTCCTGGAGCTAGAATAGTAATTTGTACTCATACACTATCCAGCACTTACCCAACTCTTGAAACCCCCTGGAGTTAGAATAGTAATTAGTACCCCTACACTATCCAGCACTTAAACTACTCTTGCACCCCCCTGAAGTTAGAATAGTAATTAGTACCCATGCACTATCCTGCACGTACCCTATCTTGCACCCCCAAGAAGTTAGAATAGTAATTTAAACTCCCACACTATCCAGAACTTACCCTACTATTGTACCCCCCTAGACTTACCCTAATGTTGCACCCCTGTGGAGTTACAATAGAAATTAGTACCCCTAGACTATCCAGCACTTACCCTAATGTTGACACCTCCTGGTTTTAAAATAGTAATTAGTACCCCTACACTATCCATTAATTACCCTACTCTTGCACCCCCCTGGAGTTAGAATATTATTTAGTACTCATACACTGTCCAGCACTTACACTACTCTTGCACCCCAATGGAGTTAGAATAGCAATTGTAACTCCTACACTATCCTGCACTTACCCTAATGTGCTCCCCCTTGCGTTAGAATAGTAATTACTACCCCTACACTAACAAGCACTTACCCTACTCTTGCACCCCACTGGAGTTATCATAGTAATTAGTACCCCCATACTCTCCAGCACTTACCCTACTCTTGCACCCCCCTAGAGTTAGAATAGTAATTAGTACACCTACACTATACGGCACTTACCCTACTTTTGCACCCCCCTGGAGTTAGAATAGTAATTAGTACCCATACATTATCCTGCACTTACCCTAATGCTGCACCCCCTTGAGTTAGAATAGTAATTACTGCCCCTACACTATCCAGCACTTACCCTACTCTTGCACCCCACTGTAGTTAGAATAGTAACTAGTACCCATACACTATCCTGCACTTACCCTACTCTTGCACCCCCATGGAGTTAGAATAGTAATTAGTACTCATACAGTACCCACCACTTACCCTACTCTTGCACCCCCCTGGAGTAAGAATAGTAATTAGTACCCCTTCACTATCCAGCACTTATCCTACTCTTGCACCCCCCTAGAGTTAGAATAGTAATTAGTTCCCATACACTATCCTGCACTTACCCTATTCTTGCACCCCCCCTGGAGTTAGAATAGTAATTATTACCCCTACACTATCCTACAATTACCCTACTCTTGCACCACCCTGGTTTTTTAAATTTAATTTTAAAAGCATTTTATGTTATCAAGATTTAAATGCATTTTATTTACAATTTTATAATCATTAATGTAAGAAAAAAATGTTTTAAAAAAAAGATGAACACATGACATGCTTTAAAAACTAAAATATTTGTAATATTTTGTTAGGTTAATTTAAACAATGATTACATTTTATATTAATGTTTTTGAATTTAGTTTAATATTAGAAACAGAACTAAAAATATTTTTCCCACGCTTTAACATTGATGCTAATGGGGAAAATTGTACTTCATTTATTTCTACAGTAACCAAGGACTTTGCCTACTTCATTTCTGTAAATTGTAGGTGGATTGCAGGACAGAATACAAGCATGTTGGAGCAGCAAAAAGGTAAGAAATGTTAATTTACAAATTTAACTTGTAAAAAAAGAAAGATTTAGTTTTAATTTAAAATATATTTAACTAATGAGTAACAAATCATGCGTGAATGCGTTTTGTATTTTTTAACGTACCATTTATTTAAAATAACTTCTATTAATATTGAAATGCAATTTTTCAATATATACAGAATGCTTTATTTCATTTAAAAAACATATTAATATTTACACTTAGGTATACTTTATTTAAGAAAGTAATTGTCCGTTTTTCATTTTTGTGGCTCCAGGTGACGTTTACGCGTAAACGTGAAACTTGAAGGCAGCCATTTTGAGGATCATCACCGGACAGAGCATAGGCAAGGGAGACCTGCGTTCAGGTAAGAAACTTTTAAATACTTAAAAACTATAGTCCATGAGTGACATTTATTGCAAGTAGAGCCGAGGGAGGCTGATAGATGTTATCATTGTGTTTTATGTGTTTTACGTAATTTTCCACGAACTAAGCTGATACAGTATGCCCACGTCCGGTCACGTGTTTACCAATTTAAAAGTGTGAAATATAGAAAAATAGGATCTAGAAAGGATATCTAAAAAAATGCAAAAAATGTATGAATCATTCAATGCCGTAAAAGGAAAAGATACATTTTCGTCACTTGGATTGTTTAAGGATACCGGATGCACATTGTGGATTTTTTGGGAAGAGTACATAGCTTTTTTCTTTATTTTTTTGTTGGTTTGGAATATGGATTTGGAAAGGATGGAATTTTTTTTAAAACATAGGAAAACTTTTGTTATCTGGGAACTTTTGGATTTTCATCAAATCGATGATGGAGAAGAATCACTTTTGGATTATGATGATGGATTTCGACCTTTATACTTTTCTTTGGACATCATTTGGAATGTTTTTTTGAATGGATGTAGTTGATACGAAAAAAAGGTGCTTCATTTTGCAGACTTTTTTTTACAAGTCTTTGAGTTTTGGAATATAGGTAGCTTTGTTTGCACAACTATTTTTATGGGAATTTTGCTTGTGGGTTTGATTTTGGGAAAAGACAGTCTTGGAGCACATTTTTAGGGATGGAAAGAAAAAGACAAGAAAACAACAAAAGGTAAGGTGACCCGACTTTTACATTTTCAAATGTTTAAAAAATGCCAATTTCATATAGTTATAATTTTTAGGGCAAAACAGGAAACTAAAAATGTAGTGTGTTTTTGTAATGTAGGATGTGTGCAACATTTTCCAGGTAGTCTCAAGCCACACACAACAAAAATTGTTGTAGAGTTCCAAATAGTCTCTCTGACATTTCCTTTGATTTTTTTGCTAATTCGTGGGTTCAGACTACCTGTTAATGCTTGTGACATTCTCATTTCTTGGAAACTTTGCTCTTTCCTCAAAGTTTTCAAAAAATGATAGAAGTTTGGGTGATGTTTGCCAAATGAATGATTGAAGGAATTGTGCCATCCCTGTATGGCATTGTTTGTCTTTGCTCCTCCTTCTAAGCAGCTCGAGTAGCAGTTCCACCACTCCACATGGAAATGTGGCTTCCTCCTGCGACCCGACCTGCTTAGATGCCCAATCCTTCAAAATAATTTAGTATGGGTGCCAATTTTTCTTCGTTTGTGGTAAAAAATTCAGAATCTGTAATAGCAGTGTAGTACCCGTCTACACTAACAGGAGGAACAAAGCAAAGTGCAGTTAGTTTTTTTAGTTTGAATTGCAGTTTGCTATCTGATACGTAATCCACAACTAAGGATATTTTTTGTATCTTACGCCAAAATGCCTAGGAAAAGTGGAAAAAACATCCTTGAATTTGGGTATCCGTGTACGTTTTGGGTTAACATTAATCAATGCGAATTCAAAATCAACAATTACTTTCCTAGGACTTTTGTTGGTTGTTTTAGATTTTAACACTGTTAAAAGTTCAGTGTAAGTTGTGGATTGTTTATCAGGTAGCAAACTGTATACTAAGGGCACTAGTGTATTGTAAATTATTTGCATGAATGGTGTATATTTGGGTGAAAGGATGGAGAGTGCTTTTAAACGTCCCATCCATCATCCAAACATCCCTATTCTCCAACCTTACAAGATTAAGGGGTGTGCTAAAGATGAGGATTCTTTTCAGAGGGTTTTTGTTGTCATGCAATAGGAAAGGTTGGTTAGAAACAGTAACAGATAGTTCAGGATGGATAAGTATGTCAGAGAAGGTTTGTGGTGTAACTTGTGGGTTTCTTGCCTGTTTTTTGCATTGTACAATTCGTCTCAGATTGGGTATAATGGGCATACTGCTGGCAACATGAGTTGGGACATGTTGTGCAACCTCCCTCAAAATTAAGCCACATGAGTCATTGGAGGTGGATGCAATTTCCTTGCTTTCATTTCTTGTTTCTCTCACCTCAATCTCCATTGCAGAGGCAGAGTGGTTATGGTCTGTGGTTCTTAAAACAGAGTCACCCAGAGTAACCGCTCTGCCTGTGCAATGGGTTGAGTAGTATTGCACACACCTCCAACGACACCAGCTAGTCTCTCCTTGCAATAAATGTACCCTGCATGCTTGAGGAGTGGGTTCCCCTGTTTGAGATTATATAAGTTGCTTCTTTATTTGATGACATTATCTGAAATGAAAAGAAAAAGTAGAAAAATATGTTATTAAAGTTTTTATCTTTAATATCAGAAAATTTGAGAATTTCTTGTAACTTTTTTAAGACGTTCAAAAAACATTTTTGATTGATTAAATGCTTTTTTGGGAAAAGTACATCTATGTTACATGTTGTTACTTGCAATTGTTGGTTTCTAAATTAATGTAAAAACTATTTTTCTCCCTGTGAACATTTTTTTTTATTAGATTTTGGCATTTGTTTCACTTGAATTTACCTTTTGAATTTGTTTGATTTGCTTCACGTTGCTCTCTAATCTTTGAATATGTTTTCAATATTGATTCTTTTTCTCTGGGAGAGTAAAGAATATAGATTAGAATTATTTCTAAGGATTTTTAGGTGTTTTGCACTTCTTGTGGAAAAAAGTGACACTTAAGGCCCCATTAGGATGTCGTGCGGATCGTCACCGCCCGCATGGTGGTGGCGATCCACCCGACATCCGTCCCCACTCGCCACCCATTTCCCCGTGCCATATTACTATGGAAGGGGGACCACGGTGGACGGAAAGACCGTCCGCTGCTTAAGAGTTTAATATGTGGGAATCTCTTGCGGGGGCCCGTTGCGGGCACCCAGCGATTCTGGGGGGTGGGGAGTGCACCTGGGGGGGGTACCCTCCTGCATTTCAATATACAACATGGCAGGCATCACCTGGTGCCTGTCACGTTGTGCATTGATATGCATGATGTGCATTTTTAGCATTGCTGCGGGCGGTGCTTTGAGCCCCGCCCGCCGCAATGTTAAAAATGCAGGATGCGCCCGCCCCACTGGACCCCCTCACTTATGGCGGGCGGTCCCTTTTTACGTCGGCATGGCGGGTGGACAAAGTCCGCCCACCATCCTAATGACCCCCCTAATCTTTTGTATTATTTGGTAAATGAACTCACCCTTAGATTTATTGTTGTCGTTTGAAGCTGGAGTTTCAGAATTGTGGATGGTCTTTCCAAGCTGGTTTTGTATGGAATTAGTTTTCTCTATTGTTTGACTCTTGTTATCTGTTCAGAATTTAAAAGTATGGCATTTTTTATTACACAATTTTAGTGATATTCCTTTTTAAAAAAGTTAATTGCATTTCTTTGTTTATGAAATAATACAATGTTTTGAATATGCCATCATGTAAGCACACACCTCCAATGACACCTTGGTTCAGTTAGTCTCTCCTTGCAATAAATGTACCCTGCATGCTTGAGGAGTCGGTTTCCCCTGTTTGAGATTATATAAGTTGCTTCCTTATTTGATGACATTATCTGAAATGAAAAGAAAAAGTAGAAAAAAATGTTATTAAAGTTTTATCTTTAATATCAGAATATTTGAGAATTTTTTGTATTTTTTTAAGACTGTTCAGAAAACATTTTTGATTGATTAAATGCTTTTTTGGGAAAAGTACATCTATGTTACATTTTGTCACTTGCAATTGTTGGTTTCTAAATTAATGTAAAAACTATTTTTCTCCCTGTGGAAAGTTTTTTTTAATTAGATTTTGGCACTTGTTTCACTTGAATTTACCTTTTGAATTTGTTTGATTTGCTTCACGTTGCTCTCTAATCTTTGAATATGTTTTCAATATTGATTCTTTTTCTCTGGGAGAGTAAAGAATATAGATTAGAATTATTTCTAAGGATTTTTAGGTGTTTTGCACTTCTTGTGGAAAAAAGTGATACTTAAGGCCCCATTAGGATGTTGTGCGGATCGTCACCGCCCGCATGGTGGTGGCGATCCGCCCGACATCTGTCACCACTCGCCACCCATTTCCCCGTGCCATATTATTATGGAAGGGGGACCACGGTGGACGGAAAGACCGTCCGCTGCTTAAGAGTTTAATATGCGGGAATCTCTTGCGGGGGCACGTTGCGGGCACCCAGCGATTCTGGGGGGTGGGGAGTGCACCTGGGGGGTACCCCCCTGCATTTCAATATACAACATGGCAGGCATCACGTGGTAGCTGTCACGTAGTGCATTGAAATGCCATCATGTAAGCAGTACTTCAATAACAATATGTAATTTAAATCATTCTACTTTTTAGCTTTTTCGCTGTTGCATGTAGCCTCATGAATTTCATGTCATTATTCACAAGCCTCACTCATCCACACACTGTCAACTGTTTATTTAAGAGGAAAGCAATTCTATAAATAGTAATTACCCCTCCATTATACTGTTGTTTTCCTTTGCTACGGTTATGTATTCATTGGATTACTAAGTGGTACCGCTTCAGTATCCTGCTTATATGATGCAGAATAACGTTCAAAGTTTGTTAATTTATTATTAGGCCACCATAGAATTTTAATTTTGGTTGGAGCAAGTCTCACCTTTGTTGTGAAACTGTTTTAAAAAAAATTACAACTGTAATATATTTTAAAAAAATAATTTGAAGGACTAAATCTTTTACTAAAAACAAGTTATGTCACTGTGGAAAAATATTGATTTAAAATTGCATTTATTTTTAGTACTAATTACCTTTTAAAATGCTTTCACTTCCTTCTTGTGTCTTTTTGTTTCTGGATTTTTGTTCCCAAATTATTTTTCCTCTGTTGAATCTTCTTTAGATCTGGAAGAGTAAAACATTTTGTTTTGAAACATTACTATGCTTTTTATGTGTGTTGGTTTCTATGGAAAAACTACTTGTTAGTTTTTTGGTACAATTTTTTCGAAAATGTACTCACCTTCAAAAGTTGTGTAGAAGATTGAAGGAGCTGTTTTTGGATTTTTCGATGACTTTTGGAAGGTGGTTTAGTTATGAATTTGTGTTCTGATTTGTCTGTCTGCTGGTATCTATATGAATACAAATAGTTTGCATTTTTTTTAAATAATAATTTTTGCTGTTTTTTTAACAAATACACCTGTTTTAAACTTTTGACTGATCCAAGCACCCCTTTTCTGTTTCAATAATTTTTATTACTACAACACTAATCACCTTTTTCACCATAGTGACTTGACTGTACTTTTTTAAATCACCAGTATCCTGCATTTCCTGCGTATGAAGGAGTTTTTCGAGCATGCTTTTAAAATATTACTGAGCCATTCATACTTTTAATATTTGTAATATATATTTGGACTTACTTTGGAGAATGTCATTCGTTAAAAAAACTTTTTCTCTGTTATCCAAACTCTGCTAAAAGTTATCGTAAAACTGTAAAAAAATGAACATTTCTATAAATAATGTTTTGCAAATTTTAAAATACTAGCGAGTTATTTATTTGTTATTTAAGTTATTTAAGTGTATTTGTGAGGCTTTTTTGCGATGTCACAGTGACAGTTTCTCTGACAGTGAGAGGCAGCCAAATAAGCGCGTGTTCTCGCAGGTAGTCTGTTGACCACTGGTTTCAAAATGGTGGACGGCTCCTTTTATATCTTTTTTTGTGTACCACCATTATTTTTACAAAAAAATGTACTGTGTTCATGTTTTTTTCTCATTTATTTAATGTTTAAACATATAATTTAATTTGCGTTTATGTTTTTGCCCGGTAGTTTGGATTGTGTCTGTTTTCACCTCCATTTTGTGTGGCAGAGGGTTAATTTAATGTCATGGAAACTGTTGTAGGACTTCTGGATGAGCTTTGCTCCTAAAAGGGTGGTCTTGTCGTTTACTTTTCACCTGTCTGCGTTTAGGACTTTTTTTGAGGGGTCATTTGATAATTATTGCTATATTCTGTGTATTTCAACTTTATTTTCGATTTGCAGTACAGTAAAATGTTTCCCCCCCCCGTCATTTTAATACTTGAGTAATACTCGAGTATTAAAATTAATAACTGAGTATTAATTTGTATACCGAGTACTTTTTTCATTAGTGGGTTCAGTTCCTGCCCACATTTTAATACACTTCCCCACCCAAAACCCCTATTTCCCCTGCATTTCGTGCCAGATGGTATTTTACAAAATTTAAATTTTACGATATATGCGTTGTATTGGCATGCGTAGTATTGTCTTGCGTTGTAATGGCTTTTTAAAGGTATTTATATATTTGAGTTGTAATGGTATGCGTTGTGAAAACATTCATTGTAAAAGACTATGCGTTGTAAAAATTGCGTTGTAAATGCATGCGTTGTAATAGTGTGCGTTGTAACGTCATACAACCTTAGCCGGAGTACAACTGGACAGATTAAATAGATCATAATGGCCATTAATAACTTTGATCTGTGAATCGCAGGGCACAAGATCGAACAGAAGCAAATAAGTGACAGCATGAATGAAGGTACCATGAGACGTCTGAAGAAAATGAACGGAAAAAAATAAAGAAAGATAAAAAAGAGAAGGAAAGAAAGGAATATAGACTCTTTGCTTGAAGGGATTATTCCAGCTGAACTTTCTACAATGGGCCAAAATCTCATGATTACTTCATTCAGGGCATATGGTTCAAAGTGGGGGTTATTTTATTGTGTCTGGCTACTCCTTTGGTGCAGGTGCAAAACATAGAGAAGTGATAGGGTTCTTGTTCACCCTATCAATAATTCCCAGGCAGCTGTTGAAGGTATAAAGAAAAATACCAATGCACCTTTACACAAGTTTTATTTACCATCTCACTAGCTGTTTTAAGAGTCAACTGATCTGGAAATCTTTGGATGAGAGTGAAGGCAAAGTAAACACAGTCAAAATCAAAATGTATATTTGGGTACTGAAGGAAACAGAAACATTGTGTGCCCCAAATTGGATGAATATTCACACCAATGATACTCAGCTTGCCTTTATTTGAGGTGATTCTAGTGGTACTTGGCCTCATTAAGTCATAGAGAGCATCCTTTGTAAGTGGTCTGTCCCATTAAAGGAGCAGGGAGTACAGAGACAGTGAATTAGGCCTGATTAACACTGAAGCTGGCTTGGGCTGTATAAGGAAAATAAAGAATTCTAGTGAATAGAAACCAAAAAAGATGGGGCAGGAGCAGAAAATAAAAATAAAGAAAAGGGATAGCGACAAAACAGAACACTTAAATTATGGGTACACACCTTTTTTAATGAGTCTGTTAGCACTTTTTTTCTATTTGTTAGTTTCAGGACCATAAAGTGGTATCAGATGGATCAAGTTCAACAATTGAGCCTGGTCAACAAGTCAACTACATTCAATAACATGTGAAACACATTAGGCTTCACAAGGAAGACATAGAATATTTTAATTTCAAACCATCAATGTTTTTTAAAGGTTAATGGTTTACAGAAAGCAAAATCAGGTTAGTCTCAATTAATAATCAAAATGCATTTGCTTCGATTACTATGCAATTCAAATGAAATCAAAATCTTATAAATCAGAGAATGATCCAGTATGGGGTCGCCTCAAAGGGAAAGATGAAGGAAAGTCAGTTCTCTCTCCCTGATAGAGTACTCTTAGGGGTCCATTAGGATGGCGGACGGATCGCCACCGCCATGCAGGCGGTGGCGATCCGTCCGCCATCCTTGCCCGTCCGCCACCTTTCTTCCCCCCCGCCATATTACAATGGCGGGGGGACTGTGGCGGAGGGGAAGACCGTCCGCCGCTTTTCCGTCACGGTCGAAAAGGCCTGATATGGTGGCGGTGTCTATCAGACACCGCCAGCCATATTAGGATGGCCTGGGAGGAATGCCTTTCCGTGGCGGCATTGCTGTTCCTGCTTTGGGGATCCATTGCGGGCCCCCAGGGTGAAGGGGGGTGGGGGGTGCACATGGGGGGTACATATGGTATCCCCTGCGTTTCAAGGCACAACATGGCAGGCACCGCGCGGTGCCTGTCATGTTGTGCTGTGAAACGCACAACAAGCATTTTTCACATTACGGCGGCCGGTGCTTTAAGCACCGTCCGCCACAATGTTAAAAATGCGGGATGCACCCGCCACTGTGGCGGGTGCATCCTAATTGGGGGCACGGTTCCTCCGCCCTTGTAGCGGATGGTACCTGCTCCCGACAGGATGGCGGACGGACTTTGTCCGTTCGCCATCCTAATGGACCCCTAAGTCTCCTACTCTGCTGTGCTCAAATCTAATTCTCTAAACTCACCTGCCCTAAAACACACAAACTCTAAAAATGTACACACCTACATGCATTTCTTATATGACTGTTAAATCAGGTTAGAGCAAGATGTTCCAATTACGTTTGTCAGGTTCTCAAGATTTTCTCACTCACAAGCTTCTCTCTGTGTCCTTCAAACTACACTATCTGTAACAGGATTAGATACAGGGCCACAACCGGAGGGCCAAGGGGGGAAGGGGATCCTGTTAGGGGCTCCCAAAGGCACTCTCCGGCAGCAGTTCCATGTCAGAAAGGCTGAGATGGCATTGCTGTCGGAAAGCGCCATCATAATCCTGATTGCGGAAACGCCACCCATTAGGGATTATGATTCCATTCCGAGTGTCCAACAGGCTCTTTGAGCCTGTCAGAACCGAACCAGGTTCCCCGGCCGGTTTAAACTCCAACCCCCGTCATTGTAATATGCCGGTCGGAGTTTAAACCTACGATGTCGGTTAGAAAGCCAGCGGTCAGAGGCTTTCCGACCGACATTGAAATTAGGCTCTATGTCAGGTATCTTGCCAGGTGATTCTAAAGTCGCACAAGAGATATGAAGCACAAGGGATATGAAGTGGACTACTTTTCTTCTTGTGTCCTCCTTTCTCAACCTAAAGACAAAAGTTAACAGGTAGAAGTCCATTACTCACACAGATGAAGTCCATAACTAAAGTGGGCTAACCTCTTGTCCTATACTTTATGATGTATTGGGCAGAAGCAAACTATGAATGTCAATTGAACGGACCAATGAGCTACTGACCAAAGGCCCTTATATATATTATATTATATTAATATTATAATGAGATATATATATATATATAGCCAAAGCTGTTTCTGTGGTAGGGTTGGCACCTTTCCCAGAGACAAATAGCAGCCAATTGGCCACGTTTGGAGTTTCTGCAAATGCCTTGACATGATGCTTAAATAGAACTTTAAATAAATTCCTCTATTTTCATTTTTAATATGACCTTCTATATCTTAATGACACGCCAAGGTCTTTTTTCAATAAGTCATTCACAAAAAAAGCAACAAATATTATTATTATTACTATTATTATTATTATTATTATTACTCTATTGGTGTTTTTGATATTGAGTCCAGATATAGTCATAACACCACTGTATTCAATTCCCTGTCTTTCGTCATTTGGCTGCCAGCATACATCCCAGGTATTGCTCAAGCTCGTTCCTATTTTAAGAATTCACGGCCTCATTTATGAGGTTTTGTCAAGGGCATTGCCACAGGCCTGCCTGCTGCACTGCCCTAGGTCAAAAGAAAGGCAGAGGGAATGCGCTGTATCTATGAGATATGGTGCATTCCAGTCCTTTTTCCCTGGGTTGGCACACAATGGGCCTCTGTGCGCCACGCAGGCACCTTTACACCATGGTGAAAGCGTGCCTGCATTGCGGGGATGAATATTTATTTGCAGGAAGGGAAACCTTCCTGCACAAAAAAAAATCATAAGAGGCTTTTTCCTCCATCTATGAGTGCAGTAGAATAGAGCACACATAGAAAAAGGAAAAACAAGGAGAGATGAAGATATTTCTCCTTTGTGCCTCCCTTATGTGTCCCCAGGGAAGACATATGTTTTTGTCACTGCCTCAAATGTACGATTCCTCGTGAATCTGGGGCAGTGTCAAAAAACTGTGGATGTTGCTGGGAACGCCCCCAGCAACACCAATCGCGTGCCCCTTTATTGTAAAAAAGTGCGTTAAAGGGAACGATATTTACGAGGCAGCATTAAGCCCAAAAAAGTAGCTTGGTGCTGTCTCATAAACATGGATCAGGCTCCTGCTCCATGGTGCGTCACAAAAAGTGACGTTACGGCAGCACAAGGGGCTTCATAAATGAGGTAGAGTGTTCTTAATTGCCAAATGCATGCAGTCTCCACATTTCCTTTTTAATCAAAATAATCATTATCGTCCAATTGTCAGATATATGTTTGTTACTGTGGCACTCGATAAAGGGCAAGCAAAGCAAAGAGGGCTTAATTTGTCAAAATAAATAAGTGCAGTGGCCCAAAGTATTCCTTAGGAGCTGGCAGCCAGCGCTACCTCACGCATGGTTGCAGAATACGGACAGGCTTGTCTTGATTCCAGCTCATGCGTCTTTCTTTCGACACCCTGCACTCACTGCCTCTTTATCTCGCACTTGTTGGTTCTTCCTCAACTTTGTTTGCTCCCTTTGTTACTGTTTTTCTATTTTTCTCCTCCACCTTCTTTCTCTGTTTTGTGTCTTGTTCTCTCTTGTTCTAGGTCAAAGCCTGATGATGAAAAATAAGTCCTAAACTGGAAATTCAGGTGTAGTTGGCCACCACCTACAACTACTGGTACAAATGAAGGGCCTCATTTATTAGGTTTTGCCGTAGGGCAGCACCGCAGGCCTTGCTGCTTCGCTGTCCAACGGCAAAAGAAAAGGTCAGGAATGCTCTGTATCTATCAGATACGGCGCATTCCTGTCCTTTTCTCCTGCGTCGGCGCACAATGGGCTGGTGTTCGCCAATGCAGGCACCTTTGCACCATGGTGCAAGGGTGCCTGCGTAGAGGGGAGGATTGTTTTTGTGCAGGAAGGGAAATCTTCCTGCACAAAAACAATCACAAGAGACTTTTTCCTCTTTCTATCTGTGATGCAGAATGCAAAAAGGAAAACGTGGAGTAATAAACATGTTTTTCCTCATTGTGCCTCCCTTACACCTCCCGTGGAGCAGTATCAAAAAGCCATGGATGTTGCTGGGAACGCCCTCAGCAACACCCATTGCATGCCCCTTTAAGACAAAAAACTGGGTTAAAGGGAATGATATTTATCAGGCATCATTGCGCTCGACCTCGGACCTGGGGATCTGGGTTCGAGTCTCGGTAACGACGCCAAAAACCCCCTGTGATTCTGGGCAAATCACTTAATCTCCCTGTGCCTAAAAAAAAGAAAAAAAAAAATTAAAGTGTGTCCTCATGTAACGTAACTGGTGCTATGTAAAGCGCTCTGATAACTGATTCGGTTCGGTTCTAGTTCGCGCTATATAAAACTCTGCAAAAAAAAAAAAATTAAGCCAAAAATAGTGGCTACGTCTGCTTGATAAATATCGTGCAGGTTCCTGTGCCAGAGAGTCACAAAAAGTGAAAGTGTGAGCCCTGTTTGCTTAATGTTCGTCCTGCTACCTCCATGACCCCTGATATCAGCTGTAGCAGTGCTCGTGCCAAAGGGCAAGCCAAGGATCACCTGGTAGCCCTAATTAGAAACTATGGGCTATTTAGAGTTTGGCAGAAAGTACTTCGTCACAAACGTGACAGATATTCCGCTCCCCTTACTACTAGTGCATTAAGGTATAATGCACTTGCAATAAGGAAGATGGAAGTCACGTTTGTGACGTAGTACCCGTCTGCCCAATTCTAAACCAGGTGCTGTGTCCTCAAGGTGTGAGTCGTGCCCGGATCATCCAGGGACACAACCTGTTTGCACCTTCAACGAAAAGGAAGGCAAACTACACCACTTACATTTTAAATCTTTTACATCAAAATCAAGGGCTAGAGAGACAGATGCCCACTGAGAGCGGCGCCAATAGACGTCACTCTCACTTCCTTCTTTCAGCTGTAAGCGTTTGCATAGGACAAGAGCGGGGCTTTCGATGCCTGCCAAACTATGCAAATAGCTAGCCCGAAGGAAGGTAAATAGTTCCCACTTGACCTTGTGCTTTTTCAATCAGCTGTTCTGTGCAGCGAGTGGAGTGGCCCCGTTGGAGTGCACACATCGTTTCTCCAGCCTGCCAGAGCCGGCCTCATTAGCTCTGCTGGGAAAAGCGCTGCAATGGCTGATAATGACATTCCCAGAAGCAACGAGGATTATATGATCTGAATCTTTCAAGTGGGAGCCCCGCTATGCTCGTTTACGCATATCACGTTGCGTTTACTTGTAGTACGTTTGCAATGACCGGAAATGCTTAGATGAGATTTGAAATAATCTGGCTTTAAATGTAAATAAAGTAATAAACGTGCTCAGACTGGAAAAGAGTAGTGCCGAGAACCAAAATAAAGGGGCCCCCATTATATAGCTGCCAAGGTTTGAGTTTGACCATGTGTGACCTTTTCATGTTTTTGGTGTGCTTATTTGTGACATTTCAATGCCATGTGCGAAAGTTTGAGTGATGCTTCTTTGCATGTAGAAGCAGTGCAAGTGCAAGTGCAATGTGAAGTAGTGTGGCTCACTGGTTAGAGGCGGCAGACCCGAGAGCAGAGGACGGCCGGGACCAGGGTTCGATTCCCGGCGCGGCAGGTTTCTGGACCAGGGTCAGCGGACTCGATAATTCTCTCGCCTCGGTGCCCACTCTGATCAGCGTTCACACTCGGCAACTCTGGGCATTAGCTTGCCTCATCTTCACTAACGGCCCCACCAGACCGCCGGGGATGCCTGGTCTCACCCTGGAGATACCCATTAAGGGACCATCTCTCAGGGAAGCCAGGAAGGGTTTCGCAGCGGTCGAAGCGCCTTGGGACCCTACGGGTAAGTAGTGCGCTATATAAATGCCTATACATTTACATTTACAGTGCCTTAAATGGGCTGGTACTGTCCGGTACCAAGTACCAGCCTTTTTTATTCTGAGACGCAGCGTACCTGTACTTCTCAAGAGTGATGTAATACTTTTAATTGGCGAGTTCTCAGAAGCAAGCAGGTACTCTGTTACTTCTATTTTTTCATTTCAAGCGCTATGTAGAAGAAGTAGAGAGTGGGAAGAGGGTGTGACCTAACGGCTACAGCAGTCGACCTCAAAGCTAGGTAACCAGGTTTGAGTATCTGCAGGGATGCTGAACATTCTGTGATTCTGGACAAATCACTTAATCTCCCTGGGCCCGATTCACAGAACTAATCTGAGACAAAATCCTAAATGTACTACTTTTGGTATTCACAGAAGGCACTTACTACTTTTGGTATTCACAGAAGGCACTTACTACTTTTGGTATTCACAGAATGGACTTGCTACTTTTGGTTAAACTTACTACTTTTGGTTAAATTTACTACTTTTGGTTAAACTTACTACTTTTGGTATTCTCTGAAGGCATTTAGTAGTAGTAAAATTAGGCTAACTTTACTACTACTAAATGCCTTCTGTGAATACCAAAAGTAGTAAGTTTAACCAAAAATAGTACGTTTAACCAAAAGTAGTAAGTTTAGCCAAAAGTAGTAAGTGCATTCTGTGAATACCAAAAGTAGTAAGTGCCTTCTGTGAATACCAAAAGTAGTAAGTGCCTTCTGTGAATACCAAAAGTAGTAAGTTTAGGATTTTGTTTCAGATTAGTTTTGTGAACCGGGCCCCCTGTGCCTAACAAACGGAAAGTGTCCGTCTCAAATGTAACTTGTGCTCATCTAAAGTGCTCAGGTCGAGTTTGAGCTATGTAAAACTAAAAAAACAGAAAAACAGAGCAGTTATGCCTGTTAAACTGGATAAAGATTAGAAGGAACCTCTCTTTAGGCAATGTAATGGTCTACAATTAGCCAAAGAAATGCAGAATGCTGAGCGGCAGCTATTAAGGTGAAACAGGTAAAGGTATTGGTCACAGTAGTCATATCTGTATTTGGCAACTCTGTAACAAGCGTATTGCTTTCTTTTCACACACTCCACCTCCACACAATAGCTGGCCCCATTACTTATACTGGGAGCAAGCATGGGGATGTATAAAGAAAGGATGGGACCTTTCAGGAGAGAAGGCCACAATGTGCCTGCTGGGAGCAGCGGCGGCAGATAGGCAGATTCAAACTGAACAGGTCCCACTGTATATGAAGCGAGCTGCAACAAGCAACCAAGGCTCAAAGCTATCTCATCCAGCTGTTACTGCTGAAAGCAAAGGCTGCTGAGCAAGGAGATTATTCACAAAAAAAACTCGCCATTTGTCAGATGCAATTCAGAGATGTCACACTTTTCGTGCCTCACTATGAATTGGAAATGTATTATGAATGAGCCCAATGGAATACCTAGCAGCTGTTTTACGTGCATGGGTGTCCACTCAACAAAAGAAAGCAACAGTAACAAGCATTTGCAATGCAATAGGTCTTGCATTTGCAAGAGTTTAAGCTATTCGCATTATAAATGACGATGCCTTTCATTTATCTGTTTTTAACTATGCCGTATACAAAAAAAAACAAGCATTAGAAATGCAATCGGGCTCGGATTTATTTGAGTTTGAGCTAATGGCATTGTAAATGGCAATGTCTTTTCGCCATGTGTTATGGAGTGTGTGCATGTGGTGTGTACTGGAATTATGTGGGTTGGATTGTAATTTTACCAATGGTTGCATGCTGTGCTTTAGATGAATATGTTTAAAAGTAAAGTGTACCATACTGCGATTGCTACAATAGTTAATTGTGGATGCGTTAACAATTGATGCGTGCACTGATGGCTGGTGGTGTGTGTGCTTGGTGGAAAAGTGCACTGCCGGCTGGAGGTGTGTGTGCCTGGTGGAAGGGTGCACTGACGGCTGGTGGGTGTGTGCTTGGTAAAAGCGTGAACAGATGGCTGATGGTTGTTGGTGTTTGTGCATGGTGAAAGCATTCATTGACGGATGGGGTGTGTTGTGTGTGTTGTTTTCTGTGTACTGGTGAGTGTGTGGTGGTGAGTCTGTGGGGGTGAGCCTGGGGAGTAAGTGTGGTGGTGAATGTGTTGTGTTGAGTGGTGACGAGTCTGTGGTGTTGAGAGACTGAGGTGTGTGGTTTGTGTGTGCGTTATGTGTGTGTGGTGTGTGTGTGTATGGTGTGTGTGTATGGTGTATGTGTGTGTGGTGTATGTGTGTGTGGTGTTTTCTGCACACTCACACATTGCCCCTACACATTCACACACTGCTCACCCGCACACTCCCAATGTCACCCTGCATAGTCACACACTGTTTATCCTGCACACTCATTCTGCACACTCACACAATGTGCACCCTGCACCCTTACACACTGTCATTGCACTCACTGTCGCTCTGCACTCACTGTCGCTCTGCACTCACTGTCGCTCTGCACTCACTGTCGCTCTGCACTCACTCTGCACTCGCTGTCACTTGCTGTTGCTCTGCACTCACTCTGCACTCGCTGTCACTCTGCACTCGCTGTCACTCACTCTGCACTCGCTGTCACTCACTCTGCACTTGCTGTCACTCACTCTCCACTCGCTGTCACTCACTCTGCACTCGCTGTCACTCACTCTGCACTCGCTGTCACTCACTCTGCACTCGCTGTCACTCACTCTGCACTCGCTGTCACTCACTCTGCACTCACTGTCACTCTGCACTCACTGTCACTCTGCACTCACTGTCACTCTGCACTCACTGTCACTCTGCACTCACTGTCACTCTGCACTCACTGTCACTCTGCACTCACTGTCACTCACTCTGAACTCTCTGCACTCACTGTCACTCACTGTCACTCACTCTGCACTCACTGTCACTCACTCTGCACTCACTGTCACTCACTCTGCACTCACTGTCACTCACTGTCACTCACTCTGCTGTCACTCACTCTGCACTCGCTGTCACTCACTCTGCACTCGCTGTCACTCACTCTGCACTCGCTGTCACTCACTCTGCACTTGCTGTCACTCACACTGCACTCGCTGTCACTCACTCTGCACTCGCTGTCACTCTGCACTCACTGTCACTCTGCACTCACTGTCACTCTGCACTCACTGTCACTCTGCACTCACTGTCACTCACTCTGCACTCTCTGCACTCACTGTCACTCGCTGTCACTCACTCTGCACTCACTGTCACTCACTCTGCACTCACTGTCACTCACTCTGCACTCACTGTCACTCACTCTGCACTCACTGTCACTCTGCACTCACTGTCACTCTGCACTCACTGTCACTCTGCACTCACTGTCACTGCACTCACTCTGCACTCACTGTCACTCTGCACTCACTCTGCACTCACTGTCACTCTGCACTCACTCTGCACTCACTGTCACTCTGAACTCACTCTGCACTCACTGTCACTCTGCACTCACTCTGCACTCACTGTCACTCTGCACTCACTGTCACTCTGCACTCACTGTCACTCTGCACTCACTGTCACTCTGCAGTGAATGCAGAGTGACAGTGAGTGCAGAGTGACAGTGGGTGCAGAGTGACAGTGAGTGCAGAGTGACAGTGACTCACTGTCACTCTGCACTCACGGTCACTCTGCACTCACTGTCACTCTGCACTCACTGTCACTCTGCACTCACTGTCACTCTGCACTCACTCTGCACTCACTGTCACTCTGCACTCACTCTGCACTCACTGTCACTCTGCACTCACTGTCACTCTGCACTCACTGTGCACTCACTGTCACTCTGCACTCACTCTACACTCACTGTCACTCTGACAGTGAGTGCAGAGTGACAGTGAGTGCAGAGTGACAGTGAGTGCAGAGTGACAGTGAGTGCAGAGTGACAGTGAGTGCACTCACTGTCACTCTGCACTCACTGTCACTCTGCACTCACTGTCACTCTGCACTCACTGTCAGAGTGACAGTGAGTGCAGAGTGAGTGCAGAGTGACAGTGAGTGCAGAGTGACAGTGAGTGCAGAGTGACAGTGAGTGCAGAGTGACAGCACTCTGCACTCACTGTCACTCTGCACTCACTGTCACTGCACTCACTGTCACTCTGCACTCACTGTCACTCTGCACTCACTGTCACTCTGCACTCACTGTCACTCTGCTGTCACTCTGCACTCTGCACTCACTGTCACTCTGCACTCACTGTCACTCTGCACTCACTGTCACTCTGCACTCACTGTCTCTCTGCACTCACTCTGCACTCACTGTCACTCTGCACTCACTCTGCACTCACTGTCACTCTGCACTCACTCTGAACTCACTGTCACTCTGCACTCACTGTCACTCTGCACTCACTGTCACTCTGCACTCACTGTCACTCTGCACTCACTACTGTCACTCTGCACTCACTACTGTCACTCTGCACTCACTACTGTCACTCTGCACTCACTACTGCCACTCTGCACTCACTACTGCCACTCTGCACTCACTACTGTCACTCTGCACTCACTACTGTCACTCTGCACTCACTGTCACTCTGCACTCACTGTCTCTATGCACTCACTTTCACTCTGCACTCACTGTCACTCTGCACTCACTGTCACTCTGCACTCACTGTCACTCTGCACTCACTGTCACTCTGCACTCACTGTCACTCTGACAGTGAGTGCAGAGTGACAGTGAGTGCAGAGTGACAGTGAGTGCAGAGTGACAGTGAGTGCAGAGTGACAGTGAGTGCACTCACTGTCACTCTGCACTCACTGTCACTCTGCACTCACTGTCAGAGTGACAGTGAGTGCAGAGTGAGTGCAGAGTGACAGTGAGTGCAGAGTGACAGTGAGTGCAGAGTGACAGTGAGTGCAGAGTGACAGCACTCTGCACTCACTGTCACTCTGCACTCCCTGTCACTCTGCACTCACTGTCACTGCACTCACTGTCACTCTGCACTCACTGTCACTCTGCACTCACTCTGCACTCACTGTCACTCTGCACTCACTCTGCACTCACTGTCACTCTGACAGTGAGTGCAGAGTGACAGTGAGTGCAGAGTGACAGTGAGTGCAGAGTGACAGTGAGTGCAGAGTGACAGTGAGTGCAGAATGACAGTGATTGCACTCACTGTCACTCTGCACTCACTGTCACTCTGCACTCACTGTCACTCTGCTGTCACTCTGCACTCTGCACTCACTGTCACTCTGCACTCACTGTCACTCTGCACTCACTGTCACTCTGCACTCACTGTCACTCTGCACTCACTGTCACTCTGCACTCACTGTCGCTCTGCACTCACTCTGCACTCGCTGTCACTTGCTGTTGCTCTGCACTCACTCTGCACTCGCTGTCACTCTGCACTCGCTGTCACTCACTCTGCACTCGCTGTCACTCACTCTGCACTTGCTGTCACTCACTCTCCACTCGCTGTCACTCACTCTGCACTCGCTGTCACTCACTCTGCACTCGCTGTCACTCACTCTGCACTCGCTGTCACTCACTCTGCACTCACTGTCACTCTGCACTCACTGTCACTCTGCACACACTGTTTATCCTGCACACTCATTCTGCACACTCACACAATGTGCACCCTGCACCCTTACACACTGTCATTGCACTCACTGTCGCTCTGCACTCACTGTCGCTCTGCACTCACTGTCGCTCTGCACTCACTGTCGCGCTGCACTCACTCTGCACTCGCTGTCACTTGCTGTTGCTCTGCACTCACTCTGCACTCGCTGTCACTCTGCACTCGCTGTCACTCACTCTGCACTCGCTGTCACTCACTCTGCACTTGCTGTCACTCACTCTCCACTCGCTGTCACTCACTCTGCACTCGCTGTCACTCACTCTGCACTCGCTGTCACTCACTCTGCACTCGCTGTCACTCACTCTGCACTCGCTGTCACTCACTCTGCACTCACTGTCACTCTGCACTCACTGTCACTCTGCACTCACTGTCACTCTGCACTCACTGTCACTCTGCACTCACTGTCACTCTGCACTCACTGTCACTCTGCACTCACTGTCACTCACTCTGCACTCTCTGCACTCACTGTCACTCACTGTCACTCACTCTGCACTCACTGTCACTCACTCTGCACTCACTGTCACTCACTCTGCACTCACTGTCACTCACTCTGCTGTCACTCACTCTGCACTCGCTGTCACTCACTCTGCACTCGCTGTCACTCACTCTGCACTCGCTGTCACTCACTCTGCACTTGCTGTCACTCACACTGCACTCGCTGTCACTCACTCTGCACTCGCTGTCACTCTGCACTCACTGTCACTCTGCACTCACTGTCACTCTGCACTCACTGTCACTCTGCACTCACTGTCACTCACTCTGCACTCTCTGCACTCACTGTCACTCGCTGTCACTCACTCTGCACTCACTGTCACTCACTCTGCACTCACTGTCACTCACTCTGCACTCACTGTCACTCACTCTGCACTCACTGTCACTCTGCACTCACTGTCACTCTGCACTCACTGTCACTCTGCACTCACTGTCACTGCACTCACTCTGCACTCACTGTCACTCTGCACTCACTCTGCACTCACTGTCACTCTGCACTCACTCTGCACTCACTGTCACTCTGAACTCACTCTGCACTCACTGTCACTCTGCACTCACTCTGCACTCACTGTCACTCTGCACTCACTGTCACTCTGCACTCACTGTCACTCTGCACTCACTGTCACTCTGCAGTGAATGCAGAGTGACAGTGAGTGCAGAGTGACAGTGGGTGCAGAGTGACAGTGAGTGCAGAGTGACAGTGACTCACTGTCACTCTGCACTCACGGTCACTCTGCACTCACTGTCACTCTGCACTCACTGTCACTCTGCACTCACTGTCACTCTGCACTCACTCTGCACTCACTGTCACTCTGCACTCACTCTGCACTCACTGTCACTCTGCACTCACTGTCACTCTGCACTCACTGTCACTCTGCACTCACTCTGCACTCACTGTCACTCTGCACTCACTCTACACTCACTGTCACTCTGACAGTGAGTGCAGAGTGACAGTGAGTGCAGAGTGACAGTGAGTGCAGAGTGACAGTGAGTGCAGAGTGACAGTGAGTGCACTCACTGTCACTCTGCACTCACTGTCACTCTGCACTCACTGTCACTCTGCACTCACTGTCAGAGTGACAGTGAGTGCAGAGTGAGTGCAGAGTGACAGTGAGTGCAGAGTGACAGTGAGTGCAGAGTGACAGTGAGTGCAGAGTGACAGCACTCTGCACTCACTGTCACTCTGCACTCACTGTCACTGCACTCACTGTCACTCTGCACTCACTGTCACTCTGCACTCACTGTCACTCTGCACTCACTGTCACTCTGCTGTCACTCTGCACTCTGCACTCACTGTCACTCTGCACTCACTGTCACTCTGCACTCACTGTCACTCTGCACTCACTGTCTCTCTGCACTCACTCTGCACTCACTGTCACTCTGCACTCACTCTGCACTCACTGTCACTCTGCACTCACTCTGAACTCACTGTCACTCTGCACTCACTGTCACTCTGCACTCACTGTCACTCTGCACTCACTGTCACTCTGCACTCACTACTGTCACTCTGCACTCACTACTGTCACTCTGCACTCACTACTGTCACTCTGCACTCACTACTGTCACTCTGCACTCACTACTGCCACTCTGCACTCACTACTGTCACTCTGCACTCACTACTGTCACTCTGCACTCACTGTCACTCTGCACTCACTGTCACTCTGCACTCACTGTCTCTATGCACTCACTTTCACTCTGCACTCACTGTCACTCTGCACTCACTGTCACTCTGCACTCACTGTCACTCTGCACTCACTGTCACTCTGACAGTGAGTGCAGAGTGACAGTGAGTGCAGAGTGACAGTGAGTGCAGAGTGACAGTGAGTGCAGAGTGACAGTGAGTGCACTCACTGTCACTCTGCACTCACTGTCACTCTGCACTCACTGTCAGAGTGACAGTGAGTGCAGAGTGAGTGCAGAGTGACAGTGAGTGCAGAGTGACAGTGAGTGCAGAGTGACAGTGAGTGCAGAGTGACAGCACTCTGCACTCACTGTCACTCTGCACTCCCTGTCACTCTGCACTCACTGTCACTGCACTCACTGTCACTCTGCACTCACTGTCACTCTGCACTCACTCTGCACTCACTTTCACTCTGCACTCACTCTGCACTCACTGTCACTCTGACAGTGAGTGCAGAGTGACAGTGAGTGCAGAGTGACAGTGAGTGCAGAGTGACAGTGAGTGCAGAGTGACAGTGAGTGCAGAATGACAGTGATTGCACTCACTGTCACTCTGCACTCACTGTCACTCTGCACTCACTGTCACTCTGCACTCACTGTCAGAGTGACAGTGAGTGCAGAGTGACAGTGAGTGCAGAGTGACAGTGAGTGCAGAGTGACAGTGAGTGCAGAGTGACAGCACTCTGCACTCACTGTCACTCTGCACTCACTGTCACTCTGCACTCACTGTCACTCTGCACTCACTCTCACTCTGCACTCAGTGTCACTCTGCACTCACTGTCACTCTGCACTCACTGTCACTCTGCTGTCACTCTGCACTCTGCACTCACTGTCACTCTGCACTCACTGTCACTCTGCACTCACTGTCACTCTGCACTCACTGTCACTCTGCACTCACTCTGCACTCACTGTCACTCTGCACTCACTCTGCACTCACTGTCACTCTGCACTCACTCTGCACTCACTGTCACTCTGCACTCACTGTCACTCTGCACTCACTACTGTCACTCTGCACTCACTACTGTCACTCTGCACTCACTACTGTCACTCCGCACTCACTACTGTCACTCTGCACTCACTACTGTCACTCTGCACTCACTGTCACTCTGCACTCACTGTCACTCTGCACTCACTGTCACTCTGCACTCACTCTGCATTCACTGTCACTCTGCACTCACTGTCACTCTGCACTCACTGTCACTCTGCACTCACTCTGCACTCACTGTCACTCTGCACTCACTGTCACTCTGCACTCACTGTCACTCTGCACTCACTGTCACTCTGCACTCACTGTCACTCTGCTGTCACTCTGCACTCTGCTGTCACTCTGCACTCACTGTCACTCTGCACTCACTCTGCACTCACTGTCACTCTGCACTCACTGTCACTCTGCACTCACTGTCACTCTGCACTCACTGTCACTCTGCACTCACTCTGCACTCACTGTCACTCTGACAGTGAGTGCAGAGTGACAGTGAGTGCAGAGTGACAGTGAGTGCAGAGTGACAGTGAGTGCACTCACTGTCACTCTGCACTCACTGTCACTCTGCTGTCACTCTGCACTCACTGTCACTCTGCACTCACTGTCACTCTGCACTCACTGTCACTCTGCACTCACTGTCAGAAACTTTCTAGAAAAGGAACTTTCGCACACAGCGCTATGAGCCATCGAGCCATATAGTGCCTACACTCCCAGGTATCCAGGTGTGGTGCAGTAAATTCAGTGAGAGCGGGGAGAGTGCGAGCTATCATCCGTCCTTGCCTTGGTGGGGCGCTGTAGAGGTTGCGGGGGCGAGCCTAGCAGTGAGTGGAGTCACATAGCGCCTAGATGCTCATATACGGAACAGTCAGGGGAACTCGTGAGATCCGAGGTGATATAGAAGGGGGGGACAAGGAGAGGCGAGGTTATGAGTGGTTCCAGTCCAACTGTGCGGGCCGCGAGACTCAGGGGATGGGTGCCTATCTGTTCGTATAGCGCCTAGTGTATTGCACTACAGCCAGAGTGGCAGTGATTTCGGTAGGGGGGGCGGGGAATTATGAGTGTTAGTCAATTAACAGAGGGGGAAGATCTTTATGCAGTGAGTGCTGACACCGAGCGTGGGGGCTTGTAGTTTAATCGCACAACTCTCGGGACCATAGGCGCTACATTCTCAAAAGAGCAGGACATTAGAAGTAGTTACTTGTGGCTTTAGGCGCTGTTTGGTTTCGAAGAAGAAACGTTTCCCCATACACAGATCAAGAGGAACAAGTGAAGTTTCTGGTGGGGGTACTCCGCCAGGATGGGGGTTATCTAGGCGCTTGTGCAGTACACTGAGATGAAAAGAAACGGGGGGCAACAGGAAGCTACGCCATACGAAAACAGGTCAACAGGAAAACAGAACAAAGCAAAGGAAACGCGATGACAGCCCTGTCAGCTATGCCCTGGAACATTCCACATCTGGTTTTACACCTTACTCATTCTATTCTGGAACATCACCTAAACTGTTGTTCCATTAAGATTACCTACCGCATTGGTACAGCATTACTGTGTTTGCATTTTCCATACGTCGGATTTTATCTGAAAATGAAATGCTATTTTAAAAAAAATAATAACTTTGGCTTCATTGTGGTGGTGTGTGTGCGCGCGCGGTGGAGGTGGGTAATAGTGGTGCGTTACACTGAATATTGAACATGCAGCTCTTAGCGCTAGTTGACGCTTGCTAAAATTCATATCTTAACTAGTCTGTGTTATTAGCCCTATTTCGGCTGCCTGTCTTTCAGGGTTCTAATTTCGCTCTTCCTTCAAAACAAGCTTTCTGCTCAACATACACGTTCCGATACGGGGCTAATTATAAAGAACGATATGTTAATAACGCATCCAAACAATTACCCCCTATGTCTCATGTTAGGATGTTTCCATTTGTGATCTCAGGGTGCCCAGTGCTGTAGGACTGCGTGCGTTAAGAGGTGCAATCCTCTTCCATGCGAAGGCTCTTTTGGGGAATTTCATCTACATGCTGCCTGGAAGCGTAATCATTTAAGACGTTTTTCGCACCCTGGATGAGCCTTGCAGTATATTAAGCGGAGAGGGGAGATGTCACAACGACTAAATCATCAAAGTTTCTAGCGCTTACAAGTCTTGAATATCTAAGCCCTTTGTGGTAAACAGAATGAGGTCAGAATCCATCACATGTCCAGTGTTCCATGCGAGTGCACGCATTGCAAGACTGCCAGTCCCCGAACCCCCTTAACTCAATCCTTGTATCACTTCAGAAACACGACTAGAGCACATCACAATTAAGAGCTCAAAATAATTAGATGCATGTTGACCCTTACCTGCGCCCTTGCACCGCGACCCGACACCAGTGACCTCTTTCTTAGCCCCTTAAACATACACAATCGGCTCTAGAGAAATAAGGCTGCCCGCGCTGAGAGAGGGAAGCGCTTTGAATACCCCGCCAAAACACGTTTATTTAGTGCGGGTAGGAGGTGTGACGCTATAAGTGACACATCGGAAGGAAGGGATTGGGTGTTGGGCGCACACACCCTCTATTGTACCACCAGGCGGGAAAAAGATGCCACCCACTCACTTATTTTCTATTCATGTGACTTCCCCCGCCCCCCCCTTTCCAACTGCCACTTCGGTTACCTGGAGGAGTTTCCCCTCACGCACAAACTGCATGCGACTGTAAGCACTGTCGGGCCACAGTGCTACACTCTGTATCACGTTTCGACCCTTTGGGGTGCGCAATGTATGCGTGTAATACGCAGTGCCATTTACAGTGTAGTGTGATCGAGAATACGCAGTGCGACAGCGTGATGGAGAATACTTACAGTACGCGCTAGCCTGAGCACTCACATTACACGCTGCAGACGAACGCGCGCCCGATACATGCAATGCAGAATGGTGAACGCGCTCCCACCATCTGGATTGCATTCGAAGGGCACCCTGACAGCTCCTAATTAACATTAATGGACTGCCGTGCGCGAAACCGCACAGAAAATTCCAAAAATGGCGGACGGAAATTACATATGCCCTATCGCATCAAGACTACTAAAAAACAGCACCGCGAGGACCAATCACCATTCAGATTATAAAATAAAGCACTGCAAATGCACGAGCAAAAAAGAATTTTTCCAGCACGAGCCAGAAACCCGCTACAATCCGTCTCGCAGCTCCTCCCCACTTCTGACGAAGTGGTGACGTCGCCGAGCCCGTAAAAAGCGCTATTAAGAGAAAGCAAATGGAGTTTGCATGCAAAAATGGGAGTGCTTGTGTCATTGAAATTTAAGTTGGTAAATAAAAACTAAGTCTACTTTTTGTACCAGTGAATGGTGAGCGAAGATGCAAATGAACTTAAAATGATCAATTTATCAGAATATTTTTGCTAGAGATCCCTCAATATTTGGCCCCTGAATTTTTAGATATTTGAAACAGCTGCTGCTGGCATGCGAGGATAAAGTCGTCTGCTCAATCTGAATGCCTCCACATATTTCATTACCTCGGGATGGACAATGAAAAGGGAAGCTATGATCCACACTGAGTAAGGGATTGAGGCTAATTACTTCATTCAAGATGGAAAATGCAAAGTCTACTACAAGGACCACTCGTTTCTTGGACAAAGAAAGATTGGAGTAAAATAAGTATAGCATTTAGCTACAGTATAGTAGTGTGCTGGGTGCGGTGTCTGGCTACATGGACGCAGCAAAGTAAAGTTGAGCTTCCGCTAATACACCCTTGATGCAAAAGGCCATAGCCAAGACCTATTTAAAAGGGGGTTTGAAAGCAACCTTTTGCCTCATGCCCGTCGCTCAAACACCAAAGAGGTTAGTGGGAGATACAGATGGGGAAGAGCTACAATGCAGGAACAACAGTTTTAATACAGAGTCATGTCCATTTCTTAGGATTCACGTATAGTAACATTCTTGTACAGGCTGCTTAGTTCAAAGACTTAAGAGGTTTCAGCTCCTTTGCAACTGCAAATTAGGTTCAGTTGCACCAGCAGTGCTGGTGGAGTCTGTTCCATGCCCAATGCCAAGTGTTCCCACAGATGTAAACTTTGAGGCAGAATATAAGCACATTCATATATACATTCATTCAAATAAACCTACACAATCTGCTGTACGTGACTTCTAAGTTTCTAGGTAGCCATTATTTTAGACCATTTGGCCTGATGCCGCTAAACACGGAACAATATAAACAATTTCGTGTGTTTCTACGTATATGTACTCGGTAAGGCCTTACCTGCTGGCAGCTCTCGGAAACGCAAGTACTCCATGAAACATGTAGTTACCAGTGGCTTTTGCGGATAGTACCAAACATGGGCCGGTGTGTCCATACGAACATGAAAGTTTGTAATATATACTCCCATGGCTTGCTTCCCCATAGCAGACTGGTAAGTGTTCCTAGGAGACTGAGAGAATGATCAGCACTTGTTAAATGTCAAAATTAAAGTGAAAATCAAAATATGTAAATTCACAACAAAGTTTTGTCATTAAATTTTGTTGTTGCCTAGATTCGGTTTTAGAGAAGAGGATAGCAATTTGTTCAAAGCATGACGTTCAACTTCTCAAGTATTCACCAACCTCAGCGAAAATCCAGGTTTCTTCTTTCAACAAACTGGGAGTTGAGGTTGGGAAAGAAGTGGGAGCTAAGATATTGTTTGCACTGTCTCATAGCTATCCAAAGACAGCACATAAATGGTCCCCCCTCTCAGCCAGAAGTGTGCAATACCTTAGGGACTGCTGTGGGGAGGTCATGTTGCACTATGGCACTAACACACTGCACCAAAGGGCCACCAGTCGTCAAGGGAGGGAGTAGACATCATACATAAAAGCACCTCAGCACAATATCATGTGTGTGCTGAAGTGCTTTTCCAGAATGATAGTACACTGCAGAAAGTGATAAACTCACACATTAGGTTGCATGGGTTAAACTGAAACAAACAGTTGACAACAGTTTTTGTTATTTATAACTGCAGCATCTGTTGCTATAAGGAGCAAACTTTTTAAAGAAAGGTTAGTGAGGTACTAAAGAAGGCTTAGAAGTAAAAAAAGGTGAAAAAGATAAGGAATAAAAAAGTGAGTGATGAAAGGAAGTAAATAATAGGAAAGATGAATAAGGTTTTTATCTTTCAACCTATAATCTTAGTTTGCTCCCACTTAACCAGCTGGATTTGTAACAAGAAAGCCCATGACTAAACACAGTGACCTGACCACATAAAACAAGGTGGCAACCCTATATAAAAGCAATGGGTTGTAGCAGACTTTTAAACCAGAAGATCTGGATGTTTAGATAATCTTAGGAACTTGACAAAAGTTAAGTAATATACCTAAGATCATGCATCTTTCTGTACTTCAGTTTTACCAAATTCAAAAGGGTTTAACAGGAAAGGCAATTAAATCTGCCAAAGACGGTGCAAATTTAAAAGCTGGGCAATGAAAAATAGAAAGGAGTAGTTTCTTACCTGTAACTCCAGTTCTGTTTTAGGGGTATCTCCGTTATAGTCATAATCTAGTGAATAGTCCCGCTCATGTGCGGGGACCCCGGAGCAATCAAAAATAATCTCTTAAGCGGTCTTCTTTGCAGTAGTGCATAGACACTTAAGAGAGAATTAAAGACAGATAATGGAGCCTATACATGCAAGGCTACACTGTCCAGTACTTCAACTAGAAATGCAAAGGATATTCCACCAATATCACATTTAAACCGGTCTGCCAGGTTTCACCATGGAAACCCCCCCCCCCACCTCCCCCTTCACCAAATCCTTGGAATGATCGAGAGGAAGCACAGGACAGACAAGCCCTCATAGGCTGCCATTATGTGGCTTAAAAAGGGATACCGTGTCTTTAAGAAAACTTTCCAGAACTCTCCTGGTATCCCAGAATGCACAGCAACTCCCTCCACTTTCAGTTCTTTTTGGAGGTGTATACAGCTAGACCTGTGTTTGTGAAGAAACAAGGGCCCCCTGGTAAGGATAAGAATCCTGGGTCAGGGAAAACATACAATGTGAGGGTAACCACCCAGGCTATTCGTATAGCAAA
The DNA here is from genome assembly GCF_964261635.1 of Lissotriton helveticus. NCBI lineage: Eukaryota > Metazoa > Chordata > Amphibia > Caudata > Salamandridae > Lissotriton > Lissotriton helveticus. Next base: position 1,169,388,385 of record NC_136059.1, on the reverse strand, counting down.
CACAGGCTATATATTCAACTGCAACATTCCCAAGATTAGAGAACTTAAACCATAACACAAACAATAAAAATGATATAAAAAAATAGTGTATTTTAATAAAAACAGAGATAAATTTCTTTTACAGTGTAGATGTACAATTATGATGAATTTATAAAAAGTGATATGTTTTATAATTAAGAGAACACAAATTAAAAAACATAAGACGGGCAATGATACATGTCCTGTCTATTGTTGCTGTGGCTGTTGTTTACGAGTCAACGCGTTTCGACACGTCGTGGTGTCTTCCTCAGGACAGTTAAAATTTCAGCCAAACTATCTGAAATAGACCTCTATTCAAATGGTACATCTATGAATTTCTTCAATTAAAAACAGAGTAAGTGAGGCAACGTTATTTTTCTTTCACATCAACTCGGCATGTGTCACCTCAATTTTGGGGATCCACTGCTCCCATCTCACTTAGTCTGTATTTACAGTTCCTGTGGGTGTCTTCCAGAACAGAACTGCCTCTTGGCTATTAAAACGGGGGATTTTTTCTCAAATATGAAGCGCAACCCACCATAGGGCAGTAACTGGTTGGGTTTGAAGACAGCTAGTGTGGTGTCTTCAGAGAAAAGCTGTCACCCGCATATAGTCGCAGCGTCAGTATCTGACTTCGTTAGTCTCTTTGAATAAACAAGCCGCCGTACATATATTCTTAAAAAGCTGCAGACCGCGCTGCAGTTAAACCAATTTCACCGTCAATATCTGACTTCATTAGTTTCTTTAAATAAACAAGCCGCCGTATATGTATTCTTAAAAGGCTGCAGACCATGCTGCAGTCAAACCAGTTTCGTCGTTTATTTCTTTTCCGACCGCGAAGATCAGCAAAATGTGTTGCTGAGCACTCGCTTCTAGCAGGTCTCTCGTTTGTTTGGTAGAGTACCTGGGAAATGCCTTTTTGGCGCTTTTTTTCTCTTCCTCACGAACTGGTCCAATCGCCCGGCGGCTCTTGACGGCAGAGCCGCCGGGCGATTGGACCAGTTCGTGAGGAAGAGAAAAAAAGCGCCAAAAAGGCATTTCCCAGGTACTCTACCAAACAAACGAGAGACCTGCTAGAAGCGAGCGCTCAGCAACACATTTTGCTGATCTTCGCGGTCGGAAAAGAAATAAACGACGAAACTGGTTTGACTGCAGCGTGGTCTGCAGCCTTTTAAGAATACATATACGGCGGCTTGTTTATTTAAAGAAACTAATGAAGTCAGATATTGACGGTGAAATTGGTTTAACTGCAGCGCGGTCTGCAGCTTTTTAAGAATATATGTACGGCGGCTTGTTTATTCAAAGAGACTAACGAAGTCAGATACTGACGCTGCGACTATATGCGGGTGACAGCTTTTCTCTGAAGACACCACACTAGCTGTCTTCAAACCCAACCAGTTACTGCCCTATGGTGGGTTGCGCTTCATATTTGAGAAAAAATCCCCCGTTTTAATAGCCAAGAGGCAGTTCTGTTCTGGAAGACACCCACAGGAACTGTAAATACAGACTAAGTGAGATGGGAGCAGTGGATCCCCAAAATTGAGGTGACACATGCCGAGATGATGTGAAAGAAAAATAACGGTGCCTCACTTACTCTGTTTTTAATTGAAGAAATTCATAGATGTACCATTTGAATAGAGGTCTATTTCAGATAGTTTGGCTGAAATTTTAACTGTCCTGAGGAAGACACCACGACGTGTCGAAACGCGTTGACTCGTAAACAACAGCCACAGCAACAATAGACAGGACATGTATCATTGCCCGTCTTATGTTTTTTAATTTGTGTTCTCTTAATTATAAAACATATCACTTTTTATAAATTCATCATAATTGTACATCTACACTGTAAAAGAAATTTATCTCTGTTTTTATTAAAATACACTATTTTTTTATATCATTTTTATTGTTTGTGTTATGGTTTAAGTTCTCTAATCTTGGGAATGTTGCAGTTGAATATATAGCCTGTGTTTGCTATACGAATAGCCTGGGTGGTTACCCTCACATTACAGCTAGACCTGTAGCATTCATCGTTAATCCTTTTCTCCACCGGGGAGGAGGGTGGGCGCTTATGACTATAACAGAGGTACCCCTACTACAGAACTGGAGTTACAGGTAAGAAACTACTCCTTCTGTAGTAGGGGATCTCTGTGTATAGTCATAATCTAGTGAATAGAACGGCAAGCCCATCCAAAAAACAAGCTGGCGGTGGAGAAAAATAAGGCAACACCACTACTGTGCAAACAGATTTCTCAATGAAGCCTGCCCAACCTGAGCATCTGCCCTGGCATCAGAGTCCAGACAGTAATGCTTAGCAAAGGTATGGACCGACTTCCAAGTGGCAGCCTTGCAGATCTCTGCAATGGGAACATTACGAAGCAAAGCTGTTGTAGCCGCTTTGCCCCTGGTGGAATGAGCCTTAGGCTTACCCCCTAAGGTCTTATTCGCTTCCTGATAACAGAGCTGGGTACAAGACACAATCCACCTAGAGATGGACTGTTTCGAAGTAGCCAGACCAGTCCTAACCGACCCATAGTTTACAAACAATTGGTCGGACCTGCAAATGTCTTTGGTTTTATCCAGATAGAATTTCAACACCCTTCTGACATCCAAGGAATGAAGAGACCTTTCTGCTGGAGTGGAAGGATTCTGGAAAAAAGTCGGTAAAGTTATAACCTGATTAACATGAAAATCAAAAATCACCTTGGGAAGGAACTTAGGGTGAGTACGCATAACAACCTTAACAGCATGAAATACAGTATAAGGTTCCTGGCAACACAATGCCTGAATCTCACTCACCCTGCGGGCCGATGTAATGGCCACGAGGAACGCCGCCTTCCAAGACAGGTGCTGCAGTGAAGCCTTGTGAATGGGCTCGAAAGGTTCCTTCATCAGCCTGGACAGCACCACATTCAGTTCCCATGCAGGCGAAGGAAGCCGAACAGGAGGGAACGCCTTCTTCAACCCTTCCAAAAAATCCTTAATCACCGGAATCTGGAATAAGGACGTCTGCGAAGGGCATTTTCTGTACGCAGTCAACGCCGCCAGATGGACTTTAACCCCTTCAGTGCGCATGACAAAGCCAGCTCGTCATGTGCGTTACCTGCGCTACGCGCATGGCGAGCTGGCATTGTCACGTAACACGGGTTTTTAAAAAAAATCCAGCGCGCAGCGGGAAAACCCGCTAGCGCGCATGCGGTTAATGGAATGGAAATTAAGTCCGGACTGAGCTAAATGCAGAAGGTATGGAAGGATGACATCTTCCTTGCAGGTCGTCGGATCATAGTTCTTAGACATGCACCAGATGCAGAACCTCTTCCATTTGTAAGCATAAGAGGTCCTAGTAGATGGCCTCTTAGCCTCCTCCAATATGTCCATGCAATCCTCAGGAAGATTTAAGTGGCCATATTGCACTATCTCAGGAGCCATGCCGCCAAACTCAACGACAAGAGTTTGGGGTGCACCATCTACCCCCCCCCAAACTTCGTGAGAAGGTCCGGCCGACACGGCAGCTGCCAATGAGGTAGATAAAGTAGGTCCGTGAACCACCACTGCCTGGGCCATTCCGGAGCAAGGAGGATCATCCGCGCCCGGGATTGGGCCAGTTTGATGAGCACTGCCGGAATCAGGGGAATGGGTGGAAAAGCGTACAGAAAGCTGTTCGACCAGCTGATCCATAACGCGTTCCCCAGAGTCGGCGGCTGGTAATAACTCGAGGCGTAGTCGCGGAATTTGCTGTTCTCAGCTCTGGCGAACTGATCCACGTCTGGAGTGCCCCACATGGCGAAGAAGCCGCCGAGCACCACATCGTTTATGACCCAATCGTGGTTTTCCTGAAGTAGTCTGGTGAGGGCGTCCGCCTGAACATTCTGCACACCTGGCAGATGAATCACCGTTATCGTCAGTCCTCTAGCTAACAGCCAGTGCCAGATCGCCTGCAATTCCTGTGACAGTGTGCGCGATCTTGAGCCCCCCCTGCTTGTTGAGATAATACATCGTGGTCGTATTGTCCATCTGTACAAGCAAGGAGTTGGTCTGGAAGGATGGATGAAAGGCCTTCAATGCCAAGTGAACCGCTTTGAGTTCCAGGAAATTGATGTGATACGTGGACTCTGCTAGAGACCACGTTCCCTGGATTTGTAGATGTTCTGAATGCGCTCCCCAGCATCCGTCACGATAGTCTGAGTCGGGATATCCTGGAAAGGACCCCCCCCCCCACCCCCGAGTAGATTCTCTGCCGAGCCCCACCATCTCAGGGACTGTTGGGCATGACGAGACAACTAGATCCTGTCGTCCCAGCACCCTTTCCTCTGGTCCCATTGATCCTCCAAGCATTCCTGCAACGGCCTCATGTGTTGGCGCGCATGTGGGGTGAGGAAGATACAGGAGGCCATCGACCCCAGTAGAGAAGACACCGTCCTCGCTGTTGTAGATGGAGGAGCTATGAGAGCCTGAGCCTTCCGAAGGAGTGATAAGCGTCTCTCCTCCGAAGGAGACACGCTTGCTGACAGCGTATTGATGGAGGCTCCCAAGTACTACAGGCACTGGACCGGGATCGGAACAGACTTGGACATATTTATGTGCAACCCCAGCTGATTCAGCAGGACAGCCGTCCTGTTGAAGTGCAGTTGTGCTTCCTGGAAGGTGGAGGCCTTGATCAACCAGTCGTCCAGGTACGGGTAGACAAACACCTTGTTCTTTCGCAGGTGCGCTGCCACCACAGCCATGCACTTCGAAAACGTCCTAGGGGCAGACTTCAGTCCAAACGGTAGTACGGTGTACTGATAGTGATTGGTGCTGACGAGAAACAACAGGAACTTTCGGTGTTTCTGTGCAATGGGCACGTGGAAGTATGCATCTTGCAGTTCTATCGCGCAAAGCCAGTCTCCCCTTTGCAGCGGAGGGTAAATCTGGTGCAAAGACGGCATGCAAAACTTTTCCCTGCGAATCCACTTGTTTGCTTGTCGCAAATCCAGAATGGGCCTGAACTCGTTCTTGTCTTTCTTCCTTACCAGGAAGAAGCGGGAGTAAAGGCCCTTTCCCCTTTGAGACAGAGGGACGTCTTCTATCACCCTTTTTCTTAACAGGGTGTCGGCCTCCACCTGGAGCTCGCGTAGCTGGAACTGCGAGGCAACCAGTGGTATTGCTGGAGGCGGACTGGTGAACCAAAGACTGTATCCATTGCAAACAATATTCAGCACCCACTTGACTTGAGTAATGTTTCTCCACTTTGTCAGGTAATGTTGGATGCTTCCCCCCACCGGATCGGGTAATGGATGAGGGGGAAGAAGCACCTCAGGGCCTAGACCCAGCCGGGCCTTTGGTCGCGGATGAAGACTGCTGACCACCGCGGCCCCTCTGGCGCTTTTGGAACGGGCGTCGTTGGAACGGTTGCTGCTGCAGCTGTTGTTGCTGCCCAGCCTGTCGACCTTGCCCTCTACCTTGCGCCCCGTACATTCTCTGGAATGAGCGGAAGGTCTTCTTCTGTTCCTTCTGTTTTTCCAACCTGACAGCCGTCAGGGTCTCTGCCTCCGCCTTCATGCGGGCCATCGCCTCGTCCGCATGTTTCCCAAAAAGGGTCTCACCCGAGAAGGGTAGATTGGCAACCCTCTGTTGCGCCTCAGGCTTCAAGGACGTCAGACGCAGCCAGGCGTGGCGCCTCAGGTTGACCCCATGACAGGTTCCGTGTGCTGCCAGGAGGGAGGAATCTGCAGCAGATCCGATCACTTGGCTGGATGCCAAGAGTGCTTTGTTTAAGATCTCTTGGAGATCCTCCCTGTTCTCCCGGGGAAGAAGTTCCACAAACCGTGCGAGGGACTCCCATAGGGACCGATCATAACATACTAGCAAGGCCGTGGCGGCCGTCCCACAGACCTTCCTGCCCGCCGAATCCATCCAGAAGCTCTCCTTGTCTGGAGGTACTGTCGATGACTGGGTGGTGGCGTGTTCTTTCCTCGCAGCCGTCACAATCACTGAGTCCGGCGCAGGGTCCAAACGGAGGAACGCCGGATCAGAGTCAGGAGCCCGATACTTCTTATGCAGCCTGGAAGGAGCTGATTTCGTAACCGCAGGGGTGAGGAAGAGCTCCATGGCGTGTTCCACCAACGCCAACAATGGGCGAGGCAACTGCTTCTTTTGCAGCGTTTCGAAGATGACGGACGTCAGGGGCGTGGGCACCGGGAGTGTGATGCCTAACTTGGCCGCTCCTCGCAGTAAAACCTCCTGGAAGGAGGTAATGCCGTCGATCTGGGACACCCTAGTCCGACAGGGTTGGCGAGTAGTCCCTGGCACTGGATGAATCCGTGTGGCGGGATCTAGACCTGTCTCTGCGACGGCGACTCCTGGAACTATCTCTCCGTCTCGAGCGAGACCTCCGCGGCCTCGGGTGTTCCGCTGGCCGGACAGGAGGGCGCTGCGGAGGCCGAACCGGGAGCCTAGGTTGCAGAAGCCCCGTAGGCGGCGTCGGCAAATGAGGCAATGAGGCCGAACTTGGCGGAGCTAGTGGAGGAGGACGGTGAGGAGGCACTGGAGGTGGTGGAGTAGGAGGTGGAGGCAGTGGAGGAGGAGTCGGGTTCCTCGGAGGAGGATCCACGGGCAAAGGAGGAGGTGTAGGTGACCTGGGTTTAGCGGGTGAATAAACCGGAGTACTCCGAGCCCGGAGACTGTCCCACTCTCCTTTTCTTCCTCTGACCAGAAGGGGGTGATCTTGAGGCCCTACCCCTCGTAGAAGAGCGACGGCGCTGACGCCGAGGACTCCGTCCTGGTCCTGGAGGGCCTAGGCTTCCTCCTTGACGCTGAGCGTCTCCTCGACGTTGACGAGCGTCGATGGTCGGTGCCTCGACGATCTGGCCACGACGGCGATCTTCTCGGCGTCGACGACCTTCGTCTCGACGTCGCTGACTTCCGTGTCGACGTCGACCGGCGACGTCGCGCGCCGGCGTCTTGACCTCTCTCGACGATGTCGATGATGGCTCGACGACGAATCAGTCCTCGATGTCGACCTCGTCTAAGGTCTCGACCTCAGTCCCCTCGACGTCGAACGTCTACGGCGCTTCGACCCAGAACCCTGGGGAGACGGGGAACAGACTGTGGTCATTCCTTTCGACGCCTAGGCTATCGACGTCGAGGGAGACCGGTGGCGTTTTCTGGCCTTTTCTTTACTGGGGAGCCCTCCCAGAGGCCGGCGCACGGGCAGAGGAAGGAGCCCCTTCATGCCCAGACCCACCTTGTCCTCGCTGCCTTCTCTGTTCCAAACCCTGGAGCCTGGTCTTCTCCCTGTCCTTCAGGGTCCCTTTAGGGACCTGCAGACAGATATCACACTCCTCAGGAACATGAGATTCTGGCAGGCACAGGATGCAAACCCTGTGAGGATCCGATTTTGCCTTTTTCCTGGAGCACTCAGGACATTTATCAAATAAGGCAGGCATATTTGATAAAAGAGCAGTCCAAAACACCAGAGAAACTCCAACATAGATGAGAAGAGGCAAAACACGTCGAGTGAACACACTCTAACACTTTAAAAGTGCACAATTAGTAGAAAAATTCCCAAAAAAGGGAGAGCTCAATGCTCCAGGGTCCTGCTAGCAGGACCCGGAAAAAAGAAGTGAAAGTGGAGGGAGTTGCTGTGCATTCTGGGATACCAGGAGAGTTCTGGAAAGTTTTCTTAAAGGCACGGTATCCCTTTTTAAGCCACATAATGGCAGCCTATGGGGGCTTGTCTGTCCTGTGTGTCCTCTCTATCATTCCAATGATTTGGTGAAAGGGGGGGGGGAGTGTTTTCCATGGTGAAACCTGGCAGACAGGTTTAAATGTGATATTGGTGGAATATCCTTTGCATTTCTAGTTGAAGTACTGGACAGTGTAGCCTTGCATGTATAGGCTGCATTATCTGTCTTTAATTCTCTCTTAAGTGTCTATGCACTACTGCAAAGAAGACCTCTTAAGAGATTATTTTTGATTGCTCCGGGGTCCCCGCACATGAGCGGGACTATTCACTAGATTATGACTATAACAGAGATCCCCTACTACAGAACCTGCTTTTCATCTGAGACCAGACAAATACAAGACGAACAGTAGCAATATAGTTTGTTCACACTGAAACAGTGGTGTTCCTGAAGTTCCACAAAAAACATACAGTGTCCCGCGAACAAAGGCGAGCCTCGCATTTGTGATGGATACGGTGGATAAAGTGCATACATAGATCAAATTCAGATAGCATTTAATCCAGAATACACTGGCATAAGTGTCAAAGCCTGAAAGGAGAACCATGCATTAGGGTTTGTGCTGGCCATGGGGAAGAGAGTTCTTCACACTATCGTAGAAACTTGAAAGCTGAATGCATATTCCACTAACCCCATCTTGAATGCAAGAAATACTTTAACGGTAAGCCACTTTGAATAGAAACTCACCTGATTATGATCGGGAAAGGGGATAATAGATGCGCACACTCCAAGAATCATGGAGGGGTGAATCTCACAATGAGTGTAGGTTGAGCAGTACGCTACTCCCTTTTCCTGCAAGTCATCGGGAGTCATTGCCAGCATTACAGTTTCTTCTTCAAGTGTATCGATGTACTCTACTACACCACTGGCCACAAGATCCTGCCAACTAAACAAAAGCAACAACTTAGCACACCCACAATAAAAATTTAAAAGATTACTGGGCATAATAAACCATACCCAGAAACAAAAACAACAAGCATTTACAATGCAATAGGTCTCGCATTAATTAAGTTTGAGCTATTGGCATTGCTAAATATTGCAACACCAATTGCAACAAAAGTCTATAAATTGTAGGCCAAAAAATGTGTATTTATTTTTGTAGCAATGGTGGTATGCTGCGCTTTAAATGAATATGTTAAAAAGTAAAGTGTGCCATACTGCGCTTGCTACAATAGTTAATTGTGGATGCGTTAACAATTGATGTGTGCACTGATGGTTGGTGGTGTGTGTGCCTGTAGAAATGGTGCACTGATGCTGTGTGGTTGTGGTGGTGTGTGTGGTGGTGTGTGTGGTTGTGTGTGTTTGGTTGTGTGTGGATGGTTGTGTATGGTTGTGTATGTTGTGTGTGTGTTTGGTTGTGTGTGTTTGGTTGCGTGTGTGTGGGGGTGTGGTTGTGTGGGGGTGTGGTTGTGTGGGGGTGTGGTTGTGTGGGGGTGTGGTTGTGTGGGGGTGTGGTTGCGGGGTGTCGTTGTGGGGGTGTGGTTGTGTGTGTGTGTGTGGTTGGGTGTGTGTGGTTGGGTGTGTGTGGTTGGGTGTGTGTGGTTGTGTGGTTGTGTGGGTGTGTGGTTGTGTGGTTTTGTGGGGGTGTGGTTGTAGGTGTGGTTGTGTATGGTTGTGTGTGGTTGTGTGTGTGGGTTTGTGTGTGGGTATGGTTGTGTGTAGTTGTGTGTGTTTGTGTGTGTGGTTAGGTGTGATTGACTCTCGCTGCTCAGTGTATCGCGCTAGGCTTAGACCTAAAAACACACTTCATTAAAATAACACGCTCATCGGATGAAAGTGTGAAGACAGAAAAGCGGGTCACACTTATGAGAATAGTCTAAAATCATATATAAAAAGGAATGAATCCAAGTATATTTCAATCTCATAGCAGCTTTTAATAAATATATACGACTTTACAAATCATATGTTCATCAGATAAACGCTGTAAAAAACAAACAGAAGAGCAGGGCGAACTTGTGAGAAGTTCAGATGTTTCAACAATGGAATAATAAACATTCACCAGCGACAGCAATTCTATCTTTGCAGCGTTCTAGGCAAAATGTGTGTATTGTTGCCCAGAGATACTTATTTTATCAACGTCTGAAGAAAGAAATCGAGTTTAGTCTCTTTATAATCGCTATGGCTCACAGGTTGTGCACAGCTCTCATCCGCAGGCACATTCACTCGATGAGCAATTTTTCCATATTATGCCATGTACACCTCACACACTCAGACCTCACTCACATCACTCTAGCAGGGTTCATTGTGACTGCTCAGCGCCCTGCTCGCACAGTGAACCTGGGCTACATTGTCAATGGCTTGTCATCAGCATCTATTGAATGAAAAGGTTTAAGTCTGTCTCCTTAGGATGAAAAGTGGAGCCCGTCCACAAGCACTTAAACACGCGATACACGCCTTTCATCCACCCATTAAGAACCTGGCCTAATGTACCAGTGCACCACAAGCCGTAAATCAATACACAACGCATGGATGAGTAGAGGATGGTGGGGGTGTCATAGATCCCGAAAAAGCATGTGGAGGACGTTCACTGTGACATCTGTACTTGTAGGTGTGTTATGCAAAATAAAGGTGGAGGCTACTCTGTAGTAGTCACTTTTTGAGCAAAAGGCACACATTTCATCTATTAGTCTCATACAATGGAGAGGTGATACGGGACACTTGCACTTTCAACAGTTTGCTCAATGGCATCACCAGTGGCATACCGGTGCCTGGTGAGGGTAGACTTTCGGATGCTTCGAAGTGCCAGTACTCCTGGTTGCTTGGAATGGAAAAATAGAAGTGCAGGTACTGCTTGTAACTCAGAAGTGCAGGTGCTCTCTAATTAAAAGTATTATGTCTGTCTTGAGAAATGTCGGTACTCTTCCTCTCAAAATAAAACTAGAGCCACATTTTGGGGTGGGATCTGCTAAAATTGTCAGGCAGAGCAGAGATGAAGGGGTGAAAAAATAAAGCCTTGTTAACACGTAAATGGTCTTTTAAAGCTGAGGCCAGACACTACAAGTAAGGAGCAGGGGCATAAACAAGCATTGGAAATGCAATAGGTCTCGCATTAGGAAAGTTTGAGCAATTGGTATTGTAAATGACACTTTATTTATGTGTTGGTTTTGAAAATAGCAAAAGTAATAGCTTTGTCAGGTACAATGTCAATAGTTTTAACTTTCGCAAATGTGACACCTATAGCATTTGTAATGCAATGTGTGTTGTATTTACGTGACTTAGATGTATTGATATTGCAAATAACAATGGCTTTTAATTTTGTAAATAATTAATACTTAAATAAAACTTATTGTAATTTATAATGGCAATAGCTTAAACGTTTGTAAATAACTTTTGTGAAGATTATGTTCAGTGTATTTTATTGTGACGAAAATCCAAGAACATTGCATTTGTACCTACACACACACACACAGCCACACACACACACACACACATAGATGTGGTGGTGGTGGATCTGGGGGATATGGTGGTGGTGGATGTGGTGGTGGTGGTGGTGGTGGATGTGGGGGTGATGGGGGTGGATGTGGGGGTGGATGTGGGGTGGATGTGGGGGTGGATGTGGGGGTGGATGTGGGGGTGGATGTGGGGGTGGAGGTGGTGGTGGAGGTGGTGGTGGATGTGGTGGTGGTGATGGATGTGGTGAAAGTGGTGGTGGATGTGGTGGTGGATGTGGTGAAAGTGGTGGTGGATGTGGTGGTTGAAGTGATGGTGGTGGAAGTGATGGTGGTGGAAGTGATGGTGGTGGAAGTGATGGTGGTGGTGGATGCGGTGGTGGATGCGGTGGTGGATGTGGTGGTGGTGGATGCGGTGGTGGTGGATTCGGTGGTGGTGGATGCGGTGGTGGTGGATGCGGTGGTGGTGGTGGATGCGGTGGTGGTGGTGGATGCGGTGGTGGTGGATGTGGTGGTGGTGGATGTGGTGGATGTGGTGGTGGTGGATGCGGTGGATGCGGTGGTGGATGTGGTGGTGGTGGGTGTGGTGGATGTGGTGGTGGATGTGGTGGTGGATGCGGTGGTGGTGCATGTGGTGGATGTGGTGGTGGTGGATGTGGTGGTGGATGTGGCGGTGGATGTCATGGTGGATGTGGAGGTGATGGTGGATGTGGTGGATGTGGTGGTGGATGCGGTGGTGGTGGTGGATGCGGTGGATGTGGATGTGGTGGTGGTGGATGCGGTGGATGTGGTGGTGCATGTGGTGGATGTGGTGGTGGATGTCATGGTGGATGTGGAGGTGATGGTGGATGTGGTGGATGCGGTGGTGGTGGTGGATGCGGTGGTGGTGGATGCTGTGGTGGTGGATGTGTTGGATGTGGTGGTGGATGTGGTGTTGGATGTGGTGGTGGATGTGGTGGTGGATGTGGCGGTGGATGTGGCGGTGGATGTCATGGTGGATGTGGAGGTGATGGTGGATGTGGTGGTGATGGTGGATGTGGTGGTAGATGCGGTGGTGGATGTGGTGGATGCGGTGGATCTGGTGGTGGATGCGGTGGTGGTGGTGGATGCGGTGGTGGTGGTGGATGCGGTGGTGGTGGTGGATGCGGTGGTGGTGGATGCGGTGGTGGTGGTGGATGGGGTGGTGGATGTGGCGGTGGATGTCATGGTGGATGTGGAGGTGATGGTGGATGTGGTGGTGGATGTGGTGGTGATGGTGGATGTGGTGGTGGATGTGGTGGTGGATGCGGTGGATGTGGTTGTGGTGGATGCGGTGGATGTGGTGGTGGTGGATGCGGTGGATGTGGTGGTGGATGTGGTGGTGATGGTGGATGTGGTGGTGGATGTGGTGGTGGATGTGGTGGTGGATGCGGCATGACATTTTTATTATATACAGAGGGGTACTTATTTTGTACCAATCACTGACCGATGTTAATGTAAGGGTTGTAGATGGTGGGTTGCGCATGCCTTGTTTTCATTTCCATTATAATGACAATAATCCTTTCTTTGACCCTGTGCTCAATCAACGTGGACTGTATTATAGTGAATACGAGGGGCTTAGATAAAGAAATAGGAGAGGCGAGGAGGAAGGGAAACTGGGGTAAGGAACAAGCGACGGAGGAGAACAAGACGGAGGGCATTGCTGGGGGAGGAGAAATGCGACACGGCGGGCAGGGGAGGGGGCGGAGCGGGGAGAGCGGCGATGAGGGTGTGAAGGTCTCACATGAGGGGGCGTGGTATCTTAAGTTGTGTTGCTTTGGGAGGCAAGATTAAAAATGTGTAAGCACATCTCTTTCGTAGGGAGTTAAACAAAGTTAAAACAACTGGCTCCAAAGGTTTTGCTTAAGTATGTGTGAAGTAATTAGCTGTCTGCCTCTGCTTTCTTCCATTGCACTGGCATCTAGGTGTTAGGCTCAGATGGCTTGAACAAAAGACGGGCTGATGGTCTTTTAAATCAGGCCTTTGTTTCTGCCCAGCTGGATGTTAAAATAAAGCCCCCTCCCTTCCACGCAGGTTAATACAGACAAATGCCGGCACTGCTGAATGATGTCCCAGCGTCCGAAAACTACACCAGAAGAAATTCAGCATGTTTTACAGAGGCAGAAATATCCGCCACATAACCCTTCTCTCCAACACTGTTTGGAATCGATTGGCTGATTTGTACAATTACAAGTGGTCAGAGGGATAAATCTGACGGCAAAGAAGACAAGCATTAGGAATGCATTAGGGCTCGGGTTTGTTTTAAGTTAGAGATAATGGCATTGTAAATGGCAATGTGTTTTAGGCACTCTGCACTACCACTCTGCACTCTGCACTACCAATCTGCACTCTGCACTCTCAATCTGCACTCTGCACTCTGCACTACCAATCTGCACTCTGCACTACCAATCTGCACTCTGCACTACCAATCTGCACTCTGCACTACCACTCTGCACTCTGCACTACCACTCTGCACTCTGCACTACCACTCTGCACTCTGCACTACCACTCTGCACTCTGCACTACCACTCTGCACTCTGCACTACCACTCTGCACTACCACTCTGCACTCTGCACTACCAATCTGCACTCTGCACTACCACTCTGCACTACCACTCTGCACTACCACTCTGCACTACCACTCTGCACTACGCACTACCACTCTGCACTACGCACTACCACTCTGCACTACGCACTACCACTCTGCACTACGCACTACCACTCTGCACTACCACTCTGCACTACGCACTACCACTCTGCACTACGCACTACCACGCTGCACTATGCACTACCACTCTGCACTACGCACTCTGCACTACGCACTACCACTCTGCACTACGCACTCTGCACTACCCACTCTGCACTCTGCACTCTGCACTCTGCACTACCACTCTGCACTACCACTCTGCACTATGCACTACCACTCTGCACTACGCACTACCACTCGGCACTACCACTCTGCACTACCACTCTGCACTCTGCACTACCACTCTGCACTACCACTCTGCACTAAGCACTACCACTCTGCACTACGCACTACCACTCTGCACTACCAATCTGCACTACGCACTACCACTCTGCACTACGCACTACCACTCAGCACTACACACTACCACTCTGCACTACGCACTACCACTCTGCACTACGCACTACCACTCTGCACTACGCACTACCACTCTGCACTCTGCACTACCACTCTGCACTACGCACTACCACTCTTGACTACCACTCTGCACTACGCACTACCACTCTGCACTACGCACTACCACTCTGCACTACGCACTGACACTCTGCACTACGCACTACCACTCTGCACTACGCACTACCACTCTGCACTCTGCACTACCACTCTGCACTACGCACTACCACTCTGCACTACGCATTACCACTCTGCACTACGCACTACCACTCTGCACTACGCACTACCACTCTGCACTACGCACTACCACTCTGCACTACGCACTACCACTCTGCACTACGCACTACCACTCTGCACTACCACTCTGCACTACGCACTACCACTCTGCACTCTGCACTACCACTCTGCACTCTGCACTACCACTCTGCACTACGCACTACCACTCTGCACTACGCACTACCACTCTGCACTCTGCACTACCACTCTGCACTCTGCACTACGCACTACCACTCTGCACTACGCACTACCACTCTGCACTACGCACCACCACTCTGCACTACGCACTACCACTCTGCACTACGCACTACCACTCTGCACTATGCACTACGCACTACCACTCTGCACTCTGCACTACCACTCTGCACTCTGCACTACGCACTACCACTCTGCACTCTGCACTACGCACTACCACTCTGCACTCTGCACTACGCACTACCACTCTGCACTACGCACTACCACTCTGCACTACGCACTACCACTCTGCACTCTGCACTACGCACTACCACTCTGCACTACGCACTACCACTCTGCACTCTGCACTACGCACTACCACTCTGCACTACGCACTACCACTCTGCACTACGCACTACCACTCTGCACTCTGCACTACGCACTACCACTCTGCACTACGCACTACCACTCTGCACTACTCACTACTCTGCACTCACTTTTTAAGATACCTCGCATACAAGCACCCTTGCCTCGCCAATCCGCGTGTCTTCTAAAATAAAAGTGCGCAGTCTTTCAAGATTTCTGAAAAGATATTTCTGTTGTTGCACGAACATTTGCCTCTTCTCTGCGAGGAGTGATTTCCGTAGCTGTTTTCTCCTCCCTTCAATATGTTAGAGTTTAACAGAGATGTCCAGGGGTGCAGCAGGTGCAGTGACACCGGGGCCTCGAGGGTCTCACTTAATCCAGACAGTGCTAATGGCAAATAAAACACGCCGCAATCTACATAGGTGTTTTTGTTTATTGCGAAAATCTCTGTTAAACTCTAACATATTGAAGGGAGGATAAAACAGCTACGGAAATCACTCCTCGCAGAGAAGAGGCAAATGGGTGCTTAATAATAATAATAATATTGCCATTTATAGAGCGCCTGGTTACACTAAAACAGTGTGTCCCCGCGCTGTAAACTGCTGTAAGACCCTAGAAGGCAGAAGACCGGAGGCAGGGGGAAAATTAAGCTAGAAACAATAATTGTAATTGGCAGGGAAAAGATGTGTTTTAAGTTTTGAACGGAATCTTGTTTCTGAGGGCTCCATACGAAGATCTATGGGCAGTTCGTTCCAGTGTTTACTTGCCAAAAACCTAAAGGAACGGCCTCCCATCCTGGCCTTGCGAATGCGAGGGAGTTTAAACAGCATTGCTCCCGCCGATCTCAGGTTCCGGATGGGGCGATGGACGGTAAGGAGATTTTGCAGGTATCTTGGGCCCTTTCCTTGGGCAATGCGGTGGGCAAAGCAAAGCGCTTTGAACTTAATACGCTCCCTGATGGGGAGCCAGTGAAGTCTTGACAGAGCCAACTTCCCAGATGCTCTGCGGGGTAGATTGAGAACCAGGCGTGCAGCAGCGTTTTGTACACACTGCATTTGGTGTAAGCCTTTCTTACTTAAACCTAAAAGCAGGGCATTACCGTAGTCAAGATGGGGTGTGACTAATGCGTGGATGAGGCTTCTCCTAGCGTTGATGGGAAGAAGGTCGAGGATTTTGCGAAGAGTTTTGAGTATGCTGTAGCATCTACCCGTGACTTTGCTGACCTGGTGTTTAAAAGAGAGATCAGCATCAAGCATAACTCCGAGATTCCTGACTGATTCCGATGGAGAAGGAATTGCGCCCAGTTCAGTTGGCCACCACTCAGGTGACCAGTCACAAAAGGATTTACCGATGACTAAAAGCTCCGTCTTGTCGCCATTAAGGCGTAGGCAGTTGTTATTCATCCAGCCTGCTACTGACAGAAGGCAGTTGGAGAAATTGGTGGCATCTTCCTGATTGTGCGTGAGTTTAATCATGAGTTGGGTATCGTCAGCATACGTGACAATATCCACTCCGAAAGATTGCACAATGTGGGCCAGGGGTTCCATATAGAGATTGAACAAGGTAGGGCTCAAACTGGAGCCCTGTGGAACCCCATGTTTCAGCTTCCTGGGGGAGGATTTGAATGGAGGACAATGCATTTGAAAACTCCTGTTTTCAAGAAAAGATTTAATCCATTCAAAGGCAGATCCCACCACTCTCATATCCGAGAGGCGAGTCAGCAGCGTTGTGTGCAGCACGGTGTCAAAAGCTGCACTAAGATCTAGAAGTATCAACGCTGCTGTCTGCCCCTCATCCGCCATTTGCCTCAGACATTCTGTAGAGAAGAGAAGGGCTGACTCAGTAGAGTAACAGGCTCTGAACCCTGACTGTGTGGAGTGAAGGAGAGACTCATCTTCAAGATGTTTCATGAGTTGAATGTTGGCTATCTTCTCTACCACTTTCATACAGAAGGGGAGGAGGGAGATAGGGCGGAGATTCTGAAACTGGGAAATTTGCACATTGGGTTTCTTTTTTAATGGGATGACTTGGGCCATTTTCCATGCATCCAGCACATGGCACTCTTGGAAGGATAGAGTTATCATATGACCAATATGATCAATAGTGCTCTCTAAAATTCCCTTACAACGTTTTGGAGGGATGACACCCATGGGTGAGCCGGACTGAATGCTATTAGCGATGCTAAGCAGGTCTTGTCTGTCAGGGACTTTAAAACACGACAGGCAAGGTTTATTATCTGAAATATCCACTGTTGCACTGTGATCAGACGGTGGCTCAGTGCCACTCGTAAAGGTGGTGTGTATTTTTTCAACTTTGCTTACAAAGTAGTCTGCAATAGAGTCACATAGCTCATTGGAGTAGATGTCCTGGGCCTCTAGTCTAGTGGGTACCGTAAGTTCTTTATATACCGAGAAGAGTTCTTTGGTGGGGTTGTCTGCCAGTTCTATTCTTTCCCTGAGATAATTGCCTTTAGTAGCTCTCAAGAGTTTATGATATTTTTTTTGTTCTGCTCTGTAATTAAGCTTGCTTTCTGAATCATAGTTTTTTCTCCACGAGCGTTCAAGCTTTTTACATTTCGCTTTGCTCTCCTTGAGCTCATTGGAGAACCAAGGAGCGGTTTTAGTATTTCTTACGGGGAGTTTCAGTGTCCAAGGCGCTACTGTATCCAGGGCTTTGGACATCCAACTCTCATAGTCATGCCATGCTTCTAGAAGGGTGTCACCACGGGGAGGGGGTTCCTTTAGCAGGGCAAGATTAAAAGAATCTAGGCTAAAGTTTTTCCAATTTCTGCGTTTGTGGGAGATGGGCTTAGTATTCCTGATTTCCTGAGGAGTACCATTTACCACAAAGGGAATAATGTAATGGTCAGACCAAGTGATTCTAATCGGAGTGGAGACCTTAATACCATCCCAATTAGCAAAAACAGGGTCCAAGAGATGCCCTAATTGATGCGATGGGGACAATGATTGTAAGTTGAGCATTAGAGCTTTCAGAACTTCAACCACCGCCTGTGCCTCCCCACAGTCATTGTCTTCAAAATGGAGGTTTAAGTCACCCAAAACGAGTAATTTTTTATAACGGAGTGCAGGTTGAGTTATCAGTTCTGTCAGATGGTCACAGAACTGTGTGGCCCCCCCGGGAGGACGATATATAAGGAATCCATTGATGGTATTTTTAGGGCAAACTTTTATCGTGAAAAAACCACATTCACTGTTAGATAGGGTGGCTTTCTCTAAAGTACATTGTAAGTCCCCCTTATATATCAGTGCTAACCCCCCACCTCTCTTGTATGCGAGGTATCTTAAAAAATACTGTGACTGCCCTTGAAGCTACAGGAAACTTCTTTCCATTATCTCCGCCGTGAACGTGGCACTCTGACAGCTCCTAATTAAAATGAATGGACTGCCGTGCGCGAAAGGTAAATGTTAAACGCGCGCATGATACATGCAATGCAATGGTGAACGCGCTCGCACCATCTGGATTGCATTACACGGGCACTCTGACAGCTCCTAATTAAGATTAATAAGTATGCCGTGCTCACCTGTTGCTTATTTCATTTTTCCTTGTTGAAGGCGTCCTGGACTGCGAGCGCGAAGGACTCGCTCTTCCTGGTGCTGTTGTGCTTTTGACTTGCTTTTAGCTCTCAGCCTTCACTCCTCGCGGAACCCGCTTCGCGGGTCCCGCATCGTCAGCGGTCTTTTGAACGGCGCTTTACAGCTTTGGCGCTTGAGCTTCTGAGGCGGTGGTAAAAGCAGGGCTGCGAGCGAGGGGAGGCGCAGGACTACCTGTCCCAGGAGCGCCTTACCCTCGGCATCTACACCAGCTGACCCGCTCTCCCTGCTGGCTCCTCCCCCACCTCAGCGCAGCTAAAGGCCAGCGAGTCAGCTCCTTTGGCGGATTGCTCACCTGTTGCTTATTTCATTTTTCCTTGATGAAGGCGTCCTGGACTGCGAGCGCGAAGGACTCGCTCTTCCTGGTGCTGTTGTGCTTTTGACTTGCTTTTAGCTCTCAGCCTTCACTCCTCGCGGAACCCGCTTCGCGGGTCCCGCATCGTCAGCGGTCTTTTGAACGGCGCTTTACAGCTTTGGCGCTTGAGCTTCTGAGGCGGTGGTATAAGCAGGGCTGCGAGCGAGGGGAGGCGCAGGACTACCTGTCCCAGGAGCGCCTTACCCTCGGCATCTACACCAGCTGACCCGCTCTCCCTGCTGGCTCCTCCCCCACCTCAGCGCAGCTAAAGGCCAGCGAGTCAGCTCCTTTGGCGGATTGCTCACCTGTTGCTTATTTCATTTTTCCTTGCTGAAGGCGTCCTGGACTGCGAGCGCGAAGGACTCGCTCTTCCTGGTGCTGTTGTGCTTTTGACTTGCTTTTAGCTCTCAGCCTTCACTCCTCGCGGAACCCGCTTCGCGGGTCCCGCATCGTCAGCGGTCTTTTGAACGGCGCTTTACAGCTTTGGCGCTTGAGCTTCTGAGGCGGTGGTAAAAGCAGGGCTGCGAGCGAGGGGAGGCGCAGGACTACCTGTCCCAGGAGCGCCTTACCCTCGGCATCTACACCAGCTGACCCGCTCTCCCTGCTGGCTCCTCCCCCACCTCAGCGCAGCTATATATCTCCCACTCGGTACCGCAACGCGGGAGCGTGCGGGAGCGTGCCGGGAGAAGCCCGGGACAAGGGCGGGACCGTCTGAGGCCGTCAGAGGCTGAAGTAGGCTGGGCTGGGCCCCCTCCCTTAGTTTTTGTTAAATTTGTATTTTGTTGTTCTATACACTGGTTTGTGGTATATTTTAGAGAACTTGATTAAATTTATCTTATTTTGTTCCCATGACGGCTAAGAAACTTCGTTCTGGCCGTGTTTTAGTAGGGAAATCCGGTTCTAAAACGAAATCCAACCCTTTACGTAACAAAATTACGTCTTCAATGCAACTTAAAGGCCAGTGTCAGCTTTTTAATTTATGGGATAAAGGGAAAGACAATTTGTTAGAGTCACAGACCCTAAGCGAGGCTCCTGATTTGAATGCTCCGGAGTCCGTTAATATGGTTATTAATGTGTCTTCTACCTTGAGTGTGGCTCCTAGTCCATCTTTCTTGATACCTTCTAGCCCCACTTTATTAAGGGGTTTGTCTTTGATGTCACATGAGTTGCAACTAAGTCCGAACGCTACTTCAGAATTATTGGGTAATAAGGCTTTGAAAACTGATAGTTCTGTTATTTTTCAAGCGCCTATTTTGGAAATTCCTAAAGTTATAGTGAACCCTAGTCCTTCGTTAGTTTTACCAGTTAATCCGCCCATTTTAGAAAGGGATTTTACTCTACCTGATATCGATTTAACAGCACACAAGGACAGGATGTTAGCCTGTCAGGGGAAATCTAGGAGTATCCCAAATCCAAATGAAATTATATCCATTTCAAGTGCGGGCCCATTAAGTAGTACACCGTCTAATAAATTAGATTTTTCCCTTGCTCAACTAAATTTTACCTCTTGCTCTGGTCCTATTTTGAATAATTTAGCTGAGGGGTCCCCAAGTAATGATGGGAAGTTAATCTCTAACTCATTATTTTCTTTGGAAACCATTTTATCCTCAATTTTGAGCCTACTTGAAAAATTTGTGGGAGGCTCTGAGTGTATGTTTGACACGGTAACTCAAATATTGCAAGTTCTTTTGCAAAATAAGAATGGAGCAGTGTCTGATTGCCAGCCAACGCTTGTTTCTTCGTTGGAGATCCCTAAAACTATTGCTCCAGGTATTCAAATTGCACGGGAGTCCGTTCAAACTCCTCTCTTTGTGGATAGTCAAAAAATAATGAACCCAGCAGTACTTCCAGCTGATCTTAAAACTGAGCTTAAAATTGTTAAAGCAGTTTCATCAGGGGCTAATTGTGTAGCTTCCAATTGTGATAAAATAGAGGAAGTTTCTATGTCCCCAGTCAATCATAAGCTGGAAACTCCCTCTCTCTTCCCTATATTTTCCGTACAATCAAAAAATGAGGAGATTTGTATAGTAAATACTGGAATAGCTGACAATTTGCTCCCTCTAAAACAAAAAAAGAACAGATTAAAAAAGAGAAAACTTATTCGAAGAATCTCTAAAAAAAGACAGAGAAAACTGCTATTTGATAAAAGTTTGGAACCGATTTCGGAAGATCCCCCTCAGGCTGAGCATTCTTTTGTTTCTCAGGAAAATATGATTGTTCCCCCTAGGGTGGAACTTGCGTGTACAGGACCAGGTCTTACTTCTTCCACTAATCCCTTTCTTTTTAAGGCTATGTCTCCATCCTGTAATCCTTTCTCTTCCCATTTGAACCCTTCAGCAAGGTCTCTCCAAGATGTTTCTAAGGCACTTTCTCCTTCTGTTAATCCTTCTTCCTTCCCTCTTAATCCCTTAGCAAGGCCCTTCCAAGAAGTTCCTTTAATTGTATCCATACCTCCTAAAGAAAAAATACATGTGGATACTTTGTTTCTTGATTTTTTTCCCTTATTTGAAACAGACTTGATCCTAAATAGATCTGCCTTACTTACTTGTTTCAAAGAGATTGAGAGTTTAAAATTAGTTCAAACATCTGATTTGGATGTAGTATATCTTCTTAACTCTTTGATAGGGAGATCTACAAGGGTGAAATTTCAATCAAAAATAGTGTCTAATCTTATTTTACAGTGGGCGGAGGAATTGCAAATCAGAGGTATAGACGTTGTGCCTTTCTTTGGGGAAAAAAGAAATCAAAATGCTGTGGCCAATCTGTCATCTTCCCCCAGTATAGGTTTGCTTTCATCTGATTGTTCTAGTACTAGATCGGAGGACTTAAAAATATGCATATCTAGGAATGAAAGGCGAGTGTTATATAAAAACCCTCCTCTTAAACAAACTGTGAATGATGATCAGTCTAAGTGGAGTTGGTTACCTGGAGTTTTAGCAAGTACATCTGGTTCCAGTAACAAACTGCATTCAAATTTTTAACAAAGAGTTGAAGTTTATGTCGTGGAATACTTCAGGCTTTAAAGACCATAAGGAGAAATTAGGCTTTTTAGATTCCAATGAGGCAGATATAATCTGTTTACAAGAAACATGGGTGGAAGGTAGATTAGCACTTGAAAAGGATTATTTTGTGTTGGAAAACGGTGCTATTGCTTCTAGAAGAGGCCATGCAAAGGGAGGAATAGCATGTTTATTAACAAATAGAATAAAATGGAACTATTCACACTATCTCGATCCAGGGAAGTTGTTCCAGGCAGTAACCTTAAAAGATGTATTTGAGGATTCCCCGAATTCATCGTTGGTAGTAATAAACATCTATATTCCCCCAAATTGTTGCTATAATGATAGTTTAAAAACACTGTTCTCCTTTTTAACTAAAATTATGGATGCTTCTCCACCTCCTCATGTATTAATGTTTGGGGATTTGAATTGTAACATATCCAACTGTGGATTGGATGTATTCAGAAACATTCTCAGGGAGGAGTCTTTGAATATACCTCCGGCCCAGTTTCCAGTCAAAATTAAAACCAACAAAAGAGGTAAACTTGTCCTAGAAGGTCTACATAAAGTTGACTGTTTAATAGTAAATGGGAGGCTCCCTTCTGACATCCCAGCTGCTTTCACGCATAAGTCAAACATGGGAAAATCTATTATAGATTATGTTATGGCAGATTACGCCTTATTTTCCCGGTTGAAAAATATGAAGGTCATAGAGTCTAATCTTAGTGACCATAATGCGTTGATGCTTTTAGTCTCTGTCAGTCTTCCAAAAGTAGATTCTTGGAGTATGGATACGGACCTGGTGAATTTTGACTCCAATTCTGGGAAATGTTTCTGGAGCTTCCGCACTTTTGAAAGTTTGGAGGCTCTGTTGAACCAAACGGTCAAGAGTTTATCTCTTTGGGAAGGGAGAGAGCTGTTAGGTTTTGCTAATTTTTTAGAATCGATAATTTCCATAGCGGAAAAGAAACCCTCTGTGAAAAAACTTTCTACAGTTCCTTGTCCTTTGCGGGCTTTAAACAGAGAAATAAATAAAGTAATAAGGGGGCAATATTTATCATTTTCCCAAGAAGCCAAGCAAAGGTTGTTAATTTTAAAAAGAAGAAGAGTTAGGCTTAAAGCCCGTTTAAAGCGTAATAAGGAAGACTCTCTCTGGATTCAACTGAGAGAAGCTTCGTATAATGGCCGAGCCAAGACTTTCTGGTCTTTAATTGGCAAGGGATGTGGGACCAGAGCCAGCGCCACCCCTATTGCCATTGAGGAACAGATTTGGGTCCAATATATTGAGAATTTGTACAGCAATAATAATTCTCAATTTTCTACTGTGGAATTTAATCATGTCTCCCATATATTTGATTGCCCATCGATAAAGGATATTGAATTTGCTATTAAGAACATGCGTTCCTCTGGTGCGATGGGGCCAGATAAAATCCCCATCTCTGTTTTAAAACACCAGAGTGAACTTTGGAGCAAAATTCTCTTTCCTGTATTTAAATTTTGCTTTTTGAATGGAATAGTCCCCCCCTCCTGGAAAGGAAGTATCATTGTTCCTTTATATAAAAAAGTGGCAAGAGATCTTCCTCAAAATTATCGCCAAATCGCTTTGCTTGACGCCATTGGTAAAGTTTTCGCAAAATGTGTTCTTATTTTAATGAACCAATGGGTAACTGAGTTTAAAATCTTGCCTGTTGAACAAACAGGCTTTAGACAAAGTCACGGAACCTTAGACAACCTGACCGCTCTTCATGTTATTACGGAAAAATATGTGAAAGTCCGTGGTGGTCAGGTTTACGGCGCCTTTATCGACTTCTCCACCGCTTTTGACAAAGTGGATAGAATATTGCTTTGGAGAAAGTTATTTGATTTAGGTATGCCTCCTTTTCTTATTAAATTAATTCGTGCACTTTACTCAGATACCTGGTGTAGAGTTTTACTGGGAGGTGAACGTGGTTTATCTAAAATAATTTTCACTTCTAACGGGTTAAAGCAAGGTTGCCTGCTGGCTCCTTTGCTGTTTTCCCTTTATACAGTTAATTTACCTGCGGCCCTCTCAGCATGCGCTGGTATTGCCCCGTCTTTGGGTGGAGTTCCAATCGCATGCCTTATGTATGCAGATGATATCCTGATTTTGGATCTTACCCCGAAGGGCTTGAATAATCGTTTGCAAGCGCTGTCTGAATACGCCAAAAACCATTACCTATTGATAAATACGGCAAAAAGTAAAGTGATGTGTTTCTCCGGTAAAAAGAAACCTAAATTTCTTAATTTTCCTTGGAGGGTGGGGGACCAAAAATTAGAAATTGTGAAAGTTTATACCTTTTTGGGCAAAATTGTCACAAGTAATCTAAGTGACAAAGCACATTTGGATAATAATTCCCGGAAGGCTATTTCACAGGGAAAGAGCTTAGTATCATTATACAAAGCAACAGGGAGAAGGCATTTTTCTATTCTTCTTGATGTTTTTAGAGCAAAAGTCCCTGCTTCCCTATTATATGGCATAGAGTTAACAGATTTAAAGAAATGGAGTTTTTTAAACTGCGCAGAAGGGAAAATTCTGCGTAGTTTGTTATCTGTTAGCACAGCAAATTCTACTGTTTCCTTAAGACAGGAATTGGGATTACGCAGCAGTTGGGTACAAGGTTTGGCCAGTGTTATACGTTGGGTAGTAGGTATAGCAAAAAGTGAGTCCAATACCTTAAGAGAGCTTTTAAAAAATGAATTGCTGGGAAACTTTAATGACTACTCTTTACTTGTAAAAAACTTCAGATTCGCAGTGGTGCAATTGAAATTGGATGAAGAGACATTGTTTTCTTTATCATCTTATCAATTAAAAATTATCTTGAAATCTTCCACATGGGAACTGGGGTTTCGTCAGGATAGAGATTCCCGGCTGTTAAAAAAAGGTAGTACTCCTGTTATAGAGTCCTGTATTTTGCGGAAAGCTCAACCTTATATGTACTGGAACATCTCTCATGGCGTTCGTCGCTTAGTGTACTTATTAAGACAAAATCTGCTTCCGTTGAAAGATCTGTGTGCTAGATGGTATGGACATTCAGCACTTTGTGATCTTTGTCAGATGTATGACCAGGACTTAAATCATGTTATTTTTGTTTGTCCTGCCCTGATGCCTTTTAGGCGTAGATGGTTACGACCAATTTGCCTTCAACTCAACATTCTTTCAGCTTCATCATTGCAGGCGGCCTTGATTAACCCACCGAATGAAATGTTTTGTTTTAAATTATATGGTTTTTTTAAATGTTTTTTGGATCTGTATTAAGTTGTTCATATTACTTTTCTTTTATGGAGTGTTGGTAAGATAATTTTTATGTGCTTTGCTTGGTATGTATATTTTGATTTTTATGTGGACCTCCAAGGAGTTCCTTTATCATAATAAAAATAAAACTGTATGCCGTGCGCGAAACCGCCGAAAATATGCCAAATCGGGCACGCGTAAATTACATATAGCCTATCACGTCAACGCTACTAAATAGACAGCACAGCGAAGACGAATCACTAGGCAGATGCCATAAAAAACTAAGGAATGTGCCAGCCGGACCCCTTTCTGAATTCTTTTTTTTTTTTAACGCATAAGAGCTCGGAAGCTCCGCCCCCCACTTCGTGGTGGCGTAGGCCCGAGCCCTAAAAAGCAGCAAGGTACAACGTCCCCCCCCCACCCCAGCCCTCCCCATCCAACATGTGCCCGCGGCAAAGATAGGAAAATCCATTTAGCATTTTAACCATTTCCATCCTTTTAGGCCAACAAGAACATAAGAGACAATACTCATAGAGCAATCCTTCTGGCCCCAATACAAAAAGTACATAAAGTGCAGAATCACAGTTCATCAGTTTTCAGATATGCATTTATTAAAGATAAAGTGACCTATGCAAAAGTGCAAAGTGCAAAATATGTGAAGAACAGTGCAAAAAGTGTGTAAAAATGACATACTGGGCTAGGCCAATCTTCTAATCTTCAATTATATGGACTAACGATCTCTCTAGTGATTCACCTGCCAAGCACAGGAAGCAGGGAGCTTTACCCCCTCCCTAAGTTAGTTGAGGGTTTGTCTGACGAAACCAGCTAGACAGGGGTTCCCAAATAACCAAACCTTTCTCTTTGGCCCAGATACCCTTTTTAGAGTAAATAGCCTTTTCTAGGTTACATAGTGAATATATCTAGGCCAACCACTGTGAGAATAGAGGGGGGTTGGGATCTACCCAAGCAGATGTTATACACAACCTATAGATTGCCATAGGGATAAAAATTAGGGCCCCTCCTCGTTTCCTTTCTACAGTTTCTTGTATACCCAGTAAAACCATCGTGGGGGTGAGATGGATATCTCGAGATAAAACTAACCTGAGAAAACCTTGTATCTTAGTTAGCAAAAGCCCAAGTTTCTCGCATGTGGCAAACATATGGACGGGGTCTGCACTATATTCAGAGCATCGAGGGCAATAAGTGCCTCTGCCAGTACCCCATTACGCAATTCTACTTGGTGTTTAGTACAAAAAAAGCAAGTTTTGTAGAATTGTGCTTGTAAGTTAGCTGATAATAAATCACTTTGAGCAAATTGGAGAGCTAGGCACATTGTTGGTAATGTCCAATTTCTGTTGCCATTCACTTGAAATTTTGGCCAGGTCATGAGGCATTAGGCTGTTAAGAGTGTCATAGATGGACCCAATTCGGGGGGTGGTGGACTCAAGTAATCTCTCAATAAGTTCACATTTTGTGAATTCCAAGGGCCCGCCTGCCTGCCTTGAGTGATACAAATTCCTAATGGCTAGATATTTAAAGGCCTCATTGTGGCTCAAATTGAATTGAGTTTTAAGATCCTCAAATGCCAAAACGCCCCTGGTCGAATACAGGACCCCCAATTTATTAATGCCAGAGTTAAACCAATTTTGAAAATAAGATCCCCCAAATATACCTGGAAGAATATCATTATTTCTAGTTGGTGTGTTGTAATTCAGTCTACCAATTCCTAATAGCTTGTGCACAGCAGTGAAGACCTTGAAGGTTCCCATTAGGTTCTTGAATCTAACCTTTTTATAATACCCAAATTTGAGCTGGCGCCAAAAGCCCCCCCATGCATCAGACCTAAGTAAAAGTTCAAACGGAGACGGGAGTTCCGATATTGGTACTGAAGGTTGGCCTTGCACCAATACTGGGCATATCTGCAGAACAGTGGCCCAGTAATCTATTCTTAAATTTGAAAGCGCCCAGCCCCCTCTCTCCCGGGGAAGGGGTAAATATTTAAGAGATCTCCTTGGCTGCAAATAAGACCATATAAATTGAGAAAAAAGACGATCACAATTCTGTAGTATTGTACTAGTGAATTCAAGAGGGATGATTCTGTAAAAATATAAAATTTTAGGAAAAAAGATACTTTTGAGGATATTGCACCAGCCCACCATTGACAAATGTAAATTATTAAGCCGGTTCAATGGCCTCTTTGTTCCCATGCCGAGCGGATCCAAATTTTCTCTGACTATTAAATCTGTTTCAGCCAGGATGTTCACCCCTAGATACATTACCTTAGAGACAACTCTATTATCCGCCCAGTTGTTTTTATTGTGAACGATAATCTGGGTTTTTCCTTTATTTAACACGTACCCAGAGACCTCCCCAAAGCCCTGGGCCTCTCGTTCTAAAGCTATTATATCTTTCTCAGGTTCCGGGGTCACAAAAGCTAAATCATCCGCATATGCCATGATTTTTGTTTTAAAGCTGTGTCTATTTATGGCCGGGATTTCCTGATTATTTGTAAGTCTTTTAATAAAAGGATCGCTGTACATTGCAAAAAGCAACGGGGAGCAGGGAAAACCCTGGTGGGTCCCGCGTGCCTGCTAAGCAGACCCACAGCCCAGCTGTTCTCTCTCTAAATTGATACCATGTACTTTAGGTACATACCAGATTGGGTATTGGGTCACCTTTGTGAGCCCCTGTATAGTGTAGCATAGGTACCCAGGGCATAGGTGCCTCCAAGGTCTACAAGGGGCTGCAGCATGTCTTAGGCCACCCTTGGCTGGCCCTCCAAACTGACACCACAGGCTGATCCCTCAGCTTGGGTAAGGTGGTGTAATCACCCCTTACTTAGATATAGTATACCTATATCTACCTTATATATAGACACATATGCACCTATAAGTCACTCCTATGGTAGGCCTCGACAATCCTGAAGGCAGAGTGCTTGGTTTTATGTGAGAGGGTGCCCTAGCATGAGCTGAGCCCCTCTGCAGCTTTCGGAACCATCTCCTTATAGCTGTTCTATGATATAGCCATACCATATACTCTTAAGTGCATTATAATCCCCGCGGTTAATGCTAACTTTAGTTTGGCTTTATCAAAACATGTTGTGTAAGGTGTCAAACACTTTGGAATACTACTGCCCCCCGCCAATTCTGGCGGCAGGGGTAGCAATCCACCCTTCTAGAGGGAAAAGACATGGATGTTACTGCTTGACCCCGTTAAAGTTAAACAGAGCCCCAGCATCACAAAATGGTTGCTGCTGCCTAAGACATAAGTCTGACCTCCTGCTGCTGGACGAAACTCCGGCAGGGGAGGCCTGGACAATAGATTTCCTGTCCAGTCCAGGGAGGTGCCAGCACTGGCGTGAAACTGGACAAAGGGAAAGGGGTGTAACCACCCCCTTCCCAGGTCCACCCATAGGAGGGACCTAGGCAGGTAATGCAGCTCCTTAGCTTAGTATAAGTATAGGAGCTGTGTCCCCAGGACTTTAGATTATCCTGGAGAGAAACTTTGAAACAGAACTCTTGTACCTTCGACATTCTATTCTGACTAGAAGACGGAAGACATCTCCCT
The DNA here is from genome assembly GCF_964261635.1 of Lissotriton helveticus. NCBI lineage: Eukaryota > Metazoa > Chordata > Amphibia > Caudata > Salamandridae > Lissotriton > Lissotriton helveticus. Next base: position 1,169,359,503 of record NC_136059.1, on the reverse strand, counting down.
TGTGCTCATGGAGTGACTACCCTGTGCAAACAGGCACCACTAGTAACTTGCCTGTCTGCTTTGTCGACACTTTCGCCAGAACCCGAAGACTCAGCAACACAGGAACTGGACTCTCAGACTTCTTAACTCCGACCCACATCCACAGCAAAGCTGAGACCCATGGCCGATACGAGAGACATGGGACCGGACACCCTGGACATCCTGCATTTTGCTAACTGCTCAACTACCAAGGTACCCTTGCAGTTGTGCATTAGGGTACGAGAAGCCCCAGACCCGAACACCATTTGCACCAAAGCTCAGCCCTCCACCCTCCACGAGTGCCGCGTGGGGCCCGCTCTTGCATTTCAGCTTGTCGTGTCTTCCCGGTTCCTTGCCTGTTGGCTAGTGAGCCCACTGAAGACTTTTCTTTTAAACTAAACTTCTTTCCTGGTTGCTCCAGGCTTGCTCCAGTTTCCCTTCAAAGGAAAAGTGCCACAGACCTTGCTGGTCTGCAACAGAGCCAATCTTGACATCCTGTGTGGGTTGCAGTTGCCAAGGCTTGTTGGGTTCAATCTGGATATCGACACCGCAGTCAACTAGATCCTTTGTGAGACAGCTCGAATCCAGCACCTGGTCAACATCGATGCCTCCTGGACCTCGTGGCTGAAGAGAAAAGCTCACCTTCTTCACCTTCAAGCACGCAACATCGCCTGGTTCCTTCCTGGTTCCTTCCTGGTCACTGGCTAGTGACCCAGACTCTGTCCCCTCTGTTTTCAGGTTCTTCACATCGTCAATCCACCCTTGGATCCACCCGGACACTTTTCCTCTGGTCGCCTGCAGGACTTCTTTGCAGATCTCCATAGAAAATGACGACGAAACCGACACCAAAAGACACCTATGTACCCGACTTCCCTGGGTGAGGTAACACGAGTCCTCCGGTGCTCCCGTGGGTCTTGACTCTCGAAGTGTCCTAGTCTAAAGGGGTTTTGTCGTAGTCCATCCGGAAGTGCCCTTAAACAGTAACTTTGTAACTTTTTTGTTTCCCATTATAAGTCAATGGTAACTCGCGACTGTGTTTAGACACTGCACGCGTCTCCTGTGGGCATCCTACTTCCTAACCTTCGGTTGTTTAGTGTAGTCCCAGCGATTCTACAGGCCCTAGGCCTGCTGTCTAACTCTCACATGGTTCCTATACCACTTGCTTAGTATATGGTTTGTGAGGCCCCTAGGGCATAACTGTATTTGTGCAACTTATCGTATGCTAATTGAGTAACTTGTGATGTATTTTTACCTCTGACCTCCTAAAGAGTGCAGAGGGGTTGTGTTTAGAATAAATACATATATATTTGATAGATGCCTTGTGTGGTGTCCTTTCATTTGGTATTCAAGGGATTATAATTGGTAAAACAGCTCGCTTCACATGCTCTCTGAAGTCTTAGCCTATGACTGCTGGTCCATGATACCACTAGGATAGCTTGTCTATAAGATTGACTTTACAACCACCATCAATAAGGGTCAATTAGACTGGTGAAAGGTGCCCACTAGAATAGTGGACATCATATGCCAGGCTAACTTCTCACATGGTGTGCAGCGGATGGGATAAGAGCTTGCTGTTGTTTTACCATATAATCTTAAGATATCATTTGAAGGATCACATTAAGGTACCTGTAGGTACATATAAATCAAGTTCTTATAATACATAAGTTCTACTGAACTTAGCAGTTGTAGGTGGTAAGGGCCTAGCACACCCTGACTACAACTCCTAGAGAGGTTCTAGTAGGAAAACATTTAGTGTAGGTAGGTGCACACACCACACCTCACTAGAAACTGTCCTTGGATGCAAGGCTTAGTGGGCCTCTGCCAGAAGTTGACCCTCCCAGGGCACCTTCTAAATATGATACATTCACTTTTCATGAATTGAGAAGCCTGTGTGCAGCCAGAAGGCTGAGACAAGGACAGAGTCCAACCATTAACCACATGGTAGATTTTTTAGTAGAGTATGATGTAGAAAAGGCATCCACCCCAGATCAAACAGGTAGTACAGAGGGGGGCCAGCCCTCAACAGAAGATCCCACTGGTGAGAACCCAGAGGATTCTAATGATGATGTGGTTGCTAACCAGGTAGAAGTCAAGGAACCGAACCAGGTTAACCTAGGACTACTTGGGACTGGAGGAGGAAGAATCCAATCCAGACCCCCAAGTCGACCTAATCCTGAGCACAGAAGAGGAAGGTCACTCTCCAGTGAGTCCAACCACTCTGATGACTCAGTAGGGTCCCATGCCTCAGCTCTTGGGAGAATTACTTCCCCTCAGAGAAGAGAGCATTAGGCTAGGATGAGGGAATCCAAGCTTAGAATCAGGAAGCAAGAAGTTGCCCTTGCAAAAGAGACCCTGGCTCTTGAGAGAGAGAAAATTGTGTGGGCTAGAGCCCACTGGTGGCAGCATAGTACCTAGAGATAGGGAAAGGTCTCATGACCATAGAAACCTGAACAAGATTGTCCCTCCCTATCAGGTTGGGGATGACATCCACAAATGGATAACTGCTTTGGAGAGGGCTTGCAAAGTACAGCAGGTACCCCAAAGTCAGTGGGCAGCAATCTTGTGGCTCTCCTTTTCAGATAAAGGCAGAGACACGCTCCTGACAGTTAATGAACAGGATGCTGACAACTACTATGTCCTGAAGAGCGCTCTGATAGATGGGTTTGGCTTAACCACTGAGCAGTACAGGTTGCTGTTCAGAGATACAAAAAAAAAGCAGACTCAGAACTGGACTGACTTTGTAGATTGTGCTACTAAGGCTCTGGAAGGCTCGTTACTGGGCAGTAAGGTCAATGACTATACAGGATTGTATAATTTGATTATGAGAGAACAAATTCTTAACAACTGTCAGAACCAGTTATTGCATCAGCACCTGGTTGACTCTGATCTGACCTCTCCCCAAGAATTGGGAAAGAAGGCAGACAAATGTGTCAGAACCAGGGTGAAGCAAAAGGTACAGAACCAAGGTGGTGATCAGAAGAAGCCAGACCAAAAGGGTGGGGAGAAAGCAAAAGACCAGAGGTCCCCAAAAAGCTTCTAATGGTGGGGATTCCCAACCTGCAAAAAAAAGAAGGTCCTAAGAAACCATGGTGCAAAGTATGTAAGGTAAATACTCACTGGACCAGTGAGTGCACCAAGAAGGAGGCAGCTCCAGCCACCATTGCTCCTAAGGCAACTGTTCCCCCTAGTACAGCTAATAGTGGTGGTTCTCAACAGAAGGGTGTAGTAGGGTTAACCCTGAGAACTGAGGTGAATGCTGGCCTAGTCAGAATACCAACTCAAGCTGTTCTTGTCTGTGATGTGGACATGGCTATGTCCTCTACTGTGAGCCCCAGTAACTTGGGCAAGTACAGACAGACTCCTTTAATTAATAACAAAGGGGCATATTACCAAGGGGGGCGATAGGCAATTATCACCGATTTAGCGGCCGCTTTCGGCCGCTAAGCGGCGATAATTCTATCTCCCTATTAGCAAGCTGTCGCTAACTGATGTTAGCGACAGCTTTTAGGCGATAGCGAGCGGTTTGGGGCCCGCTTTGCATGTCAGCGATGTTTATCGCTAATGACATGCAAAGTGGGCGTACCCAACCAGTTAGCGACTGAAAGCAGTCGCTAACATCACTATCGCCTATTAGCAAGGCAGGCGTAGCGTTGGAAATATTCGCGCTAAGCGCGAATATCTACAAATACTAACTCCTTCCCAGACCAGTTCTTAGCCATGTTATCCAATGGGAGGTGGATAACATGGCTAAGAGCATTTCGTCGCTAATGCGTGAATATCGATGTATTCTCAGCGATATTCACGCATTTCGCCGCTATCGCTGGATATTTTAGCACAATGGAGAAAAACTTTGCTAATAGCATGTTTACTCCACTAACATATCCAGCAATAGGCAGCGATAAAAAAATAGTCGCTAAGCCTATTTAGCGATAAATATCGCTACTTGTTGGTAATATGCCCCATAGTGGCTCAGGCCTACATGGACACATGTGCTAGTGTCACAATGGTGACACCCAGCTTTGTGGACCCTGGACAGATAATACTAAGTGACAATTACCTAGTGACCAATGCAAGCAATTTCACTACCACACATAGTATGGCAATTGTTAATTTCTCCTGGGGGGGGTAACTGGCCTCAAAAAAGTTGTTGTTAGTTCAGACCTCCCTGTAGAATGTTTGCTTGGCAATGACCTAGAATCTTCAATCTGGTCTGAAGTGGAGTAGAGGACTGATGCAGCGATGTTAGGTATATGAGCACATGTCCTTGCTGTGCCTAGGTCACAGGTCAAATATTGCAACACTGAACAGGCCCTGGATCCTGAAATAATGGACCAGTTGCCTACCAGGAGGAGAAGCAGTAGGGTTAAGGCAGTGCCTTCCCCCTTGCCTCAGGAAGAGGATCAACCTTCTCAGGAAGCTGATTGTGAGACCCAGGAGGAAACTGTCCTAGAAGAGCTTGAGCCTGATCAGGTTGAGTTTCTTGGGACGGGGGGGCCTCCAGGGCAGATCTGAGGCAGGTGCAGTTAGACTGCCCTTCTCTTGAACCCCTCAGACAGCAAGCTGCTGCTGAGGCTGCTGGGAATGCTAGTGGGAACCACAAAGTCTATTGGAATGATGGGCTCCTGTAGTCAGAGGCTAGAGACCCCAGGAATGGTGCTTCCATGAGGTTGGTCATACCTTTGGCATTCAGGGGCTTCCTTCTCACACTAGCCCATAATATTCCCCTTGCAGGACATCTTGGCCAGAACAAGACTTGGGACAGGCTTGTCCCTCACTTTCACTGGCTTCATATGTCAGAGGATGACAAGGAATTTTGTAGCTCCTGTGTCACCTGCCAAGCCAGTGGCAAATCAGGTGGCACCACAAAGGCCCCCCTAATACCACTACCTGTGGTGATGGTTCCCCTTGAAAGAGTAGGGATCGACATTGTTGGACCAATGGATCCCCAAACAGCCTCTGGGCACAGGTTCATTCTGGTGGTAGGGGATAATGCCACCAGATACCCAGAAGCTATTTCCCTAAGGACCACAACAGCACCTGTTGTGGCAAGAGCCCTCCTGGGAGTTTTCTCAAGGGTGGATTATCCAAAGGAGGTCGTCTCAGACAGAGGTGCAAACTTTATGTCTGGATATCTGACTTCTATGTGGAAGGAGTGTGGAGTGAACTACAAGTTCATCACACCCTATCATCCACAGTACAATGGTCTGGTGGAGAGATTCAACAAGACCTTAAAGGGCATGATCAAGGGTTTACCTGAAAAGCTTAAGCGAAGATGGGACATCCTGCTGCCCTGCCTTTTGTTTGCTTACAGAGAGGTCCCACAGAAGGGGGTTGGCTACAGCTCTTTTGAACTCCTGTTTGGGCATCCTGTAAGGGGGCCGTTTTGTCTGGTGAAGAATGGATGGGAGTTACCTCGCAAACAAGAAATTGTGGACTATGTACTTGGTATCCACTCCAGGATGGCTGAGTACATGAAAAAGGCATCCAAAAACCTTGGGGCTAGTCAGGAATTGCAAAAGGCCTGGCATGACCAAAAGGCTGTACTGACTGTTTACCAGCCAGGACAGAAAATGTGGGTGTTAAGCCAGTGGCCCCAGCAGCTCTCCAAGACAAATGGTCTGGACCCCACACTAATGTTGAGAAAAGGGAGAGTTAACCTATTTGGTTGATCTTGGAACTCCCAGGAGCCCCCACAGGGTGCTTCATGTCAACAGATTGAAACCATATTTTGACAGGGCATACATGGGCTTGCTCATGGCTACAGTTGAGGGACAGGAGGAGGAGAGTGACCCTCTCCCAGACCTGCTTTCTCAGAACCCTGGTGATGGTTCAGTTGATGGTGTGGCCTTGGCAGGCAGCCTCACTGACCAACAGCAGCAGGACTGCAGACACGTTCTACAGTCCTACAGACATATGTTTTCTCTGACTCCAAGTCATACTACCTGGTGCACTCATGAAGTGGACAATGGGGACAGTCTGCCTGTTAAAAGTAAGATTTACAGGCAACCTGATCATGTCAGGGACTGTATAAGGACAAAGGCCTAAAAGATGTTGGAGCTGGGAGTCATTGAGCCCTCAGAGAGCCCTTGGGCCAGTCCAGTAGTCCTGGTGCCTAAATCTCACACCCAAGATGATAAGAGAGAGATGAGGTTTTGCGTGGATTATAGAGGCCTCAATGCTGTCACTAGGACGGATGCCCACTCAATACCAAGGGCAGATGAACTCATTGACAGATTAGCATCTGCCAAGTTTTTGAGTACATTTGACTTGACAGCTGGCTACTGGCAGATCAGACTAGCTGATGATGCAAAAGCCAAAATAGCATTTTCAACCCCAGGAGGACATTATCAATTTGTGGTAATGCCCTTTGGTCTGAAAAATGCACCTGCCACATTCCAAAGGTTGGTGAACCAAGTCCTCTCAGGTTTGGATGACTAATGTGCAGCTTATCTAAATGATATTGCTGTCTTTACCTCCACTTGGGAAGATCACCTGATCCACCTAAAGAATGTTTTGGAGGTCCGGCAAAAGGCAGGCCTAACTATCAAGGCTACCAAGTGCCAGATAGGGCAGAGCAAGGTTGTATACCTGGGCCACCTTGTAGGTGGAGGTCAGGTTCAACCATTGGAGAGCAAGATCCAGACCATAAAGGACTAGACTGCTCCCACCACCCAGACACAGGTCAGAGCTTTCTTGGGCCTGACTGGGTACTACAGGAAATTTGTCAAGGGGTATGGTTCCATAGTGACACCCCTTAATGACTTAACTTCCAAGAAAATGCCAAAGAAAGTTCAGTGGACAGTAAGCTGTCAAAAGGCATTTGATGACCTGAAGCAGGCCATGTGAACTGCTCCTATTCTGCAAAGTCCAGACTACTCCAAAGAATTCATTGTTCAAACAGATGCTTCTGAGTTGGGGGCAGGTGTTGTTCTTTCACAGCTGAATAAAGATGGTCAAGACCAGCCAGTAGCTTTTATTAGCAGAATGCTGACCCCTAGAGAGAAACGTTGGTCAGCTATTGAGAGGGAGGCATTTTCTGTGGTTTAGGCACTGAAGAAGCTGAGGCCATACTTGTTTGGTACTCACTTCAGGATTCAGACAGACCATGAGCCCCTCTTGTGGTTAAATCAGATGAAGGGTGAAAATCCCAAACTGCTTAGGTGGTCCATTTCCCTACAGGGGATGGACTTTACAGCGGAACATAGACCTGGGACTGACCATGCCAATGCAGATGGACTCTCCAGATACTTCTACTTTGAACATGAAGACTCAACTGGTCAAGGTTAGTTAATATCCCTGCTTTTTGGGGAGGGGGGGGTGTTTTGGAGAGTAGGGTCTGCTTCCTATGGTCACCCCCACTTTTTGCTGTGATTTTCTGGTTTGTCTGCTTTAGTGTGGCTGTGGGCCTGCTAATCAGACTCACCGCCTAGCTGTTCTCTCTCTAAATTGATACCATGTACTTTAGGTACATACCAGATTGGGTATTTGTTCACCTTTGTGAGCCCCTGTATAGTGTACTATAGGTACCCAGGGCATAGGGGCATCCAAGGCCTACCGGGGGCTGCAGCATGTATTATGCCACCCCTGGCTGGCCCTCCAAACTGACACCACAGGCTGATCCCTCAGCTTGGGTAAGGTGGTGTAATCACCCTTTACTTAGAAATAGTATACCTATATCTACCTTATATATAGACACATATGCACCTATAAGTCACTCCTATGGTAGACCTCGACAATCCTGAAGTCAGAGTGCTTGGTTTTATGTGAGAGGGTGCCCTCGCATGGACTGAGACCCTCTGCAGCTTTTGGAACCATCTCCTTATAGCTGTTCTATGATATAGCCATACAAAGTGCATTATAATCGTCGCGGTTAATGGTAACTTTGGTTTGGCTTTATCAAAGCATGTCGTGTAAGGTGTCAAACACTTTGGAATACTATCCCTCCCTGCCAATTCTGGTGGCGGGGGTAGCAATCCACCCTTCTAGAGGGAAAAAACATGGATGTTACTACTTTACCCGGTTAAAGTTAAACAGAGCCCCAGTATCACAAAATGGATGCTGCTGCCACAGACACAAGTTTGACGTCCTGCTGCTGGACGAAACTCCAGCAGGGGAGACCTGGACAATAGGTTTCCTGTCCGACAGGCAGATGTGTATTGGGACAGGGAGGGCTGCATCAGCAGATACTTTTTGAGACAATGCCTGGGGCACACAAGGTGCTCCATGCATAGCCCGGTTCAAACCAGTTGCTGGGGCACTCCAGCCCCGCTCTGGTGCGAAACTGGACAAAGGGAAAGGGGTGTAACCCATAGGAGGTACCTAGGCAGGTAATCCAGCCCCTTAGCTTAGTATAAGTATAGGAGCTGTGTCCCCAGGACTTTAGATTATCCAGGAAAGAAACTTTGATACAGAACTCCTGGACCTTCGACATTCTATTCGGACTTCAAGACGGAAGACATCTCCCTTGTGATCAAGGAGCGAGCACCCTGTGCAAACAGGCCCCACCAGTAACTTGCCAGTCTGCTTTGTCGACGCTCCCGCCGGAGCCCGAAGACTCAGTGACACAGGAACTGGACTCTCAGACTTCTCTAACTCCGACCCACATCCACAGCAAAGCTGAGACCCGTGGCAGACACGAGAGACGTGGGACCGGACACCCTAGACATCCTGAATTTTGCTAACTGCTCAACTACCGAGGTACCCTTGCAGTTGTGCATTGGGGTACGAGAAGTCCCAGACCCGAGCACCATTTGCACCAAAGCTCAGCCCTCCACACTCCACGAGTGCCGCGTGGAGCTTGCTCTTGCATTTCAGCTTGATGTGTCTTCTCGGTTCCTTGCCCATTGGCTAGTGAGCCCCCTGAAGACTTTTCGTTTGAACTAAACTGCTTTCCTGGTTGCTCCAGGCTTGCTCCAGCTTCCCTTCAAAGGAGAAGTGCCACAGACCTTGCTGGTCTGCAACAGAGCCAATCTTGATAACCTGTGTGGGTTGCAGTTGCCAAGGCTTGTTGGGTCCAATCCGGATACCGATACCGCAGTCAACTAGATCCTTTGTGGGACAGCTCGAATCCAGCGCCTGGCCATCATCGATGCCTCCTGGACCTCGTGGCTGAAGAGACAAGCTCACCTTCTTCACCTTCAAGCACGCAACATCGCCTGGTTCCTTCCTGGTCTCTGGCTAGTGACCCAGACTCTGTTCCCTCTGCTTTCAGGTTCTTCACATTGTCGGTCCACCCATGGATCCACCTGGACACTTTACCTCTGGTCGCCTGCAGCACTTCTTTGCAGATCTCCATAGAAAACGATGACGAAACTCGACACCAAAAGGCACCTATGCACCCGGCTTCCCTGGGTGAGGTAACACGAGTACTTCGGTGCTCCCGTGGGTCTTGACTCTCGAAGTGTCTAAAGGGGTTTTGTCGTAGTCCATCCGGAAGTGCCCTTAAACAGTAACTTTGTAACTTCTTTGTTCCCCATTATAAGTCAATGGTAACTCGCAACTGTGTTTAGACACTGCACGTGTCTCCCGTGGGCCTCCTATTTCCTAACCTTTGGTTGTTTAGTGTAGCCCCAGCGATTCTACAGGCCCTAGGCCTGCTGTCTAACTCTCACGTGGTTCTTATACCACTTGCTTAGTATATGGTTTGTGAGGCCCCTAGGGCATAACTGTATTTGTGCAACTTATCGTATGCTAATTGAGTAACGTGTGATGTACTTTTACCTCTGACCTCATAAAGAGTGCAGAGGGGTTGTGTTTAGAATAAATACATATATATTTTATATATAGCTTGTGTGGTGTCCTTTCATTTGGTATTCAAGGGATTATAATTGGCAAAACAGCTCGTTTCACATGCTCTCTGAAGTCTTCGCCTATGACTGCTGGTCCATGCTACCACTAGGATAGCTTGTCTATAAAGTTGACTTTACAACCACCATCAATAAGGGTCGATTGGACTGGTGCAAGGTGCCCACTAGAATAGTGGACATCATATGCCAGGCTAACTTCTCACAATGCCCCACAGAAACAGCCAGGAGACCCGATTGAATGCTTTTTCAGCATCAAGAAGTATTAACGCCATCGGGTCCCCTGTAGTCAGTGCTGCGTCAAACAGTGTAATGGTCCTTCAAATATGGTCTGGGATGCTTTTTTGGGGGGTTAAACCTGTGCTGCCACATGGAGACAAGGTTTTCAATTCTAATAGGATGCCAGGAAGCAAGGATCTTGGAGTACATTTTAGAATCTCCATTGAGAAGTGTGATTGGACGATAAGAGCACATTTCCAAAGGAGATTTATCTTTTTAAGGATAGATAATAATTTTGGCTGTTGCCCATGATGGAGGTGGGGTCGCACCATTGAAAATTTGGACCTCAAGGACTTTAAAAATATCTTTAATCTGGGAAGAGAAGACTTTGTAAAATTCAATCGGTATACAGTCAGTGCCTGCCACCTTGCCATCCGATAGACTTGTCATTGGCATGGACATTTCTTCCCAGGAGAGAGGATCCTCCAGTTGCTCGTGATCCTCAGGGGTAAGGTGTGACAACGAGACCGAATCCCTAAAGTTGTCAATTGCTTCTTGCCTGGCATCTTGTGAGCCAGCATCCTCTTCGGTACACAGGCCTTGATAAAATTCACGGAAGGCTGTTTGGATTTAATTTGGATCGCCAGTGATCCCTCATGTCGGAACTCAAATTAAATGCATACCGTTATTTGTAAGATGTTGCCTAGTTCTCAAGGCTAGCTGGTGGCCGATTTGCTCACTACATTCATAGATCATATTGTGTGCAGCGGCCCACTTGGCAGCAGGTTTCTCAGCCAAGATTGTACCGATTTCTGCTCTAATTGCTGCAGTTTCAAGTTGTGCTGGCTCAATTTGTCCACCATCTGGACAGCACCAATACGTTTTTCCTCAGCCTTTGCTAGTTTTTTCTGGAGCTCTAGGCTCTGCAATTTCTCTTGTTTGTTCTGTCTAAGAGAAAACTGCAATGTCTCCCCTCGAATATATGCTTTCAAAGCATCCCAAAAAACCATAACTAAAGCAGAGCCAATATTCCTTTCAAGGAAGTCCTAAATCCAACTTTTCATATGATTTTGATAGCCTATACCGAACAGTAACGCTCTCTCCAAACTCCAAAGCGGAACTTCCTTACAGGGGTTGTGGTCCGACAAGAACCGTGGAGTAATATCAATGCTACTATCCCGAATCAGAGAAGGCAAAACCAAAAAATGATCAAGTCTTGCAAATGAATGATGCAGTGCAGAATAAAAAGAATGCCCTGGTTGGTTCGGCTTTATGCGGGACTAGACATCCACTGGCTCATGTGTGTGCAGTAGGTTCTTCAAGGCCTGTAAGACCTTTGGTTTCCGACCTATATACCGTGATTGGGTATCCATCCCCCAGTTGCTGGATAAATTGATGTTAAGGTCTCCACATATTATAACAGGTAGAGGACAGTGGGCTAGCTCCCCGTAAATCTAGTTAATTACTCTGGATCATCGGCTATTCTCCCATATATTGAACATAGGGTAAGGGAAATTTTTTATGTTAGCCGACATTCTGCTAATACCCATCTCACATAAGGATCAGATTGAGCTTGAGTGGGCTGGAGCAGGCGATTACGCTGGGTCAGAATAGCTACGCCTCTCGTACGCGCTCCATGTGATGTCCCCCCGATTAGAATATATCCCATTGTATTTAAAAGACGTGTCTGTGATCCTTCAATGTGCTTTTTCCTGGAGACAGACTACTTCAGCCCCCAGCAGGCGCAAGCCTTGGGAAGCCTTCTGCCTCTTCTGAGCATCATTTAAGCTGCGAACATTCAGGGAAGCAATTCTAAAATGCATTACATTTGCCATATTAAATCATTACTAAATTTGTTGATAACGTAGCGTGCATAAGAAACATATGTCAAGGCAATACAAATGTCACAAAAGGACCCCACCCGGCAGTAAGAGACCATCTGTTCTAAAAGTGCAGTAGCACCAAATTCTTGCACTTTCTAATTCATCAAGATAAAAATGCATACTGATAATAGCACTAAAGCAAAAAACATGAAGGACCCCCTGACCCAGCCTGCCCTACCCCCTTCACTCTCCCCCGAACCCGAAACCCCAAATACCCCCCGAAATAGAGCAATCAGTAATAACCTGAATGATGAACGCCTATGGTAAAACCCCACCACCCGGCCCGCCGTGAACTCAGACAAGGTTTTTAACCCTTTTAGGCCAGTAAATAGGAGCAGCAAAAAGAATGGAGGAAAAAGAAAGGAAAATAACTGAAGAGAAAGTATCCTAACCTTATCTAAACCTGAGATCCTCCTAATGCCCTAACCTTCTCTCCTTCCCCCTAGAGCCTGCCAAGAGCCCACATTCGGCCCATTCCCAAATGGAAGAAAGAAAGGAGTATAAGGAATCTAGACCTATCAGTTCTTCATCATAACAATCGCTACCTCTGCCTTTTTCTAGCCTTGATTTCAAGTCCATGCTGTGCAGGAATTGTTTTTGGCTCCCCCATTGCCGTTCTCATTTTAGAGTCACCGCCGGGGGAACGCTATAAAAAAGCCCACCAGACAGGAGGAAACTCATAATCTGGTGGGCGGTCCGACCGCGGCTTTGGCGATGCGGCGGACCCGGCGCTGCACTGCCAAAGTCATAATCGGGCCCATAGTGATTTTCCTTTTACTTGGGCAAAAGTACATCTTGATAAGCTTTCTTTTTCTATTAAGCTTCTTTTTTCATATTAATGGAGGGAGCATGGAAACGAGTTACACACCATATTGCCTAGTCGGCGCCTGCACCCTAGTAAATAATGGAGCGGTGCACTCATTTTTCAAGAAATTTCACTGTCTAGTACACAGAATGAAGATCTGAATTCATTTTTTTTTTAAAACCCACTGTTTACAGTGCATTCCACTCTGCTATTTAGGCCATGCGCTCTGGAATCTGAAGCTCAAAAACCTGGAGAGGTCACCACTACTCTGTGCTACTGAGTTGTACTGTCTACATTGCGAGCCCGTACCACAGAGATGAAAACTTTAATATCAATATCTGGAGCAATGTTCGTGACCTCACCTTGATGTGACAAATGGATATTAGATTACATTTAACACTATGAAACAGGCAACTATGAATCCCTGAATCTATGAATATTTACCGTTTTGAATATGCATTGTTATTTCATTATGTTGTACTTTTAGATGATGTTAGTTGTTGAATACATATTGTGAAGTCATAAGAATTGAATTTGGTATGAAAGTTATGGTTTGCATGCATGTTCTGCGAGTTTTGGATTGTGATTCTAACCATAACTAGCACATTTCAATGTTCTTCAACAGTGATTTTAACACAGAATTAAATTTTTTTTAATAAACATATATTAATGTGTTGCAACCGAAGCTAAAGATAACTTAACTATAAGCTTTGTTTTTCAGTGAACCTTTGGAATTTTTGATCATATACCACAGGCAACAGTTCCCAGAGCCAAACAAACCATTGGCAGCACCCTGCGCGGTGGTGGTGGGCCACAGGGATTGGGCTGCAGTCAGGCCCTGCACCCCACCCAACATGGGTGGTCTTGTCTTGCTGTGCATGGCATTTAAACTGTGCATAGTGATCTGCAGTGTTTGATCTTTGGCAGACAGAACGCACAACCCTCTGCCGGAGGCCATCCCTCCTCTGAAAACGGACTTTGTCTGTGACTTGTAGAGTTCGACACAAGCGGCCAGGCCTTGCGCCTAACCTGGCCAACCTCTGCTGCAAAAAACCTTTGGCTGTATACAACAGGGATTGTCCCTGGGGTCCAACCCACCGTATGTGGCCAACTCCAGGTGTGGCCATTTGCTAAGTGCAGTGATAGAGCACCATATATTTGTTATCATATTATTTTTCCTATATAGTTTGAGGTGTATCTGAGACTCCTGAGGCCTAGGATGTCCACAGGACCCACACAGAGATCAGGATTTCATGAATCTGGCCTATTATTTGCCCACACTGTGTTAATTTTTTTTTTTATATTTTATGTATTGCTGGAATGTCCCTTTCGGACCAGCCTCACAATGGGAAGGTCAGGAAAGGTTCACCCTGCCCCCCTACTCCCATTTAAAGAAAGATACATCTTTATACAGTACACAGGGCACTGTGTTTGCAAAGGCAACCAAAACATATTTTTTTGTGATGGCTAGTCAAACACAGTGCAGCGGATTTATAATTCCGCAGCTATACTCTACAATGAACGATGAGAGAAAAAGTTCCCTTGTCTAACGGTGTGCTGTGGATTTACAAATCTGTGAATGAAGAGTCCAGACATCTGTAAAATGTAACCTTGTCATGCCCAGACCAGAACCCTTATTAAAATCTAACCCCTTGAAATGTACTGAATGAATTTACATCAAATCAAGCAAAGGCGCTATCTTAAGGAGCAAATTTATTTATTTTATTTATTTATTTTTTGTAGAGCGCGTAGTCACCCGGAGGTATCCCAGCGCAAAAAAATCTTATCTCCTGAGTACAGTGGACCAAGGGAGGGGGAGAGGGAAGGAGGGACAAGGAAGAGGACGGGGAGGGCGGAACAAGGAACAAGATAAGGGCCAGGAGTGATTCACTGTGGGATTGAGCTGTTTCCTAAACCGGAGGTATTGAGGTTCGAGACGCAGGGCTCGGGGGAGAGCGTTCCAAAGTCGTGCAGTCTGGACTGAGAAACGCCTTCCTCCCGATCGAGCTCTCTTGAATTTGGGGGCAACAATGAGGTTTTCGGTGTCAGAACGGAGAGGTCTTGAGGATTTGTAAGGGGTGATGAATTTCTTGAGAGCAAGGGGGCCTTGATTTAGTCGTAGTTTGTGGGCCAGACACAGGGCCTTGAATTTGACCCGCTCTCTTATGGGGAGCCAGTGGAGGAGTTTTAAGGCCGGTTTGGCCGACGCTCTGGCAGGGGTATTCGTGAGGATACGGGCCGCGGTATTCTGAATTCTTTGAAGTTTATTCAGGGTCATCTCTGGGGCGCCCAGGTATATCACGTTGCTATAGTCAAGCCTCGAGATTATTAGGCCTTGAATAAGCAACTTTTGGGAGTTGGGGGGCAGGATGGGCAGGACTTTCCTCAATGACTTCAAAAGACCAAAGCAGGTCCCGGCCACTTTCTTTGCCTGCACGTTGAACGAGAGGTCGGTGTCAAGCCACACTCCCAGGCTCTTTACTTCCTCTCTGGGTTCTGGAGGAGGGCCCAGACAGGCTGGCCAGATGTTTGGGGACAGTGTGAGTCCTTTTGGGCCCAGGAGCAGAACCTCCGTTTTTGACCCATTTAATTTTAGGGCAGAGGTGTTCATCCAGTGATGGACCTCCACAAGGCAATTAAATAGATCTGCTGGTTGTTGTTTGGGGTGGGATAGTGACACAACCAGTTGTGTGTCGTCAGCATAACTGACGACACTCACTCCGAATGGAATGATGACCTCCTCCAATGTGGACATATAGATATTAAATAAAGTGGGGCTCAGGGAGGAGCCCTGAGGCACGCCACATTGGAGGGGAATTTCGGAGGAGCGGGCGATGTTCTCCCAGATTTGGTAGGTCCTTTGAGCCAGGAAAGATGTAAGCCAGGCTAAGGCGGAGCCCTCTACACCGGCTCCCTTGAGTCTTTTGATAAGGAGTCGGTGGTCGACGGTGTCGAAGGCCGCGCTTAGGTCGAGGAGGATCACTGCCACTGATCCTCCTCCGTCCAATAGCGTTCTGGCCTCTTCAACCGCTGCTAGGAGGGCGATGTCTGTGCCCTGCCCTGGGCGAAAGCCCGTCTGGGAGCTTTTTAGTATGTTATTGCCCTCCAGGAACTGGGAAAGTTTTCTATTCACCAGTTTTTCAGCAATCTTGCTGATTCCTGGGAGTAGGGAGATGGGCCTATAGTTTGCCAGGTTTTCGGGGTCGAGGGAGGTTTTTTTTAACAAAGCTTTCACGACCGCCGCCTTCCAGCTTGGGGGTACGACTCCCTTTTGGAGTGAGGTGTTAATCAGGTGAGTCACGGGGGGGATGATCGTGGAGGCTACCTTTTTGAGAATTCGGAGTGGGGCGGGATCCTTAGGAGAGCCGCTTTTTATGGATGTTAACGTGTCTTCTACTTCTTCAGTCGTGACTTGGCCCCATGAAGAAAGACGGCAGGGTGTTGACGGTTGCGGGAGATCGTGTTCCTCACCCAGAATTGCGGAGGGAATAGCCTCGAGGATTTTTAGGATTTTCCCGTGAAAGAAATCCGCCAATTGTTGGCATTTGGTCTGGTCAGCTGTAGGGTCAGTGGGATGTTTAGGTCCGGGTGCTGGGGTTTTCAGAAGGTCTTTTAGGATAGCATAGGATTCCTTGCTGGAGCATACTGCTTTCTCTATTCGCTCCTGAAAAAACACGATTTTGGTTTTACGGATGGTGGTTTTGTAATTAAGGAGAGAAGCAGAATAGATCTCTTTATTTGTTTCTGATTTGACTTTCCTCCAGGATCGTTCCGTTCTCTTACACTCTTGACGCAGGGCTTTAAGCTCTGGTGTGTACCATGGAGCCGAGGCTACTCTTTTGGGGTGTTTGAGAGAGGAGGTTTTAGGGATGAGTGCATCAAGAGAGGAGGTGATCCATTCAGTGACCTGCTCGTCAGCCATAGCTGGATCGCTGGAGAGCTCGGGAGTGGACTCTGCTAGAACGGCGGCCCATTCCTCAGGTGCAAGTTTGTGCCACCGTCTGTCAGTGGTCTGAATTTTAGGGGTTTGAGGGTTGGTGAGGGGTGTTTCCCAAGAGATTGGGACAAGAAAGTGGTCTGTCCAAGGGAGGATCAGGGGAGGCTTAGTAGTGATGGCTGTGGCATTGGTGAGGACGGGATCCAATAAGTGTCCCTTCTCATGGGTGGGTTCATTGTTTACCAGTCGGATATTGAGTGACGACAGGTCTTGGAGAAGGTCAACGGCTATCCGATCTGTAGGGTCTTTCAAATGTAAGTTAAGATCGCCTAAAATGAGAAAATTGCTGACAGAGGATGCTAGTTGTGCGACTGATTCAATAAGGGCGTTAAGGAATATTGCCGGGGGGCCCGGGGGGCGGTAGATCAGTAAGCCCGACAGGGAGTGGGCTGGGGAGAATTGAATGGAGAATTGGCAGCTTTCGCAGTCCTCGATTTGAGCATCAGTGGTTCTACAGGTGAGATGATCCTTAAAAATTATGGCTACCCCCCCTCCCCTCCCTTTGGGTCTATGAAGTGCTTGACAGAAGTACCCTGGAGGCAGGGCCACGACGATGTCCGAGTCTGTGCTGTCTGATAGCCACGTTTCCGTAAGAAAGAGCAAATCAAAGTCATGGTCTAGAATTAGCAAGTTTGTTTCAATTGCATGTTTGGGGAGGGAACGGCAGTTAAGAAGGCCAATCTTAAGTCCGGGTTTTGTAGATGCGGTAGGGGGTGGAGCGCAGCGCATACAGTAGTAGAAAGGTTTACCTTCGGTATGCGTATGGTGACAGGCCAAGATTGTTCTCGGTTGAAGTGCGCGGAGCATGTCTCCAGTGTATACCATGCGCGCGAGTGGGGTTTCCGGCAGCATTTCTGGGCCTGGGTCCGTCTGGGCCCAGACGGGCCCAGAAGGGCTTGCCTTTGGCGCGCCTTCGGCGCGCTGGCGGCGCGCCCGCTGCGCCCGTCCGCTGCGCGTACGGGTGTTGCACATATTTAAGCACAGATTGGGTGTGGCCTCAAGAAGTGGGCGTGGCCTGATTGCAGGCTCGCTCGCTGCTGTCGGGAATGGCGTTTTTCTATCCCGTGGCGGTGTTGAAATCGACTGCCTGGGAGTCAAGAGGTAAGAGTAAGTGCCCAAACCGCTATGCAGGTGAGGGGAAGTGCGCAGTTTTAAAATCACAATGACACACAATTTTTAAGAAAATACACGTTTTTTTAAAGTAAAACCTCCCGGCTGAGCCTCAGGAGTACAGATGTGAGGAATTAAGGTTGTTATGGTGATCTGCAAATAAGGTTTCTGGGTGTAGACAGAGCATTTTATGTTTGAAATTCTTCTTACCATGTTTGGAGAGATGGGGCGGGGGGTAGATGATGGACCAAGAGTTTGGGCCGAGTTTAGAGATGGGAGGGGTTGAAATTGAGGGTGGAAGAGAGAGTGGAGGCACTGTTTGGAGAAGAGGGGGAGAAAGGGGATGGATAGCAGATTGGATCGTACTGGTCAAAGAAGCGCAGACGGGAGGTGGAAATAAATCATAGAGATTAATTCAAACGAGAACTTGAAGCAGAATACAGTGATATGACATGAGGGTGAGTTAAACGGAGGAGCTTCAAAATAAACAATGTAACAAAATGTAAAAGGAACATCAAATATACACTAAAGCAGAATATATAACAACAGATTATACATAAGGATAAAGTGCAAAGTGAAGGATGGCACAATGACATAGGCAGTCTAAACTAGAAGAATTAAAATTAAAGTTGAAATGTATGACAAATAGATAACAACTATATGAAGAAAATATGAAGAAAATAATCATAGGAGAGTTAAAATGGAAAATGTAATTTAAAGGACTCCCTACTTTTAAATACCCTGTTGATGGATCTGTATGAGACTTGTCTTGAAGAGCACAAACTTTTTTTTTTTTAAGTTTCAAAAACCTTTATTGGTATATTGTGCAGTACAGCATGTGTAAAAGACCACAGTTCAAACGTCACAGCAGTTGTGTGCACCCACATCAACCAGTGAGTAAATCAAACTTTCCCACCCAACAAACTTGTTACCCAAGTCAAAGGATATTTTAACGCAAATCAGTCCATTACAGTACAGTCCAGCAGCACACGTAGATAAGCTGCTGACGTGAGAGTGCCACATGCATCATTTTGAACCATTTCGGCACTGGTTTACACCAATAAGAAGTTAGGAGGTACAACCTTTCATGCACAATTGCCTTACTAGACTTCTTGTTTCAACACCAAATGAATTCTGAACGTAACATGTACTAATGCATCCAAATGTTTAAAATTAAAGCACTGCATTTAGCTAAATGTTGCTACTCGTCGGGCGTGGCAGGTGCCCCAACAATTCCATACAGATGCTATGGAGAAAAAGCCATATAGGCTCTTTCTAGTTATGAAGGGATAGATGGAGAAACCAGAGGCTGGGTATCATGCTGATGGGGGTGGGGGGGCATGAGACTGAAGACTATCAAACCTGAAGCAGGGTATGCGGTCATATAACATGGCTTGGCAACAAGGCAGCATAATAATACAATACCACAAGTGAAGTAGGGAATGTGTTAAAGTAATTAATTAGGATTTTTTTTTAGCAGAACTCTTCTTTTAATTTTTAACATCGTACAGAGGAATCCAATATATATACAAATATTCATTAATAGTTTACAAAGCTACAAATTAACAAAGCTTATCACATATAACATACATAAATGTCACAAATCCATCAGATTGTTACATCTTTCCCCGATGACCACGTAGTAGTCATGGCAAAATTCAAATCGGCTATTAATTAGGAACATGTCATAAACAATGGTGTCTTTATTTTATTCAGAAAAATAATACTCAATATCACTGTTCTCTCTATGCTTATGGTACAATGAACAATTCTAATTCACTTTATCTACATTAGATTGGCATGAAATAAACTCTCATTATTGAAAAATACTGAAGTGTTTGTTGGTCCCAATTTAGGGTGTATTGGGGTAGGACTCTTTATCTTAGGAGGGAAATACAAATCTGTTTTCATTTTCTCCTCCGAGGCCAGGGCTAAGCACTGGCCTCTGAGTGCTAAAGAAATCTACAGACAGGGTGTGACCACGAAAAGTATGGGTGCATGGCAGCGGCTCCATGCTCCAGATGTACTCAGACAGGTTCCTGATACAGCCCTTGTGGTTCAAGATCTGAAATGGTCTGTCTCCCAAACAAATTTTGTGTTTATTACCTCAGTGGGGCTCTCATCCATCTCAACTAATAACCCGGGGCCTCGTTTATGAAATCTTACGGCATCATGGCGGCAAAACAGCGATGCGACAGTTTTCGCTACGCCCTCCTTGCAACACGTGGGATGTGTCATATTTAATGTACAGTGCTCCATGTCGCAAGGAGTTACAGATACGTCAATATTTCTGACATATCTATAGGCGCAAAAGTGATGCATTACTGGGGTGTGTCAGAAAACAAAACGCAACTCCAGCAGCGTGTCCTTTCACATGCCTGCTGTGAGGCAGGCTTAAGATATTGACTCAGTAGCGTCCTAGAAGTATCACAGGGAAATCTCATAGACTTGACTGTGCCACTTCTACGACCCTTTATTGCAGGGGAACGCCCGCCCTGCATACATTATACCTGAAGCAGGTATAATGTATTGCAGGACTTTACAAAGTGCGTCTCTTTGTAAATATGTCGCAACGTGGCACATTATTTATGTCACCACAGTGTCACAAAAAGTGACACAATGGTGTCGTAAAAGTGGTCGCAGGCCTTCATAAATAAGGCCCCCAGTTTCTTACACCATTGCATTCTCTCACCCGTTTTACATCATAGGTCACTGCTTTATCTTTAATTCTAGGTGCTTACGGTTACAGTGTGGTCAGCAGGCAGAAACCAATTGGAGGATTTACTCATTTTTGGCTCAAGGGTTCAAGAGGACCTGGCGCTGAGTCATAGACAATCATCTGACTCTTGTCTGGCTCAAGCCGCCAATCGATTGCCTATCTAGAAGGGTCT
Source organism: Lissotriton helveticus (assembly GCF_964261635.1). Taxonomy (NCBI): domain Eukaryota; kingdom Metazoa; phylum Chordata; class Amphibia; order Caudata; family Salamandridae; genus Lissotriton; species Lissotriton helveticus. The sequence continues at coordinate 1,169,338,777 of NC_136059.1, read as the reverse complement.
CATTATGAATTGCCTGGATTGGTATTGCTGCATGTTTTCAGTGGTAATATACCTCCAGGCAATCACAAATTGAGCCGGGGATGTTAAACAAGCATTTGCAATGCAACAGGTCTCGCATTTACACGAGTTTGAGCTACTGGCATTGTAAATGAAAATGCCTTATATTTATGTTTTGGTTTTTGAGCCATAAATAAAACGCATTGCCATTTACAATGCCAATAGTTTGAACTCACGTAAATGCGAGACCAATTGCTTTGCAAATACTTGTTCAAAGTAGGAAACCAGTCATTAAGTACACTTCCTGTGCATTTTACACGTCTCCATAATTTGAAACGGGAAGAAAGCATGGCAGCGGAAAGAATGATGTTTTGTAACCGAGAGTTGGTCTGGAAATGTGTTAATTCTATTAAAAAAACGCCTGACTAAGTTTCTTAATTGCATTAGAAACCTGGTATGAAAATGCAAGTGGAGCAAGCAGGGTTGGCTCTAACAACATGTAAACGACGCCCAAATCAAAATCTACTTTTGAGTAACTTAGAAAACACAGCAAGCTTACACACGGTGTAAGCAAAGTTAACAAAAGCAACACAATCTGGTCTTTTAATACCCAGCACCCCCATCATGTGTTCCTCACAACACACTTTGCTGCTTGCAGGCTTGCTGTGTGAAGCTGAAGGCATGTTGAAGGAGCAGGAACAAAAGAAGAAGGGAGGAGTGTGAGCGAGTAAGGAGGCAACAAATGGGACAAACCTAGTGAGTTGTAGAAAAAAAAATCACATTGTATCAGCCCAGTGCCTATTGTCATAATTATAAAGCGGGCGCCCGGTATACTGTTGACAAAGCTAATAGCTGCAAGTCTGCAGCCCAGCCTTGCAGTTATTGGCTTTGTCAACAGAATACCGGCGCTGTGCTGAAAGTGCAGCATCTGTTTTGTGAAGATGAAAGGGGGCGCCATGCTGAAAAGCACGGTGCCCGTGCACATGAAGCAAATGCCATAGTAATATTAAAAAATGAGTAGGGGTCGAATTGAGGGTTGGGGTGTGTTGTGTGAAAAAAGTGGAACTAAAATCGCAGCACGGGTGAGAAAAGAATACTTTAGAAGGGCCCGCTTGAGAACTCAGAGCTACAAGAACCAGTCACTCCCGACATGGGACATAGCGAGTGCGAACACAATGTCACTCGGACAGCACCACTGACTGAACTGTGCCTCACAGCTTTGAGCAAAAACGACGCGAATCCGAATAAACTCATTGGTTCCATTGGAGGCTCACCCTGGGAACAGCCTTAAAGTACACACCATGGTCTGCATCGATTGTTTCACCCAAGTGTCACACGCTTGGGGCATTAGTCGTTTTTATAGCCCCGTTGGCTTTAACAGAGGCTCGCACCGGGGAATCACCGTCATTATGAGAAACAAGTCAAAACGAAACCTAAGAGCTGCGCGCGTGAGCTTTACGCTGAAGAAGCAGTGTTGCCGGTGGGGGCGAAACCAGGAAGTCAGGCATCCTTGCCCGTGACATGGGCGGGGCATGTGACGCGGCCGGAAGAGGCCGGTGTTGCTCATTGATGCGGAGCTCCCATCATGGAGGGAGAGACCGCGGTAGCGTGAAAATCCAGAGAAGTGCCCCATGTGTGGAGATGCGCCGGAGAAAAGGAGCGCAGCGAGGCGACGCGACAAAAGAGCACGGTGAGTGAAGGGGGGAATATGTGTGTCTGTGTGCATCTGTGTGTGCGCGCGTGTGTGTGCGCGTGAGCCCGTGAGTGGTGGTGGTGGTGCTGGTGGTGGGGGGGGGAGTGTGTGCGTGTGTGTGTGTGCGTGCCTGCCTGTGTGTGTGTGTATGCCTGCTTGCGTGTGTGTGTCTGTGTGCGTGCCTGCGTGTTTGCGGGGAATCTGAGCCAGGGGACGGGCACGGCGCCGGCCTGGGCGTGCGCGCCCACGAGGTGAAGTCGACGCTCGTGCCCGGCCCCTGTCTCACATTCCCCCAAGACGGCTGACTATAGTTGTCGAGCCAGACAGCAAATGCTTCGCATTTGCTTTTGTCTAGGCTCGACCTAAAAAGCATGCAGAAAATAGATTGTACCACTTCACCAAGATTTAGCACATACAGAAAGATCGGGTTTGTTAACTCTGGGTTTGGGAATGTAATTGTTTTCACTGGTCGAAATATCGTATTCCATAACAGTTATTTATTCAATGTTACCAACCTGGGTAAAACAGTGTGTGATAAAACTGGGTGGGGAATTTAGATTCCTATTTTTAATGACTGTTTATGCTTGAAAACTGGTGAAATTACTATGGAAACTCAGAGCAGTTGGTAAACTTGATAAAAGTCAGAAATAACTGAAAAAACACATTTAAATATTTTGTAATAATTAAATATGTCAATAAAACAAATAAACACAATATTTTGATATCCCAAATTGAAAATTATATTTTAAAATGGAGTTTTAAAAACATAATCACTGTAATTAGTATCCTCCACCGTGCATACCTGCACACTGATTTGTCGACAGCCCTCGGAAACTGCCACAACTAACATTTCAAACCAGCACCATGGAGGGAGCAGTTGACCAGAACATAAAGCTAAGTGCTATGCAGCTCCAAGTTCAACTGATGATTCTATGCCAACCGGAGAAGGCAGCAGCTCAGGTCGGCGGTCAGTACAATATCACAGATGGAGACAGTTAAGACTTATCAGGACGTGCTTAAATTCTTTCAATATGATCTCAGCCTACATTGTCAGAACATGCATGATGTATATGGACTCCCTACAGGACTTGCTGAATACCATTGGAAATGCGCTGGAACCTAATGTAGGCATAAATCGGCTATACCACCTCTAAACTAACTACCTGTGCTGCATTTTCGTGCTACAGGTAGATTACAGGTACCAGTCGGGTGGATTCTAGTCACCAGTGGCCCCTATGCATGCAAAGGCACAGCACACATTTTCCAGAGTTTTCAAACAGCTATTATTAGCCTTATTGCAATTGATGCCACAATATATTAATTTCCAAGGATGCACATACAGCCAGTAATGTAAAAGAATAAGTTTATGTACTTGGTGGGTTTCCTAATGTGATTGGTTCATTGGACTGCACCCATGCAGCACTTTAACACCACTGGTCAATGAACATATATTCTGCAATAGGTAAGGTAAAGTACATTTTATTGTTTAGTTAATTAAAACCCTAACAATTTCGGCATACAAGAAACAAGATAAACACGGCTTCATAATTAAAAACGAGACTTAATTATCACTTTGTCTAATGTTAATCATTACAGTAGTGGTCAATTAATTTTTGTCGTTTAAAAGTGTAAAGTGTCTTGTCTAGCAGGAGCTGAAAAATGTGGGCTTCATTCTTAGATTGAGACATGATATACATTTCATCTAAAAATTGATTAAATGTGCAAAATGAGGAAGTTAAACACTTAGGGCCTGATTATGATGAGGCTCTGAACGCCTCTGACCGCAGGTTGGAGGCTTTCCGAGCTTCATCGCAGTTTTAGTTCTGACCGCCGCATTACAATGCAGGCGGTCGAAACTGAAACCAACCGGTCATTCTGGCTGGATTCCGATGAGCTCAAGGAGCCCACCGTCCAGTCAGAGACCGGCATGCAATCCCAATGGACGGTGTTTCCGCCGTTGGGATTACTATGCCGGTTTCCGACAGGCTTCCATGTCGGGCTTTCCGACATAGAAAGCCTGTCGGAAAGCAACACGGGGGGCCACTAGCAGGGCCCACTTAACTCTGCGGCCTCTGGGTGGGGGCCATAGGTGCCCCCCTGTGAATCCGTGCAGCAGGTACGGTGTGATGCAGTCACATGGTGCAGGGATTCCCACACCACACTACACAGTGAAGCGATTCACAAAAACTCCCATTTCTCTATGGGTGTTTGGACTACGGCCGGTTCATGGAAGCAGCACAATCTGCCATAGGGAAATGGGAGTTTGCAACTGCACCATGTGAGGTCGCATTGTAATTAGGTATGCAAAACCACTACCCAATGGTCAGGCGGTGCCTATGTCCGCCTGACATCGTAATAAGGCCCTTAGTCTAACATTAATCGTTAACAGGAGTGGTCAGGTAATATTTGTATGTTAAAAGCGTAAAGTGCTTAGGTTGCAGAATCTGGAAAAGGCAGGCTTCATTCTTACTTTGAGATCTGATAAACATTAAGTCCGAAAATTGGTTCGATGGGCAAAATGAGCAAGATTAAAAAAAACTTTGTTCTTAAGTGGAGACATAATAAATACTTCTTCTAAAATTAGATTCAATGTGCAAAAAAGGGCCAGTAACTCTTCCTGTTATAAGAGCATAAAGTGCATTGTGCTGGCTAAGCTACCCCATGGGCTTAATTCTTAATTTAAACATGATAAATACTACATTTAAAAGTCCGTTCTATGTGCATAGTGAGCACGTTAAACACAGACTTAATTCATGTTACTTATAAACAGTCGTCAAATCTGTACTTTGCACATAGCTTTTTGTCTTCTCAAATTTAGTAATAAAATATTTAAAAGTTTTATGTTTTTGGTTAAAATCAATGTTCCTTCTGGGCTATGGTTTTCAGAGCCAGATGGTGAAGTTTGAGGTATTTTACCAATTTGCAGTTCAATTGGTGCTCCGACGGGTCAAGCCGTTGTATGATAGCTGCTCTACAAGTCCTTGTTCCTCTAGCGCTGAAGACATTTTTTGATAAAGTGACATATGCTGTATATAGATAGGGTATATATAAATGAGGTGAATAAAAACCTCTTTTTTGCTGCCACAAAGTCTGCATGCTGTAGGCCTCTGCATGCTGTAGGCCCGTTTCGCTTCCAACTTGGTTGGTCCACTGTTGGTGGTTGCTGGCCTTAGTGAAGTGCCATCAGTTATTTATTTTAGGTGTACCAGAAAAGTACAATTTGAGTAAGGTGCTGGTTTTAGGGTCTTGTAGTTTTAAATCACCATCCAGGCGTGTGATCTGTGGCTGAAGCAGTTTATGATGTGTTTAAAGATTGTAAAAGATAGATTCTTGTTCTGTGCTTGTGCTGAGCTTGTGCTGTGCTTGTGGTTGTTAGGTCTTTGTAAAGATATTGATTGTATATAGATTTTTTTAAATCATTTTCAGCTTCTGACCATGAAGCATTGTTGAGTGGGGAGTATATTGAGTTTTGCCCCTCCCCCGCCCCACGTCAGTGCCCAGCAGCACTCCCACCATGGGCCGCTACTGCACGGGGAGATTAACTGATTTACCCAGAATCACAGGATGTTGAGTTGTCCCTGCCGAGACTCGAACCAATCTCCCCGGTCGACTGCCCTAGCCGTTAGGCCACATCCTCTCCACTTGCAACAATATTAATAATATAATAGAACTAAAGAACATTTAACAGGTTTGATACTGCCTGTGGCCTCAATACCTCCAGCGATTCCTTCCTGGCTCGTAGGATTTTTATAGTGCTCACTGTTCTTTCCTAGGGCTCCAGTAACCAGGGTGCCTCTCCTCTGTTGGCCAATAGTTCCCTCACTTTCCTCTTCAGGTCACTGAATCGTTTAGGTCTTCTATTGTACGTGGAAATGTAGGAAATGCATTCACTTGACTCATGATGTTCTGCCATGATTGGGCCCTCACCTTCCCACTGGTTTTCCTCATGAGATGATTCATGACTCTTGGCTTCTCAATCACAATCTCTTTGGCCAAAATCTGCAGCTCCCACTTGGAAAATTTGAGTTTCCCTACCCTTCCAGACGACATCTTAATGATATAAACAGCTAAATGTAGGTGGATGCCTAATATGTTTTCTGGATTGAGATGGATTAAAGTCCACAAATTTTAAACAGAACACCACCAGCAAAATGCCTTCCACATGGAGCTCTTGTGTTATGAGTATACTTGTGTTGAGATGGCTGCCTATGTGTATACAGGAAGTGACCTAAGTGTTTGGCACCTAGAAATGATGTATTTCCTTTTCCTGTGCCTGTTTTGTACAAACACAGTTATCCCAGGTGCAATAACTTCAATGCAATGTTTACTGAGGATATGGTGTTTCTGCCCTTTTATTACTACTGAGTTTATTGGTTAATGCATCTGGGTGCGATAAATCGACTACTGTGGGACCCACTGGCAATTCGGTGCAAAATGCACAGAATTACCACCCGGTATTGAATTTAACAGACCCGGATTTACCACTTAACACGGAATGAGGGGCTAACAGTCACATGAAGTAATGTTCCATTTGTAGTTTCGGGGATATATCTATCATGCATCTGGCTTGCATGCGCCTTACATGGCCCTTCATGTACGGCTTTACTTAGAGAGGATTCCAAGAAAATGCCTTTGACATGCTGTTTATGTGAAAATACATGCACTATAATAGATGTGCAACGCCACATGCATACATTTCTTAATTGGGCCTATCGAGTTCACTTACTATGATGGAAAGTGCCATGAGCTTTTCAGTGCCATAAATTTAGGATCGAAGCAGTGTGACATGGTTGGCCACCCTAAAGAAATAGATGAAAACCCAGGAACGCAAAGGCTGGTGGGTATTCACATACCTCTTACAGGTACTTTCAGACCTTGGAAATTAATGTTAATTTCTTTCTTGTGAAATGCAGGCGATTGTGCGTTTCCAGGATATGATAGGGACGGGAACCACCCCATATTTATTGTAAGTACAGAGGGAGGGCTTTATCGACAGTGAAAAATAACTCTCCCGTGGAGAAAAAAGTTATTTATGCAAATGAACAATTCCACAGGATTTATTCATGTATCTTTCCCAGTGAAGGGGAAGTTATGTGATAAGGAGTATGTAGTGATGGGTTCCGTAGCCAAGATGTAGTTTCATGTAGATTCATTAAGTTAAGCTACAGGTAGTTGAGTTGTAGAGATGCAGCCCCACAAGGGGCAGTGTGCCCGTTGCTCAGCCCATACTCCAACTTTCAGACTCAAGAATCCGGGCTCCCAAACATTCCATTCAAGACCATCACATCAACATTCGATGAATCACATTCACACTGGCTGAGCGGCTAGGGAGAAAGTAACCAGATAAATAGGATACAGATTACTACATATCCTCCCTTCTTGTACAACACAAAGATAGAAAGCGTAAACAAGAAAAGGTTCAAACAAAGGGAACACAAACAATAGAAACGAACAAGAGTAGAGAAAAACCAAGAGGAAAATAACCCGAAATGTGAAAGGATAATAGCATAGGAACCCAGAAAAACCACTGTGAGTATGAAGGAAAATACACAGGAGATAGGAGAGATGAAAAGTAAGTACAAGAGAAATGGAAGAAAACTCGGGAAAAAAATCCATGAGATATACAGGAAGTACATGTAAGAAAAATACATAATGTAGAGGAGATGCATAGACAAATATACATAATATATATCACCCACCCATCATCCTCCTATAAATGTTTTAAAGAAACAGTAGAAATGGGTGATGGACACCCCAACCTACTTTCCCCAAAATACAGGTGAATAAATGGACCAGAAACAACATGGAACATATACACCCAACGTAAACCAAAGAAAATAGTTAGGGGAAAGAAGAAAAAAAAAACATTGACTGCTAACCATAATAAAGAAAAACCAAAGGTGGTGATGGACGGAGCGTTGACAATACAAACACTCACCCCCAGTCAACTGATCTGGGTTTAATCCATCACCGTTCTTTAGCTCACTCCGCCACCCCAGTTCAGACATGGCCATATGCAAATCAGTCTGACCCTGTGCCCCATGGGAACAGTCCAGCCTGAACTGCCAAGCCATGTCTTCCCTGGACCGGAATTAAGCTTCCCGGGACCGGTTTCTGGCATTACAGCCGTCTTCAGCCAGGCTTGCTTGACTCCAGTGGCAAAGTGAGCAAGGGACTCACGTCTGAGCATACCCTGCCAACTTAGGGCGAACAAAGAAAAACCAAAGGTGGTGATGGACGGAGCGTTGACAATACAAACACTCACCCCCAGTCAACTGATCTGGGTTTAATCCATCACCGTTCTATAGCTCACTCCGCCACCCCAGTTCAGACATGGCCATATGCAAATCAGTCTGACCCTGTGCCCCATGGGAACAGTCCAGCCTGAACTGCCAAGCCATGTCTTCCCTGGACCGGAATAAGCTTCCCGGGACCGGTTGGCAGGGTATGCTCAGACGTGAGTCCCTTGCTCACTTTGCCACTGGAGTCAAGCAAGCCCGGCTAAAGACGGCTGTAATGCCAGAAACCGGTCCCGGGAAGCTTGATTCCGGTCCAGGGAAGACATGGGTTGGCGGTTCGGGCTGGACTGTTCCCATGAGGCACAGGGTCAGACTGATTTGCATATGGCCATGTCTGAACTGGGGTGGCGGAGTGAGCTAAAGAACGGTGATGGATTAAACCCAGATCAGTTGACTGGGGGTGAATGTTTGTATTGTCAACGCTCCGTCCATCACCACCTTTGGTTTTTCTTTGTTCGCCCTAAGTTGGCAGGGTATGCTCAGACGTGAGTCCCTTGCTCACTTTGCCACTGGAGTCAAGCAAGCCCGGCTGAAGACGGCTGTAATGCCAGAAACCGGTCCCGGGAAGCTTGATTCCGGTCCAGGGAAGACATGGCTTGGCGGTTCGGGCTGGACTGTTCCCATGAGGCACAGGGTCAGACTGATTTGCATATGGCCATGTTTGAACAGGGGTGGCGGAGTGAGCTAAAGAACGGTGATGTATTAAACCCAGATCAGTTGACTGGGGGTGAATGTTTGTATTGTCAACGCTCCGTCCATCACCACCCTTGGTTTTTCTTTGCTAACCATAATATACAGAGTCCTATGGGCAGACAACCACAAGTGTGCACAATAGTGCGCACAAACAATGATACACATGGGACTCGTACCTATGTGAAGGTTAGAAACGTGCACAGAACAGTAGAACACATGGAACTTGTAGCATACAGTGGTCCTCCTTTATCAAGGATGCTCCTATATCCATAGGATCATCCTTGATATAGGAGGACCGTTGCAACTGCTTCATTGTGAATTTATTATAAAGAAGAAAAGACAGAGAATTTGCAAGGTATGCATTACATTGCATTGTGTTTTGCATATATAGTTATTGTATAAAATTAATCAATGAAGAACTGACTGATTAAACCCCTATCTTCATATACTAGGCATACTGAATTCAAGTTGGGTGCCACTGGGGAGAGACTTAAAATACTCGCTAAAGATCAAATCCCAACATTATTATTATTTTTCTAGTAAGAAATGCTAGCTTTCCAATCACATTTGTACCAACTAGGGTTGTGTTATAATGGTCTTGCAAGTGTCAGCCTACCATATATATAAAAATAGGACATGAAAGGTTTAGAATTCTCCTAAATATGCTGTGTAATATGACACGCAATGGATTTGATAGAACAGCAACAGTGGAGGGATAAAGGCTTGTTCTTCTTTTAAATTATTTTGTATCATAGAATGTTTTGTAAATACTGTATAAATTACATCATATATGAATTATGAAAATGATTCTAGTGACTGGGAAAAACTTTTGTAAAACTGCTTTTTAACTGTATATAATGTAAATGTTTGTATAGTAATTGTTATATATGTATATATGTTATTTGTAGCCCTGAAGAAGTCCGGGAAGGACGAAACGCGTTGGCTACGGCTACAGTGATTTATCTGAAGAAAAATAAATTAATAAAGAGTGAACTGAAAATAACTCCACTGAATTGCTGTCTTCGTCAACTCAAACTAAAAGAGTTTTTCTGTTTGTTATTTTTGTTGAAATCTATACTACTATTATAAAGAGAGAACTTTGAACCTTTGAGGCGGGTAAACTCAGGAACCACAGCACCAATCCAAACACCTGATACATCGTTGTAATTGTCAGGGTCTGCAGATGGACATAGGCTATATAAAAAAATAAAATATACGTTCTTTAAAATATTTACGATTAAAAAAAAAGTAGTCTCTTGGAAGTAGCGCCGGCCGCAGATTGCTCTGAAAGCTGTCAAGGAGCGAGCAGTGAAATGGATGCAAATAAACGTGCTGATCTGAACTTCGTGTGGCTTTGCTTTAATTTGGGGCTTCCTGTTTAGACTATATGGATATCGGCTGTTTGCCCTGTCGAGAAGCGAGGCCCACCTTACGAAGGGTTCGTGCAGGCCCTGAGAAGGGGCTTGCAAAGACGGAACGAAGACAGAGCAGCTCCAATGCAGGTGGTGCTGCCTTGAGCACGAATTCACTGCTGCAAAGCACAATCTGAGGGCTTACAGCGCTTTACTTTACTCCACTTGGTGAATACTTGGTTCAAATTGCAAGGACTGTTGAGTGGCCCCACTGTGGGAAGAGGGCCAGCGTACTACAAGGCACAGAAGGCTTTGCAATTTAGCCACGCCCACTGTGGCAGGTGTCAGTGATTATATGAGCAGACGCGGCCAAAAACTGCTCTTCCAGCCCTTCGTGAACAATGCCTCTGAAGAAAGGATTATTTCCTGAAATGCGTCAGGCTTTACATGTTCAAAGATTGCCCTGAAAGCTGTCAAGGAGCGAGCAGTGAAATGGATTCAAATAAACGTGCTGATCTGAACTTCCTGTGGCTTTGCTTTAATTTGGGGCTTCCTGTTTAGACTTTATGGATATTGGCTGTTTGCCCAGTCGAGAAGCGAGGCCCACCTTACGAAGGGTTCGTGCAGGCTCTGAGAAGGGGCTTGCAAAGACGGAACGAAGACAAGAGCAGCTCCAATGCAGGTGGTGCTGCCTTGAGCACGAATTCACTGCTGCAAAGCACAATCTGAGGGCTTACATCACTTTACTTTACTCCACTTGGTGAATACTTGGTTCAAATTGCAAGGACTGTTGAGTGGCCCCACTGTGGGAAGAGGGCCAGCGTACTACAAGGCACAGAAGGCTTTGCGATTTAGCCACGCCCACTGTGGCAGGTGCCAGTGATTATATGAGCAGACGCGGCCAAAAACTGCTCTTCCAGCCCTTCGTGAACAATGCCTCTGAAGAAAGGATTATTTCCTGAAACGCGTCAGGCTTTACATGTTCAAAGATTGCTCTGAAAGCTGTCAGGGAGCGAGCAGTGAAATGGATGCAAATAAACGTGCTGATCTGAACTTCGTGTGGCTTTGCTTTAATTTGGGGCTTCCTGTTTAGACTTTATATATATATATATATAGATATATATATATATATATATATATCTATACTACTATTATAAAGAGAGAACTTTGAACCTTTGAGGTGGGTAAACTCAGGAACCACAGCACCAATCCAAACACCCGATACATCGTTGTAATTGTCAGGGTCTGCAGATGGACATAGGCTATGTAAAAAAAAAAAAATATACGTTCTTTAAAATATTTACGATTTAAAAAAAGTAGTCCCTTTGAAGTAGCGCCGGCCGCGACGTGCGTGCTGACATCAGGAGCGCGGGGAGGAGCGGCGTACAGGAGCGCGAGGAGGAGCGGCGGACATGAGAGCGGGGAGGAGCGGCGGACAGGTGGGGAGGAGCGGTGAGGAGCGGCGGAGAGGCGGTGAGGAGCGTCGGACAGGCGGGGAGGAGCGGCGGCTGAGGTAGGTGAAGCGGCCCGTGTGCGGCTCATTGGGGTCCTTGAAAGTGGCAGGTGCGCTCCGGGGGACCCACGGACAACTTCGGGGCGGGCGGGGGCCCTGAAGCCTGAGACAACGTCGGGGCGGACGGGGGCCCAGAAGCCTGATTGCTCCCGGACAACGTCGGGGCGGGCTGCTAGTATTGGAATATACTTGTAAAATTAGTATGCTGGACCACTGTATGCTACAAAATTGTAAGAAAGACTTTTGTCTTCGGAGATTTAGGGGCTTGTGAATCTCCGGTCCGCGGCACCTAAAAAACCTCACTAAACAGCACTAAGGATAGGTGCAATTGGTTGTGACCCCATTCCCGCCTTCCTTTTTTCACATGGAACTTGTACCCATTAGATCCCCTAAGTGGAGGCAAAACTGTAAAAGGGGATGGACCCCACAAAACTAAACTATTGTAAGGGAAAAGACTAAGGGGTCCATTAGGATGTCGGGCGGTGGCACCACCGCGGTGGTGGCGGGCGGAAAAACAGCTTTTTCCGCCCGCGAGCAGCGGTACTCACGTCCGCCACATTAGGATAACAAAACATAGGTCAATTCCCGTCCGCCGCGGAGCGACGCGCACCGCCATCAAAGTGCGCCCGCCACCGCGGCGGCGGGAGCCAATCGAGACTCTCCGCTGTGCCGAATGACGTCCGCCCCGCTCAACAAATTAGGATGGCCCAAACAAGCTGACGCACCTCAGCGGAGACAACGCCCAGCCTGAGCAGGCGGAAAGTCGACAGCGGAGCGTGAAAGCCGAGACCCGGTCATGAATGCCATGGACCCAGCCCTCCATATGCATCCGGTGATGTACCTGCTACAACACCACCGCCAGATGGGCCGTCGCGGACGACGCCGCAGGTACGCCACTACACATATGCAACACACATGCCGACACAGGGCCCAAGCATCACACAGACACCCTGCTGGGGGACACAACACATCCACATGGGCACCTACACATCACCCACCTGACAACAAGGCACCCATCTGCCTCCGGAACACACATCGTCCGCCAACCTGCTGCAACGTCCCGGTCCCGGTCACGTCATCGCCGCGGTCAACACATGCGCAGTATGTAGAAGGCAGGGCCACTCCAAGGCATTGGCAGGGCACAAACAGCATGGGAACACACCACCCCAATCACACATCAACACACCACAACAAGTCATAGGCCAGGTGCCCATCCCGTGCACCACCCAGGCACACCAACAAGCACTGCAACAACTAGCACAATACACACCATTTGCACCACACAACACACAACCAGGGACACAGTCACTGCAGGAGTGGCTGACAAGGAACACACAACGCCAGTGCCACACACACTGAAGGCTCACAATCCCTCCCATGACATACACAAACAAACACACACCCTGGGTGTAGCCACAAACACAACACACACACTGGGTTGCCCCAACAGATGCCTGCACAAGAACAACATACAAACACTACAGGAACACATACTGAACTCCAACAGAAACAGACATACCCTGTCAGCAACACTGGGGAAAAGCAATGGGAGCACAGACACAACAGGAGTACACACCAACATCACTCAGGAACAAAACACACACACCATAACACTAATCAAACAAGAAGTGCATCTGGACAAACACACACTGCCACACCAAACCGACCACAGATGCACATGAAACCCCAATCAACAAACACCACAAGACATCAGGGGAAGCACATCAGGCAATGCCAAGGCCACATACACACAGCACTGCATGCACAACAAGCAGTGTGTGCATAACAAGCACAACAGCCACACACACACATGATTGACACAACCGCATCACACACACCACAAAACTGCCCTGCACAAATACAACAGCACACCCAGGAACTCAAGCAATACCACAGCCAACATCCACACATCCAACACAACAACTACACATGGACCATTCTGGGATACAAGAGCCCAGCCACCTCCACCAGAGCACTGGCCAGCACACACTGCTGAAGTGCACATAACCACTACAGAATGACCAATAGCACAAGGACAGCACAAATAAACCATTGGGGCAATGTCCAGAGTGGAATAACACACATGGCCCAAGAACTGCACCACAAAGCACAAGCCCACAAATGAAGTGATGTGGAGGCACACACACATGGAAACCAAGGGGACAGCTCACATCAAACTGAAACAGCCTGTATGTCAGTAGCAAACATGTAAGGGGTGTACCACACACAAATAGAGGGAGGGAACACCCACAATGGCCAGGCACAAGTGGCACACATAGGGGATGGACCAAAACCACACACACCATGCCATACAGGAGTGGAAAAACCACCATGTGCCTGCAATGCATGACAATCTCAATGCCAGTGTGGAGCAGCAGGCCCACACAGTTTACACAAAAACACACAAAACACATTGAGGATCAACCAAACACAACACTGATGTGCAACTCACACAATTTGCACACTTCAAACTTACAAACAGAACAAGGAGGAGTCACACACAACACCATGGATACACCAACACACAGCACAGTGCACTGCAAACAGCTCACACAAGTGCATACAATCCTCTACACAGGTCAAGACAAAACAAACAACAGGAATACAACTCCTGGGTGACACATGTGTGTCCCCCACAATAAAGGGGCACACATACATCCACTACAAACTCACACCCTTCACACTGCACACCTCTGCTACACCCAAGACCACGCATCTCATGTAGGCCATGGTACCAGGACCAAGGGCCAACACAAGATGACCATACACATACAAGGCTGGGCAAACAGAAAGGAAACCACACACATACTTCATGACATATCCCAGCCAGCTCCTAAACATTTTCACAGCATCACACCCTGTGCTGGTAGTGTCCCCCAACCAGACATGTGAACAGTGTAGGCAACAGTAGCAAATTACTATCAAGATGGCTGCATGGCAGCTAAAATAGCCATCACACATGACAACATTTGCAGGGTCAGAATGGACTGAAGACCCTGTCGCCCCTGTCCAAAAATATGATGCCTCCAAAGAGCCTTGCAATGTTGAAGTTATATATGGAGCATGGTGCACAGGCAATCAAATGCGAACAGAAACAGAACTGAAATCAGCAAGGACACTGACAAAACACAGAACAGAAGTAACTGTATTTATTCACAGATTGCACCGATGTAGCGGTACAACAATTGTAGACAACAGCAAGGCTCAAAATTATGTACAAATGCTAGATACCATGCACAGGTGAAACACAAACAGGAAAGCCACTGTCCATAGCACAGGGGAGAGGCCAACACAGCAAAGCAGCAGGGCCAGTGTCCATGGCAGGGGAGAGTACAGCACAGCAGAGCAACAGGGCCAGTGTCCATGGCAGGGGAGAGGCCAGCACAGCAGAGCAACAGGGCCAGTGTCCATGGCAGGTGAGGGTACAGCACAGCAGAGCAACAGGGCCAGTGTCCATGGCAGGGGAGAGGCCAGCACAGCAGAGCAACAGGGCCAGTGTCCATGGCAGGTGAGAGTAGAACACAGCAGAGCAACAGGGCCAGTGTCCATGGCAGGTGAGAGTACAGCACAGCAGAGCAAAAGGGCCAGTGTTCATGACAGGGGGGAGGCCAGCACAGCAGAGCAACAGGGCCAGTGTCCATCTAGTGGTGTAGAGACTGGTCTTCCTCCCTCGTGAACATTCACATACCTAAGCATCGCACTAGTCCCACAGTTTTAGGGGCATTTTCTGACCCACGGTGTTCCCAAGTACCAGGAGGTCCGTGGTATATCCCATACCCCCCACCCCTGCACTATCCAGGGCGGGGACACCCTGCCTTATCTGGCCCTGTTCCCTACTCAAGCATGGTTATTAGATCTTTTACCTAATCCATAGGCTTACTGGTATCATGCACTCTGCCATATCACCCAATCCCAGAGCCATCCCCTTTCCCCGCCCAGTTTTGAGGCACCAGTCTGGGGGCGCTCCTTCCCCCCTAGCCCCGTCACACTATCAGCTGGGCCATTGTGCGTCTTTGTTACCCGCCCGGGTGGTTCCACTCATTAATTGAACACTAAACAGGGTGTCTTCTGACGAACCTTCACAGTATACACACTGTCTCCTATGAACACTCGGGTCATTTGCGACCGAAATTGGCGAGCAGTCCCTACGCCATAGGCGCCTCTGACACCGGTGACTCCGCCTATTTCTCGACCTCTGCCCGTGGTGCCTGTTAATGATTTATGACAGTAATCCAACTATTTATATGCGTGAGTTTGGCCTCTCACCTGGCGTACCTGCTCCAGCGCAGTCGCGCTATACCATGTGTATGATACGTCGCCTAGGTGAACTGACAAACAAACTACCCTTCCCATGAGTACCCCGCAGTGGCCTCTGATTGGCTCCTTAGCTTCCCTGTCATCATGGCCCCTCCCTCCAGGCACTCGCACGCCTGACTCTTAATGGCGGCTGTGCTCCTCACCCCTGACCGGCAGTTCCGCGTGTAATTCACGCCGACGGTGTGGGGGTAGGTGACATCGGCGCGATTCTCCCGCCGCTAAGGTAAGCCCACTACTCTGATTTTTCACTGGCCGCCGCTCCATGTTGACGGCATCCAGGACAGGGCTCTCGCAGCGCGCCCCGCATCGCCGGGCTATGCTAGCTATTTCTCCAGCTAAGTTCTAGCTGCCTCTTAAATTACGTCACCGCCCAGCCTTTAACTTTTGTTATCTCCCTTGGTGTCCGTGAGCGGGTTCACTCAGACCGCTCGTCCCACATAGCACCATGGCACTTAATAGCTCGGCGAGGCGGGGCGACTGCTGGCCCCACACATTACCGGGTCCACATCCCTGACCACATTTTCCAGTACTGACCCTGAGCTGAAATGCTTTCTTTCCCTCTTTTTTTTCCCTTAGGGTTCTTTCCCTAGCGTAGTCCCCACAGGAATTAGCCGCGCAGACTGCTAATTGGCATCCAATGGTATGTTATTAACATGATACCACAACCATCTTACAGTGTGCCTGTCCCCCTCCATGTGGCTGAGTGGCCTTTTTGAGTCAAAATGTAATGAATAATTCTTCTTATTTCCAGTGGCTTTATTGTTTAAACACACAATTGACCACCCTCACCACGAGTAGTACTCACACACGCCCTGACTACACGCGGGGCGTTGTTAGGATACATGTAATAATGGTCTCTCTCCCCTCACTACGCTGCACTCCAATTGTCCCCTTATAGTCACCTAGCATAATATGTCTACTTGGGTGCTTGATTGACTTTTGGGGTGAAGTCACAGCCTAGACTGACAACAGTGTAATCAACGATGACAATGTGACAATTGTTGTGTTTACTGTATCCCTAGGTCTGACGGTGACGCAGTGGCCCTCGCCAGCCTTAGACCTAGACCCGTCAGGTTGTATCCTTAAAAACCTGTAGCTCACCCCTTTTGGGCACATTAGGTCTATATGAGCACACTTTTTTCGGTCCTGAAGAATTGCCCTGCTGGGCATGAAACATGTTGACCAAGTGGAGGGTCGTTACAAGGCCACACCAATAGTCACGTTGGTCCTCAGTACCCCTCCTTTCACTTTTTAATAAAGTGGCTAGCCACCTGAATAAAGTCTTCCCTGTGGACTATCCAACTTTTTTTAAACTATCCACTTCTTGCTCACTACCCCACCTTTTTAAGCCTCACAAGTTTCTACTTATCACGGCAAGGAACAAAAGACCTCCGCAAAAGAGTGACACTCGTTGTTACCCGTCGGGCATTGCAGCGCCGGCCCGACGCAGGAGCAGGAAGCCGATGATATAAACAACATCTCAAGTAGGCTGAATGAGACATGTCATCCAGCTCATCAGTTGTGTGAGGCTTCCTTAGTTCCGCTAAGGAACTTGTTTAGTATCTGGCATTCCACATCCTCCAGCTGACTGCCAGCTAACTAGGAGAGAGACCTTATTACTTGTTTTATCCCAGGGGAACTGTGTACAACCTTGCTCGCGAGCAGCAGGCCCACACAGTTTACACAAAAACACACAAAACACATTGAGGATCAACCAAACACAACACTGATGTGCAACTCACACAATTTGCACACTTCAAACTTACAAACAGAACAAGGAGGAGTCACACACAACACCATGGATACACCAACACACAGCACAGTGCACTGCAAACAGCTCACACAAGTGCATACAATCCTCTACACAGGTCAAGACAAAACAAACAACAGGAATACAACTCCTGGGTGACACATGTGTCCCCCCCACAATAAAGGGGCACACATACATCCACTACAAACTCACACCCTTCACACTGCACACCTCTGCTACACCCAAGACCACGCATCTCATGTAGGCCATGGTACCAGGACCAAGGGCCAACACAAGATGACCATACACATACAAGGCTGGGCAAACAGAAAGGACACCACACACATACTTCATGACATATCCCAGCCAGCTCCTAAACATTTTCACAGCATCACACCCTGTGCTGGTAGTGTCCCCCAACCAGACATGTGAACAGTGTAGGCAACAGTAGCAAATTACTATCAAGATGGCTGCATGGCAGCTAAAATAGCCATCACACATGACAACATTTGCAGGGTCAGAATGGACTGAAGACCCTGTCGCCCCTGTCCAAAAATATGATGCCTCCAAAGAGCCTTGCAATGTTGAAGTTATATATGGAGCATGGTGCCCAGGCAATCAAATGCGAACAGAAACAGAACTGAAATCAGCAAGGACACTGACAAAACACAGAACAGAAGTAACTGTATTTATTCACAGATTGCACCGATGTAGCGGTACAACAATTGTAGACAACAGCAAGGCTCAAAATTATGTACAAATGCTAGATACCATGCACAGGTGAAACACAAACAGGAAAGCCACTGTCCATAGCACAGGGGAGAGGCCAACACAGCAAAGCAGCAGGGCCAGTGTCCATGGCAGGGGAGAGTACAGCACAGCAGAGCAACAGGGCCAGTGTCCATGGCAGGGGAGAGGCCAGCACAGCAGAGCAACAGGGCCAGTGTCCATGGCAGGTGAGGGTACAGCACAGCAGAGCAACAGGGCCAGTGTCCATGGCAGGGGAGAGGCCAGCACAGCAGAGCAACAGGGCCAGTGTCCATGGCAGGTGAGAGTAGAGCACAGCAGAGCAACAGGGCCAGTGCCCATGGCAGGTGAGAGTACAGCACAGCAGAGCAACAGGGCCAGTGTCCATGGCAGGGGAGAGGCCAGCACAGCAGAGCAACAGGGCCAGTGTCCATGGCAGGTGAGAGTACAGCACAGCAGAGCAAAAGGGCCAGTGTTCATGACAGGGGGGAGGCCAGCACAGCAGAGCAACAGGGCCAGTGTCCATGGCAGGTGAGAGTACAGCACAGCAGAGCAACAGGGCCAGTAATGTATGTAATGTATGTATTCTTGTAAAGCGCAGTTACCTCGTTACGTGGCGTCCTGGCGCTGTATACCGCTGGGGAACCCGTCCTGGCTTTCCCTGTGAGAGGGCACAACCAAGGTGAAGCCAGGCATCCCCGGCGCTGCTAGGGCCGTTGTGGAGATTAAGCAAGCTATTGCCCAGAGTTGCAGAGTGGGACCCATGGTTAGCGTAGGCACCTAGGCGAGAATTATCGAGTCCGCGGACATTGACCCAAGACCCTGCCGCATCGGGAATTGAACTCTGGTCCCGGGCCGACCTCTGCTTCAGGGTCTGCCGCTTCTAACCAGTGAGCCACACTTCTCCACAGTGTCCATGGCAGGGGTGAGGCCAGCACAGCAGAGCAACAGGGCCAGTGTCCATGGAAGGTGAGAGTACAGCACAGCAGAGCAACAGGGCCAGTGTCCATGGCAAGGGAGAGGCCAGCATAGCAGAGCAACAGGGCCAGTGTCCATGGCAGGGGAGATGCCAGCACAGCAGAGCAACAGGGCCAGTGTCCATGGTAGGTGAGAGTACAGCACAGCAGAGCAACAGGGCCAGTGTCCATGGCAGGTGAGAGTACAGCACAGCAGAGCAACAGGGCCAGTGTCCATGGCAGTTGAGAGTACAGCACAGCAGAGCAACAGGGCCAGTGTCCATGGCAGGTGAGAGTACAGCACAGCAGAGCAACAGGGCCAGTGTCCATGGCAGGGGAGAGGCCAGCACAGCAGAGCAACAGGGCCAGCAACACACCCATGTTCCAAAAAATGTACAAGACTAGCACACCTGTATGATGCACAGGTGTACGAGGGTGATGTCAACTCACTCCTTGCTGTCATGCGGACTATTACCTGGCTGTGTGTCGGGGACAGCAGGCCCACTTGACTGTGGTGACAGAGCCCCAGGTGCTGTGGGGCTAACAGTGGCTTGGAAAGCTGGAGGGCTGTGTGGACCAGGTGGCATAGTGGCACGTGGAGGTGGAGTCATGCAGACCTCTGACACAGTGTGGGTGGGTGAGGTTGGCGGGGTGCCCTTCCACTTTTTGGGAATATGAAATGGCTTCCCTGCCTTGGGGTTGATGGGAAGTGGTGATGACACAACAGACACACACCCCAACTGTCCCACATCAGGTGCAGACACTGGCACTACCTCTGGAGATGTGCTGGAACCCGCGGAACGCTTGGTCTGGCTACGTCTCTGGACCACCTTCCCCTCTTTGCCAGGTGTACCCCCTACAGTGCCCTCCTTTGCCTTCTTGCCAGGGGTGGTCTCTACACTGCCCTCCTTTGCCTTCTTGCCAGGTGTACCCCCTACAGTGCCCTCCTTTGCCTTCTTGCCAGGGGTGGTCTCTACACTGCCCTCCTCCACCTGCATCAATGAACGTAGAATTGGGGTAGATGTTTTTGGTGGATGTGTCCCTGTGCTCTTCCTAGGTGTACCCCTGATATGCAAGACCTCCTCAGTGGCCACAGACACTGCATGTGTATGTTTGTGTGATGTACTACCGACAGGAGAGTCTTGTGCTGGTGATGCCTCTGCGGCATGTGAGGCTGATGTCTGCCTCATTGCTCTTCTGGCCTTGCCATTACCTGACTGGCTCTTGTCTGTGCATTCTGGGGTGGCCATGCTCTTCAGTGAGGATGGTGTCTGTGGGCGGGAGTGTTTGGGTTGTGTCTGTTGTGTGCTCCTGGTGCTGTACCTTTTCGTTGACGCAGGCGAACCGTGCACACTGTCATCTGATGTGGCCACTGACTGGGGGGTGGACAAAAGCATCTGAGCTGCAATGGGAGCATGTGCCTTTTGAAGGGCTGACGTCACTGTGAATGACAATGTCTGGACTGTCCGGTGTAGCCCACCCATGTCTGAGTGTATGCCCTCCATGTATGCAACCACCTGGCCTAATTTCTTTTCATGGTCACTGAAGGCATTGAGCAGGGCGGTCTGGCCCACACAAAGCTGGCGCAGGAGCTCAACACACTCTGCACTGAGGGCAGCAGGGGGGATAGGTGCAGGGGCAGCGGTGCCAGGTGTGAATGGGACTCATCCCCTCTTAGTGACACGGATACGGGCAGCACCAGAGGAAGTGGATGGGAGGCTGGGGACTGGCCGCTGGGTGGTATATGATGATGCAAACTTCCCATCCCCGGTGCCTGCCAACATGGATGCATCCCCGCTGGCATCTGATGATGTGGTACTCTGGGCCTCGGCACTGATTCCTCCTGCATACTTCTGTCCCCCTCAGATGCGCTGGTGGGCTCTGTGTCACTGGCCTCCGCTGCAGCTGTAGTGCTACTCTCTCCACCACTGGTTTCTGGCTCATGCTCCTCCGTGGTCTCTTGCGAATCTGCATGAGAGAAAGATACAGGGTTGTGTAATTGTCATCATCTGGTCACACGTATTACAAGCAATGCAGTATAGGAGATGCCCAAATCTACATGGTAACCGCCACACCCTGCAATCACTGTGCAGCAACACACTACATAGACCACAAGAGTGCCTGTAACGCACAAATTATGCCATGAATGAGCTATGTTCATGCAACACAGCACTACTGCCTGCCCGTATATGGAGTGCCCCACCCCCCAACTCTCCCTGCCCTAGGGACATGATGTGGATACAACACTTATTACCAATGTCAGACCATCAGGGAACAGGAGGGGACAACACACACACCTATTAGGTCATTACAGTCCACAATGCCAAGTAGGCCATAGAAAGCACCATGTGGTAACCTGAGGCATATTGTTGTCTGATGTGTGGGCCTCAACGATCATGGTGCATGCAAAGTAGGCATACCTGAAGTCACACTCAGAAAGTTGACACTGCAGTTCACCCCATTATGGATTCCCCACACTATCCCAATGAAGAATGACCACGTGGAGCCTAACCCATCTGGCAATGCTAAAGTGCATCGGGGATTATCAGCTCAGTAAGGCCAGGGTGGGCCAATGCCTGATAGAACGACACATCACAGCAGCCACTCACATTACACAGTACATCACAGCACCGCACGCACATCACATGGGTCTCCGGTGCCACAGGCCCTGTACACATGCATCCACTCCCAGGAAATGTCACCCTCCCCAGATACTCACCACCCCTGCCTTGCTGCAGATGCTCCCTCAGACGTGCATCCAGGTCTGGATGAGTCACTGCCAAGATGCGGGCCATCAGGGGAGTCATGCTGCGCCGTGCCAAATGCCCAGTGTGTGGTAGCATCCCCAAGGTCATCTCTACCACTTGCTTTGCCAGCCGGCTGATGTCGTCCCACCTCTTGTGACAGTGGGTGCATCGTCTGTTTGAAACCCCCAGGGCTCGCACCTTTTCTGCAATGGCCCTCCACATGGCCTTACGCTGGTGTACCTTGAGCTGCAGGTATGAGAGAAAAGAAGGGTAAATGTCCAGTTACACAATGTATAATCGTTTTGGTGGGCAGGCACTGAATCTACTCTCTGGGTCACACTGACTCAGACTACAGGTGCACAAAGAAATATTTACACATGCAAATACTGTCCTGGCACCTACATGGCTATCAACCGTTGTCTCTGTATGTCTGACAACGTAACACACAACACACACACACACATGTCCAGGCATATAAAAGAGTGACATTGTGACACACACACTCCCTTTCCCTGGAGGCAGCTTGTCTGTCAGTGTTTCACACGACACCACGCCACCAGGCATATACTGCAGCTGCGCAACTACACGTCTGACACCCCCCTGCCCTGCAGCTACCTTCATGGTGACTTACCACTACATTGGGACCACCAAACAGCCTTGGGTACTGTGCCAGCACCTCCTCCACAAGGACCTCCAGCTCCTCACTAGTGAATGGACTGGCAAGGACCTTCTCTGTCCTTGCCATCCCTGTGGACATGTAACACCTGTGGTGGTAGTGAGTGGTGAGGGGTCCCAGGCAGCAGGCTAGTCAGGCAGCAGCAGGAGAGGGTCCCAGGCAGCAGGCTCTTCAGGCAGCAGCAGGAGAGGGTCCCAGGCAGCAGCAGGAGAGGGTCCCAGGCAGCAGGCTCTTCAGGCAGCAGCAGGAGAGGGTCCCAGGCAGCAGCAGGAGAGGGTCCCAGGCAGCAGCAGGAGAGGGTCCCAGGCAGCAGCAGGAGAGGGTCCCAGGCAGCAGGCTCTTCAGGCAGCAGCAGCAGAGGGTCCCAGGCAGCAGGCTCTGTGAGCAGTGGAAGTGTGGGGCTCACTCCCACAGATTTATAGCCCCCTGGGATCGTTTGGAACATGCAAAGCTTCAACAATTGGTTGTCCAGGTCTGCCTCTTTCAAAAGTATCCAATGATCGCCTCCTTGGTGGCGGAGCACACCTTCCGTGACTTTCAAATCTGCATCATGCCACGTGATCATCGCTCCCATTGGCTGTAGGCAATGCTCCATGGCGGTGATGCACCACGGGTGCCCGGGGTGCGCTACCGCGATGGTGCATCATTCAAAAATATCCAATGACCGCCTCCGCGGTGGCGGAGCACACCATCCGCGTCTTTCAAATCTGCATCATGCCACGGCGATCATCGCTCCCATTGGCGGTAGGCAATGCTCCATGGCGGTGATGCACCGCGGGTGCCCAGGGTGCGCTACCGCAATGGTGCATCATTCAAAAGCATGCAATGACCGCCTCCGCGCTGGCGGAGCATGCCCACCGCCATGTACACATGCCCATATGCCAATGGCTACCGCACTTGTGAAGGGGGTGGTGCTGGCGTCACACCGCCGGGGCCAGGCGGTAGGTACCGCGATACATGCGGCGGAGCATGCCCACCGCCATCTACACATGTCCATATGCCAATGGCTACCGCACTTGTGAAGGGGGCGGTGCTAGTGTCACACCGCCAGGGCCAGGCTATAGGTACCGCGATACATGTGGCGGAGCATGCCCACCGCCATCAACACATGCCCATATGCCAATGGCTTCCGCACTTGTGAAGGGGGTGGTGCTGGTGTCACACCGCCGGGGACAGGCGGTAGGTACTGCAATTTTCATGACCATTAATGGCTATGTCAATCCTGAAGAGTGTATCAGTACACAGCAGCAACATGGTGAAGGGCACATCATTGTACACACAATGCCATACTTCCATGTAATCCACAGGTGGACGCACGTTCAGTGTGACACACTTTGGTCTGTGGTCCCTGCCATGTTAGTTATGCATTTGATGGCTGATAATGCTTGACACTCTTGAGCTGGTGTTAATGATGTTGTACAAATCAATTTGTTGTGGGTCAGTGATGACCTTGACAAGGCTTGTGTCACTGCATTGTATCGTATCAGACTGGTGCATTCACAACAGCTCATGCACACAACTGAAAGTTTTCCTGATACTGTGATCATTGTGTTGATGGATGTGTGCAGAGTTTACATGATGCATTGAGGTGTGACAGGTACAGCAGATGGGTATGATACAGACATGGTAATTTCAAAGACATTGGCGGATGTTGCAGCACCTTGCCTGCACATGTGAATTGTGTTCTCCAGTATGTGCGCATTCACATTTCCCGATGTGTTTGTGGCACTTGTGTATTGTCAGTGGAGAGGTGTGCCCTCTGTGTGTATCAAAAGGCCACCCATGTAACCTGGTGTGCCATGCATCTCTCAGGCAGTCTTTGTTTTTCCATGACCTCATTGATGGTATGTGCTGTGGCCATCTCATGATGGTTGTCACTGACATTTTCAATTTTACATCTCAACTAGGAGGAGGCCAAATCTCCTACGTCACCTGACAGTGCTGGAGGACATGGAGAATGAGGCAATAATACAGAAATTCCGCCTTGATAGACCAACACTGAAGATTCTATGTGATCTATTGGAACCCCACCTGCAGCCTCGCCGTCACTATCCAACGGCATTCACACCCACATACAAGGTGATGGCAGCACTCCACTTTTTTGCAACAGGTTCCTTCCAGGAGACTGTGGATAGCGCTGGAGGGATGTCGCAGCCCATGTTCAGCATGGTGCTGAGGGATGTTTTTGCAGCCATGATGCTGTATCGGAATCGCTACATCCATTTCCCTAGGGGAGGAGAATTGGCTGCCATGAAGGGGGACTTCTATCCCCTTGGGCGCATCCCACATGTTGTTGGTGCCATCGATTGCACCCATGTAGGTCTGGTGGCACCACAGGCGATGGAGCACATTTGTAGGAACCGCAAACATTATCATTCCATCAATGTGCAGGTGGTGTGCCTTGCGGACATGACCATGTCTCATGTGTGTGCGAAGTATCCGGGCTCGGCGCATGATTCATACATCATGAGGAACAGCATGGTGCCACGGATGATGGAGAATCTGCATCCCGAGCGTGCTTGGATTGTGGGTGAGTATGCCTACTGATATGGCGTGCTGTGTGTTCCCTGATGCACTCTGGCTGTGCAACATTGCAATGGGTGTTTGTCATTCACAGGTGACTCAGCATATCCCAGTAGGCCATGGCTGTTGAGCCCCCTCGGGAATCCCAGGACCCCGGCTGACATCCGCTACAATGAGGCCCATGGCAGGACCCGACGGGTAATCGAACGGACTTTTGGCCTGCTGAAGTCAAGATTCCGCTGCCTTGACAGGACCGGAGGTGCACTGGCATACTCGCCTAGGAAGGTGAGCAAGATCGTTGTGGCATGCTGTATGCTACACAACCTGGCCATCCACAAGGGGGTCCCCCTGCTCCTGGACGATGGTGAGGAACCAAGGCCACCACCTGCTCAAGGACCTGAGTCCAGTGATGAGGACAGTGGAGAGGAGGAAGGAGTAGACCTGCGTCAGCAGCTCATCGACCGCTACTTCACTTGAAGGTGGGTGACGAGGTACAGCGTGTACATTGTCTGGTGTGGTTGCTGTTGTTGTGAAGGGCTATGCGGGATGTAACCGACAGGCACACGTTCAGTCACCTGTGTGTGGTAAATGTGACATTGACGTTCCATATGGGGACGTATGCTGGACCCTATTTGTTCACACCTGCAGCCCATTGTCTAGTATGCCTGTTGTGTCTTGTGTATGTTTTGTGTAGTGTTCTGCCTGTGATGCCACAATGAGACCAGTGACTGTTGTTCTGTTGTGTCTCCCTAGGTGCTACAGAAGAATACTGCCCTACATACTGTACATCATTTGGACACATCATGGACATTGTCAGCACTGTAAATATTGCAGTAAAAATGATAATTCACAAAATCAGGTGCGTCATGTATTTTATTTTGGAAGTGGACATGTGAATTGTGTGGGAATATTTACATGAAGGTGGGTAATGAGCAGTGAGTTGACAGTCATGGTCGATGAGATGCAAGAGTAGACACAACATGGATGTGGTGACCCAGTCCAACAGACAGGTGCCATTGCCAAGGCAATGTGGGGAAAGACAGTCCAAACAGTGAATGCAGTGGGGAAGAGGGTTGTCTTCACAGCTGGCTCCGTGACTGACGTATGGCAGGTGCCTTGCCTCCAGAGACTCCCAGGCTCTTCTTTGGACGCCCCCTAGATCTTTTTGGCGGTGGGGGGCCTGCTGAATGGCCAGCGGCGTCAGAGGACTTGCCCCTCTCTGTTGGTGCAGGGGAGGATGGTGCACTGTCATCCTGTGGCACAACAGGAGGGGACGGAGGTGGTGGTTGAGACACAGGCCTGTCCCTCTGCAACGCCACTTGCTGGCCCATGAGGTCCATCATCTGTCCAAGGCAGTTATCGATGGACCTCATCAGCAGTATGAGCTCCCTTAATAGTTCATCGGACCGGCCACTTTGTCCCTGGACCTCTTGGTAGGTCTGCACAACTCTGGTGAAGTGGTCCAGGGATGGTGTCCACTCCTCCCGAGGACTGGTGGTGATCCTGGCCCTCCCACCTGCTCTGCTGCCACGGACCTCTTGCCTCACCACTGTGGGTCCACGCACTCTCTCCCTGCCCTCCACAATTGTTGCTGTGGGCTGGTCATCCCCTGGGATAGGGAGGGTGCTGCAGGTGGTACTGGTGGTACTAGTGGCGGTGGCGGCTGCGGTGGAGGCAGAGGCCGTGACAGCAGGGGTCTGCTGCGCTGTTGTTGCAGCAGAAGTGGTGGTGGGGAGGATGGGGGCATGGGACCTCTGGGTCTGTGGCACACCAGATGGGCCGGGCCGGAGCTCATCGTCCAAACTGTCCTGGGAGTCCACATCTGAGAGTCCATGTGCCGGGGGTGGAGACTGGCTCTGCTGGTCGTTGGTGTGGTCCTCAGCAGTGAGTTCTTCATCACCTGTGGAGTAGATGGGGAATGGTCAGTGTTGGGCACTGTGCAAGTATTGTGTCATCTGCGTATCATCGACTGTCTGTACACTACACAATTATGAAGTCACCAGTAGTACAATTCATGGCAACACTGTGTGTAATATCATGGTGCAAAGGAACATCATTTACTCATACATGTTGAATGTCAATGCAAAGCATGCAATTGTTGTTGTGTTTAGGGATGCTGGTCTACCACACACACACACACACATCAGGAAGAGTTAAGATAGCTACCTACCTGTTAGGTGAGGGGGGAGAGTGCAATGGCTGACACATGCTCCTGGGTGGGGAGGCCTCCATGCTGCTGGAGTGTGGGCCAGGGGGCATGCTGGGAGTAGTGATACAGGCCTCCCAACCCCAAACAGTGCTCCAATACAAGATAGCTACCTACCTGTAAGTGTGTTTTTTGCACTGTGCAATGGCTGACACTTGCTCCTGGGTGGGGAGGCCTCCATGCTGCTGGAGTGTGGGCCAGGGGGAATGCTGGGAGTAGTGATACAGGCCTCCCAACCCCAAACTGTGCTTCAATACAAGAAGGCTACCTACCTGTAAGTCTGTTTGTTGTACTGTGCAATGGCTGACAATTGCTCCTGGGTGGGGGAGGCCTCCGTGCTGCTGGAGTGTGGGCCAGGGGGCATGCTGGGAGTAGTTATACAGGCCTCCCAACCCCAAACAGGGCTTCAATACAAGATGGCTACCTACCTGTAAGTCTGTTTGTTACACTGTCCAATGGCTGACACTTGCTCCTGGGTGAGGGAGGCCTCCATGGTGCTGGAGTGTGGGCCAGGGGGCATGCTGGGAGTAGAGATACAGGCCTCCCAACCCCAAACAGTGCTCCAATACAAGATGGCTACCTCCCTGTAAGTCTGTTTGGTGAACAGTGCAATGGCTGACACATGCTCCTGGGTGGGGGTGCCTCCATGCTGCTGGGGTGTGGGATGGGGGGGAGGGGGTGCTGGGAGTGGTAGTACAAGCCTCCTGCCCCCAAACAGTCCTCCAATACAAGATGGCTACCTACCTGTTAGGTGAGGGTGGACAGTGCAATGGCTGACACATGCTCCTGGGTGGGGGAGGCCTGTCTCCTGCTCAGATGTAGGCCAGGGGGCATGGTGGGAGTGGTAGTGCAGGCCTTCCTCCCTCCCCCATACAGGCCTCCTAAGCAAGATGGCTAGCTACCTGTTGGGTGAGGGTGGACAGTGTAATGATGTTTAGTTATTGCAAGGAAGTACTTCTCAGTGTGTTGTTTGGCATTTGTTTGTACTTACCAGCCTCTACTCCCCCGGCTACTCCTGTGAGACTCTCAGGGAGCAGTATGGCAAGCACCTTCTCCTCCCATGGTGTGAAAGTTTTCGGTGGGATGGGAGGGCCACTGCCAGTCACATTTGCCAGCGTCCAGTTCTTGCTCCTCCTCTCCTTGACAACCCTCTTGAGATCATGCCACCGCTTCATGATCTCCTTCTTGGATCTTGGGGTGTTCCCTACTGCATTCACCCTTTGGACTATCCTTTCCCACATTTGTGTCCTCGTGGCTAATGGTGTCTGTTGGACCAGGCTACCAAACAGTTGTGGCTCTACTCTCACAATCTCATTGACCATGCCTGTCAACTCACTCTTAGTGAATTTGGGCATTTTTTGTACTGTCATGGTGTGTGGTGGTTGAGGTGGTTGTGGGTGCAGGGGTGTGGGTGCAGGGGTGTGGTGTAGAGGTGTGAGGTGTGTTGTGTGCTGGGGGATTGTTTGTGCTGGTGTAATCGTGGTGGTGCTGGTAGTGGTGGATGTGTGTGTGTGCTGTGCTCTTTTGCCTCTCCTGTTGGATGTTGTGTATGGCCTTCTCTTCTGGAGTGTAGCAAAGGATTGTGGCTAGTGAAGGGGTGGCTGTATACTCAGCTGTGTGGGTGTGTCCAAGTGGAATTTGGGTGTCAGGTGTGTTGTGGGAGTTGTCCTGTGCTGTTTTATTTTTATTTGCATTTATTTGTTTTATTTGTATGTGTGTTATGTATTTGGGAGGCATGGCTACTTTTATTTGTGCAATGTTTGACATCACTGCGGTGTTTTGGCATCGTCCGCCATGTTTTTCATGTCCCGGTCGGTAACAGCGGTTCCGACCGCGACACCCTTGGGGATATCCTAATTTCCCATGCGGTGTGTCCGCTGTCCTTGCGGCAGGTTGTTGCTTTTCCGCAGCTTTTTCGACCGCTGCGGTCGGTTTTTGACCATCACCGCCCGCGTCGGACGGCTTTGCTTGGCCCGCTACCGCTGCGGTCGGTCTTTAGTGGCGGTTGATCCTAATGTGGCCGCCGGTGTATCCGCGGTGCAGGCGGGCGGTTGGTTTCCGCCTCCATGGCGGTCGGGGTGGTTTTCCACCTGCTATCCCAATGACCCCCTTACTGTGTTGAATGGGACTAAAACCCACAAACAGTGAAAACTGTGTTAAATGGGACTAAAACCCACAAACACTGAAAACTGTGTTGAATGGGACTAAAACCCATCAACTGTGAGAATTGTGCTAAATGGGACTAAAACCAAAACCCATTAACTGTGAAAACTGAGTTGAATAGGACTAAAACCCATAAACTGTGATAAAGGGGAGACACCCCTAAAACAACCCCTTGTGTAGGGGTAAAAATGACTATAAAGGTGGAAATAGGACTAAAACGGAGTAATATGTATAGAAACATATCACAGTAGCGTCGTAAGCTAAATACACTAATATTTCCCATCATGGAACCTAAAATTGTGTCCAAAATGCTCCAACCATGCACAAAACCGCTGAACAAAAGTCAGAAATGTAAGATGTTGAGTGCTGCCCAGATCAAGTTGTGCGAATCCATAAGGACTGATCCGCCGCTTCACCATGAAGAAGAACAAAACAAAATCGCAGACGGCAAGCAGTCAAACCTACTAAAAAGTACATTATTCTCTCAAGTATAGAAGGACTGTACCAAGAGCTTTACATCCTGGCATGACTACGTACGGGTGGCTCCATGCACCACTAAGCTGCAATGCGTCCCGCAGCAGCAAAAGACATCACCGAAGCTTGAGTGTTGCCACGACTTTAATATGGTGGCACTCTGAAGACGCTGCACAGGATGGCTCTAGGCGCGTCCGGGCAGCAAAGCATCCCATAGCAGCTTAGGGAGCTGCCCGGCAACCAAAACGTGAAAGAAGTTGAAGGAATTCTCATGAAGGTAAGAGTGCGTGCTGTGTAAATGGCACGTGTCCCCTTTTTTCAAACGCGCTGCTGCGGTTAAACTGCCATAAGTCCAGGAGGGGCTGCAAGTGACAAAAAAATATTAAAAGAAAGATTGACTCACCCTCAAAAGTCCACATCAGCAGCCGCAATCTGGTTAATTTTCTTATGTAGTACAACGCGTTTAGATGTAGATTTCACTGTAATGTCCACAACGCAAAAGTCCAGCTCGTACCGCAAGCACCATGACCAAGATCCAAATAAAGCTCTGTGCATTCCCAAACAGTAAAATACACGTAGAAAAGACACCACTGTGAAAGTCAATTTCAAAAGATGGAGTGTGCAGCAATATTCCAAAGCAGTGCACATGCATTGATTTGTATCAAGTAAGGAAGACTCTGGTAAATTCCACCTTACTTATTAAGCAAGCAATACCTTCTTTGTAAGCCTTTGGAGATCGGGGTCACATAAACTGTAACTGTAGCAAGAATTCCTAAACCTTTAAGCCAATGTAGTACGTGCAGGCTGGGCTGTCCGGTAAAAGGGACACTGGTTGTGCTGGCATGCATTGTACTACAAAGTAGTCTTTATCTGGGTTGTGTAGGTTTCTTTTGAGATTTCTTCTTTCAGAGCCCTTTTTAAAGCACATAGGGGCAGATTTATGAAGGCCCTGCGCCGCCGGTGCGTCACTTTTTCCCATGTTAAAAGTGACGCACCGGCGGCGCAAGGCCTTCATAAATCTGCCCCATAGAGTTTCATTTCATGAATTGTCACCAAAAAAAAAGATGTAGTTTCTGTAGATTTATTAAGTTAAGTTACAGGTAGTTGAGTTGTAGAGATGCAGCCCCACCAGGAGCAGTATGCTGCTGCTCAGCCCATACTCCAACTATCACACTCAAGCATCCAGGCACCCAAACATTCCATTCAAGAGCATCACACCAACATTCCAATGCCTAACATTCACACTGGCTGAGCAGTTAGGGAGAATGTAACCAGATAAATAGGATACAGGTTACTACAGAGTACCCCTGGAAATGTATGACTTTAATGGAATTCAAAGAGTACTCCTCACAATCCTTGTAAAGGCATAACATCTGAAAACACCTGCAAACATGGTAGGATTTATACAGGAGCAGACTTTCTGAAGGAAGGCTGTCTTTGTGTCACCACCGGTGCCATGCATTGCTTCATTTGGAATTGACAAAACAGGAGGTGTAATGACCATCCTCGCTATTATTGCTAAAAAGTGTTAAACAGCTACGAGATTAGAAGATAGTTCTCTGTTTAGTCGAACCGCTCCGGTTGGCAAATGCTTCTACTGTGTATTAATGTGCTGTGAACATTCAGATAAATATCTGAAAAACAGAATTTGTGATTTCATTACCATTAAACCTCACTTGTTGAAAGTGGGAGTGCACTACCCACACAATCTCCCACACAATGATGTTATTTTTCTGTTTTTACTCAGCTTCTACAAAATGCTATTCAATCCCAAACTCAATGGACTGTGAAACCGCCATGTTGACCACATTAACCATTCTAGTACATTGCACATTTACCCTTAATTGTCTGACACAGCAGTGCCTAGCCACCATCTGAAATCAAAATAAACAGGTGCAATGCCATACCTCAAAACCAGACTTCTTGCTCTCAAACAATAAATGGGTTAAATTATCCTGTTGTATATTGTGAGAATAATGTAAGTCACCGGGAAGTTCCATGGCCATATAGAGGAAGAAGACCAAAGTCTGAGTTCCTTTATAAAGTGATGGAACTCTCATGTGACTTGCAATATCCTTATAATGCGCAGCAAGAGATACTTTATTCCTTATAATACATGGTCAAAACATCACCGTTTGCACAAACTGCCTAAATCCTTGGAGTGTTGCTCTCTCATTCAAAACAAATAAGATGTTTGCTTCTCATGATGAACAAACATACAATCTGTAGTACAAAATTCTGATGTCATAAAAGAAGTCAGAAGGTTATGAGATGTACACATGCTAATAAGTGAGCACTTGGTCAGGGTACAACGAAGTAGGGCAGAAACACGACTGTAATGATGTGATGAAAGCTCCCTTGCTCTCCGTGGTCTGATATTAGTGCCACCAATACCTTCGTCAGTAACACCAGTACCACTAACAAATGCTACCAATAAAATGTCCACCAACTTCAAAAATACTACCCAAAAAAATACAACCACCACTGATCTGCCCACTATCATTACTAACGCTATCACCAATACCACCATTAGACATCACTGATAGCACAACCACTAACCCAAACACCAGGATACCAATACAGCCACCACAGAAACAATGCTACCACAATAATTACATAACTACCACCAATAACACCACCACCAACACTATGACCAATTACACTACCAGAACAAAAGACAGTACCATAATCAGTAATAACACACCATCACCTACACCACCAGTAATACAGACATAACCAATACCATCACCAGTACCGGCACCTCCAATATCAAACCAACAATGGCAATCACCACCAACACCACTTAAATCAATACCACCACTACCAGCACTACCACCATCACCAACACTACCAATAACATTACCATCAGGAATAATACCACCACTAATACCAACATTACTACCAATGCTACCAGCATCAAGACCACCAACAATACCACTACCAGTACCACCACCAATACCACTAATACACCACCCCCAGTAATATACTCACACGGCCAGCGACAATTGCCGAGATTTCCTCAATATGTTAGCTGCTGTTTTAAGCAGCTTGGGTCTTCCCGTCACCCCTCCCTCGTGCCAGCAATGTTTTTAAAAGCTCTGGGCTACAACTAGTTTTGTTCGGTTTATTACCCCCTCCTTGGATTTCCCTTGATCTCCTTGCAGCTCCCCCCGCCGCTGCCCCCGGAGTGCCTCCTAGTGCTGTGTGCCTGTCTCCCGGCGGGGCATCTTGACCCGGCCGAGGACGAGAGGGTGCGGAGGTTCTCCTACGTGGTGCAGCAGCTCCAAGCCAGTTTCGTGACCCCGACGCCGCTCTGGGGAGGGCACCAGAGGCCTTACCGGGTGGAGCTCAGCGGCCGGCCCCGCACTGGGGGCACCCAGGAGAGTACCCGCCGCATGAGCCCGCTCAGTCCCGGCCTGCAGCTGCACCAGCAGGTGCCCGGAGGAGGAGGTGGCAGCCAGGTGGCAGGGTTCGGAGGTTCTCTTACGTGTGCGGCTGAAGAAATTGGCTAATCATAAGCCTGCGGCTGTGGGTTAGCAAGGGCTCCTGTGCTCATCTCCTGCCTCATGGCATGTGCTCCAGAGCTGCAAGGGTTGCCTGCTGGTCTGTTCTCATGCTGCCCAACAAACACTGACTTCGCTCTACCATGTCCGTTCCTGGCTCCCCTCCGTGCTGTTGTCCCCGGTGACGATACCTGTGCTCGAAGGTGGACAGGGGGATGTAAGTATGGAACTCTTCAGCACAGCTACCAGAAAGAGGCTGCCGCTTCGCACAGCTCCCCGGGTTACCGTAATTCTTGGACATGCTGCCTCCAGCACACATGCCACAGAGAGTCCCCTGCAGGTCCCGGTCTCTCCCCAGGGCTGAAACTGAAAGCTGTTTAGGAGATCTACTTGTATACAGGTGAGGATTGTATAGCCCCCTCCCTCATTATATTTTACAAAGGATATCTTCCTTTGGGTGCCTTTTTTCGAATTGCGGGGGTCCTATCTCAACAGTACTATTTCATTAGCAGGTAAAGCAAATATTCTATTGATATAAAACACCCTCCTAGCTGAAGAGTTAGGTCACATCTTGGAGCCATCTCTGGCATTTTTTCATTAATTCATTTAATTTACAGGGCCTCTCAGGACGTCACCTTTTATAGAATGTTGGAATACCAGTAATTATCCAGTTTATTGAGCCCAATCTGGGCTTATTTCACCCCCAATATGGCGGCCGATTCAAGCTGCTTGGAAGGAAGTCGTGCTCAGCATTGTAGGCCTGCTATATTTCAGGCCTGCCCCTTTGAGTCCCTTTTATGGAAGAAGCCGCGCTGCCTTACACTTTTCAGCACGTTGGAGGACAGCCCCACAGCTGCTGCTGATATTGTTTTTATAGAGGACAACACTGGATCCTCTTTGCAACTTTGAGCTTTTTTTCCTCTTCATTTACTACTTAAGCAGCAGTTGTCCAGTGACTTGCTTTTTGACCCGATCTGAAACGCTGTTTCTTTTTGTTAGGTCCTGACATTGGCAGATCGTCTGCGCAAACTTTATGATAGAAAGTGGCTGTGGGCCATGACTGGTTGGACTAGGCTGAGTTTATTAAATCATTGGGGGAGGGGGCAAGTAAGCAAATGAGCTGTCAGTGCCTCCACTGTGCCCCGGATGCTTCTTCACAAGTAATTTTTTAACTACATTGGCTCTTGGAATTAGGCTCTGTGTGTGTGTGTGTATGTGTGGCTCTGTGTGTGTGTGTGTGTGGCTCTGTGTGTGTGTGGCTCTGTGTGTGTGGCTCTGTGTGTGGCTCTGTGTGTGTGTGTGGCTCTGTGTGTGTGTGGCTCTGTGTGTGTGTGGCTCTGTGTGTGTGTGGCTCTGTGTGTGTGTGGCTCTGTGTATGTATGTGGCTCTGTGTTTGGCTCTGTGTGTGTGTGTGTGGCTCTGTTTCTGTGTGGCTCTGTGTGTGTGTGGCTCTGAGTGTATGTGTGGCTCTGTGTGTGTGTGGCTCTGTGTGTGTGTGTGGCTCTCTGTGTGTGTGTTTGGCTGTGTGTGTGTGCGTGTGGTTCTGAGTGTGTGTGGCTCTGTGTGTGTGTGTGTGTGGCTGTGTGTGTGTTTTGCTCTGTGTCTGTGTGTGTCTCTCTGTGTGTGTGTGGCTCTGTGCGTGTGTGTGTGTGTGGCTCTCTGTGTGTGGCTGTGTGTGTGTGGCTCTGTGTGTGTGTGTGTGTGTGGCTCTGTGTGTGTGCGGCTCTGTGTATGTGTGTGGCTCTGTGTGTGTGTGTGTGGCTGTGTGTGTGTTGCTCTGTGTCTGTGTGTGGCTCTGTTTCTGTGTGTGGCTCTGTGTGTGTGTGGCTCAGTGTGTGTGTGTGTGTGGCTCTGTGCGTGTGTGTGTGTGGCTCTGTGTGAGTGGCTCTGTGTGTGTGTGTGTGTGTGTGGCTCTATTTGTGTGTGTGGCTCTGTGTGTGTGTAGGTCTGTGTGTGTGGGGCTCTGTGTGGGTCTGTGTGTTTGTGTGTGGCATTTGCGAGAGATTAAGCTATTGGCATTGTAAATGACAATGCCATTTATTTATTTATCTGTTTTCAAAACCAACACATAAATAAAAGCTTTGTCATTTACAATGCCAATAGCTCTAACTTTCGCAAAGGCGAGACCGTTGCATTGTAAATGCTTGTTCCAATCATAATCACTCTGTTTCCCACTGCATCTGCTTTCCATCCTCTATTTAACTTTCTCTCTCTGTTCTGTTAATTTTTGGTATATTACCGAAATAAAGAGTTTTGGACTGGATTGGTTAACAATGAACCCCTGCAATTGTCCCAGGGTAAGTTCAGCAGGTAAAACCTGCCGCAATTTATGAAGGAAAAATCCCCCGTAAATACTGGAATATGTGGATTTTACGTCTGTATGCTCTAAAATCTGCATGCCATTCCCCAAAAACTTTGAAAAGGTGGTATTTTTCGCATCTGAAATATTGTGACCCCCGTGGAGTCATATTTTATCAGAGGCGATAAATATTGCACCAAACACTGGGCAACTCGTCCTTAATGGCCAGTAACCCCAGTGAGGGTACCAGCCAGAATTAAACACACCAGGCTCAGTTTAACCAATATATATCACTAGCTATAAAGGGTATATTATAACTATAATTCTATCAGAAAGAGGGAATGGGATTCAGACAGCAGACATTGAGCATGCATTGTATCACTATCTTCCTCACAAAGACACACTTTCAGAAGGGTGATGAATCCTGCAAAGGCTTCCACAATAAGCTCTAGTAATTGCCAAATGCAATGCAGCGCATGCAACCAAATTCGTTTTATTTATTTATTTGTTTACTTACCTCCATTCGGCCGTATGCCATAGTTTACTACCCCCCACCTTGCTCCTCCCCCACCCCACCACCCTGCAGCACTCCCTCCAGGAGCCACTTCTGGGCTGTTGCCCCTAAGGCTGCCCCTCCTGAACACCTCTTAATAGTAGCCTAAAACCAGCACACAGGTGCTATCCTTCAGAATTAGGAGAGAGGTTTCCTAAGAGGTGCCACACTGACAACTAAGGAAATGACCACCATCATCACTGAAGTAACCCTTTTGTATCTAGGGGCACCTCACTTAAAATTAAGGTTATAGGGGAACATTGATGATGTGGCCCTGCTGGGTATTCACTATTTTGTCCCTAGCACTTTCACCCCTTTTCCTACTTTCAATAGAGCCTATATTTGATTTTTGCTGTACAAAAACGACTTTCTTTACAGTCTGCCAGAGCCTCCTACTGTCTGGTCCCGACTCTCCTTTATCATTCATTTTTGTAGCACAGGTCACTTGCCAGCTCGTACGAATACACCATCTGCCCCACAGTTTACATATACTGGTGTATATGAATGGTGAAAATATTCACTTATGCATAGACTCAAGTGCTGTGTATTAAATTAATTGAAAATACATTTCTAAAAATATTTTTATAATATTTAATCAAAGTTATTTCATACTGTTAATTGTGTTAATTTAGATATCATTGTTATTCATTTTATTGTTAATTGTGATTAGTTAATTAATTAAATGTTAATTAACTATGTTCATTTATTGTTTTAGACTATTAGAGGTGGGGAAAATAGTGGGAGGTAAATTAAATTTAAATAATTAATTATTTGTTAATTAATTTTTATTAAATTATAGGACTGGGTCTGCTAAATTAATCCTCTACGCTATCCAACACTTTCCCTACTGTTCCACTCACTGGAGTGGGAGTAGTAATTTTTACCCTCCAGCTATCCAACACTTTCCCTACTGTTCCATTCACTGGAGTGGGAATAGTAATTCTTATTCTCCCACTATCCAACACTTTCACTACTGTTAC
The DNA here is from genome assembly GCF_964261635.1 of Lissotriton helveticus. Classification (NCBI taxonomy): domain Eukaryota; kingdom Metazoa; phylum Chordata; class Amphibia; order Caudata; family Salamandridae; genus Lissotriton; species Lissotriton helveticus. Next base: position 1,169,301,336 of record NC_136059.1, on the reverse strand, counting down.
ACTCGTAGGAGTGGGAATAGTAGTTTTTACCCTCCGGTTATCCAACACTTTCCCTACTGTTCCACTCACAGGAGTGGGAATAGTCATTTTTACCCTCCGGCTATCCAACACTTTCCCTACTGTTCCACTCACTGGATTGGGAATAGTAATTTCTACCCTCCCGCTATTCAACACTTTCCCTACTGTTTCACTCACTGGAGTGGGAATAGTAATTTTTATCCTCCCGCTATCCAACACTTTCCCTACTGTTCCACTCATTGGAGTGGGAATAGTAATTGTTATCCTCCCGCTATCCAACACTTTCCCTACTGTTCCACTCATTGGAGTGGGAATAGTAATTTTTACCCTCCCATTATCCAACACTTTCCCTACTGTTCCACTCACTGGAGTGGGAATAGTAATTTGTACCCTCCAGCTATCCAACATATTCCATACTTTTGCATTTGTTGTAGTGTGAATACTATTTTTATTCACTACTTTATGCAACATTTTTATTATTGTTCCATCTAATGTAGTGGAAAATATTAATTTGCATACAAATATTAATATTATTATTTAAATTATTGGATTTTTTTTAATTTATATATGTTTATTTATATATATGTAATTATATTTTTAATTATGTTTTAAATATTTTTTCATTAAGAATATTAATTATTTTTTATATTATTGTTAATGTATATGTTAAAAAAAAATTACAGTTGTTTTTTTACATTACATTTATTATTTTTACATTTTTAACTTTTTTACATTATTTTAATTATGGTTTATTTAATTGTGTTTATTATTTCATTACTTTAATATTACTTTTAATATATTTTAAAAAATCGATATTTTAGTTACCTGTATTTGTAACAACGATATTTTGTACTCGATATTTTGGTACTTACCTGTTTGTAGATAGGGATTCGATATTATGTCCCTCGATATTTTTGCTTCAATATTTTGGACACTCGATATTGTGTCCGCCGATATTTAGTCACTGATCCGATTTCACTATCTATTGTGCTCAACTTCCTCTTACCTTGTAGTTACCTGAAAAATATGAAAGTGACAGCTCTGCCCAGGGTGTGGGCACCAGGAGGGCATACTCTATGTTGGTTTGGAGTCCTGAAGACTACAGCCCCTATTACAAGTTCAACATATAAGTACCCCCCATTTGAGATACTGCCCTGCTCAATTATACGCAGAGTGGTGTTCCTATACCCCGAGATTCTGGGAGCACTGGATCGAATTTTCCTTTTTTTTAAGAATGTTTATTGAATTTTCCATTGATATTTGTAATTCAACAATGATACAGTATTGATACATAGTAAATTCACTCCTAGGAGGCTACCACAGTGTCATCATTGGTGAACAATGCAGTGTATAACTCTCAACAGGTCGTTCCCCCCCCCCCCCCCCGACCAACATGGATCGAATGTTTTAAATCACAAAATCTGTTAGGTAATCACACTTTGAGGGTGGGCTGCAAGTGCCGCCCAACCTGGTCACCAGCCCATGCCCGACATCCTCTCAAGGGAAAGTGGAGCATTGCATGTTACAACCTCCTGTTTTCTCAGGCACTCTTCTCACCCCACTTCCACTGCCCACAACGACCACCGCCCGCCCGCTCACATTTACAGACTGCTCCAGTAGTACAAGCTTCTCTGCAGTTTCAAATCAGGATCCAGATTCATTGGGGGGGGGGGGGGTCAGAACACAAGCTTCTGGCATCAGCCATCACCAGTAATCACTAATGTTTCTGAATCGACCTGCAACATGACACAGTAGACCAAAGGACTCTATTCTACCCAAAAGAAGTGTCTCTAACTATAGACACAATTTGTTTTGGAACCGGTTAGCCCTCCAGAATCTGAATGAATTGAAGACAACAGAGTCAAATTAGTGCACTAGCAAGAAAGTCTAATCTAGTGTGCCCAAAGGTTCAGCTCACACTTGTGAACTCATTCTCAACGAATTAAACAGCACGGCCAACAAGCCTAGAAATGAGTAGGCAGCACTAGGTTTCACCTCAGCCTTGAAAATAAAATTAGTAATCTAAGAAATATTACTTAATATTTTGACCACATTTATCGTTGAATGGAAGAAACCTTTAAGGATTTGAGGCGTAAAAAAAGCATTCTGCTAAACTGAATAGAAAGTTGCACATTGCCTTCCTGCCCTGAAAAGAATTCAGCCCTACACTAAAATGTGGAGACCCTACGAGTCACCGTTGACTCTGACCTACATTTCACTCCCTATAAAATGCTGTTGTAAAAGTACCCAAAAGCAATAATCAGGATTAGGTAACGTCCTATCACTCTTGTAAACAATGCATCAAGTGGAGTTCAACAGATCATATGCCATAGCATTAGTGGAATACTGCAACTTGTTATACACAAGATAACACCGAAAAAGCAACTGACTGACAGGCTATGTAGGATAGCGAAACAATTGTAAAAGTGAAACTAGTCCCACCACGTCAAGCCCATGCTAAAGAGACATTGCTGGCTTCCGGTAGAAGACTGGACATAAATAAAAAAACACTATGGAACCTGCACAGCTCATTTGTAATAGTGATTCGGAGTGCTGGAAGAGGTGGGCAGCACGTTACATTTCAGCAAGAAATCTCAGCTTAACCAGTACTGAGACTATCTGCCAATCAATGTTCAAAACCCGAAAATGGAGCAGCAAGTCCCTGGGATTAGAAAGTACAACACTGAGAATATCTCCTTTACGTACAAGCGTACAATCAAACTGTCCAATCTTTGGCAAACTGTTGAAATTAGCAGTTAAAACAACAGTTGTGTGACTGCAGGCACATCAATCAATAGCCAAAGCCAGATTTCTATAAGGAGTGATTTTTGACACTAACCTAAATTTTAATTCCAACACTGAATGATTTTGCAAAGGGCTTTGGGTTCCTTATGACCTGTCATGAGCATCCAATCTGTTACAAAGCTCCAGGCATTAGAGCTGCCACTACGTCATGATGTTTGCCCATGATCATCCCACTCAAGCCTCATGTCTGTTCTTCCTTTCTACTTGCTCCCATGTCCATCATCTTCCGACCCTTGTCCAGTTCTCTTGCTCTCACCATCTTGTCCAGCCCCTTTCATCCCCTATTATCAGACTGCTTCCCTTCTTCGTTTTCCTTCTCCCTCTAAATATTTGTTCCTTTTCCATATTTCACCAACCTTTCTCCACTTTCTTCATGTCTTAGTACTTATTCTCTTATTTTCCCTGTTTCTTTGTCCCCTCTTGTTTGTCCCTTTTGTTTCCAATTACCATGCTTGAGCTCCATTTTTCTCCGACCTCCTTGTCTGTATCCCTTCTACGACCTTATGCCTTTACTCCATCGCTTCTCTCTTCTCTTTTCTCGACTGTCACTACCTCTTTATTTCTACTCTTCCTCCCCTTATAGTAAGGCCACCGGAATAATCGGATTGTGTGTCAATTTTCACATAATTATAGATTTGCCACATTTCTCACATAATCCATCATCTGCTGCATAAACTGCAGATTTTAACAATAAAATAATTTCTAGGTTCAAAAGCTACTAAAACCAGAGTGACACGTGTTGCCGCACAGTGGAAGGCCCTTTGCAATGTTTGACTGGTCACTTTTTTGTTGCTTATTGCTATATTTGGCTGTTAAACTGGTACAAATAAGGTGCAATCAATGCCCAGACAGTTTTAACAAATGTAAAAATCACAAAATAATGACGTAAAATGTTCTGCATTATGCTGAATAATTTGACTTTTCTTGGCGCATAATTTACTCAATCCTGCCGCATAATTTGGTCTCCCTTGCCGCATAATTCCAGTAGACATGCCTACTACTCTCTTTGTCTCTTAAAGTAGGGTTGCCATTCATTACCATGTCATCAAGATACCATGTTTTCACTCCTGAGCTGAGCTTTAAGTTCCTGGCTCTAAAGTGTTCTGGGGGTTGTAGTTATTTGTTGTTTCCACAGGACCGGCTGGGCTGACACATCTAACAACAATGGTTTGCAACAGAAAAATACAGGACTGAAACACTGATGTCCTGTTGAAAAGAAGTGAGGTAGGGACTTGTCACCTGCGCTTGTAACAGGCATGCTGTGCTTCTTAAAACACCAGTAACATAGCTGGATGATTTATAGGGGATCTCCAAACACCTCATAATTAGCATAAGGTTAACTTTATCATATGTACCTCATCAATGGGGTCTTCACGCTGCAGCTTCTAAAATGCACCTGCTGAGTCTTCCATCTTTTAAACTGTACAGCGAACAGGTAGCCCAGAATTATGCACCCTGTCTCATTCCAATCACTTTCCTCAGTCGTAAAGGACCCGCTTTAGCACCTTATTAAACAACATTCTAGGTTTAAAGCCTTTTGCTAACTGCCTAAAACTGTGCACAATTAGATTCTGGGACACCCTGCCACGCTGTTTCACCTATTTCATAAATCCAGATGCCACTGGTCATCATCACAAAATAAACCATGTATATATCTGCCAAAGAACATACATTTTGGGGGAACAGCCCACCACGTGTTACATATGGAGTTATAGAATCCTTGATCACTGCTGCTACATCTCATAACTGACTTCTGAAATCCATGCATGGACAGCAAGTAGCCCCAGAACAATATGAGCTCTAAGACCATAAAGTCACTTTTTCTATTAATGTCCCTTCCACACTGATGTCCCGGGGAGGAACACACTAGATGTGCAACGCTTAAGGCTCACGCATCCAGGCCCTTATCAAGGACGCAACATCACGCGCCTTTCCACATGTTCCCCCAAGAATATCTACAGTTTTTTATATATACGCGCTTCATCCTAATCTTCTTTGGATATTGGGGAACCGAGGACCACAGCTCTCCACACTGTGTCAACCAATCTATTTATTTATTTATTTATTTAATTGCTTGTATCGCGCTAGAATCGACCCATGAGGTATCTCCGCGCTTTGCTCGCATACGTGCTGAAATATGTTGTCTCAGTGGAGTACCACAGGGTGGATTATGCTTCCTGAAACAGAAGAGTTTTTAAAGCTTTCCTAAAACACAAATGGTTGTCATTGTGTCTTAGGTCAGATGGAAGCTTGTTCCACATGGTAGGGCCTATAAATGATAGGGCACGTCCACCTTGTTTGACTTTTTTTATAGTGGGGATTTCCAGTAGACACTGGTTGCTGGAACGTAAAAGGCGTTCAGGTTTGTATATCTGAAATTTTTGTGCCAAATATCTAGGGCCTTGCCCATAAAGGCATTTGTGCACTGAGCAGCAGATTTTAAATCTAACACGTTGTCGTATGGGCAACCAGTGAAGGTATCTTAACAGGGGTTTGGACGGGGTTCTTGCAGGAGCATTTAGTATTAGTCTGGCCGCCGTATTTTGGACTACCTGCAAACGATTAAGCGCCTCCTCATTTGCTGATATGAGGAGGCCGTTGCAGTAGTCTAAGCGGCTTATCACCAGGGCCTGTACAAGAGTCTTCCTGTGGATGTCAGGCAGCAGAGGGAAGACTCGCCTTAACTGGCCAATTGTTCTAAAACAGGCTCCTGTGACATAATTAGCATGCTCCTTTAAGCTCAAATTAAGATCAAGTTTCACCCCCAAGTTCTTAACAGTAGGCTTTGGGCATGGGACAGGGCCAAGATCTAAAGGCCACCAATCGGGAGACGAGAGCATGTTAGCTTTCCCAAAAAGGATTACCTCCGTCTTCCCGACATTACACTGGAGGCAGTTGGTAGCCATCCAGTTGGATACTGCTCTCATGCCCTCGGCAAAATTGTTCTTCACATCAGGCGTAAGAGAGTTGAAAGGGAAAAGCAGCTGGGTGTCATCAGCGTATGACACTGGAGTGAACCCAAACCTTCTCACAATCTCTGCAAGGGGGGCCATATACACATTAAATAGTGTGGGGCTTAGGCATGAGCCCTGTGGCACCCCCTTGGTGAGTACCCTCGAGATGGAACGATAGGGTCCCACGCTGACAGATTGTGAGCGGCCGGAGAGAAAACTCTCCAACCAGGACAGTGCCAATCCTCCAATACCCACTCTCTGCAATCGGCCGAGAAGAATCTCATGAGACACAGTATCAAAAGCGGCCGACAGGTCTAACAGCACCAGAATCATCGATCCTCCTCTATCCTGTGACATCTTGATGTTATCTGTCACGGAGAGGAGTGCCGACTCTGTGCTGTAGTTGGGCCTGAACCCAGATTGTGATGGGTCCAGGCCCCCTGTCGCCTCTAAGAACCTGGAAACATGGATGTTTACATGCTTCTCGGCCAATTTACTTAAAAAAGGTAAGAGAGAGATGGGGCGGAGGTTGGAAAGTTCTGTCCATGGCAAGGCCGTGTTCTTCCGTATTGGGTTCACAACTGCCTCCTTCCACTGCCGAGGGAGCTGACCTTCTTTAAAGGAGAGGTTTAGAATCTTTTGAATTGTGGGGCAGAGTATTTTGTTCAAGGTGATAGTTAGCTTAGCTGGTATCAAATCAAGAGGGGATCCTGTTTTCATGTTGTTTATTAGTTTCTGAATATCACTGTAACTAACCTCAGGGAAGGTGAGTAAGGTGCCTCTGGATGTATCGGGGTGAGTCATGCTGGAATGCTCCAGGTCCCTGGGGCATTGAGCAGTGATGATTTTTTTATAAATTGTCTCAATTTTGTCCTCGAAAAATTGAGAGATGTTGTTACACAAAACTTGTGTAAATTCGTCTGGACTTTCACATGCAGTTGGTTTAGTGAAAGTATCCAAGATATTATACAGCTCTCTGGAGGAGTTGCCAGCTTCAGCTAACTGTGCAATAATGCTGTTCTTTCTTGCCTGCTTAATGCTTTTATAATAGGCAGACATAGCTTTTTGGTAGTTGATCTTATTTTCACTGGTATGGGTTTTCCTCCAGAGTTTTTCCAGCTTCCTACACCCTTGCTTTTCTAATTTTAAGGATTCCGTGTACCATACCTCTCTCTTGGCCGCAGAAGGTTGTTTAATTGTTTTTTGTGGCGCTAAATGATTCAACATGTCAGATAGAGTGACATCAAATTTAGACAAGGCTGACCCAATGTCATCAGAATCAAATATTACAGGCTCATTCCAGACTTCTTCTGCTGTTCCTAAAGTGATCTTGTGCCAGGGCCTTCGTTTAATGGTCGGGACGGTAGGGTGTTTATTTGGTTTATTTAGACCCTTGAGGATGAATTCAAGCATACTATGGTCTGACCAGTTAACTGCTTTAGGATGATGACAATATACCGAAGTGCACTTAGTAAATATTAGGTCCAATGTATGGCCGCCTTTGTGAGTGGGCCCACTATTCTGCAGCTCGAGACCCAATAAAGCCAGGTCAGACATTAAGGTCTTTGTCTCTGGATGGTCTACATTGTTCACATGAAAGTTAAAGTCTCCCAATAAAATGAACTTTTCTTTAACTTTCATATGTTGTGCCAGTATTTCCATCAGCGCTAAGGTGAAGCCAGCATTGGGTCCAGGGGGGGGCGATAAACTAAGGCACCCTTCCAGTGCTCCTTAGGTCCTATCACAATTTTAAAAATCATAACTTCCATAGCAGGCTGATTGATCTGTTCTATGACGGTCACTTTGAGATGTTCTTTATGTATAATGGCAATACCACCACCGATCTTCTCAGGACGATCTTGTCCTAGAATTTTATACCCAGTGGGAATCCCCAATGTGATGTAAGGGGTAGTATGCGGTTTTAGCCACGTTTCAGTAAGGAAGCTGATTTCAGGTTTAAGGGTATGGATAAGATCCCATATTTGTAGGTGATGTTGCGGTAGGGAGCGGACATTTAGCAGGAAGCTTTTCCAGCCTTTCATCATAGAAGTGTTCTCCCTAACATAACCCCTAATAATTGAGGTATGTGTAGCCTGAAACCTACATATAGCACATGAAAAAGGTCCTTCTGGACTTGGCCAACAGGTACTAATACATCTCTCCACCCCCTGAGGCTGCAGATTTAATAAAGCTTGGGAGGAGTACCTGAGTCGTGTGGCTTGCAAAGATTCCATAACCATAAGAGAAGAGTAAGAGGCCCCTGGCCCCGTTCTGGCACGGACGGGCACAGACGGGCCACTCTTTGGCTACTCTTCGGCTCCGCTGCGCGCTCCCGCTGCGCGTACACAGAGGGGCGAGGGCTAAATAGCCCCGAGCTAGTGACCCGCTAGAGCGCTAACCGCTAAGCGGTATCCAACCAGGAAGTGGTGTCCTCCCACCCTTTCTAAATCAGGGCTCAGGAGGAAGCGAGTAACGGGCTGCAAAGCGGCTAGAATGTGCAATGAACCACCAGCAGTAAGTGTAGAGGCAAATGTGTGCAATATAGAGTGTCACAGATCAATTTTAAAATTTTTCGTACTTTTAAATCAGTAATAATAAAAATGTATCAGAGCATAAGCGCACTCAGCACGACATAGATTTTCTATCTGGAAGCTCAGGCGAGCGAGCGGATCGGGGTGACGCTGCCACAATCACCCTTACCGCATCGCGCCGATGTCAGGCTCCGCCTAAATAGCCCCGAGCTAGTGACCCGCTAGAGCGCTAACCGCTAAGCGGTATCCAACCAGGAAGTGGTGTCCTCCCACCCTTTCTAAATCAGGGCTCAGGAGGAAGCGAGTAACGGGCTGCAAAGCGGCTAGAATGTGCAATGAACCACCAGCAGTAAGTGTAGAGGCAAATGTGTGCAATATAGAGTGTCACAGATCAATTTTAAAAAATTTCGTACTTTTAAATCAGTAATAATAAAAATGTATCAGAGCATAAGCGCACTCAGCACAACATAGATTTTCTATCTGGAAGCTCAGGCGAGCGAGCGGATCGGGGTGACGCTGCCACAATCACTCTATGCCCTGAAGAAGTTCATTGCTTAATGAACGAAACGTGTTGGCTGGAGTTCATGATGTCTGATTAAATAAAGGATTGCCCTACATAAAGGAATTGGTTAGCCTCACTTTTGGCAAGGACACTTTGGGAGTGCACCTCTCCATGCTCTTACAGTCTCTGATAAGTTGCAGACATCCTTCACTGTACCAATGTTCTGAAGAAGCCATGATACTGCATGTGCTCAATAGCAACACATTAAAACAGAGCACAGTACAATATCAAGCAACAGTCCACCACAAACCAAGGTCACGCCTCATGACACAAAGGAGCTATCTATGCACGTATCAAAGTGCTCTCTTCTCGACCCTGAGATCGGAACTGAATGGCCTGCTCTTCAGAGACTCTTAAAATAGAAAGTCTCTTGCAAAGGTTTGTATGAGGATGGGCCTCAGAGTATAAAATGATCCCGTGTGAGGTCTCCTGTCCTCTCTGATATCTCGCTGCCATTAAACATACAAAACAGGGCTCACCTCTCTCTCGGTTCATTTCAGTTACTACTTGTCAAGGCTTGTCCCAAGCCCTCGCTTGACCCAAGTCATATGCCTGGTGCCACAGAATGCATCAGTGGAAGAAAGCTGGACAGAAGACCAACTTCATAAGACCCAACGTTAGTGGTAATTGACCAGTGACACGCCCACCTATCCTTCCACTTCTCTTGTTGACCAATACATAGTATGTCAACTACAGCAGAGATAAATCTAACAAACCGATGTCGAACAGCTCGCTGCATTACAGGGCCATACCACAGGTGCTCCCTATATAAATGCTGATGACATAAGATGGAATGACATGAGATGCCATGTCATTGCATAGTAGTACAATCACATAACACATAATGAGATTATTCAAGGCCGGAAAGTTTTGCAGTACCATTTAAACCAACGACAAGTCCAAAAATCAACATTTGCACCAAACAACCAGTGCAAAAATAATTTGAACCAATCAGTGCAAATGATGCAGAAATTGTTTACTGAAGTACGCCGACCACTGAATGCAAAGCCAAATGAACAAAGAAAAGGCAGATTCAAGTATGCAACAGAGAACTGGAAAAATTAATTCCAACTACTCTGTTAACAAGCATTGAAAATGCAATAGGTCTCGCAATAACGCGAGTCTGAACTATTAGCATTGTAAATGATTATGCCCTTTATTTTTGCGTTCTGGTTTTTGGAACATAAATAAAAGGCTTTGCCATTTACAAGGCCTATAGCTTAAATTTGCGTTAAAACGAGACCTATTGCATTGCAATGGTGGTGGTGCTGCTGAGTTTTCTCTGAATCTGCACCCACAATCTGCACCCACAATCTGCACCCACAATGTGTGAGTGGCGTTGCGTGTGTGAGTGGCGTTGCGTGTGTGAGTGGCGTTGCGTGTGTGAGTGGCGTTGCCTGTGTGAGTGGCATTGCCTGTGTGAGTGGCGTTGCCTGTGTGAGTGGCGTTGCGTGTGTGAGTGGCGTTGCGTGTGTGAGTGGTGTTGCGTGTGTCAGTGGCGTTGCGGGTGCGAGTGGCATTGCGTGTGCGAGTGGCGTTGCGTGTGTGAGTGGTGTTGCATGTGTGAGTGGCGTTGCGTGTGTGTGTGGCGTTGCGTGTGCGAGTGGCGTTGCGCGTGTGAGTGGCGTTGCGCATGTGAGTGGCGTAGCGCGTGTGAGTGGCGTTGCGTGTGTGAGTGGCGTTGCGCGTGTGAGTGGTGTTGCGTGTGTGAGTGGCGTTGTGCGTGTGAGTGGCGTTGCGCGTGTGAGTGGCGTTGCGCGTGTGAGTGGCGTTGCGCGTGTGAGTGGCGTTGCGCGTGTGAGTGGTGTTGCGTGTGTGAGTGGCGTTGCGCGTGTGAGTGGCGTTGCGCGTGTGAGTGGCGTTGCGCGTGTGAGTGGCGTTGCGCGTGTGAGTGGTGTTGCGCGTGTGAGTGGCATTGCGCGTGTGAGTGGCGTTGCGCATGTGAGTGGCGTTGCGTGTGTGAGTGGCGTTGCGTGTGTGAGTGGCGTTGCGTGTGTGAGTGGCGTTGCGTGTGTGAGTGGCGTTGCGTGGGTGAGTGGCGTTGCGTGGGTGAGTGGCGTTGCGTGGGTGAGTGGTGTTGCGTGGGTGAGTGGTGTTGCGTGGGTGAGTGGTGTTGCGTGGGTGAGTGGCGTTGCATGTGTGAGTGGCGTTGCGTGGATGAGTGGCGTTGCGTGGATGAGTGGCGTTGCGTGGATGAGTGGGGTTGCGTGGGTGAGTGGTGTTGCGTGGGTGAGTGGCATTGCATGTGTGAGTGGCGTTGCGTGGATGAGTGGCATTGCGTGGATGAGTGGCGTTGCGTGGATGAGTGGGGTTGCTTAGATGAGTGGTGTTGCGTGGATGAGTGGGGTTGCGTGGATGAGTGGGGTTGCGTGTGTGAGTGGTGTTGCTTGGGTGAGTGGCGTTGCGTGGGTGAGTGTGGTGTTGCGTGGATGATAGTGGGCTTGCGTGGGTGTGAGTGGCGTTGCGTGTCTGTAAGTGTTGCTGTGTGGGTGAAAGTGGCACAGAGCCTTTGATGTGGCCTGGCACAGGAGAAATGCTGCTGCTGCTAATTAAATACAATAGCGGCCGGGAAGCGGCCAGGAAACACAAGTACGGCCGGCCACATAATTAGGGGAGGAGAAGCCGCACACGTTGGGAGAAGCCCTTTGATGTGCTGTGCGGCCGCGATGCGCGCTCTGTGCTGGGGGAGGGCCATTAGCCTGAACTCGCGGCAAGATCAAACGAAGGGTGGGAGAAACATTGAGGAACAGGAACAGATGGCCATGAAAGTGTATGGGCCAAAAGCGCGTGCCTGTACGTGCACTCGAAGAAAACGCCACGAAAAAAAGCGGTGGTTTGACAATCAGTTCGAGCACTTGAATTCTCGCCATTTCCCATTCCTTCGGAATGGTAAAGGACGAGACCTAAAAACACCTCCAGGTGCAGCAGAAAACTATCAACACTGTCGGTGTTACAGGACACAGAAAAAAAACATGCATGAATATAGTATGCTCATATTTTCGGCGTGCGTTTTGGTTTGTTCTCAAGTCATTGGTTGGCATTTTAGGGAAAGGTAGCTATGTTACTTGCTTCAGGGCACTTTGTTGTAGACATGCCTTCACAATGGGTTATGTGCTTCCACATTTGGAGTCCGACCGTTTGAGTTGCCCCAATCAATGCAGTTTTGCATTAGCGCCTGGCTATTTTTCACTGGAGTGTAGCAGTTCAATTCGTTTTTGGGTCAACATAGTTTTTTAGTAAGTTCCATTAAATTAACAGCTGGAAACACAACGAGCACATTTACCAATCTTTCTTGCAACGCAGGGCAGCAAGCAAAGTTGTTGGCCTGCGTTGCGTGAAAGAGCAAAAATGGTCAACATTTACAACAAGAAGGAGCATTTTTGCTCTCTTCACGCCCTGCCGCACTGTCTACTGCCTAGCTCTGATATGGCACCCTTGCACGATAGTGCAAGGGGGCCTGTATTACAATCAGGATTGTTTTCGTGTAGGGAGGAACATCGTCCCACAAAAGAACTCTACTTAAAGGCATTTTCCTGTTTCTATGTGTGATGAAGAATGCAGCACATGTGGAAAGAGGAAATTACAAGAATAAAAATATTTCTCCTTGTTACACCTCACTTGGGAAGGTATAGCATTTGGATGCATTCCCAATTTTACTAGCTTAAGTAAAACTGTGAATGTGCCAAAATCTAAGGGCCTATATAGAATCTGTGCATTTAGACAACATACACTGCTGGATTGGTGTCCAGACTGATTCCACATACCCCCACCGGGTTTGTTAGCCTGTATACTAGCTACCTCACAGTGGCACTATAAACCCCTCTCACCAAGGAGAGAATAGTTATTGGCAACTATCAATCATGACAAATCTGTCCCATCAGGGATTGTGGAAACAGTGCAGTACTTTTAGCTCAGTCACTCATGTTCACTTTATCTCAGAGAGAAACACAGAATAAACGATAGGGACGATTTTCAATAATCATTTATTGAACCAGCGTCATTCTAGTGTAAAATAGGTGTGCTGAAACAACCATACGATAGAAACAGATAGAAATGATTAAAAGCACCAATTGAGTAGAAGGATGGTAGATTCCTACCATGGTGCAAAAACAATGAATACAGGCAGGTATAAAAAGACATGACCATAATAAGGTGTACTCCTACGATGCAACCCTAACCAGATGTACCTATGTGTACCTTGCATGTATGCAGGTGTAGAGCCAAGAATCCCTCTAGGCTGAAGTCAACCCCATTACCTGAAGTGAGAGACTCTGGGACCCCGTCTTGATCTCGAGGTGGACACACCGCAAGGGATGTCAGACCACTGCGAGCTGGAGGGTCTGCATGTAGGAACCTCAGCGTCTCGTGTCAGTGTCAGCATGGAGGTCTTTCTCCTCTGCCTCCCTAGCAAAGATATGGTGTATATATATATATATGGTGTATATATACCCAAAAGGTACCCTCTGGGATTCTACCTTGCTGTGTAATGTCGTCCGAGGATGACGGAAGGGATGACCCTTACACATAGTTATATACAGAAGATGGTAATCCTGCTGTGATTCTGAGAATCTTCATGCATAATTAATGAGGCTTGTTTTTGGGGAAACCACACATCTTTTTATGCATCGCATAACAATTTAACCGGCAGTTTAAAAGAGTAGGCGGGGCACGTCGGCCAATGGACGAGCGCAGCACTACAGAGGTAGTGCTCGCGACGGCCGTTGGCCGATGCGCACAGCAAAGTGGTTAACTAGGTAAAAGGTCAATACCAAAACCTGCTATGTAGTGTAATGGGAGGGTAAATGTAGGTGAAAGGTTTGAAGAATACTTGGACCTATATTGGGGTAATCTATGAAACATAAGAGAATGCCTCCCAAGTTGAGATTTAACTTAACGCACGCACCAAAGTAATTTCCAAGGTGGTTGAACTGGGCTTGATTGAGGCCAGAAAGTGCATTGCAGTGGAATAGATCAGGAATAAGTTGCCAACAAAAGGACAATGGGAAAAAGAACTGCTCAGCAGTGGCAGCTGGTGACATTTCAAAGTGGTGAGGCATAAAAGTTTGGGAAGAATAGCAAAACGTGCAAACTTGATAAATAAGGAGGGCTTGAAGTGGGGAGGGGGGGTCCTCCAGGATACCACCAGACTGAAAACTAAGAAGTGTAAAAAACTGAAAAATCAAGACAGCAGGCCTTTTCCATCTCTGCATCCAGTATCTGGAACAACATCCTCATATCCATTAACACCACCCCAACAATACTGCAATGTAGGAAAGATTTGAAAACACACTTCTTTAAAGAATAGTACATCACAATGCGGTAAAAAATCACTAACTAGCTACAACTCCTACCGAAATAGTGAAACATAAACTTGTCTTGCTCAGATGTTTACTAGCCCTTAGTAAGTGGTTGCACTTATTTTGGAAATCTGGCAAGGTTGACCTAACCCTTTCCTTCCCTTTATCGGAACATTACATGCATCATACCCTGCACATCTTGATGTTTTTTCACTAACTGCAGCCCTTGGTTTCCAGCAGTAACAGAAAATCCATGACAGATGATATTTTAATCCTAAACAGTTTCAGAGGCTGGTCATTAAAATTATCATAGGTAAAATCAAGTTCATTAAGAGACGTTGCATTTCACAAGAAAGAAGAGCAGAATATACTTTTCTCAAGTCGAAATCTGCAACGCTGGTAACAACTAATTTCACAGCACTGCCACTGCTGAAAAGTACACAAATTGCAAAACGTTTGAAAGTGTTTAAAACGAAACAGCAAACAAATTCAAATTTTTGGGGAGATTTGTAGCGGAGGTCACGCAATGTATTACTAGATGGTAGATTACATCAGGTATTCAGTGGCAGTACCGTGGCCCCTTCCTAAAACAGTACCCGGACATCACGAACAAGCACAAATCATAAACATTCAAGATCCCAGGCCCCACACGTTAGTGAAAACACAGCCCAGGCCGTTAAGAATGGTGGGGTTGCTGAAAGGACGGTCTGCTTTTCACGCTCTCACACTGCAGCCCGACCTTTTCTCCCACCCTACCTACCCAGGGCCTCATTTATGAGGTTTTGCCATAGGGAAGCGCAGCAGGCCTTCCTGCTGCGCTTCCGTATGGCAAAAGAAAAGGGCCGGAATGCGCCGTACCTATAAAATACAAGCAAAAACAACAATTGATGGACAGAATGCAGAACAATGTCATACAATCACCCCAGTACAGAGATCTGGGCCGAAATCCATCGTTTTTTTGCTCACCATGCCGTTCCAGTTTGAATCCAGCCATATGCAAATCAGTCTTGACCCTGTGCCTCATGGGAACAGTCCAGACCGAACTGCCAAGCTAAGTTCTCCCTGGACTGGAAACAAGCATCCTAGGACCGGTTTCGGGGTTTCACCCCTCTTCAGCCAGGATAGCTTGATTCCAGTGGCATGGAGAGCGCCTATAAGATACGGCGCATTCCTGTCCTTTTCCCATGCGCCGGTGCACAATGGGCTGCTGTGTGCCAACGTAGGCACCTTTGCACCATGGTGCAAGGGTGCCTGCGTTGCGGGGATGATTATTTTTGTACAGGAAGGGAAGCCTTTCTGTACGAAAATAATCACAAGAGGCTTTTCCTCTTTCTATGTGTGCTGCAATATGCATTACGATTTCTCGTAAATCTGGGGCAATGTCAAAAGGCCATGGATGTTACTGGGCACGCCCCCAGCAACACCCATTGCACAGGACTGGTATTTATCAAGCAGCATTAAGCCAAAAAAAGTGGGTTTGTGCTGCCTGATAAATATCACATAGGCTTCTGCGCCGTAGAACGTCACAAAAAGTGACGTTCCGACAGCGCAAGGGGCAGTGTCCATGTGGTCACCTCTTACCTGAGGCCAACTACAGCTTGTGGAGAATTTATGCAGCCGCTACCAGCAGCCCACCCAGTCCTGAGAGCACCCCCGGTCAGGTAGAGGGTTTTCTTTCACTTTCACCAGGAGTTGAAGCCAAGCCCTGACATGGTGCTGCCAGGATCCTATGTGGGGAAGGCGAGCAGGCGACGACGTCCCCATGGAAGATGGAGGCTGCGTACTCTGATGTCCATCGCCACCCCCTTTTGTACCCCTCTGTTGCACCTCTGCACCAGCTCAGCAAGTGGGCTCTGGTTCTGGGCTCCTGCTCAGATCCAGCAGGCACGAGAGGGGTGAGGAGGAAAAGCCCCCCCCCCATGCATGCTGCCACCTCCACCCCCCCAGCGTCAGGCATACCAGGCTGAAGCCAAATCCAGAGCCTGCTTCTGCTGTCACAGCGGTGCCTGGATTGGCTGGGGCAGGGTACTGCAATGCTCATTAGTGAGCCCGGGGGTTGCGGCTAGGGGTCGTTCCGGGCTCCAGTAGACTGCAGGATGAAGACTCTAGTGCGCATGTCGAGCTGGCCGAAGAGAGGCCACCATCCAACCCGACATGTGCACTTGGGGCCCTCTGATACTGATAGCGTGTCCTGTCTGTCAGTAAAATGCCCAACCCCGCAGGCCTGCACTGGAGGATTCTCAAGGGACCTGCCTCCTCAGGCCTGAAACTGAAACCGGCCGGTGGCAGAAATGCTTAACACACCCTAAAATGTTTAGAACTTTTACTTGCATTTAATTGGGGGTCAGGGGGGGGCAAAATATCAGGAGGCCATGCCCCAAAGTCCTAAGGGAGGCACCGCCCCTGCAGCACAGATAGGGTTTGGCTGAATGTGAACTGAGGCAAAAGTTGATCCATACAGGTGAATATCAGAGGGAGCACTGGAATGGAAATTGGCAGAGAAATAATTATTACATTATAATAATAAGGAGATGAAAATTGAGGCTAGCCTGGAGGAGCCAGCATGAATTGAGTGAAGCGCTAGAAATGTCATTGTTAGAACATTTTTATTAGACATGACTGTGCCATATGTAAGATGTACTATCAAAAACGCTATTCCCTGCTCGTCGTCTCTTCCTGACATTGTAGCTCTAAGACTTTCCTCCTCCCTGCTATTCGACCCCCAACTGCTCCTCTCCCCCCCTTAATTGGTTCAAACCCAAGACAAGGTGCATTCTATGAGGTTATCTCAGGACTCACAGACTACCTCAATACTGCTCAGCACACTTTGATTTCCGAACCTATTATGTAGAATCCTGCTTTATTGTATCAACCCCAAGACAACGTGCACTCTATGAGGTTATCTCAGGACTCACAGACTACCTCAATACTGCTCAGCACACTTTGATTTCCGAACCTATTATGTAGAATCCTGCTTTATTGTATCAACCCCAAGACAACGAGCACTCTATGAGGTTATCTCAGGACTCACAGACTACCTCAATGCTGCTCAGCACACTTGGACGTCTGAACTTATATGTAGAATGCTGCTTATTGTATGAATCTTGCTCAAAAACTGTTGTGAAGCGCTCCGATACCCTCGGGTCAGGCTAGCGCTATATAAAACTCCTTAATAAGTAAATAAATAAATACTATATGCTGTGATTTACTGTGATATAATACTGGATCGACCATGTGGGTTCTTCTGGGAGGGTGTGGGGGTATTAAATTTATATGTTACAATTGATTTAAATAAATAAAGGTACTTTTAAAAAGTAGCGGAAACACAGCGCAAGCAGCTGCGTTGCTTTACATTTATTTACAAAGCCATTCAAGGAGGTAAAATTTCACCCCTTTTGTGGCTCTGTAAACATAACTGAAGCCTTAACTTTGCCCTTGCGTCGCCTAGCATGACACAAGGACAATACAAAGGCTTGATAAATTCGGGCCACATTGTCTTATGTAATATTTGCATCTCGTGGTCATCCCTGCAGCTTGCGTGCCTGATTTGAGCCGGTTTTTTTTGCAGTCTGTGATTTTGAGCATAGGTCTTTTATCATCTTCCAGTTTGATGTCCCTTTCTGTTATCCTTTTTCAACCTGCCCAATCAATCTGTCTGCCAAGATTAACCAATTCTTTTCCCGCCATTTCACGTGCAATGCTTTCCAATCCAGTAATTGCGGTACATCTGCCATTATGGTACCACTACAAGTCTTGCAAGTGCTGTAACAGGCATAGAGCCATGGAAAGGCTTCGCGTTATGCGTCGTTTGCCCTGGACGGACATCCCTGATCCATGATCGATGTCGCGAAATCATAACCACTGCAATGCAACCCAACAATGAAAGTGAATGGAGCTGATGACAGCGCATGGACCACTCTGGAAGGATGCCAGCGGAGCAGATACCAACCACATTGGAAATGACAGGACATGCATTTAGGACTGTTCTTTGGAAATTAAATCGTCTAAGCGCAGGCATTGATTTGTGTCTTCAGCTCAGATAACTGGATCTCTCTGTGGGTAACTTGAAAAAAATGCTTGCAGAGTTCACATTCAATCAGTCTAGTGAAGACAATGCTTCTCAATTACTCTGTGGATGCTCTCGGTTAAGTGGCTAATCCAATAAAAAAAAAGCTACGAGCAAGTGCACTTTACTAATGAATTTTGCTCATAAATAATTTCAGGATCCTGGCCTTTCTTAAGCAAGGACAATAGAAAGTTAAGCGCGCGTTGGAATGAATAGATCCTGCTTAGCATCTATGGTCGGGAATGAGGCCCCGAACCATAGCAAGAGGCTGAGATTAATAAAAGCATTTCACCCTTTAGTGATTGCCATCCTTTCCTTGATATACTTTGGACCACATACAATATGAATCGATGGGAGTTCAATATCAGGTTAAAAGTACCATCAAAAGCAAAAAACATTTCTCTAAAAAATGAAAGTGAAGCAAATTATTCATCACTTTTGGATGCTGCACACATTGTGCAATGTCGAAAAGGATTGCCCCTGTGTCTACAACAAAACCTTATGAGTTCAACCAAACCAGTCTGCAAAGACAAAAGCAATTTACATTCCATGAATTCATTAAAGCCTTTTTGAATTATTTGGTTACAAATAATAACACCTTTATCTAAGAAGAATTGCCCACGGGAATGGGTCTGGCTTTAATATGCTGTACCTTGCACTGTCTCTGCATTCACATGAGCGCCTGGCTACTCTGGTACAATGGAACATAGGCACAACCAAGAGTGCATGAGAAGAGGAATGAAGCATGTGAGAGGGCATGTAGGACTGAAACTGAGAAGTAGTTAGGAAAAATGCAACAACTACCTTGTGTTCAATGCAAAGTGTCTTACAATAACATCCATTTATTAGCTGGTAACCTGCGTAGGAAGTCCAACTGGGATTTAACAGAAGTACTCTGAGCTAAGTGAAATGGCAGTCTGGCAGCTGCATTTTGCACAAACTGAAGGTGACGATAAGATATTTAGGTAGAGCAAGCAACGCTGCATTGGTATAATCCAGATGGAAGAGACACCTGTCTGAATTACAAGTTTTCTCCCTTTTACTAAGAGGCAAGGAATACTTTTCCTTAATCTCTTCAAAAGCTAGAAGCATGTACCAGAGACCTTATTGAAGTAGATGGAATGTAAGATTAGGTGTGATAGTAACCCCAACATTTTTGGTCAGAGTAGCAGAGGGCAGAGGGTGAGTCAAAATCCAGCAACTACAAAATGGGGATCCAGGTCTGAGGATGATTCTCTCTAAACAGCACATCTGTTTTATCTGCACGCAGCTTCAAGAGGTTATTGGTCATCAATCATGACTGAGGCAAGACATTCCTGAAGTTTAAGTTGAAAGTAGGCCTTACTGCCACTTCTTGTATCAGGCATAGTTAAAAAACATAAAGTTAAAAGAATGATTTAAAACCTACATGGTGAAATTAATGTTAAATAACTCCAAATTAAACAATAACTCTTAACAAATCAATGTCTAGTGTTTTTACTTTAAAAAGAAAAAAACAATTCATTCATACCCATTTAAACACTGAGAGCCTCATTTACAAGAAAGTGCCGCATTCGGGCACCGCAAGCCCTTTGGCTGTGCCACGCTGCTGCACTTTCAAATCACAGGGATGCAACCATGGTGCAAGGAAGCCTGCGTCACTGAGATGATTGTTTATTGCAGGAAGGTGCCCCTTCCTGCACATAAACAATCTGAAATGCTGTTTTTCAACTTCTATGTGTGCTGCATTAGCACACAAAGACTTGCAAATCGTCATTTTTTTAAATGAGTGTTTATGTGCACGAAGGGACACTTTCCTGCACATAAACAATCACCAGTGGTGATTTCCTTGTTTTATGCGTGCTGCAGAATGCAGCACGGTTAGAAAGAGGAAAAAATGAGTAGAAATAATAAATGTCTCCTAGTTGCGCCTCCCTCCGCCTTCCCTGGGGAGGCGTAGCATTCGGACACATTTCCAGGGTTACGATTTCTTGTAAATCTGGAACTGTGTCAGGTTCCATGGGTGTTGCGTGGGAACACCCAGAGCAACACCCAGGGAATGCCCCTTTCAAGCAAGGTGCTGCGTGTAAAGTGGCTGTATTTACAAGGACAGGAAAAGCCACGCAGGGTGGCTTTTCCTGTCCTTCTAAATATTGGACAGCAAAATGCACCACCGCTGGTGTGCCACAAAAAGTGATGCACCGGTGTTGCAAGGGACTTGTAAATAAGCCCTTGAGGACCTTATTACAAATTTGGCAGTCTTTCTATTGGCCCGCCACGCCAACAGGAGGACTGGCAAGCTGTCGTACTCCCGTCGGATTATGAGTGTAATCCAGTGCGGGCAGGTGGTTCTGCGGCGGTCTCATGGCGGTGGCTGTGTAAGGCTCATTGGCGAGCCTTAACAGCAGACCACCCCATGACAGCACCTGTATGTATGCCACACCATGCAGGAATGAGGGTGCAATTCCAGGGGGCACAACATCTGCCCCTTCGCATGCACTCCCAGGCCAAGAAGCCTCGGGGACCTGTTAGGACCTCCTTAGTTGCGTCTCCACCACCCTATTCATGGCAGGCTAACCGCCATGAAACGGGAGGTGGAAAGCCAACTCAGAATATGCTCGGCGGTGCATATTGCTGCTACTTTACGCTGCGCAACCAACCCGGGATCCTAGATCCTGGCTGTCTTGGCAGTCCTGTATCTTCCGACCTCCACACTCAGAATTCTGCGGGCAGACCCGCAGTGGTGGCGATGGTCGGACCACCACTACGAGTTCGATGGTCCTGAGGACCCCAGTACATATAATAAGGCCCTAAGCATTAAATTATAAATGTGATCAACTTAGGGCCAAAGTACAACTTTGGCGGTGCGGCGCTGGGTCCGCACCGCTGCTGCACTGCCAAAGCTGTTGTCAGACTGCTCTCCAGATTAGGAGTTTCCTCCTGTCTGGCAGGATTTGTTTTTGAAGTTCCCACAGAGGTGCCCTGAAATAGGGCACCACAATGGGAATTTCAAAAACAGTTCCAGCACGGTATGGACTGAAAAGTTCATGCCGTGCAGGAACTGGTTTGAATGCACACAGGGGGCAAATGTTGTACCCCTCTGTGTGTATCCACAGGGCATGAGGCACCCGGGGGCCCCCTATGGTCCCCTTTGTTTCCTCCCTGCCACGGTTTTCATGTTGGTGGAACCACCATATTAACCGTGGCAGAGAGGAAACCTGAAATATGCTTGGCGGAACTGTACTGGTCCCGTCAAGCATATTACTGCCTTGTGACCCCTGCAACACCGCAGGGAACAACGATTCCCTGGCAGCTGTGGTGGGCTGTGGCGGTCCCACCACCTATAAAATAATAGGGCTGTTGGGAGACCGCCACAGCCGCCCCCTGTGAGTCTAGTGGTCGATTTGTAACTATAACGAAAACAAAAATATTGCATGC
Source organism: Lissotriton helveticus (assembly GCF_964261635.1). Lineage (NCBI taxonomy): Eukaryota > Metazoa > Chordata > Amphibia > Caudata > Salamandridae > Lissotriton > Lissotriton helveticus. The sequence continues at coordinate 1,169,279,686 of NC_136059.1, read as the reverse complement.
AAAAGTATAGTTACCTTTAAATAAAAATATAATATGTCCAAAACAATGATATACAGATTATCGCTGAAAAATAATATTGCCAAAATAATTAAATGATTGCTAATAAGTATATAAAAAGCACTTTTAGCATTAAACAATTACTTAAAATAAAAATAATATGGTAAAAAAATAGAAATACAATTACTGCCTTTACTTTTCCATCCTAAAAAATATAACAGAAATTATAACAATACAACCCCAGAATAATAGTACCATAAACTAAAAAAATTTACACTTCAATCTATTCACACACAAGTTTGGTGGTCTGACGGCTGTACCGACGCAGCGGCGGTCTGAAGAAGATTGCTGCGGTAGCGGTCTCCCACTTGTGCACATTGGCATCTGCGGGTGGGTAAGGGGGGGTTGCTGCCACTGGATTTTTCACTTGCCCTTTAATGACTATGCCCCTGCCCTTTTACATTGTCAAAAATGGTCGGAGGGTGGATGATGTTAAAATTATGTCCCCCCCCCGAAAACATTTCTGTGGACGCCCATGCTTGTGCAGTCAAAATACACACACGCATCAACAAATATGAAAAAACATTCACCGCTGTCAGAAAGACCGCCGTCGGCATATCTGGAACATCGTAATACGAAGGGCAGGAGACCGCTGCCGCAGCAGTCTTCTTCCGACCGCCGCTGCGTCGATACAGCCGTGATCTGACCAACACAGTGGTTCTCGCTGAATGGCTGTCAGTGTCGGTGGTGCTCCAGCGGTCTTTCTAACAGAAACAAGACAACATCACAATACGGCGGGCGGACTGCCTACTCAGCGGCGGTGAAACCGACGCCGATGCTACAGCTGTGGTGGGACCGCCAAACTCATAATCAGGCTCCAACAAGTAAGTTAAACATATATTTACACTAAAACATAATTGTTATTAAACTTTAAAACGTTAAATAAAAAGGACTGATAAAATACTACCCAACGTCTCTCTTTTTACATAGACTTCCTGAAAAGAAAAACCCATGCCTGGAAACAGCGATAAACTGCCTGAAAATAACAACTATCAACAATAATCAAAAAGATATAAAAAAGTAAGTATACATAAATTAATAAAAAAGTCTAAACTCACCCAAATTTCAAGGAAAAATAAACCCAACAACCTCAACGTCTACAAAACAGCAAGAAATTAACATTTAAAGTTAATCTAAGATTTATTTTCATCCAACAGAAAAGAAAGCACCTACTCCACATAAGAACATCCCCAATGGCAAATCTGAAAAATCGTGTGAAACATTTCTACACAACATACATGTAAGTAAATAAAATAAAATTGATTCCATACATTTAAATGTAAATTATAAGTACCAGAAAGGACAAAGGTTACAGAATGCTGGTGAAACGACGCAGGAATACATCACAGTCTGCCAAATAAATGGATAAGCATTAACACTCTGTGTGGGCGCCTCTTTTGCTGGAGCAAGTTTCGTTTTGTAAATAATACATATACAAAAGTTAAATAGTCTATATAATTATAATATTACGCTAATTTCAGACACTAAGACACATGCTGAAAAGTATATCACTTACCAGAAAGGAAAGCAGTTACTCAATCACATGGGCTACACGTACAGCCAAGAAACTGCATCAACAGAAACTATGACCTTGAAATGTGCTTAATATTATTTAAATGCATGCCATGGGAGGGCAACTATATACGACGATGCTGTAATTCATGTAAGAGAGCACAACCATCCCCTAAATGTAACAAACATAGAAGTAACAGAGATATTGCAGGCTGAAAGAGAGGCAAGCACTAGCTCCCAGGAACCCACAAGCAAAATGCTTGAAATATGCTACTGAAAGTACCCAAACAAATAACAGGCCACTTATTTGCCCAAACTAAAAACAAATCAACCGGCCAAACCCCACCTGCCCCTAGAAGATACCATGACATACACATACCTTAACACTTAACAACGACACATAAAGAGAAACCTTTAGGTGATAACCTAAATATTGAAAAACAAATCCCAATATTCTCTACAGCAGGTAACTAACTACAACTGATACAATGTGAAAAGTGGATAATGGATGGTACCTTCAAAATGTGTCCCAAACCATTCAGTCAGATATACACCATACATGGTGAGTATCAAAACACAAATATCCCTTTTATGCATGCTTTTCTACCAAATAAACAAAGTAGCACTTTCTATGAGCTCCTCAGCCATATAGAACGCAAAACAAATAATGACTATCCCCAAAAATTAATCATAGACTTTTAGCAAGCCATGGTTCAAACTATTCTAAACATTTACCCTCACACAGCCATACAAGTCTCTTACTGTAATTTCAATCAAAGTATAAGGAAGCATCTTTAAAAATCTGCACTTAGGGCCTGATTATGAGTTTGGCTGTCACACCTCTGCCATCGTGTCGAATTCGCCGCCACGGACTAGGCGGTCCACCCATCGTATTACAATGTTGCTGGTTTGCTTTCTGAAAGACCATCTGAGCACCACCAACACTTACAGCTATTCATAGACCACCTTGATGGCGGTCGGGCAAAGCAGCTGTCATAGGGTGGTACAGAGAAGTTTCACTGCTGTCTGAATTACGAGGTGGATTTCCAATGAGCCAACCATGGAGGTGGGACCATCTGCTTAGGGTCATCAGAAACTAAGGAATTAGGGTGCATACTCACCGAATTCCTTTTCTTCCCTTCATACTCCCTCATGGTTCCCTTTCTCAAGGTCCTCCCTTCACAGCAGTATTTTGATCCCAAAGAAAACGATCCTGTTGGTGTTCACATCCAGGTAAGTCTGTTTTGTAACATTTACCCATTTACTGAACCTGGCACATATGGTCCGGACTCCACCAATGGGAAAGAACTATCGATACATATTTTGTGCCATGTGTATGTGTACACTGCAGTCAAAATATACACAGTAGCATTGAAATATATGAAAAACTATACACCACTGTCAGGATGATCCCCGCTGCGCCAGCAGTTACTTCATAATACGGCAATCGGGAGACCGCAGCTATCGCGGTATTCAAGGGACCACAGCAGTGGTGGTACGTGGTAAGACCACCAAACAGGTACTCAGGCTCTAAGAGTAGAATATTCTAAAAACAGGCAATTTGCTTTTGAAATAAAAAAAGATAAAGCCATAGCCTATGTCCCTGTCACAGAGGTAGCTATCCATGGCAATTTACTAATAGAAACCCCTTTCTACCAAGAAAATTAAAAGAAACTTAGAATCCTAATGGACTACTTCGAAGACACTTGGACTGGCAGACTGCACTGCTCAGGACACAGATGCCAACCAAAATTCCAAATACCATGTTGGAATGTCTATGACAGCACCTTAGCAAAGGCAGCCAAAACAAACATCGCAGTGGAAGGATGGCACAAAGCCTTCCAATTTCATTAGGTAGAACCCAACCTACGCTATACAAATTTATAGAAGCATTACATAAAGAGCAAACCTACCAACAACTAAGGGGCACATTAGAATGGCGGGCGGACTTTGTCCGCCCGCCATCCTTTCGGGGATTGGGACCGCCCGCCGATGCTGCGGGGGTCCCGTTGTTGTCATAAAGATGCACCCGCCACACTGGGGGGTGCATCCTGCATTCCTGACATTGTGGCGGGTGCCTTCCATGTTGTGCATGGAACTCCATGTGCACCCACCACCCCCCCCCGAATCCCAAGGGGGCCCGCTAAGGGCCCCAATGGCGAGAAACGCCTGCCTTTTCATGGCCACGCTGACGCCACGGAAAGGCACAACCCCACAGACATGCTAATATGGTTCACCGCCACCGTATTAGCAGCTTTTCCGCCCAGTCGACTCTGCGACGGGCAGAAAACCACCAGACGGTCTTTCCGTCCACCGGGGTCCCCCCCGCATTGGTAATGTGGCGGGGGTAAATGCAGAGTAGGTGGAGGTTTTTCGCGGGCAGATCGCCACCGCCATACGGGCGGTTGGCGATCCACCCGCAATCCTAATGACCCTCTAAGAATGGAGCAATCTGTTACCCAAATTGGCCCTAAACTTAGCAAACAAACCAAAATAATGTACAAATTAAAGTCAAACTCTTCATAAACAAAGAAGTAGATTACTTAGAAATTATAGCCAAAATCATATTACAAAATATACAGTAACCTACCAAAGGCCTCAGAAACTCTGACAATTTCTTAACCAACATGCCAAACCTTGTATTTTTTAAATAATAAAAAAATTACATCAGTCGAAGAATTAATTAAAATTACAATTTTAATAAAGACTAATATAATATAACTATATATAAATTATTTGAAATAAAACATTATCGTCACCAACAAAGAAAGTTAAAAAAAACTCAATCACCGCAAAAGTGTATTTCAACCCATAAACCAAACAATTGCACACAACAATCACCTAATATTTACACAAACATTATAAAAAGATATTTCCCACCCGAAAGAAAAGTAAAAAAAGAAAACATACTGTTCTGTTGTGGCAGATCTTTCTCTTTATCCACGTAATAAAAATGTTATAGTCTCCCAATAATAGAAAAAGATTGTCTGAACAGCTAAAAGAAAATATGCAAAAATGGAATGCGCTCAATACAAATCCCTTGAAGCAATGCAAAGTATGTAGGAACCATAAAAAACCTGAATAAGTGTATTAAAAAAATCAACGTTCCAAGAACACTGAAAAAAAAGTAAATCAAATAAACAGCAATGGTGTACGATAAAACAAAAAGGATTTCTTTAAAGAAAAACAACATAAACTCCCAATGCCTATAGAGCACATTTATAAACAAAAACCTGCAAAGTAAATAAAAACCCCACATGCAAAACACATTACACTTCCAAAAATACATATATGTATATATAACAGTTAATCATCAAAATATACCTAACGTAACTAACAGCTTTATTATTACCCCTGCAGTCCATGGGACCGCTGTAGTTGTCCGACTATGCCACACTACGGGACCGCCCAAATTATTATATGTGTGGTGGTCGGACCGCCACTGTACTGCTGCTATCACTGTGAATCAAGGATCCTGCGGCGGTCTCAAGGTGAACACGATCCCTTGCTCTCCCTTTTGTTAACCTATGTTACATCAAATCACACAACTCATCAAAGCCATCCACGACCAAAACTGCAGCCCTTTGAAAATAAAGATACGATTACACTGGTATATGATACTTTGAATGAAAACTTTATTGCATGATTTAAAAAACCTTTGCAAGGAACAAAAGATAAAATGTTTTGCTACTTATTAAATTGATAAAAGTGTAAATAGAGACGTAAGACTTATTGTAATTAATAAAACAATAAGACCCTGGTAACAATGATAAAAGAGTGTCCAGCCCTCCACTTGTTCAAGTTCTCTTGTTTGTGCCCTGCTGTGCAGGTACCTTTGAAAACAATCCCTTCAAGATAATTGTGACCAAAATTATGTGTTGCAGACTAAAGGTGTCCAGCCTGTGCGTGCCATCCTTTATTTGTGTTGAATATACTTTTGCAATTCCGACGGGATTTCATATGTCAGGATGTCCATAGAGCAAGAATTCTCATTATTTTGTTAGTCCATGGATCTATGCCTCTGACTGAGGTAGTGATCGGCGTCTCCTTTCCCTAGTTTCTTTGCTGCGCAGTCCATAAACCTCACCAATGCACAATTTAGATGTGTGTTCCGTGGGTAGAAGCAGGCCAGTACTGCAGATCTGCATGATCTAACTTCCTTGTTGTTCCAGGCCCTCCGTAGGAGGGTCCTTCTTTCTTTCAAGAGGCTTGGGCACAGGTACACAACGTGAATTATGTCTTCCCTATGGTTGCCACAGAATCGGCATGTCTCCAGGGCTTGTTCTCTTTTCCATTTGGGAAAGTGGCAAGACAAGTTAATCACCTCCAATCTTAATTTTAAAAAACAGAGTTTAGTGCGTGCATTGAAGGTACAGGTTAAATATCTCTGAGGTGACAACTACTCGTATGAAGTGAGGGTCATCCAGCAATGGCTTCTTCTTGCAAGGCTCGCCTTGTCTTTCATTGAGGAAAGCTTTTTTGCGCTTATTTTTGCTAGCCTTTTAAACTCGTTTTGGCTGACGTGCAGGTCCCATACGTCACTCAGGCCTAGGGTTTTTAACCCACTTGACATGTATCGATGCCCCACTTGCCATCGTTTTGTATTCAGATTGGACCATAGGTGTTCTGCTAAACTGCCCTCTTTTGATAACCTCAGCTTGTGGCAGCACGTTAGAAAATTCATCATTCTGCCCAATGTTTGCTTGCAGATGCCTAATTCCAGCCTGATTTGAGCCGGTGACTTGAAAGATGGTAACTGAAAAACTGTTCTAAAAATGTTTGCTATGATTATATCTAATTGACCGCTGTCCAATCCCTTAAGCGCCTCACTTCCGTATGTTAGGGTTGGGATGATTTTTGCTTGTGCCACCTGTAGTGTTGGAGGAAATGTTGGGCCAAGTAATTCCTTATGAATGGAGCTGAGAGCAAATGCTAGCGCTGTACCTTTCTTTTTTTGTTCACCCATGTGGTTTTTGTATCTTCCGTTATTGTTGAAGAACACTCCTAGATACTTGCGACATTTAGATTTGGTAATTCTTTGGGAGTTTAAGACCCATGACAGCTTTTTTGGCCTTCCTGGGCAAGCAGCCAGGATTTTTGTTTTCTTGTTATTTATCTCAAGCTCGTTCTTGCATGAGTATCCAGCAGTTGCATCCATGAGTCTTTGTAAGCCCACCTTTGTGCTGCTTAGGAGAACCACGTCATCTGCATATAGAAGGTTTGACAGCTGTAAGCTGCCTAATTTAGGAGCATGGGAATTTACTGTGTTAAGGGCTGCGGGGAGATCTGCTTGAAATAGATTGAAAAGTGTGGGGGCCAAGACACATCCTGGTTTCAGTCCTTTTGATGTGAAAATTGGTATTGACAGTCTGGAGCCATCACCAATCTTAATCCTGACCCATGTGTCCTGATGCAGTAGCTGTAAGGCTCTTAGTAGGCCATCTGGGATGTTCAGAGCAAAGAGCTTCTGCCACAACTGTTCTCTATTGACTTTGTCAAACGCTGAACTAAAATCTATAAATTACATGTAAAACGATCTGGTGCTACACTCCGCCTGATCTATCAGACACAAGAGAGAGCCATGAGATTGACCATAGTACCCGTTCCGCTTGTAAAGCCAGTTTGGTTTAGAGGGATTATTGAATGTTCCTCGGCCCAGTCCCGTAATGAATTCAGCAAGATCCCTGCAAAGTACTTGGCTTCATTATCAATAAGAGCAACTAACCGATAATTGCTAGGGGATTTTTTTGTCCCCACCTTTAAAGATTGGAACAAGGATCGCCAAGAAGGTGGAATGTTGTTATTTGCTAGAATAGAAGTGAAGAGTGGAGCTAGTTTGGACGCCCAGAAGGCTGGGTCCTCCTTGAACAAAGCCGGAGGAATTCTGTCCGGTCCTGGGGCCCCATCCTTCCGACCCTTTGTTATCTGCCTTTCAATTTGGTCCTCCGAAACTATGCTGTGCTCTGTGCAGTTATCCTGGTATTGTCTCTCTGTTCCCTTTTTGGTGGTTGTACCTTTATGGGAAAGCTCAAACATTGCTGACCTTATTCAAAAGCGGTTTAAAAATAAATTCGGCTCTGCCGGATTGTTGCTGCCCTTTGTGCTGGTGGCCTGATTCAGGTTATGATCTTGTCGGTCGTTGAAATGGCTGTGCAGAAAGAAGTACCATTCGGACTCCAGTATGTTTGATGAGGCAGCTTTTGGGACACGACCCCCAAGGCTATTTACAGTACACCAGAATCTCGTAGAGTTGTTTGACCTTATATCTTGCTATAGTTTTGGCCCAGAAGGCATTCCAGTATGCCCTTCGATATTCTCTTTTTGCTGCCTTCAGATGTCTACGAGCTTCTCTCAATTTGGTTATAATTAATGTGTCCATTGGTTTTGTTAATAATTTCCGCCATAGCTGGTTCATGCTTTTTTTCGCCGATCGTATCACTGAATCCCGTGAGATCGGCAGTTGGGACCCCGCCGCTTTTTCATGCATTGTTGACTTTGCATATCTGGCTGACAGCTTTCTTGTAAAGCTGATCCAATTGGCAATTTGATCTTCAGTTGCCTCACCGATGATCTCTAACATGTGCTTTGCATCCTTTGATACTAGCTGTAGGTTGTTGACTGATCACTTTATTCATTTTAAGTTGGTCGTAAAGCTTTCAAAAGCGAGTGCTCCCGCCTCATCATATTGCACCATTCTGGTGCTAAACAGTATTTCTTTTGGACTGTGATCACTTTCGGGTCTGTCGCCAAACCCGAAGGCAATTACTTGATTCAGGAGAGAAAGATTAACAAAGGTGTAGTCTATTAGTGATGCACCGGTGTTTGATAAGAATGAGAGGCCAGGTGGCTTGTCTGGGTTGAAGCGCCCATTGAGCGCTCTGAGGCCCAGAGGTTCTAGATTTCCTTGTAAGATGCGTCCTTTCTGGTCGTTCTTGGGCCATTCAGGCTGATCCTGTGGTGGTGTAGTCCAAGCACTTTCCTGTGATTGATTTACCTCGTTTTGTTGGAGGTCCGACATTAGCCACATGTTAAAATCTCCAGAAAGAACGATATCGGTATTCGGGAGCTCTGATCTCATTCTTAGGACTGTCGCTGTTAGCTCTTCTGAGAGTTTTCGCCTGGACGTAGGATTTGGACGAATGTACACGTTCAATAAGATTATGGTTCTCAGCTGGCCTTGGGGGGTATTAAAGGAGATTCCCACAGACTGGAAAGAGTGGGATGGGCTTGCGATATCCCATGAAGTGATTGCATTGTTTATTGATATGAGAATAGCTAGACCTCCGCTGCCTCGTCCTGATGATTTCTCTTTAGTAGCAGGTGTGTGGTTTGTTTTAAACCCTTCCAAGTGCTGTGGCACTACCAGCCATGTCTCTTGTAATAAAATGATCTTGAATGACTCGTATATGATACTGATAGACTGCCCTTCTGGAAAATGTTCTATCCATAGGTATACAGGCACAGCTAGTTTGTTTGTGTAGGAGGATGTTACTTTGCCCATCAGTGAAGTTGCCATCACCACCTTAGTCTCAATTAGAAGATTCTTAGCTGCAAACTCTGGAATTTCTTTGGGAGTCTGGCACCTGGTGTCTAATGCTTTGACATGGTGGGCTCAGACGGGGATTTCTCCCACACCTCTATTGGCATTCTTGCAAACTTGGGGCAGAAGTTTAAAGCTGGCTACAGTGGGGAGGTGAGGCAGTGACTGAGGGACAAATCACCTCAATCACCGGTGGAATGCTGTAGTCAAAATGGGAATCTTCTCCAATGCTTTAGACATGGCAACTTAATAGCATATGATCAGATGGAGCTACTCATGATAACTAGTACTGGAATCCTTGTTGGGTTTGGGTTGGTACATTGCTCTAAAGTGGGATTTCTGTGCTGGGAGAGGGCCTGGCAAGTAGAAAGTGCCTTTGCCAGCAGTATTTAAAGGTGTGACTAAAATCAAGGTCAGTGCATGGATTGCTAAGTCATTGGAACTGGTGCCAAAATTCACCTTTTAGTCCTGAAAGCATCGCCAGTGTGGAAGGATAAACAGGAGTGGTATCTTGGCTTTGGACAGTGAGATTGTTGGGATATTTATGGTAGTCAACTTTGCAGCCAGAGAATTGAGGGATACGTTTGTGGAACAGATTGAGGAAACCATTGTAGGGAACAGTGGAGCTGTGACATGGAGGAGGTTAATAGGACTATTGGACCTCCTCAATCTCCTGATACAAATGGCCACAATGGTCAATATGTCCACTATGTGGCACACTGTTCCTGATGGTGGGAGTGATTCTAGGAACTATGTCCTGATGAAACAGATGACCAGTACTGGTGTGGACTCCTGAGAGTACAACAGCTGCACTGGAGAACCCAATGCTAAATCTTGCTTCCCAAGAAAGTGGACTAGCAATGCAGTGGTGGGATCACATACTCTTGTGTACAGTTCGCCTCCAGTGTTGGAACAACCTTCAAACAGAACAGGGTAGGGATTTCCATGAACAATTCCTCAGCAGAGGCTAGTGCTTCCTCGTGCAGATGCTTCATATGCGTCTTGGTCTGCAGGGTGGAGTCTGGGTAGGAAAAGAGAACTAGGTAGGTCTGCTCACTGTACTTTCTCCTGTTCCACTTCTTAGAACTGGGTTCCTGGGTTGTGCTCTCTCTTTTATTAGAGACCTGCCCTGGGTGAAACTGGGCCCAAGCTTGATGGGAGGCATGGAGGAGTAGTTGGATTTGAGGCTTATGCTAGCTGGCACTGAGACAGTGACCACCCTAAGTATGAGTTGGAACCAACTCCCTGGCGAAAATCTCTACACTTATATGAGCAGCAGGAAGATTTACCCCTGGACCCATGCAAAGGGAGGGAAATTGGTCTGACCTCCTAGTGGAATGGGCCTGCATTACGGTGGAGATAAGGAGATACTGGTTTGCCCCTGCGGTGTTATAATGGCATAGGGCCTCTGCTTCGTGACAAGGAGCTGGGATAGAGTCATCGATGCAACAGAGTTTCCAGAGCAGTGAATTTACATTTCAGTTGATCCTCTGCTCCTTGGCCTTTGACACCTTTACTCTTAGCCGGGTGATTTTGCCTCCCTTATTCACACCACATGCACAGTGCCATTGAAAGTGATGACTACGTGGGAGGAAGTAGACCCTATCTTCTCAATTGTATGTGATGAAATGGCAGTTAGTTTGCATTGTTTTAAGCATAGCAGAGTGAGTGTTTTTTCTGTAATGAGTACAGTCTTTCCCCTTTCTTCTTTAATCCCTAATGTCCGTGCTTCTTTCCTTCATTATAGTTAGTATTTCTAATAATATGCTGATGTGCTTATCCAAATATTGCTATAAAATTCAATAATAAATAATAAAACAAATTATCAGTGAAGGTTGCACTTTGTCATGCAGGGACAGGAATTGTGGCAGGAGAGTACATAGGTTTGGTCCAAATTCACAAAGGTTGCTTAGACTTTTAACTCCTTCGCTGCTAGGCCTTTTCCCCTCCTGTGCTAAGCCTTTTTTTGGCGATTTGGGGTAGTGCGCGCTTAGCCCCCTGTAACTTTTTGACCACATAAGGTATCCACGCCAAATTTGCGTCCTTTTCTTCCAACATCATTTGGATTCTAAAGGGGCCCAGGGGCTTGTGGATTCCCTTGGAGGGGTCCCAGAAATTAAGCAAAATACAGCAAAAGTTTTGTTTTTTTCAGAAAAATGGGGAAAACGGGTTGCAAATGAAAGCCTCTGGGTTTTTCCCTGCAAATGTTATCAAAAAAGGGTTTCTGGGGCTAAAATCAGCATTTTATCAGCTTTTAGGGAATGACAGTCTTTTGTCAGAGAACCAACATTTTTCACACAGTTTTGGCATTTTGTCTGGGACATAGCCTATTTTTGCTATTTTTTGTGCATTCAACCTCCTTCCAGTTAATGGTAGAAATGAGTTCGAAAGCAATAATGGATCCTGGAAAGCTATACATTAGAAACGTAGACAAAATTCTGAATTCAGAAAGGGGTAATTTGTCTAAATTCATGAAGGTTTCTTTATAGAAACTAACAGTTAAATATTAGAAAAATTGAAAATTAGTTGAAAAAAACAGCCTTTTGTCTCAACGTTTTCACATGTAACTTCTTGTAATTCTGACAGCTCTTTGAAAGCAATAAACTGTTACATTCGTTAGACCTTCCTGGTTGTGGGGATATACAGGACTTGTAGTTTTACCAAGAACTCGACGAACCCAGAGCCAAAAACTGAGCAGCAACTAGCAAAGGGATGTATGACGTTACAACGCATACTTTTACAACGCATACCGTTACAACGCATTTTTTACAACGCAACATCCATTACAACGCATTCCATTACAACGCATGCCATTACAACGAATATTGTTAAACTACCTTTACAACGCATTCCATTAAACTGCATACTACCTTTACAACGCATACCATTACAACGCATAACATTACATTGCATGTTTGGTAAGTATTTGATAGTGTAGAGGTAAAAATTACTATTCTAACTCCAGGGGGTGCAACAGTAGGGTAAGTGTTGGATAGTGTTGGGTAAACATTACTATTCTAACTCCAGGGGGTGCAACAGTAGGGTAAGTGTAGGATAGTGTAGGGGTAAAAATTACTATTCTAACTCCAGGGGGTGCAACAGTAGTGTAAGTGTTGGATGGTAATGTTTTGCGTTGTAATGGTATGCGTTGTAATGGTATACTTTGTAATGACTGCGTTGTAATGACATGTGTTGTAATGGTATGCGTTGTAGTGTCATTTGTTATAATGGTTGCGTTGTAAAGACATGCGTTGTAATGGATGTTGCGTTGTAAAAGTTTCGTTGTAATGGTAGTGCGTTGTAAAAGTTGCGTTGTAAAGGTTGTTTCCCCTAGCAATGGTATTTATTATGTACCGGGTATAGAGCAATTATTCTTGGAAAATGTATACATGGAAAAATCGGTATAAAAGACACCTATGTATTTCTGAATTGGGTACAAATTATAGAGTTTAGAAACAGTATATATTTCCACATTTTCAAAATTGGGAATACTCATACTAGCATGAGAATTATTGGTCATTTTTCAAAATGATTTTTTTTTTACACAATGTCTTTCATTTTGAAGGGCGAAATGTGTGAAAAATTAAATAGGTAATAACAGTTGATTTACAAATCTGAATTACCCTAAGTCTCCCGATAAAAACGGTACCTCACTTGTGTGGGTCGGCCTTGTGCCTGCGACAGGAAACGGGGCAAAATGCAACGTGGTCATACCTCAATTTCGCAGTTAAAAATGGACCCTTTTTTGGCAAAGTGCCTATCTGTAGTTTTTGCAACCTCGCTCTGTCGGCACCTAGGGAAGCCTAGCAAACCTATACATTTTTGAAAACTAGACACCCAGGGAAATTTAGGATGGGGTGACTTGACTGCCTCCCACCAGGTTCTGTTACCCAGAATCCCTTGCAAAGCTAAACAATTGACCAAAAAACACATTTTCCTCACATTTCTTTGGTGAGAGTTCTGGAATCTGCGTAGATCAACAAATTTCCACCCACCCGCGTTTCCAAAAGTCTTTTGAGAAAAATGGTACCTCACTTGAGTGGGTCTGCCTAGTGCCTGCACCAGGAAACGGCGCAAAACACAACGTGGTCGCACCTCATTTTCGCAGTGAAAAATGGGCCTTTTTCGGCAAAGTGCCTACCTGTCGTTTTTTAACCCTAGCTCTGCCGGCACCTTAGGAAACCTAGCAAACCTATACATTTTTGAAAACCATACACCCAGGGAAATTCAGGATGGGGTGACTCGACTGCCTCCCACCAGGTTCTGTTACCCAGAATCCCTTGCAAAGCTAAAAAATTGACAAAGAAAACGCATTCCCTCACATTTCTGTGGTGGAAAGCTCTGGAATCTGCGTGGATGAACAAATTTCTACTGACCCCGCGTTCCCCAAAGTCTTCTGAGAAAAATGGTACCTCACTTGCGCGGGTCTGCCTAGTGCCTGCATCAGGAAACAGCGCAAAACGCAACATGTTTGCACCTCAATTTCGCTGTGAAAAATTGGCCTTTTTTGGCAAAGTGCCTGCCTGTCGTTTTTGAACCCTAGCTCTGCCGGCACCTAGGGAAACCTAGCAAACCTATACATTTTTGAAAACTAGACACCCAGGGGAATTCAGGATAGGGTGACTCGACTGCCTTCCACCAGGTTCTGTTACCCAGAATCCCTTGCAAAGCTAAACAATTGACAAACAAAACGCATTTTCCTCACATTTCTGTGGTGGAAAGTTCTGGAATCTGCATGGATCAACAAATTTCTTCCCACCCCGTGTTCCCCAAAGTCTTCTGAGAACAATGGTACCTCACTTGCGTGGGTCTGCCTAGTGCCTGCGTCAAGAAACAGTGCAAAACGCAACGTGGTTGCACCTCAATTTCGCTGTGAAAAATTGGCCTTTTTTGGCAAAGTGCCTACCTGTCGTTTTTTAACCCTAGCTCTGCCGGCACCTAGGGAAACTTAGCAAACCTATACATTTTTGAAAACTAGACACCCAAGGAAATTCAGGATGGGGTAACTCGACTGCCTCCCACCAGGTTCTGTTACCCAGAATCCCTTGCAAAGCTAAATAATTGACAAAAAACGCATTTTCCTCACATTTCTGTGGTGGAAAGTTCTGGAATCTGTGTGGATCAACAAATTTCCTCCCACCCCGCGTTCCCCAAAGTCTTCTGAGAAAAATGGTACCTCACTTGCGTTGGTCTGACTAGTGCCTGCGTCAGGAAACAGCGCAAAACGCAACGTGGTCGCACCTCAATTTCGCAGTGAAAAATGGGCCATTTTTGGCAAAGTGCCTACTTGTCGGTTTTTAATCCTAGCTCTGCCGGCACCTAGGGAAACCGAGCAACCCTATACATTTTTGAAATCTAGACACCCAGGGAAATTCACGATGGGGTGACTCGACTGCCTCCCACCAGGTTCTGTTACCCAGAATCCCCTACAAACCTACAAAATGGACAAAAACACCACATTTTTCTCACATTTCTGTGGTGGAAAGTTCTGGAATCTGCGTGGATCAACACATTTCCACCCACCCAGCATTCCCCCAGGTCTCCCAATAACAATGGTACCTCACTTGCGTGGGTGGCTCAAGGACCCGCAGCAGGCAAGGGCCCAAAACCTAATGAGGCGACATCAAAATTACCTATCACAAACCAACCTGGTTTTGCAAGGGGGTTCCCATGAGTTTTTGGCCCGGGGCTCGGCGGCCATGTAGGCAAACCTACCTAACCTATACATTTCTTGAAACTAGACACCCGGGGGAGTCCAGCGAGGTATGGCTTGCGTGGGTCTCTCATCATTCTCCTACCCAGAATCCACTGCAAACCTGAAATTGTGCAAAACAATTGGCTTTCTTCTCACATTTCTGTGTGTAAAGTTGTGGAATCTGCGTGGATCCTCAAATTTCCTCCTACTCAGCGTTCCCCCAGGTCTCCCAATAAAAATGGTACCTCACTTGCGTGGGTGGATCAAGGACCCACAACAGGCAAGGGCCCAAAACCTAATGAGGCAACATCAAAATTACCTATCACAAACCAACCTGGTTTTGCAAGGGGGTTCCCATGAGTTTTTGGCCCGGGGCTCGGTGGCCATCTAGGGAAACCTATGTAACCCACACATTTCCCGAAACTAGACACCCGGGGGAGTCAAGCAAGGTATGGCTTGCGTGGGTCCCTTATCATCCTCCTATCCAGAATCCACTGCAAACCTCAAATTTCGCAAAAACAATTGCTTTTTTCTCACATTTCTGTGTGGTACAGTTGTGGAATCTGTGTGGATCCTCAAATATCCTCCCACCCAGTGTTCCCCCAGGTCTCCCGATAAAAATGGCACCTCACTTACGTGGGTAGGCATAGTGGCTGCAACTGGAAAAGGCCCAAATCGTATGGTGGGACTTAAAAATTACCTAAAGCAAAACTACCTTATTTTGTGGGGGGGCACCTACGTTTTTTGCCCCAGGCTCGGCAGCCATCTTGTGAAACTACCAAACCCAAACAGTTCTGAAAACTAGACACCCAGGGGAGTGTGTGGGTCCCCCAACGTTTTTCTACCCAGAATTCCCTGCAAACCTTAAAATTAGGTAAAAAAACTAGTTTCCATACATTTTTGCGTGGGATCTCCGTGCCGGCGCAAATGTCCTACCACCCAGCGTTCCCCTTGTTCTCCTGAGTAAAATTATACCTCACTTGTGTGGGTGGGCCAAAGGCCTGTGACTAGGATGACCCCAAAACAGTTTAATTCTCTGTGCTTTCTTGTAAATACCAAACGCTACAATTTTTTAAAAAGACATTTTTAGCCTGTTCTGCTTGGGACACCCACAAAAGTGAGGTATCATTTTACTGCCGAGCCCCGGGCCAAAAATTCATGGGAACCCCCTTGCAAAACCAGGTTGGTTTGTAATAGGTAATTTTGATGTCGCCTCATTAGGTGTTGGGCCCTTGCCTGTTGCGGGTCCCTGAGCCACCCATGCAAGTGAGGTACCATTTTTATCGGGAGACGTGAAGGAACGCTGGTGGGAGGAAATTTGTGTGAGCCCAGTGATGCCACGCTTTCCCACACAAAAATGTGTGAAAAAAATGATTTTTTCTGCTAAAATTGAGGATTGCAAGGGATTCTGGGTAAAGGAACGTTGGAGGATCCATGTAAGCCATACCTCCTTGAAAGCCCCCGGGTGTCTACTTTGCAGAAATGTGTGGGTTTGGTAGGTTTCCCTAGATGGCCATCTAGCACGGGGCCAGAAACCCAGGTGACCCCCCTTGCAAAAGCTGGTGGTTTTGACATAGGCGACTTCAAAATTGCCTATGTAAGCCTTTGGGGAACATGGGATGGGTGGAATTTTGTGGATCCACGCAGATTCCAGAACTTTCCAACACAGAAATGTGAGTAAAATTTATTTTTTTCGCAAATTCTTTAGGTTTGCAAGGGATTCTGGGTAATAGAACCTAGTGAGAGCTAGTCAAGTCACCCCATTCTGGATTTTCCTGTGTGTCTAGTTTTGAAAAATGTACAGGTATGCTAGGTTTTCCTATTTGCCGCCTGCGCTAGAGCCCAAAATCCACAGGTAGGCATATTGCTAAAAATAAATCTGTGCCTTGTCGGCTTTCTGCCGCCCTGAGGGGCGATTTCGGGGGTGGGGTTGCCCCGATATGTCCCCAAGGGGGGCAGAAACACTGTGGCTATTGTTTTGGAGGGTGGGGGCATTGGTATGCCCATTCTAGGCAGCCCCCACACCACACATAAAAAAGCCAGCGTAATCGTTGGCGTCAAGTGGGCTTTATGCCCCCGCCGGGGCTAATGCCCCCATCTGCCCCCCAGGGGGGCAGAAAGCCTATTAGATGCCAGGTATTTTTTTTTGTGCAAATTTTAATTAGGGTGGTGTCTGCCCAAAAGGGGCTTGCCAATGCCCCCACCCTAATAAAAATTTGCCCCAAAAATATCCCTGGTGTCCAGTGGGCTTTTTGCCCCCCCAGGGGGGGCTGATTGGGGCTACTGCCCCATCTGCCCCCAGGGGGGGCAGGAAGGCTGTAATTGTTGTGGGGGAGGAGGTGGGGGCATGGGCATGCCCGTTTTGGGCAGCATCACCCTATTTCAAATTTGCCCCCCAAAAAATCTCTGGCGTCTAGTAGGCTTTTTGCCACCCCCGACGGGGCAGATTGGGGATGAATGCCACCATCTTCCCCCCCAGGTGGGGCAGAAAGTCCACTAGACGCCGGGGATGTTTTTGTGCAAATTTTAATTAGAGTGGGGTCTGCACAAAACGGGCATGCCAATGCCCCCACCCTAATAAAAATTTGCCATAAAAAACCCTGGTGTCTAGTGGGCTTTTTGCCCCCCCCTGAGGGGGGCAGATTGGGGGCTACTGCCTCATCTGCCCCCCAGGGGGACAGGATGGCTGTAATTGTTGCGGGGGAGGGGGTGGGGGCATGGGCATGCCCGTTTTGGGCAGCCCCACCCTATTTCAAATTTGCCCAAAAAAAATCCCTGGCATCTAGTGGAATTTTTGCCACCCCCGGCTGGGCAGATTGGGGGGTAATGCCCCATCTGCTCCCCAGGGGGGTCAGAAAGTCCACTAGATGCCAGGGAGTTTTTTGGGCAAATTTTAATTAGGGTGGGATCTGCCCAAAACGGGCATGCCGTTGCCCCCACCCTAATAAAAATTTGCCCAAAAAAATCCCTGGTGTCTAGTGGACTTTTTGCCCCCCTGGGGGTGGCAGATTGGGGGCTACTGCCCCCATCTACCCCCCAGGGGGGGCAGAAAGGCTGTAATGGTGGCGAATGGGTGGGGGCATTGGCGTGCCCGTTTCCGGCAGCCCCCACCCTAAAAAAAATGTCTAAAAACAAAACCCTGATGTTTAGTGGGCTTTCTGCCCCCCCCCAAAGGGGCAGATTAGGGGCCAATGACCCATCTGCCCCGCGGGGGGGCAGAAAGACTGTAATGATTCTGGGGGGGGCATGGGCATGCCCATTTTGGGCAGCCCCCACCCTTACTTTTACTATCTAAAAAAACCCTGGTGTCTAGTGGGCTTTCCACCCCCCGAAGGGGAAGATTAGGGGCCAATACCCCATCTTCCCCCCGGAGGGCAGAAAGACTGTAACAATTGTGGGGGGTGGCTGGGGGCATGGGCATGCCCATTTTGGACAGCCCCCACCCTAAAAAAACTTTCAAAAAAGAAATCCCTGGTGTTTAGTAGGGTTTTCTGCCCCCCCGAAGGGGCAGATTAGGGGCCATTGCCTGATCTGCCCCCCCCCGGGGGGCCAGAAAGACTGTAACAATTTTGGGGGTGGGTGGTGGGGGCATGGGCATGCCCGTCTTGGGCAGCCCCCACCCTTATTTTAAATTTATTGTAAAATCCCTGGTGTCTAGTGGGGTTTTGTCCCCCGGGGGGCAGATTGGGGGCTTATCCCCCCATCTGCCCCCCAGGGGGGGCAAAAAGACTAAAAAATTGCCAAATAGAATTGGGGGGAGCAAAGGCCCTGCTTGCCCAAGGGGCCGCTCCCCCCTCCCTGGGGTCTAGTGGGTGGATCCCTGCTTGGGGATCGCCCGCCTGTGGCGATCCCCAAACAGGGATCCACTGGGGAGGGGTCCCATTGGAAAGGGGAGATTCGCCCCTTTCCAATGATACCTCTCCCATCTTTCTACATGCTCAGGGGGCTGAGATAGCTCCTGAACACGAAGAAAGAGAAACTGAAATGAGCCTCTTGGCTCATTTCAGTTTCGGTTTCACTGAAATGACGTCAGCGCGACGTGCGCGCTGATCGTCATTTCAGGGAAACCAGAGGGGGGGGGGGGCCTCGGGAGCTGGGGGACCTCTTCCCCAGCTCCCGAGGCTCTGGGGGAGAAGAGGGAATCCCTCTGGTGCCTGCACCAGAGGGATTTCCAGGGGTGGGTGTGATGACGAGCTGAGAGCTCGTCATCAGCACACGAGCAGTGTGTGCCATGACGAGCTCAGCTCGTCATCAGCAGGGAAGGGGTTAAGTAAGTTTACACTTTTGAGTACGTTTACTACTTTTCAGTGTTCTCATACTGCACTTTTGTAGTAACTTACACATTTTAGTAACTTACAATTTTGTTGTAACTTAAGGGCTACAGTCGCGCAAAGACCGCCCTCCTGATTACGATTTAAACTCATGCAGGCAGACGGTCTTGTTGTCTTTCCCACGGCGGTGCCCTGTAAAAGGGTACCGCAATGGGAATGGCAAAAATGTTCCAGCACAGCATGGACTGTGAAGTCCATGCCGTGCTGGAACTGAGGGTGCAAGCTCATGTGCCCCCTGAATGCATTCCCACGGCAGGGGCATGGGGGCCGTGTAGAGCCCCCTTTGCTCCCCCACTGCCAGCTTTCTTTTTCGTGGAGGGCACACCGCCATGAAAAGGAGGTGGAGGAACTTGTAATATGCTTGGTGGGACTGCCCCAGGCCCGTTCAGCATATTAGATTGCCACTTTGCTGCGCCAGAGTAAGCAAACGGCGGTTCTCTGGTGCAGGCAGCGGTCCACCATCATTACTACGGTGAAAGTTGTAATAAGGTGCACCGCAAGTGCTGCTGATTGCGGCTGTCAGATGACCGCCACACTTGTAATCAGGCCTCTAGATCTGTAATTTAGACTTTTATAGTAATTTACTCTATTGTAGTAGGTCCATCACATAGCCAACCACTCTTACTGCAACACACTTCCACAGATAATAATGAAGATAGGGAATTAAATTAAAACCCCTTAGGGAATAATCTTACATTAAATTAAATTATCTAAAATAGTAAAAAATAAATATAAATTTATGTTGGACTGCTGGACTTATTAAAAAAGTGGAATATTAAAGTGTAATCTTTATTTTTCCGATACTTTACCAAAGGGAGACTCCACAGTTTGGGTGGAGATCTTGGTTTGGTAAAGTATATGGTAAATGCAAAAAAATATTTAACATGAAATAAATCTAAACAAATCTTAACAATATTGTTATGTTAAATATTAATGTAAATGTATTTTAGATATTTACTTTCAATGTAGAACAAAATAGAAAAAATCCTACCGCACTATTAAACTAATTTTGATGTGTACCTTTATTGAATGGAAATATATGAAACTATATATTTTTTGAAGTCTGGAGTTTAAATTAAATTATATATTCCTACCATAAAATTTTTATTTTGCAGTTTAAGTAGAACAAGGAACACAAGAAAGGTCATCGAGGTGCTGCATATTCCTCCCCGTAGGGGTCATTGAATCAGGAGCATTGTCATCACATATGGATATAGGCACATCAAGTCCGAGCCACGTGAGCACAGCCATAGCGCCAACAGTTCGGTGAAGCTGGCATCAGCGTTGTTTGACGTGGAAGCTAAGGAGAAAGGTCCTCAAGCCTATGGTCTTCCCATCCCAGCCAAACGGCTATGGACCCAGGAGTAAGCACCCAGAATGACCAGAACAGGAAATTAACAGTTTCCCCCCCTCCCCCTCCCCCCCATGGTGGCGACTCCAACACACATACACACATTCTTCCTCCAGACTAGACCTGAAAGAGATGCAGTGACCTTAAGGAGGCAGGACAGACAGCGGAGGGCAGACCCTTGGAGAGGAAGGCAACCAATGGACCCCATTGGAACTGAAAGTTCTTGAAATTACCTAGGAAGATGTCCGCCATCCTTTCCATGCTTAGAAGCTTCCAGAGTTGTGCGTGCCACAAAGATATTGCCGGTGCCTCCCTCCGCTTCCAAGCAGCGGCCAGCGTAAGCTTGGCAGCTCCCAGACAGAGCCATAAGATCTTTTTGTCGGCCCGGGTCTGATGTTCAAGACCGGGTTCACGCAGACCCAACAGAACAGAGGCAATAGCGTCCTCTATGGGGTAATGGAGGATGTCCCTGATATGTGAAAGAATCTCCTCCCAATATGGTCGGATCACTGGACAGTCCCACCAGATGTGGCGGAAGTCCCCGAGGAGCCCACAACCCCTCCAGCATAGGTCTGATGTGGCCGGATAGATGCGGTGGAGCCTAGTTGGGCATAGATACCATTGCATAAGCGTCTTGAGGTGAGCTTCCCTCAGGTGCAGCGAATGATTAAACGCCGTCATGTCCCGCCATAAGGCCGACCATTCAGTATCGGAGATGTCTCTTCCTATCATGACCTCCCACTGGCCCATGTAACGGTGCCTAGCTGTCACCGCCGATTTAAGCAAGAGCCGGTATTAAGCAAGAGCCGGTATAAGAAGGAGATGACTCCCTTCATGACAGACGTCCGCAATATGAAAGCCTCGAATGGCGATGGAGGTCTCGTCGCTGCCTCCATGATCCCGGGCGTCGTGGCCCAGTGATGCAATTGTAAGTGATGATATCGTTCGGATTGGGTGATCCCATAATCCCTTGTGCAGTTAGCAAAGGTGAGGGGTTCCTGCCCATGAAACAGATGGGTCAACGCCCCGCAGCCTCCCTCCCTCCAGGCATCAAAGACCCCCTCTCGAAGTGCCGGTGGGAAGGCCGGATTGAAGTGTATAGGCGTAAACGGCGAGGGGAAAGTAGTCCAACGCTCATCCGCAGCTAAGGAGTCCCAAACCTTCAATGTGGTACCCGTAGGGGTACTGACATAGGCGTTCAGCGGACGGTCCTTCTTGGGCTTCCATGCCAAGTCCCAGACCGATCTGCCAGCCACGCTCCGGTCCATATGCAGCCAGTGTTTTTCCGACGTTTGCTGCGACCACTCCACCAGCACTCTCAATTGCGCCGCTTTATAATAAAGCTGCAGATCAGGAAGTCCCTCTCCTCCCTCGGCCGCCGCAGGCCCGTAAATGAAAATCGCGCCCGTCCCCCCTGCCACACAAATCGTAGTATCTGAGTTCTAAGACGCCGAAAAAATTCGTTATCTAGAGGGATGGGCAGGGCTTGAAATAAATATAAATATTTGGGAAGGAGAACCATCTTAACAGCATGGATTCTGCCCAGCCAAGATAGAAATTTAGGTTTCCACTTATCCAACTCAGCTCGGGTCTTCGCTAATAAGGGCGGGAAATTGGCCGAAAAGAGCCCGCCAACTGTCGGGGTCAGGTGAACCCCTAAGTAGACCAGTGATCCAACTGCCCAGGCCAAAGGTGTCAAAGGCCTCACACGTTCCACTTCCTCCTGTGAAAGAGTAAGATTCAAGATATGAGACTTGCCATAATTAACCTTGAATCCTGCCACCGCTTCATATCTTAGCAAGACCTCCCTGAGACAGGGCAGTGAGCGTTCCGTTTCCGCTACTGATAATAAAATATCATCCGCGAAGAGCGTGATTTTGTGTTGCTCTCCCGTGAACGGTATACCCCGAACCCCCTCGTGCTCTCGCACCGCCGTCGCTAAAGGCTCAATACTCAATGCGAACAGGAGTGGGGAAAGGGGGCATCCCTGCCTGGTGCCCCTGGAGTGCGGAAAGAACTCCGACATATGCCCGTTCACTGCTACCCTAGACCTGGGGCAGCAAAAATTGGCCTTCACCATGGTGATGAATTTTTCCGAAAACCTGAAGGCTGACAGTGTGTTAAATAGGAAGCCCCAATCCACTCTGTCGAAAGCCTTTTCGGTGTCCAACCCCACCAGTACCGCCGGGATGCGGAACCTGTCAGCTTTTTCAATTAAGTGAACCACCCTACGCGTATTATCGTGAGTCTGGCGCCCCTTGATGAATCCGGATTGATCCGGATGTATGACCGCAGGCAGCAAATCCTGCAATCTATGCGCCAGGATCGCCGAGTATAATTTAGCGTCTACATTAAGTAGCGCTATGGGGCGGAATGATGCACAATGGGCGAGATCCTTCCCGGGTTTCGGCAAAACCGTAATCACCGCCTCCGCCAGGGAGCCGGCTGAGGAACCGGACACGGCCATGTCATTAAAAAGGGATGTTAAGAAATCACATAATTCGGAAGCGTAAGATTTGTAAAAGACCGCCGTATAGCCATCCGGCCCAGGCGCCTTGTGCAATTTCAAATTCTTAATGGCCTCGAGCACTTCCTCCCTGGTAATCGGGGCCTCCAACAACCCATTCCACTCTTTAGATATCTGTGGGAGGGGCAGTCGCCTCAAGTACTCCCTCTGGGCTTCCGTAGCGAGCCTGTCCCCCGCATAGAGGTCCGCATAGAAGCGTCCAAAAATGGCCGCTTTCGCTTCATCCCTGTGTTGCAATTCACCTGCCTCATCCCGTATCCCTCCGATATAATCGTGTTCCCTCTTATCACGCAGTTGACGCGCCAAGTGCCGTCCCACCTTATTCCCACAGGAGTAAGACTGTCGCCCCAGCCTCAGCATCGTAAGTTCGGCCCTGTTATTATAATGCGCTCTCAATTTTCCCCGTACCGCAGTCAAGGGTCGGAGGGTCATTCTCGAGGGATTGAGCTTATGAGACTGTTCGAGGCGCGCCACCTCGGTTTCCAGAGCCTCCCGGTCTTTACGCCGCAACCTATTAAGATGCGCATTAAGGCCCAAGCACGTGCCCCTAATGGAAGCCTTAAAGGCATCCCAGGTGTTGGCGACCGAAGTATCGGATGCAGGATTAAGCTCAAAGAACTCCCTCATAGCCGCCCGCAGAGTCTTATTGGAGGCATCATCCCTGATCACCGAGGCTGGAAAGTACCACTTCCTCTGCCCGCCGACAGTCGACGACCAATGGAGGCTAAGCACCAGCAAGCTGTGATCCGAGACCGAAAGCGGAAGAATGGTGGAATCCAGGACATCTCCCCTAAGGGCCTGACTGAGAAAAATGTGATCCAGGCGGGAGTAGGAGTGATGTACGTGAGAGAAGTAAGTGTAATCCCTGGAGGTAGAGTGATAAAAGCGCCAACCATCAACCAATCCCAACTCCCCCACCATCTGCTGCGTTGATGCCGAAAACACTCCTGCCTCAGCCCTATGGACCCCAGAGCTATCCACTGTCTTGTCTCACACCAAGTTGAAGTCCCCCAGGAGGAACAAGTGACCATCAGCAAATTCACCCACTTTCTGTAGTATGTCTTGTAAAAACTTATTTTGACCAGCATTAGGAAGATACACCACTACAAAGGAACACAGCCGCCCCTGAACAAGCCCTTTCACCATCAGCCAGCGACCATCCTTATCATTTCGTACCTCTATAGGTTGGAAGTGCAGCGCAGCGCGAAAAAGGAGGGCCACCCCTCTATGTTTCGTTGATGCAGAAGACCTATATATAAGGGGATACGCCTTATGCTTGAGGCGCAGCTCGTCCTTGCGCGGCAAATGAGTCTCTTGAAGCCCCACAACATTCAGCTGATGATCCATCACATATTTCCACACCTTCTGCCACTTCTGAGGTGATTTGAGACCTTTAACATTCCAAGACCCTATACTAACAGGCATAATGGAATAGCACCCCAGTACCCTCTACAGCCAACTCACGCGGTCCTCCACCCGCACACGGACCTTCACCAGTCAGAGGCACAGTCGAGGAACCACCCAGGGGATCCCACTTGACGTTACCTGTCGAACCCCGAGCCAACCCGCATCCGGGATATCTCCCCTCCCGCCCCACCTCCCTCCCAGCTGTCTGCACACAATCCAGCCACACATACCACATAGCGCCCCCGTCGCCACCATTGACCCCCCAAGAAACCTTCACCCAAGACCCCCCTCCCCCAACCCCCCCCACAACCAAAAGAACAATAGGAAACAACTCAGAGCACTGAACCTGACAAAGGTAACCAGCAGTTCCAGCAGACCGTAGTTCGTGAGGCCCCATCTGGACTGAAAATGGGGCAGGGGTGCCATCTCGGCGACCCCCAGGGCCATGGATCGGGGTGTCTTCTCCAAAAGTACAACCAAACCCCGATACCTTAAGGGCCAGTGCCCCTCCGACGCCAGACCGTCATTGATTCAGGAATCAGGCCGCTCCGGAGCTCTGCTGAGAATCCGCCAGCGTCGCCGAGGCCACCGAAGCCACGGCATCTCCCCTTTCCTGCTGGCTAGCAGCGCTGTCCGGCCGCCGCCGGGCCGGAGATGAGCCAACTCTGTGCCAGGAGGACGAGCGACGTCGCCTCCTTGATGGCGAAGCTGGTGCCCCCTGGGAAGGAGCGACATCATCCAGGCCCAAAATATCCTTTGCCACCTGGAGGGAGCGAATCTGCGCCAGCCTGTTCTGCCACCGAAAGATGATACGGAAAGGGTGACCCCACGAGTAGGATATGTTGCGCTCCCGCAGGAAGGAGGTCACTGGGCGGAACTCCCGCCTCTTCTGGAGCATGGAGGCAGCGAGATCCTGGTATAGCTGTGGCCGATGGCCCCTAAATTGCAGAGATGAAATAGCTCTGGCCTTCCTCAGGATACGTTCCTTCACTTGAAAATCATGTATACATACAAGGATGTCCGGGGGGGGACCCCCTCGCCTGGGCAGCCCCACCCTATGCACTCTGTCCATTCTTATTTCCTGCAAGTCCTCCTCTTCCAGAATCTGCAGAAACAGGGCCTGGACATAGCCACGCAGATCCCCCTCCTCCCCATCACACGGCACCGCTCGGATACGGATGTTGTTTATCCGGGAACGATTCTCCAAATCCTCCGTGTGCGACTGCAAATCCAAATTTTGTTCCGTGAGGCAGATGATATCTTGCTGTAGCTGGTGCACGTCGTTCGCCACACTCAGATCATGGTCCTCCAGCGTCGCCACCCGCTCTCCAATTCCATCCACCTCTCTCCGCACCTCTCGTAGGTCCGAAGCCAACTGTGCCCGTAGTTCGGAGATGTCCTCTTTAATGGAAGCGAATAGCTCGGACATAAAGGCCTTGGTGGCAGGCGCCTCATCATCCGGTTGTTTCGACGAGCCGCTGGCTCCCGGAGAGGCCGGCTGCTGCGAAGATTTAGGAGCACCGTCCTTCCCCTGCCTCCCCTTGCGCACCGCGTTGGACATCGCGAGGCTTGGCTGTAGCACGCTACAAAGATAAGTCCCACTCACCGGCTAGGGCCAGCTAGCGTGCGCAGAGATAAAGTAGGTCCCCCCTCTTTAGCCTGACCAGGCCTTGGATGAGCGCAGACGAGGTCGCCGGGCCAGTCGAGCAACCCGTCAAAATGGCGCCGCAGGACTCTCCCTCCAAGCTGCGCACCACTACTAGACAACACTGCGCCCCCGCAAAGGCAGCCCGTACAAAGGCCGGTCCTGGTGTTCCTTCCTCCTCAGTCCGGCGCTCCCCCGTCACCGGGGCCCAAGATCATCAACCCAGGCAGACCGCTGCCAGTGGATCCTGCTCCGCGATTCCAGACCCACCAGAGATGCCCAGGAGTGCTGCCCCAGCTGCAATGCTGCCTGAAGAATGACGAAGTCCGACAAGCACCCTACCCCCACTCAGTGCCAAGCGTGTGGGCTCCTCGGGCTCCGATGTGCACCCCCTTCTCGAGTCCTCCGCAGGCCACACCGGACCGGGCAATATGTCGTTCTATGATAGGGGAAGGGGGAGGGCCAAACCCACGTTGGGGGGTCTCCGCTAAGCGTCCAATGCAGACCTCCGGGCAATCACCCTGTCTCTAGACCGCGTGGCCCCTTCCAAGCTCCTGGTAACAAGCACGAGACCCTGTGACCTTTCCTGGGCCCTCGCACAGCGCAACCAAGCTCGACTGTCTGCCCGGCCCGCGGCCCCACACAGGTACCAAGGGGTGCCCCCCAAGAGAGCACGGGCACTGACGGGGACCGCTGCACTCACCGCCGCATCCTGCCTCCACGTAGTCCCATGTGTGCCAGTCCTGCCTCAAGGCTCCAAGCAGTGGCTCCAATCCGGGGGCCGCTCCGACCAGGCCGCCGACCCGGCCTCAAGTAGTGAGCGGGCCGCGCCGCAAGGTCCGGCGCCCCAGCCCTCCAAGCTCCGCCTCCACCCGAGTCACGGGGGCCACCGCAGCAGTGCGGCACCGCTCCAACGCCGGTGGGCTCCGGCGATACCGGGTACCGTGTCCCTGCCGGCTCCCCAAGTGTCCCGCTCCGTCCTCCACAGGCCCGGCAGATCCGCCGCCTCGCGTAGCCGCCGGTCCGGTCGCGGTCCCGCCGTCAGCCTCGTCTCGGCAACAGCACTGCAGGGACCGGCACCAGCGTCGTCGGAAGGCTCGCCGCTGCCGACCGCAGCCTCCAAGAATAGCAGGAGCTGCCAGCTGCCCTAGGGGACCCCCGGTCCAGTGCTATACAACGCTTTGTTGGGCCTGGCGCCGGAGGAGACAAGAAACACGTCTTACTCCGTCGCCATCTTCCTTTATTTCAAATTTTTTTTTAAAATTATATAGCAATAATTCTTAAATGTGATGCATTGTATAGAATTCATTAAAATTAATGTTATTATTTTAGATGTAGCCTTATAGCCCACCATAGCTGGCTACACCCACCATTAAAGGTCCACTCCAGCATTTACCAAGAGAGTTGGACTTTAATGGCCGGTATACCCCAGCTACGGAGGGCTATAAGGCTATTAGAACATTCTGCCACTAGAGAGCAGAATGTTCTAACAAATAAAACAAAGTACACCCGGAGCCAGAGGGGATTTAAATCCCCTTGGGCTCAGAGAGGTCTTTGTTCACAGCAGCAGCTGTGAATGGAAAAAAACCAAAATGTTGCTCTGCAGGCTTCTACCCGCCGGTAGAAGCCTTGGGCACTCTATTTTATGCAATGAAGTGCTCAACATTCTAATGTTCTAATAAAGTTTAATCTTACATTTTATTTTATTTTATAATGAAATAACACATCTCTACTATTTTTATATATTTGTAATGCTAAATAAAATGTATTTATATTTTTAACTATTTTAAATAATGTGTTTAATTTAACATTATTTCCTATGGGATTTCATTTAAATCTCTTCCGCCACTATTTTCTATGGGAAAGTGTTGCAGAACCAGTGGTTGGCCATGTGAAGTGCTGGGCTTAGTACAAAAGTGTAAGTTACTACAAACATTTAAGCTTTGCATGAAGTTGCTACAAAAGTGTAAGTTACTACAAACATTTAAGCTATGCATGAAGTTGCTACAAAAGTGTAAGTTACTATAAAAGTGTGTTACAGATATGAACACAAAAGTGTAAGTTACCCATGTAAGTTACTACAAAAGTGTATGTTACTACAAAAGTGCAGTTTGTTAATATCAATTTGTGGTTAATTTTGTAGTACTACTGTAATACAAAACTTCTTACAAATTGCAGATTGTGAATCAGACTCTTTGTATGGAAGTCATATGAGAGGTTATCCGCAGCATTATTGATGATGCTTTAAAAGGTTTTTCCTTTTCTTCAGCTGCCATTTTCAAGTCTTGCTTTTTTTTTTATGACTAGCATCTGAAGTTAAATTCCGAAAACAATTTTAGAGTAAATAGTTCAACACCTGTCGCACTAATCCTAACAACCAAAAGGCGTAATGTTTGAAAAGGGATTTCTGCCAGATTGGCTTGGAGCACACCGGATATGTTTTTAGAATACTGCTCACACCGATTTAATTTTGTATGTTGTGCTATGCTGTGCTATATATTATGGGCCTCATTTATGAAAAGTGACGCATCGCTGCGTGAAAATAGCATCATGGAGCAAGGAGTTACAGATACGTCAGTATTTCTGACGTATCTGTATTGCGCAAAAGTGACGCATTGCTGGAGTGTGTCACAAAAGTGAAGCAACTCCAGCAATGGGTCATTACACATGGGCAAGCCCCATGTGAAAGGGCCTGCGTCAGTCTTACGCCTGCTGTGAGGCAGGCTTAAGAAATTGACGCATTTGTGTTCTAGAAGTGGCGCAGTGAAATCTTATAGATTTCACTGCGTCACTTCCATGACCCTTTCTTGCGTCAGAACGACCCCCAGCATACATTATACCTGGCGTAGGTATAATGTAGCGCAGGGGTTTACAAAGTGACGCATCTAGGTAGATGCCTCACTTTGTAAATATGGTGCAACAAGCCACATTTTTTACGCTGCTGGTGCGTCACAAAAAGTGACGCACCTGCGGCGTAAAAGTGACGCGTGGCCTCATAAATGAGGCCCTATGTTTTTACAGTACGATGGGTTCTGCTATAATATAATGCAATGTTTCGCAATGTTAATAGAAATATATATCTGTATAGTGCTTCGGATTACAGTTCTTTTGTTTCGAGGCACAGCAAATAACAGGTATTACATATATTCAGTTTTGGGTACTTGAAAGAAGAAAGACTGAGTTGGCTTTGACCAGAATGATGTATGTTTCTGTGTTTTGTTAGTACCGTACTATGCTGCTTGATAGGAAGTTATCTAAAGTGATTGCACATAATCAGAGCCTCCAGTCTTGACACAGAATCTAACTTGTGACCTACATACCTTCAGATATTTCAGCACGTTACACATGGTGCATTTTAGGTACAAACTATAAAATGATAATACGTATTATTTAAATGACTCACAAGAAGCAGCGTAAAACATAATAGCTACACTGCAAAATACTAAAACAAGAAATAGAAACCAGGGCCCATGGCCTGCAAGTATGGCATAAGGGCCAAGAAAGTGTCTTCTTGACAGGTATAGCATTAAGAGCTCATGTCGAGCTCGCTGTAAGAGTCCTTACACAGAAAGGGGTCTGCGGAAGTGAGAGCAACAATGAACTACACAAATGGTGACATACGGAAAAATATATTCAAACAGACCACACTGCTTCAATTATTACCCCAATGGGCATAAAAGATCTTCAGTCACTGGCCATCAAGCGTGACCAACGAGCCCTTACCGAGCCAAGAATCTGTCCGTGCTGTTTAGTGTGTCTAATTTTTTCATTTACAACATAATCTAACCTTTGACATCCGGAAAAAGACATCGTTTCTAGTGGTAAGGTTTTAACTGGCTTTGGCTGGCAGCTTTATAAAAATCCTAAATAAAAATCGAATCATCCGCAAATCACATAATACAAATTCGATCATTTCAACAAACATTGCAAATAAAATTACGTTTACATATACATTTAAATACAAGACAATGTAAGATGACAATGGAATGGCAACACATCGTATGTAAGATTAGAAAGATAATTCTTCATTTCCAAAAACAGAAATGAGATGTTTCTTACATTGCACAATCAAAGAGGGACTTGTTGAGAATTTTAATAAACTGCATCAAAATCCCTGGGGAATTGAAGTTCACTCTGCTAATCACTCTGTAATCTCTGAAAGCAAGCTAGGAATTTTACACTTGTGTGTTTCAGTGATGAAAAATGCTCTTTTGGTGCCCTTCTTTAGAAAGGAGACAGCTACCAATCCTAAGTTGTTAGGCTACAGCTGGCAGGCAAAAAACCTTCCATCTGAACCAGTGGTGTACCAACTTTGTGGTCAACAGGAATGCCAAATGATGAAGGGCGGTTCCGAGTGGTGATTGATGGGTATCCTGCTAGTGATCGCTGATATCCACCAATGTTCCTCCAAAACTGTTCGATGAGTAGGCACAGATCTTTGTTAGTTGAATGAACCACACAGAGACTTTTTTAGACCCTTTGACACTCTTTGTATTTTTGGTATACAGCTGGCAGGCACCTAGGGCATCATGTACTATTACTGCGGTTGCAAATTTGCACACTGACTTTTTGTGGCAATTCAATTATTTTGCGAACCAACCTATGTACGAAAAGAACAATTCAAAATATAAGAAATCAGAGGGGGTTGCAATCTGTCCTTCCTCATGAATATTAATAAGGTAGGTCGAAACTGTAACTCAGTCTGATTGGAGGCCTGATTGAAGGCCCTCACAGGTATGATAGTCTGGTGGAGTCCTCAGGCCACCATGCTTGTGATAGCTTTTCAATAAAGAATTTTTTTTCTTTAATTGTAGCCCATTTACATTAAAGAAAATGGCTGTGTTTAAAAGAAACACACTTTTTTTCTGCTTGTTTGAGAGTTGTTGTGGTCCTATAGGACACTTCCTACTACCCAACAAACTTTTTTACAACATTCACAAAGAGGAAGTGGAAGGTGTACCAAATGGACCACTTCCCTTTTGCGAATGGGCCACCATCCCCTTTGAGGTGTTGGTAACTTTTCAATGTTTTGTGAATGGATTTTGGACGTAAAAGGTTAATACTTACCATACTGATTCACTACTTGGAACGGTTAGCTACAACACTTCTCGCCTACAACAAACTGTAGTAATTTTTTAACACATTTAGGGATTCGAAAACACTTTTCTGAACTGCTAAATTCATTTAGTATACAGAAGAAAGATTTTTAGCACTTGAAAACCCTCTGATACCAATTTAGAGATTTTAGAAATACTAAACCCCTTCATACAGGATACCCATAGCACACTTAATGCTATTCCATGGTATAAGATAATATGAAAACCAGATATACAAGTAGAGAATGCTCAAAAAGTTGAATTCAGAAAGCTAGAATCAGAGCTATTCAAAAAGGGAGGAAAGCAACAGAGTGGAAAACAACTGTCTTCACTGCAGCAACATGATCAGTTGGACACCCTAAATGTGTTAGCTATAGCATGAACATTAAAATTAACAAGACTTGACACATATTCATTACAGATCTTCTTCTTAAAAACATATTTCTTCCGCTGAAATAATAATTTGCTGAGGGCAGAACTGTAAAAAATATGTTAACAAGCGGTGAAATCTTCAAAGCTGAGTTAGATGATATTGGTTGTTTTGACTGTGGAAATTACAAGGTTTGTTTGTTTGCTTGCTCTAAGCAGATGTAAAGAAATATCAGAGAGAAATGAGTAAGCATTTGAAACTAGATCACTTCTAAATAGCAGAACTACAGACATTGTGTATAAATGACAGTCCTCAGTGGGGTAGTAGAGTCCATCAGTTAGGGATTACAGTAGTGAAACAGATCAGCAAATAACTATGATCAAGAAGCGAGACAAGACATACCCCGTTTCATTATATTTGAAAGAACAATATGACAGTGATTGGGGGCATATTCAATACCTGGCGATAACTATCGCCACAGCCAGTTAGCGGGAGTTCTGTTATCGCCGTCTATCCCTGAAATTTAGCACCTTGTTAACAACGTATTACCAACACACCGATAACAGGCGATAGTGTCAGGGAACGGTGGTGAAAACTCCCGCTAACTTCTGCGTGATGGCGATAGTCATTTAGGCGTTAGCGGGCGATATTTTGCGTTCGCCGCAATTGCAGTAGGAAAAGTGCCGCTAAAGCGGCGATAAATCTTTGCTAATATGCCCCCATTGGCGAACCTGATAGTCCTGTACTTTTTGTGCATGCAGAGAGGTTCCATGCCTCTGCCAAGGCCCACCCACAACCTCTGGCAGACCAACAAGAGCTAGTACAGCCTGGAGAGCCAGGCAGCTGCGACAAGAATCTATTGGAACTTACGAGTTAGATTGATTCGGTCTTGGCATTATGTTCTTATATTGTAAAATGAAATGTACACAAGCACTTAAGATGAGTGGTACTGAAACACTTGCAAACTTTCTCCTTTTTTTGTGGAAAACCATCTGGTTACACAGGCGATGGGTTATTATTGCTGTTTAAGGGCTACAATATCATTAACCATGAGGATATGGTGGCATTATGCTACTGATTGGACACAGCCGTCTTTTTTCCTGCAGCAACTTACTTATGGTCTGCTTGATTGGCAACACAGAGAGCAACTCGGTAAGAAGGCAAAGCCGCCTATTGGTGCTCCATTTATTTTGTAAATTTATGCTTTTAAGAATCATAATTTAAAAATTGTGTAAATCATGAGTATTTATCATCATGTTTCTTCTTTTTATTGGCTGATTTTGTATTGCTTACACCCGAAACAATAAAATTTAATTAAATTGAATGATACCCACTGCAGCGGAGAGGGGCAAGATGTAGTAGTGACTGTTCACTATAACCAGAAGACCCAGCAGTAGATGGGTCCCCAGAATGCCATTGACTACTAATAGGTTGAACTAGGATCTTGGAGAC
Organism: Lissotriton helveticus; assembly: GCF_964261635.1. NCBI lineage: Eukaryota > Metazoa > Chordata > Amphibia > Caudata > Salamandridae > Lissotriton > Lissotriton helveticus. The sequence goes on along the minus strand of NC_136059.1, from coordinate 1,169,246,703 downwards.
TTTGCCTGTGATTTGGTGGCCCCGGCTCCAGGGGCCTGTACTGATACCACATGCTCTCAGTGAGGACAAAAGCAGCAAGAGGTGATATAGGCTGGTTTATAAGGAAAGTCCAAAGGGAAGAGAGAAAGGGGGATCAGAATCCCTTCTGAGATGGAGAGGGAAGCTGTGCTCCTTCTGCCATGGCCACTAACAGGGCCCATTAATCTTTCAGAAGCACACAAAGCACCGCTCAGATGACTCATGGCCCTGGGACCCCAGTTAAAGGCACAGCACTTTCACAGCACTTTAAACCCTACTGGCGATTGCTGCGCTACGTTGCAGCCTTTACGAAGGGCCTCTACCCATATGCCATCTGGCATTGGTACAATCATTGGAATACTTCTCTCGGAATATCACAGCACACTTGAGGCTGCCTTTAGGGTCATCAGGAGGTACCCGACTTCCCTGCACTTCACGCAACTGGCTAGAACCTGCAAACATCTTTGTATGCTTACCCTTGGCATGAATGTAACCTCGCGGCCTACCCCTGAGAGATTTGTTGCCTGGGAACATTTAATAATTCAATATTTGGACACTAGCCGGTGCTGGGTAGCAGTAACAAGCACAGGTGTCCTGATTTTTTTTTTTTTTTTTAAATATATTTTTATTGCAGGAATCAGCAAACTGTTACATAAATGACCAGCACCAAAATTCCACTGAAATCAACTAACCGCAACCCGCTCACCCCCCGCAGCACGTTTTCATACATAATCATGCAGCCCACAGTCCAAAGGCTGGGCGATAAATTCCAGTGGGAGCTCAGCAGGAGAGCAAGGCTGGTCCGGATGATCCACTGTCCGTCATCTGCTTTTCTAAACAAGCCCCAAAATCCAAAAGTAAGTCCCACCCATAAACCACTAAAGTACAAAAAATTTCCCTCCCCATCCCACCCCCGCCATCAGTGTATGGTAGCAGCCGCAAAGGGATTCGTGAGAGACCCAAGATGAGCGTATCAGAAACAGAAAACGCAATCGCCTATCGGGACTCAGGGCGCGCTGCAATCTCACTATCAGAGTCGCCGGGGGCGCAATTGTCTCTGAGGGCCTGCACTAGCGTCTCCCATTCTAGCGCTGCCTCCTGTGCTTTTTCATTACGCTGTCTCCTAGCCAGTTGGTATCTCAACGTACTTTCTCCCGCCGCCCACTTCAAGAGTTCGCTATGCCACCTGCTCCCAGTCGGACCAGCACGTGCCTTCCAGTTCCTGGTCACCTCTCGTTTGGCCAAAAGAAGCCCTAAATCAATAAATTTACTGGAAATTTTGTTTTTGGGGGTATGTGGAAACCAATGCAAAAGACCCACCGCCGCATCGACCGATAGGGGTCTCCCCGTCACCTCCGTCAGGGTCCTCTCCACGTCCACCCAGTAGGAGGACAAACCCGGGCAGGCCCACAACATATGTAGGAGGTCCGCCTCCGGCGCCGGGCATCTGGGGCAAGTTGCCGAGCCCGTGGCGAAGTACTGTTGGATTTTCGCCGGGGTCAGATATGCCCGATGGAGTATGTAATAGTGGACCAACTGAAAACGGGCGTGGCGCGTCCCTTTCCAAGCCCGTCGTACGAGCTGAGACCAGGTCGCTTCCGGGATTTCCTTGCCTATGTCAGCCTCCCACCGGGCCTTCAGGGTCGTAAGGGGGGTCAACCCTTCATTGATCAACCTACCGTAGAGGCAGGTGACCGCCTTCACCGTGCCCGCAGACATCATGACGTATTGGCACACCGGGGACGTAGGAGGTTCCTCCCGTCCGCCTTTCCAATGTGCCTGGATCGCACGGACCAGGGCCGAGTGCAACAGGAAGTCACCGTGGGGAATCCCGAAGCGGTCAATGAGCTCCTGAAAGGGCAAAAGTACCCCAGCCTCATAAAGATCCCCCACCAACTGCAACCCCGCGCCCTCCCAGTCCGCCAAACGTGACCAATCGCCGCCATGGGGCAAGGCCGTCAACATCCCCAACGGTATTTCAGGCGCATACGGTATCCGCAATTGTCCCCGGGCGTGAGCCCGGTTCCAACATAGGCGAAGGGTCTTTTCCTCCAACGTCAGATCTTGCAAGGTCAAGCGTTGGCGTAGAGCTATGAAGGACAGGACATGCCTGGCCATCCCCATACCCCTCCTGTCCTCCGGGCCACGGAATTCCCTGGCAATCTCCTGGGTGAGGGTCTGGAGCTGCGCCGCCAGATAGTATTTCTCAAGATCCGGCACCGCGAGTCCCCCCTCGGCTTTCGGCCTCATCAGGGTCTTAAGGGCCACTCTACGGCGGCCCGAGCCCCAGAGGAAGCCGACTATCATCGACCGGAGGAGCCTAAATGTGGCTGGCGGGATCCAAACCGGTAGCGCCCGGAAATAGTACAGCAGCCTAGGAAGAACCACCATTTTGAGGAGAGCGACCCGCCCCGCCAACGAAAGCGGTAGCGTAGCCCAGAAGTCCATATTCCCCCGTAGAGCTCGACTGCATCTGGTAATGTTTCCGTCTAGGAGGTCAGATGGATCATGATAGATGTACACTCCCAGGTACCTGAAGCAGTCAGGTTCCCATCTGAGCTCTCTATTGAGGACCGGACTAGGGGTGCCTCTGCGAACCGGGAAAAGGCATGTCTTGGCCCAATTCACTCGTAGGCCCGAGACCACCCCGAATGCCGTGAGCGCCGTCTCAGCTCCATGTAAGGCCCCGACTGGGTCCTCAAGGAAGAGCAACAGGTCGTCGGCATATAACGAAACGTGGTGCGGGCCCGAAGGTGTCCAGAACCCATTGTAATGCGCCCCCGAACGGAGTAGCAATGCGAGGGGCTCCACCGCTAGCGCGAAGAGAAGTGGGGATAAGGAACAGCCCTGTCTCGTGCCCCTTTCTACTGGGTACTCCGAGGAGATTAACGGACCCGCCCGAACCCTGGCCGATGCGGAGGTATATAAGACCGCGGTCCACCCGATGAAGCCCTCACCGAGACCGAATCGCCGCAACACAGCGTGTAGATAGTCCCATTCCAGGCTATCAAACGCCTTCTCTAAGTCCACCGATAGGACCACCGGGCACGGGGCACCCACCAGCGGGTCCCCCAGCAAGCGGAACAACCTACGGATGTTCATTGTTGTGTTGCGCTTGGGGATGAACCCAGCCTGGTCCTCATGCACCAGGGAGGTCATATGGCCCAGCAGTCTCGAGGCCAAGATGCTGCTCAGAATCTTATAATCGACCGTCAGCATCGATAAAGGACGGTAGGACGCCGGATCGGTCGAGTCCCGCCCCGGCTTGAGGAGGGGAACCACCAGGGCCTCGCGCATCGAGCCAGGCAGTCGGCCAAGCCTCTTCGCCTCTCTATAAACAGTCACCAGTCTTGGAGCCAAGAAGTCGGCATAGGCCGCGTAAAATTCCACAGGAAGACCGTCCAGGCCTGGGGTCTTATTCCGCGCCATCTTCTTAATGGCGCTGCGGACCTCCCCTAGTTCAATATCGGACCCCAGGGCTTTCGCCACGTCAGGTTCCACCACTGGGAGTTCCAGGGGCCTCAGATAGTCCTCGATAAGGTCAGGGTCTTTGGCAGCACGACTGCGATACAACTTGTCATAGTAGTGCCGGTAGCAGCCTAAAATCTCCGGTTGAGTGTGCACCATGGTCCCGTTCGCCATGCGCATGGACGTCGTCAGTGAGGTCTGGCGCGTAGGGTTAGCCAGCCAAGCCAGCAGTGCGCTCGCCCTATCCCCTTCTGCAAGGGACCGAACCGCATAGGCCTTGTAGTCGAAGCAGCGCAGCCGCTCAACCTCAGCCGCCACCGCCTCCCTTGCCTCCGCCGTGCGTCCCTGGAGTTCAGGGTGCCCGGGGCGGCGGAGTTCCATCTCACGGAGCTTCCGATCAGCCACGTCCAAGTCATCAAGGATAACCCGCCTCACCCCTACCTTCTTGGAGATGCAATAACCCCTCACCACCACCTTAAAAGCATCCCATTCCAGTGCCCTCGAGCTCGCAGAGCCCCCATTGGACGCGAAATACTCCTCAACCTTATCACCTAAGTCCGCTCTGAATACATTGTCCTCGAGGATCTCAGGGCGTAACTTCCAGGTGGGCACCGCCGGCGCCCCTGGAAACCAGCGAAGGGCCAGCAGGAGGGGATTATGGTCCGAAACGGTCCTAGTCAAGTATTCGGAACGGACGGCCGCTGAAACCAGTTCAGTCGAGCCAAGAAACCCGTCCAGCCGAACGTGCAACTCGTGAAGACCCGAAAAGTAGGAGTAATCTCTAGCCTCAGGGTGTTGCGCTCTCCAAGTATCCGTCAGACCCCACCGTGTCTGCCAGTCCCTACGGCCCTTGGCTACACGGCGGACCGGAGAATCAGGAAGGGGCGGGTGTGAACGATCGGTCTCCACATCCACTACCGAATTGAAGTCCCCACCGAGCAGGAGGGGCCCCGTGAAAAAGTGGGCCAGCGAGCCCGATAACCTAGAAAGGAAGGCAATCTGGTCCATGTTAGGTGCGTAAACACAGCAAACGTTCAGGGCCCTCCCCCCCAGAGTACCCGAGATGGCCACGTAGCGCCCCTCTGGATCTACCACTGAGTTTGTGACCTGGAAGGGAACCCCAGCCCTAATCCAGATTAGCGCCCCCCTGGCATACGCTGAGTACGACGTATTGAAGACCTGCCCCCTCCATCTGCGCTGCAGCGCCGCCCCTTCCGCCTTGGTCAAATGGGTCTCCTGCAGCAGCGCCATTTGTATTCCCCTACGCACTAAATAAGCGTGGACTTTGTGCCGCCTAGACATGGTATGAAGCCCCCGCACGTTCCAAGTAATACACTTCACATTAGCAACGTCAGCCATTGTCCCATACTGTTCGTGCAAAGTCTCCCCATCTGGGTCTCAACAAAAAGCAAACAACAATCCCCCCAGCACTGATGGCGGCCATTTCCCCCAACCAGAACTCAACAACTCTTACATTAACCAAACCCCTGCCCACCCTCCCCAGAACAGGACCCAAACAATTCCATCTAGTTCCCATCCAAACCAAGCCCTCAGAAAACCCTTCGTCCCAAACTAATCCTACGGTCGCCACCGTAGGAAGGCCTTAAGGGCCGGGTGCGGGCTGGGCGGTGGCAGTGGGCCCTCGATGCCCTGGCTACCAGGACTAAAGCAAGCCCCAAACAGCAACGGAAACCCTCGGGGCAAAGGCAAGGCACCCCACCCCCGCTTCTCCGAGGACCATGCTGAACCATCGGCTCCCGCCACCCCCGCTACGGGCCCCCACCCAAAAGGATGCAGCTCACCCCGTCAACCTTGTCCATCAAGAAGGTCCTCAGCCGATTTTGGCGTGACCTCCGGTGTGCCGGTGCTATCTGCCACCGAGTTCTCCGAGTCCGTCGATGCCCCCTCGTCACCAGGGTTCTCCTCTTCCGCGATGGCATCATCTCGTGAACCAGACAACGCAGACAGCACCTCCAGTACCCCCTTCCTCTCCGTCGATGTCTCCGCAGTAGAAGGGCCGCCCGACCGGCCCCGGCGACCCCGCACCCTCGTGGAGCGCCGTCGCCGTCCCGGCTCCGCCGTTGGCTGAGATGCGGAGGCGAAGCCATCTTTCCCAGCTCTATAAAGTTCAAGCCAATTACAGGCATCCTCCGGGGTATCAAAAAATTGAGTCTTGTCATCGACAATGACACGGAGCCGTGCAGGAAATAGGAGCGAGTATTGGATGCCCTCGCTCCGAAGCTCGCGCTTGACCGCCAAGAATGAAAACCGCCTGCGTTGGGTTTCATAAGTGTAGTCCGGGAAGATGTTCACCTGGCTGTTCTCCACCTTGAAGGGGCCATTGTGTCTAGCGGCATTGAGAATGAGGTCCCTGTCGCGAAAATGGAGGAGGCGCGCCACCACCGGGCGCGGCGCACGGCCTTGTTGCGGTGGCCTCGCTGGGACTCTATGAGCTCGTTCAAGGGTGTAGAAAGAGGATAGGCCCTCCGGGGCCACCGTGTCTCGGAGCCAGGCCTCCAAGTAGGCCACCATGTCGCCATCCTCGATCTTCTCCGGCAGGCCCACCACGCGGATGTTGTTGCGCCTGTTACGGCCTTCCGCATCCTCCGCTCGCTGCTCCAGGGCAGAAATCCGGGTCAGGGCATCTTTCATTGCCGCGGCCAAGGTGCGCTGCGCCGGCTCCAAAGTCTTCACCGAGCCCTCCACTTCTTTGACCCTGTCCGACAGCTTGCCATGATCCGCCCTGAGGAGGCCCAGGCTCGTCGCCACCTGGGCAATGTCCTGCTGAAGGGCCGAGCGTGTGGTCGCAATCGCCTCCAGGACGCGATCAAACTGTTGCTGCAGCGGCGCGCCACCAGCACTCCCCGGGTTTCCATGGCCTTCCTTGTCCGTGGTCTCCGAGTCAGAGGCCGCCGGGGTGGCCCCCTTGGCCCCCCTCGGCTTCCCCATGCCGCGGGAAGCGCACAGTGTGGACTCAGAGGAGGGTGCCACCAAGTGCGGGCGCCGATTATAACTCCGCCGAATGCAGGCCCTCGGGGTGAGGGCCGGTGTTCCTCCTCTCCAGGGCCAGGTGGGTCTCCTCAGTTTCGGCTCGCGCCACCCCCGTGTCGTCTGAGGGCGCCGAGGAGGAGGCGGAGACACTCGGCGCCAGGCCGGGTAGGCCCGTCCGGTTGACGAGGATCTGGAACGAGGGCCACCTACACCACCAGAGACTTTTTGGCGCCAGGGGGTTGTGCTTCCCATGGGATCGGGTCGAACGGGGGATGCAGCCAAGCGCCGCGTCGGGGGTCGGCACCCCCGTCAGGCCCTCCAGGCGTCCGTGTGCCGGGGTCCACTATGGTAGGGGCCTCCGACCGCCCGGGCGCAGTTACCAATATCAGAGTCTCAGCAGGGCAAAGTCCAGCTCCTCACTCTCCAGGAAAACACAAGAGCGGAGGGCACGCCATGACCAGCGACGTTCTCCCAGGCTAATGGTCCCGTCTAAGGGGACCAAGGGGTCCGGGCGCCATATTGGGTCGCTCTCCGTGGGACCACAAACTTCAAGTTTCGGGCGGAACACCATCCGTCCAGGCTGTGCCAGGCGTCCCAGCAGGGTCCAGTCGGGCTGAACAACGATTTGCGGGGGCTAGGGTGCCCCGCGGCCTCCGATTAACAGGATAATCCCGGGCTCAGTCCCGGAGCCGAGCTCTCAGGCGACCATCGCCATCGGCGCCCAAGCCACGCCCCTCGCACAGGTGTCCTGATCTACCCTTATTCCTGATCTCTCACTAACAAACTGGTCATTTCCCTACCCTGAATAAATAACTGGGAAGCAATCACAGTCAACTATCCTCTACTGCTACCACTAGGAACATCTTCACAGTCCCGCAATACTACCTTTAACAAATTATTGCTTCAGTAGCTTCAACTAATTTGAGGCCCTACACTTAAGATCGAGTATTGTTTAAAAGAGACAATGGGGGATATTACCACGAAAAGGCGATAATTACTGCTATCTGCTGTTAGTGGGCCTTTTCTTATCGCTGTCTACCGCGGGAAACTATTGCCATGTTAGCGGCGTGGGACTCTGCAAGTGATTTTCGTGGGGTCGGAGAGAAAGGGTGGCAGTCTGATCCTTTGGCTTCTTCCGGTAAGGAATGATCGGATCCAGTCTCGGGCTGTTCCTTGTATGCCAGCGTCGTGTAGTCTGGCGACTAATGTGAGGTGGGAGATGGTGTCGAAGGCCGCTGAAAGTTTGAGTAGGATGAGGGCTGTGGAGTGGCCTTGGTCCAGGAGGGTGCGGATGTCATCTGTGGCAGCAAGTGGGGCAATCTCGGTGCTGTGGTACATGTAAGGAGGGCAGGGGTTGGTGGGGGCCCCTGAGTGGATGCCCTTCATGGTCGAGGCGGTGTATTTGGCTGTGACCGGCGTTCAGGTGGCGATGGTGGGCTGGCTGGTTGTCGGTGGGGCACGGGAGGCCGGCTGTGGCGTCTGGTGGATGGTCGGCATAGTTGTTGTTGAGTTTTTTTGGTCTGGAGGTGGAAGTAGGTTCCACACTCATCACATAGGGGTGATGTCTGTGGCTTCGCTGCGCGAGTTGGTGAATTCATCAATAACCTTGAAGAGTTGCTTGGATTTGGTGGAGTTGTTGAGGATTTGGTTGTGGTAGTCCGTCAAGGCTTCCTTGTAGGTTGTTTAGGTTTTGGGTGTCTTGGTGTTTCTGCAGTTCTTCTCCAGGCATCTACAGGTGCGTCTTGCTTCCTGGAGATCGGTGGTGAACCAGGCGGCTTTCCTGGGGCGCTGTTTGTCAGGCTTGCATAGCGGGGCAAGCTTGTATGCGCAGTTGGAGATCCAAGTGTGGAGTTCTCTGGCTGCGACGCTGGCGTCAGCTGTGTTGGAGGCCGGGATGGTGGTTAAGGTTCTGGCAGCAGTGGAGGCAGGAGTACTGGCCGTGGGTCGTGTTTGGCGAGACCTGTTGCCAGTCTCTGAGTCTTCTGTGGTTGAGTGCGTGGAGCGTGGCTGAGCTGCAGCAGTGGCTGGCTCGAGATCCAGTGTTACTGGCTCTGGTTATGGTCGGATCACGGACGGATGCAGACGGGCTTGCCGTAGGCCGGCCAGCGGCATGCGTTTGATGCAAGACTGCGCAGAGGCCACCATTTAGTAGGGGAGGGGAGGAACGATGATCTGGGATGCGGGAATGGGTGAGGACAGGGGTGCGGGCCAGACCGCAGCGGCGGGAAGTGCGGGCTCAGTGAAGCCAAAAAACAGATTGGAAAGGGAAAAACAAGGGATAGCTGACTGGTGTGATCATGCTATGTATCCTCAGGTTAGGACTACTCCAAACACGGAGCAGGGCATGGGCGGATTGGCATGCCCACTCAAGTGTGCAATGACTGTTTGGTCGGCTCACTCAGGCCGCCCAAAGCAGTCATGCGCACTTCCCTCTTCGCAATGCAGGCTGCATTACAGCCTGCATGGAGAATATGCCCACCCCTCCGGCTCCTGGCTGCATGACTTGTCTCATTGCCAATTACCAATCCCATCGTCGCATCGCATCGTTGTGATTGACTCAGGGGAGGGAGCCTGGCTGCCTACTTCCTTTTCCTGGAAGCAGGCGCAGGAGAGCAGGAGCTACGAAGACATGGGACACAGCTTCGAGGTAAGACTTCCCTCAACACATTTTTCGCAACACCCGCTCACACACACATCCCTGCGTCCACGCACCATCCAGTGTTCTTTCCGGTGTTTACCACCTCACAGCTGTCCAGGCCCCCACACTTCTCAATGGTGGCCGCTGTGTGCCACATCGGGCGTACCACTCGTGTACCAAAGGCACATACGTAGTTGTGACGCATGCTATATCATCGCATTTCATTCCAATGCATACTAATACTAGGCACATTGAAACAGTAGAGTAGGTGTTGCATAGCGTAGACATAAAGATCACTGTTCCCATTTCAGTGAGTGCAACCCAAAACTAACCTTTTCACCACAAACCCAACCTTGAAGCCTGGAATTCCTTTTTGAGCCCCCACAACACACCCAAAAATGTAATTTGAGACAAATGCACACTCAATTGTTCATTACTCACCCCAAAACACACCCCATTTTTCATTATTTACCCCAAAGCACACCCCATTTTCCATATTTTACCCCAAAACACACCCCATTTTTCATTATTTACCCAAAACACACCCCATTTTTCATATTTTACCCAAAAAACACTCCAATTTTAAATGTATACATCTGGAACCCATACCCACCCGAAAAACTTTAAATTACCCCATTACTGACATCACAATGCGTTGTATTCAAATGCGATGTTAAGGCACTTGCGTTGTCAGAGTTGCGTTGTTAATGTTGTACTGCCTGCGTTGTAATAGTCATCTCCCGTGCCAAAGGCAACCATAGGCTACGCCGTTTGCATCCGTCTGCCCCCGGAACGCACTCAGCACCAATGAGTATTCCTCGTGGATACTCCACAGGTACGACGTCAGCAGCCTCCTCGCCATCAACCCTGGACACCACCTCGCCTGCCATGACCAACATCTGCTCCAGACCGGACATCGCCATTGCCATCACTGACAGCTGCAGTATCACCCCTACTGTCAGGGAGGAGGCAATGCCATCACCTACAGAAGCACACTCTGACTGACCACGCATTCTTATGACTCAAGGGTGACCATGGTTTACGTCAACTCCAAGATTCGGACCAGGCCCAAGAATATCTTCTGCGGCACCCTCATGTGCAGGCTCCCCGGGCCATGGCCCCCATTCTCCAATGCCATTGTATACCTCATTGCACCCCAGGCTCTCCTTTCCACCAATGACATCCTACTTGGTGAACTCAAATTCCACGTGGACAACCCCAGTGACCAGAGCACCACCCCCTCCTGGGGAGGGTCACCGACATCAGACGCAAGAAGAAAGAAGCAAGTCACCTCAACAGGCCACATAGCAGGACACACAGTCGAACACGTCACCTCCTCCAGCAGGTACTTCAAATACAGCGACAACACCTGACTCTCCAGGACCGACCATCATTGGTAACATCACGTCTTCACCTTGCCCAATGGATGCCACCGCCATCATTACACCCCCTCGCAGCTGGATCAAGGCCAGCGAAAAACATCTCGTCAACTCCCTCTGCACCAACACTCCACCAATGCTTCCAAACAATGACACCGCACCGCACAACCACTACCGATGGATGTCCAGCAGTGCCAACATTAGGGCACCCCTCCTGAACAGCACTGCGTCAGTACCTTCCGCCTGCCTAATGGCAGGCGTGAGGGTGAGGCAGTGCCACAGGGATAGGCTGGCCCCATGCATTGCTGGAGTTGTGTCATGATTGTGACATGACAGCAGCAATGCTTGACTATAGCGCCAGCAGATACGTCTGAATTTCTGACGTATCTGTCATTACTTGCGTCATGGAGCGCTGTCCAGTGATTACAGCACATCCATGCTGTCGCAAGAAGGGCGTAGTGAGAAGCTCAGCAACACTTTTCATGACTGGGGCACACGTATGTGCACTATCTTATTGATTGTGCGCATTCCTGCACTGTAGTTTTGTTGCAGGGCAGCGCTGCAACATTACATGCAGCGCTGGCCAGCACCAGAAACTGCAGAGATATGGGCCCAAGTTTTATCACAATTTTTAAGATCAGCTATTTTCTGGTCTTAAGTAACTGGCTCTAACTGCTGTTAGAGCCAGTTTTTTTGGCTCTTCAGATTTTCAAGGAGCCCCTTGATAATATGGAGTAGTGGTGTTTCCGTGCCTTTTTGCGCAGGAACGCCTTCTTTGCATGTAATTATCGATATATATCGCTAACATGCTTTAAGAAAAAAAAAATGGCAGCTATTGCCCAAAATCTCTCGCTAAGTCCCGTTTGCTGCAGCTTGCTTTTAGTGAGATAAAATTATCAGTTTTAGTGGCAAAAAAGTGCCGCGAAAGCGGCGATAGGCCCTTGATAATATGCCCCATGGAGTATAGGATATTGTTAGACTTAAGGGCTTCAAATTATAAAGCAGTAACGTATTTGTATCTGAATGTATATATTATATCTCATTTTGTAATCTTTGTAATAAGTTAGTGTAACAACAAACATGATCTGCCAAAATAATGTGTGTTAGGCTCATCTATTTTGTCTTCAATATGCATACATTACTAATGAGCTTTATGAAGCTAATATGTAAAAACACGGTACTAGGGGCCCGATGTAGGTGGCCAAATACCGGACGGTAACAGTGAAATGTGGTACATTTCACCGTTACCGACCGGTATTTAGCCATTCCTGATGTAAGGAAGGTATCGGTAAATACCGATTCCTTAATACCAATTCCTTATTGGCCTTGCATTTAAGGAATCAGTAATACCGATTCCTTAAATTCAAGATAGAAAGCACATAAAAGAGTGCTTTTGGGCCTTAAGAAATCGGTAATTACCACCAACTTCAAGTTGGTGGTAATTACCGAATTCCTTTAAAAAAGCACTTTCTTGCTTTTTTTGAAGTGCCATGTGGCACACATCCATGCCCTTAGGGAATGCATGTGTGCCACATGTGCACACATGCACATTTCAGGTGTGCAACAGGGTGTCCTTTGGACACCCTGGCACCCTTGAAACACCTCCCGGTATTAGAGATTCGGTAATACCGAATCGGTAATACCGAATGTCTTCACATTCATTCCAATGGGCCTCCAAGCCCATAGGAATGGATGGGTAGATATTCGTTATTACCGAATCTCAATTACCGATTCGGTAATAACGAATATTAAGGATTCAGTATTTTTTACCGAATTCTTACCTACATCTGAAATACAGATTTCTTAATACTGAATCGGTAAAATTTGGTATTAAGAATTCGGTATTTCACTATTACCTACATCGGGCCCTAGATTACTCAAAATTACCAACCATCTCACATTATATGGATATAATGAGGGAATTATAGCTGGTACAGTGTTTGAATTTTATTTGGAGCATTGATGATGATAGTTGGGTTTCATTAGCAGTCACTTGTGAGGCAATGGATTATGTGTTTCTAATCATGCTGTTATTGCTCTTTAATATACAGAATGAATACAATTTAAATCCAATAAATGCTGTCATACAGGTTTGCTGCATCATTGGTATTTTAATTTTATAGTGTCAAGAATGACAGCAGTTAACGGGTTCAGAAATCAGAGGTGTTAGTCTGTTTGAAATTAATCTGGGTAAGGGGATTGGCTAGCAGCAGTGGATTCAATTAACGTCGTGCAATAGTTGTAGGTGAATCGCTAGTGGTTACCACCACACATTTTTGTAATTTTCTTCACTTTAATCTTGCACTTTTGAAAAATATGGAGGAATAATCTTTCTAATTAATATTTCTCTAAAAAAGATTCAGACTGGGACAGAGGAGTAATCTGGTCATATTCAAAGTGTGTGTAGCAGAGGTTTTTTATGGGGCTAGTTATGTTATAGAACAGAATAGTCAGTAAATTAGGATACTTAATAACAATTTTTTTATCTTATCGCATCATACTGCCTATTTTCTTCAAACAACCTCATATTACCAAAATGCTTACATTAAATAAAAGTTTCTAGTTTTATAAGAAAATAGAATAAAAATAGAACAGGATCCCGAAATTTCAAACGAAATTTAGAAAGGTAGGTGACATTTTTCTTTATGATCCTTCAATTGAGTTTAGGGGCAAACAAAGGCAAGGAAATCTATTAAATTATGACCTCACCCTAGTGAGGTCACTTTAACTGATGTAAGTGTGAATTCACTTACCAACTTTTCAACAGGACCTAAGCCCCGTTCCACTGCGGCTTGTGGCGTTTGTTGTGGAGGGCTGGCTCGAACCGGAAAGACTTCCGCCTACTTCCGGGCCAAAGGGGGCAGTCGTTTGCCTGCGCGCCAATTTACTGCTGCTTCTACATAAAACAGGATGCAACAGCGGCCGCGCCGCTGGCACGCCTAAAGCGGTCCAAAAAAATGGGTGGTGATGGACGGAGCATCTGAACCAATCAAACACTCACACCCAGTCAAAAGATCTCCGTCCATTACCACCCCCTTTTGTACCACTGGCACGCCTAAGGCAAGCCCATCTGCGCCCGTCCGCGGCTGGTCTAGGCCCAGGGCCATAACCCCTGTACGTCACCCACCAGATTCAGGGCAAAAATTTACTTATTCTACAGCCAGTCTTCTGAATCTCAATAGAATTACCTCAAGACCTCTCTCCCATCAGCTTGACAAAACTAAGGAACCCAGATCATGTTCTCATTGCAACCTAAAGCTCCTTTCACAAAGACAAAGACATGCACTAATAAGATACATGATTCAGGTGAGCAAACACCATCCCCCAAGTCGTGCATAGGCCTGCTTATTAATACGCGCTCCCTGATCAAACACAATGTAGAATTTGCAGAGCTGCTGACAGCTCACAAAGTAGACTTGGCCTTTGTCACAGAAACCTGGACAAATAGTACCTCTGATCTTGACCTAAGCCCTAGCTATACCTCAAGGATTTACAATCTTCAAAAATGACAGGCTTGAAAAACGGGGAGGAGGCATAGCGATTATAGTCAATAACTCTTTAGCTATAAAAGGGTCCCCGGCAGGTAACAGCGCTGATTGTGAATTCCTTTCTTTCAGAATCACCTTAAGCCCTACTTACACTTTTAATGGCACACTGTTGTACAGACCCCCGGCACAGAAAGCAAATTTGAGGAAATTATCAGTCAAGTATGGGCTCAGAAGACTATTGCATACTAGATGACATTAACACCCACAGGAAGATCATAACACATCATCAATGATAGAGTTGATGGACAACATCTCGCTGAAACAGAAGGTCGTGCACCCTACACACGACGCTGGTCAGACTCTAGATGGAATATTTACAGCCAATCCCCATCTAAAAGTACAAGAGGTTCTGCTATTTCCTTGGTCAGACCACATGGCTATCCTATTCACAGTAACCACCACAAATCACCTTCCGAGCCGGCATATTCCACATAAGATAATCAAAGTACACATCTGGAGGAGCATAGGCCCCCAGAAGATGCAATCTACTCTAGCAGCCTTTAAACCTGATCTAAATTATGAGGCACACCTGGCAACAGATAATTTTACTAATTGGATTCGATCCACAGTAAACTCACTAGCACCGGAAAAAAACACACTAGCAAGCGCACAAAGAAATCATAGCCCTGTTTCTGTGACGCCTTGCGCAGAAAGAAACAACTCTGTAGAAGAGCTGAGAGATGCTGGAGAAGCAACTACTCAACAATTGACAAAACCTCATACTCCCAAGAACTGAGTTCGTATAAAAAGTTGATATTGGATAAAAAAAAGCTATTTTTCAGAAACAATACGTCAGGCAGGTAATTCTAGCAAAGCTCTTTTTGCAACATTAAAGGAATTAGTCAAATTACCTGAACTACAACATAATGATCACAGTGTGGCATTCTGTAATCAACTCGCAGGGTGTTTTAGGGACAAGGTGCAAACTATTTTTTAATCCCTCACAGACCGGGATAACAGCACGGCAGCCACGTCTGTTATTACCCCCCAATGCTCCATTACTGTCCTGAATTCTTTTATGTCACCAAATATACAACATATCTCACAGGTGATTAACTCAATAAAATCTGGAGCACCCTTAGACCACTGTCCTCCAAAAATATATCTCATGGCACAGGATAATATCAGTGAACAACTCAGTATACTTTTTAGTTTTAAATGTATTTTATTGGTTTTTTCAACACAGGAAATAACAGACATTTTGGCATCTTGCAAAGACTGGCGGTATGTGATGCTAACGGGACAGAAACTAATCATCACTTCAGGTATTTTTCCAGATACGTGGAAGACAGTTTCAATTCTTCCTCTGTTGAAAAAAAAGAACCTAGATCCCAGCGACAATAGTAGGTATAGACCAATTAAGAGAATTCCCTTCCCAGCTAAAGTCCTGGAAAAAATTCTCAACTCCCAACTTACGAACTTCATTTCCTCGGCAGACTTGTTGGATTCCTCCCAATATGGGTTCCGACAAGGGCATGGCACAGAAACTGCCCTGATCGTGGCAGCAGAGGCGATACAGGCAATACTAGACACAGGTGCCAAGGCCACCTTGATACTGTTGGATCTATTGGTGGCATTTGACACTGTAAATCATAATATTCTAATCAAAAGACTCCAAGAGGTAGGAGTCAGGAACTCTGCCCTAAAGCTGATCAAATCTTATCTGAACAACAGGTATCAATATGTTCGGATCGGTAACTCCTGCTCAGAGCAGTTCACTCTGCCATGTGGGATGCCGCAGGGCTCCTCATTAAGCCCCACTTTGTTCAACTTATATGTGACCCCTCTAGCCAATATCATCAGGCAGTTCGGCTTCACACTTATCTCCTATGCAGACGACAACCAAATTGTGGTGTCCATATCTAACAGCCCAGAGGAAACAGCTGACTACTTTAGCCAATGCATGTCCCACATAAATCAATGGATGGGTACAAATTGTCTAAAACTCAACGAGACTAAAACAGAGGTTTCTCCTTTTCGGATCTGATACCTCCTTTTGGTCATGGAACTGGTGGCCTCCCAGCATGGGAGATCACCCCACCCCAGTCCATAAAGTGAGGACTCTGGGAATCATTTTTTAGGACAAACTGACCTTCTAAAACCAGATCAACAAGGTCATCTCCCAGGTCTTTCTAAAATATAAATCCATCCGTAAAATAAGCACTTTTATCCCCCCTGAAGCAGTAAAAACACTAGTGATGGTTCTGGCCATGGCTAGACTGGATTATGGAAATGCCTTATACCTAGGTCTTCAAAAACAACATATGCTTAAACTGCAGCGAGTGCAGAACACAGCCACCAGAATACTGCTAAACATCCCCAAATTTCAGTCCATCTCAGAAGGTCTAAAAAAACTCCACTGGCTTTCCATGAAGAAAAGGATTGAATTTAAATCCTTATGTCTGGTGTACAAAGCAATGTTTGGAAATGGAAAAGCGTTCCTGAAAAAACACCTTACATGGTACCATCCATCCAGACACCTACGACCCGCACATAATAAACTCCCCCAGACTCTAACATTTAAAAAAGCCCGCTGGGGAGGAAGAAGCTTTGTCCTGGGTACAGTGAAACTCTGGAACTCACTCCCGCTAGAGATTAAAAGCTGCCCAACGTTGTTCAGATTCAGAAAGTTGCTAACGACATGGCTATTCTCAAACTAGGCTTCACCATCTCCATCTGAATCCCTGTCACAGCCTTCCGCACAGCGCCTAGATGCCCTTGGGCATTTGTGCGCTATATAAATCCCATAATCAAATTAAATCAAACCCTAGTGTCGGCATAGATACTCGAGTACCTCTGCATCATACCACGTTCTCTGACATCACAGCACCCTACATTGCAATTGCAGGAAAGGGGAGTATTATGAGGTGTGGCTGGTTAGGCTTCACAATGTAACACTCTCACAATATCCCAAAGATGGTCCTTGGATTCACAATAATAAATCCATATCTCAGTCCTGGTAGAGTAGCATCGAGCTATTAAGGGTTTTTACTAGAGAGACGTGTTAAGCATTTCAGAGTACCATCATGGACGATAAGTAATTGCCACAACTGAAAAGAAATCTAACACCAATTTCTAACCATAAAGCAGATTTGTGTATAAATGTAAACACCAAAATGAAGTCAATTGAATAAGTACAACCGGAGTTAAGGATTTTAGAAGCAAAAATAAATCAGTGCAAATCAATTCTGCAAAACTTTAGCATTGCGGTCAATGGTTAAAAACACTAGTGACAATCGGTCACTTGCAGGTTGAGTTGCATGGACCCCTCTGAGGGTTAAGGTGAAGCGGGTCCTGGGACCTAGCCATGACAGTCAGTTATATTTTGCCTGGCTTGAGAGGCCCGGGTGCAGAGTTTTCCTGGCTGTTCTTGGTGCTGAAGCGGGAGCCGCTGAGTAGCTGGTTTTACTGCCTAGATTGTGCTGGTGGGGAAACGGGTGCAAAAAGTTGTCAACAGGGCAACTGTTGTGGTCCGTTGAAGGTGCTGCAGAGTTCCCTGGTTTTGCAATGTCAAGTAAAGGGGTTGGTTGCTGGACTGGACTGGTTGCTGGACTGGCCGTCAACAAGCCATGGCAACGGTAAGGTGAGCAAGATGTTATTTCTGGAGGTCCGGAGGAAAATTGTAGCCATCTGAAACTTGCTGTGGATCCGGACTATGCTTCCCACAATGCACTGGACCATCTACTTTTGGTGGACCCCTATGAGGACCCAATGGCCAGCGTTTCTTTGATTCCGGTACTGTGTTTTACCTGCGACTAGATTGGACTTGTTACACTGCTCCAAGGGAGTCTGAAGTTCACTTTGGCTCTGAAAGGGGTCCCTCTGTCTGTTCCAGAATGGCTGCCACAGGTGCAGAGTATCACACCTTTTTTTTGTGCAGTTCCTGTTTTAGCTGACTCGGGTCTCTCCTGTGTCCACTGTTACAATTTGAATTAGAACTTAGAACTGAGGTTCAGGTGCCAGGGGTGCCCCTTAAATCCTAGATTTAAGGGCATTAACGGTGTTGGTGTAAGTGACTAGTGGTGTGTATCACCTTTTCTACCCAGAGCCCTCTATTCTACCACTTTTAAAAATGCCAGAAACCTTGCTTAGCTGTACAAACCAGGGAGCCCGCCCTAGAGGTGTGGCTAACCTTCCGGGGGTATACATCTCCTGACAACATAATTTTCCTGCCACCCCAGGTGAAAATGTGCCTGGGGGCTCATTTGCACTTGTGCAGACGGGGCCTGCTTTCCTCCTTTGGGAGGCACCCATGTTGCATATTAAAAGCGGTGTAAACTTTGAAGCTCACCGCCTTGATGAGCCACTTCGCTAGCCATCCTGTTAGGGAGAGAGTTGCCACCTCAGTCCCGCCAAGGCCATTGTTTCTGACTTCTACTAGAGTTCACACCTCCTGGCATGGGGTTTGATTCCTGTCTTGACGGTAGCAGCTGCGGGCTGGGAGCCAGAGCACAGGAAAGGTGGGGCAACCAGGTGGGGAACCTCCACCTGGGTGCATGTCAATTTGACCTCAACACAAGAATCATGTCAGGGGTGATGAGGCACATTGTTTGATACTACAAATGACATATTTTGGTGGTACCATAATAGAGCAGGTGACCTCGAGTTTGCCCGGTGCGAGGCCATGTTATACTATAAACTGCTGATCATTTATAGGGGCCTTTAATCGAAAGCCTACTATAGGGACATATAAGCTTACATTTATGTGGCTGCACCTTTAATATAATACATTCTGCCTCTTGGGCTCAGGAGATCTTCCTTAGGAATGACTGGCAAAGTTGAGTCTGAGCAGTTTGCACTTCTCCAGCAGTCTGCAATAGCAGGACTGCTGTCATCTGTTTACTTGGGTAACTCGGGATGGCACAAACATTGCTTCACGCCTTGGTGACACCTTTAACTCCCATGCCCTGGGTACCATTTATCAGGGACTTAAAAGGGGGTTAAAGTCCTTGCCAATTGGGTTACCAATTCATATTTATCAGTTTTAGGGAGCAAGCACTTGAGCCTGGTTAGCAGGACCCAGTGCACTTTCAGAGTCATAACCATCAACATTGGAGCAAAATGCTGGAGGGGGTAATCATACAAAAGGAGTGTTTTCCTACAGCTATGCCTACACATAACTGTGGATGCTTCACATTGGCTTTGTTTAATTGTTCATTTACTTTCTTTACTTGAAGCCCCCTTGAATCACAACCAAAGTGAAAACATTATGTCAAAATTAATTTTATTTGTCTTCTTTGTAGGTAGGGTATCTATGCATAGGGAACATTGGGAACTGACCTATGAACTCATTGATCAGGAATGTAGCAACACAGGTGCCAAGAAGAAAGAGGTCACAAAATATAACGTTTTTGGGGCTAAAAACCTTGGAGCAACACTGTGCATAGTCCATCGAATCTGCTTATTAGTCCGTATTCTTGGTTATCACCTCTTGAGTAACTGCAAGTTGACACATAAGGGCAGGAATCACTGTTGCAAAGAGTATCTGCAGACACCTGCAAAAAAGTAGAGTTTATGCAAATTGTGATTTATTACTTGCCTTCATGTAATTTTACCTAAGATTGTGGTCTAATGCTCTTTGAGAGTGTGTGAAAAGAGCGTAAGTACTTCTGCCCTTTATGCACATGTGGTGGGCAAGGTCTTTGGTGTTTTCTTCAGTGTGTTGAGAGGTAAGTTGTGAAAATAGACTTGATTCATTGAGGTTAGGTTTGGCATTTGTATGTCACTCGTACACCCACCAACTGTTGTTAAGCAACCCAGAAAACTGGGCCAAATACAACAGCATTTACTTTTCAAAGACAAACAGGCGAGGAGGAGTAGCAGGCAGTGTGTTGATGGAAGGACATTAAAACAACAGGGATATTGAACTGAAAAATTGACAACCTGGTAGCTTAACAGCAGCAGAGTTACCTAAAGGAGACAGACATGTCAACTCGTTTAAGTTGATGGAAGCAATTTGGAGTGGGTGTTTTGAGAAATTGTGCACCTAGAACCCACGCCGTAGAAACATTGGGGCATATTATCAAGACAGGCGATAAAATTATCGACGATTTGAAGCAGAAAACTGCCGCTAAAACTGTGATAATAGGCTTGATAATATGCTCTATGGACTTCCAATTGAAGCCCATGTTAGATGTCCTTCACATTTAACATGGGCTTCAATTGGAATTCCATAGAGCATATTATCAAGCTCATTATCGAAGTTTTAGCAGCAGTTTTCTGCCGCCATAGCGGCGATAATTTTATCGCCTGTCTTGATAATATGCCCCGTTGTCCCATGAGTAATGGCACAATATGGCCAATACTATTTAGGATGAAAGCATCATGTAGTGATCACTGGCTAGGGTAACAGTAATGCTTGATGCAGAGGTCTTTATTACATATCATTTGGATGATGGTGGATATTGGTGGTGTCTTTCATTTTAGCACTCTATAATACTTGCAAACTTTTCTTTGGGGTGGGGAGTGCGATATGCCTGCACCGTAGAAAGCCAGCTGCCAATTTGAGAAAGCTGTAAGGGGCTTATTTACAAGCCCATTGCGTCACTTTTTTTGACACACCGGCAGAGCAATGGTCTTCTCCATATTAGCAAGGCTATGTAAACTCACCCTGGGTGACTTTTCATGGACTTGTAAATATGTTTCCCTTTCACGCATAACTCTGGGTGTTGCTGAGGGTGTTCCCATGCAACAGCCGTGGAACCTGACGCATTCCCAGATTTACAACATTTTGTAAACATGGGAATCTGTCAGAATCCTACGCATAAGGAGGCGAAACAAGGGGAAATACTGTCATTTCTCTGTGTTCTTTCCTCTTTCTATGCAATAAAGAGGAAAATGCCTTTAATTATAGATTTTGGGCAGGAAGGTATCCCTTTTTGCACAAAAACAATCCTTTCCTCAGCGTAGGCACCCTTGCAAAATGACACAATGGTGTCAGCGCTGGCATATGGCTACTGTGTGTACGCCCGCACAGGGAAGGACAGGAATGAGCCATAACTTGTAGGTATGGCACATTCCTGCCCTTTTATATTGACGTATGGCAGCACAGCTGCATGGTTTGCTGTGCTGCCTTGCGTCAAAATATTGTAAATGAGGCCCTAAGTCTGAAAAGAAGTTTGCTATGACCATACTAATGGACTGCTAGTCACTTGGAAGGTCAAGTGGTCAGCCACGTACCTTGGAGGTACATTTATGACATGCGTGAAGATTAGGAACAATGGGACTTGTTGCAATCCATGTTCCATTGAAATTGTTTTCGAAATGATAAATCAGTAACTTGATCCATTTTGGTTTGGCTGTGTAAATGGTTATGTTGTGTTCTATGTTCAATTATATGTCTGCAATGAGAACATCAGTCCTATCAAGAAGAGCAGATGTGGCAAAGGGGTAGGGGCTAGATTGTCCCTAATTGTCAAACTAGGTTGTACAGAAACAATCAGGCAGATATAAGAGGTAGAAACAGACGTAGTATGAATACTCAATGCTGGCAAAAGGCTGTGCCCAGGGCCTGTAAATTAAATGCTACTAGTGGGCCTGCAGCACTGATTGTGCCACCCACATGCCCTTCAAACCTGTCTCAGGCCTGCCACTGCAGAACTTGTGTGTGCAGTTTTAAACTGCTTTGTCGACTTGCCAAGTTCACCTACTTGCCAGGCCTAAACCTTCTAATCTCCTCCATGTAAAGCACCCCTATGGTAGGCCCTAGATAGCTCCATGGGCAGGGTGCAATGTATTTAAAAGATAGGACATGTACTTTTGAGTTTTACATGTCCTGGCAGTAAAAAATTGCTAAATTCGTTTTCATTACAGCAAGGTATATCTCTCCCTTAAGTTAGCATTGGAGCTGTCTTGTAACAATTGGGAGGAGACATCTTTGTACTCACATTTTAAAAACACATCTTTTAGTGAAGGCTGTGGATTAGAGCAGCAAGGAGTCAACAGCAATGCGTAGTCAGAATAACTGAAGCAAGGTGGTAGGCTGAAGACTAGGGTTCAGAACGCTGACAGGTCAAGATGCAGAGAACCGTTAGTTTTGTAACACAGCAGTGAAGTGAAGCTCAATTATCTGCAGTGGCTTCTATTGGTGGATACTAGAATTCAGATGCTCTTGCAGCGTCTTGGATGGTGCAACCTCCACAGTCTCCACCCACCCACAAAGCCACCTGATTCATCTTCCTGTCCATGCTGCCATTTCTCATGTAGGCTTCTGTTTCCATAGAAATACTATTGAGCTCATGGAAGCAATGATGCAGGTGTCAATCTGTTATCAGCCGTCAAGAAAGCTTGATTGGTGGCAGGGCAGTGGACAGTATGTTCATGGCAAGCAGCAACGTTTTAGAACAGTGGTGCTGTGGGCATCAATCCGTTGATGTGAAAGTGAAGCCCAGTTTTGGAGATCTTGACATTGCATTTATTGGTTTCATGTCTGCATTTATCTTTTCTTACTGGGAATCTTGACCTATTGTTTTCTATATGCAAATGTCTCTATGTGAGCTCCATCTATTTTTTAAGTTAGACCTCCAAAACCAAATATGGAATTTTTGGATGATAGTTGATTTCCTGTAGACAAGAACTTTTTCATCCATACCACCTTCTAATTCAGCTTTTATGGCTGTTTGTTCTGTAAGAAGCCAATTATTGGGAAAGGAAATTTTCTGCCACACACCTCATTTTCTATCTATGCTCTTTCATCCTTTTCTATGCTTTCTTCCTTAGTTTACCTGTCTTTCTCAGTCTACAATAGTTGTAAGGTACACTAATTCACTCAGTGTTTGCTTCTTTTGTATGCAGATTAAATATTGCAGAGAGGCTCTGTAGATATATACAAAACCACAAGTATAAAACATTACATCAACAGTAGGAACACCACACTGCTTGCAGTCGGGTCTTTTAGAAAACAAATTGTGAAATACATGATTCTTTATTCTCTGTACCTAGGTGTTAGTCATGACATCTTTTGGCCTGGTTTCCCTTGTCCTTTTGCTAAAGACCTCCTGTTATTGACTGTGTGTTGAACTTCGTTCTTGCTGGTGTTAGGACTCTGGGAACTTTACGACTGCTGACCCGTGCTAAAGTGCATGTGCTCTGTTTCTAAAATGTAATGACATTTTCCTTCTCCATGATTGGGATATTTGATTTAATGATAAGTCCCTTGTACAGTGCCCTACGTGTGCCCAGGGTCTGTAAAGTGAATGCTACTAGTGGGCCTGCAGCACTGATTGTGCCACCCACATGCCCTTCAAACCTGTCTCAGACCTGCCACTGCAGAACTTGTGTGTGCAATTTTAAACTGCTTTGTCGACTTGCAAGGTTCACCTACTTGCCAGGCCTAAACCTTCTTATCTACTCCATGTAAAGCACCCCTATGGTAGGCCCTAGGTAGCTCCATGGGCAGGGTGCAATGTATTTAAAAGGTAGGACATGTACTTTTAAGTTTCACATGTCCTGGCAGTAAAAAATTGCTAAATTCGTTTTCATTACAGCAAGGTCTATCTCTCCCTTAAGTTAGCATTGGAGCTGTCTTGTAACACTTTAAAAGTGCATCTTTCAATTGGGAGTAGACATCTTTGGACCCAATCAGTGCTATATTGGTTAAACTTGTCCGGCCGGTCAGAGGTCTAATATTTAATATTTTTGCAATTCTTTAAGATGTATACAAACAAAAATACTGAGAGTGGGACACAAGCCTGCATCCTTCACTACAGAAACAAAAACAAACTGTTAGGGAACATTTAAGGGAGGTTCAGGCAACGCTCATGGTTTGTTATAGAAAAAATTCTCAATAAAATAAACAAATCGCAAGGAACACCTTTACATAGTCAATGATAGCATTACAGGTGTTGTATAAGGTGTTTTTTGGTGTCGACGGCGTTTCGATCCATGTGAACAATTGAATTAAGCATGCCTGTGTATTAGTGCCTTAGATTATTAAAGGTTCAAAGCGGGGGACCAAGTTAAGGAATGTGCGCCAGGCTCAACTAGGTGCCGGTCCAGCAGTGGTGAGGATTTGATAAAGTTACTGTGGGTGGTCACAGGAATGCCTAAGTGCGTGAATTTCCTTCGATTGCTGGAGAGGCAGAATTTGGGGGCGAGGCGGGTGCCACAGAGGTGTGCTCCAATGGCGCAATGGCCTACGTGCGTGGAATTTCTTTGATACTTTGATAAGCAGAATTCGGGGTGAGGTGGGAGTCACAGGGATGTATGACGTTACAACGCATACTTTTACCACGCATACCTTTACAACGCGGTATTTACAACGAATACCGTTACAACGCATAGCGCTTTGGGGTGCTGGATAGTGGTAAGTATAATTTTCTATTCCAACTCCAGTCCCGTGGACACTAGGGAAGGTGTTGGATAGAAAATTAAACTTATTACCTATCCTAGAGCGCCCCCCAGCGCAATGCGTTATAATGGTATGCGTGGTAATGCCTGCGTTGTAATGGTAGTGCGTTGTAAAAATGTTGTTGTAAACGTTACATACCGAGTCACAGACGTGTGTTCAGGTGGCGCAAAGGCCTAGTTCTGTTGTCCTCCCCGAGCTGTGCAGGGGGTCAGCTTCCGTCGGTGCGGGTTCATTTATGTACAGTTATCCCTATTTCCCTAGGGACCATTGTAGTGTAAAATAACTTTGAGATGGCTGCCATTTTCTTACTTTAACCATTCTGTGCCCCTGTCTGTCCCTAGAATGCACGTCCGGGTCGAAGACAGTTGCACTTTGTGGAACCACTCTAGACAATCACAGACAAAGGGAGATGAGATGTGCCCTGCATATCCTGATGGTCCATCATCAGGCAGATGGGTCTTCCTGAGCTAGAGATGTGAGAGGAGTTGACACTTGCACCTGAATAGGGCTGTGTCTGACCCTACACAAAGACACAAAGTGGTGCATACCCCCCTGTAGTGTGTCTGGAGCCAGGCCAGGAAGGGTATGGTCTTGTGCACTACAAATACCTTTCTTTAAAGTCTCCCCACTTCAAAGGCTAAAATGGGCATAAGTACTGGACCTCTGACACCAGAAACTCAGAACACTTCTGGAATGAGGACATTCTGCCAGGAAGAAGAGCTGTTGTGCTGCCAGAAGGGACTGACACTTTGCTGCTTACTTTGCAGTGTTGGCCTGCTGCTTCCTGCCTGGGAGTGAGAGGACTGGACTTTATGTTCTGCATCCTGCTTTCTAAAGGTTTTCCAAGGGCTTGACTGAGCTTGCCTCCTGTTGCTGAAGTCCCAGGGATATCAAAGACTTAACTTGCCTCTTGCAACCAGCACCTGAGCGAATCTGCTGTGAGTCCTGACCTGCCATGTGGTACCAAACCCAGTCCTGGGCTCTTGCTGGGGAATTTGGTGCTGCAACCAAGAAAATTGATTCCTCCACGCCTAGCGTCTGTCGCAACGGGCATTTTTCTGTGAAATCAATGGATCGCCACTGCCTGCACAGAAGCCATTTACATAGCTCGCTGGGTGTGCAAGCCATGACCTTGACTTCAACGCAGACGCGACCTTGCCTCAGCACCTCCAAAGAACCAGGGCAGTGTGAGTCTCAACCGCACGCCACCGGCGTCTGCGATACCCCATCCTGACAATGTCGCATCCCTGGCCCTTTGTGACTCCCGATCGACGCATCACCTTGGACCCAGTGGTTCGACTTCAATGCCAAGGAATCAATGCTCCGCGCTCTCGACATCAACACTGCCTCGATGGCATTTGGTCTTCTGGAACCAAGATCTTGCACCTACAACTGACGCGTCACCTCCTCTGTGGAATGCATCATCCCAGAGTGGCAAAGCTTAAATGACCCTGCACTTTCTTATATAACTGACGCCTCACTTGCAACCGCGTTGCCTCACCTCCACTGTGTGAATGCGTGTCCTGAGTTCTGACGCTGTGTTTGAGGTTTGGGTTTGAGAATCACTATTCATCAATCAATCAATCAATCAATCAATCAATCAATCAATCAATCAATCAATCAATCAATATACTTTTATTCGACTTTAAAACAAAATCATACAAGTCACAACAAGAATAAGAACAGCATCACAATCATAGAATAAAGCATACAAAGAATAAAAATAGTGATATGAAATTGCATAAAAACATCAAGAACTGGACCATTAGAATTACCCCTATCGAGCTGATCTATAAACCCCCATAGGTAACATTGACACATTATAGCAAATTTCATAAGAAGCTAAAAGTTGTAAATGTTAACCCCTTCCGCGCTGATGACGGAACCGCTCCGCCATCAGCCGCGGTAGCGCTGTGCTGATGACGGAGCGGTTCCGTCATGGCCCGCTCGACGCGCCTGCGCGGAGCTGATTTCGCGCCTACAAGGCGCGTTCTATTGAGCGGGCGGGGCCATGACGGAACCGCTCCGTCATGAGCACAGCTCAACCGAGGCTGGTGACGGAGCGGTTCCGTCACCAGCATGGGCGCGCCGCGCGCCCCCCTCCCGCCCCCTTAGCGCTGCGGCGAATAGCCGCCGCAGCGAAGGTGCTAAAAGCAGTCCCAGCCCGATAGAAATTCAGTGTTAAAAAGAAAGCTTTAAAGAACTTATGCCGAAGTAATTTATAAAAAAAAGGACACATGAAAACGATGTGCAAAGTGCAGCATTTAGAAAGAAGATCACACGAACATATAGGTGGATCAGAATTGTTCCCTTGGGACACAGCAGCTGGTGGAACAAACCCAATCTAAAAAAAGTAAACAGACGACGCTGATAAGTAGACATTTCAAAAAGAAGATAAGGCTCTATACCAGGTATTGTTTGTACCACAGCAAATTTTCAGTGAAGAGGCTTGGCTAGTGCTGAATATTCCCTTTCCACTGTCGTTCTATGAAGAAAGGAATCTTTTACCCATGCAATATCTTTTTTGGGGATGCTTAGATGATTAAAATATAACTCAGGCCGCCGTAGGATACTGAAATTCTCTCTGATGTATACCATTCAGGGAATATTACACATGTTGTCCAATTTCATACAGTCTAAAATGACTAACCTGTTCAGACTTAATGCAGACTTCAGCCAAACAGCACACCATAACGAGGGTTAACACCTGTATGTAATCAGCAATATAACTCATGCCTTACTCTTCATGTATTATTTTGCTTGGGGTGTATTACGCCACCCCTAAAAGATGCCTACTGTATTTATTGTCTGCTACCCTTAGGGGTTCTAAATTCAAATATCCCTAGATCTCATAACCAAAGGTAGAAATGGGAACACATTTGGGTTTATACACCTCCAACATAATTTTATAGCGACTTATGAACCAGTCAAATAGATACATTATTTACTCCCGCACATGGTCTCAAAAGATTACAAGTATTCTTTTTTATTAGAGGTTGCCAACTCCGTCTATAATCTATTAAAATACCTAAATATGTAAAATTATCAATCTTACTTAAAATATGTCCTTAAACGGAAAAATTAGCACTTTTCATTTTTTTTGGGCCCAAGACCATACACATGTGATTTGTTAAAATT
Organism: Lissotriton helveticus; assembly: GCF_964261635.1. NCBI lineage: Eukaryota > Metazoa > Chordata > Amphibia > Caudata > Salamandridae > Lissotriton > Lissotriton helveticus. The sequence continues at coordinate 1,169,219,175 of NC_136059.1, read as the reverse complement.
AGTACGCATATCCAGGCCGCTCATAAAATAAAAAAACAACGGCTTTTAGCTGTGCGGGCAATTAAAACAGCATCATCAGGATACCAAAAAAGCTGGAGAAATCTGCCCCTGGCGCTTGGCACATCTAACCCGGAAAAAGGAGTGCATTCTCTAATCGATTAACATACAAAATAAAAAGAAGGGGGCCAAAATACAACCTGCTGGACCCCCTTTCTAAGAGCAAGGTGCTTGGTACACTTACTGGTGCTACCATAGCCGACCGAAGCCGTCAGCCCACAATGAAGATCCCTGAGAAAGCATACCAAAGTCCCATCCACCCCCATGGACGCAGCTCTGCCCAGGGCTTCGGGGAACATCCTTTACGACGCGGATGTTACCCCGCGTTACCATTACGACGCGTCTCTTACAACGCAAGTCGTAACCACGACTTGCGCTGAAGGGCGCTCAAGGACAAGGAATAGTTAATCTACTATTCCAACACCTTCCCTACTATCCACGGGGACTGGTGTTGGAATAGTAAATTAAACTATTCCTAAGTCCGCACCCTACAGCGCAAGTCGTGGTAACGACTTGCGTTGTAAAACACGCGTTGTAACGGTACGCGTGGTAATAGCCCGCGTCGTACCGTCATACATCCCAGGGCTTCTCTCTGTTAACCAGGTCGAATGCAGAGCTGAGGTACATGAAAGCAAGATGGAGGGAACCCTTTTTAGCCCAAACATATTTATTGGTTAGGAGAAAGCGATTGAGATTCTGCTCCAAAGTGCCCTTCCCCACTCAAAACCCATACTGAATGTTAGTCAGTATGTTCCATTCATCAGCCCACTGTGTTATGGGCCTGTAACAGACAGGGTCAATCCTATTGCCCTTCTTAAGCACAGATAAAATAACTGGATGACACTGGGAATCTGGGAGGGAAAATCTAATAGCAGCATTAATATATTGTGTGAGAAGAGGGGCCCACAGAGCCACACCGGACTTAAATAGGTCACCTGGAACCCCATTCCCCCCGGGAGCCTTACCCACTGGCAAAGACACTATAGCGTCTCTGACCTCTTCCCAATGTAAGGACAGTCTAGCACTGTGTACAGGAGGGAGAGAAGGAGAAGATGGATAATCCCCCTGATCTAAAATGAAAAAACGGTCTTCCCAAGCCTGGGCAGGAATCAATGTGGCTTGGTCGGCCACTTTATCATCCCTAAAAAAGGGTAGCTGGTCACATTCCATAACAGGGGTATATCTTTAGATGTGCTAAACAAGAGAATGTCCTCCCACAACTCTGTCTGAAGTTCCCTCTTCCTAATATTAATAGGTACTTTATACAATGCCCTGTATTCTCTTACCTTTCCACTGTCTCTGTTTTTTTTTTAACTTTGCTAAATGTGCCTTACGGGCAGTAGTAACAATTATTATCAAACCAGCGGCAAGGTGTCAAAGAAGTCCCTCTTAGCTGGCCTTGAAAGGGCAGTATTAACATAAGACCCAATCTTATCATATGCCAATAGGATTCTATGATGGTCACATTTAGGTAGGGGCGTGCCAAGGGTGTCCTTTCCTAATAATGAGTTGCAGGAGCATGTATGATTTTTTTGCGACCGGAATGTGGTTGCAAAACATTCATACTTTGCTGACTCTGTAAAGGTGGTAACCCATTCCCAAAAGGGCTTGCTGCGCCACGCTGCTTTATTTTGTTGTAAATAAGGCCGAGCTGCATCATTTTAAAAGCACAGGGATGCATTATATATACAACAGTATGATGCATCCACGTGCTTTCCCCTGCACTGGCGCAAGGGAGCCTGCACTGCGGGAACAATTGTTTTTGTGCAGGGAGGGGCACGTTCCTGCACAAAAACAATCATTGATGGTGTTTTCTCTTTCTATGTGTGCTGCAGAGTGCAGCGTGCATAGAAAGAGAAAAAAAACAAGGAGAAATTTAAGTATTTCTCCCTGTTGTGCCTTCTTGTGCCTCCCCTGGGGAGAAGGATTCTTACGCATTCCCAGGTTAACGAAATGTTGTAAATCTTGGAATGCAGCAGAATCCATGTGTGTTGCGTGGGAACACCCACAGCAACACCCATAGCATTTCCCTTGCATGCAAACTGATGCATGAAAAAGGGCCATATTTACAAGGCCATGAAAATCCATGCAGGGTGTCTTTTTGTGGCCTTGTAAATATGGGGCAGCACACTGCTTCACTGGTGTGTCAAAAAAAGTGACGCACCGGCGGCTCAAGGGGCTCGTAAATAAGCTGTATAGTGAATAAGGTTTGGTTAACGGGTATTGTGCCGCATCACCAGCAACAGTAAGAATAGTTTGGGATGCATATTACATGCCCCAGCAGTTGTAAATGTATGTAACGTCAAATACTGTAAAAGACTGTAAAGGTAGGTAAGAACTGAACAAGGAGTAACACTCACACTTCCCACAGCCTAACCTAATGCAGCACACATTATTACTTAAAAGGTAGTAGCCCCACTGGGAGCAGCATTCCAGCTGCTCAGCCCACACACTTCAAGTGTGAAGGCCTGACTGAGCAGAATAATGCCAAACGCTTTGCCACTAGTATCGTCCAAAGCACCAGCAGAAGAGCGGTAAAATGGAGTAGAGAGAACAATTTGTACAAGAAGACTGCACTATTGGTGTGCCTGAAGCACTTCTGACCAGTATCATGGACAGTGGTGTGCATGAGGTAATACTAACAAATTATAATAAACTCTTAAGAAAACTTACCTGCTACTGGTCTGCACCATGGGCATCAAGGAGTAAAAGCAGGAAACCTGACAAAGAGTGCTGAGCTGCCAAGCAGATGCTAAAAAGGGGGTATAATGGCTGCCACGTCTTCCCGGGAAAAGAACAGACTTTTAGGGCCACAAGGAGAGAATACAAAGCCCTACTTAGGGGACCAAAATGTAATTACCAGCAAGAAGTGTGACAAGATCTGATCAAGGCAATAGGAAACAAGCATTTACAATGCAACGGTTTCGCCTTTTGAAAAGTTAGAGCTATTGGCATTGTAAATGACAAAATTTTCATTTATGTGTTGGTTTTGAATACAGATAAATAAATGGCATTGTCACTTACATTGGCAATAGCTTAATCTCTCGCAAATGTGAGACCTATGGTACCCTACTGGACGAGCTCAGCAGGCAGCAATTACTTGCAGACGAGTTCTATAACACAACAGCGCTGTAAATGACAAGCGTTATTATCGCGGGCGGTTGTGGTACGCATTTTATCCAGTCAAGAACGGTTTGCTTTTGTATAAATAAAACAAACAAAGCCGTTGTAATTGTGTAGCAGATCTAAGCTACCAGACAGGACGTACTGGGAGAATAAACTTTCAAATAGTTTGAAACTTTTGTATGCCGTTGGCGCAAAGACAGCCAGCCCATCTGCAGATATGTTGTGTCTGTCGCGTTGTGTGCAACTGGAAATGACATGGCATGGATGTAACTTCTGCAGCAAGTATTCAAATCTCAATATATGTATGGATTATTCAGACATACAGAGAGGGGAGGCTGAGACTTACACCGAGTATATATAGCTATATAGGCGCATACACCTATAGATCTGAGTGGTAACCTATGTGCCCCATTAGCTAGTCAAACATCTCATTTATTTCCTGACTCGCGTCTCTCTATGATAATCGAGTCAATTTTACAGGTTCTGGCACGACAAAGACATTAGCAATAAATACTTTGCGGCTACATTCGCCCCCTTGCCATGCAACCTGCTCGATCGAGATTAAGGAAAGGGAATTTCTAATGTTTTCCCCATGGAGGAAAAAAGCACAGGAGAAGTTACACGATTTATACTCTAGCAGAGAATTCTTCCACTAGGGAGAAATTCTGCGTGTGCCCATTGTACACGTGTTGTCACACCTGGGAATATGAAACCAAGATATATTTTAGAGAATACTCCTTGAATAGCCTAAAAAAAAATCGGAAACAGGCTGAAAATATGAGAATCGTTCTCAGTTGGTACATTTCCAACTTGTTTCCCAAATCAATCAAATGAATAAAATCGAATATCAGAATAATCTATATGGCAAGAAACTGAGCGATGTAATGGAAATAAAAACGAGGGGCCTCCTAGAATGCACCCTTCATCATGAAAGTCCCAAAAGATAGCCATTGTTCAGAACTCTTTACGCTGAAGGATACCAGAGTGCAGATACCAAGAGTGTTTGAAGCAAATGAACGAACAGGTAGGAAACACTAAAACATAAATATATATATATATATATATATATATATATATATATATATATATACACACCACAGAGTGTGCAATAAGTATCACATAGCATGTAACACACCTACATAGCACGTACCAGTACAGTTATTGGCAGTGGGTGATGCAGGCTGCGCTGCAGTGGTCTCCTGAGAAGGGTATGGGCATGTTCATTTTTGCAAATTAAGCACTGCAGAAAACTCACTACCTGGATTTCTTGGTTCCCCTCTCTAGTCAGGTCAAGCAACGTTTATGAAAGAAAGAAAACACATACTGCCAGCAATAGGAGAAGCTGAGGGAATAGGTTTTGGGGCTTTACAGTAAAATAACAAAATGTTCACAAATATTACACTTTTTTCAATAAAAAAAACACGAGTACAATATTGAGAGCATATTCGATAATACTATGTGGATGTTAAAAAGGGTGCACGTACTTCCATGTGCCAATCGTTCTCAGCCAGGTAACACTGAGCCACAGCCTTGTCACAGCTTGCGATAGCTGCAAACTCATCACACTGCTGTGCTCGGTCCCTAGCCAAACGGCTCTCTGCAGTCTCCTCGTCCATATCTTCAGGGGCAAGGACGCCACCATCATCCTTAACAACCTCACTCTCAGACATCACCTAAAGTTGCACGCGAGCTCAGGAGAAACTCTACAGGAAACAGTCATGGCCCCGCCTCCGGCCGCTGGTAACATTGTAAACTCCCGCAGGACAAAGACTCCCACGGTGCGTCACAGTTGAGTATAGTGACTGACAGTGCACAACTGCTAAATGTGGACGTAGACAGTGCAAGACTGTAGCATTAGTAGAACCGCGATGACCGTGCATTAAAAATACATAAAATGGGGTGGCCATCTTCTACATAGCGCCACAAAAGGAGTTTGCAGTAGCCACAATGAAACTTTGCATGGTCGACAGCTAATTAAAAAAGAAACCGTCAAGTAACTGAACATTGTATTAAAACGTAAACTTAAAACCTGTTTCTATGAGTTATTTATATATAAAAAAGCATGTTAGACTTTTCCCTGGTAACCTTCTGTTTAATGGAACGTGCCACCATTTCAAGATGGCGCTTTAACGTGCGTATAGACTACATTTTTATAAAGCTCATCTTTGTAGTACTGTCTAGCTCGCTACATATTAGGCAGGCTGTGCAGGAGGGAGACACAACTCCGCTGCAGGTAAGATTGCTAAACGTCAGAAGCTTCACAGCCGCCTCATTGGCGTCATGTCCAGACATAATAGGAACTGCTAAACAATACAGACACAAACACGCGGCGCCTTGCTGAGTTCAGTGACAGGTTCTCTCTCTTAGAGGCCATCTTCGACTGTAGTTGTATTAGAGAAACAAGTGTATAATAGTTACGCTATGAAATGCTTACATGAACGATTGGTTGATGAAAATATGAACAAGTCAGGTCCCGGGCCGCGCTGTGATTGGCTGACGTCACGGGGGTGTCCCGGGCGGCAGCCAATCACAGCGCGGCCCGGGAATGACGTCACGGGGGTGTCCCGGGCCGGCAGCCAATCACAGCGCGGCCCGGGACAAAGGGGCGAGGCTTTAAAAAAGCACCAGAAACGCCCCCGAATCGCGTTTTCGAGAGAAAGCGCGATTGACAGCCTCTGTCTCCCAATGGCTAGCCTCCATTTATGGAGCTAGCCAATGAGAGGCAGAGGCGGTGCCGACATCCCTACTGTAGACAATAGTTTTCGATCTGGGAGTGGCACTGCGTGCCCCTCGCCAGGTCGAAACCTAAAAACTAGTAAATCTTTCTGGGGAAAAATTGACGGAAAATTTAGAGAAGGCCCAGGATCTCAGGGCCACCATATTCCAGTACAGAACTGGGTACATCACTACAAAAGTGTATACATATACTCCAGTGTCAATTGTACACCAGCCCTGGAAGAACCCCCTCCAATGGGGCAATTCATCAGATTGCGCCCAGAACTAGAAAGAGCAATCCTGGAACAGAAGGCTAACAAGGCATGTATCCCGACTGTGTACCAGTCGATCACTTTCACCTCGACTACAAGGCTTGGGTCATAGCCCTTACCAATATATTTAATGCAGTCCTGGGAATAAACGATGTCCCACTTTCCTGGACATCCGCCATCATAATGTCATTCCACAAAAAAGGAAAAAAGCTGCTACCAGGTAACTATGGGCCAATATTGCTTCTGGGCAGTACCAGGAAAATCTTTGGGCTTGCCCTTCTAACCAGGCTGCAGGCCTGGGCAGATAAAAATACTGTCCATATAAACACACAGGTAGGGTTTCGGAAGGGCATCAGTACCATCGACCAAGCTGTACAACTATACATGGTGTAGTCAGGTACACAAAACGCTCAAGTGCCCTCTTTATTTGTCCTTCAACTACATTAAATCAGCTTTCAAGTTAGTAAATAGATCAAAATTGTGGCCAACACTTAACAAAGAAAGAGTTGAGCAACATCTTTCACAAGCCATCAAAATAATACACAATGACACTTGTGTCTGCGTTCATTATGGAAGTGGAGTAGAATGCACCTCCTACTCCAACATCCGCTCGGAGGTGCTTCAAGGATGTGTCCTCACACCTTATTGTTCTACATCTTTCTGAATTATTCTGAAAAATTCTTACTCAAGGGTCACACTGGGTAACAAAAGGATAGTTATCTTCTTGTTTGCTCTGCAGAAGTATGTGCCTGTGAGTGCAAGTCAATGTGCATGCATCCATTTTTGTCCTATAGTATGCTACATACATGGCCTATTAAGAATTGCAATTGAGTATGTGGGGAGGATGGCAACATGGACACTTCTACAGCTCTCCTTAAGCACAAATAAACATATGTTAATCTGAGGCTGCCTAGCATGCTGACTTCATGTCAATGGGGTGTGTAGCCTTATTTCCACAGATCCATGACTGCATTGAAGGATGGGAGGGATATGCTGTGGTTTTGATGCCATACAGTTACACTGCTGGTTTGAGACAGTTGAAGTCAGAACAAACATTGCCTGTGCTATGTGATGTTATAGTCCATTAAGTCTTCACATTCTCATTTGTGACATTACAAATGTATTTTGTCCAGAGGATACTGAATGATGTCTGTACAGTTTTCAAATTGCCACTATGGTGATGTGTGCATTATGCACATGAGTCCAATGCCTGAGTGTAACACTCTTGGTGTTAATTCACCTATGACACATCAGATAAAGGTACATGCATGTGATTTCTCTTATGGCCCACATTTAACCTCCGTGTGAGTCCCTCTGGCCTGCACAGAAGCTGCCTAATATTACAAGGACCCATCACTAAATGGACTGAGTGAAACATATGTGTTGTCCACCACCCTATTTCTCAATGAGCTATCTTAGGCCTAAGGATTGCACAAGTCAGAACTCCACCTTGTGAGAAGAGTGTGAGAATGTAAGTTCATGGCCCTAAATGTGACGACCATGACAAATGTACCCATGCACTGTGCAAGGACATTGAGGGGTGTATAGTGTTAGACACAGTGAGTCTTCCATGACACATCATTTCCAATGTATTGTATGTCATGCTCACTCACATACTTTCCTTGAAATCCGCCATCATAATGTCATTCCACAAAAAAGGAAAAAAGTTGCTACTAGGTAACTATGGGCCAATATTGCTTCTGGGCATTACCAGGAAAATCTTTGGGCTTGTCCTTCTAACCAGGCTGCAGGCCTGGGCAGATAAAAATACTGTCCATATGAACACACAGGCAGGGTTTCGGAAGAGCATCAGTACCATCGACCAAGCTGTACAACAATACATGGTGCAGTCAGGTACACAAAACGCTCATGTGCCCGCTTTATCTGTCCTTCATCTACCTTAATTCAGCCTTCAACTTAGTAAATAGATCAAAATTGTGACCAACGCTTAACAAAGAAAGAGTTGAGCAAAATCTTTTACAAGCCATCAAAATAATACATAATGACACTTGTGTCTGCATTAATTATGGAAGTGGAGTAGAATGCACCTCTTACTTCAACATCCGCTCGGAGGTGCTCCAAGGATGTGTCCTCACACCTTATTGTTCTACATCTTTCTGAATTATTCTGAAGAATTCTTACTCAAGGTTCACACTGGGTAACAAAAGGATAGTTATCTTCTTGTTTGCTCTGCAGAAGTATGTGCCTGTGAGTGCAAGTCAATGTGCATGCATCCATTCCTGTCCTATAGCATGCTACATACATGGCCTATTAAGAATTGCAATTGCGTATGTGGGGAGGATGGCAACATGGACACTTCTACAGCTCTCCTTAAGCAAAAATAAACATATGTTAATCTGAGGCTGCCTAGCATGCTGACTTCATGTCAATGGGGTATGTAGCCTTATTTCCACAGATCCATGACTGCATTGAAGAATGGGAGTGACATGTTGTGGTTTTGCTGCCATACAGGTACACTGCTGGTTTGAGACAGTTGAAGTCAGAACAAACATTGCCTGTGCTATGTGATGTCATAGTCCATTAAGTCTTTACATTCTCATTTGTGACATTGCACGTGTATTTTGTCCAGTGGATACTGAATGATGTGTGTACAGTTTTCAAATTGCCCCTATGGTGATGTGTGCATTATGCACATGAGTCCAATGCCTGAGTGTAACACTCTTGGTGTTAATTCACCTACGACACATCAGATAAAGGTACATGCATGTGATTTCTCTTATGGCCCACATTTAACCTCAGTGTGAGTCCCTCTGGCCTGCACAGAAGCTGCCTAATATTACAAGGACCCATCACTAAATGGACTGAGTGAAACATATGTGTTGTCCACCACCCTATTTCTCAATGAGCTATCTTAGGCCTAAGGATTGCAAAAGGCAGGACTCCACCTTGTGAGAAGAGTGTGAGAATGTAAGTTCATGGCCCTAAATGTGACCACCATGACACATGTACCCATGCACTGTGCAAGGACACTGAGGGGTGTATAGTGTTGGACACAGTGAGTCTTCCATGACACATCATTTCCAATGTATTGTATGTCATGCTCACTCACATACTGCATCACAGATGAGGGTAATTTTCACATTGGTTACTGTGCTGGCACTCTGCATGTGTATGAGATGTGTGTACTGTGTCCATCCTCATACATGTATACATTTATCTGATAATATTTGATGCAAGTGTACTATGTGTCATGCTGTCTGGCCTTTGCTCAACATTTATGTATTAGTGTGCTATATTTTCATGCTCCTGTACTGACACACATTAGTACATGAAACAGTGTCACTGAAACATCCTCTTCTTGTCTCCCATGCCTGTAGCTTAAGGTCCGCCAGCGTAAGGCGATATGGAGGGCCATTGCAAGCCAGGTGGGGGCTCTGGGTGTCTCCAACTGACACCACTAATGGCCTGCATCTTGGCAGTGACACAGCCAGAGCTGGATGGACTCTTGAGGGCCCATCAGCAGCAAGTTGGGGTTGAGTATTCTGCAAAGTGTGACTTTCGGTGTGAGTGACTGCATGAATTCCAAACGTAAGCCAGTGCGAAGCTCTGTGATGTCTCTATTGTTATGCAATGGCTTCTAAGTGGCCTCAGTGTTGATTGCAGCTGTTCTGCATTTGTACAACATGTGGTGTCTTATGTGTTTAAAACCATGACCCTTGTCATTGCCAGAAGAGATGTGGCCTTGTGACATATGCTGCAGTATGAGTGTTATAGACATCACCTGGCAGTGAACAGCAGTGAGCATCATGTTAGTGTGCCTTCATAGAAGAGTGCTGTGCACAACAGATACATTGTGACATCTACACAGCTGACACCAATGTACAACTGTAGTTGTGCTTCAAAGCACAACATGGTGGATATCTTGAGCTTGTAACCATTGGAAATGGACATTTTTGAGTTTTTCCCAGTGGTGTTCCCTCAAAGATACTCCATATATGACAGACACAAGATATTTTGATGTCTAGCAATCTCACTTATAGGCAGGTAGGTATGCTTACAGAGATTAGTATGTGTGGTTACAGGGAAGCAAAGGGCCAGCTATTTGGCTGTGCCAATGCTGCACGGAGCATTACTGTCAACTATGCATGTTTCCATGCATCTTCTGATGATTGCATTAATGTAGCACATGCTGAATGTACATGGAGAAGATCAACATGGGAGTATAAGTTCAAAGTATTGTGCTCTGTTTGCATATGATGTTTGGGAGCATGGCACTATACTGAACCTATGTCTCTCTCTCTTGCAGAATCTACTGAGGGCAGGGAAGAATGGGGGACAGACACCAGAGGGGAAGCTCCAGGCTTGACTGCTACACATGATTTTCCTGACACCTATGTGACCAGAGCCTCGGAGGGAGACAGGAGTACCCTGGATGAATCACGCCCGGACAGACCAACCTCCACATATTCTGACTCCAGCAGAGACTCCTCGATCTTGATGGGCTCAGGAAGTTCCATATCTGTCTCTCTTTCTGCCACACCTCTTCCAGTGCCCACCCTCTCGGATGCTCCCACAAGGGCTGTCTGTGCACGCAGCCCTAGGAAGGGTAGAGTCGCCTTCCCCCAGGCACTGCTGCCTCTGCCCCTGTCTCCCCTGATGCCCTCATTGTGGAGTTGGTTGACCTTTTGTGCCAGCTATGTGTGGGTCAGACTGCTCTCCTAAATGCCTTCCAGGATCATGACAAGAAGAAGTTTGCACAGGTAGTTGCATTCATAGAGGGCATTCTTTCTGATGTGGGTGGGCTACACCGTACTGTCTAGTCTTTGTCCTCCACAGTGACAGCAGCCATTCAGCAGTCCCAAGCTCTCAGTCTAGCTCCTGTCCCTTCAGGAACCATCCTGCCAGTGGCACCATCTGACGAGAGTGCCTACACGCCAGACCCCTCAGGCACCAAGTCTCCACATGCAGCACACAACAGCAGCACTCAAAGCGAACCAGATACAGACACAATCACCACATGACAACACGGGCACATATGAGCACAAAACCAAAAGCCCATCACGTGACACTCAGCGGCATCAGGCCAAGAAGCAGGCATTAACATCACATTCATCAAAATCACAACAAAGCAAGGACAGTGCCATCCCCACACCTGCTCACAAAGATCCACAAACACTTGCCCTGGCTACTGTGAACCTGGTGCCTGCCACAACAAAGCCCAAACACATTTCAAAGACAGATTCACCCAAAACATCTATTCCCACCCACACCCCTGTGAAGCAGGGACAAGAGAGCAAAGTGGGGAGTTTACCTAGACAACGGGGGATACAGGGGAAGAGGCAAGACCACCCCAAGCGTACAACCAGGACCAGCAACTCCCCACGGGAGAGCCAACTGCACCTGATACACCTTTGGTGCCGATACGGTTAGACCGCCATTCTAAGGCTTCACGCTGTCGGCCCTTATCCTTGAGGTCCACGCTGCAATCTCTTCAATCCCTACAGTTTGAGGTTGATTGGACCTTATTCTAACCACTTGTGAAGGCTTTCGACATACACTTATTGCCCTGGCGAAGTTCATTTCCTTGAACGAAATGCGTTGGCTTATGTCTGTTTTCTGTTCATTTGGATATATTTGAATAAATATGGTACCAACGAAGTAACTGATCGTGCTTCATTATTGAATGCCACTATACCCTGGTAGTGCACCGCTCCATTGCTTTTCTAGTTTTGGTTCCCGAGCAGGCGGGTTGCATCCCTCAACGGCGGTAGCAGGAGCAGGTTGTGCACACCACTCAACCAATTGATATTTGATTACACCTTGGGTAACTACACTGAGGCCTGTGCGGCACTTGGAGTACGCCGTTGGATCTTTGTTTCTATTGTCATGCACACATGTGCATGCTAGGAATTTGTAATGGCCAATGGCCTTGATGCTTTGCACTTTTGATGCCTATCTGGATATTATGTAATAAAGACTGTTACTCCTGTTGTCTGCTTTGTCGCTGCCCTTGCTAAATAAAAAGTGTTTTATGCATGGGTATATGTTCATGTGACACAGGCTCTGTATGCCACTTCCACATTGGCAGTTATTTGGTTTACTTTTTCATGGGTTGCCAGAGGTCCCAGGCCCTTTTGTTGTTCTTGACTCTGAGGCTTGAGGGTGCAATGATGGTTGTTTGTGATGATCTACTCTTATCCAAATCATTCTATGTTCATGTTTGCTAACTTGTAGACATGTCATATTAGAATGCAATACTACAACAGAGGTGGATTCTATCCCCAGGATTACTTGCGGCGTGGCTAGGGTCCCTCATATATGTAGGATCTTTGCTGATGTGTGAGCAGCAGCGTTGATGTGTAGTCATCTTGTGTAGGCCTGTGTTCATGGTCACATGGGTACATTTGAATGTGTGCACTTGAGGAGTCATACAGTGTGAATGGTCTGTCATTGTCAGTAGTGTTGAGGTGTATGTGCCCCTGCACATGCCAACTACACAGATGTATGACCCAGGTAATGACTCCCTGTTTGTTTACATCGTCAGACATGTGCTTCAGGTTGTGGGAACATGTAGGAGTTGTAGGTTGAGCACTGTGCAGTGTGTCGGTGTGTCCTTGCAGTCCTGAGGGACAGCTACTTGTTGTCGCTGTCAGTTGTGAGTATGCAGAGTGTGTGACTTTAAAGTCTGTGTTGTGTTTTGTTGATCAGCCATAGGCCTTGTTTACGTTTGTGCTACTGTGCTGACCTGCTCAGCCACACTGACATTTTTGTGAGTTTCCTCATGCATTGCTGTCACTTGACACATTTATGGGACAAGTATAGTATGTGGTATGAAGAGTCATACCATTCCCTAAAAAATGTAAATGTAAATGTACATGTATTTATATAGCGCAAATCACCGACCCGGTATCTAAGCGCTTGCTTAGGGAACCCGTCCTGGTATTCCCCTGTGAGATACCCCGGCAGGGTATCCACAAAGTGAAAGCCAGGCATCCCGCCGCGAGGGGCCGTAGTGGAGATTGAGCAAGCTATTGCCCAGAGTCGCAGAGTGTGACCCCGTGAGTCGAGTAGGCACCGGAGCGAGAATTGTCGAGTCTGTGGAATTTTTGAGCCCGAGACCCGCCGAGGCGGGGAATCGAACCCTGGTCCACGGCCGATCTCAGCTTCCGGGTCTGCCGCCTCTAACCACTGAGCCACTCTTCTCCACAAATTCCCTATAGGTGCTTCTCATGCTTACACATTGTGAGTTACTCCTTTATGTGTTTTTGCACTGTACACTCCTCACCTGTCCAATACAGATGTACACACCACTACAGTCTCATGTCTTCCACCCATTACCTTGCAAGTGTGTGCCCTCCGCACCACTTTATAGTGTGACACTATACTGTGGGAGGAAGATCTATGTACAGGACCAACGACCAATGTGCCACTCAGGACAGTTTCACAATTAGTTATGTGTTATATTCTTCTACTTGATTGCAGTCATGGTTGTTCATGTGCAGTGCATATGTTTGGACAGCACAGTCCTCTAGTCATGTTATATGCATCTGTGTTCTCCTGAGTTGTGCAGCTGTGGGTGATGGCTAATGTGTATGTGTGTTTGCTGAGGTACTGCTACCCTTCCTGAGTATGATGTGATCTGTGTGTTGTGATTATTTCTGTTGTGGAAGTCCATGGTGGAACACTCAGATATGTGTGATACTGGTTTTGTTGTTGTTCACACACTGCTTACTGTGCATGCACTGCTGTGTGTGTATGTTGCCTTGTACTTGCCTGGTGTGCATCCCCCTGATTTCCAGCTGAGTTGACTATGTGATGTATTGGTATGTGCATATGGTGTGGGTTTGTTGTTGATGGATGCAGTGTTTGGCCTGTGTTTGTTCTTTCTACTGACAGGTGCATGTGTATGTGATGTTTTAATTGTATGACATTGTGTGAAAGTAGTTTGAGCTTTATGATACATTCTGCTGTGTGTTGGATTTGTGGTGTGTATTTCTTGTGTGAATGTCACATGCTGCACTGTGTATTCTTGTTCATAAGCTACTTTTGAGTGCACAATTGTGGTATGTCCTCCCATATTTGACCTGTCACTTGTCAGGATTGTGCATGTGCATGCTTGTGACCCACATTGACACCATGCTCACTTGATAACTGGTGTGGTGTCTATGCCTGTGTTAGATGTGTCCCATTGATCCCAGTTAGTGTTCATGATTGGCATTTGATGATGCAGTTCTTGTTTGAGTTGGGGTATGGTGTCTGTGCATTTGTATAGAGTGAAAATGTTGTGTATTCCTGTTCTGTCTGGGATCACATTGCCTATCCAGTGTTTGCCTGCACAGGGCTGAGCTTGTTGAACTTCATTGGATGATTGGTTGTTGTTTGTGAGATTTGTGTTTGGCTATTGGTTGTTTTGTCACCATTAGTTCAGACATCCTTGAGTGTGAGCCTGACATTTGTAGATACACACCTGGGTGTGTCATTGGTTGTCTGGAAAATCACAGGACCTTATGTGCACCTTATGTGTGTTTCTCACAGATGTTGAGTGTTGCAGGTGTGAGATGGGTAGATGAGGTGTATGTGCGAAGGTCCTACTTGGGGTTGGCAGTCAGAGAGTGTGACAATGAGCCATGTGTGTTGTGCTGGTGGCATACACATTTCAAGGTAGTTCACCCAGATGTGGGACTGGTCACTGTATGGGTTCTGACACCTCCTATCATTCCTGTGCCTATGCATAGCTTGCATTGCTGTATCCCAGAGATTTTGCTCGGATGTCACTTAGGTTTAATTACAATCACTGTGCCACCCATGTCTGATTTGATGGCCTAAGGCTTGTGTGAACTGTTCCTCCTCTTGCATGTCATGTACACATGCTGTGTGGCTTGCTCCATGGTTTTCCAGCACCGTTCACTCCACTTTGGGCTAGTCCATTTCTTCTCATACATTGCTGCGTGTGTGTAGCTGAGTGTCAGTGTGGGATCCTTCTGAGGTACTTGACATGCAGTGTGAACAGTTCAGTAGTTGTTAATATGTAGTGTGAGTCTTCAGTACTTGTTTTACTCAGCTTGATTCAAATGAGTGATAGGCAGGTGTGAGGAAGAGGGTTGTCCAGCCCCTGACCTTCTGTGCAGGGTGTTCCTCTTCACCCCAACCTTCCCAGCAAATCTACCTTGCCCTTTGATGTGTGAGGTGCGAGGTTGAGCCACAACTGGCTGCTAAATGGCGCATTGAGGGGGGGCACAAGAGGGGCACATATCATGTGCAGGAATGGATTTGGGAAGTGTACTGTGGGCGGTGGCCACCTGATGCAGCCCGCCATGTGGGTAGGGTGAAGGCAGGGCCCTTTGAAGCTGCCCAGACTGCCCATGCCTAGCGCCGGCCCTGCCTACTACATTATGTGCAGGTTTTCCCACGTCTTCACCGCTGCGGTGACTTGCCTGGGACATTGCAGTGATTTCACAGTTGATGGGTGACCCGGATGCGGAGGTGTGGATTTCTAGCAGGCAGGACATATGTGAGTACACTGCGGGATATGTTCCTGTCCCCACCAGAACGTCTGATGTGGACAGTAACCGTATTTCAGCCAGGAGTTTTGTATTGTGGTTGTATGCGGAGATGTTGTTTTTACGTACCTGCAGTATTGACCGCGGCGACGTCTTATTTGCTGGTAGTGGATGGGGTACAGCAGCAGAAGAGCTTGAAGAGCTGTATCCATAGCGGTCAGGAACACGTGGGGGTGACCGGGATTCTAGTTTCGCTCTCCCCAGTAGTGCTTCCGCCGTCTCCGGGTGGCTGGTTTCTCTACTGCGTTGTGATGGGCGGTTTGAGGCATCATGATTTGCCCAGTGGTGGGACGTCATTCCGCATGGCGGTGTTTCTCTATTGGCTCCCTCCGCCACCGTTGCGGAAAGAAATTCCAGGCGGATCCTGATTCTCCACAGCGGACGGGAAATGGGCTATCTTTGCCCATTGTAATATGGAGGACGGGAGGACAGCAGCTGGAGGGTGGAAAAGGATGTTTTCCGCCACCGCCAAAGTGCCAAATTCCGCCATCCTAATGAGCCCCTTTATATCTAGAATTCCACTTATGCATTCTGCCTAGTAATACGTATATTGCCAAACTCTCTGACAGTTGTAAATAATAAAGGAAGGAGTGCCAAATTTACAAAGTAAAAGGTCAACAGTCCATGTTGTAGTCCTTGTTTTTTTTCAACTATGGTCAAATCTAATAACAACATGTGAACTTGGATAATGTACATTTTTAGGACATATTCTTTTTTGTACTATGAGGATTGTGAAAATGTTTATGTTTGAATTTTTGTAGCTTGAAATTGATTTATTGTTTTGTTACTTTCACAGCCCTGATGATGTCCCTTCAAGGACGAAACGCGTAGGCTGTTTTTGCTTCTTTTCCTCTACAAGAAAACTATTGAATCACATCCTCAGATTGGATTATTGATATTGGCATCCTCAGATTGGATTATTGATATTGGACTGAATTACTTTTTCTGTTGGAAAATGAACTTTTTGTTACAAAGTTGAAAAAATAAAAAAAGACAAGGACTACAAAATGGACTGTTGACCTTTTCCTTTGTAAATTTGGCGCTCCTTCCTTTATTATTTACATTTGTGGTTCTTTTCGGTCTCAACGGTGGACCTGAGGAAGAAGAGCACCTAATCTACCAAGGATAATAACACAAACTGAACTATTTTGGTGGACTACTCCCTGGTGCATGCCTAGGAGTGCCCTCATCGTTGGTCTTTCTTTGATTGATCTCTGACAGTTGTGTTGATTCTAACCTTTGTGACTGTGAAATGGGCAATCAGAAGCTAATAATGCACTTTATGTTATTTTGCACAAAAAAAAACATTTACGTACCAAAGGCTAATCCCATTCTTATAACAGTTTTCAATCCCATTTTATACCCATGCATTAGCACTGTGCACTAAATAAGAGTGCAGAGCCATTTACAAGCCCATGGCAACTTAAATCATGGGAGTCCTGTTTGCAACAAGATCACGGAGAGCTCCCTCCATGGCCTTTGATTAGTCAGTTACACCAAACCGGAGACTGTTTTTACCATTATTACATTTTAAATTGATGTATTGGTGCAATTGAAAAGTTCATTTTAACATGCTATTTTAACATGTTATGGTATATATGCTAGTAAAAAGACTAATTGGTTGATTAACAGAGAGTAGGTAACATTTAATGCTCTCAGTTGTTAGCCGTAAACAATGTGAACCCCTATTTTGCTCTTTTATTTAAAAGTATAAGGCGACGTTTAGAACGTGTCCGTAAATATAAACTTAATGGCCAGCAGGATATATCTTTTCTCTGAGCCACTACTGACGGCAATAAGGAATGAGGAATGACTGACTTTAACAACGTTACTGCCTGTATAGTCCACATCTTCCGAAGGAGTTTACCGAGGAATACATTGCACATAGTTATTGAAAGAGCTTATGCCATTACCAGAAATAATGCAATGTGGTAGAGCAGTAAAAAAACTGCCTGATGCTTAATTACTAGGTATTTTTACTTCTCGGCCAGGTTCTAATGCCAGGTTCTAGAAGTGGTAGCACCTATTATTCCAACTTTTAATTACATAGTCTCCCACTATTAGTGACATTTGAAAGCGTCTACACTGCAGTAGGCACCTCTCCACCAGATTAAGTCTTGGAAAGATGTGCCAGCCCGCTTTTTATTATATTTTAAGCTGCACTCTGCGATTAATGATTAATATGTGTTCTGAGCTGTTTTACTAGCTTGTAGTTAGTGCCTACGGCATCCATTATGCGGCTTGAATAACAGTTATTGTTAAGTAACTCATTTAATGGCCAGGCAGAAAATGCATCACACTGCTTTACCAGAAGCCTTGAGTCAGTGCACGACCCTCGTACGTCATGTGGGATGCACGTATCATGGGAGAGCTGAAAGTTACGAAACTCTTGCACAGACAGGTTTTACCCTGCTATCGCTGCGATCCTTTCCTAAATTTGGATAGGAAGGGTTATTAATTTATGAAATACAGAAGGTTTGATTTCTATCTATGAACAGGAGATTTAAGAGAAAATTATTTGATTTTTCATTGTATATGCTCAGTGGATAGTTACCTGCTACTAGGCCCACTGTGACATCATTTTTGTAATTATGCAACTATCTGAGTTGTCTTTAAGGGGATCTTTCATTCCATACAGATATGCCTTTAATGTCTTTCCTCACATTTAATATGCAGCAGCTATTTAGATAGTGTGCCTATTTTGACCTGTAGACATGCGTATAGCAAAGAAACTTCACTATTTACCCAGTTGTTGTCTAAACAGCTGTACTTATGTATATTATTAAGCCAGTGTAGATTTAAACAGGCACTTACCACCAGGTTGAACTTCAACCAATTCGTAAACCCAATTGCCATCCATTTCCTTATGAAAGTTAGTGCTAAAACTGGTTTAAATGCAGTTTGCAAGAGAACAGCACTAACTCATGGGACAAAATGTTCCAATCGCCATCAAAGAGAATGTTGAAGGGTTCTAAGTTAATTTGGAAGACATGGCACAGATGGCCACTCCAGTATCCCTAGGGCCAAGACGCAGTGAACTGGGAGGCCCATATTGGTACTGTCACATACACCACAAGTGCTCCTGCTTCCTTAAGTTGCCTTGAAGATGTGGCTAATACTAAAGATTATTTTGCAAGAAAATGTGATGCTGTTTATTCCAGAACAGCCATGGTAGGGCAAAAGGACCAGACATAAGATTTCCAAAAGGCTGCATTTTATCAAAACAGCTCTTTTTTTGCCTCGAGTTTTCATGCGTATATCATTTTGGAATTGGTAATTCTGGTGCAGGTCAATTAAACAAATCAGACTTAAACACTTGAGCGCAATGATTTGTAAAAAGCAAAGGCCATAATTGGAAAAGTTTTATCCCACTGACATGGTGTCATCTGACATTTAGGGTGATCTTTTCAAAATAGAAACAAATGCTTAGAATCCCTTATGCAAGTGATCAACAGTATAATTTAGAGGCTTCATTCCAATCTCATGACAGAAGCAAGAAAAACGACATAATTTAATTTATGTACCTAACCAAATGTCAGCCAATTTGTTTGTAAAGTGCCTTCTTAACTATGTTCAACAAGTAAATATTAAAAAATGATTAAATTACTGTGTGGTTGGTAATGACATCGTCATTTAAGTCTAATTCCTTTCCCAGAGCTCTTTGCAAGTGACAAAGAGATCAAGGTCTAGGAGAGGTGTTTTGGGAACAGTTCTTACGGCTGATCATCCAATCAGAGCCTAGCGTTCATTTTCTCTAGCTGGAACTCTGCCTGAAGGGAATCAGAAGCTTTGGGCCCACCTTGATCCTCTATGAAATTCACCCTACATAAAGGACAGAGAACAAGATGGCTGATTGGGAATCATTCTGGCTACACGTCAGAGATTACCACTTCCTCTTCTTTCTCTCAGGTAGAAATTGCCAAGGAAATAAAAGGAGGTTATTTGTAAGGGGTCGGATGAGCATGCAAGCTACACACCAGAGATGTACGTTGTCTCATTTTTCATTTAGTACAAGGAAGAGGGCAGGATTTGGAGGTGTCACCTAATCCCCCCATATGGTCAACTCATTAATAACTTTTTCTTTACATACAAAGGAATGGGACTATAACTAATGTACCTGAATGTCATTGGAACATTAAGGAATATGCACAGTAAATAAGAGAAAGACATTTAGGTACCATGAAAACAGAATAAAAGAAACTGAGCGAGATATTGTATTAATTGACTTCATTACAAATACTGTTTAAAATAACACACTTTGAATAAACATAGGTTTTTAGTTCCCTTCATGCTTTTGTCCTATGCAATGGTCAGTTACAGTCCCACTTTTCCACTCATTTTCCAGACAGGAGATGCGGATCCATTGTTTAGAATTTTAGAACTGGGTCGGCTCTCGACCCTTCAGCCACAGGGCTGCAGTTAATTCAATTCCACTGTCAAGGGACATAAAAATTGCACTTCAGTGGTGCCAGCACTCAGACTTTCACCACACATAGAGTCTTAGGTCTACACACTTACTACATATTCACTGCGCATACACACTCCGACACACACATGGAATGTTAGAACAAAGGGTTGGGAGTCACACAGGGTCACTACCTGTCATTATTTTTCTTCACAGGTACGGTCTTTGATTTTTTGTGGGACTTTCAAACACTTCTGCTGCATACATACTTTCAACTTGCCCTCAGAGTTTTGCTGACCACTCATCTGGTGCTAAAGCTACCACTTCTGGACTTGGTTCTCAGTCCTAACACAGCTGGCAATGAGAACCCTTTCTTATTCAGAGTCCTTCTGTTGGCCATATGACCCCATCTATCAGTAGCCCCCTGCCCCCTCCCTTCTACTCACCAGAGCCTTCTTATGATCTTCATCTCCCAATTGCTGATTGCTATATGACTAGTTATATTTGTAGCTCTATGGATGTGTGAGTGGTTGTGTGAGTACTTGTATGGACCTGTGAATCGGTATGTGTGTGGTTGTGTGGATGTCGGAGTGGGTGTATGAGAAGTTGTATAGGGGTGTGAGTGGGTGTTTGAGTGCTTCTGAGGATGATGTCCTCAGTGACACCATTTGAGATGTCATCAGTAATGTAATCAGTGATGTCACTGACCATATCATGAGTGATGTAATATGTGAGGTCATGAGTGGTGCATGGCGGGGTGGAAGTTATAGTTAGCTCAGCTAACTATAACTGTTGAATTTCACTGGTTTTATACAAGTGAAATTTGAGCCTAACATTAAAGTCCCTGTAACCTTTTGTTTTTTTTAGTGAATTTCAAAGCTTAGTTAACAATTCTATTTTCTAACTATAACATCCCTGTAACCTTGTTTTTTTTCCAGTGAATTTCTAAGGTTTTGTTAAGGTTGTTTCCTAACTAAGCAAAACCAAAGGGGATGATGGACGGAGTGTTGAACTTTGCAAGCACTCACCCCCAGTCAACTGATCTGGGTTAAATCCATCATCATTCTTTAGCTCACTCTGCCACCCCAGTTCAGACATGGCCATATGCAAATCAGTCTGACCATGTCTTCCCTCGACCGAAAACAAGCATCCTGGGACCAGTTTCTGGCTAATCAGCCATCATCAGCCAGGCTAGCTTAAGTCCCCTTTAGTTTTGCTTTGTTCGCCTAAGTTGGCAGGGTGTGCCCAGACGTGGGTCCCTTGCTCACTTTGCCACTGGATTCAAGCTAGCTGGATGATGATGGCTGATTAGCCAGAAAACGGTCTCAGGATGCTTGTTTCCGGTCCAGGGAAGACATGGCTTGGCAGTACAGACTGGATTGTTCCCATGAGGCACAGGGTCAGACTGATTTGCATATGGCCATGTCTGAACTGGAGTGGCGGAGTGAGTGTGAGAAGTTGGCATGATATATAGTGTTCACTATTCTAGTGATCACTCTGTATCATTCCAAACGACCCTTATTGATGATTGGTTGTAAGTCAACCTGATAGACCAGCTATCCTAGTAGTGTGGACAAAAGCAGTCTTTAGGCTAAACTCTAGAGGGCGTGTTAAGCCAGCTGTTTTACCATCACATATACCCCTTGAACACCAAGTGAAAGGATACCACACAAGTTGTTATGAAAATAAAGTATATTTATTTATAACAAGACTACCCTGAACTCTTTATGAGTCAGGGAGCTTAGCACAACACAAAACTCTTACGAAAATACTGCAAGTTACACAATTTACACAAATGCCCGAGGGGCACGAAAAACCATATACTCTAAGAGTGGAATGCGAAATACTAGCAGGTAAGTAACACGATCCAAAGGCTTCAGGACCGCTAGGACTACCTTACTGAACCCTCAGGTTAGGAGCAGGAGCCCTAGGGACCCCGGATGCAGAGTGGGAACTCTTACGCAGGATGCGGGACAAAGTCTATGGATGCTAGCAGTTCTTAAAGTTACTGTTTCCGGACGAATCCGACTAGGTAGACTAAAAACGAAAAAGGATCTGGACACTAGGATAGTGAACCTGTGCTGGAGCACCGAAATGCTCGAGTGACCTAGCCCAGGGGCCGCGGCTGCATAGGGTTCAAAAGACGTCGGGAATTCTCGTTGTAGTCTATGGAGCCTGAAAGAAGATGTTGCTGGCAGGCGACCAGTGAAGATGTTCGGTGTGATCCAAGGCTGGATCCGTGAAGAAGATGACCTGAAAGCAGAGGGGACTCAGTTCTCAATCACTAGCCAGTGATTGTGTGGGCACCAGGATGGCACCGGATGAAGTCACCGCGATCAGGTGAGTGGGCGACGCTGGACTCTGCAGCTACACGGACCAGGAGGCGTTGTCGGCGTCCAGGCTGGAGGTGCGAGCTGTCCCACGATGGTGTCTGCTGTCGGCGATGCTGGATCCAAGATTGGAGCAACAAACCTTGGCAAAGGCAAGCCCACGCGGTGGAGTCAAGATGGCGTCTGGAGTGGACCAGGAGGGTCCAGGGTACTTCTTGTTGGACAAGAAGCAAGGGCCAGTCTAGGGGACCTAGACCAGCAGTGAAATCGTCGTGGTACGTCGTCAGGAGGGTCACTAGCCGTCGGGCAAGTGACCGGACAACATGGCAAGCAGCGAGGAAGCAGAAGGGCCCCACGCAGATCTCGTGGATGCTGGGGGGCTGGACTTCGGTGCTGGAGCTGCTCAGGGTTGGGGCTTCTCAAACCCCAGTGCACTCACTCGAGGGTCCCTCGGCGGTCGTGCTGGTTAAGCGTCGTGCAGGTCTTGAAGATAGCCGGTCCCACGGGTCTCGTCGCACCCTTGAATCTCAGCTGGGCTGATGATGCAGGTAGAGGTCAGAGATGGCAGGGAAACCGGGTCTCGTCGAGCTGGTCAGTCTTGATCCGGAGGATGGACGTGCAGCAAACCGCAAGCGCTTAGATGGTGCCTGCTGGTGCAGGGTGGCTACTCCTTAGCCACAAGGGAGAGTCTTCAGAGTGTGACAAGAGTTCCTTTCATGGAAAGTAGTTCAAGTTTCAAGATTATCCAATTTGGGAAGGGTGCCCGCTCCTACCTTTATTCTAAGAAAAGGGGCTGGCACGCGACTAGGTCCTGCCCATGGGTGGGACCAGGAGGGGGGTGGTTACACCCCTCTCCTTTGTCCGGTCTCTCCCCAGCTCAGGGGCTGGTGTGCCCCTGGAACTGGTTTGAGCCAGCATATGCACAGTGAGCACCGGGGTGCCACTTGCAGTCGCCTTCCTCTCAACCCTGCCTACCTGGGATACACAAAATCCTGTCTGGGATGGTGCTGGCACCGCCCCTGACAGGAAACCCTTTGTCCAGGCCTCCCTCGCTGGAAGGACTCCCAGCAGCAGGAGGTCAGACTCGTGTCTCAGTGGCAGCATCCATTTTGTGGAGCTGAGGCTGTGTTAAACTTTAACCGGGGTTACAGCTACCAACATGTCTTCTCCCTCTAGAGGGGTGGAATGCTACCCCCGTCGCCAGAACTGGCGAGGGGGTAGTATTCCAAAGCGTATGACACCTTACACGATATGTTTAGATAATGTCAGACCAAAGTTACCATAACCGCGAGGATTATAAGGCACTTAAAAGTATATGGTCTGACGCTATCATGGAAACGGCTAAGGGATAGATCCCGAAGGCCGCAGACAGGCTCAGCTCATGCCAGAGCACCATCTCACATGATTCCAAGCACTCTGCCTTCAGGATTGTTAAGGCCTGCCATAGGAGTGACTGATAGGAGATCTGTGTGCCCATTTTAGGTTTAGATATAGGTATACTATATCTAAAGCAAGGGTGATTACACCACCTTGCCCCAGCTGTCAAGCAGCCAGTTGTGTCTGTTTTGGATGGCCATCCAGGGGTGGCATAATACATGTTGCAGCCCCTGGTAGGCCCTGTGTGCACCTATGCCTGGGGTACCTAAGGTACACTGTACAGGGGCTGATAAGGTGACTCAGTATCCAATTAGGTATGTACCTAGGGTACATGGAATCCATTTTACAGAGAGAGCAGTGGGCCTGCGGTCCTGAATAGCAGGGCCCCAGGTCAACTAAGTCAAAAAACCAGCAAAACACCAGGCAAAAAGTTGGGGGCAACCATAGTCAGATATCCACCTTCCTACATAACCCCCCCCCCCCCCAAACGAAAGGAGATAAGGCTATCCTTGACCAGGTAAGCCTATATTGCCTGAGTGGCCATGTGAGGTGGTATATGCACTGGCATGGTTACCCCCTATCTCATGGTCCACTAAGCAATCCCTCGCCCTAAGGGTATCTGAGGGTCTCCACCATAGGGAATCTCTACCTGTGGTGTGTTTTGGCAAAGTAAAAGGCTGGTGTTGGGATGGAGTACTGAAGTGAGACTCCACTAATGTTGGGCTCAACTTCCTCCAATCATTATCCACCATATAGGCCTTTCTTTCCAGGACTGAGTTGTTGTGAGCTCTCAGGGTCAACCTCTGGCTACCTAAAGCTGGAGGCTGAGTCCCTCTGTTTGGCTTACTGGAGGGACAGGTCAGGTTTGGGGTTTTTAGGTCCCAGGTTTGGCTGTGCCCAACAGTGTCCATCTGTGGGAGGTCCCTAACTAATTTTAAGGGGGATCCCTCAGGAGTTGGTTTTATTTTCACTTGGCTAGGACTACTAGCTTCAGTGCCCTTAATCTGCTGATTGGGGAGTTCTTTTGGACAGGGGGCCCTTTGGGGTCCTCCACTGGCCTCCCTGACCTCCACAGCCCTGGGCTGATTGAGGCAGGGTAGAGAGGGGCAGGTTACCTGCTCCAGACTGGGTCCCACCTTGGAAGGGTCCACTGACATCAGGGGTTCTGCCAGGCTAGGCCTAACTACCTCTGGGGCAGTTTCTTCACAAGGGGTCAGATCAGTTCCCTGAGGAGGCTGATCCTTTCCTAAAGTCTGGTGGGAGGGAGATTTCTCTTCCTCCTCAATGCTCTCTGTCTGAGTGGAGTGATCCATAGTTTCAGGCTTCACAACACTATTATCTGTCTGAGTTTGAGCTGTGGCCATCACAACTCTCCCAGCCTTTTCAGGAAGGGACTCAGTTTGGGTATGGGCTGCTACCATCACAGCCTTGCCAACCTGTTATGGGAAGGAATTTGTCTGAGATTGGGCTGTGACTGGCACAGCCCTCCTGACCTGTTCAGGGAGGACATCTTGGACTGGGGCTGTGGCTATCACTGCCCCACTAACCTTACCATGGAGGTTTACCATTCTAAAATGGGTTTCTTGCTCTACCTCAGCCCAGGCTGAGATCTCTAAATCATTCCCCAGTAGGCAATCTACAGGCAAGTTTGATGACACTGCCACTCTCTTGGGGCCAGTGACACCTCCCCAGCTGAGATTTACCACTGCTATGGGATGATCTCTCTGCACTCCATCAATGTTTGTCACCTGGTAT
Source organism: Lissotriton helveticus (assembly GCF_964261635.1). Taxonomy (NCBI): domain Eukaryota; kingdom Metazoa; phylum Chordata; class Amphibia; order Caudata; family Salamandridae; genus Lissotriton; species Lissotriton helveticus. The sequence continues at coordinate 1,169,193,617 of NC_136059.1, read as the reverse complement.
GTGGCACCAGGTATAAGTTGCCTTGAGGGGACTAGACTCTCAGTCACCATGGTGATGCTAGCCCCTGTGTCTCTATAGGCCTCAACTTTCAGTCCATTGATGAGGGGATCCTGTCTGTATTTGCCCAAAGTGTTGGGACAATCAGTGAAGTTGGCAAACCCCATGCCAGTCTCACAGACAAGAGTATCTGAGTTAGGGGACCTGGTTAGGCCAGAGTCCCCAGGAACTCCCAAAGTAAATCCACCCAAATTCTTGGGGGCACTCCCACCACCTGGGGGATTACTACTGGTAGTAACAGGAGGCTTGGAAGTGTTACTTGGGGGTATATTTTCCTTATTGTTGTTGGCCCTTGGGCAACTGCTGTCAGTTTTCAAATAGCAATAAGGTTTCTTCTGGGTATTGGAAGGATTCTGGGACCCACCCCCCTCAGAGGATTTTTGGGGCCCTGATGTGGTTTGATCTGTAGATTTATTCCCACCCTTCTCTTGAGGCTTGGTTGATTCCTTCTTCTGGTCACCACCTTGGTTCTTAGGCCTAATCCTGGTTCTGACCCATTTGTCTGCCCTCTTACCCAATTCTTGTGGAGAGGTCAGATCAGAGTCTACCAGGCCAGGTGCTGGTGTAATAACTGGTTCTGACAATTATTTAACCACTTGGATGCTAAGGCCCTGGAGACATTTATTAACACTTTCCATTGAAATCAATGGGAACTCCATGACGAGTTACCCTTGTCATTAGCAGCCAAGTGGTTAAGACTTGCTCTCTCATAATTAGATTATACAATCCTTTGTAATCAGTAACTTTACTACCCAGTAACCAGCCTTCCAAAGCCTTAGTGGCACAATCAACAAAGTCAGCCCAATCCTGAGACTGAATTTTCTGGGTGTCCCTGAACAGCAACCTGTACTGCTCAGATGTTAAGCCAAACCCATCAATCAGTGTATTCTTCAGGACTTGGTAATTGTTAGCATCCTCAGCTCTAGTAGTGAGGAGCTTATCTCTACCTTTACCTTCAAAGGAGAGCCACAATATAGCTGCCCACTGACTCTGGGGGATGCACTGGACAGTGCAGGCCCTCTCCAAAGCAGTCATCCATTTGTGGATGTCATCCCCTTGTTTGAAGGGGGCACTATTTTACTCAGGTGTCTAGTATCAACACTCCTGTCTTTATCCTTAGGGATAATGCTGCCACCAGTGGGGACTACCCCACTCAACTGTTGCTCTCTAGCAAAGGCAAGCTTCTCCTTGGCAAGGGCAAGTTCTTCCCTCTGGATCCTCAGATTAGCTTGTTTCATCCTTGCTTCATGTTCTCTCCTCTGAGGGGAAGTCATTCTCCTCTGGGGAGAAATCATTCTCCTCTGAGAAGAGGCATGAGAGTGCACAGATCTATTGGAGTCCCTAGAATGAGACCTGTCTCTTCTAACTCCAAAGTTAGGCCTGCTTAGGGTCATTACTGGGGGTCCCCCAGATCCTTCCCTATGTAGGTCTAAGTTGGCCCTAGTAAGTCTGCTGACTAGCTCAGGACCTTTGTCTGCCTCATCCCCAGAGACTTCCTCTTCTTCCTCCTCCTCTTCTACATCTACTGTGTCATGGAGGTCTGGATCACCAAGGGCACCTTCTAAGGGGGGCATGCTCCCATCTGTATGAGAAGCCTTTCTAGCATCATAAGTCTCTAAGAGACCTAACAGAAAAGGAGTGGTAGGGTTAGAACCCTGTTTCAATTTCCTGGAGGTACACAATTGTCTCATCTCCTGGAAACTGAGAGCTGCATATCTGGAAAGGACCTGTGGAGGGTCACTAGCCACTAGGGGAGTCTCTGAAGACTCTCCATGGGTAGACATGCTTCTAGTGTGGTGTAAGTGATGCACCTACCTACACTATGGGTTTACCTACTGATCCCTTGCTAAGAGTTGTAGTCAGGGTGTGCTAAGCCCTGTTACACTACAACAGCTGGTTCAGTAGAACTCAGAGTATTCTAAGTTAAGTTATATGTACCTTGGTACTTATGTGATCTTTCAACTGATATTCTTAGGATACGTGTGTGGTAAAACAACAGCAAGCTCAAATCCCAACCGCTGCTCACCAATGTGAGAAGTTGGCCTGATATATAGTGTTCACTATCCTAGTGATCACTCTGTATCATTCCAAACGACCCTTATTGATGATTGGTTGTAAGTCAACCTGATAGACCAGCTATCCTAGTAGCGTGGACAAAAGCAGTCTTTAGGCTAAACTCTAGAGGGCGTGTTAAGCCAGCTGTTTTACCATCACATATACCCCTTGAACACCAAGTGAAAGGACACCACACAAGTTGTTATGAAAATAAAGTATATTTATTTATAACAAGACTACCCTGAACTCTTTATGAGTCAGGGAGCTAAGCACAACACAAAACTCTTACGAAAATACTGCAAGTTACACAATTTACACAAATGCCCGAGGGGCACGAAAAACCATATACTCTAAGAGTGGAATGCGAAATACTAGCAGGTAAGTAACACGATCCAAAGGCTGCAGGACCGCTAGGACTACCTTACTGAACCCTCAGGTTAGGAGCAGGAGACCTAGGGACCCCGGGTGCAGAGTGGGAACTCTTACGCGGGATGCAGGACAAAGTCTATGGATGCTAGCAGTTCTTAAAGTTACTGTTTCCGGACGAATCCAACTAGGTAGACTAAAATCGAAAAAGGATCTGGACACTAGGATAGTGAACCTGTGCTGGAGCACCGAAATGCTCGAGTTACCTAGCCCAGGGGCTGCGGCTGCATAGGGTTCAAAAGACGTCGGGAATCCTCGTTGTAGTCTATGGAGCCTGAAAGAAGATCTTGCTGGCAGGCGACCAGTGAAGATGTTCGGTGTGATCCAAGGCTGGATCCGTGAAGAAGATGACCTGAAAGCAGAGGGGACTCAGTTCTCAATCACTAGCCAGTGATTGTGTGGGCACCAGGATGGCACCGGATGAAGTCACCGCGATCAGGTGAGTGGGCGACGCTGGACTCTGCAGCTACACGGACCAGGAGGCGTTGTCGGCGTCCAGGCTGGAGGTGCAAGCTGTCCCACGATGGTGTCTGCTGTCGGCGATGCTGGATCCAAGATTGGAGCAACAAACCTTGGCAAAGGCAAGCCCACGCGGTGGAGTCAAGATGGCGTCTGGAGTGGACCAGGAGGGTCCAGGGTAGTTCTTGTTGGAAAAGAAGCAAGGGCCAGTCTAGGGGACCTAGACCAGCGGTGAAATCGTCGTGGTACGTCGTCAGGAGGGTCACTAGCCGTCGGGCAAGTGACCGGACAACGTGGCAAGCAGCGAGGAAGCAGAAGGGCCCCACGCAGATCTCGTGGATGCTGGGGGGCTGGACTTCGGTGCTGGAGCTGCTCAGGGTTGGGGCTTCTTAAACCCCAGTGCACTCACTCGAGGGTCCCTCGGCGGTCGTGCTGGTTAAGCGTCGTGCAGGTCTTGAAGATAGCCGGTCCCACGGGTCTCGTCGCACCCACGAATCTCAGCTGTGCTGATGATGCAGGTAGAGGTCAGAGATGGCAGGGAAACCGGGTCTCGTCGAGCTGGTCAGTCTTGATCCGGAGGATGGACGTGCAGCAAACCGCAAGCGCTTAGATGGTGCCTGCTGGTGCAGGGTGGCTACTCCTTAGCCACAAGGGAGAGTCTTCAGAGAGTGACAAGAGTTCCTTTCGTGGAAAGTAGTTCAAGTTTCAAGATTATCCAATTTGGGAAGGGTGCCCGCTCCTACCTTTATTCTAAGATAAGGGGCTGGCACGCGACTAGGTCCTGCCCATGGGTGGGACCAGGAGGGGGGTGGTTACACCCCTCTCCTTTGTCCGGTCTCTCCCCAGCTCAGGGGCTGGTGTGCCCCTGGAACTGGTTTGAGCCGGCATATGCACAGTGAGCACCGGGGTGCCACTTGCAGTCACCTTCCTCTCAGCCCTGCCTACCTGGGATACACAAAATCCTGTCTGGGATGGTGCTGGCACCGCCCCTGACAGGAAACCCTTTGTCCAGGCCTCCCTCGCTGGAAGGACTCCCAGCAGCAGGAGGTCAGACTCGTGTCTCAGTGGCAGCATCCATTTTGTGGAGCTGAGGCTGTGTTAAACTTTAACCGGGGTTACAGCTACCAACATGTCTTCTCCCTCTAGAGGGGTGTAATGCTACCCCCGTCGCCAGAACTGCCGAGGGGGTAGTATTCCAAAGCATATGACACCTTACACGATATGTTTAGATAATGTCAGACCAAAGTTACCATAACCGCGAGGATTATAAGGCACTTAAAAGTATATGGTCTGACGCTATCATGGAAACGGCTAAGGGATAGATCCCGAAGGCCGCAGACAGGCTCAGCTCATGCCAGAGCACCATTTCACACGATTCCAAGCACTCTGCCTTCAGGATTGTTAAGGCCTGCCATAGGAGTGACTGATAGGAGATCTGTGTGCCCATTTTAGGTTTAGATATAGGTATACTATATCTAAAGCAAGGGTGATTACACCACCTTGCCCCAGCTGTCAAGCAGCCAGTTGTGTCTGTTTTGGATGGCCATACAGGGGTGGCATAATACATGCTGCAGCCCCTGGTAGGCCCTGTGTGCACCTATGCCCTGGGTACCTAAGGTACACTGTACAGGGGCTGATAAGGTGACTCAGTATCCAATTAGGTATGTACCTAGGGTACATGGAATCCATTTTACAGAGAGAGCAGTGGGCCTGGGGTCCTGAATAGCAGGGCCCCTGGTCAACTAAGTCAAAAAAACAGCAAAACACCAGGCAAAAAGTTGGGGGCAACCATAGTCAGATATCCACCTTCCTACAGTGAGCTAAAGAATAATGATGGATTAAACCCAGATCAGTTGACTGGGGGTGAGTGTTTGCAATGTTCAACACTCCGTCCATCATCTTCTTTGGTTTTGCTTTGTTTCCAAACTATAACATCCCTGTAACCTTTGGTTTTTTAAGTTAGTTTCTAAGGTTTTTTTAATTTTATTTCCTAAATGTAACCACTAACCTTTGACAGTGAGTGTGTGAGTGAGAGCATGAGTGCCTTAGTAAGACTGTGGGTGGGTGTGTGTCTCTCAGTGGGTCTGTGAGTCAGTGTGCCCTCTGTTTTGCCATCTTCTGGTCTTTTTTGCCTTTACTGCTTGTTTTTCTGCTCTCTGTTTTGCCTTTCCTGCTTGTTTTCCTGCCTCTGGTTCGCCCTTCCTGTTGTTTTTTTTAGACTTTTATTCTGCCTCTTTCTGCTCATTTCTCACCTTTATTCTGCCTCTTTCTGCTTCCTTCTTTATTTTACTTCTTTCTGCTCATTGCTAACAATTATTTTGCCACTTTCTGCTCAGTTCTCACCTTTATTTTGCCTCTTGCTGCTGATTTCTGAACTCTGTTGTGCCTCTTTCTGTTAGGTTTGCACCTTTATTCTGCCTCTTTCTGCTAGTTTCTCATCATTATCTTGCCTCTCTCTGCTCGGTGCTGACCTTTATTCTGCCTCTTTCTGCTTCCTTCTTTATTTTACTTCTTTCTGCTCATTGATAACAATTATTTTGCCACTTTCTGCTCAGTTCTCACCTTTATTTTGCCTCTTGCTGCTGATTTCTGAACTCTGTTGGGCCTCTTTCTGTTAGTTTTGCACCTTTATTCTGCCTCTTTCTGCTAGTTTCTCATCATTATCTTGCCTCTGTGCAGCTCCCCTCCTTTGATCTGCATGTGCCTGCCCCAGGGCGGTAATGGTCCCAGGGGCTGTATATGGTCAGGGCTAAATTAAAAGTATTGGGGGGACTGCGCAGACCTCCCAGGGCCCCGGGGACTACCACCTCCCTGGGGCCTATAATATAATTAAAACTGGGAGGGGCGCACCCCCTCCCAGTTTAAATTATATTATAGGGCCCAGGTAGGTGGTAAGCCCCTGGGCCCTGGGAGGTCTGTGCGGCCCGCCAAAACTTTTAATTTAGCCCTGGGGAGGTTGTGGATAGGGGCTGGAGCAGCCCCTCTCCATTATATTATAAAATCCCCTTGGAGGTGGTGGTCCCCAGGGCTTAAAAGAGCATCAGGAGGGGTGCCCCATGTGCCTCCCTCCTTTATTTAATACTGCATGTCCCCATGACCGGGCCCACCAGGGGGCTAAACAATAGAGGAGTGTGGAAGCCTGCAACAATTTTATTTTGTCATTTTTGGTGGGAGCCCATGGAAGGGGGTCTGAGCAGCCCCCCTCCTTTATTTAATACTGCATGTCCCTTTGACCATATATTACCTACTGGCAGTAATCAGTAGGAAGTTATAGTTAGGTCTCCTTTTCCATAGAAAGACAGTTTTTTGGTTTGTAATATCTTTGACCCTGTTTGTCGAATCTCCACAAAATGTTCCCAAAAAAAGTTCAATCACCTGAGCTCCTTCCTGGAAAGTTTTGGGGTGATCCCTCGAGCAGGGGCTGAGAAAAAATGGGGGTCCCAAAACACAAAATCTCCATACATTTTCCACAGACTTTTTTGAGACAGGTTTTAACAAAAACTGTTGAATGGAATTGCACCAAATTTGTCAGGAAGCTAGATCTTGGTTCAAAGATTGTGCTTTTTGTGATTTGGTTTAAATCCATTCAGTAGTTTTTGAGATATTAAGGGTAAAAAGTGTATATTGTGGCAGTTGGGCTCATGAGAAGCATTCAAGCCTCCCGCAAGAGCACAAAATAAAAAATGAAGCCTGTGAATCGTCAAGAAGCCTGTTCTTCCTGTGAGCCTTATGTTCTCTTGGGTGCGAGAGGCTCCTGCGAGTCCCACGAAAGCAAATGCTCTGATTGGCTGGCTATTGGAATATTAGAATTGATATGGCCTCCATTTGAATACAATCTAGTATGTTCACTTTTTACTGAGTGAAGGAGTCTTACTTGAGATGGTGTATATCAGAGTCTACTTTTTGCACCTAATGGCTTTGTAAGCATTGAGAGTAGAGTATAGGCTCTTCCTACACCCTACTATGAACATCGATTATCAGAGAGAGGTGTGTTTGCAGGCACAACAGTCCCTGGACAGAATAAACTGTGCACAAATATAATTCAAAAGCGAGATCTCAGCGGAGACAACTGTATCTCTCTAGACAGCCGACCACGCACATCTGCATCTGAGACAGAGGCCTGACAGAAGAGGCCAGTCCATGTACACACCCTAATATGCACACCCACCATCTGAGAGAGAGGACCTAGTGGAGAGGCCAGTCTCTCTCAATACACCCTACTACGCAAACCCGTCATCTGAGAGAGAGGTCTGGAAGGAGTGGGCAGTTCATGTACACACCTTACAATGCACTTCTGTTATCTGAGTAAGAGATGTGGAAAGAGAGAGCAGTCCATGAAGACACCCTACTACGCATAACTCTCATGTCTGAGGGATAGGCCAGTCTCTCCTCACAACCTACTACGAACACCCATCATCTAAGAGATGCCATTTACTCTCTATACTCTACTACGCACATTCGTCATCCAAAAGAGGTCTCTATGGAGAGTTCACTCCTTCCACATGCTCTAGAACGCACACCCATCATGCATGACAGAGGTTTGACTGCAGAGGCCAGGCCCTCTGTGGTAAATAAATAATTAAATACCGGTACTATTTTTCAGGATACTATAATAACAGATAGCTCAATAAATAAGAGTCAAGATTCGAGGTAGCTGGAGTTTGCAGGTTTTAATACAGCATAAAGGACAGGAACAGGACAACCTGCACGGGCAAGATCTGGGATGGCTAGCAACTTTTAATAACAGTGCACAAGCATATATACTTAAACAAAATACATGGTATTCAATACAGTAGGCGTAGCAGTGGGCGGGGCCTGTAACAGTCGCGAAAGATAAAGCATAAAGTGGGTGTAACAAGAGGCGTGAACAGGGCGTATACATAGACATGTGATGTAAACGTAACAGAATATGTCATAATGGGGCGGAAACATGGAGGGGGCTACCTAAGGAGCCGGGACCTCTAACCTAGTGGTGCGCGCAAACTGACAATGACGTGTTACTAGGAGGAACTGGGGGCTATGACTTCTGCACTAGAAGGGGAGACGGAAGTCTGGAGAGTCAGAGCGACATGTACCTAAACACTATCTAGTATCTGATGTTTAGAGAACATGTTGATAGAATCCAAAAGTTATCAGGGTAAAGGCTAACAGACTCTAAGACTGGTGCATGCATTATTCTACATGTAGTGCGTGTTGAGGAATATTAAATGACCATTAATACAGTATTTCTCTTACATGGAGACGTAAAGGCTAGACCATGACGGAAACTATTGATGCGATTCAGTAGCTTAGGAATGCAGAGAAGGAGAGCTGGACTGATAACTAGAATCATAACATACTCTTGGCAGACTGGCAGGCAGAGCCAGGCCGAGCCGGGCACTGTAAAGCATGAAGTAAGTGAAGGGTCAGGGATACAGGTGGGGGCTGTATCGCTCCTCAGCGAGGGTTCAGGAGACAGGAGCTGAATCTGGTGTCCGGGCCCTTTTGAGGCCTAGAAACGGGGACTTTACAATGAAATAACGTGCACACTGTGAAACGTGGCAACGTAGCTTTACATAGGCCTGATATTCGTTGTATTCACGAGAACTAGGAACTGGCATACTAGAGATGGACACAACTGTAATTGCGTCTTTAATCGATCATAAGGGAATACATATGCATATTAATCATGCACATATAACATAAGATGGGGAACACGTAGGCACATATAACATGGCAAAATTTACTTTTCCACATTCCCTCCTTGTGCCCTACGTTTCCATCAGGAAACATCTATTTTCATGATACCATCTATCATTTCATACAGTATCATTTGCTCGTCTCGAATTGTCTTGGAACGGGATCTAGAACGGGACTTGGGACTAGGAATACAAGAGGTAGCACAAATGCCGCAAACCTAGAAATGACAATACTTTCCATCCCCAGGCAGAAATTATACTCCAAAACCAACCGGACCATGTCCAGGTGCCTGGATTCTGGTGTAACTGATGGGCAATTTACAATCTACATGCTCCTCCTCTATCGGCCAGTATGACGTCAAGAACAAGACGATTTTGGAGCACGACAAATCTCATAGCAGATTGCTCTTCGGTTAAGTTACCTAGGGCAGAGGTAGTCTCATTCACTACTGCTTCAAGGGTTCTGGTTAACCTACGTATTAATTTACTATTCTGGATAGGGCCTATAAAGAAGAAGAATCCTTTATTGAAATCTTGATACTGTTCTAGAGCAGTTTCAGTTTGATCGACAATCGGGGACTCGATCTCCTTTCTATGTCTAATGTGTACTAGATGTGTGTTTCTATGATAATCAGATGGGGCTAGAAAAACTGGTGGCAGTAGGAAGGCAATGTAACAGGTTCCATCCCAATCGAGGGGCAGACGAACATATGCGGTCTGACCACAAACAAAATAAGAATGACGTGAAGCTTTGAAAATAGATTTCCCACTGTCACTATACTTGACAATAGTAGTACAATCACTATGTCCTACATGTGCGGAACCATTCTTTCGGACACATAATTCGCCTTTGACTGGTAGTACTGAAATAGCAGGTAAGTCTGGAGTAGGATCAGACTGAACATTCAGGACCATAAAATTCGATGAATAATTACCCAAATTATAAACTTCATTCTCTAGATCTAACCCTGTTCTGTGGGAGAGACCTTGCTTATCTGGAAAACATGTACTATTCAGAAGGGACATATCTGTTGAGGATGACGTTAACATGGACCAGGCTCCACATGAACCATTATGTGAAAACGGATAAGGAAACAGTGGCAGAACTCCCTTCGGTGTCTGGAAAGGGGGGAGTCGACCACACACCCAACAATTAGTGGCATTGCTGGTCTGGTGTGAATAATGTAACATACGGATAAATGAATTGTTGCGCATAGCAAGACGATAGGATAGCTCGTGAGGAGGCAGGTCACTAAAAGTGTGTTCTACTGTAGCATTAGAAAACATATTTACATGAGAAATTGGAAAACATAAATGAAATGCATAACTTGTGCAGGTAACCATCAAACTCAAAAATAGAAGAAAACATAGAATAACGATACATCTGATAGAGTTTTGACTAACTCTCTCACTATGGGGGTCTATCTCATACATGTCAAATACCTGTCTAACCGTTTCACCCGAGGGGGACTTAGACAATTAAACTGGCTGACTTATTTTACTAGACCGGAGTTTACTTTTATACTCCTGCTGCGGAGTTTTCTCTAACAGGGGAGGCTTTGAGTCAAAGTCAATAGCGGGACAGTCCTTGAGAATAGGGCAATGTTTAGACTCGGAAGTGTCTGTAGAAGTATCATTGAATGTTTTAGTTCTTAGTCCATGAAATTTCTTGACGTGAGACAGGTGCACCCATCCTTTTCTGCCTTCCAACTTCACGGCCGTGCGGGTGGTCAGAAGAACTAACTTCGGCTCCTTCCAGCGAGGTTCCAGCGGACTTGAACGATCAAAGTTCCTGATTAGGACCAGGGTGCCGGGAAGGACCTCGTGTGGCTTGACTTCAGTATTGTCGGGAAATGCAGCGGCAACCTGTGAACGACAAGAGTGTAGGGCAGACATCAAGGAAGCTAGGTAATCTGTCAGCATATTACTGGAAACATCGGTAATACTTCGGGGTCTAGGTGTACCCCACATGTTCGGGGGGCGGCCGAATACGACCTCATAAGGGGACAGACCTGATCTGGAATGTGCGACCATGCGCATATAGAACAAAGCAACTGGCAGGGCAACTAACCAGTCTACACCTTTTTCTTGACAGATCTTGGCAATACGTATTTTCAGGGTTTGATTATGTCTCTCTACGAGACCGGCTGCTTCTGGATGGCGTACACAATGGAACTTCCACTGGTACCCTAACAAAAGGGACACGTGCTTCATGAGTTCAGATGAGAATGGCTGGCCGTTATCAGAATACACGACCCTAGGGAGTCCATAGCGGGGGAAAAATTCACGAACCAACTGCTTGGCAGTGGTCGCGGCTGTATAATCTGGGACTGGATATGCTTCTGTCCACCTGGACAAAGCGCATACAACTACAAGGACATACTTGAAACCTCGACATCGCTCCATCTGAATGTAATCCATCTGGAGGACCTCAAAAGGGTGGTCAGGAGGCTGGAATCCCCCTTGTTCCACCGGGACACTTTTACCTGGATTGAACTGGCAACATATCATACAAGTACGGACTTTCTGCTTGGCTGCAGCTCGTAAATGCTTGTTGAACCAAATGTTCTGGATACTGTCTAACATGGCTTTTTCTCCTAAATGTGCAGGACTATGTGCGGTATTAATAATGACTTGAACCATAGAGTCGGGGAGAAACCATGTGGCTTTTCCCTTTGTCAACCATCCCTGATCTGTCTGGACCCCTCCTTGTTCGGACCATTTCTTGATTTCTTCAGGAGTAGCATGTAACTGGATATCTATGACATCTTGAGTGGGGTCCTTAACTGTCATACATGTAGTCGGATCTGGAGCGTGTGTCAGTGTCATGTTAACTGGAATGTCTGGAGTCTGGGCTGTGAGCTTGGCTGTTCGATCTGCTAGATCATTACCTTGGGAAATAATGTCAGTGACTTTCGTATGTGCTTTGCACTTCATGATAGCGATAGCTGTCGGTAAATGTATTGCTTCTAACAGAGCTTGAATGAGGAGACCATGCTGAATCTTGGTTCCATGAGAAGTCATAAAACCTCTTTCTTGCCAGAGCACTCCAAAGTCGTGTACGACTCCGAATGCATAACGTGAATCTGTGTAAATATTAACTTTCAGGTTCTTGGCACGTATGCAGGCTTGGGTCAGAGCGACTAGCTCTGCTGCTTGAGCGGACAGAGTGTCAATACGGTGTGTCTCTATAACTTCAGTGTCAGTAGTCACTGCATACGCGGCTACTAGTTCTCCTGTACTTGTTCTCATACATGAACCATCCACATAAAGTGTCAGGTCGGGATCTGGTAATGGAATATCTGTCAGGTCTTGTCTTGGCTTTGTCATAGTGTTAACAACTTCCACACAGTCATGTGTGGCAGGATTTGAAGTAACTGACGGTAACAGTGTAGCAGGATTTAGAACGTTGCAGCGTCTGATTTCTATGTGTGGCTGGAACAGTGTCAATTCATAACCTGTTAAACGTGCAGTTGTCAAGTGCTGAGTCTGTGTTCGGTTTAAAAGAACTTCCACGGAGTGTGGAACTTGTACTTTCAAGGGGTGTCCTAATACTATGGAATCACTTTGTCTGATAGCTAGTGCTGTGGCTGCAACTGACTTGAGGCACACAGGCAACGCCTGGGCTACTGGATCTAGTGTGCTCGAATAATAAGCACAAGGCTTGTATTGTCCGGCTTGATCTTGTGTAAGAACAGATAATGCTGTACCATCACGTTCTGTGACAAAAAGTGTAAAAGGCTTACTGTAGTTCGGTGTAGCTAGAACAGGTGCTTGGCATAAAGCTTTCTTCAACTCATTAAAACTAAGTGTATGTTCAGATGTCCAAGGGAGAACAGTCAATACGGCTGCCTCCTGTGTCGTTAACTGTATCAGTGGCTTGGCTAGAAATGCATACTGAGGAATCCATTGTCTGCAATAAGAAGTAAGGCCGATAAAAGCACGTACCTCCTTCTGGGTCTTGGGCTGTGGAAGACTCGCTATTAACTGGATACGGTCAGGTGTCAACTGCCTACCCCTCTTGGACAGTAAGTGGCCTAAGTAGATCACTTGCTGGACACAGAATTGAAGCTTCGAAGGGGACACCTTGTGCCCCATCTCGGCTAGGAAATACAGGACTGTAAGTGACGCGCGCTCGCAGTCACGTTCAGAACGGGCTGTGATCAGTAGATCATCGACATACTGGAGCAGGGCAGTATCAGTTGGCATGTGAATATTGTCTAGTTGTCTTTTAAGTGCTTGACTGTAAATACTAGGACTTTCTGTGAAACCTTGAGGAGCTCGTGTGAATTTATAGCTCCTTCCATTTAAACAGAATCCGAAAAGGTACTGGCTGTCTGGATGAATGGGGACACTAAAAAATGCGTTCTTGAGGTCTATGACAGTGAAAAATGTGGCTTCAGAATCAATGGCTGTCAATAGGGAAGAAATATCTGGAACAACTGGGTACTGGGGAATGATACATTTATTGAGTTCTCGAAGATCAATCACTAATCGATATACTGGAGGTGCGTTTGGATCAGTACGTTTCATGACTGGAATGATAGGAGAATTACATACATTGGAGTCAGTTTCTACAACCACTCCTTGAGCAATGAGCTCGTCAATAATTTTGGATAAGGCTGCTACAGCCTCAGGTGGCAATCTGTACTGTCTGATTCGTGGTAACACTACACCTGGCTTGAGAGTCACACGATGGGGTGTGATTTGCATAAAACCAACATCAGTTGGACCTTGCGCCCATAGATGCTGCGGAACATTGGACAATCTCGGATCAAAATCTCGTAAAACATAGTGACCCTTGAAGTCACGCAAAAACAAACGTATTCCCTCTGGGGAGCAACATATAACTGCACCTAATTCTTTCAGTGTCTTAATGCCTAACAAATTTTCTGGACATGATTTCGTAAGTAACAGGTCAGTAGTTCGGGACAATGGACCAACTTCTAGAGTAACTGGTTTGGAAATCTCGTTAACTATGGGCTGTCCGGAAAATCCAAGGGAAACATTTCTAGAGCCTGAGAGCGGAGCCCCTGGAACCTCGTCATGACTGATAGTAGTCCTACTTGCCCCTGTATCAATCAGAAACTTTCTGTCTTTCCCTAATACTTGACTGTGAACATAGGGACCCTCTTGATCTACAGGTATCTCGATGAGAGGCAAGCCTACCTCCCTCTCTAGGCTGTTTCATGAATATGGCTGATACTCTGGATACTCGGACTGTGCATACTGGTACATCTGCTGTGTAACATGCTGTGTTGCAGCTATAGGCTGCGGTACTGTAACTGTCTGTGGTGCATTCTGTGGTGACTGAGAAGTCTGTGAAACTTGTTCTTGTCTAGGCGGACGTGGTCTTTCTTTAGTCTTACCGGTAGCTATGTTGTGTTTCAGAACTGCACACTCGTTTATAAAATGACCTGGTTGTTTACAATAATTGCAGGTCCCTTTAACAGGAACTGCAGGATGACTGGCTTGATTCGTACCCCTCTTCTGACTGTCTTGAGGAACAGATTGTGCAACTAATACTTTCATTTTCGTGTCTTTCATACGTCTTCTCTCATGTTCTTGCTCTTCTCTGATTCTATTCTGGTGGTACTGGAGCATCTGTAACATCTGGGACGGAGTACTAGCTTGCCATGTACTTTCGACTTTCAAAACTCGATTCTTAACTTGTGGACTTGAATTCTCGACTAATTTAGTAACAAAAAGATGAGGGTATGACTCACTACTCGTCTTTAAACCACTGTTTATGATAAAACATTTCTCGAATCTGGAATAAAAATCACTAGTGTCTTCGTCTTGTTTCTGTTTACAGGCTGAGATTGCATCCCAGTCTTCCTTTTTAGTGGCTAATAACCTAGGCAAAACCTGTATCAATAATTCTGGTAATTCTTTACATTTATCTCCGAGACCGGTACCTGGTACTCGTATCTTATCTTCAGCTTCTAGAGCTGTCCAATCAATCTTTTTCTCTCCCACCTCCCATTCTTTTTCTTTGAGTTTTTCATATATGCCCGCAGGCAACAGGACTTTTAACATTTTAATAATATCTGGATACGTGTATTCTCCCATGCGGAGCATGTCTTTTAATTCTCGGTGGAACCCTGCTGGATCTTTGTCGTGACAGGGAATTAACTTCTTCATTTCTAAGAGTTCCATCTTGGTAACTGGGGTGTAAACAAATACTCGTTGCATTTCACCACCCGCTGTCTTAACTGGATGTACTTCTCGTAACGGATGCTGTCTGTCTATGTAAAACGGTTCACTTTCCGGGGGTGAGACATGAACAAAATGCGGGTTCAGAAACGTTCTATATTTGTGGCGCTGTTCTAGAATGACACTAATTAAATCGGTACCTAAACCTTTCCATCTATACTGGAGTAACTCGTTCAGGATATCATGTAACGGACCTGGATCAGTATGTTGACCCTCATACAGTGTAATGAGGTGCTGGATCATATACATACCCACCAGTCGCTGCTCGGCTGGGGGCAGTTTCAGAAACATTTGTGCCACTATTTCGTCTGGAAAAGTGGTAGAATCAGTAATCCATCGGACTGCTGATCGGGCTAGTTCTTGTTCATGCATAGTACTAAGTTCACTATAACCGATTCGTGATTTCAGAATTTGATCGGTAGCTTGAAATACTTGCTCTAGAGAACCTTGTTCTGGTGCTGGAGGAGGAACAGTTTTCTTGTAGTCTAGACGTGAATGTCGGTCTGGAAATCTAGATTTACCTACATACGCTATTCTGGCGGGATTCTCGTCGTCTACCTCTTCAGTAGGAGAGTCATTTTCTTTCTCGCTTCCTAGAGCTTCTTTGCGTTGTTCGTGTAACCTTATTATTTCTTTACGTATTTTCTTGTACATACTCTCTATACTATTGAGTGTCTTGTGCTTACCCTCGGCTATATTATCACTCCACCTTGTCAGAATTTTCATTTCGTTCGGATCTTTAGTCGGGGAATCTTGTTCCCTAATTAAACAATTGATTAGAAACTTTAATAACATGAACTGGATCTCAGCTTTCCTGAGAGACATGACTTCACCAATACTTTCTGGATCGTCTCCTGTACGAATGAAACGATACATTCTGTCTAGATCTTCTTTCATATTCGGTAGGGTGACCAAATACTCGGACACCTGCCTTATACGTACGGAATATATAACCATACTATCCTCGCCTGGGACTGGATCATAACAGCATTCAGTAAGAGCTCGCCTGATTTCTGCAATGGACTGATATTTGGGCGTACGCTGTAACGCACGTTCATGTAACTCGACTAACCCTAGACGTCTATTTGGCGGCGGGGTACCAGGAGGACCTCCTCCCGCGGCCCCTGAACTGGAATCGTCGACTGATACTCTTCGTGCTGGCAGAGTGATCGATGTAGCGGGTACTTGTAATGTAGGCTGGACCGGGGGTACCGTAACAGGTGCTGTAACAGGTGCCCCGGTGACTGGAGGAGCAGGATTTACATTATTTACAGGAGCTGGCGAAACAGGATTTGCATATTCTGGGACTGTGTCGTCCAAATAGGACGAGAGAAAAATATCAGCTGCGGTCGGTTTGTGACGTAGCTTGGTCGGAACTAAGGGCGGCGGAAAATTACTGGATGCCTCCGGGGTTGCTTTTGGCAAGCCCTCGGCAAGAAGAGGATACATACCCTTAATGAGGGCATTTCTCTGTCTGTCTGACTGTTCGGTTTTAACTCGTTCACCTATTTCGATTAATTCCCTTTCTTGGGCTCTCTCTGTGGATTCTCTACTTAATTCTGACCTTCTGATTTCTTTTTCGGTTCTTTTATGAGATTCTTTGCGCCATAACTCGATGGCATCTTTCTGTGACTGTCTGGCTTTCTTTTTCCATAATACTTCTTCTACTCGCATGATGCACTCGGCATCCCATGTGCCTGATACAGGCCATCTATATTTCTCTTCTAATTCCTTAGTGTACTCGACCCATAAGTCTAGATATAATATGGCACTTATGCCATGCTTATGATACATAAAATGACCTGGACTGTCCCTAGGCGGGACAGGAACTGCTTCCTCGAGCAGACCTTTTCTAGTTTTTAACTGACGTAATTTTGAGAACAGAGGCATGACGTGAACTGGGATCTGGACACAATACAATACACAATGAACACAATAATGACTTGAGACTGATCACTCATACCACGACATTGAAAACACATTGAAATGACATTTAAAATAACAGTTCGAACAGAAACATTACCTGGAATACTTGAAAACAGAAACACATGAATTTCTCGAGAACTGAACTTACTAGAATTACTAGATGCACTGCTGAAACAGTACGAAACATACCGGTCTCATAAAGAGACACGTCAGGACCCGCATCCACCTAGGTGGACACTTCGTGTTGGATTTGCGTACCCAAACCCACGGACCAGAGACAAATTAATTGACCCTGTCTAGATACTACCCCAGCAACGGTACTCACCGGGCAGCAAGAACGGAAGGCCTCGGACTGGACTGGACTGCTACGACGACGGACGGACGAACTTCGGACTTCTGTTACGGGTGGGCCTCCGGATACCTCGGACCTTGGACTCTCGGCTTGGGCTCTGGTCGGGACTCGCCGCGTTCCTCCACCGCCTCGTCTGGATGCTGGACCGCAACCTCCGTCTCCTCCGTGGGCCTGAGGGATACTTGAAGCAGAAATATCTGCCACTGCGCAGGATGGTTCCGTCACGACTGCAGAGGGTCAGGGGGCTTGCGTGGCTTCTCCGGCGCGCGGGGAAAGGGTGCAGGTCCCTGTTCGGGCGCCATTATGTGGTAAATAAATAATTAAATACCGGTACTATTTTTCAGGATACTATAATAACAGATAGCTCAATAAATAAGAGTCAAGATTCGAGGTAGCTGGAGTTTGCAGGTTTTAATACAGCATAAAGGACAGGAACAGGACAACCTGCACGGGCAAGATCTGGGATGGCTAGCAACTTTTAATAACAGTGCACAAGCATATATACTTAAACAAAATACATGGTATTCAATACAGTAGGCGTAGCAGTGGGCGGGGCCTGTAACAGTCGCGAAAGATAAAGCATAAAGTGGGTGTAACAAGAGGCGTGAACAGGGCGTATACATAGACATGTGATGTAAACGTAACAGAATATGTCATAATGGGGCGGAAACATGGAGGGGGCTACCTAAGGAGCCGGGACCTCTAACCTAGTGGTGCGCGCAAACTGACAATGATGTGTTACTAGGAGGAACTGGGGGCTATGACTTCTGCATTAGAAGGGGAGACGGAAGTCTGGAGAGTCAGAGCGACATGTACCTAAACACTATCTAGTATCTGATGTTTAGAGAACATGTTGATAGAATCCAAAAGTTATCAGGGTAAAGGCTAACAGACTCTAAGACTGGTGCATGCATTATTCTACATGTAGTGCGTGTTGAGGAATATTAAATGACCATTAATACAGTATTTCTCTTACATGGAGACGTAAAGGCTAGACCATGACGGAAACTATTGATGCGATTCAGTAGCTTAGGAATGCAGAGAAGGAGAGCTGGACTGATAACTAGAATCATAACATACTCTTGGCAGACTGGCAGGCAGAGCCAGGCCGAGCCGGGCACTGTAAAGCATGAAGTAAGTGAAGGGTCAGGGATACAGGTGGGGGCTGTATCGCTCCTCAGCGAGGGTTCAGGAGACAGGAGCTGAATCTGGTGTCCGGGCCCTTTTGAGGCCTAGAAACGGGGACTTTACAATGAAATAACGTGCACACTGTGAAACGTGGCAACGTAGCTTTACATAGGCCTGATATTCGTTGTATTCACGAGAACTAGGAACTGGCATACTAGAGATGGACACAACTGTAATTGCGTCTTTAATCGATCATAAGGGAATACATATGCATATTAATCATGCACATATAACATAAGATGGGGAACACGTAGGCACATATAACATGGCAAAATTTACTTTTCCACACCTCCCTACACTCTACTACACACACCTGTGATCTATAAGAGAGGTCTAAGTGAAGAGACCAATCTCTGCCCATACTTGTAATTCAAGAGAGAGCTGTCACTGGAGGGGCCAGTCTCTCCCCAGTCTCTAGTCAGACCTTCCAGGATTTCACGATTTCGTGATTTCGCGGTTTGCTGCGAAATCGGCACTTTTGTAAAAATGCCGCGATTTTTACAAAAGTGCCTGTGAAATCGGCACTTTTGTAAAAATACGGCAATTTTTACAAAAGTGCCTGCGAAATCGGCACTTTTGTGACAGGGTTTTTATATCTTTGCTCACCCAGATCCCAACGTCTGTCACCGAGTGTATTGCTACAGTCTTTAACAAAAATAGTTGTTACGGTAGTCCCTTTTTTATAAATAGATCGAAAAACCAAAATGGAAAAAAGCTAATTTGTGGCTTGTTTTCACCAAATACAGTTTTAGATTCCTCAAATAGGGTATGTTTTGAAATGAACGCTCCTATTTTTATCTCTGCTTGTGATTATCCTCTCAGCCTGCGTTGTGGGACCTATCACAAGGGGCTTTTCGTGGATCCATGAACATTATGTGTACGTGGAAGAGCTTCTCGGTTAAGCCACCTTTGATGATGTCCTGTGGTATTATGTCACAGAAAACAATATCAAGATAATGCATGGCCCAACTTGCAGCCTCCTGACATTCTCTATGGACCGGACGCAGGAGAGAAAAGACATCCCAAGCATGGGATGATACTCAGAAAGGAAAGGTTGCACATTTCAAATGACTGATGGGAAAATTCCTTACACTGCACTTCCTTTCTGAAAGCACAGCATTGAAATCATAGCAAACTTTTAGGCATACAATATGAGTCTTGGGGCACTTAGGGCTCAATGTCAGATGAAAATGTAGCGTTCTGAAGGTCATAAATTTGAGTCCCAGCAAGGCATCCTCAGTATTTTATCCTTTTTAGGTAGGTGAATTGAGTAGCATAAACTAAGCAATGGTAATCTTTACTATTTATAGTGCTTAGGAGCAGCTTACATTAAGTATTTAGCGCCATTTCTTGAACTCACAGTCTTTAGTAGGTGAGGAAGAGTGAGCTAGAGATAGAATGAAGAGAGAGAGAAAGAGAGAGCAAGAGAAAGAGGGGGAACATTTTTATTTCTTTTTAAAGAAACAATTTGGGCGCACTGGGTCAATTTTTGTTTTGCTTTTAAAAAGAAACAAACATTATTTGCCGCTAAAATGCAGCTAAATTACAATTTTTGTGCCGCTTAATTCATGTTTTTCTGCCGCTAAATGTTGGATATGTACAATCTTGAGAGAGAGGCTCACGGCACCTGACGGAAAATTACTAAGCCCGCCACAAGTGTTTTACGATCCAGCAAGAGTCTTGCGAGATACTAATAGGGAGAAGTAGAACAAGCATTTGCAAAGCAATAGGTCTCGCATTAGGAAAGTTTGAGCTATTAGTATTGTAAATGATTTTTTTTTATTTATGTGTTGGTTTTGAAAATAGCTAAATTAATAGCTTTGTCATTTACAATGCCAATAGTTTTAACTTTCACAAATGCGACACTGTTAGAACCTGAGATGCCAGGTCACCTAGGGTAGCCTGGCCTAGGGGTAAGACATGCAATTTCTAGAGGCACAGTGTGAAGGTTGCAGACCACCCAAGAATAAATCCACGCAATAGTACACAAAAACAACACTACACCAAGTTGTTAGGAAAATATGAGCTGTTTTATAAAAATAGGATTCTCTTTGGTTTAACTCTCAGTATTCACACAGGAAAATTTACACTTAGTTCAGGAGAAATTATAACACTGTTTGTCTGTGGAAAGAGAATTACAACTCAATACATGTAACTTGTAAATATTCTTAGTCTTTCACAATTACTAAATTGACATCTTATGCAGATTCCCTTTTGGAGAAGAAAGCACAATACTTATTAATCAGGAAATTAATATAGTCTCTGCCAAGGTGCTAACTTAAGTCATCAACTTTACATTACTAGAGATTCTAGCATTTAATTAGGCATAGTTTCTAAGTATGACCTATACTCTACAACTGGTCTCAGCAATAGCAATAATACTTTTAATCTGCTATGCAAGTTCTCAATGAATTCCTGTAGTTCATTACATTTAAACAGGCACTATAACAATAACTGGCAGGTAACCTTTATGCTTTCTTAGGCCAGTTAAGTATGCATTGTACTTGGCTTTTGCTCCTCAGAGCTTCTATTCCACCCTGGGGGGGCAAACTGTCATGCACTGTCAAGAGCCCGGCATTCTAGGAGGCCTTCTACCTCCTTCATCCCTGAAGTCAGTGAGTCTCTGGTCTATTAGCCCACTCGTTTTTCTCAGGCCCTCCACCCCCTTCTTCTGGGTCAGTGCTGCCCTGTGAGGGGAAGAAGACAGACGAACAGGAGGCCTAATCAGCTCTCCCTCGCCACCCCTCACTCTTCCCGGCTTACTTGTATGAGTAGGCAGCAGGCAATTCCTCCGCTCTCCTACCAGACCCTGAAGACGCTCCTTCTTCGGTGGTTGGCCTACCCGCCCCCTTTCACAACAGAGCAGCAGCCCACCCAGGTGCAACCCGGGTCGCTGCTGTGAGGACTCAGCCACTCGAGCGGCGGCTCCACACCGGAAAGGATCTGTCCCTCGGCGCGCAATGGAGACGCCTCTCCTCAGCGGTGAAGTCGTCGTTTTTCCCCACACGCGTGGCTTCTTCCGCGCATGAGCGAGGGTACAGTGTCCCCACACTGGGCCTGCTCGGTCCTAGGCCCCTCCTGAGAGACTGACTAACGCAGATTGGGCATGCGCGAAGGCGCCTTTGGTTAGCGTCTCGCCCTGGCTTTCCCCTGCTAACCGGGATGTTCCTCAGCAACGCGGTAGAAGCGCGGAAGGCGCCCCTGGGGTCCCGCTCACAAAGGGAAGCCTTGCCAGGCTTCTCAGGCTCAGTGGATCCCGGGGGGGGCGCTATCCCAGAGAAACTGGCACCCTTCACCAGGGCTTCTCAGGACACAATCCTTCCCCAGCACCCAGGAAGGTAGGAACAGCGCTGGTTCGATTTTGCACCCAGTTCCCACTTCGCAAAGTTCTTTTCCTTTTTAAGTCTGGATGGAGGCTGGGGTATAGGGATGAGGGTTATTCTTCCTGAGTCTTGTTCACTGGGCAGAGGACTGCGCTTCGCAGCGTCACAGTCTCCTTCTCCTGTTCCCACCCCACTAATATCAAGCTAGGGATTAGTCAGGCGCCCAGGGTCTCCCTTAAACATCCACAGCGGGGACAGGACAAGGATCCTAAAGGAGGAGTAGAGGAGTGGATTATTTAGGTTGCTTCCCAGATCAGGAGATCACCCCTCACACTAGTCTCTCCCCACCTTCCAAGATAGCCTGTCCTCCAGCTGACTCTCACAGGTAGACAAAATGGCTGCCCCGCATTCCGCCTTTTATAGGCTGCCCTTCAGTGGTCCAGAATGGACCAGAAGGTTCTGGAATGCCCTATGCTGGTCTATGGGTAAGTTCTGGACTTGGCAGTTAGGGCAGTTGGTAGCCACCATTTTGTGGTTCCAACTTTCCCTGTCAGAACAGGCCTCTGGGCCTGAGGTAAAAGATTATGAGGGGGAAAAAGAACACCTATCCCCTTGACCAACACCTATAAAAAGTAGTAGACACAAAAATTATTAAGGGGATGAGGGGCAAAAAGGGGAGAAAATAAAGAATAATGAGGAGGGACTACGCAAAAAATCCAGACAGGTCTAACACGCGTCCCCCCCAGCTGAAAGTGGGGAGAACTACCCAACCCCTTGGGAGTCCTCATCACTAAGGCGGAAATACCTGGAGAGACCGTCTGCATTGGCGTGGTCCACTCCAGGCCGATGTTCCACCCGGAAGTCCATTCCCTGTAGGGAGATGGACCATCTCAACAGCTTAGGATTTTCCCCCTTCATTTGCATCAGCCAACGAAGGGGACGGTGGTCAGTCTGAACCAGGAAGTGCGAGCCAAAGAGATATGGCCGCAGCTTCTTCAGAGCCCACACCACCGCAAAAGCTTCTCTCTCAATTGCACTCCACTTCCGTTCCCGGGGAAGCAGTCTCCTGGATAAGAAGACTACAGGCTGATCCAGGCCCTCTTCATTTAGTTGCGATAACACTGCCCCAATGCCATGTTCGGATGCATCTGTTTGGACAATGAACTCCTTGGAGAAATCGGGAGCCTTCAGGACCGGTGCTTCACACATTGCCTGCTTCAACTTTTCAAAGGCTTGCTGACAAGCCTTTGTCCAAACTACCCGTCGAGGTTGTTTCCTGGAGGTGAGCTCTGTGAGGGGCGCTACAATAGTGCCATACCCCTTCACAAAGCGACGGTAGTAACCTGTGAGGCCCAGGAAAGCTCGGACCTCAGTCTGTGTCTTGGGGGGTTCCCAGGCCATGATTGCCTCAATCTTTGCCTGCAGGGGCTGCACTGACCCCCTATCCACCAAGTGTCCAAGGTACACAACCGACCCCTGCCCAATCTGGCATTTGCTGGCTTTGATGGTCAATCCAGCTTGTTTCAGGGCCTGGAGAACTGCTTGCAAATGTTGCAAATGGTCCTCCCAACTGCTACTGAAGACAGCAATGTCATCCAGGTAAGCAGCAGAGAAACTCTCCATTCCAGAGAGGACCTGGTTCACCAGCCGCTGAAATGTGGCAGGGGCGTTCTTGAGCCCAAAGGGCATCACACAGAACTGGAAGTGTCCCTCAGGCGTGGAGAAGGCTGACCTTTCCTTTGCTCCATCTGTCAAGGAGATCTGCCAGTACCCTGAAGTGAGGTCAAAGGTACTTAGGTATTGGGCAGCTCCTAGCCGGTCAATTAACTCATCTGCCCTAGGGATTGGATGAGCGTCAGTCTTTGTAACTGAGTTCAGTCCTCGGTAATCCACACAGAACCTCAGTTCTGGTGTGGTGCCCGGTGGGGCGGCTTTTGGGACTAGCACCACCGGACTGGACCAAGGGCTGCTGGAAGGTTCTATCACTCCTAGCTCCAACATCTTGGCAACTTCGCCATGGATGCTAGCCTTCACCTTGTCCGACAGCCTGTAGGTCTTGGACTTCACTGGGGGGCTGTCTCCTGTGTCCACATCATGGGGACACAGGTGGGTTCTTCCCGGGACAAGGGAGAACAGCGAAGAGTACTGCCCCAATACCTGGCGGCAATCCTCTCGTTGCTCAGGAGTTAGGGATGGGGAGAGAATCACTCCCTCCACCGACCCATCCTTCTCTTGGCATGAAAAGAGATCTGGGAGAGGCTCGCTTTCTGCTTCCTCAGCACCATCAGTCACCAACATCAGGATGACCTCTGGCCTCTCATGGTGGGGTTTGAGGCGATTGGCATGCAGCACCCGTAGGGGCTGCCGCGGGGTCTTAAGATCCACTAAGTAAGTGGCCTTACCCTTCTTCTCCAACACCTCAAATGGGCCTGTCCAACGATCTTGAAGGGCACTTAGCTCTCCAGGTTCCATCACCCATACTTTCTGGCCAGGCTCCAACTCCACTGGGTGAGCATTTTGGTCGTACCATTCCTTCATGACTGCCTGACTGGCCTCCAAGTTGTCAGAAGCTTGCTTCCACAACTTGGCCATCTGGCTTCTGAAGGCCAACATGTAGCTCACCACATCCTGAGGAGGTTTTCTGGGAGACTTCTCCCATCCATCCTTCACCAGGCTGAGAGGCCCACGCACAGGGTGCCCATACAACAATTCAAAAGGGCTGAAGCCCACTCCCTTCTGCGGCACCTCTCTGTAAGAGAACAGCAAGCAAGGTAGGAGGACGTCCCACTTCCTCCGTAAGCTCTCCGGCAGACTTCTTATCATGCCCTTCAGGGTCTTATTAAACCTCTCAACCAGTCCATTGGACTGGGGGTGATAAGGAGTGGTGAACCGGTAGGTCACCCCACACTCCTTCCACATTGTCCGCATGTAAGCTGACAGGAAGTTGGTCCCCCTGTCGGACACAACCTCCTTGGGAAATCCTACACGGGTAAAGATTCCCATCAGGGCCCTAGCCACCACAGGTGCAGTAACAATCCTCAGAGGGATGGCCTCTGGGTACCGTGTGGCATGATCCACCAGAACCAGGATAAACCTGTGACCAGCTGTTGTTGGTGGATCCAATGGCCCTACAATGTCGATGCCCACCCTTTCAAAGGGGGTGCTAACGACAGGAAGTGGTTCCAGGGGAGCCTTTAGCTCCACCCCTGTTTTCCCACTAGCCTGGCAGGATACACATGTCCTACAGTATGTGTTGGACGCCACTTTCATCTGAGGCCAGTAGAAGTGGAGGACAAGCCGTGCAAAGGTCTTGTCCTGGCCTAAGTGTCCTGCCAGTGGTATCGCATGAGCCAATTCCAGCAGAAAGGCTCGGTATTGCTGCGGGACCACCAAGGCCCTTGATGAGCCAGGTAGAGGTACCTTAGGTTCACTGTAGAGGAGGCCATCCTCCCAGTAAATATGGTGGTGTCCCGTAGCATCACCTGCTGCCTGGGCTTCAGCCTGACGCCTCAGTCCCTCAAGGGTAGGGCACTCCCTCTGCCCCTTACAGAATTCCTCTCTGGTAGGACCTCCCTCCACATGCCATTCAGCAGGGATGGGTAAATCCTCCAGAGAGTCTACTCCCCCCTCCATGGACTCCTGGCCTACCACCGCAGGTGGCCGATCTGTCACATGGGGCGTGGAAGCCGAAGCAGGCTGTCCCTGTCTCCGATTCTGTCCCTTTTTGGCAGCGGGTTGGGCCATTGTTCCAGGCTCCAACCCAGGCGAACTCCCTCTCCGGGCAGTCGCAGACCGTGTGCTTACACAGGCCCAGTCAGGTGTACCCAGCATCGCAGAATGCTCCGGTATTCCACCTCTCTCCAAGTGTTGTGCTCCATGTCATTCCCCAACAGACAATCAACTGGCACGGCAGGGCTTACGGCAACTCGAAGTGAACCTGCAACCCCTTCCCACTCAAAGGGAACCTCAGCCACTGGATAGTGGCCCATTCTGCCGTCAGCCATCGCGGCGGGGTGGAGTACATTAGGAACAACCTGCTCTGGAGACACCAGTTGACTTCTCACCATAGTCATACTGGCTCCTGTATCTCTCAGAGCCTCCCCTCTCTGGCCATTGATGGTAACCCATTGCCCATACTTTGCAGTATTTGGGGGCACCAGGATCTTTGGTACCATCTCCCGCTCTCCCAGGGACACTAAGGTGACACCCGCCCACTCACCCCCATTATCTAAGGGCAACTCCTCCCCGAGCGCTACACTAGCTACTCCGGGTGACTTTCCTCCGGTGGGAGGGGGTGGTCTCTTTGGGCATCTGACATCTCCCTTATAATGTCCAACACCACCACATTCAAAACAGTGGAGAACCCTTGGCTGCTGGCTTTGGCCAGGATTAGGGTTTCTGGGCGGGTTTGCCCTAGGGGTGAAACCTGCTCCCTTACCTTGGAAATTATTTTGGGGACCTTTGGAGAACTCCTTCTTTTTATCTCCTCCCTCCTTCTTCTGGGGGGCGCCCTGTCCGGCTTTTTGAGAATCCCCTCCAGTCCCCTTTGAGGACACCCGGGTACTTGCCCAAGTGTCCGCCTCCTCTGCAAGCTTCCGGGGATCGGTCAGCTTGCTGTCCACCAGGTGTTGGCGCAACTCGGGAAAACATTTCTCGAGGAGGTGTTCTTTCAAAAATAGATTGTACAGCCCCTCATAATCTTTCACCTCGCTGCCCTTGACCCAACCCTCAAAAGCTTTCTTGGCGTAGTCTAAAAAGTCTACCCAATTCTGGGTACTTAGTTTGTGACTTCCCCTGAATTTCTGTCTGTACCTTTCAGGGGTAAGTCCAAACTTTTTCACCAGTGCCACCTTCATTGCAGGGTAGTGGGTTTGCTCATCCTGCTCCAGAGCCAACAAGGTGTCTCTGCCAGCAGGTGGCATGTATTTATACAGCCCACCTCCCCAGTGAGTTTCTAAGATCCCATGAGCCCTTAAAGAAACTTCGTAGGCGGCCAACCATTTGGCAATGTCATCACCTGGGGTGTAACTAGCGATGACATCTTTTGGTAAATAGGGTCTGGATTCCCTGGTGTTCACTTTATTTTCGCTGCCACCATTATCAGGATTGGGAGACCTTCTTAATAAGGCTTGTAAGTCCATCTCTGTGATGGTTCGCTCATGAGCTAACCTCCTTTCCTCCCTTTCCATATCCATCCTTGCTAATTCCAACCTTGTTCTCCTCTCCTCCCTCCTATCTTCTAGCTCGGCGTCAGTTAAACCCCTGTCTGAGACGCTGCTGCCCGCCCTCGAAGGTATCCTGGGACCTGTCAGCAGATTCCCCCTTCCAGCTTGGTTCAACAATGCAGCCTCAAGGACAGTGTCCCCGTCACCCTCTTCAGTTTCTGTTTACTCCCTTAAATGAGCTTCCACCCATGCCCTTATGCTTGTCAGCAACTCGCCTTTCTTGGCACCTTTATTAAAAAATACCCCTTGATGCTGACACCAATCTCTGAGTTGGGCCACAGTATTGGCTTCTAGCTCTTTAAAATTCAATTCCATCTTTGCTATGGAATAAAATCAACTCACCGGAGAAAACCAAGAAGTGACCTGAGGTTAACCTCCACCCACCACCAGAAATAAATTTAGAAAAAACAAAATTCAAATTAGGAAGGCCGCAAGGAGAAAACTCCTGGTGTAGGTCAGTGTATTGCGTTGAATTACTAATGAGTAGCTGCAACCAAGTCAGTATTCCACCGCTAGGCACCAAATGTTAGAACCTGAGATGCCAGGTCACCTAGGGTAGCCTGGCCTAGGGGTAAGACATGCAATTTCTAGAGGCACAGTGTGAAGGTTGCAGACCACCCAAGAATAAATCCACGCAATAGCACACAAAAACAACACTACACCAAGTTGTTAGGAAAATATGAGCTGTTTTATAAAAATAGGATTCTCTTTGGTTTAACTCTCAGTATTCACACAGGAAAATTTACACTTAGTTCAGGAGAAATTATAACACTGTTTGTCTGTGGAAAGAGAATTACAACTCAATACATGTAACTTGTAAATATTCTTAGTCTTTCACAATTACTAAATTGACATCTTATGCAGATTCCCTTTTGGAGAAGAAAGCACAATACTTATTAATCAGGAAATTAATATAGTCTCTGCCAAGGTGCTAACTTAAGTCATCAACTTTACATTACTAGAGATTCTAGCATTTAATTAGGCATAGTTTCTAAGTATGACCTATACTCTACAACTGGTCTCAGCAATAGCAATAATACTTTTAATCTGCTATGCAAGTTATCAATGAATTCCTGTAGTTTATTACATTTAAACAGGCACTATAACAATAACTGGCAGGTAACCTTTATGCTTTCTTAGGCCAGTTAAGTATGCATTGTACTTGGCTTTTGCTCCTCAGAGCTTCTATTCCACCCTGGGGGGGCAAACTGTCATGCACTGTCAAGAGCCCGGGATTCTAGGAGGCCTTCTACCTCCTTCATCCCTGAAGTCAGTGAGTCTTTGGTCTATTAGCCCACTCGTTTTTCTCAGGCCCTCCACCCCCTTCTTCTGGGTCAGTGCTGCCCTGTGAGGGGAAGAAGACAGACGAACAGGAGGCCTAATCAGCTCTCCCTCGCCACCCCTCACTCTTCCCGGCTTACTTGTATGAGCAGGCAGCAGGCAATTCCTCCGCTCTCCTACCAGACCCTGAAGACGCTCCTTCTTCGGTGGTTGGCCTCCCCGCCCCCTTTCACAACAGAGCAGCAGCCCACCCAGGTGCAACCCGGGTCGCTGCTGTGAGGACTCAGCCACTCGAGCGGCGGCTCCACACCGGAAAGGATCTGTCCCTCGGCGCGCAATGGAGACGCCTCTCCTCAGCGGTGAAGTCGTCGTTTTTCCCCACACGCGTGGCTTCTTCCGCGCATGCGCGAGGGTACAGTGTCCCCGCACTGGGCCTGCTCGGTCCTAGGCCCCTCCTGAGAGACTGACTAACGCAGATTGGGCATGCGCGAAGGCGCCTTTGGTTAGCGTCTCGCCCTGGCTTTCCCCTGCTAACCGGGATGTTCCTCAGCAACGCGGTAGAAGCGCGGAAGGCGCCCCTGGGGTCCCGCTCACAAAGGGAAGCCTTGCCAGGCTTCTCAGGCTCAGTGGATCCCGGGGGGGCGCTATCCCAGAGAAACTGGCACCCTTCACCAGGGCTTCTCAGGACACAATCCTTCCCCAGCACCCAGGAAGGTAGGAACAGTGCTGGTTCGATTTTGCACCCAGTTCCCACTTCGCAAAGTCCTTTTCCTTTTTAAGTCTGGATGGAGGCTGGGGTATAGGGATGAGGGTTATTCTTCCTGAGTCTTGTTCACTGGGCAGAGGACTGCGCTTCGCAGCGTCACAGTCTCCTTCTCCTGTTCCCACCCCACTAATATCAAGCTAGGGATTAGTCAGGCGCCCAGGGTCTCCCTTAAACATCCACAGCGGGGACAGGACAAGGATCCTAAAGGAGGAGTAGAGGAGTGGATTATTTAGGTTGCTTCCCAGATCAGGAGATCACCCCTCACACTAGTCTCTCCCCACCTTCCAAGATAGCCTGTCCTCCAGCTGACTCTCACAGGTAGACAAAATGGCTGCCCCGCATTCCGCCTTTTATAGGCTGCCCTTCAGTGGTCCAGAATGGACCAGAAGGTTCTGGAATGCCCTATGCTGGTCTATGGGTAAGTTCTGGACTTGGCAGTTAGGGCAGTTGGTAGCCACCATTTTGTGGTTCCAACTTTCCCTTTCAGAACAGGCCTCTGGGCCTGAGGTAAAAGATTATGAGGGGGAAAAAGAACACCTATCCCCTTGACCAACACCTATAAAAAGTAGTAGACACAAAAATGATTAAGGGTATGAGGGGCAAAAAGGGGAGAAAATAAAGAATAATGAGGAGGGACTACGCAAAAAATCCAGACAGGTCTAACAGACACCTATAGCATTTGTAATGCAATATGTGTTGTATTAACTTGACTTAGATATAATTATATTACAAATAAAAATGGCTTTTAATTTTTTTAATAATTAATACTTAAATAAAAGTTATTGTAATTTATAATGGCAATAGCTTTTGTAAATAACTTTTGTGAAGATTATGTTCAGTGTATTTTATTGTGACGAAAATCCAAGAACAGAAGTGAAATATTACCATACCAGTTGTTGTTGAATGGTTGCACAGATTGATGCTGTGGTGGCGCTGAGTGATGTTGTGGTGCCCCTGAGTGATCCTGTGGTGGTGCTGAGTGATGCGATAGATAGAGTGAGTGAGTGCGATAGATAGATAGAGTGAGGGCGATAAATAGAGGGAGGGCGATAGATAGATAGAGGGAGGGCGATAGATAGAGTGAGGGCGATAGAGTGAGGGCGATAGATAGATAGATAGACAGATAGAGTGAGGGCAATTGATAGATAGAGTGATGGCGATAGAGTGAGTGCGATAGATAGATACAGTGAGGGCGATAGATAGATAGACAGATAGATAAAGTGTATTTATGTTGCATTGAGCAGAGTGTAAGTATGAGGTGTGTAATTATATGGCACTGAGTGGTATTATGTGGAGTGTATTTACGTTGCATTGAGAAGAGTGTAATTATGTGGCGTGTAAATATGTGGCACTGAGTGGTAATATGGGGAGTGTATGTTGTATTCAGTAGAGTGTAATTTTGTGGTGTGTATTTATGTGGCACTGAGTGGTATTTGGAGTGTATGTTGCATTGAGTGCAGTGTAATTATGTTGCATATAATTATGTGGTACTGAGTGGTATTATGGAGAGGTTATGTTATATTCAGTAGAGTGTAATTGTGTGGCGTGTAACTATGTGGCACTGAGTGGTAATATTTGGAGTGTATGTTGCATTGAGTGCAGTGTAATTATGTAGCATATAATTATGTGGCACTGAGTGGTATTATGTGGAGGTTATGTTGCATTGAGTGCTGTGTAATTATGTGGCGTTTAATTATGTGGCACTGAGTGGTATTTGGAGTGTATTTTGCATTGAGTGCAGTGTAATTATGTGGCGTGTAATTATGTGGCACTGAGTGGTATTTGGACTGTATGTTGCATTGAGCGCAGTGTAATTATGTAGCATATAATTATGTGGCACTGTGTGGTATTATGTGGAGTGTATTTATGTTGCATTGAGTAGAGTGTAATTATGTTGCATGTAATTATGTGGCACTGAGTGGTAATATGAGGAGTGTATGTTGTATTCATGAGAGTGTAATTATGTGGTGTGTAATTATGTGGCACTGAGTGGTATTTGGAGTGTATGTTGCATTGAGTGCAGTGTAATTATGTTGCATATAACTATGTGGCACTGAGTGGTATTTGGAGTGTATGTTGCATTGAGTGCTGTTTAATTATGTGGCGTTTAATTATGTGCCACTGAGTGGTATTTGGAGTGTATGTTGCATTGAGTGCAGTGTAATTATGTGGCGTGTAATTATGAGGCACTGAGTGGTATTTGGAGTGTATGTTGCGTTGAGCGCAGTGTAATTATGTAGCGTGTAATTATGTGGCACTGAGTGGTATTTGGAGTGTATGTTGCATTGAGTGCAGTGTAATTATGTGGCGTGTAATTATGTGGCACTGAGTGGTATTTGGCGTGTGAGGGTGCAGAGTGTGAGGGTGCAGAGTGTGTGAGGGTGCAGAGTGTGTGAGGGTGCAGAGTGTATTCTTGGTTTAGAGAGTTAAAAGCTATTTGTATAGGTGTATGTTTCTTAATATTGGATTTGAGAGGTAGATTTCAAAATGTAGAGAGATATCACCAAGTATTGGACATTGTGTTAAAAAATGAAATGTTTAATCAGTACATAGTTGTAAGTACAAGAGACAGCATTTCTGAAATTATAAAACAAGGATTTCGCAATCATTTATAACAAGGCCTAGTATTTTTATGAACCGTACTTTACACGTATTTCACCCCTGTGTGATGTTTCAGTGCAAATATTGCTATTTCTAGAGTAAAACACTGTGCTAACAGATTGGTGTGAAGAGCAATGTGTTACTTTACAAATTGTTATGGAACAATGTTTGAAGGCCTGTTATAATTTAATTTTGGAAAAATAAGCAGTGTTTGAGGGTGTGGAAGTTTTTTAAGAGAAACAACTTGTTAAGTTAGTGATACAGTACAAATAAATATATGATTGTGGTGAAAAATCCAGAAATGTAAAAGTGATGTATAATTGTTATCAATCATTGATCGGTATGTAACTTTACATTTTTGGTTATTTAGTCTTTTTATGAGTAAAATGGAAAACAGTAGCTCTGAAAAACAGAAGTTCCATGTCACACTACACATGGAGGAGGAAAACAGAAATTGTTTAATTTAGAAGAAAGATGGAACAGTAACAGTGGAAAGTCAGGACATTTCTTTTTTTTGTACAACTGATGTTATTCTTACTGCCTACATTGACATCTGTACCCTTGAAGAAGCTTGTTATCTATAGCTATACTTGTTTTTACTGACAAAATGATTTGCTTACTTAAACATCAAGAAAGTGTTTTATTTATATAAGCAGGGTTGTTATCTGCTTGAGCAGTAAGTACCTAGGGATGAATTGTACCTGCCAGTTGAAACAATGTGTAGGCACCACAATAACTGTGTATTTTGGCTGCACAAGCTAAGTTTGTCTAAGCTATCAATTCAGAATGACTGCATCTACAATACTTGTACATTCTTGTAATGAATGTAACACACTGGTTGATTGTAATTTCCCGGGTGAACTTCGTTTTGCACATTTTATTAAAAGAGATATTATTTGGCAGGCTAGGGTGACTGAAAGAACAGAAAAGTAGATCCACGTACATCAAAATCCAATAAGCAAAAGGGAAGGAGATGTTGTTGCCTATTGATGAGAGTGACAATAAAATATTATAAATTAGTAAAGTTTGTTGTTTTCTTCCTTTTACAGTTATTGATGTCATTTGTTAGTGTAGTTTGTAATGTTAAATTGTTTGTTTTATAAGATTTTTAAAGGTACTACATATTTTTTTCCTTAATAGCTTTCAAAGGTTTCAATCTTACTACAATCTTACAATGTTGACTGAAAGTGGCAGTTCCATTGTTAAGAACTGTAACTGTTCTGCTGCATGCACATGTATGTTTAAAGTACTATAGAGAGATTAGTGTTTCTTCCCATTGTAGTATAAAGCTTTTTATATGAAAAGGTTTTGGCACAGAGGCGAATGCATCATCATAGTGTACAACGCACTGCTGTCAGCTTCCGGAGAGGACAGTTCTTTTGCACATCTTAGTATATATGCTTGCCACTCTGGAGAGAGACTGACGTGGTCACATTTTCCTGAAGTTCTAGGAGAAGAAAGTAAAATTTGTAAGTACTGTGATGAAGGAGAGTGTACATTATGTGATTTTAGAAAATGACTTTCTTGCGAGAGTATCACACGATCGTAGAAAAAAGGTAGGGGGTAGTAGAGAAATTTGTTTATAGAGAAAGGTGTCAGTGTACAGGCTTAGGTGTTTGAATACTCCATTATCCACACTGTAGGATACAGACCTGTTGTCCATGAGAAATACACTAAGGGCCTCATTTATTAGAAGTGATCCATCGCTGCATGAAAGCAGCGATGCGTTGCTTCTCAGTGCGCCTTCCATGCGACATGATGGATGCGTCATATTTACTGTATGACGCACCATGTCGCAAGGAGTTACAGATACGTCAGTATTTTTGAAAATAAAAGTATATTTTTTTTAACTCATTTTTATGTTCTCGTTAGACTTTTGCTGAATCGTAATTAACACAAAGAATAGATGAGTTCTTAATACAGCACATTTGTAGGAATGCATATTCTGATGCTTGTTTTTGGAAGAAAGTGTGTCAGAGATAAATACTGTGATGAGTAGATGGATATTTTATATGGGATTCATTTGATCTTGTGAGCATCTTTCAAAACTCACTTAGGAAAGCCTGGCATGAGGTGTTTGTGATCCTGCGATCCTCTCACGAGATTCGCATGGAAAATGACTAGGCCTGCCACAAGGTATTTTATGATCCTGCGGGAGTCTCGCGAGATCGTATGGGGAGAAGTAAAAAAAAGGCTTAAGGCTCAACCAATAGTTATCATTCCTATTACATGGTTAGAGAAATGATGTGATGTGATTGGGTGCAAAACCAGAGAGAGCTCAGTTTTTCCTTGGTGCTTTGGAGGTAAAGGGAGTCTCTTTCAGTTGTGGCCAGCAGAAGTTAATTCATCTGCAGTTGAAAGAGACTAGTGTAGATATTGGCATCTAAGAAATAACTCCAAGTTCCTTTTTTTTATTATTCTTTTTATTAAAATAAAAATCAACAAAGAAAACATCAGGAGACACATTACAAAATAATTCAGATCAATTGATGACATTCCATACCTTCAAAATATTGTGCAGTTATAGCAGTTGGTGGATCATGGGGACATGTGCTCATCAGCCTCTACCGGATCCGTTGGGGGGTACAGATGTTCCCCCTATAATGATTCCAAGCCTCCCAGATCTTACCCCACTTCCCTGGACAGCCCCTGGCAGAATAAATGGATTTTTTCCGTGAGCATACACCAGTCCAAGTCCTCCTTCCATTTCTCCACATGAGGAGGCTGACTGGCTCCCCATAGTTGAGCAACATTCTGCTTTGCTATCATGAATGCCAATGTCGCCCATTGCTTTTTGTATGCGTTAAAGTTGGTTGGCTCCCAGATATTCAGAATACACCTGCGGGCTTTCAGACGCATTTCCGTACCCAGGACCACTCGCAACATGTTGTGGACCCTCCCCCAAAACTCCTGCACTCTTGTGCAATGCCACAAAATATATGTGAATGTCCCCAGTTCCCCAAACCCCCTCCTGCATTCCCCACTCTCCGAGCAGCCCATATGGACCAATCGGGGCCCATGACATACAACCTATGCAAGATCTTTAGCTGCACCAATCTGAGCATCATTTGAATTGACACACCGCGCGGGGATGACACAGTTTCCTGCCAGTCCTCGTCATCCAGCTCCAACCCATCCTCCTGCCATTGCCGTCTAAGAAGTTCAAGTGGGTCTTCCATATTGTTTATAAGCTTCTCATACAGTAAAGAAATAGTTTTCTCGGTAAGATGGCCGTCTAGCACTCTGTCTTCTAGAGGAGAGGCGTCAGGGAGTGTCGTGCCCCCGGGGACATGCGTAAGCAGTGCCTGAAGATAACGGAAATATTCACCGTCACTCAGGTGATATTGTAGCTTAAAGGAGACAAACAACAGAATTGTACCGTCCCCCCAAACATCCTTTATGCGTGTGATACCAATTAGGTCCCATCTGTCACAGCCTTTCGACTTCCACAAACTTCCCAACTTCTCCGAATTCCATAATGGAGTGGCGAGTGTAAGTTTCCCTTCCCATTTAAGGTGCCTGTTGGCTGCATGCCACACATGGACGGCATGCACCGTGGGTCCTGTGAGGGGAAATCTGCGGGGCCCAGCATACAGCGCTCTGGTGTAGTCTCCCCCTGGCAGCTGCCAACGGTCCATGGCGTAGCCGGGGTCATTCGGGGCACCATATATTCCGTGGTTCACTGCCACTAATTGAGAGGCCCAATAATATTTCTTGAGTTCAGGCAGACCAATGCCCCTGTCATACCAGGGAAGGGTAAGCTTAGAAAACGCTATGCGGGTTTGCCGTCCCAGAGTAACTGTCTCTGGAGGGACTCTATTTCCTTAAAATAGGACATGGGAACTGGGTCCATAGCGTTCTGAAGAGCATACAGGAACCGGGGCAAGGCCAACATTTTAAAGAGTGCTGCTCTACCTAAAAGGGAGAGTGGGAGCGCCTTCCATCGTGCCACATCGCACCTAAATCGCGCCAGAGGGGGGGGCCAGGTTATTAGTGTAGCGGACCTTGGGATCCAATGTGATATAGATACCGAGGTACCTGAAGCCCAATGAGTCAATTTGTAACGGGCAAGCATTGGGAACAGCTGGTGGGTCTCCCTTGAGGACGAAGAGAACCGACTTAGACCAGTTAATAGCGAAGCCTGAGTACCTCTCAAAAATAGCCAGTACGTCAAGAAACAGGGCAGAGACCACCTCAGGTTGGTGAGGTAAAGCAGGATATCATCAGCATAGAGAGAGATTTTATCCTCCCACTCGAGAGTCCATCGCATCCTGTGTATTGAACGGTCCTGCCGGACCCACGCCGCCAATGGCTCCAAGGCCAGAGGGAATAGGAGAGGGGACTAGGGGCATCCCTGTCTGGTCCCTCTGCTCAGAGAGAAACAGGGGACTTGCGGTTATTTACCACTACCCGGGCCAGTGGGGCGGAGTACAAAAGCCGCACCCAGTCAATAAATTCCGGGCCGAAGCCTAGTTTCTCCAGCACCGCAAAAAGGTAGGGCCATTCGACTCTGTTGAACACCATAGTAGCATCCAATGACACCAGCACCGTTGGGGCCCGACCCAGGACCCCGTGAAGGGAGCGAAAGTTGAGGGCAGTATTCGGGTGTGGCATAAAGCCCGA
This sequence comes from Lissotriton helveticus, assembly GCF_964261635.1. Classification (NCBI taxonomy): domain Eukaryota; kingdom Metazoa; phylum Chordata; class Amphibia; order Caudata; family Salamandridae; genus Lissotriton; species Lissotriton helveticus. The sequence continues at coordinate 1,169,157,441 of NC_136059.1, read as the reverse complement.
CTGGTCCGGGTGCACCAAAGTGGTGATGACCTTGGTTAACCTCGTGGCCAGCAACTTCGCCAAGACCTTAGGTTCCACGTTTAAAAGAGTGATAGGCCTATATGACGAACAGCTCACCCTGGGTTTACCCTCCTTGTGGATGACCACTATGTTGGCAATACGCTGGTCATACGGAAATTGCCCCCTATCCTTACTCTCAGTAAACATAGAGCGAAGGAATGGAGCGATTTTATTGGAACTCAGTTTATAGAGTTCTAGTGGAATGTCATTCGGTCCCGAGGCCTTGCCGGAGTTTACTCCTCTGAAGGCCTGCGCTGCCTCGTCGTTAGTGAGCGGGGAATCCAGATATGTATGGTCGTCATCGGAGAACGTGGGCAGTTGGATGTCCCTAATCACCCCCTTGTTATCCTCCTCCATGTACACCCCCTCCAAATGAAACACCTCACTGTAGTAGTCTGCAAACATATCGGCTATCGCCTGCGGGTCAGTGATCACTTTAGAGTCCTCCCGCTGTAATTCAGGCACTAACCGTGACGCCCACTCTCTCCTTTCCAGCCACGCAATCAACTTCCTCGCTTTGTCTCCGAGCTCATATACCCTACTCTGGGTCTCGCCGCACTGTGCCCTGGCCCCATCCTTCGCAAGCCTACCAAACTCATCCTGCCGTGATTTAAGACGGTGGAGACCTTCTGGGATTACTGTTTGGGATATTTCCCTTTCCAGTGTTATCACTGCCTACTCCGCTTTCTCCAACTTGGCCTGTCACTCCCTCTTTTTCCTTAAGATCAGGGATAGGACCGCTCCCCGGATAAAAGTTTTAAACGCCTCCCACAAGGTTTGCGCCAAGTCCACCGTGCCCTGGTTGTCCTGGAAGTACCTTTCCATGTCTCTAACTATATCCCTCTAAACGGTGGGGTCCCTTAGGTGTCAAGGGTTGATGGGGGCAATCCTACCGGCAGTGACATGGTCAAATTCCAGCTGTAGCCAGACCGGGAAGTGGTCCGAAGTGCCCCTCCCCAAATGGCGCACCTCCCAGACAGCAAACGCCTGGGCGTCCGGGACTAGAATGTAGTCTTTCCTAGACAAACTGTGGTGTGCGGACGACACATGTGTATACTGCACGCCGCTCAGGTTCTGCATCCGCCAACTATCCACTAACCCCGTGGTATCCAAGTAGTCAGGAAACCACCTCTGCGCCGGTCGCAGCATTCTAGCTGGGTGTCGATCCGTTTCACAGTCAACCACCGCATTAAAATCTCTGCCCATGACCAGGGTGCCAAAGGCAGAGTTAGAAAAATAACGCCCAAATCCCGAAATGTATCCGTCTGTAGACCTGGGGGGACATAGATGGAAATAAAAGTAGCAGTCTTCCCTTCCCATTGGCCCGAAATGCCAACATATCTACCCCGCTGATCGGACCAAGTGGCCTGAATTGTCAGGGGAAAAGAGTTTTTGAGCAGTATGCCGTCCCCCTCGACCCAGACGTGACCCCTGCATGTGTTACCAGCTTGCAACCCCCCCGTGTAGGGCCATGCACCCATTACCAATAAGATGTGTCTCCTGCAACAGCACCACGTCTGGGGAGTGACATCTAATAAACTGACTAACCATCCCCCTTTTGATTTTATCCCCCAACCCGTTCATGTTCCAACTAAGCACTTTGATCCCCTCCCACTATTCGACATTAGGCTGGTATCGAAGCATCACATTTGCTGCACTGTCTCCTGATGTTACAGACATAAAACAAAAACCAAACATCCGACGATGTTGATACATTTGAAACTGAATACAATAAAATTCTAACATTGAAAACGAAACCGACCCCTCCCCTCCACCCCCTCCCTGCACCCCTGCTCCTGGCTTACGCTCATCCCCAACTGGCAAAGTGCCTGTCGCCCTACACACACAAACCACTAAATAACTAAAGGTAGTAAATGGGAAAGGAAGCCCGCCATCTGCCCCCCCAAACCATTTGTCCTTCAAAGCGTCCGTTTCTTAGTGCAGAATACCATTCTACCTTGGATAGAGTCCAGTGCCTTAGCTCCATACCAATACCCCTGTACCTGACCATGTCCTCAGTTAGGAGTGACGGTCCTCATTCCTGTTCCTGTGTTGCTGGATCTCCATCACCGTTCCGCCCTCCAGAGCCTCCGGGAGGGCGGCTGTCAAGCCAGTCGGGAATGTCGAAGAACCATGCTCTTCCCTCCACCTCCACACTCAGACGCGCCGGGAACATCATGGCGTATTTGATCCCTTTGTCTCTGAGCTTTTTCTGGACCGCCAGGAAGTTCCTACGCTGCTTCTGTACCAATTGCGTAAAATCAGGAAAAAAGGTGAAGGTGGAATTCTCGTACCGCAAGGGGGATCCTGACCGGGCAGCCAGCAGGATAGCGTCTCTGTCCCTGAAATTCAGGACCCTCGCGATCATCGGCCGCGGGTGTGCTCCAGGCTTGGGCCGCCCACCCGGAACCTGATGTGCCCGTTCGATGGTAAAGTAGTTGCTCAGTCCCTTGGGCTTCAGGTGGGCTAAAATCAGATCCTCGACACATAGGTCAGGGGCCGGTCCCTCTGATTTCTCGGGGAGTCCCAAAATGTGGACATTATTACGTCTGCCCTCCCTTCATAATCATCCAACTTACGCACCGCCTTCTCATGGGATGATTTAGGATCTTGCACTTCATCCTGGAGCTGAGCAACGTCATCCGTTAGGCTGGCGGTCTTGATGTCGAGGGATTTGACCTTCTCGTTAACCTTGGTGAGGTCCGCCCGTATAAGATTCACCTCGATAGAAACAGTATCCAGCTTGTGGTCCAACGACTCCATCTTTTGCCCAAGGGAAGACCTGATTCCCTCTATGGCCGACATAACATCTTGCAGGGTCAAGTCTGAAGCTGGGCTCGTGGCATCCCCTCCCCCAAGCTGGTGTTGTTAGGGCCTGCTGGCGAACCCCTCGGGTGAGTGTACCTGTCCAGCTTGTTCTACTGAATCTGTCTCGACCCCTTAGCCGTCCTGGGCTGGTGCTTCTCAGTGGCCAGCTTGGTCGCCATTTTGCACTTCTCACAGGATAGCTCAGTCCCAGTGATTATCTAGGAAGGCGGCTCTCCAAGCACACAAGATCATCCGCACGATATGGGGCGGCCCCTTGACCAAGCCGACACTGGCGAATTAGTGGAAAGTGATCCCCAGGGGGCGCCTATTGAACACCGGTGTCACCTCCGGGCCGGAGAACCCCAGTTACGCCAAAGTATCTTCCAGTGCAGAGAGGGAGCCACCGCCGTCCCAATGCCGGCCCACAGCCTCCTCCATCACCTCAACTCGAGCCACTGGACGTAGGCAAGGCCGGTGCCGCCCGACAGAGTGGCCCCCACCTCCACAGGATGACGAACAGGATAGTAGGCTTAAGGGGCAACGACGGCAGAGCCGAGGGCTCACACGACCATCACGGTCCGGCTCGTGGCTCCTCCCCCTCCCAAGTTCAGGTTTTTAGTAATATATTAAAAACACGTGTCCTGTTAGTACGTATACTAATGTTGGTACACTTATTCTACTGTATGTTAGAAGAGTGAAAAGTTGTTTGGGGATGTGCAGATTTCTTAATATAGGTTTTGAGAAATACAGAATACAATTTAAAGAGATGTGAGCAAGGTTTGCACATTGTGTTAAAAAATTAAATGTACAAATTCTGTGTAGTTGTACGCAAAGGAAGCAGTGTTTCTCAAATGATAAAACTAAGAATGTAAAAATACAAGCTGTACTATTGTTATAAACCTCATTGTGCATAAACTTTAGTCCTGTGCAATGTCTGAGTGGTGATATCGCTAGTCCTAAAGTAAAAAGCTGCTGTGAGTGTTAGCGAAGGTGTCTCAAGAGGAATGTGTTACTTTATAAACTTTTATGATATAAGGTTTGATAGCATGCTATAATGTATTTGTTAAAAAAGTGCACTGGGTGAGGGAGTAGAATTTTTCAGGAGAAAAGAAGAACAATTTACTGGTGCATTAGATATAATATGTGATTGTGAGTGAAAAACACAGAAATGTTTACAAAATATACAGATGTATCAATGTTATCAATTATTTACCTGTATGTAACTGTTATCTTTTTGGTTATTTTTGTCTTTTTTTAAGAGGAAAATGGAAACATTTCTCTGAGAAAATAATTATCTGCTTACATAAGCAGCAAAGAAGAGCCTTGTTAAAAGAAGCAGGGCTATTGTGTTTTTCAGCAATTAACTAAGAGCCTAATTTAGATCTTGGAGGGACTCCCATCATCCTTCCGTGGTGGCATTTACAAATACTCCGTGAACTGACGGACTCCCACCCGGCGTATTTAGCAGTGTTCACAGCTGCACTACCCTCCGTAATGACAAACTGTTTACCATCATATAAGCGGCGCACCTCCGTTGATGTGGTGGACTCAATTGCTGGCTAACAGTACTCTGTCTTTGTTAAGCTAACGGGTTTGTGGCAAGCTAATTTAGATTGCCCATTGTGCTGGTGTTGTTGTAGCAGCAGTTTCCTGATGGAGTGAGTCCCTGGTGGAGTGGAGACTCGTAGGTATACCACTTTTATAATGTGTCACTATACATATAGGTTGTGTTTGGTTTTAAAATATATATAGGTATATTGTCATGCCACTTTTTTATACATATAGCATGGCACACATACAACATACACATACTATTAAATGTACACCCAATTGCACCACAAACACAACACCCACAAACATCACAACAAGGGTCTGAGCGCTGTGAGTGCTGAAGAATGTGGTATATGCGAGATATGAGTCCCTTGGAGGTGCTGAATGTACGTGCCAGCCGTTCAAACAATGTAAAAGGTCACGTGGCTGCCTGTGATAGAGAGGATCCCTGTAACAAGTGTCGGAGCTGGGTATACTGAAATCGGTTCTTCTCCGCTAGTCGGAAATCTTGTTTGCACTGAGCAAATGTTTTGATGTCGTCCCCCGAAAATAAGTCCTGAATCATTCTGCAATCTGTAACCGTCTACAATCTGTAACCGTCCAGTTTGCAAAATAAGGCAAACTGGAAGGTAATAATAGAAGTTCTTTTAGGCAACTAGCTAACTCCTCCAGAGTAATAGCGTCTTCCAAGAGCTTGGCATGGTACTCGCTCAAGGGGTCCCAGGCGAAAGCGTCCAGGACACCCGATATTAAGTCGGGGCGGGTGGATCCCTAGCATAGAGCGACGCATCGTAGTCTTGGAACGTTTGAAGCTTAGCAGACTCTGTGATGGCCCAAGACCCATCCCCCAACTTTAGTTTCACAATGTGGGCTTTAGCTGCCCGCGTTCTCAGACGACGTGCTAAGACAGTACCTACCCGGTCCCCACCTTCGTAATAGCGCTGCCTCAGTGCAAGTAGAGCGTGTTTGGCCTTGTTCGCTCTATGCGCTCGGAGCTGGCCTCTAAGGATAACCAAGCGCCTCATGTGTATCGCCAAAGGGCGCTCCTGGTCTAACTTCTCAAGCGTCTTGATTTCGCCCGTGAGTTTGGTCTCATATAGACGGGCTTCTCGTGACCTAGCAATGGCGATGGACGTTAGGGCGCCGTGAATCATAGCTTTGAATGCGTCCCACAAAACGGGGAGAGGTGTTTCCGGAAGGTCGTTAGTTTCCAAATAGGATGAGATAGTGGCTTGAAGCTCCTCTCTATCTATTGGGTCTCTAAGGATGTGGGGCGGGAATCGCCATCTCGTAGGCCGCTTGAGGTGAGTGAAGCGCTCATGAAGAAGTAGTTCCACATGCGCGTGGTCAGAGATCGTTGTGTCTGAAATAGCTGCTGAGAGGGTGTCCTTAACCAAAGAATGCGACACGAAGAGAAAGTCAATGCGTGAATAGGAGCGGTGCGGGTGAGAGTAGTAAGTGTAGTCCCGAATCTCAGGGGAGTGATAGCGACAGGCGTCTACAAGATTTAAAGCGGTGAAGGATTTTTTAATTGCTGCCGACATAACACCCACCCCATGAAACGCACTCCCATTGTGATCCAGTTTCGCATCCCACACCAAATTAAAATCCCCTCCTATTATAAGATCTGAATTTACTAGCGTTATATGCTCTTGTAAGATCCCACGCAAGAAGGCGTCTTGACCCTGATTCAGCACGTATATGTTACAAAGAGTGAGTGTGCGGCGCCCTCTCCTGACCTCCACTTTAAGAAATCTGCCCTCAGTGTCTCGTATCACCTTGGTATCTCCCTGGGGGATGCCTGCCAGGCAAAGGATGGCTACACCCGCTGTCTTTGTGGTTGCTGAGGACCAGAACTGGTGAGAAAACGAGGGTGAAACATGCATGTTACATGAGCCCTAAGGAGATAGGTCTCTTGCAATAAAATTATGTTGGGGTTTTGTGACAGGAGATACCTCCATATTTGGCACCTTTTGTTGGGGGAGTTGAGTCCCTTCACGTTAAGAGAAATAATCTTTAAACAGGGTATGGAAGTCATAGTCACCTATCGTTGGATGTGAATTCTGTCTCAAGCCGATTATCTATGAGGCTTAGTAGCCACTGGAAGTTCTCCCAGGTGTCCAGATATCCCCCCACCAAGTGGATGGATAGGGAAGGGAAAGAGGGGGGGAAGGGTAAGTGCGTAAACAACAACTTAAATAGTGGGGCGGCCAACATGGCTAATAAGGCCTATTCCAGTCTAGGGAGTAGCCAGGCACACTGGCACAGCCTGTCTCGTAGATGTCACTCTCCCAGGAATAGGAGTGGGGGTCGATCACCGCTCTCAAACAAATCAGTATCACTGGGGCACAGCTCCAGGCCTTCGCTACTGCAGTGCAGGCAAGGTGTCTGCTAATGCGATCTCCGGGGTGAAGAAGAGAGGGGTGTGGCAGCTGCAGGTTAATAGTCCGGAGCCTATCCCCAGGTATGGGGCAAATGGCCAGCATAGTGACAAGTATCGGGGTAAATCATTTTATGGCAGACACTTGTGAGTCTGGGGGCGATGATTTTCCTTCTAGGGATTTTATATGTTGAATTATGTCCTGTTTTTCTTGGGATGATCGGCTGCATTTGCGTGAAGATGGATGTCTAGCATGACGTACCGTGGTCCGCTGTGGTTTCAACTTTCAACGGGACTCGGAGTTTTGGAGGCTCGCGTGTAGGACTGGTCGTGGGAGTATCTGGGATTTGAAGCAATTGAGCTGCCTCCCTGTAGGATCTCAGCACGCGGCGTTTGGACTCCCATTGGAACATGAGGGCAAAAGAGAGTCCCCATTGATAGCAGATGTTAAGTTCCCGGAGCTTGTCCGTGATCGGTCGGAAGTCCCTCCGGTGCCGGAGTGTCGTGGGGGGCAAATCCTGGAATAGTTGAATGGACGCGCCTCTGCACAGTATCTCAGATTTGTCTCTGGCTGCCTTAAGGGTGGCTTTTTTTCGGTAAAAAAGTGGACTCGGTCAGGATATCAGGGATGAGACCAGGCCTTCCGGATGGTCCCGAGACCCTGTGCGCACGATCCAGGGTAGGCGGTGAGGCGTCGTCGTCTCCTCTGAAGTCGTGGAGCAGCTCTGCCACAAAGGTCATTATGTCCGTACCTTCTGCCCCAATTGGAACCTTCTGCCCCAATTGGTATGCGTATGTTGTTCTGGCGCCCCCTATTTTCCAGGTCTTCTTGCTTTATCTGGAGCTCGATGTGCTGCTCTTCCAGTGTGGCCAGCCGTTGCCAGAAGTGCTCCTGGTCTTCTGTGCGGGCGTCAAGGGTCCTCTCAATGTCATCCTCTTGTCTGCCCAGTTCTCCCACATCCTTCCGGAGCTCCTTTATGCATGCTTGCACTTCCGTGCATAAGGATCCAATTTCAGACTTTAGCTCTTGCATGAAGAGTGCCATGAAAGATTGTGTAACCAGTTCTGAGGGGCCCCCAGCCCCCGTTGCTGCAGCAGTTGTCGGGCCCGCCTTGTTCCACAGGTCTAAGACTGTAGCGTCCTTGGGGGCTGCTGGGGGCTCTTTTCCAGGCTTGGAGCGAGTCATGGTCACGGGGTGTTGATGATATTCGCAGGGAGTCACCAGGAGATTGCTATTTTGCCACCAGCCACCAGCTCTCAGCCGTGTCTGGGCTCCCTGGCTCCAATCCCAAGGGATGTTGAATAAGCTTTGGCAGGCAGAAACCAGTTCCAACGTTGCAGTGGCGCGGCGCGTTGTTCCGGGGGTCCTGCGGGGACAGCTAATCACAGGGGCGCATGAACCGCAGGTAAAGCAGCAGCTAGCCCAGGCGAGCTGTGGTGCACCCCCCGCCGCCCCCTCCCGGTTTGTGCAGAGCTAACTGGACCCAAAGGCTTCACCAGTCGCCAACCGGCCGTCCCCGGGGTTGAGTGCAATATCTTAAATTTTCTGAAGTCAATGGGATGGCAACGTATATCTTCAGATCCTCCAATCAATGGGTCACGTCTGTGGGTGCCTGTTAGCCCGGCTGCCACAGTCCCTCACTCCTGCACCATTGCCTACTACCTCTATCACCGGCAGGGCGCGTCACCAGGCCCGCAGGTCCAGGCTCTCTCCAGTTGCCTCACACTTCACCGTGATGCTTACGATTCGCTGGGTGTCATGACAGCCGCTCAGGGGGCATCCGATGCGGGCCCCAAAAGGCCCATCAGCAACCAAAATGGCGGGCGTCTCCCGTTCAATGTGGTACGGGGTGTCCCAGTGCTATGTGCGACATATGGGGGAAGTCCAATCTACTGAGCACCCCCCAAGGCCCAAGGAGGCCCAGAGTAACCAGCAGCTCGCCTCTGTTCTGGCCGCTGGGTGATGGCGCCAAGTGCTCTGCCGCAGATTGGCCCAGGTCTTAAGCCGAGTCTGTAAGCCGCCCCAGGGAGGCAGCCACACTCAGAGGGGACCATCTCAGGCTGCAAAGTCATCACCCAGCTCTCAGCGTGCGCGGGGACCCGGGCCGTCCGACATCAAGGTAGATCAATTGTGTGCCTGGGTCCGCACAGATCCAGAGCAGTGGGGTGGTGGGAGGTGGCAATGGCAGGCAAGCCCAGTCTGGCCACAGGGGGGCCACCAATAGAGCCCTCTCAGCCCGCAGCGTTGCTTTCACCAGTCCGGGCTGTGCAAGGGGCTCGGGGGACCCACCGAGCGATAGGCACCTTTGCTGAGGGGCGGGCAATTCAAACCAGACCCTGCGGGAACCTGGGCTATGAAGGTCCAAAATGGCGGTGAGGCGGGCTACTGTCCAAAAGGGCAACCCCAAGTGTCAATGCTGGTGTTCCTCAGCTCCTGTACCTTAACTGCTTCTGGCGACTTGTTGGCATCAGTGATTCCCGGCTCTAGGCCTCTGATCTGCACCGGAATCCAGTCAAGGGCGCTCAGGGTCGGAGTGCAAAATGGCGGGCTCTGTCCTGTCAGTCTCCAATTGAAGTAGGGGGAGAACGGCGGCACCCCGACTCAGCCCCTGCGGCACCTCCAGTGGCCCAAGCGCCGCTCCTCCGTTAGTCTCCCAGTGGCAAGTGCTGAGCCACAACAGGAATCGCCTGCTCAGGAGAGCGCCGGGGCAGATGCCTCACAATGGCAGGTGTGTTCCCGAGGGCCGGAGCGTCTGCCGTCCTCTGCTGCACACACCGCTACCAATTTATCTAGGGGGCCGCCAAACCCTCAGGCAGCAGCTTGAGTCTGTCCGCTAGCCAGTCACCCCCAGGTAAGGCACCGCCGGGGCTGCTGCATAGCTTAATAATGCTTATTTCACCAGTGGCTACCCGGAGCTCCTAAAGCGTGCGTCTCACTCCATCTGCAGCGAGACCACGCGCCCCCCTATTGGGAGGTGTTTTAAACACAAGTAAGTGTTGCTCCACAATGAATCAATCATCACCAATTATGTCATTTGAAATGCCATCAGTGATGTCCTAAATGATGTCATTGAACATGTCATGAGTGATGTCATATGTGAGGTCATAAGCAGTGCATGGCGGAGACACAAGTTATGGTAAGTGATGCTAACTATAACAGGTGAATTGCTGTTATTTTTTTAGTTCAAAATGTTAATGTTGTCACTGTGACATTCACCTAATATACATATATACATATGTAGCTAATGTGTGGCTACATATTTATCTGTGTCTGTGTGTGTGTGTGTGTGCACATATTTATAAGGCTACGCAAAAATTGGGACAGGACATAGAAGTATGGCTAAAGGCTTTAGTCCTACTCTTACGTCTTGCCTGTCACGGTTTTTGCATCTCAGAATCTGGTCACTCTACCCCCACCGGCACAAATTAAGCACTGTAGGACCACAACTATGGGCCATGTGTATCATCAAACTATTTTGCATTTCCTAAATAGCGAATTTTAAGGAATCGCTATTTAGGAAATGCAAAACGGTATGTATGTACAAAATCCCTTTTCAATAGCGAATCCTTAGCATTCCTAATTTGCGATTAGCAAATTGCTAATCGCAAATTACCCATTCACTTCCATGGGCCAGGAGCCCCATAGGAATGAAAGTGCAATTTGCGATTAGCAATTTGCTAATCGCAAATTAGGAATTTTTCCAAGGGTGCAGGGGTGTCTCAAGAACACCCTGCTGCACCCCTGAAAAAGACATTTGGGGGCATATGGCGCACATACATGCCCTAAGGGCATGTATGGGCGTCATATGGCACCTTTTGTTTTTTGGAAAAAAGCTTTTTGAAAAGAATTTGCAAATTACCACCAACTAGAAGTTGGTGGTAATTTGCGAATCCTTAATGGCATTTTTTGCATATTTTTTGTTTGATACATTGCATTTAAGGAATCGCAAAATTTGCGATTCCTTAAGTGCAATCGCAAAATAAGGAATAGCAAATTTTGCTATTCCTTATTTTGCATCAAACATGTTTGATGCATGATTAGCTTGATACATATGGCCCTATATGTCTGTACTTGGTCCACAAGTGCACCTCCCACTGTTAAACATCAACAACGACCCCCACTAAATGATTGTCCGTGTACACACTGCCCATGGTTTAGGTTGTGGCTGCATACTGCTACTGTCTGATCTACTGCTTCTTCCAACTCCACGCCTCTCTAGGAAATTTCAGTGTGCAGACGTCACTGCAAAACGTCCAACTTAATTATTCTTATTAATTTTCTAGCTTTCCACCACTGACTTTCGATGACAGGTTTCGTGAGACAGAGCTTCAAAGCGCAAGAATCATGACTGACCTGAAAACTGAAGGGAGCATTTTAAATTTACGAACTGTCAGAATTGGCAGAATTTTTAAAATAATGAGATCTAAAAATCTCTCTCTGATACCTGCACATCGTTCTGAAACATTCAATACAAGTAGGAATGTATTGCTCTTTCAGATAGCTGAGTGTGGGGCAGAAGGCTGGCTGCACACATTGAAAGTGGTGCATTGTTGGCAATAGAGTGTACCCTAGACCCCTGGTGCGAAAGAACACACACCTCTGTTTATACAACCAGTTTAAAGAAGGGCGAGCAGTGAGGTATACCTGATTCAAATTCACACTGCAGTATATTTTATAAATCACCGCTGTACTGCTGCACAGAAAGGCGCACCACTGTATTGCTTTGTAGCGATTTAGGTGGGTTGGGCTCAGGTTACACAATTAAGCGCGTTGAACAATTCTAAATTGGTGAAGTCAGGCAGGATTTCTAATTCTGTATTTAAAATGTATCCTGCCTGGTCGTGTTATCTGCTTACTTTATATCCAACCCAATAACACTCTATTGTTCCGCCCAACAGAAAGAGTCAAAACCCATTTGTTGCCACGACCTGGCAAGTAAAATAGCAAACGTTTCATTTGGGCTTCCACTTTTCTGTATGTCTGCCTCTGACTGCAGATGTTAGTTCTAATTTTTGTATGACAGCATGCTCATCTTTTTTTTTTTTTTTTACTATTTCTTTACAGACGCTACACAAGCACCCCATCTGTAAATGTATCTACTTCGCCGTGTAACCTTCACAGAGCACCTTCATATCCTTTTGCACACAATTTATATTCACAAATAGAAAAGCCTAATTATAATAACTACACTCAACGGTCATGAGCAATTGGAAAACAAAGGGAACTCCTGCTCAATTGTCTCCATTCAGCAATATCCTTTTCATTGTGATTGCCAACATATTTACAAAAAGATATGCGCTTCAGCATCCAAAGCGAATGCTAGGTGTGATCTTGGGATCTGTGAATCTAAGGATACACATATGATCTTAGTTTAATATGACACTCTGCACAGCACAGTACTGTATGACTAAGCAGAGCTGACTTGCCTGTGAAGCTCCATCAGTGGATTCTCAAGGGGCTCTGACTCTCGGTCGCCTGGGACTGCAGACACTGAGGGCCTTATTTATGAAGGCCTTGCGCCACTTTTAAAATGGGAAAAAGTGACGCACCGGTAGCGCAAGGCCTTCATAAATAAGGCCCTGAGTATCATGACCCAAATCTTTACATGTATTTTGTTTTTCATTCCAGTTCTAGGGGTTATGAAAAGATAAAGTGGCTTCTGATTAATATCTAGCCATGAACCAAGAATCACATTTTATGCATATGTCTGACTGTGTATGATGTGAGAAAGAAATTATGACTCTTATTTTGAGAATATGGTTGTATAGCAGTGAGTACTACAGGAAAATTTGTTTTCATGGTGAATTGAATCAATCTGTAAGCTTATGTGAGAAATATAGGGATACCGCCTTACAGATGAAAGTATTGCAATCAATTCAAATTCAAATTCAAATATTATTTGATTCAGACCTTACTTGAGATCAACAAATACAGATATTTGGAAATATTTTTCTTGGAACATGATAATAAAACTATTGAGACTCTATTTAAAATTAAAAATGTGTAATGTTATAGCTTCAAGAAACTTTAAAAAAACTTAAACAGGCTAGGAGGAGCTACGCGCGCATCCGAGATGGCCGCGTGAGCACAGGGCTCCCGAGGACCCTCGCTGCCTCCCGCATTTATCCTGGATAATATCCTGATTTGATGGAAGGTCATTGAAGACACAACCCGGCTGATGTACTAGCAGGTTTTTGGGTCGGAATCGGACGCAGGGTCCCCGAGCTTTGCCGTCTTGAAATTCTGTAAGCCAGGGATTAAACGAACATGAGGAGATTTCTAAACAAATGGGACTATTATGAGCATGAGTTTATTCATCAACCTTGAATTATTTGTTGTAGTATGCTCTTCCATGATATGCTGGAACAAACCTGCATGATGTTCTATATTTTGTGATTCTCCTTTCCAGCTTCAGTTAATTGCAACATTGTCCACTCTGTGTTCGCTTATAATGTGTTTATAATGTGTTTTTAATCACACACTGAAGTATTGAATTATTGCTGAATGTTTTTTAATCACACACTGAATTATGGAATTACTGATATTTGTTCCCTAAACCACACGATCCTTTCCTGCGCGCAAACTGCTGTTTGACACAGTTCCTAGCGTGACAGGTAACAGCATTCGCGTTGCCTAGTTACCCAGGGGCCCGCCATTCTCACCCAATGATGGGCTAGCACAACGCCGGCTCCATGACGCACCACACTGACGTCACGGCGTTGCTATGCGACCGACGTGCTTAACGTCCTCGCGCCCAGTTTCTCCATTGATTGAGCAACCGCGAACAATGACAGCCGGTACCCTGCTCTTATGAAAAGCGTTTCTCCACTTTGGGTAAGCCATCTGAATAGCACTAGGGGTGTTCGCAACAGAACACAAGCATGTTGTGTACCCGGTTTTGGCACTGGTCAGCTCACGAATTCCGCCTCAGTGTTGCTGTTTCCTCACGCGCGTCTGGTGTTCGTTCAGATAACTTGTAACCTAACCATGAGCGCTGGTAAATTAATAACCTTACACGACTGGTGGTTTTATATTTTGCAGCCTGTAAACCAAACCCTGAGCGCTGGTTATTTTTAATGCCGTCTCTCCTGGCAAATTATTTTATTTGACATAAACAATAACTTGAGTGTCAGGACATCACTCGATTCCTGGTGTGATCACTTCCTGCATGCAAGCTTTGCATGTTACCACACAGCACCCGTTTAAACGCTTGATTTGTCAGTTTTTGAAAATGGACTGATTTTAGTTACCTTTTTCCCAGATCGACTTATTGGCTTTCCCCACAGTGTGTGACATTTGCCTCCTGTGAGTCCAGAACCCCCTCCCTGTGAGTATAATGCACTCACCAGATTGTATCAGCGCAAATAAATGTTCCTTACCTCTCTGACACCCCCCCCTTTTTAATTTCTTCCAGGCCCCCCTCCCCCCTGTCTTGATAAAGATCCGCATGACCACCAATCGGGACACACTAGGATCGAAACGTCGACGCACAATACTGGTCAAGAAACCTCCGGGAACGGGCACAGTTACCTTCTGTCTCCTTGGAGTATTAACTCAGAACTCTGACCGCCAAAAATCTTTCCCCCCGCCCATTTTTCCGTGTATAAACTTTGTATATAATTGTAAATAAGTGTCACTGAACTTGTTGCACTATTCACTTTGCTCACCAATAGTCACTTTTCACTTATGATTGAAACTGAAACGGAATGAAGTAATTCCGGAGTTTAAATGTGACTTTGTTTCTTATATAAAAGTTTTGAACTATATCTGTTGTCAGAGAGGTTTTCTCATTCTTATTGGTTATATGGTGTTATGAGCTAACCTAGCCTTCACTCAAAAGCAATTTATTCCTTCACCCGACAGAACCATTTTTGTCTTTAACCGTACATACCCAGGTTCTGAGGGACACAGGGTTACCCCTTTTTGAAAAAACAGTCTTGAAATTTGTGGCCTTCTCCATGGAACAGCCTGGACCTTGAGTTGTAGCAGTGCCCAGGTCGTAATTTAACAACAACGGCTTGCGGGGATCAGACCACAGCCTCGCTTCACTTTCGGTTTCGTTTCTCCAGCACACTGTCTCCTATCTGTGGTGTGTCTGTTGATCGGACGAGCTCTGCTGCCAGCTCATCGAGCTTAGAGCTAGCGACTGTTTGGCTGTGGACTCAAATTGGCCCAACTTCGCCTCCTGTATTTTTGTGTGTGAATTTTAAGGAGCCATTTGGACCAGATCCCAAGCCTCCCTCCCGGGCACCCGGCTCGCCATGACGGGCAAGCCCGAGGGTGAAAAACGGAAAGTCAAGACCACTATCCTTGGAGGTTCAACCCAGACGAATGTCATGGATCGCTACACACTTTCTAAAGGATCCCCTGGTGGCGCATCTAAGGCCCGGGAGGAGGCTGTCGGCGATCCTGCTGCATTGGCGGAATTAACGCTACAAGACGTGATGGGCGCCATTGCTGGTATTCAGTCTTCCATTGGCCAACAGTATGAAGCCCTGGCTCTGAAGTTGGACACGGTGGCTATTGATGTCAACCTCATTCGAACTGATTTGGCCAAGACGAACGAGAAGGAGAAGTCATTGGACCTAAAGACGTCCAGCCTAACCACGGATGTGTCCGACTTGCAAACAGAAGTGCGCAACCTTAGATCTGCTAATTACTTTTTTGCTCGTCGCTTGCAGGATTTTGAAGGCTGTGCACGGCGCAACAACGTGCGTATTATTGGGGTCCCGGAAAATTCTAGTTCACTCGCCACAGATCTTCGAGTGGAGGACCTCATTCTTAATCATCTTGCACCCAAGGGCCTGAGTAAATTCTTTGCCATCGAACGCGCGCACAGAGTGCCAGGGGGACAGGCGAAGCCCGGTTTTCCCCCCCCGTCCGATTATTGCACGGATCTTTAACTTCAGAGATCGCGACGCCATTCTGCAGGCGGCACGGACAAGCGGCCCTACGCAGTTCGAGAATGCTGCTGTGAACTTTTATCCGGACTTTTCTCAATCGGTCCAGAAACAACGACTGGGATTTCAAGGGGTGAAACGGCGACTAAGAGACATGGAACTAAAATACGCTATGTTATTCCCGGCCCGACTGCGTGTTGAATATAACAATCGAACATTCTTCTTTGTCAGGCCTGAGGAAGCAAGTGACTGGTTGGACACTTTGCCGGCTCGCCGTGCTGGCCAGGAACGTGCTGGTGGTGCTGAGGGGGGACTGATGGACCAAGAATGATTATGGCGCCTGTGTCCGGAACACTGTTCAACGTATCCAGCTGAGGCTCACTGACTTCCTTGATCATTCCATTCGTACTTGGGAGGTAGCGGGGATGGCGGGACCCCTTTCCTCCTCTGGGGTTCTCTTTGTGTAGATTAGTTCTTTGTTTGTAATTGTTAGGGCGACAGGCACGCTGCAAATTGGGGTGGCTTTCGAGTCGGTGCAGGGGTGCAGGGTGGGGGGTAGTTGTGTTGGGGAACTTGGGGGGAGGGGGGGGGTCATGTTTTGGGATTTTTGTTTTTTCTTTTTCAAGGCAAGGTACTTCCATTAACTTTGACATTGGTGTGATGCTCGTTTTGCTATGGGAGTTCATTGTGGATCTGGATGGGGGGTAGGGGGTTGAGGGTATTATGCTGGAATGTGAATGGGTTGGGCGATCGTATAAAGAGAGGGGTGGTTATGCAGTTGTTACGGCGCCTTTAGCCTGATGTCGTTTTGCTACAGGAGACACACTTGATAGGAAATACTTGTCACGCTCTTAATAGACGGGGTTATCGTCTTGCTGCCCATTCTGGATTTACATCTAGTTCTAGAGGAGTGGGCATTTTGCTCAGGGTTTCCCTCCCCCTCGAGGTTGACGATGTGATCCTTGATGCCAGGGGTCGATATGTTGCACTTGTTGGGCGGTGGGAGGGAAAACCAATCTCGTTGGTGTCGGTGTATGTCCCTCCGGGCTTACAATCCACGACATTTATGGACCTGGGGCGGATGGTTCTGGGTCTCCCGGAGGGTGTTTTGATACTGGGTGGTGATTTTAACTCCGTCATTTCTGGCAGAATAGACCGCTATCCGCCCCGAGATCTTCCTGCTGCGCAATCCTGGTTGGGTGACTTCCTGGAAACATTAGGACTTATAGATTGTTGGAGACTAATGCATCCAGAGCAAACACAGTTTACTTTCCATTCGGGAGCTCATGGTAGTCTTTCTAGATTGGATTATATCCTGATACCGGCTGCCCTGTCCCCTTCGATTGGGGAGATTAAACACTTGGCCCGGGGTATATCAGATCATTCCCCTATTTGGTTTCATTTTAATCTTAACATCGGCGCCGAAGGGAGGGTGGCCCGATTAACCCCTGGTATCTTCTTAACCCTAAGACTCGTACTGAATTGATTAAATCATTTGATCTGTATTTTACTGAGAATGCTGGTTCTGTATCCTCGCCTGTTTCGTTATGGGAAGCTTTTAAGACTGTGATCAGGGGACAGGCATTGTCTTTGGTGGGGTGTGCAAAGAAATGTAAGAATGATGCCATTGTTCAGCTCGAGACTGAAATCACAGACCTGGAGACTAAATTGGAACGAGAGGTCACTCGAGAGGCTTTACATGTCCTCTGCCTTAAACAATTAGGTTATAAAACTCTGGTTACTGATGCGGCAAAGATGATGAGTAGGGAACAGCAGGGACGGCTATATGATGTGGGTGATGAAGCAGGAAAATTGATTGCCTGGCTGGACATAAGAGAGAGAGCGAGTCGAGTGGTTCCGGTGGTTGAGACATGTGTTGGTGTGCGTGTGACGTACCCTGTTGAAATTGTTGAATGCTTTGCTGATTATTTTCGAAAGGTCTATACCTCGGTGTCCGACAGGCCCGAGGAGAATTCGCAGTTGTTGCTTCGAGATATAGCACTTCCATGTTTGTCGGAATCGGATCGGGACTGTTTGGATGCCACGCCCTCTGTGGATGAGGTGGCTCTCGCGCTACGCTCCATCCGTTCCGGCAAAGCTCTGGGTCCCAACAGCCTTCCTATTGAACTGTATAAATTACGCCCTGATACTCTAGCTCCCTATCTCTGTGATATGTTTTTGGCTACGCGAGACAGTGGCTCCCTCCCTAGAGATCAGCGTCTTGCTACCATTGTAGTGATCCATAAGGAGGGCAAGCCAAGGGATCTTTGCTCGTCTTATAGACCCATTTCGCTCTTAAATGCGGAGCCTAAGATCCTCGCCAAACTGCTTGCTAATCGTCTGATTACGGTTATTAGCGACCTGATTCATCCGGATCAATCGGGTTTTATCCCGCACCGTAACACGGCATTAAATTTGCGACGTTTGCATGGTGTTCTCGCGAGGGCCCCGACGCTGCGTGAACCGGCCATCTTGGCGTCCTTAGACGCCACGATGGCCTTTGAAAAAATCGAATGGTCTTATCTCTGGGCGGTACTCGCCAAGTTTGGATTCGGCGCTGGTTTTATTGGTTGGGTCAAACTCCTGTATGAAACGCCACTGGCACAGGTGGTGGTCAATGGCAGTGTCTCCGTGCCTTTTACTCTTGGGAGGGGCACGCGGCAGGGTTGTCCGTTGTCCCCGCTCCTCTTTGCTTTGGCGTTGGAGCTACTCGCCGCTTGGCTATGGTGGGAACCTTCGCTGAAGGGTATACGCTGGACGCCGGAATTTGAAGATCGCATTTCCTTATACGCGGATGATATTTTATTGTACCTCACCTCTCCCCAAAAATCGCTCAACGTATTGTTTGACGTACTTAACTCCTTCTGGAAGAACTCGGGCCTTATCATTAACTGGTCGAAATCCTACATTTATGTACTTGCGGGTGATGTCCCTCGTTTGCCGCGGGGCTGTCCCATCCAGTTGTCGCAGTCTGGCTTTAAGTACTTGGGTGTGTTTATCTCGTTGGATCCGGTGGTTCGCTATGAACGCAATTTACTCCCCCCGCTTCAAAGGTTGCGCTCTGATGTAGCGCATTGGCGTAAATTACCGTTATCTCCCCTAGGGCGTGCGGCTCTTTTTAAAATGATGTCCTTACCGCGGTTCCTATACGCACTTCAGAATAGTTTCAATGTCATCCCGTCAAAATATTTTCGGGAAGTAGAATCGTTGCAGAGACAATTAATATGGGACGGACGTTCCCGCATCGCTCTTCCAAAATTGACACTTCCCTGGTATGATGGCGGTATAGCGCTCCCGGATATTGGTCGGTATTATTGGGTCTCCCACCTTGCTGCCATCAACCACGGAATGTATGGCCCGGCGTTGAATCCAGCATTTGAAATGGAAACCACCAGTGAACTGTGCCCTCACCGTTTTGGTCCGTTTGTCCTCGCTGCCTGCCTGTTTTTTCGTATCCCTGCTTGGAGGAGCAAAGGTAGCGCCTCGCCGGACCAGCTCTGCTGGTCCCGCTGCACTGTGTACTTGGGACGCTGCTGGCTGTAGGTGAAAGCTCGGGATTAGTGCGGGGCAGGTGAGTGTGTCGGCGGGGCTGCGAGCATAGGACAGGGACTCCAGCATCCAGGAGTCCCTGCGCGCCCAACAAGCTCCACCTGGGCTGCTCTCCCCGCTGGCCACCATGCCATCCTATGGGACTGCTGAACTCGTTGTCTTAAGGAGACCGGTTACACCGCTTCGCGGGAGCGAGCAGGAGCGCGCCGGGAGAAGCCCGGGACAAGGGCGGGACCGTCTGTGGCCGTCCGGGGCCGACAGAGGCCGGGCTGGGCCTGCCCTCTGACATTGGTATTGACTTTATTGATGTACTTTGTGCGAAGTATTATTGTTGCCCGAAATAAGAGAAAGGGGTGGTGAGTTTAAGGTATGTCTGTCTCCCCAAGTAGCAACGCTCCACCAATCCTCCTGGTCGACGTTGGGCCAGCAGTTATTGGCCCCCTAGATACATTTTTTAACCGCCCGACCCAACTTATAGATAAAGAGCCAACGCTTGCAGAGAGGCGTGCGGAGCGTAGATTATCTATTGAACTCATTAAAAACCCTATAGATAAACGCTCCGTGCAATCCTACCCCACATTGGTAACTCCTTTATCATCAGTAAACCTGCCTGTCGTAGCTGAAAGTTGTTATGATGCTACCACTAACGAGGAAAACCAGGGTACAGTGGCGGGACAGGTCTCACCATGTGCGAGCCACACAGACCCTATAGTATGCACAGTAAATCTATGTACCCAGGTGCCCCTGTCTCAATCCAAAGTCGGATCAAAAAGGAAAAGAATTACTGTACCCAGAAAAAGCAATCCATCTAAACCCCCACGTAAACTTAGGAAAGTAATTAAAAGTACTTGCCCCAGTAAGGCTGCCCAGGAAGTAAGCGGTAGCAATGGAAACATGCAGGAGGGAGATGTGGTGCTATTAGATAGTCCAGAAGTTAGTACTGTTAATTCTTCAGACAGTGACCTGGTAATGACAGAGAAACTGCCACCTTTATGTAACCTGAATCCTGACCTAGAAAGGTTGATACGGTCGATTCTGCTCCCATTAGAGGAAAAAATTATCAAGCTGTCTGACCGTTTAGCCCATTTTGAACAGGTAACATTAGATAACTTTTTTTCTACAAAATCATTAATAAAGACCCAGGCAAAACAGGACGAAAGTAACAAGCCCCAGATTCCGACCACATGTGCACCACAAGACAAGGGACGAAGGCAACAAACCAATACTCCAAAGCCCTCTAATCCACGTAGTGAGGCTGCGAAAAGACCATCTAAGCCCCCTGATTTGGGACCATCGGGGCTCGTTGCTAATCCCCCCAACATTGTAATTCCAGTACAAATTGTGGCGCAACAACCACCGTCTAGTCTAAATTCCCTGGCGACTACGGAGGTTGGGGGAAATGCATGCACTGGACTACACATTGTGTTACAACCTCCCCCACTAATTAGTACCCAGCCTATTACAAATAAACCTGCCCTCCGCCACACTCCTATAGTTCCTAAACAGTCTCTACTTCACTCGATAAAACCACTACACAAAAAACCCCCAATGAATCTTACCCCAGATTCCTTTCCCTTTGTGGCTGTACTCATAAATGTCCCACCACTTTCTATGGGACAGAGAGAGAACTTCCAGATGCTGAAAAATAAGGTTATGCACTGGTTGAGGGCTAACCGGCCTCTACCAGGGGAAGTTGATGGGTTAATCTTGGGGGTAAGGAGAATTGACTGGATAGGCTGTACCACCAAAAGCATGGGGGGGGATTGTATTGTGGTCAATTTTCAAGACCCAAGGGTGGCGGGATGGATAACTAGGCAGGGATGGGGTACAAACAGTGGTGGAATTGGTATTGTCGATCTTACCTTTTTCTACCCACGTCCCACTAGTGTTGTGACTAGTCTGCTTAATGAACAAACCGGCCCCTTAAACCT
Source organism: Lissotriton helveticus (assembly GCF_964261635.1). Taxonomy (NCBI): domain Eukaryota; kingdom Metazoa; phylum Chordata; class Amphibia; order Caudata; family Salamandridae; genus Lissotriton; species Lissotriton helveticus. The sequence goes on along the minus strand of NC_136059.1, from coordinate 1,169,136,261 downwards.
TCCATGGCCGGGGATCTCCACGTCAGCTTCACTACCCCAGTTCAATAACCATTCCACAGGCCCAAACCACCACCCTCCGGGTAGATGGCAAAATCTAGGGTGGGGTGGTTGACAAAATTGTGACCATGTGAATATTGGTGGGGGAGATAATAGTAGGAACCACCTAGGGGACTGTGTTGAACTTGATCTAGACACTGGTGAGGTGCCAAATTCTAGGGAAGTCGACAATAAGATTGTGAATATGATGGAAAGTAGTAGAAAAGCAAGTGGCATGGACGAAGCAGGGGAGTTACCCATACTAACTGTAAATGTTGAAAATGATACTCTTGAATCATGCTCTAACATAGATGTAGCTTGTGGGGGAGGGCTTACCTTGGGGAGGTTTTTGTCCTGGAATATTGCTGGGTTGGGCAGCAAGATAGATTCACAAATTTGGTTGGACTTCATTAATGGTTTTGATGTGTGCTGCTTTCAAGAAACCTGGGCTTGTAACCCTGTTTTCCTCCGTGGTTATCTGAATTTTTCTATCCCAGCCTCTAGAGGGGCACGGGGTCGGCCAACGGGAGGGTTAACAGTCTGGATAAAGCAGGACCTGGTTATTTCTATCAAAGTGTTGGATTTGGGCAATAGCGACATACAAATGTTAAGATTGTCCTTAGAAGGGAGGGATGTGATTGATCTGTATAACATCTATGCAAGAGGTAGTAACTTGGGGAGTTCATCTACCTTAGAGGCATTGTCTGTTTTCTTAGAAACTAAGTCGCTAGGAAATAGAGTAGTAGTAGCTGGGGACCTAAATAGGACCTTCGAACCGCTTGACAGAACAAATGATCCCCTAGGTTATGAAGAGGACATGCTCTGGGGAGTTCCATCTTTGAGTTTAAACCCAGTCAAACGGTGGACAAAGGATATACTGCTACTAAATGCCCTGTGTATGGAACATGGGCTAAGAGCCCTAAATGGGAGAACATCAGGGGACAAAGAGGGCGCATGCACATTCGACAATGGCCACAGTCGGAGCAGAATTGACTACGTAATATGTAGTCTTCCACTCTGGCAGGGAGTTCTTGATATGGCCATCAAGGGTAGATTGGAAAGTGATCACAATCCCCTTTGTGTGACACACAAATGGTGGAATGCTGGGCCCCAAAACACGCATACAAGAAATGTCCAAATCCCAGTAATGGCCAATAATATGCGTAGGTTGAAATGGCCAAGCGTCTTAGCAAATGAAACAACAATGACCCTCATTAAGGCTGAGATGGACAAGGTTCTCATCTCTATGGATGCGGCAAAACCCACAATCCCTGGTTCTATGGAATTTACAGATATTCACAACAAATTTTTTGGTCTCCTAAAACCACACTTCATGCAACCACCAAGCACTAAGGGTAAAAAACCTCCTAAACCGGCTGGGTGGTTTAATCGCCAGTGCAGGTTAGCACGATTGGCATTGGGTTGCGCCATTAGAGAAAGAGACAGGGGTGCGATTAGCAAAGCAAGGAAACTGTATAACACAAGTATCTCCCAAGCAAAGAGGAAATGGGATGAAGAGCACTGGGGTGAGCTGAAGGAAGCCTCAAATAGCAAGGATACTCTGCTTTTTTGGAAAATCATAAAGTGGGGTAGAGGCGGTACCCCTGACAGGCCTAGTAATAATGTGGCCGAGGAAGCTTGGGTCGAGTACTTCAGACCTCAATACTCAGAGGTAGAGAAGGTTGGGATGGAGGAGAAGATAGCACCTGTCTTTCCTACTGATAACTTGTTTTCACTTAAGGATGCTGAATTAGCAATCTGCGCTGTCCAAGGGGGGAGGGCACCTGGGTTAGATGGGATACCTTCGGATGTCTTCAAACACGACATAAAGAGGTGGGGGAGGTATATTCTTTTACTGTGCAATGCCATTGCCAGGGGAGGGGTGGTCCCCGAGCTTTGGCAAGGTGCCGTCATCATACCCATCTACAAAAAAGGAGATCGGTCTCTCCCATCTAACTATAGGCCCATAAGCTTGATTGCTACTATACAAAAAGTCATGGGAAAAATGGTTGTAAATCAGCTTATGGATTGGGTGGACGATAACAATGCCCTCTCGCCATACCAAGCAGGATTTAGGCGAGCCACCAGTACAATTGACCAGGTCTTTCGTTTCACCATCTTGCGGTGGAGGACAGTATTGCTTGGCAAAGGCTGCCTTTATGTTGCATTTGTCGACTTGCGGGCAGCCTTTGACCTGGTCCCAAGGCGTAAGCTATGGGCGGTCTTACATAAACTAGGCATCCCTGCTGAACTTCTTACCCTGATCATGCGATTGCATGAAAGTAACTACGCCAGAGTCCAGTGGGGTGGAAACGGCGAGTCATCATCGGATTTCCCAGTAGAAAGGGGTGTCCGCCAGGGTTGTGCAATGGCACCCCTACTTTTCTCATTGTTTATTAATGGGATTGTGGAGAGGATATTAGACGTTGGGGTAGATGCACCTTCGTTAGCGGGCGCCAGGGTCCCGATCCTGATGTTCGCCGACGATACCCTAATTATGTCAAAGACTCCGGCAGGACTCCAGCGTGCTCTAAACATATTTGATGTCTTTTGTAAAGAGCATGGTCTTGAGGTAAACGTGGGAAAGACGAAGCTAATGGTCTTTTCCCCACGACACAAGGCCCAGCCTAGGGTACTCTTGAATAATACCAAGCTGGAGGTGGTCAAGGAGTTTACATATTTGGGGTTGCAAATAGCAGATGGTCCGGGTTGGTCACACCACCTGGAAAAAGCGGTCTTAAAACATCAGCAAATCTCAGGGGCATTACGGGGGGAGCATAGAAAATCTAAAACCAAACCCATTAAGCCTGCCCTACTAGTGTATGACGCCAAGGTCTTAGGTGTGGCCCTATACGGTGCAGAGCTGTGGGCTTGGGAAAAGTTATCGACCTTACAGATAGCAGAGAACAAGTTCCTTAGGGGTATTACAGGCGTACCTCAGAGTGCTCCTTTAATACCACTATTTCTCGATCTAGGTAGACGACAAATTAGCGATAGAGCGCATTTGCGCCCCATTCTTTACTGGAGACGTCTTTGGACAACTCCAGAGATTAAGCATTATGCAGATGGTTTTTTAGCAATAATTAAGGAAGACCATTTCCATAAAATCAACTGGTTAAAGAACTTAAGAGCCATGCTAATCAAACTAGGCCTTTCTAATCTTTGGACCAATCCACAGGGGGAAGTCTTCCCAAGTAAAGAGGCCCTCAAATCCTATTATTGGGACTGGGTAGACAGTAGTCTCTTGAGGGGTACTAGATCCGACTCCATGTCTGGGCGCTTCCTCGAAATCAAAATCTGTCCTTTTTTAGAAAATTATTGGGATAGTATTACTGTCCCTTTGGACAGGAAGTTAGTCTTCCAGTTAAGGTCGGGATCCCTCCCGCTAAAATCACTAACTGCAGGATGGCAGAGTTCGACCTCCACGTGTTGTCCTGCGTGTAAAGCTGCTACCGAAAATTTAGGCCACTTTTTATTCGCCTGCAGTGCTTATTTGCTACCAAGGAGGGTATGGCTAACTCCAGTTTGTAAAAACCTTGGGACACGGCATAGTGTAGCGGCCACAAGAATCTTATGCACATCCACCCAAGAGTCGATTATCCTGGGAGTGGCCAAATATTTGGGATGGGCTTGGTCAATCAGGCGGAGGCTGATAGGCAGGCCCACCTAACCCTATGAAATTTCATACTTTTTAAAACAAGAAGTTTTAATGTAATTTATTTTTGTGTGTAACTATTACTGTTTATTGTTGTATAAGCGCGCACTACCGTTTTTCTTTTAGGGAAATATTGTGTAATGATGAATGAACTAAACGGTTTTTTATTGTAATGTATTTGATTATATGTTGCGCTTTTATGAGAAGTTATCTCGAATAAAGCTTGTACTAACTAACGAAATGGATAAGTGGCTGCTCCCTGGTGGTGATTACTACAGGGCGCTTTATTCGGGACCCTCGCGTTCACAACTCTCGGGACCTACAGCTATAGCCGTGAGAGTATGGCATAGCGCAACGGCGGCTATGGGCTGGAGTGATAAAATAACTGGCGCGACTCCGCTCTATGCCTCTGCGAAGTTGGGTGGCCTATGGCAGACGAAGGGATTTGATAAATGGGACACGATCGGTATTAGTAAGGTGCGTGATCTCTGGGTTAAAGGAGAGGTGAAGACCTTCTCGGATCTGCAAGTAGAGTACAAGCTGAGTGACAGGGAAAAATTTCGTTATGTCCAGGTACGCCATGCTCTGAACTCTGTGTTGCGAGTGGGTAGTGACATTCCGGATTCCTCCCCCCTCGAAGATCGTATACTAGACGGTCATGTGCCAGACAGTACTATCTCATTGTTCTATAAGAAAATGATTAATGACCGATCGAGTCTGCTTGATCGCCTTCGTGCAGCTTGGATTGCTGATGGTATTGAACTTGATGATGAGGACTGGCAGTCCGCGATCTCCTCTCCCAGGGAGGTGGCGATTCCGGCCCGCCTCCGTCTGGTCCATCTCAAGATCCTCCACAGAATCTATGTCACCGGTCCCCGTCTGATCCATATGGGCTACTCCACAGATGGCATGTGTAGGCGTGGGTGTGGTCTCCTTGGCACCTATCTCCATATCATATGGGAATGCCCTGAGGTGGTGCGATTTTGGAAACGTATACATGAGGTGATGGATGAAGTAATGGGTGTTGTGATGATGCCGGAAGCCCGGCAATGTTTATTGAATGTGTGGGGTCCGAATGATTATGACGTGTCGCAGCTTCGGTGGGTGACTCTTGCCAATATGGTTGCGAAGAGGGATATTGCACAGTTGTGGGGGTCCCGGAGGCCGCCTACAGTGACTACTTGGAAAGAGAGTCTGGACTGGTGCATGTTCAGAGAGAAGACAGTGTATATGGCAAGAGGCAGACCCAAAAAATGGGGGAAGATTTGGGACCAGTGGAACTCATACCGTGGAGATATCTGTACGCCCCCACTCACTGCGATTCCTAGTCCTTCCCAGTCGCCCTGACCACATTCCTTCTGGCTGTGGTGTATTGTACTGTTCATATGCAATTCTGCCTTTGGCACCCTCCCCTCATCTGTAATCGAAAAATCTTTCTCCTGTTGTCATGTATCTCCCGTCCTCCTTGAGCGCAGACCTAATGGCTGTATTATTGCTGTATTGCCTTGATTGTATGTTTGATGTGTTGTTTCCTTTTGTTTTATATAATAAAAAGTTTTAAAAAAAATAAAACTTAAACAAGTTATAGCAAACAAATTCATTAGCGGAAGAATTACACAGCATAATTAAATCTTGAGCTAACATGGCATTGTATCTTAATTGAATAGGTGATATATACCGTCGTCTAGCCTCTACCAATCTCAGGTTGGGACAAATTAATAAAACATGATACAGGTCTTGTTGTTCACCTTTGCATAGATCACATATGCCTTTAGAGTTTTTTGTGCCATCCCACCCAGCTTAAAGAACTGCTAAAGGGAGAATACCCACGTGTAAGAGGAGGATACAACGTCTTGCCCCGTGCTCTAATTGAAACTGTAAATAAGGCGCAGGTGTTTTAACCCCTTGTGTGCTCCGGACGGCCCCGGGCCTTCCGACGTCATGGTGGGCGTGTGCTGAGGACGGCCGGGGGCCGTCCGAACTCCGCCCACTCAATAAAACAGCCGCACAGCGGAAAGGGTTAAATACTATTTTCTCAGCGAAGATTTTGTAATGCTTTAGTTGAATACAATATTCTTTGTCCCTTTCATAACTGATTCTCGGGCCATATGTTTTAAGAAGAGCTTCATATGTGCTGAAGACCAATCCTGTAAAAGTGCAAAGGTGCATTATGAGACCGACAGGGCTTTTAGCAAATTCCTATTAAAAGTATACTGGGACGCTTCCTCTCTAAAAGTCTCCAATTTTACCATATATCTTAATGTGTCTGGCACTGCATGTAAGAGATTATATGCCCACTTTATGATATTGGAAATTACTCTGGCAAATATTCCTGTGGATGTATAACGTTACAACGCATACTTTTACATCGCATGTATTTACAACGCATGTTTTTACAACGCAGGTACCTTTACAACGCATACCATTACAACGTAAGTATTGGTAAGTATATATTAATTTTTTTAATGTAAATTAATTGAAATTAATATAATTTAATTTAATTTAATTTAATTTCATTTAATTAATTTAAATTTAATTTTACTTTATTTTTACCCTGTACCCCTGTACCCCAAAAACCCAAAACTGACCCTGAACCCTAAAAATACCCTTTTACCCAAAAACCCAAAACTGTCCCTGAACCCTAAAAATACCCCTTTACCCAAAAACCCAAAACTGACCCTGAACCCTTAAAATACCCCTTTACCCAAAAACCCAAAACTGACCCTGAACCGTAAAAATACCCCTTTACCCAAAAACCCAAAACTGACCCTGAACCCTAAAAATACCCCTTAAAAAAACCCAAACATATAACATTTTAAATATAATTATATACTTACCAATACTTACGTTGTAATGGTATGCGTTGTAAAGGTACCTACGTTGTAAAAACATGCGTTGTAAATACATGCGTTGTAATGGTTTTTGCGTTGTAAAAGTTTCGTTGTAATGGTAGTGCGTTGTAAAAGTTGCGTTGTAAAGGTTGTTTCCCATTCCTGTCATAGATAGCACAAGGCAAAGAGCTTGGACAGGGACAGATTGAGAAACTTTTACCAGTTTTCGAAGTATACTTCCTTTCTTTATTTTATCTGTTGCCATGTTTTATTATGTGTGTATATTTTATGGCATAGGATAATATCGGTGGGATTTCCATGCCATAGATCTCCAGCACAGTTCCGAAGTGTCTATTTCCCGTAGAGCAATAAAATCTCAGTAAAGCACCAACATGTGATTCTGCCTTCTGCCCTAAATGTTGAAGGTGGGCTGTATCTTGTAGATAATGCCTAAAAATACATCCCAAATAAACATATTCTTTTACTGTCTCAATTTGCTTACCTCCCAATGACCATGTGAAAGATAGAGGTTTCCTTCTGCTATTAAAAGGAAGAGCTTTAGTTTTAGATATATTTGGGCCCAAATTTTTTCAACTGCATATTGATTTAATTCGTTTAGATTTCTTTGCAGGCCGATTCGAGTATGATCGAATATGACGATGTCATCTGCATACATTAAGCAGTGTATATAGACTTGTGCTATCTTTGGAGGGAAATTCTTAATTTGGGAGAAGCGCCCCGGTAGATCACTAATATAAATAGAGAATAATAAGGGAGCTAATAAGCAGTCCTGCTTCAGCCCATTCTTCGTGGGAAATGCTTTAGTGAGTCTTTTCTTCCCCCATCTACACTGTACACCACGTCAGGGTATCTAGGGAGATTATTATTGTGAGAAGATCAAAAGGAATTCCCAGATTCTCCAATTTTCTCCACAATGTCGGTCTATCTATACTATCGAACGCAGTTGAAAAATCAATAAAAGCACAATATAAAATTTGAGCACTTAACGTAACGTATTTGTCAAGAATTGTCTGAAGTGCAGTAATATTATCCAATGTCGAGTGCTTTGGGCCTAATTCGGCCTGTGTCACGGGGATCACTGTATTCGCAAATTCCCAGTATTTTAAGTGCTCTAAGACGCAAGCTGCAAAGATTTTACCAGTGGCGTAAAGTAGTGCTATTTGTCTGTAGTTAGCTGGGTTCATTCTTTGACCTTTTTTCAGGAGAGGGACCACTATATTCCCCCACCAAGATTCTGGTATTTCTCCACTCTTCAGACTATATTGGAATAGTGGGGCTAAAAATTTGCTCCAGCTGTCAGCGTTTTTTTTTGTAAAACTTTAATTGGAATTTTACGTGGACCCATCGCTGTTGATGACCTTGCAGAGGTTATAAAAGCTGAGATTTATGTAGCTGAGGTTTTCATTAGTTCCTGCCCACGTTGGTGCTTCTGCACAGGATACTGATCTGATTTTGAGGATTAAATTTATAAAGCTTATAAATATATTTTTCCCAATCAGATGGAGATACTGGAGTAGCTTGAATTGACTTTTATATCTCCATTTGTTCAGATATTATCTTCCAAAAGGTTTAATTGTTTCTACATTTTACAGAAATTTGGATGTCAGTCCAGATTCTGTCTCTTTGAGCTTGCTTATCTCTCTCTTTCTTCCGTTGGTGGAGTTTTTTCACTTTCCTTACTTCTCTTTGTATTGCAACACTAAGGGACCCATTAAGATGGCGGGCGGATTGCCCCCGCCAGGCTGGCGATAGCCCCCGCCAGGCTGGCGATAGCCACGGCCAGCCTGACGCGGGCAATACTCCCGCCATCCGCACCTGAATTCCGCCCCCACCATATTAGGATGGCGAGGGGGACCGCGGCGGACGGAAAGACCGTCTGCCGCTTTTCCGCCCAGGTCGCATTGCGACCGGTTCGGAAAAGGTTTAATATGGTGGCGGTGTCTAATAAACACTGCCAGCCATATTATGATGGGCTTGTGTAGATGCCTTTCCGCAGCGGCTATGCCGCCACAGAAAGGCATGCGGTCTTCACTCTGGGGGCCCCCTGCGGGCCCCCAGAGTGAAGGAGAGTGGTGGGGGTACCTGTGGTACCCCCCTTTATTTGCATAAACAAAGCAGTAGGCACCGCACGGTGCCTACCGCTTTGTCTATGCAAATGCATTAATGCATTTTTAGCATTGCGGCGGACAGTGCAGAAAGCACCGCCCGCCACAATGCTAAAATGCAGGATGTGCCTGCCACTGTGGCGGGCACATCCTAATACCCCCCAAGGGACCCCCGCCTTTATGGCGGGCGGTCCCAAACCCCGGTAGGATGACAGGCGGACAAAGTCCGCCCGTCATCCTAATTGGCCCCATAATGCGTGAAATTGACATCTGATCAATTTATTTAATTGTCGAGAATTATTATCAACGTATTTACCTTTCTTAGAAGTTTTAACATTTTCTTGTCTTTCGAAGTTTACTTGTAAAGAGGCGACTACTGACTGTATAGTGTCTTCGACTCTGATTGTAGGATTATCTCTTCTATTTAACAACACTGGCAGAAGCTGGTAGATTGTATGATTGTAATTAATCCTTCCTGTTTTTTTATTTATATCTGCCCATCCTTCATAGGTACATAAAGACCACGAGGAAGTAGGTTGAGTGAACACCTTGATTACTGTAGAAAGAAAAGCAAGGTCACTTTCATGTGTATACTGAGTAGATAATGATTGGACCTTCGAAAACAGGTTTAGACTACAGATAAAATAATCTATAATTGAAGACCTAGAAGAGCCGCCGGAATGTCTCCCTCAGTTCTCCCGTTTAAGATAACACCATTTATTGTTTCAGAGAATGACAGGAGCATTTCCCCCATTTTATCTGCTTTTATCTTACCGGGGAAAATGAGGGTTGGAATTAGGCATGCTATTTCTTGAGGATATTTCCCCTTCTTGCTGAGTAGGGCATTAGAAATGTTTCCATTGAAGTCCCCAGCTATTACCATGGTGGGATGTCCCCTTTCTCTCATCTATTTGCTAAGACAGCAACCTAGGGGCACATTAGTCAGTCTTTAGCATTGCCCTTGTGCCATGCAAGGGGTTTCAAGCGCGAGGCAAACTCAGTGGTGTAACAAAACTTGAGGGGGCACCCTTGCAAAGTACATGCAGGGGGGGCCCTGCACTCCGGACCTGGTCAGGAGCTCTCCGGCCAGTGACCCTCCGCCTGAGAACAGTGCTGAACGGGGCCATGTTGAGCTAGGGTGCCCCCAGCACAACAGGGGCTGCAGGGGCTAATGTTATGCCACGTATTCCATAGAGATGATGAAGCCTTGAACAGTAAGAGTCCTGAGGGTCTGTTGGAGAAGGCAAAGCTGGCTTTAAGCACATTTTAACAGGATGCTCTCATTGTTATCCCATATTTTCATCGTAAGGACCACTATGCTACTGCAAAAGCTCTTTGCCAATATTTTTCCTGCAAGATAAAAGGTTAAAGGCTGGGCTGCAGGTATCTGCAGAAACAAAGTGATTGGATCCCTGCAGTGTACAAGGGATTTCAACATTTAATACAGCAGATTGTGGCACAATTTGGCTTAGAAAAGCAAAACTATTGCTTGTGCATAGCATTCCAATCTGTAACTCAACAGACGGGACGATTCTTTGTTAACCTGCTAGGTGGAGCCATGTTGTCTTACAAAAGCCTGTGAGGCATGGACATTCTGGTAGCTTCATTTGTATCCATACATTAAACGGTGTAGCTATCATTAGTGCAATGGCTCTTGGACCCTGGCATGTGATATGCCCTGTACAACAAATTATGACTATATAGTACCCACAATGTTTGGACATGTAGGGCCATCTTCTTGCTTGCATTAGAGGCCAACCAAAAATGTGCACTTTTACACTGCATGCCTACCATACTGAAGCATAATCATTCTGAATGTCATAATTGTGCACTTTTATTTAGTAAAAGTAAACATGTTCTGTTTTTAGATAAAAAAGGGATTTACTAACAAGAGTATACAGTGAGGAAGCATTACACTGCCACATATTGAAACTATCTTCAAATAATGGGTTGGTGATATGTCCTTAACAGTGGGAAACACATCGCCAGTGAGTAAAATATCTCTGTCAGAGAACTAATAATCCGGTCAACTAGGGAAGGGAAGTAGTAAGAAACTAGAAATCATTTACAAAAGAAAGTTGGCTCAGTGAGTTAATTACTCATTGCTGACATCTATATGATCTGCTTGCGCTGGTGAAACCGCAGCAGGGCCAACTAAGCCTTTCTTCCTTCTGAAGTTGATAAACTAAATACGTTTAAGTTAGGTAATAGTAACAGTACATTTACAGTTCTTAGATATAACTAAAACTACTGTACTAAGCACTATACAAAAAAAGAAGCCATTGTTATTAATCTGAGTGCACGCATCACTGTGGTTATCACAGCTAACATCAGAGCAACAGCCGAAGCAGCACCTGTTGAACTGGCAATTGATTCATTTTAAACCTTGTTATGCTGACATGAGGCTCGCACAAGGATGGAAGTCAGGAAGAAGTGAATTTGAGATTGCTTGTCTTTCCATTCCGAATAGAGGTAGTCTAGCATTTGGAACTGAGCTGTGCCTTTTGGGGCATGTGGTGCACATGGCTGGCCTTCAATGGTACATCCGAGCTAAACACGTGAATGGAATGCCCCTGGGGAGCAACCAGTGGTTCTGATTGACTCCATCAGTCCCATTCATTGCTATTATGCTGCCCGTGTGTGGAGATCTGTGGCCACCGCAGCCAGGTCCATTCCTGACATGTCCTAATCTGCCATGCGATGACGTCTTATCACATGATTTTCTTGTGACTTCAAAAATTTCAAATATCTGTGACAACACTTCGGCATGGATTGCAAAAATGGCTTCAGATATTTCGGCAGCAGGCAGAGCGTAGAGTTTACTTTGAATAGGTATCCTATTTTTAGAGTTTCTGATTTTTCTGCCTTTCATATCTGCCGGAACAATTAAAAACAGATATTCAGAGCAGTACCATTTGCGGGTATTAAGACTCAAATAAGTATCAGGAAAAATATATAATTTCCATTGTGACCGTGCAAACGCATAAAAACAGGTGCACAGCAGTGCTGTGCTCGGGTACAGACATGTATATCATGGCCCCAGGCCTTCAAGACATCCTGTATATGAAAGGATATTTTTTTCCTTCACATTGTCGATGAACATTTAGCCACGTTGGTGATCAAGATGATAAAACATAATATCAATCAGAATATTGCTAGATTTTGAGTTAAACAAGTCACATTGGCTTAAACCGGTCATATTGGCCCTGCTCTTTAAGGTATATTGTCTCACCAACATCAGGGACTGGTTTTCTGAGCTCAGAAGTCGATGTAGATGTGACAAGAGGCAAAAAACCTCAAGGGCATCATTTATGAAAAGTGACGCATCGCTGCGAGAACAGTGATGCGTCACTTTTCATTGCACCCTCCTTGTGACACTAATGATGCATCATATTTACAACATGACACATCATGTCGCAAGGAGTTACAGATACGTCAGTATTTCTGACAAATCTGTAGCCGCAAAAATGACGCATTGCTGGAGTCGGTCACAAAAGTGACGCAACTCTAGCAATGGGAAATTACACATGGGCAAGTCCCATGTGAAATGTGCCTGCGTCAGTCTTACGCCTGCCATGAGGCAGGCGTAAGATATTGACGCATTTGCATCTTAGAAGTGGCAGAATGAAATCTTATAGATTTCACTGCGTCACTTCTATGACCCTTCCATGCGTCGGAACGCCCCTACTGCATACATGATACCTGGTGCAGGTATAATGTGGCACAGGGGTTTACAAAGTGACGCATCTACCTAGATGCGTCACTTTGTAAATGGTAAATTTTTTACTCCGCTGGTGTATCACAAAAAGTGATCCACCGGCAGCGCAAAAGTGACGCAAGGGCTCTTAAATAAGCCCCCATGTACGTACAGAAGTCCTGGAGTGAAGGCCAAGCTGTGTGCGGGACCAATGTCTGCAGTGGCCATGCAGCCTACCATGAGGCGTGTGTGGCCTCCAGCATGGACTTGGCAGCAGAAGTCACACCTTGGGGCACCTTACAATGCAGAGAAGCGAGAACGAAAGTACCGAGTTGGCTGGGGGATTCAAACGTTCCAGACTTGACACTCTTGTGACACAGTAGGAGTGCACATTTTCCATATGTTCATTAAGCTCTTTCTGGAGTAGAGAGATCTCTGGCCTCAACTCAAGGCAGTTGTCTTCAACCCCCTTGCTTGCTCAAGTCACCAGACCCCACCGCACGCACGCACCATTTAGTTTATGAGGCAGCAACGCCGGCGAGAGAGTGTAGTACTGTGTGCGCTACAGCTACTGCGCGCGAGGGGGCTCATGGAGGCTGGAGCACAGGGGTTGCGGGGTTATGTTACATTTTTACGCCCATGATGTGACTGTCACAACTACAAGTCCTGTATGCCCAGCCCAGCCCACCCCACCCACTGACGGAGTGACTCCGACTCACCTGAGGCCTGCAGCTTCGGTGACAGGTGCGGGCTGGCGGCAGATTGAAGGCTAGGCTAGCTAGCAATTATTAAATTATGGCAGCATGATCCCTCTCGGACGCCTCACATCACGTGCACTTTTAATTGCGCATGACAATGCCACTAAGCCCAGCCCCACCCTATGCCCCACCCTAAGGGTGAAGACGACCACCCCGCAAACAGCGCTGACGCATCTGGGCACCATTTAATTGATGACTGAGCCTTGGTGCAATGACGGCGAGCGTAACATAATCACCACGGCACCACACACATCAGAGATGGACGTGTGTAATGCTTGCTGGCTGCGTGGCCATGGAGGGGGCCCCTGGGGCTGTGGGGGCATGTGTTACGCACCTGGGTAAACTATAAATCTGTTACATCAAGCCAGGCTGGGCAAACTCGCCTAGCCCTGAGTCGTTCATAAACCTACTGTAACTAGGCACATGAGAGATTCCAACTATGCTGTACAACGTCTGCTTGGTAGTTAGTTGTTGTTGGCTGGTTGTTGAAAAGAGAGGATACTGGGGTGTAAGTTTTACAATGGCATCCAACACAGATGGGAGAAATTGTGAAAATGCTCCCTGAGAAATACCAGCCAATTTTCCAGATATGGTTTGAAAAGGTCGGCAGTCATAATATCGAGTCTTTTATTTCGACTGGACAGAATATCGAGTAAAAAGTATAGAATGGACATAATATCGACTAGACATAATATAGACAACAAAAATATCGACTAGAGAAAATTAATATCGAATAGAATGGACATAATATCGAATCAAAAATATAGAATGGACATAATATCGACTAGACATAATATAGCCAACAAAAATATCGAATTTAAGGTAAGTTAATAATAATTTTTATTTTTTGTGTAATATAAGTCTGTAGCGGGTTGTGGGTTTATAGGGGAATAGGGTGGGAAGTAATTTAATTCTAATTAATTAAATATGTTAATTTATTTATTGATATTTATTTAGAATTAATTGTTAATTACTTATTAATTGGTAATTAATTAAAATATAATTGGTAATTAATTATAATTGATTAATTGATAAATATTTTAATTTTAGTAATTTATTTTCTGTAGCGGGTTGTGGGTTTATAGGGGAATAGGGTGGGAAGTAATTTAATTATAATTAATTAAATATGTTAATTTAATTATTGATATTTATTTATAATTAATTGTTAATTATGTATTAATTGGTAATTAATTAAAATATAATTGGTAATTAATTATAATTGATTAATTGATAAATATGTTAATTTTATTAAATTATTTTCTGTAGCGGGTTGTGGGTTTATAGGGGAATAGGGTGGGAAGTAATTTAATTATAATTAATTAAATATGTTAATTTATTTATTCTTAATTATTTGAAATACATTGTTAATTAAATAATGATTGGTAATTAATAAAAATATGATTGGTAAATAATTTTAATTGATTAATTGATAAATATGTTAATTTCATTCATTTATTGTCTGTAGCGGGTTGTGGGTTTATAGGGTAATAGGGTGGGAAATAATTTAATTCTCATTAATTAAATATGTCATTTAAATTATTGGTATTAATTTTGAATTAATTGTTAAATTATTTTTAATAGGTAATTAATTAAAATATAATTGGTAATTAAAATTAATTTATTAATTTTGAAATTGTTAATTAATTTATTGTTAATAGGTAATTAATTAGTATGAGTAGGCAATTTTTATAATTAAATAATTTTATTTTGTATTTATAAATAAATATTTAATATTGTTTAGACACAAGTACAATATTTTATTTATTTGTAATTGGTATTACTATTTATGTTATTTATATCTATTTGTGAAGTTTTTACTTTCCCTATTATTGCACTCTCTGAAGTTGGAATAGTAATTTTAACCCCTACGCTATACAACACTTTCCCCACTGTTGCACCCACTGGAGTGGGTATGCAACGTTTACAACGCAACTTTTACTATGCACTACCATTACAACAAAACTTTTACAACGCAAAAACTTTTACAACGCATACATTTACAAAGCATGTTTTTACAACGCAGATACCTTTACAACGCATACCATTACAACGTAAGTATTGCTAAGTATATAATTATTTTTAAAATGTTATATGTTTGGGTTTTTGGGTAAAGGGGTATTTTTAGGGTTCAGGGTCAGTTTTCAGTTTTTGGGTAAAGGGGTATTTTTAGGGTTCAGGGTCAGTTTTCAGTTTTTGGGTAAAGCGGTATTTTTAGAGTTCATCGTCAGTTTTCAGTTTTTGGATAAAGGGGTATTTTTAGGGTTCAGGATCAGTTTTCAGTTTCTGGGGTAAAGGGGTATTTTTAGGGTTCAGGGTCAGTTTTCAGTTTTTGGGTAAAGGGGTATTTTTAGGGTTCAGGGTCAGTTTTCAGTTTTTGGGTTAAGGGGTATTTTTAGGGTTCAGGGTCAGTTTTCAGTTTCTGGGGTAAAGGGGTATTTTTAGGGTTCAGGGTCAGTTTTCAGTTTTTGGGTAAAGGGGTATTTGTAGGGTTCAGGGTCAGTTTTCAGTTTTTGGGTAAAGGGGTATTTTTAGGGTTCAGGGTCAGTTTTCAGTATTTGGGGTAAAGCGGTATATTTAGGGTTCAGGGTCAGTTTTCAGTTTTTGGGTAAAGGGGTATTTTTAGGGTTCAGGGTCAGTTTTCAGTTTCTGGGGTAAAGGGGTATTTTTAGGGTTCAGGGTCAGTTTTCAGTTTTTGGGTAAAGGGGTATTTTTAGGGTTCAGGGTCAGTTTTCAGTTTTTGGGGTAAAGGGGTATTTTTAGGGTTCAGGGTCAGTTTTCAGTTTTTGGGTAAAGGGGTATTTGTAGGGTTCAGGGTCAGTTTTCAGTTTTTGGGTAAAGGGGTATTTTTAGTGTTCAGCGTCAGTTTAGGGTTTTTGGGGTACAGGGGTACTTTGTAAAAATAAAGTAAAATTACATTTAAATTACATTAATTAAATACAATTAAATAAAATTAAATTATATTATAATATTTTAAATTAATTTATATTAAAAAAAATATTATATACTTACCAATACTTACTTTGTAATGGTATGCGTTGTAAAGGTATATGCGTTGTAAAATCTTGCGTTGTAAATGTATGAGTTGTAAAAGTTTTTGTGTTGTAAAAGTTTTGATGTAATGGTAGGTGTTGTAAAAGTATGCGTTGTAACGTCAGACATCCCTGGAGTGGGAATAGTAATTTTAACCCCTACGCTATCCAGCGCTTTCCCTACTGTTGCACCCACTGGAGTGGGAATAGTAAATTTTACCTCTACGCTATCCAACACTTTTGCTAATGTTGAACTCACTATAGTTGTTACAATAAATTTTAACCATTTTCTATGCTACGCTAAAAATGTTATATATGTTTATTTAATAATATGTTTTTATATATATATATATATATATATATATATATATATATGTATTATTTTTGGTGATATAATTTTTTTAATTATAGAAATTATTTATTAAAATTAAAAATTTTAAATAATTATTTCTAAGTTTATATTAAATATATTTATTACTATATTAGTTTTCACTTAATTTTAAGACATTTAAAAAAATCGATATTTTGACAGTCTATATTTTTGTAAGTCGATATTTTGGAGTCGATATTTTGGTACTTACCTGTTTGTAGATAGGGAGTCGATATTTTGTCACTCGATATTTTTCACTCGATATTTGTGTATCTCGATATTTGTGACGTCGATATTATGTCAGTGATCCGTTTGAAAAGACACCTGAGGCCAACATTTGTAGAAAATACATAAATTTCACATGTGATAGGATGGTACTGGTCCTTGCAGTTGAAGGCTGAAGACATGGCTATATCTTTTTTAACAATTCCATGATACTCACCCTCTTCAGTCTGTATAACTGGATGACCTACTCCTCCCTGAGGTCATTGAGGGATATATGCTGACGGAATATATGTTCCTTCCTCCTTCTTTGCTTACGTGGTTGTCTCTACCTACTCCTAATTGGAATATGACAACCGCCATGGCGTAGTCAAGCTTGCCAAAGTGTCTTGTGATGGCGTGAATTTTATACTACAGCCACTGTGCCATTTCCTACACCTGAGTTGGTGACGCACAGCATTCTGACACATTTCTATAATGCCACAATGTGTGACACAGTGATATGATGATAATAACCACTGCAAAACATTTGCGTTGGAATTTACACAGGAATGCCTATATTTAATAACTTATTACGTGCGTGATGCAACCAGATTCAAAGCAACAGCTGCACCACGCAGTTGCCTGTAAATTACGCAGTTGGGCTCTTGCATCACTTGATAAATTTGAGTCACTGCTTGCGTAGTCCTTGGGTCACATTGTGTGATGCAAGGCCGACGCAAGCCTTTGAGAAATCTGTCCCTCAGAAAATACAGGTCTCCCGCTGTGTATACCTTTGTGGTGTGAACTTGGTGTCAGTATCTCTGACACTGTAGTCTGACTTTTGTGAATATGATGCTGTGTGTGATCTTCGCATCTATTCAGCTGAATCTGTGTGTGATCATAGTTGAATTGGATACCTCCCACCATCACAATGGCAGGTGAGCATCTAGAACTGACCTTCTTACAGAACTCCTCCAGCGGGTCTCCCATAGGGTGCATATGTATGCTTGGTGTAGAGTTTGTGTCAGTCAGCTGACTGTGTAATGTTGGTGGCTTGCGGATTTGACTCTGTGTGATCTTTCTTTTCAGGGGACACTATGATCTTGGTATCTTTACACCTGACAGTGTCTGATCTTGTTTAAAACTAACTCTTCTCCCCTTTTTTGTGCTATGTCAAGACCTATTGGCTTTGCCAATGCTTAAGCGAGCACACTGAATCTTCCTGGATCACCTGTTGCTGTATTAAATACATTCCCTCTCTGGATCCTTGGACATCACTGTTTCCCAGATTCTGGATTGGGATTGAGGCTAATAAATTATGTGGCATGTCTGTATGAAATAATATCCAGACCTCACCAGTCAAAAACGATTTTGCTAGATTTCAAAGCAGTGCTGTGCATGACTGCCAGCCTGAACAACTGCAACTATCTATTGGTCCAAGAGGGATGGGTATAATCATTATGATTATTGCAGCCAATGTGCTGCCATAGCTCTCCCCATTGATCTCCTGGTCAGCCTAGATTGGTGGGATGTTAAAGGGAATGCAGCACCACTAGAGAAGATGGATTTAGACCTGCAGGAGACAAACAGTTTGAGCAAAGGAGAAATGCCAGCTTACTCTCTTCTGTTGTCTATTGGCAAGTTTCTCCCAGATGCAAACTGACTAGCTCTTCACCCACAAACGGAAGAAGATTTGGCTTGTGGGCATGTTCATAATTGATCATACTTGTCGCACTGAAAGTAATAGTGCACCAACTGTAGTAGCTGCTGCCTTTTAAGGCAGACTACACTCGGGCCGCCATGGAAAAGCTGTAGGAAAGGGACATCCTAATCCCAATGGCGGTATTGTAGGGAATAGGGTATTTGTGAATCGTGCCTTCCAGTTGAATATGTTGTGAGCTGTTTATCATTAAAATATATGTGACCTTGCACTTTTGTACACAACCTTCTTTTACACAGCTTGGCTAGAAAATACAAATTACATATCGTGACACGGGAGGCTGCTGTCACGGAAGAAAGTGTATGTGAATGTCTGGCAGTCACCTTTGGGAAATCAAACCGAAGAAGGTAAAACAAAAAAGTTGCAATACTGAACGTTTCCTACAGATTTCCGTCCATTCTGAACGGCGTGTGTTGTCTGCAATATGTGAATTGCATAGAGAGGAGGCAGTGGTTTCCTAAAAACCCACTCCTCGCAAATCATGTATTGTAGCCCTGAGAGCAGCTTTGTAACTTGTGGCAATGGCACAACTTCTTTCAAAGTGTCCGGGTCAGGGAGTAGCTTCGTGGCGTCAGATCGAGAGGGTCCCGTGAGATGGATGGCAACATCCTGTCTGTTTTAATGGGGCCTTTCGAAGAATGCTATTCACTCTTGATACTCGTCCGCGGAGCTGAATGTTCTTTTTACGCCTCTGCAGAATTCCGATCTTCCTTCTGCTTCCTCCCCCTCAATGCAATTTATTTCAAATAAAATGCTGGAGCGCTAGTTTCTCTACCGCAGACGTTCATCTAGAAATGTTGGCATAGTATAGTTTACCTTAGTACAAAACGTGCATGCAAAGAGAATGAACAATCGGGAAAAAATAGAATGAATCAATTAATAAATTGCCGCAATCAGTGTTGCTTGTAATATTATTTTATTCCAGTTGTGTGGTTCAGAAATCTCCAGCCAACACGTGTTTCGCCCTTTATCTGGACCGCACTGAGATAATTCCATCGAACCTGGAAGCCGGGCCGATGCTAGGCATGGGAAGTGTGGGCAGCTGTCCAGGGCCTCGCTTCTGCTCACAACTAAGGGGTCCCTCACGAGAACACCGCCTTTCAAAATACTTCGGCGTTACCAGGTCCATAGAGCAGTAATACAAGGCCCAAGATTGAGGGGGTGGGGGTACACCCCCAGCCGCGGCCGTGCAGGTAAGAGTGGTTGGGCCGTGGAGCTGTGTTGGGGTATTTCTCGGGACGATGACGATGGAAAATTAAATAAAAAATTAATTTCCCCTCGTCATGGTCCATCAAAATACCTCCTACTACTCCTACCTCCCCTAGGCCTTAAAGGCAGGTGCTGAAAAAAACCTCTGACATTTTTTTGCTGCATCTGCATATTACCAGCCATTAGATGGGTACTTGAGGTGTCACAGAGATTATATGCAGTAATATTAGCGAGCTGCTGCTTTTAGTGAGGACGCTGCCAGCTTCCCCCCTGCCAGCAACAGAGCAACTGGCACAGACGGAATCCACTCATCTCAACACTCTCAATGAGATAAGGATGGCACATACAAGCAGGCGATAACTTCAAGTCAGAACACTGCTGTGTTAACATATTGAAAACAAACATCACAATCCATTAATATTAGATGTAAACGCATTTAGAATTTGGACGAGTGCCCCTGTGCACTGTCAGTGACTTCGCCAAAGAGGGCATGAAAGAGCTGAAATTGGATTATACATCCAAAACTGTTCTGAACAGGGGCCTCAAAAATACATTTGGCCCTGGGCCCCAAAAATCCTTAAAATGTCCTTGGAGATAATAGGCCTGACCACTCCCAAAACGCCACCTCACATTTGTGGAAAAAAATACCTTTGGCAAATGTTTTGCTCCTTTGGAATTTTACAAATTATTATATATAGGAGCTCAAATCACAGTAATCAACACTATTTCTCATCCCGGTCCAATATTGAAGCTTCTCAAGGGCCAAAAAATTCTGCTGAATTAGAATCGCACAACTAGATATTATAAAATAGATGAAAAAGAATAGCCTCTGCATTTTCCTCAAATGCATTGAGTCTAAAGAACTCCTTTTCTTTTCTAAAAGCTGCACAGCGCTCTCCCTTCTCCACTTCAGAAAACAATGGAAAACTCTATTCTTCAAAGAAAAATAATCTGTCAGGCAGTCCGAAAATGATCATGCATGGCAGAGGTACTTCAGTCCCATGAAGACTCCCCGCCACCCGTTACATGTAGGATCCCACAGAGCTCATCCCCTCTTACTCCCACCTGGCTAAAGTCCTAAGGGGCATATTAGCAAGGGCAATATCACGGCTTTAGCGGCTCTTTTCGCCGCTAAAGCGGCAATATTTTTAGCCCCTTCGCTGTGGAGGTTAATTCCCCGCTGTGCTGGGGGAGGGGGGCGCGCACAGCGCCCGCATGCTCATGACGAGCTCAGCTCGTCATGAGGCACGGCGCTCCTGTGCTCATGACGAGCTGAGCTCGTCACAGGTGCACCGGTTACCGTGGAACGCTCAGCACAGCAAGGGAATTATCCCCGCATGCGAGCGTTCCACGGCTCATGACGAGCTGAGCTCGTCATGAGCACCGGAGCACCGTGCCTCATGACGAGCTCAGCTCGTCATGAGCATGCAAAGTGTTAAGGCCCTATCAGCAAGCTGTCGCTAACAGCAGTTAGCGACAGCTTGCAGGCAATAGCGACCGCTTTGGGGCCCGCTTTGCATGTCAGCGATATTTATCGCTAATGACATGCAAAGTGGGCGTACCCAAACTGATAGTGACTGAAAGCAGTCGCTAACTCAGCTATCGCGATTAGCAACGCAGGCTTTGCGATAAAAAAGTTGTGCTAAGCGCTAAGCGCGATTATCGCTAGAATCTAACGCCTACTAAAAACATGACTTACCTGTTTCTTCAATGGGAGGTGGATTGTCAGGTTAAGTCCCCATTGGTGCTAATGCATGAATATCGCTGGATTTCCAGCGATATTCAGGCATTTCGCCGCTATCGATGGATATATTAGCACAATGGAGATAAACGTTGCTAATAGCATGTTTTCTCCTCTAACATATCCAGCGATAGACAGCGATAACAATAAACGCACTACGATCGTTTTGTGATAAATATCGCAATTCCTTGCTAATATGCCCCCAAATGTTTTTTCGTCGTTAAAGAAATATGGTTATGTAATTTCTCTTGGTATATTATTTATAAAAATGTAGAAATCATGTTACCTTCCATCAATTTTTCATCCTTCCCTTTGTAAGTAAGTTCTGAGAATCTGCTTGGAACGAGGAAAGTGGAGAAATCAAAAGTTTAAAATTCTCACAATTATGTGCAGTAGACAGAGGCATTTTGAATACATAGTCACACCCCTCAAGCAAAAAAAACAAACCTTTTTGTGTCTTGAAATACCAGATATTCGTTTTAGTCAAAGTATTCTTGGTCCTCAAACACAAGTTGGTTAATTTCCCCACGGGCTCACATGTACCACTGTCACAACTGGTCAGATTGGATCTTTTATTGGTATATTTATAACCATCAGGGATGCCAGTCTATTGGCAGCTATTACCATAATTATTGACTCAGGGATAGCCAGATTATGACACAAATGGCCAAAGTAAGTTGAAGGAGGGTATTGTTGTAAGAACCATTTGCCATTATGCAATGCCTACACATCTCTGACCTTAATGCACTCAACTGCTCACTCACACTGTCCAACTCCATCAAATCTCTTGGCATTTCTATCGACAATACCCTTACCCTTAATGTTCACATCAAAAACTCTGCCAAAGGAGCCCTCTTCACTCTCCGTCACCTCAAGAAAATCAAACCATTCATACCCACCGATGATTTTAAACTTGTTGTTCAGTCACTTGTTCTTTCACGTATTGATTATGGCAACGCCATTCTCAACGGAATCCCCAAGGTCCACATTGCTCCAATCAAAGCTGTGCTCAACCTTGCAGCCAGGCTCATTACAGACTGCAAACGCTTCGATCATATCTCCCTAGCGCTCAAATCTCTTAAATGGCTCCCTATTGAAGGCAGGTCTGCCTACAAAACTTCCTGCATTACTCATAAAGCCCTTCACCAAAACACTCCAAATTACCTCTCCAAGAAACTCCTCATTGCTGGCACCACTCGTACCTTGAGAAGCACCAACACCCTCCTCCTAATCGCACCTCTGCATTAAAAGAAAGACACACAATCCCGATCCTTCTCTGGCAATGCCCCTACTATCTGGAATGCCCTCCCAAAAAACCTGAGCTGTAACCCCTCCTATTACAGTTTCAAAAAAGACCTCAAACGCCACCTCCTCAATTACTATTGGGGATCATAACCTGCGCCTTACTCCTGTGCCTTACTCCGGATCTCCTATCACCATGCTCTTATTTGTTCCGTATTATCTGCCCTTCTTCTTGTACAACATTCTACCTAACTACTGGAATTGTATTACTTGAAGTGTTTTGCGCCAGCTCATGTTTACCTATCTTGATTTTTATAATGCTTATGTTGTTCTTACTTTGTATATTCTCACATTGTCGTTTTCCTTACCTCTTATATGCTTTTATACCATATTTGCCTTATACTATCCTAATTATGTAAAGCGCTCTGATACCTCTGGGTCTAGCCAGCGCTATATACAATTTTTAAATAAATAAATAAATAAAAACCTACAATGTGTCAAGGATGGGCCACCATTTTCCATGGGCTACCCAGAATGTTGCCAAGACTTCCGTCTAATTCGAGGGTGTTCCAATCTTATGCCATATGCAGTCAGAATGCTGATAAACATGACCGGTATTTCGAGGTTAAGCCAGCATTATGCCTGGGGCTATTAACCACCAAAACATGAATAAGCAACTTGTGAGGCGAATGGATGAACACTGTTTATTTTTGGAAAACATTTTATTGGTTTTAGCCCTACAGCTCCAACGTTTGGTACAGAGCATATTGCAGGGCAAGGTAAAGTCACAGCAATACACTTTAGAGAGACAATTAAACTTCCATGGCATTTTATGCACAATCGAGACTCACAAGGTGACACAACAAGTCAATCCCTGGGTTTCCCATCCCTCCTCCTAGCAATGCAAATCAACCCTGTGAAGACACATATCCCCATTCATGGACCATGGTTTGGCTGGGCAGGGATCCTACAGTATCACCCTGTGGACGGCCCATTCTTGTGATGTTTCTAGGGGCACCCTCTCGCTAGGGTAGACCGGGCGCTGTCAACAGATGAAGCCTCCTTATCTTTCCATGCTCGTGCTATGTCCTGCTTGGCGACAAGTAAACCCAGCCAGAGCAACGCCCTCGGATATCTGTTTCCCTTTGCATTCTCTGTGATGTGGAAGAGGATTCATTTTGGGTCTTTGGGAATTCTCCAGCCCAGTATTCCATCTAAGGTTCCCAGCACCTCTTTCTAGAATGGTGAGAGGACAGGCCAGTGCCAAAACGTGTGTATTAGGTCTCCCATAGGTTAGTCGCACCATAGGCAACTTCTCTTGGTGATCAACCCCTTTGTAAATAACCATGTCATAGTGAGTTATGTGTGATGTACCAGCTTGAGTTGAATTAGTTGGAACTGGGAGGCTGTCACCGCCTCTCTCGGGGTGGTCACCGCCTGGATTCAGTCCTTGTACTCCAGCGATCCCAGGTCCCTCTCCCACGTCTCCCTGACCCCTACCAACGGGTCTGGCTTAATGAGAAGTGGCAAAAAACACAGCTAATGGACAGAATGTAGAACAATGTCATACATTCACCCCAGTACAAGGATCTGGGCCTAAATCCATCGTTTTTTTGCACTCCGCACCACCCTGGGTTAGACACTGGCTATATGCAAATCAGCTCTGACCCTGTGCCTCATGGGAACAGTCCAGTCCGAACTACCAAGCCATGTCTTTCCCAGACCGGAATCAAGCATCCAAGGACCGGTTTCTGGCTATCAGCCTTCATCAGCCTGGATAGCTTGACTCCAGTGGTGTGGAGAGCCTGGGACTCACGTCTGAGCATACCCAGCCCACTCGGGGTGAAAATTGCAAAAAACACAGCTGATGGACAGAATGTAGAACAATGTCATACATTCACCCCAGTGCAAGGATCTGGGCCTAAATCCATCGTTTTTTTGCACTCCACACCACCCTGGGTTAGACACTGGCTATATGCAAATCAGCTCTGACCCTGTGCCTCATGGGAACAGTCCAGTCCGAACTACCAAGCCATGTCTTTCCCAGACCGGAATCAAGCATCAAAGGACCGGTTTCTGGCTATCAGCCTTCATCAGCCTGGATAGCTTGACTCCAGTGGTGTGGAGAGCCTGGGACTCACGTCTGAGCATACCCAGCCCACTCGGGGTGAAAATTGCAAAAAACACAGCTGATGGACAGAATGTAGAACAATGTCATACATTCACCCCAGTGCAAGGATCTGGGCCTAAATCCATCGTTTTCTTGCACTCCACACCACCCTGGGTTAGACACTGGCTATATGCAAATCAGCTCTGACCCTGTGCCTCATGGGAACAGTCCAGTCCGAACTACCAAGCCATGTCTTTCCCAGACCGGAATCAAGCATCCAAGGACCGGTTTCTGGCTATCAGCCTTCATCAGCCTGGATAGCTTGACTCCAGTGGTGTGGAGAGCCTGGGACTCACGTCTGAGCATACCCAGCGCACTCGGGGTGAAAATTGCAAAAAACCACAGCTGATGGACAGAATGTAGAACAATGTCATACATTCACCCCAGTACAAGGATCTGGGCCTAAATCCATCGTTTTTTTGCACTCCACACCACCCTGGGTTAGACACTGGCTATATGCAAATCAGCTCTGACCCTGTGCCTCATGGGAACAGTCCAGTCAATTCAATTCAATTTATTTAGATATGATTTGGAACTCAGCTGAGATCCACATATTGACAAAGATAAGAAACATAAAATTACAGCAAAAGTTACATACAATCATATCAATTAATATATGTCCAAGAAACATTTGAAAAAATTAAAAATTCTGTAACAGAACATTTCATTAGGCGGATTGCACATGGCGTCCAATAGAGATTTTGAGGAAGAAATGCATAACTTTAAGCATATTGGTCTCAACCACTTTCGCCGATGGGTCCTTAAAGCAGGGCATATAAAAAGGATATGGGGAATATCCTGCGTTGAGGAGTCAACACTACATAAATTGCATTTATCAGAACAACCATGCCATCTAGCTAATAGTTTGTTTAAAGGGAGTAGGTCGTATCTCAAAAGAAACCAAAAACGGCGTAAGCCGTGAGGGAGGGACCAAGATGCATAGGGTTGTATCTTTTTAAATAAATAAGAATTAGCAACCTCGGTAACACCTTTTTTTGTACAAAAAATATCTCTATCCCTCTTAAAACTTAACTCCCATGTAGCCCGTTTTAAAGATAGCTTTAGCTGATGCAGAGATAATAGAAAGAGCGATGATTCCTCTAGTTCTAATAACGTAACTGCCCTTCTAAAATTCTTTATAAGTAAAGAATATTCATTCATAGGACCCAATAATTCTTTGTGATTAGGCATCTTAATGTATCAGGGTTGCCTTTGGCTAGATAAAAAACCCAACGTATTACTCCTGCCAGGGCTTGAACCCAACTGCTTCGTAAGCCTAATTGAAGTCTAAGGGTTTCTACTGTACACGCATTGTTGACTGACAATAAACTACGCAAGAGTCTACCCTCAATGGTATCCAAAAAACCCCATTGTCTTAGATCTATTAGTTCAGTGCCATAGAGCAGGGAAGCGGGAATTTTCGCTCGGAAAGCCTCCAGAAGAATGGCAAAATGTCTTCTACCGGTGGCTTGATAAAGAGCGCTCAATCCCTTTCCCTGGGACATGGCTTTCCTGATGTTACCATCTATATGTGCCTTGTCACTCAAATTGCCGCAAACTATTTTTCCCAGAAAGACATAGGTTTTTACGACCTCCAATTTCTCATTCCCTAAGAGCCAACAAAAGTTGCACAATTTAGGTTTTTTCTTCCCCGTGAAGCACAATACTTTACTTTTAGACATATTAATTTTCAAATGATGATTTTTAGAAAATAAATGCAAAGCATGCAGGCGACTATTAAGACCCTTAGGCGTTAGGTCAAGAAGAAGTATGTCATCTGCATACATTAAACATGCTACCTGTTTGTCTCCTAGAGAGGGGGCAATTCCTTCACTCAGGGAAAGGATCTGTGGGAGATCACAAACATAAAGGGAAAAAAGTAAGGGAGCCAGTAAACAGCCCTGTTTAAGACCATTGGCTGTCGGAATTATTTGGGATAGGCCTCTCTCCCCCCCCAACAATACTCTGCACCAGGTCTCAGAGTGGAGTTCCCGAACTAGATTTAGTAGCTTGACTGGCATACCCAGGGCAAATAATTTCCTCCACAGTAGTGAGCGGTCAACTTTGTCAAAGGCCGTGGAGAAGTCTATGAATGCAGCATAGACTCCCCCACCTCTGACCTTGACGTATTTATCCGTTATTACCTGGAGGGCAGTTAAATTGTCCAGGGTACCATGATTTCTTCGGAATCCAGTTTGTTCTAAAGGGAGGACTTTTGCCTGGACTACCCAATCATTAATTTGTTTTAGAAGGCATCTAGCGAAAACCTTGCCGATAGCATCTAACAGAGCTATTTGACGATAATTTTGGGGGGCTAATCGATCACCCTTTTTAAAAAGGGGAACTAAAATACTTCCTTTCCATGAGGGAACTATCTTTCCGCTACAGAAACAGGCATTAAACACTGGACATAACAACGTGCTCCATTTTTTGCTATTATGTTTTAAAACCGAAATGGGTAATTCATCTGGCCCCATTGCTCCGGATGAGCGCATTTCCTTTATAGCTATTCTAATATCTTTTTCAGATAGGGGAATCAGAGGCTGATCCTTATCTGCTACATGAGGGGATAACATTCCATTTATTGCATAAAGGGATGTAACATAGTCCACCCATATATGCTCATCTATTGGAATAGGGAGTGGACGAGTTCTTGATCCACACCCATCGCCTATAAGTGACCAAAATTTTCTCATATCCCCTTTAAAAGCGGCCTCTCTTAATTTAATCCAAGTTGCATCCTCCTCATCTTTCCGTAATTTTTCCTTCAACCTTTTCCTCCTTCTTTTTAATAGGCTTACTACACTAGCTCTTTCTGCCGTTTTATTCAAATATTGTTTCCTTACGAGCTTGTTTATTTCTATATTAATAGAACGTAGGGACCATGAGGAAGTTGCAAAGCACCTATTCCTATTCGGTTTTTTAGCAAGTAAAGTTACTAACGTCATAAAATCTTGGAAGCATATAATTTCTGAACCCTGCCAATTGGCAAGATCATCGATTGCAGCATCAAGGACGCTACTACAGTCCGAACTACCAAGCCATGTCTTTCCCAGACCGGAATCAAGCATCCAAGGACCGGTTTCTGGCTATCAGCCTTCATCAGCCTGGATAGCTTGACTCCAGTGGTGTGGAGAGCCTGGGACTCACGTCTGAGCATACCTAGCCCACTCGGGGTGAAAATTGCAAAAAACACAGCTGATGGACAGAATGTAGAACAATGTCATACATTCACCCCAGTACAAGGATCTGGGCCTAAATCCATCGTTTTTTTGCACTCCACACCACCCTGGGTTAGACACTGGCTATATGCAAATCAGCTCTGACCCTGTGCCTCATGGGAACAGTCCAGTCCGAACTACCAAGCCATGTCTTTCCCAGACCGGAATCAAGCATCCAAGGACCGGTTTCTGGCTATCAGCCTTCATCAGCCTGGATAGCTTGACTCCAGTGGTGTGGAGAGCCTGGGACTCACGTCTGAGCATACCCAGCCCACTCGGGGTGAAAATTGCAAAAAACACAGCTGATGGACAGAATGTAGAACAATGTCATACATTCACCCCAGTACAAGGATCTGGGCCTAAATCCATCGTTTTTTTGCACTCCACACCACCCTGGGTTAGACACTGGCTATATGCAAATCAGCTCTGACCCTGTGCCTCATGGGAACAGTTCAGTCCGAACTACCAAGCCATGTCTTTCCCAGACCGGAATCAAGCATCCAAGGACCGGTTTCTGGCTATCAGCCTTCATCAGCCTGGATAGCTTGACTCCAGTGGTGTGGAGAGCCTGGGACTCACGTCTGAGCATACCCAGCCCCCTCGAAGTGGCATCTGGTATACAGTTGACAGTTTGTGATCATTGATATTGGTGAATAGGATCTTTGCCTCTACGGGCTAGTATTTGGGGATGTCCGCTGTGGGCTGTAGTTAGGGCACAATGGTGTGTCGGAGCTGGAATGAATGGAATAACGGGTAGTGGTGCATGTGGTACTCCACCTGTAGGTCCTAAAAGGACTTCAGTGACCCATTGTGAAGCATGTCGCCCAGCGATGAAATACCTATAGTTTTCCAAGTGGGAAAGCCATGCAGGGCCATGACCTGAGGGAGTCTATTCACCCTCCATAGTGGAGTCTCCAGAATAAGTCAACCCGCCCATCCCATAGATTTTTCTGCATCCGCCCATGCTGTAATCACAACCCTTGTGGCGGCGGGTAGGGGAGTTGAGACGTCGGCCCTATAGAGCAAACGGGGAAGTTTACTGCGGCCCCTGATCCACCCCTCTGTCATGTTCACCAGATCATCAAACCACCAATCAATTAATATAAGTAGGTGCGCAGCTCTACAGTATTGAGGTATGTCGGGTGGCTATCCCACTCTCAAAGGTAGGCCAACAGCACTTCCCAAGGGAGAGCCGGGGCGGGCCCCCCCGCCCCCCAGTTGGGTAAACATTGCTAATGCACCTTCTGTGAGGGATCTTGAGTTTGTGCCACTGGTGTGAGCTGGGGGAAATGTACCTCTGGGTCCAACATCATGACGTGAGTCATGATGTTGGACTTCTGTAACCACCCCAATGCCATTAGGATGCACTGGAGTGAGCTGGGAAGGGACAAGGTTGCCCCAGGCCTCTAACTGCTCGAAGTTCATACAATAATAGTTGCAGTCTCTCTAGCTTTGGACTGATCCTTAGAGCTGACATTGTGCCAGTTTACTCTATTAGACAATGACACTGAGAATGACCCTACAGATCTTACCAGGACCCCCAACATCAAATCCCTCAGTGCAAATGACAACGCATTAATCATTGTTCAGGCACTGTCATTAACTGAAGAAATAAATGGGGACCAAAAAGTTTAGTAATGTCCTCAAAGTGTTGTGAGAATGATCAGATGCTCCATTGATGGGCATTCTCACACTTCAGTTTTAAGGGATCAGTGCAATGAGGACTTGTAGTAGCGGCGATTGAAACATTGGGGTAATAGGGCTGCATCCCTCCAGCACACTCACAGGAGGAGCTGCTCTCCTTAGCTTACAGCTGCAGACATGAATACAAAAAAACTTATATAAGAAACACGTCTGGAGGGCTTGGGTTGTGAATGTGTAAGGGGCATATTTAAGTTTGGTGTCCATTTATTTATTTTAAAAATTTATAAAGCGCAGCGTATACCCGTGGGTGTCTTGGCGCTATACCTTTGCTGAAAATCCCAAATTGAAGATGTATCTACCTTAAAACGTATTGTACTGAACAGATTATTGGTCGAATAACCAGGTTTTTACCAATTTTCTAAATTGAAGTAACGAGGGTGACAGTTTTATTTCCTTTGGAAGCATGTTCCAGAGTTTGGCAGCAGCGTTGGTAAAGCTTCTATCGCCCCATGTCACCGTCCTGGTGCGTGGTACTACCAGTAGGTGTCTCTGTTCGGAGCGTAAGGATCTTTTTGGTAGATAGTAACAGAGTTTCTGTTTGAGAAATGCTGGTCCAAGACCCTTGAGGGCTTTATAGGTGAGACACAAGGTCTTGAATCTAATGCGATTTCTCACTGTTAACCAGTGGAAGTTTCTTATCGCTTGCTTGGTGGACTGAAACTTAGGAATGCCAGCTAGTAGCCTTGCGGCAGCGTTTTGTATGAGCTGCAGTTTGGCCACCACCCGTGCCTGGGCATTTACAAACAGTCCGTTACAGTAATCAAGTGATGAGAGTACTAAGGAGCTCACCACTGTTTTCCTAGCACTCTCAGGGAGATAGGGCAGGATTTTTCTAATGATCTTAAGCTTGTAGAAAGCAGACGACGCAACCTGGTTGGCATGGTTGGAAAAATTAAGATTGTCGTCAAATATAATTCCTAAATTCCTGACCTTTTTCACTGGTTCTGGGGGGGCTCCGAGAGGTGTAGGCCACCAAAGAGTGGACCACTGCGGCGATAGATTTCCAAAGATCATTACCTCGGTTTTCTCCGAGTTGAGGCGCAAGCAGTTCTCAGACATCCATTCCTTGATGGCAAGCATGCCTTCTTGGAATCTGGCGGCAACCTCCTCACCATTGTTCTTAATTGCGATCACCAGCTGGGTGTCGTCGGCGTAAGAGGTAAGGCTCATCCGGTAGTTCTTAATCACCCTTGCTAAGTCCGACACATAGATGTTGAAGAGTGTCGGACTTAGGGATGAGCCTTGCGGGACGCCACATGGGAGGGCGAGCTCAGGGGATTGAAATGCGCCCAATGTCACTGCCTGCGTTCTATTGGACAGGAATGAAGCCAGAAGCTCCTTGGCCTTTGAGCAAATGCCCATATCCTCGGCACGGTCAATCAGGACAGCATGATTGACCGTGTCGAAGGCCGCCGAGAGATCCAGCAGGACCAGTATAGCTGTTCCTCCTTGGTCCCTAATGGTTCTGATATCATCGGCGGCCTTAATGAGGGCAGTCTCCGTTCCATGAAGTTTCCGGAACCCAAACTGCGACTCATCCAGGAGGTCATTTTGTTCGATATATTCAGCTAGTTGAATATTCATTGCTCTTTCCACTATTTTAGCCAGGTAGGGCAGGCTGGCAATGGGTCTGTAGTTTTTGAGAGTTGTTTTATCAAGACCAGTTTTTTTCAATAGGGGTTTCAGCAGAGTGTTTTTTAACTTATCTGGGAAAATCCCAGATTGGAACATGGCGTTACAGATGGGAGTAATGACTTTGCTCACCACATCAATTACTGGAATGAGGATTTTAGGGGGGCAGGGATGTAAGGATGAACCTGTTTTTACCAGTCTCATGAGATCTCCTATTTCCTGATTCGTCATATCCCTAAATCGAGTAAACGAACAATCCAAGCTATTTTTTTATGATTTAGGATGTATGCTGGTGCTTGATGGAGTAACCGAGAATTCTGCATATATATCGTTTACTTTTGAAAAAAAGAAACCTGCTAGATTATTGCAGAATTCCTGAGTGTGAGGAGGGTTCAGATCTACCACCTTCCCTGCCAGAGTCTTAACTACTTCAAACAGTTGTCGACTCGAATTTTTTGATTTATTAATTTGCTGCTCGAAGTAGTCCTTTTTTACCTCCTGAATCATTTTTTTTATAGATGGTGAGTTCATCTTTATACTGGGCTTTGCTTAAGTTGTCGTATGTCTTGCGCCTGGTTCTTTCCTTGTTTCTACAGATCTGTTTTTGCTTTCTGAGGGTTTTTGAGTACCACGGTGCTGAAGGCACCTTTCTGTTTTTTTATATGGTTTTTAGTGGAGCGTGCATGTCTACCGCATTGCCTACCCAGTTGAGATACTGCCCCACTGCTTCAGTGGGGTCAGACTGAATATTCGGACAAGTCTTAGATAAGGACATCTTGAAGGTTTCGTCGTCGATGTCCTTCCATACTCTGAATTTATTTTGATAATGGGCCTGTTTATCCGGTTTGGGTCGTTTAAACGGTAGGTGACACAAAATAGCATGGTGATCTGTCCATGTGAGCGGCAGAATTTTAGATACCTCCAGCTCACTGATGTTAGAAAAGATAGCGTCCAGGGTGTGTCCTGCGTCATGTGTTGGAGCTTTTATGTACTGGTTTAAGCCCAGTGTGTTACATTCTGCTAATAGCGTTTGTGTATCCGCCTCATCTGTCCTGTCCAGATGGAAGTTTATGTCTCCTAATGCCATAAAGGAATCCTCAATGGCTAGGGGTTCCAACCAGGAGGTAAAGGTGGAGAGAAATTCTGAGCGAGGTCCTGGTGGCCTGTAGATAAGCACTCCCTTAAAATTGTGTGACGCATTCAATTTAATGGCAAAGTGCAGCGCCTCGCATGCCGGTGATGGTACCGGGGAGATTCTAACTGGGAAGATGTCCCGTGTGATAATAGCCAAGCCTCCTCCTCTTTTTCCCCCCTGTCTATCCCGCCTATACACCTTATAGCCTTCCGGTACAGCTACCTGAAGGTCGGGCTCGGATGTATCATCCATCCAGGTTTCGGTTATAAAAAGGATATCTATTGCGTAGTCCGTAATTAGATCGGCGATATCCTGCCTATGCTTAGCCAAGGAGCGAGCATTAATGAGGGCGATAGATGTAGTGGCATGCTTGGTAGTGCCGTCAGTCAGATGTTTAACTTTGTCATTAATAAGGGGAATAGTGGTTTTGCAGCCCCTACACCTAATGTTAGCTTGATCTGAAAGATTCTCTGGAGTGTGCTGACTACAAATCGTCAGTTGTCCAGGATTCAACTTACGTATTTCACCAGCGGAGTAGGTAATCCTTTCGGTATCAAATGACACAGGGGGTGTGGCGCTGGGCGCGTGTCCGGCGCGGACGGGCGCAGACGGGCTTGCCTCTGGCGCGCCTCCGGCACGCCGCCGGCGCGCCCGCTGCGCCCGCCCGCTGCACGGACGGGCGATATTGTTATTTTTATACATACTTTGGGCGGGGCGGGAGGAGGGTGGGATCCATCACAGTCACAATCCATGGTCAACATGCTGTGCATGCCATTACAGTGCAGTCTGTCAAGTATAGGAGTCTGCTTATGAAATTTGACCCTCTCTGCATTAGAAGTCTAGATACAGTGTGAGCCCAGGAGGCTAAGCTTCCAGCCCTAGCTCGAAATCTGACAAGCCCATCAGAAGACTCTCCGCAAGGTGAGGCTCAAAGACCCCACCCAAAGCGGATGAGACAAGTGAGTGCATGGGAAGTGAAGTGGAGAGTGTGCCAAACTGCATTTTTTTGGTGCAACTGAGAGTTAAAAATAAGAGTGTGCGTGTGCACAACAGTATGCCTGCGAGTGTGTTAGTGAGAGTATCAGCATGAGTGTGTGTGTAAGCCTGTGTGTAAGTGTGTCTGTGTGATAGTGAGAAGTGTGTGGATGAGAAGATTAAAAGTGTGAATCTGAGGAATGTGAGCGAGAGTGAGTGTGCGTGAGAGGAATGAGAGTGCTGGAATGTTAGAGAACTATGAGTGTCAGTATTGTGATTGTGAGTACGAGTACTGTGACTGTGGAAATGTGTGGGAGATCAACGAGTGAGAGAAGTATCAGTGACGAGTGTGAGGGGTGCCAGTGTGAGAGGGGTGTGAGAATGAAAGGTGTGTGAGAGAGGAAAGCATGATAAAAGGAGAGTGTGAGTGAGAGGAGTGTGAGTGACAGGAATGTATGGGTTTGAAGAGAATGATTCCTAGTCAAAGAATTGTGAGATCAGAAGATCATGAGTATGAGTATATGGAATGTGAGTGAGAGGAGAGTGACTGAAAATGTTTGTGAATTGAGAGGGGTGCAAGTGTGAATTGCAGGGGTGTAGGTGAGAGGAATACAAGTGGTATAAGTATGAAGAGTGTGAGTATGAGCATAACTGTGAGTAGGAGAATGAGTGAGAGGGGTGAGGTTATCAATATGAGTGAGGGGTGGTGAGTGAGAGGAATGTGAGTGAGTGAAAACACTGTGAGAATGAAAAATGCGTTACTTAGAAGAGCATGAGTAGGAGGGGAAGGAATGAAAGTTGTGTAAATCTAAGAAGAGTGAGAGTGGGTGTGAATGAGTCACCTGTTAGTGAGAGGAATGCAAGTGCGAGAAGTGAGAGGACTGTAAGTATGAGCATGAGTGCAAGGAGCCGCATAAGTGAGAGGAGTGAGAGTATGAGTTTCAATGAAAACAGGGAAAGTGAGAGGAGGGTGAGTACAATAAGTTTGAGTATGAGGGAGTGTGAGGAGTACTAAGTGTGAGTTAGAGGAATGTGTGGGGATGTGAGGACAGTGAATGAGATGCAGGTGATACTGCGTGTGAATGAAAGAAAGGAATGTCAGCATCTCAGTGTGGGTGTGAATGAAAGGAACACGGTCTAGAAGAGCATGGGTGTGAAGGAGAGAAGTGTTAGTAATACAAGTGTGTAGAGTTTGAGCATGAATTTGAGTTGTGGGGAAGCATGGGAGAGCAAAGCGAATGTATGAGCAAGAACAGTGTGAATGGCAGGAGTGTGCGAGAGAGGCATTCAATTGAAAGGAGTGTGAGACTAAGTGAAAGGAGTGAGAATCTGAGTATGAGGAATGTGAGTGAGAAGTGTGCATCAGACTGGTACACGTGTGAATGTGAATATGGGGGTTGAGTGTGATTATGTGTGTCTGGAAGTGAGGATATAAGTGAGTGTAACTGAGAGTGTGTATCTGCAATAGTGATTTGCAAAAGACTGAGACTGTGTGTGTGGAGTGTTGATGTTTGCTAACTTCATATTTGTATGTGTTTGTCCAGAGCCATTGAAAGGGGGTGGGGGCGGGGCATGTGAATGAGTGAGAGGAGTGTGAGTGAGAGCATATTTAAATGACAGGTGTATGAGTAAGAACAGTGTGAGTGTGAATGAATGAAGAATGACTGGAAGGAGTGTAAGTGTGAGGACTGCAAGTAGTGTGAGTGTTGTTATGAAAATAAGAATCAGTAAGAGAAGCTCGAGAAATGTAAGGGGGAGAAGGCGGAGGGGGAGTGAGAAGAGTGTCAGTGAGCACCATCTTTAAATGAGAGTGCGAATGAAAAGAGTGTGATTGTGGGTAAAATGAAAGCCAATGGCAAGTAGGAATGAAAGTGGGAGTGAGACAAGAGATTGTGAGTGTGAGTGAGAGGAGTGTGAGTTAGATGAGTGTGATTAAGACAGTGTTACTATGAGTAACAGTGAGCAGGGAGAATATGTGTTTTACAAAGTCAAAGAAGTGAGAGCATGAGTGTGGGGAAGGTAAGAGGGAGAGTGGTGTGGGTACGAGTCAGTGTTACATGGGGAGAAATGTAAATACAAAAAGAATACATTATAACGAGATGTGTGTGAGAATGAAAGGTTTATGAGTGAGACATGAGAGGAATGGGAATGAGAGAGTGGGAATAGGAGGACTGTATGTGAGAGAGGAAGAGTAGAAGTGAGAGGCATATGAGTTAGAGGAATGTATTGATGTGAGGAGAGTAAGTGTGAAGCTTGTGAGAGGAGTGTGAGTGAGAATGTGTGTGAAAGAGAGGAATGTGAATGATAGAAGTACGAGTGTGAATAAGAGGAGTGTGAGTGAGAATGTGTGTGAAAGAGAGGGATGTGAATGATAGAAGTACCAGTGTGAATAAGAGGAGTCTGATCATGAGTGAGAAGAGAATTAGTTTGAGCGTGTGGAGTGACAGTGAGAGGAATGTGACAGAAAGGAGTGTGATTGTAAATAATGTTCTGACTTAAAGTTAGAGGAACGAGTGAGCGCAGCAGGATTTGAGTGAGAGGTGTGTCAGTATGAGTGAGAGGACTACTAGTTATTAAGAGACATTTGAAAGTAAAAGGAGTATGAGTGAGAGAAGTGTGTGAGAGTGTAAGGATTGTGTATAATAGAAATTAATGTGAGTGAAGAGTGTGACTGACAATAGCCTGCTGCCAAGAGTGTGAGTGAGAGGAGTGACAGTGAGAGGAACAAGAGTTTTATTTATTTAAATGTCTACTTACCTGTTAAAGTCCGTAATCCATACATTACAACCCCCCACCCTGCCCCTCGCCCTCACCACGTTACCGCCCTGCAGTTACACCTACTACCGGCCGTGGCTGTGTGTGAGATGCTTTCAACAATCTGTGTATTTGTTTCTCCAGAGTTGTTGAATTGAGTGTGGACATGTGCGTGAGTTTGAGTGTGTAAATCAGGAAAGTGAGAGGAGGGTAAGTGTAAAGCTTGTGAGTATTGTGAGTGTGAATGTGGGGATGAGAATGAATGAGAGGAGTGTGAGTGTAAGATGAGTGTGATTGAGAATAGTATGATTGAAAGGTGGCGTTGAATGAGTGTGAACGAGACGAGTGTCAGTGTGAGTGAGAGTGTGAGTGAATGAAAGGAGCGTGATTGAGAGGAGTGTGAATGAGAGGAATGTGAAAGTGGGGAACATGTGTGCGTATGAGAGGAATCTGAGAGAAAGCAGTGCGAAAAGAAAGTATCAGTGAAAGGAGAGGAAGAACGTGTGATGAATGTGAGTGGGAAGACTGATAATGTGAATGTAAGAGGAGTGTAAGTGAGAGGAGTATGAGTTTGAGTGAGAAGATGTAAGTGTGCTTGAGGGAAATATGAATGAGAAGAGGGTGAGTGAGAGGAGTGTGAATAGAAGAGTTTGAGTGTGTTTAGGGGTATGAGTGAGAGGGGTGTGAGTGAAAGGAGTATAATTGAGAATATGAGTGTGCTTGAGAGTGAGTATTAGTATGAGTGACAGTGAGACATTGTTTCTCTCTTAGAGATTGGTGCAAGCCTGAGTGGGCCTGTGCCTATTTGTTTGAGGTGAGTTGTGGATTAGTTAGAATCATGGTACCAATCTATGACATATTTTGGGCTTTCCTGATGACATTCAATCTCCTGCATAGTAGTAGCCCATCCCCATAACAATCTGAGCTATCGTGACAATATTGTGTTGCCATAACAGTGGCACTTTTTTAAAAACATATTTGTATTGGTATTTTGTATGAATCGACACATAATACAAAAAGAAAAGGAGGTAAGACTTTACATTGGACTATGGAGTAAATGATTTCAGAGTATTATCTTCAGGCATTGCTAGCGATCATCAATGCTAGTGATTGCTTGCAACAGACTCTCTCTCTATTCTCAGAACCTAATATACTATTAACAGCCGTCTAAAACATGTCTCACATCTATAGTTAGCGTATACACTCTCTAGTACGTGCTCCACTGTTGTGTTTTTACTACGTTGTTTAGATGGGTAGCTTTCCAACATCGGTCCTCCATAAATGCTTACCATACATGGTTATTTAAATGCTACTCTAGTTATTTAATACAAACCATACCATAAACTAGCATTTGCAATGCAATAGGTTTCTCATTTACACGAGTTTGAGCTTTTGACATTGCACATAATAATGCCTATTATTCTTGTTTTTGTTTTAAAAACATAAATAAAAGGCATTGTTATCTACAATGCCAATAGCTGAAACTTGTAACTGCGAGGCCTATGGTATTGCAAATGCTTGTTTATATGTGTAACTAGTCCTGTGGAGATCAGCGAGGACCTATGAAGAAAGAGGCAACTGTCTGTGATATGCTAAAACGTGCTTCAGAGCACGAGGTCTATAAACTTCTGAAGTGGCCCCCTTACTGCATGTGTGTGTTACAAAATCAACCCATTAACATACTCTCACACCAATGTGAAAAACACCATGATTTGAGATTTACTTTTTTGCAAAATACTTTTATTAGCCATGTATGAATTTGTAATTGAGCTTGGAAACGACTGAAAGTGACAACAATTATGAACAGATGCGTGAAACGGATTACAATACATTTAGAAACTGCTTTACAGAATAAATAAACCGTGCCCGGGGTGCTTTTTGTTCTGTAGCTACTTGCTGTTAATGGGTTTATTTTGCATTTTCTTGTTATATAATTCGATCAATCTAGCTGCATACTTCGGTCTTCCATTGCCACACAATTCCAGTGGCTCCGACGTAGATCGTAGTTCTAGACTCTAACAATATACCAGTCCATAAGTAGGGCCCATAATGCTATTATGACTCTAAACCCTTCCTGGTTTGTTTAATCATTTTTAAAAGCTACATATATGTTGTCCCCCATCCACCTAATTGGTTAGTTGACCTGATTAAGATTTCGTCTGCTCTATGTCTTCTTCAATCCTAAACTTTCCTTTGACAACCAAACCTATGCATTCTGGGAGCTGTAGTTCTAGCTCACTTGGAGGAACAAGATGGACCTTCAGATAACAATAGTTGTAGCAAAAAAATAATCAATCCAATCAAAAACTGAGAGAACAACCGCTGACGAATCAGAACGCAGCCTCCCGTCCAAGCACACACACACAGCCACCATGATTTTCTTTAAAGGGTTGATGCATCGACATATGCAATATGTGCGGAGCTGGAGAGTCTTCCCCTTTCTAGCACAAAAGTCATTTCTCTAAACCTTCTAACGCTGAAAAACATGCGATAGCTAATGGTAACTAAAAGCATAAACACATAAAAATATATTTTTTCATTATAACTAATTTCCAGCCTATACATGTCTATATAACTTAGCAGTGTTTTCTGATAGGAGTTCACACATAGAATAAGTTCATCTTTTGCGCGCACTAATATTTCACGCGCCTGTTTAGGTGTGCTGTCCCCACCCACGGCAGTTTTTAAAATGAAGCCTCTTAAAGTTACACGTATTTTGTCTGTTAAAAGGTGAAGCGACGCTTGCACTGTCAAGCCAGCTCTAACAACTCTTGACGGTTAACTGTAAAGTAATGAAATAGCCCAACAGGTTTATGCATCTGCTGCTGAAATCCTTGTACAGCCCTCACGTGTGAACCGGAGCAGGGCAAACCAGGGACTCATCCTTCTGAAGTCGATAAAATGTTCAACGCTGTGTTGTAGTTAAATAGCGTCTACGAATCACTGAGCTGTGAAGCCGCAAGACCAGGACAGAAATAACTACACACAAGCATTGGCATAGCCAATTGGTCTCGCTTTTGGGACCTTATAAGTATTTAGTTATGCAGCACAATATCCTTGGTGCAACAGCATCAACTGTTGCATGGCTAAACACTTATAATGTCCCAAAGGCGAGACCTATTGGCTATGCCAATGCTTGTTTCTAGTTACCACTAGGAAGCACTGAAAGGAAGCAAACTGGTGTTGTTTAAACGTGGCTCTGTTGGCAATGCTACGTTAGGAAAAAAGTGACAAATCTACTGACAGGAAAGCAAAAAGCTACTGTGGTGGGGTCAGAATCAAAAAGGGAGGAAAGCAGCAAATAGGACTAAGACAACCAACACTGACGTGAAAGACTACCAATCATGCGAAAGGAGTGGCTCTATGAAGTATGGTATATATTGCTATCTCAAAACAGGCAGCTGGAACTGTCCATTTGGAGACTGGCAAAAACCATGCTGTTGTTAATTTAGCATTTCATGCCTTGGTGCTGAATATAGCTTTTGAGACTTGGACTCTAAACTTTCACAGGGAAGGGTACAGCCAAGTGGGCAGATGTTATCTTGCCTTTCGCCCTGTATAGTGGCCTGCAGGCTTTTTGGCTTTTGGCTTTTTGGCTGGGTTCCCATTTTATTAATACTACACACATCCATGAGAGACCTGGACATTAAAACGGACTTGCTTTCAGTGTGATCTTTGGCAAATCACTGTGTCTCTGTAAACCAGTTCCCTTCTTTGGACAAAAAAGTAGGGTGTTTGGAAGCAGTTTAAGTGCCACTATTAAGCCTTGTATAAAGAACAGCTCACTTAAGTGCATTTTGGGTTGCGGATTATGGTGCAACGAGTCGTGTCGGGGCTTGTGGAACTGTGGGCTGTATCCAGTAGTCCACAGCTCTGGGGAGAAAGGGACACGGATTTCGGGTCTCTGCACCGTTTGGGCAACTCAGGAAAGGATGAATATAAGAGATGAGCCTTTCTCTCTGGGCTGGTGGTAAATGCTATCTCTTACTAGGAGTTGTATTGGGGTCTCGGGACGTGTGCGGGCCTGCGTTCCCAGCAGCCGAGGTGGGTGCTCAGTGAAGGAGCCTTTCAGGGTCTGTTGGGCTGTGTGGCACCACAGACTGATCTAACGATTTCTTAAGGTGGGTGGGCACAGACACAGAGACACAAACAACCCACAGCTAAGTAGGGAGGCCTGGCCCCGACCCCCCACAAGGTCATCGGTGCTGTGGCAAGTGCAGAGAGATTCAGCGTCCTCCCCATGTCCTCTGCGCCACCAGGCCGCGCTTTCCAGACTGCTTCCTGTGCACATGATGAGAGGGCACACTGAAGTCCCCCGGGCCGGCTTGTGTTTTTGCAGTTTCTCTTTTTCCCTTCCCTGATTTAATGATTGCATCGCAGCCTGCTGTCGACTCAGCGGCAGCTCTGACGTCAGCCAGGGTGTCTGCGAGGTGGGCCTGGCTAGGGACAGCGCAGGTATCAAAACACTGGCTCCCCAGCCCAGGGCCCATTAGTGCAGCCTGTTGGAAATGAGATTGATCATTAGAGGGGGGCTGGGGCCGGGGTCTGAACACGATAGATAGAGACCGGGCACATATCAAGAGAGCGGGCCGATTGAGGCGTAGGGTGCAATGCACGAGGAGAGAGAGGGAAAGACACTTCACGACGAGAGCAGTGCAGCTGCGAGGATGAGGCGAGAGGGAGAAGTGAGGGTAACACATTGCACACGTCATCATAACACGTGTGCGTGGCAGCAGGGGAGGGGGCCAGCTGGAAGGATGAGGCGTGAGGGTAACGCATTGCACACGTCATCATGACACGTGTGCGTGGCAGCAGGGGAGGGGCCCTGCGCAATTCCAGGGGGAGGCACACGCAGCAGCAGGGGGGAGGAGGGGAGCTGCGAGATTCACTTGCGGGAGCGATAATTGCTGCCATATGGCAGCGCTCGCTCCCGCAAGTGAATCTCCTGACGTGCACGCGTTGCCATTGAAGGCAATGGAACGCGTGAACGTGCTTGGCTGAAAAGCCTAAGCAGTCCCAAAAGGTCTTTTGGCCTTTGCAACGCATGCGCGCTGCATGGGCAAGACCTAAAAAGAAAAGAAAGAAAAAGAAAAACCTGTGCAGAGGAGTGGTGCAAACAGTCCTGGACAGTATAACCCAAGGGGGGTTAGAGTGTGGAAAGCCCACAGGTGGGTCCGGGAGGAGGTCCCCCGCTACCGCCACTCCTCATTCTCTTAGCAAGTAGGCCCTTTACGAATAACGGCCCATGCACGTCTCCAACTCGGATCAGACCCCTGTGCTCCCCGGAGGCTGCATGGGATTATCTTGTTCAGCACCTCCAAGTTGGGACCCTTCTCCTGGCTCTCCCTCCTCACTACTGGTACCCTTCAGATTCTCCCACGGCACCAGCACTCCCTCAACTGTTCAGCCAATGGACACTTTCTCGTTCACCTGGCCTCTTCCCATCTTAGCACTCTGCCCTCTGCCTCAGCCCACGTGATGACATCTCTATTCCAAGTTTCAAACTGCGGCCCCCTCGCAGACTTCCATTCCATCGCTATTCTGTGCTTAGCGAGACCCAAAGCGAGATCCATCAGCCTGCCGCCCTCCGATTAGAAATCCTATCCTGTCCCCCCAGACGGAACCTCTCTGAAAGAGGCTCGATTGCCAGGGCAAACAGGAGGGGAGAGATGGGACACCCCTGCCGAGTCCCATGGGATATCTTATACTGCCTGGATATTGTTCTACCTGTTTTAACCCTTGCGGTGGGCGAGGCATAAATGAGCTGCACCCACCGGCCCCAATGTTCCCCCAGGCCCATACATAACATCACCTCAAACAGGAATTCCCAACTCACCGTGTCGAAAGCTTTTTCTAAGTAGACTGACAGGACCCCTGCCTGGTGTTTGGTTGGAGCTTCCACATGATAGACTATGGAGTAGAGCATGCAAAGGTTATAAGAGGTGTTGTGAGAAGGGATGAACCCATTCTGATCAAGGTGGACTAGGGACCTCATGTGCGGGAGTAGCCTACCTGCCAGCGCCTTACTCAGGGTCTTAAAGTCAGGAAACAACCTTTACAACGCAACTTTTACAAAGCACTACCATTACAACAAAACTTTTACAACGCAAGATCCATTACATCGCATGCCATTACAACGCAGTCATTACAACGCATACCATTACAACGCATACCATCACAACACATGTCATTACAAC
This sequence comes from Lissotriton helveticus, assembly GCF_964261635.1. Lineage (NCBI taxonomy): Eukaryota > Metazoa > Chordata > Amphibia > Caudata > Salamandridae > Lissotriton > Lissotriton helveticus. The sequence goes on along the minus strand of NC_136059.1, from coordinate 1,169,093,855 downwards.
GCAGTCATTACAACGCATACCATTACAATGCATACCATCACAACGCATAGTACCTTACACTATCCAAAACTTACCCTACTGTTGCACCCCCTGGAGTTAGAATAGTAATGTTTACCCCTACACTATCCAATACTTACCCTACTGTTGCACCCCCTGGAGTTAGAATAGTAATTTTTACCCCTACACTATCCAACACTTACCATACTGTTGCACTCCCTGGAGTTAGAATAGTAATGTTTACCCCTATACTATCCAATACTTACCTTACATGCAATGTAATGGTATGCGTTGTAATAGTATGCGTTGTAAAGGTAGTATGCGTTGTAATGGAATGCGTTGTAATGGTAGTTTTTATAAAATTTGTTGTAATGGCATGCGTTGTAATGGAATGCGTTGTAAAGGATTTTGCATTGTAAAAAATGCGTTGTAAAGGCATGCGTTGTAAAAGTATGCGTTGTAACGTCATACATCCCTTAAAGTCCATATTAAGCCTGGTGAGAGGTCTATAATCCTTCACACCAGCATCTGGTTTCTTGGACTTTGGGAGAGGATTCACTAGTGCAGAGCAGGTAGTAACAATGGCACAGTGACGCCATTTTGTGGACATTCTCAGTACTATTACGGTTATCTATGATATGTTAGTGTCCATCTGTGACATATTGTGGTCATGTTAGGCAACATTCAAGCAACCCTAGCATAATAATGAGCCATTCTTGACCTATTGTGAAAATTCTTGACCACATTCTTGTTTTCCATTGCCACAATAAAGCCCCGTCAGTGGCATAATATGGGCATCCATGGCAAAAGTCTTTACACAGCTTTACGATCATATTGGCCCTTCTAAGGCATATAGCAGGCATTTTGGCAACGTTCTGGTGAATCCTATCACAATAATGCTCATTCCTGACATGTTATGTGCATTACTGGGAATATTCTGGCTAGTTCCTGGAATAATATTAGTGGTCCATCCATGATATAGTATCGACATTCTTTGGTGACATTCTGGCTATTATACCCAAAAACTAGTGGCCCATCCTTGAAATTTTGTGATAATTCTGTGCAACATTCAGGGCATTCCCGGCATATTATTCAGGAACGTAGCTTCCATAGGTGCAGCAGGTGCAGTGGTACCTGGTAAACACAAGAGAGAGTACCCCACTATCACCAGGGAACAGGGTACAGTGACAACTTGGTCAAAGGGAAATCCCTGGGTGTACACTAAAGCAAATACGTGTTATGTTGCTATATAGGTTCTACCCAATCATACACACATTTCTTCTAAATACATCAAGGGGGAAATTATATGAAAATTAAACATTAGAAATAGATTTCCACACTAAAAATGAACGTTCACAATCTTTTTATTGTTTATAAAAAGTGAAGACCTCTCTTCACAATGGAAAAAATTAAAGGAGAAGAACGTGGCAGAGGCGTAAACAGATATTTGAGCAGAACATATCCAGTTCCCAAGCCAAGAAATACTGATATATGCCCGTTCATGAGAACGTTTTAATCCCTATAAAGAGATTTTTAAGTATAAGTCTAGAAGCCGGTGACCCCAAAGAGACGGCATGTTCTGATGAAGGTGTTACAACATCCAGCAATACAACACCGAAACGCGTCGACGCATTTTTTACTGTACTAGAATCCAAATAAGGTCAAGGAAGTAACAGATATTCATGCACTATTGATACTGTTTACTGTGCCACCAACATCAAAGAAAGACCAGTGGATCTATAACAATAGTGGCGGGAGAATCTTAAGGCCACAGTGTTAGGGGGTTTGTGTGAAGGATTCAATTGCATTTTTATATTGTATTTGCATTGATTATTTTTCTCCTTTATCTCTTGTCGTATAATTTTAATGATTGTGATACTGTTTTAGATCATGTATGTAACGATCTGTCATTAATTGTCTATTTAATTTTATTGTACTTGTTCAAAGAGTTTTCTTTGAATTTTTAATTTTTTCCTTTGTGAAGAGTGGTCTTCACTTTTTATAAACAATAAAAAGATTGTGAACGTTCATTTTTAGTGTGGAAATCTATTTCTAATGTTTAATTTTCATATAATTTCCCCCTTGATGTATTTAGAAGAAATGTGTGTATGATTGGGTAGAACCTATATAGCAACATAACACGTATTTGCTTTAGTGTACACCCAGGGATTTCCCTTTGACCAAGCAGTGGTACCTGGGCCAAGAGACCTGAGGAGCCCACTGAGCCGGGATTATTGCTGTTTTAACAGTTAATGCAGTAAATTCTTTATTGTTTGATTATTTAAAATCTTACAATATTTCCAGTAAAAAAACATATGCCTAAAAACGATACAATAAAAGCAGTTATATCCTTAAAAGTTCGTTAAAATTTCATTAAAATCATTTTTTCTAGTTTATTCACCCAGTTTTGTAATTAATATCTTTAAGAACCTTACAAAGGCAACGTTCATGATTATATCATTTGAATGAAGACAGTTTTTCAGTGCCTGCATGCCCTTATTCCACGTATATTAAATTGCAATTTAAGTATTGTGCATCTTTCATTACGGAGTCCAGGACAGATACATAAAAGGTGGACAATATTCTCTTCACCACTTTTACAAAGTCTACACAATGTGCTACTGTTCGTTTTTTTCCAGAGAGGGACGTGACTGAGGCCCGGTAGGATTCCAAATCTTGCTCTTACGAGACATTGTTTACATTTTTCAGACCAGGGTATCTCCAAGTATTCTTGTATCTTCTTATTTTGATATCCATTTATTACTGACTTCTTTCTTTTTGCCAGCGTATCTTTGTCATTTACAAGTGATAGGTGATTTGTTGTTCGATTTACTATTTTTTTAAACGATCCATTGCTTATCATATTATTCCAAGTTGGCATGAGTGCAAACTCTTCTATTGCCTCATTAAGATACTTCCATGCAAATGACTTCATATTCTTATTTATTTCTTGCCAAAGTAGCTGAGATATATGATTATCATGGTTGTTTTTTAACCTATACCACGTTTTGATAAATTGGCCTTTTCTTGCAAAATATTGATTATTTAGACAGAATTCCAATCTAATTTGTGCTGGTGAAGCATTATTTGGAAGATAAAAGAGAGATTTATATGTTTTGGTAAGTACCTTGTTTATTAATTCCGCATCCATCCCCATTAATGCCTCACTGCCGTATGTTATGGTTGGGAGCAATTTAGCCCCTATAATTTTCAAAAGCGGCCGATAGGTTAGATTTCCAAGCGATTTCTGTGCTATCTTGAATGCTGCAGTTAGCGAGTTAGCTTTTCTTTGTATGTCCAGTTTTTGCAGATGGTAATTCCCCTTCTGGTCAAATAGTACACCCAAATACCTGTACACTTCTACTTGTTCCAGTTGGGTGTTTTCCATATAGCATTTATTTTTTTGTCTCAGCTTTATGTTCCTAGTGACCACCATGATTTTTGTTTTGGTTTCATTTATTTCCATTCCATTTTCATTAGCATACAAGATTGTTCGGTTAATTAAACGCTGAAGGCCAATTTTAGTATGACTTAAAAGGATGGCGTCATCTGCATACATTAGGTTAGATATCAGTTTGCCCCCTAGTTTCGGAGGATGTGCATTCAGTTCATCCAGATTTCCTGATAGATCACCCAAGAATAGATTAAAAAGGAGGGGGCCAACACACATCCCTGTTTTAGCCCTTCTAGTGCTGGAATCTCCTTTGTTAATGTTTGGCCGTCCCCCATCCTTACTCTTACCCAGGTTTGACTGTATAACAATTGAATCAATCTTAATAGTTCAATTGAAATATCTTTTTCCAAGAGTTTTTTCCACAATAAATTTCTTTGAACACAGTCAAAAGCAGATCTAAAATCTACAAAACATTGATACAAGGGCTGTTTTACTCTGAGTGACTTTTCAATTATTAATGATAACGCCATAATGTTTGTCATTGTTCCAAGCCCCTTAATAAAACCAGTTTGATTCAATGGCAAGATCTTGTTTTCTATTACCCATTCATTTAGTTTAATTAGTAGTACTCCAGCAAACAGCTTGGCATCTGTGTCTTGAAGGGTGATAAGTCTATAGTTTTCTGCAAGCGCCCAATTTCCTTTCTTGAATATTGGTGAGATTAAGGATCCTCGCCAGGACTCGGGGATATTACCTTTCTCTATGACTTCTTTAAATACCTTTACCAATTAGCTCGACCATAAGTCTGGGTTTTCTTTATAAAGGGCAAACGGTATCCCGTTGGGACCTGGTGCCCCATTTTTTTGCTTCTTTATTAGTTTTTACCAGTTGGTCTTTTTGTATTGCAAATTGTTCTTGCATCTCATCACTAGGACTAATACTTAGTTGTGTTTTCGTGATGATTGTTATTGCTCCATTACGATTTAGATGTTTTCCTAAAAATGTAACCCATTCTTGCTCAGTTAAAATTGATGAAACTACCAATTTGTTCGGCCTTACTAATGTGTTTATGATTTTCCAAAATTCTCTTGCATTTGCTTGTTTGCTTGCATGAAATAATTTTGACCACATTTCCTGTTTCGCTTGATATTTTTCATTCCATATTAGCTTCCTCAGGTGTTGATTTAATATTTTTAGTTTGATTAGGATTTCTTCTTTAGCAGTTGCATTTTTTATTTGTCTTCTTATCCTATTGCGAGTTCTTTTTAACTTCGTTATTGTGTACGGAAGATTTATGTATGAATCCTTTTCTTCTCGTTTTTCTTTTACATTCCTTTTGTTGGATTTATCTTGAGTTTGAGGTTTCACTAATTTCTTAGTAAATTCCACCCACTGTTTAACTGCTGTTTCCGTTGGATTTTCCTTGAAGCAACTCTCTATAATGTTCTAGATTTGTTCATTCATCCTATCCTTATTCAGATTAAGGGAGAGGAGTTGGCCTAACTGCTAAGGCGCTCGACCTCGGACCTGGGGATCTGGGTTCGAGTCTCGTTAACAACACCAAAACCTCCTGTGATTCTGGGCAAATCACTTAATCTCCCCGTGCCTAGAAATGAAAAAAAAAAAAAAAAACTTCACTTGTACTATGTAAAGCACTCTGATACCTGATTCGGTTCAAGTCTAGTTTGCGCTATATAAAACTCTACAAAAAAAACAAAAGATTGGTCCAGATAAATTTTTTATAATTTATCGTTCCATTATATCCCGACACAGTATGGTATGGTTGGTTAATGTTGCTTCTAATATTGGTGGTTATTATCTGCTGGCAATGGTCACTATCTCCAACTTTAACTAACCTATATGAGGTTATATTTTGAAATATATTGAGTGATACCATTGTATAATCAATCCTAGTGCTTGCATTATGTGAGATATACGTATATGCTGGGGGAGTATCCTCTTTAAATCGGCCATTAAGGATTCGCAATGCCAGCGCTTCTATATCCTTAATGAATGTTACAGCAGTTTTGTTTCGTGCCTGGTTCGTCATGACACCTAGGTACTGCTGTTGAGGGATTAACCACTGAAGGTCTTGTGTTTGTGAAACATCATCCCTTATGAATGGTACTAATAAGTTAAGGTTAAAATCCCCAGTCATCACATAGTCCACTAATGGATTCTCCAGCATGTGTTCCAACAAAATACTGTTAAGAGTTGCACATATAGTTGCTCTACTTGTTTTTGTTGGATGGATATATACATTGATCATAATTAATGACCTCTTCTTTTGCTCAATTGTTTTATATTTCAGTTTGACTATAAGAATGTTTTTACTATTAGATACAAGTTGCTCATGTTCAGCCTGTAGGCTACTGGAAATAAAGGTTGCTAGCCCCCCACTCAGACGACCATACTTATGAATTTTGTTTGCATTTTCATAGTATCCTACATAACCCTCCATTATAAAAGGGTGTGTTTCCCAGGTTTCCTGGAGGAATAAAATGTGACATGGGAAGGGTATAGAGCTTATATGTGCATTGGAAAGCTTTGTGCCTACTCCATTTATGTTCCATGAACACATTATCATCTCAGTTATTTTTGTTTGGGGGATTGTAACGTTATTCCTTCATTGATCTACATTGCTATGAAGAGCCTGTGCAATCCATTTTTCATTTATTCCTGAAGTGGTTTCTATTGTGATAGATGGTGATGCCACTCTTGGTGTGTTAATAGATCTACCACGGGCATTCCTTAGCACTGATCCTTTTTGTTTGGTTGTTTTTTCTATTTGGACATGATTTATCTCATTAATAAATGGAGTAGGATAGACTTTCGGTGCCTGTTTAGTGATGAGTATTCCCCAGGCTTTAAATGTTGCAAACTCTTTTAATATTTGCTCTGCTATTAACATAGATTTTAATGTGATCAATGTCAACTCTTGAGTACTATCCTTATCTGCAATAAATTCAATGGAATTAATATCGTCGTTTTTTATTTTATCTAATGCTGGAATTGATTTAAATAGTCTAAGGATGTTCCCTCTATTCAGTGTGTCGGATCTACCTCTAGATTCATATTCAGGTTTAAATATAAGCTGTACTTTCTCCGTTGTTAATAGGTTTTCTTTGCAAGGTACCTCCAGAGTGTGGTTTGTACTATGTGTAATTAATTATTCTCCTTCCCGTTTTTCAATTACAAGATGATCCCAGTATGGTAATTTGGTTTTAGACGCTACTGTTCTTTGTATATCTGTCTTGCTGCATCATTCACGTTGGTTTTAAAACACGTTTCTGTATTCCCATTGTGGTGTTGATCTTGTTGCTGGCATGCTTTCATCGTTACTTTTAATGGCATACTGTCATTTATTCCATTCATATTATAGAATTTCGAATTGTCCTCCTGTACTTCATCTTTTTCCCTTATTTTTTCTGTAACCAGTGGTGAATTAGTTATAGCCATTAGTTTTTTTTCCATCCTTTTTTGTCTTATTTTAGCATCTTTATTAGATGCTTGTTCCAGTAATGGTTCTTGTAGGAATATTGGGAATACTTTTTTAGTCTCATTCTTAATTATCGGAGGGGTTTTTTCTTCTTCTTTTGAATTTTCTCGTTGCAATCCATGTTTTTTTGTTGTATCATCAGTTTTTGTAGAGTCTTCATACGCATAGTTGTTAGCTTTTTTATTTTTCCTAGCTGTACGTAGTTTTTTCCTTTGTTGTTTTGACATAGTATAACCATTTGAGTCCTGTTCTTTACATTCGTACTCTACCCTTGTTACAGTACTAGTTGGTTCGTCATGTGTTTGATCCATTACTTGTATTTCTATTGACACATCTCTATCCTCCTGTACATTTGCTTTTTTCTGGGACTTCATCAATGTTGATATTTCTTCATTATCAGCAGTTGCCATGGAGCTCTTTCTTTCCTTTTTAACTGTCTCAGTCTTTTCACATTTATATTTTCTTATGTTATCTTCCTGGCCATTTTCTTTTTTAATAGCCTTTTTAGTGTCTTCTATTATAGTATGCAAAACCTCTGGTATTGCTACTAGCTTATCCATAAGTGGGGTGCAGATACATTCAATGTCCATTTTTTGTTTGTCATTTTGGACTCTGACTATCAGACTATTGAGCTGTGCAAGTTTATTATCTATCCCCGCAACTGCATTTGCCATCATTGTAAGGAGATCAATCTGAATGTCCATCTTATTGGATTGATATTTTAACGCTTCTAGTGTTAGTGTCGATGTGTGATGGAAAATATCCCAATTTATTCCAATATCTGTTTTTTTTAATTCCTTTTAGATTGCATTGGGTTGCCCTTCCGTTTAGTTTTTCAGTTGGAGATGCACAATCTGTTGTAAGGAAGGTGTTTGCTTTTGGGAGCACATCTTCAATGGTTTTATTACCTTGCCATATTCTAAGCATTTCATTTTCTTCTTTTTTAACATTCCCAGTATTGTAACTTTGTGTACTAGATTGTTTGGTCCTATTTTCATCAACTGATGACTGAGGTTTTTTCGTAATTTCCACATTTATTTCTATAGGAATTACTGATAACTTTGATTCAATCATACTACTTTTAGTTAGTATATCTTGTATATCTTGTTTATCCAATACTTCTAAATCCTCTAGTTCTATTGGTTTATCGTATTGTTTTATATACATTTAACATATCCTGGTCTGTAATTTGGAATTTGTGGTCCTTCTTTTGTATGTTAGAATCTCCGTTTTGAAGGGTACTTTGCATTACTTGCCCACTGTATTTTTCAGTACTCGTTGGCTTTATTGGAGTTTGTAGTTTATCATTTTCCATATCCCTTTGCATAGTGATAAGAGTACCAGCTGGATCTTTCAAGAATTCAAACTTATCCGGGATTTTTCCTGATTTCGCGAACATTCTGGCTATTGGGAAATTAAAGTTTGATTTGCTCCTGCAATATTTGCTTTAACCTTTTTTACAACTTTTGGTTGCTGTATTTTCTTTGTACGTCTAACAGTTAATCCAGACGTTCTTACTTTGCCAGAGCGCATAGTTCCTTTATATTTTCCTGTAATTTCAATACTGCCCTTTTTCTTTTTCTTATCCCAAACCTTAGTGAGGGCAAGGTGCTCAATTCTGTTAGGTTTAGAGCTGATGCTTAAAAAGTACTAGCAGTTTAAAAGGAGACAAATAGCGCTTGATTAGTTCTTTGATAATAGGTTTGGAAAGTGCTATGATACCCTTTAGTGCCCAAAGCTGTGTCAGGATTAGATTCACTTTCAGGGTTTGCAGCGTGAGAACTGGTGTTTGGGTCGGTGAAAGGCTGTTATGGCTTTATGGTGACTGACGGGTGCTTCTGAGATGCCTCAGAGGTATTTCAGGACCTCAAGGACTCAAGGGGTCAAGGGCTCAAAGACTCCGGGGGTTAAAGCTTTCAACCTGAACCCCTACCCTCCGCCACAATTACAGCTATTTTTACCCCGTTTTTTAGGTTTCGCCTATTATCATTCGCTTGCGAATGTAATAGGCAAAAATTCAAGAGCTTGATCCGACTCGTCAAACCACTGCGGTTTCTTCCCAGTGCATGTGAGTCACGTGACCACAAAAGCGGGTCACGTGACCACACAAGCACACGCATCTCTCCCTAATCCGCCTGCCTCCCCTCGCTCGCATTCCCGCCCCCCCACCATTTGCCAGCATACACTCTCCAAGCGCTTCGCGCACGGCCATCTGTTCTCCAGCACCTCCCCTCTCTCTCCCGGCACACAGCCTTACTTGAAGGGGCTTCGGTTACTCCCCTGCTTCGTACCATCCCCTCTGTCTCCAAATGCACCTCTTTCACCGACTCCTTTCTCTCCTCCTCTCTCCCCCCTCCCCCTATCCCATCCCACCCCTTCAAACCACCTCACCCTCCTCTAATTCCATTACCCGACTGGCCTCTGTCACCGCTCCCCCTCCCCCTCCCCCTTGCCTTCTCTCTCTTTGTTCTCTAATCACTCTCCCTTAACCACTCCCTTCTTTCATCCATCCTTCTTGCCTCTCGCCCCCTCCCCCCCGCCAGCCTCCTTCCGCCGCCCTCCCCGGGGACGCCTTGCTCTTGGAATCACAGTTTCAAAGACACATCCGTGAATTTTAGCTCCGAACCCGGTGGTGGAAAAACATAATCCAAGGTGGAGTCTGCATGCTGATACATACACCTAGTTTCAAATACGGAATAATAAATCATTCCCAAAACCAAAACTTACAACTTTTCACGCGAACAACTTGCAATATTTTCAAAATAACACTCGATGGGAGGACAGTGCACAGCACGTTGTGTAGTAACAGCGCGTGCTGTAAGCATACGGCACCATAAACCCTTTACCTCTCTGGTCCTCGTTACTGCTATGACCAATGAGACCAGCAGTAACAAAGACCGCGCCAGGGGTGCCAAAAGGACAAGCTGGGGAGCAGCCGCCATCTCTCATCCACAACCCTTATCCTCAACCCTCAAGCATGCACAGCGTGTATGCGACTCAAGAGAATCACGGTTCTGCTGTCTGTACTTTTTTTATCATGTTCCCGCCTGCTTTGTCAATAAAACCAATGCCTTTGATTGATATCATAAATTATAGCAGCTGCAGTTCCCCTGCATTGACGACTCATGAAAACGGGCACCAGCAGTAATGTTACTTTGCAGCTGCAATTTCGATGTTATTTTTGAATGATTAATGTTCAGCCACTGCGGGTTGACTTCCCGCATTCTGCTGCCTATCGTCAGCGTCTACGTTGTCAGCGAGTCCTTTCTTGCACACAGAAAGAAACAATATACTTAAGTCATGCGACTTAAACGTGCATTTCTTTTTTTTCTTTTTTTAACTAACACTATGTGCTAAACATCAGACTGAAATTTGAACACAGGGGTTTATTCTATTTTGAAAAAACGTTCAATAGCAACAAATAAAACAAGCACTGGCGTTGCCAATAGGTTTCGCATTTGGAAAGTTGGAGCTATTGGTTTTGTAAATGACATTTTATATTTATATATTGTTATTGGCAATGCCAATAACGATATATAAATATAAAATGTCATTTACAAAACCAATAGCTCCAACTTTCCAAATGCGAAACCTATTGGCAACGCCAGTGCTTGTTTTTTGTTCTTCTTTGTTTTGCAATCCCCCCTGGTGTTGTAAACTTGAGACCTGTGCATTGCAGCGGCGTTGTTATCACAGCGCTTTTTTCACAGCGCTCACGCCCGCATTCAACCCACTTACGATCTACCACCGCCCGTCTGATACGGTGTACTTCGATTTACAGCGGCGTTGTTTTCCCAGCGCGTATCTCCGCGCTCACGCCTGCATACAACCTGCGTTCCACCAGTGCATATCCCTCCAGCCCCCGGTATCTTCTTCTTTTGACTTCTTTTGACTCTTTCAATAGCAATCCTGGGCTGGCCTCTCTGTTATCAAAAGTTTATCGTGGGGGAGATCGTTGGGGTAATGTGGGGGTAAATATGACCTTCCGCTGGTGGCCGCTCAACTTTGCTACACGTCTCTGCTTCCCGTTCACCCTTGTTGCGCTCGCCCTCCCAAGCCTGTCTGCCCTATAGGTGATGGACAGCTGCCGTCAGGGAGGGAGCGGGGGTAGGGGCGGGTAGGAAGAGCAATGTAGAAGTGTGGCAATATGGCAGTGTGGTTAATAATGGCTAATAATGTCTATTGTTCTGGCCATACTTCTCTTTTCTTTTACTAAATGAAATGGAGCTGTTTGACCGCGCGGAATAACAGAATAACTGATAGTCCTGTTTGGCAAATTTCGTAGTTCGTAGTTCGTAATTACAATAGCTGCCCAATTACTGTGCAGGAGCCGGTTGGTTGGAGCCGGTTGGTTGAACAGGTCCGTACCACCCGTAGCCCCTATCGCAATTAGGCTCACTCACCGGGGCCAGGGGTCGTGCAGTCGCTGATGGCGCTGACGGCAGCACTTCCACTGTTCCGCCGCTCCGGAATCCTGGTTGCGGTACAGCCTGCAGCCCAGGAGCCTCAGGAGACCGCAGCAATCCGCAGCAATCCACAGCAACCCACAACCCACAGCAGCAGCAGCCTGATCCGGCGTCCATCAGGTATCAGGCAGGCAGAAAGGCAACCCACAGCGATGACCACCTCGCTCACTGGCGTTCTAGCGCACTCTAGCCTCCGAAGCTGCTTTGGGAGAGAGGGCGAGGGGTGGGAGAAAAGTAGACCAAAAGTTGTTTGTGTGTGTAAAAGGCCGCTTTATTAAGACACAGGTGCACATTACAAACCCAAACCTTGGCAACGCCTTACAAAACTAAACCTCACTAAATAAATAAATACCTACAAACTCAGCCCCCCGAACCCTCCCCCACCCCTAAAACATTTGAGCCCTCCCGCTCCCAACAATACATCAATAACAATATAACAGCATTATAACATTACGTCATCAATAAAATTACATCATCAATAAAACCTTTCGTCATTAACAAACATACGTCATCGTTAAAACTTTATTCGTCCAACCACAATTGCAATAACAACGGTCAGGTCCTCCATAACCATAAACCCTGCCTGACCCTGCACTCCTGCAGATACCCCCCCTCACAAAACTGAACGGTCAAACCATGACCAACATACCCCAGCACTTGTCAAAGAAATACTCGAACTAATACTCAACCAGCAATCTGCCTAGAAACCGTAATGATACCCAAAAACACCGCACAGCACCTGTGTCTAGCGACGGATACAAATACAAGAGAAACAACCCCTGCACACCGGTAGCCCACAAAACAGCCTTTTACTTAAAAAGAAAATAGGGGCAAAAACCACCAAAAATGGGAAAAAACTGGGCTGCGAGGGGAAAAAAGGAGCCTTAAAGCGAAAAATTGAGGGAGGGAGGGTGGGACAAAAAAGCTATGAGCCCACCTAGCCACCAGGTCACCAAACCTAAAATGGTGGCTGGTAGGCAGTGGGCGGGGGGTTTATAATTGGGCTATTCTGGTCCTACTGGACCAGCCCAATTCTCGAAACTTCTGTCCCTCTTAAAGGGACACCCCTCGCAGCTCTCCCAAACCGCCCGGGGGAGGAGACCTCCCGGCGGTCGGCTCCCTCCCCCAAGCCCCCCTTGGGAGAGAGGGCGAGGGGTGGGAGAAAAGTAGACCAAAAGTTGTTTGTGTGTGTAAAAGGCCGCTTTATTAAGACACAGGTGCACATTACAAACCCAAACCTTGGCAACGCCTTACAAAACTAAACCTCACTAAATAAATAAATACCTACAAACTCAGCCCCCCGAACCCTCCCCCACCCCTAAAACATTTGAGCCCTCCCGCTCCCAACAATACATCAATAACAATATAACAGCATTATCACATTACGTCATCAATAAAATTACATCATCAATAAAACCTTTCGTCATTAACAAACATACGTCATCGTTAAAACTTTATTCGTCCAACCACAATTGCAATAACAACGGTCAGGTCCTCCATAACCATAAACCCTGCCTGACCCTGCACTCCTGCAGATACCCCCCCTCACAAAACTGAACGGTCAAACCATGACCAACATACCCCAGCACTTGTCAAAGAAATACTCGAACTAATACTCAACCAGCAATCTGCCTAGAAACCGTAATGATACCCAAAAACACCGCCACCCAGAAAGGTAGGCGGGGAAGAAACGCCTCCCTTTCTGCCCCCCAACCGCGAAGCGAAAGAGAAACCAGAAACTCAGCGCTGCATGGCCAATGCCCGGGCTAAAACCTCACGAATCTCCAACAAGTAAAGTTCCATTCCCACACGGGACAAATGAACTCCATCATCCCTAAAGAACTCAACAGACTCAAACTTAATGTCCCTGTGTGAAATCCTACTGAAACCAAGACCCCTACAGCAACGAGACACCTCCGAATTCACTTTCTTCCTGGCCCGATCGACAGCCCTGGGATTCACCGCTCCCCTCCATATCCTGCGAGGAATTAACTCTGTCCAAAACACATGACACCCAGCCCATCGTTCCTTAATGAGGCCTAAATCTCGTTTCATAGCTCGCAGCAAGACTACCCCTTTCGTTGCACATAGGTCATTTTCTCCCAAATGAATGACTAAAATATCCGGGCAAACACCGCCCACCATGTTGTTGTTCAAACAAGGGATCAACTCTCTCCAGAGCATCCCACCTTTACCCTTCCAAAGAACGTTAAACATTCGATCATTGAAACCAAGTAGATCTCCAAAGTAACTCCTCGCCGCCTGGACTCTGGCCCACTTGACAAATGAATGCCCCACTATCCAGACCGTTAGCACCGAGGAGCGAGGCCCAGCAACGGATCCTGAAAAAGAAAAAAGAGTTAGAATCCTGTGAAGGAGGATGACGCATGCGCCTCCTCCGCCGAGCTCCTCACGTAACGCTGGAAACAGTTAGAAGACCAGCGCCCCAATCGCTTAATATCCCTTTCAGACCAATTTCTGTGAAAAGCTTCAGTGGCAGCACCTATTCTGAAAGAGTGAGTACCATAAATATTGCCATCGAGACCTATGTGCTGTAGCGCTTTGCGCAAAACCATACGTAATTGATAAGATGTTACAGGGGTGCCATTGATATGTTGGAAAACCAGTACTTCATCGCCACCCCCACACAAGGAACGCCAGCGCCGCGCCAGCAGTAGAGGGCAAGTAAGCTTCGGAGCACATGCTTGTAACCATACACCTTTCCCCTTACCCGTCTGATCCGTTTTAGAACTGGCCAACCATACATGAACTCCCTCATCATAACAAAAAACGTCCTTCCAAAACAATCCACACTTATACTTTGAACCCAACAACTCAGATACCCTGAAAGCACCAAAAAACATGAAAGCCATCAACATTGAGAAAAGACATGCCTCAAAATCATCTGAACAAACTAAAGGCAAAACCGTAATTAACCTGGCAAGAACTTGCCAAGATATAGGGGCTCTGGATCTACCAATGTGCCCTTGCTCCCTGGCCCAGCCCTCAAGCATCCTTCTACCAATTTCCCCCGCAGATGGAGAATAGCCCCACCACAACTTCCCCATGAAAGCAATCCCCGCCAGTTTCCCAGCAATGGTTACTTTGGTCAAACCCTTATCCATGAGGTCCAGTATAAAGTTGACCACATCATCCGACCGACTCGACAGATCCTCCCTTCTGACAGCACCAGATTCCAGAAATTCCTTCCACGCAAGGGAATACGCAGAACGCGTGGACACAGACAGAGAACCTACCACCAATTGAACGACCCGACCTCGCCGACATGCCACAGATGACTCGGCATCGGAGTCGGGGATCTGTCCGCATCCCTCGCCAGTCCACGGAATCTCTCCCACTGCGAACGAGACAGAGCATCCGCAATGTCATTGTCCACGCCAGGAATGTGCAACGCACGAAAATGAATATCGTGTTTCAAACAACCAAGAACAAAAACTCTCATAAGTTTCAACACTTGACTGTCCCTGGCCGACTGGCGATTCACTATCTCCACCACCGCCATGTTATCCACACGAAACAGCACCTTCTTGTGCGCCAATTCCTCCCACCACAGTGTCAAGGCGACCAATAAGGGGAACAGTTCCAGGAAAGTGATGCTGCGACCTCCATTCAACCATTCATCGGGCCAACGTTCTGCACACCATTTGCCATTCCAAAAGAGCCCAAAACCATCACTGCCAGCAGCATCCGAAAACATTTGTACATCCCACTGAAAGTCAACCTCTCTGACCAAGGGGACACCATTGAAGGAGTTCAGAAAAAACTTCCACATTCTCAAATCCTCCTTGACACCAGCAGACAAACGAACACGATGGTGGGGCAAATGATGACCTGCCAAAGCCCTGCCCAGTCTCCTACAAAAGGTCCTGCCCGCTCTCACCACTCTGCAGGCAAAATTCAAATGACCCAAAAGCACTTGAATCTCTTTCACCAACACTTTTCTCTTTGACAACATCACATCCAGCAATTCAATCATGTTGACCCTTTTGTCCTCCGGCAGTCGAGCAGACATATCCACAGAGTCTATTTCAATACCCAAAAAGGATAGGACAGTGGCAGGGCCCATTGTTTTCTCGGGAGCCAAAGGAACTCCCAAATCCTCCATGAGCCCTTGGAATGTGTCCAGAGCCTTCTGGCACTCCGCGGAGCCCGGGGATCCGACAAAGAAAAAATCATCGAGATAGTGTGTTACCAGGGTATGACCGGACTGATGGGAAAAATACCATTGCAGAAAAGTACTAAAACACTCAAACAAGGCACATGATATAGAGCAGCCCATCGGCAGCGCCTTGTCCACGTACCACTTACCATTGAACTGAATACCTAAAAGGCTCCAATCGTCCGGGTGGACAGGCAATAGCCGAAAAGCAGACTTGATGTCACACTTAGCCATCTCAGCGGCTGCGCCCGCTGTCACAACAAGTGACATGGCTACGTCAACCGAAGAGTAAGAGACAGACACTGCCTCTGGGTCAATGAAATCATTCACAGACGACCCTTCAGGCCATGACAAATGTTGAATCAGTCGAAACTGTCCCGGTTCTTTCTTCGGGACAGCTCCAATCGGTGAAACAATCAAGTTATGGATCGGCCAATCGTGAAACGGGCCAGCCATCCTCCCTTCATGTACCTCCTTATTAAGTTTGTCTTGTACCACTGCGGCATGTTCAGAAGCTGATTTTAAATTGGCAGACCACCTCCGGTCCCTAGCACCTAAGTAACCGAGTCGGAAACCAAACTGAAAACCTTCCAACAGTGTAACTTTTGCTGACTGATCTTCGAAACCATGGAGGGCAATGCGCAGCCTTTCTAAATTAACTGGCGTACGAGCCCTTGGACCCAGCACCCTTAGCACCTCTGTATCCCCTTCCTCCTGAAAACTGTGAAGTCGTATTTGATGGTCCTGAAACTGTTTGCTTTCCCTGTGTACCCTCCGATGACTGATTGTTCCAACACTTGGACAACGGGTGTTTCTTACCACAGCCTGAGCATTCATGTTTAAATTTACAATACTCCCTGGTACAGGAGCCCCTATTAAATTCCCAACAGAAACCAGACCCTGAGTACAAGGTTGCAGTGGCCCCCACCCCTCCCCGGGTGGGCTTCCCCTGAAAGGGCCGATAAACTAACGGCAAACCACTTGCCGTGAAAATGGTTTTCCCCCCTGACGCTGACCCCATTGTGTGTTGCCACAAGTCATTATCTATCTCCCCCCACTTAGCTTCCGGGTCCCAAGCCATCCTGGCCCGAAATTCCTCATCATATTGAGACCAAGCAAAACCACCCCCGGTGATCTGGGCCTTGCGAATGACGTCCATGTATTTAAAAAGGGACACGCTGCGCTCAGGGAACTTTTCGCAATATACACTGGCATAAATCAAAAATGCAGCTGTCCAGTTTTCAATAGTTAAAGGCACTCTGGGGCGTTTTGCCAGCTCAAACTCCTCCTCCTTAGACCCCTCTTTGGACCTGACTTCTCTGTGGAGTAGCTTCAGTAGTTCCACATACTCACCATTCCAAATTCGTTCCTTGGTACTTAACATGAGATGAGCACCTAATGGTTTCGTAACCCCCATGTAAGGCAGTTTTTTGATTTTTAATTCTTTACTGGCCACAGGCTCTTTAACCTTGCTGGAAGCACCAGCCATAACATGACCTACCACTGTGTTCTGAATGTCTACCACATCATCTGTACCAACTGCTGTGTCTTTTACATATCGACCTTTGACCAGACGGCCATCACTACTAATCACTTCAGTTTCACCACCGGTACCCACAGACACCATCTTAGGTTTGGCCTGTGTGGCTGATTGCTCACCTGGCAACAGAGAGACCACTCTCGATGGCTCCGCCCGTGTCTCCGAGGTCAATGCATCCGGTCTGCGAGGCGCCCTACTCGATGGGCCGTGCTCTCTTCTCCCTTGCACTTGACTTTGGACCACTGGAGCCTGTAACACACTAGAAGAAACATGAGAGGGCACCCCCCTTTCCGGATCCCGCACTTCACCTTCTTCAGGACTGTCTTCGTCGTAGTCCAACACCACTGAATCGACAGTAGTGTGCAACAAATCACCACGGGTCTTACCTAACCCGGTATCAACCACCGTACATTTAAATGATTGTGAAACTCCAGGAGGGGGAGCAGGCTGTACACGCCCGTACCTCCCTGTGCGTTGACTCTGTAGCTCCTTAGCCGCCGGCAAGGCCTGCCACCTATACCTGCTACTCGTTGGGGCCAGCGGGGTCACGCCAGACCCTCGTGTGCTGGCCGCGGCGGGATCCCTCGGTGGAAAAGAGAGGGCCGCGCTAGGCATTCTCCTCACTTCCCCTTGGCGTGATGGGACTGGACCGCGCCCTGCCAAGTCTGGACCTCCGCACCTATTCCTATCCTGAAAAGAAAAAGTTTGGACTGGTGTGCTAGGGTCCCTGAAAACAACACCTGAAACAGACCTGGATCTCTGCAAATTATCCTCAACAACCCTCCCTTGCAACCTGTCCAAAGAACTCCCTCTAGGACAACCCCTCATAGGGCGTCCCCGGACCGGAGAATCACCAATCACCTCATCTTCATCGCTCACGTCCAAGTTACCCTCTGCCTCCGCCGGAGAGGAAGCCAGAAGAGGGGCCCTCGCGCCCCAAACTTGACCTTCACCCACCGTCTGAAAACCACGTTGCGCCAAACTTGCAGTACCAAAATGATCCCACCCAGGGGAGCCAAACATAACATATGGGCCTCTCACCTCACCTGACCAATTTGGGACCTCCCCAGCCCCTAAAACAGGCCCAACACGCCCCTGCCGAAAACCACCAGTCGGCCCCATCCTAGAACCATGCAAACCAGAACCCCTTGAACCACTCATAACAGGTTGGCAAACACCTGCCCCTGCACCCACGACCGTCCTTCCATACCCTGAAATCCCTGCACCGCGTGTACGTCCTGCCACACTAGTATCACAAGGCAGTGGGGCACGGCCCACCTGCGATATGTTCCTGCCTTCCTTTTGCAAACTGACATCCAACTCCATGAAACCATAAGCACCGAAACCACCCAACCCGGAAACCTCCTGTCCTGAAACCAAACCAGAAACAGAACTCCCTTCACCCATCTGTGCCCATTCACCCTCTCCCCTCGAGCCCCCCCCCACAGACAAAGCAGGACCCTCAGCGGAGCCAGGGGTGGAAAACAACAATGGGCTACCCACATTACCCTCCACATCCCTCATGCCAGTATCAGAAGCCTGACCCAAAACAGCTTGATGCCTAACAGGTGCCACATCCTCGCAGTCCAACTCACCATGAGAAAAAACCACGTTTGCCTCCCTCGTCTCCCCAGCCTGCCTCTCAAAAACCACATAGCCGGGAGGTGACCCCAACAATATATGTGCCGCCTCAGGAGCAAACTGCGAGTCCTCAACAGCCCACTGTACATTCTGAACCCCGTGCACCAGACGCTCCTGGCCTGATCCCTGCACCACACATGGAACAGAGCCTCTGCGCGCGCTACGAGCCGGGGCGGGCTCCTCATGCTGCACTCGCCGCTCCACCAGCGGGTCCGAAGCGGAGCGCTTTTTGCTCCCCCCCCTGCCCCCCCTACCCCGCCCTCCCGCCGAGGCGGCCCTTGGAATCACCGGACCAGAGAAAGGGGGAGCGGCAGCCTGAAATAACGGGGGGGGGCGGCAGCGCGTCACTGGACATATGCGCCTGCCCCACCAAAGCGCCAGACGTAGTCGGAGCACCCCCCGCCCCCACCGCAACACCTACCTGACACTCTGGAGCTACGCGCGTCCCCCTACCGCCCTCAACAGAAGAGCCGCGTAACGCCGGAGCTGCCGCCTCACTAGCAAACACACGCGCAGCCTTCTGAGGGGCCGGCTTCCTCGAACGGGACCGGCCCCTCTCGCTTACCTGGCTCGGGCGTCTCCTCTTCGGCGACGCGCACGCCAGCACCGCCGCCCCCACGCCAGCGGAGGCCTGGCGCTGGGGCCGCGCCGGCACACCTCCAGAAAGTAAATCCATGCGCCCTGCCTCAGCCAGCAGCCGCATCGCTTCCACAACACGAGAGTCTTCCATGGTAAACTAGCAAAAAGAAGCTAAAGACAATAGCCTAATAACCAACTCACAATAAACGCACCACACAAAAAAGCTATGAGCCCACCTAGCCACCAGGTCACCAAACCTAAAATGGTGGCTGGTAGGCAGTGGGCGGGGGGTTTATAATTGGGCTATTCTGGTCCTACTGGACCAGCCCAATTCTCGAAACTTCTGTCCCTCTTAAAGGGACACCCCTCGCAGCTCTCCCAAACCGCCCGGGGGAGGAGACCTCCCGGCGGTCGGCTCCCTCCCCCAAGCCCCCCTTCCCCCGCTTTCCTCCCGCAGCTCTACAGTGTTACGGTACACGGGCGTTCCAGTTCCAGTTTCAATCACTGAATGTACCTGTAAGGGGGGGGGGGGGGGGGCACCGGGCAGCTTGATTGAGGGGCAGGGGCTGAGGAGCGACGGGTTAAAGGTCTATGATTCTGCCGCCTTGCCGTTATCCCACTCCGTTTGCCTCCGCCGCCGCTTAACTCCACTCCACTGAATTCTGCAACTCGATGCTCTCTGTTCTGTGCTCTCTAGCGCCACCTCGACACAGTGAATCTTGGCCGCTAAACAACAAAATGGTTACTTACCAGTAGGAATCGTTTTTTTTGTTTTTAACAGTTCAAACAGCTGCCAGGAAGGTCATTTCCTTCCTTGTACTAGGACCCATGACACACTGGCTATGCCACTGGTATTATTGGCCCTTCCTTGACATTTCATAGGCATTCTTGACCACATTCTAGATTCATTGGCCTAATACAGACCCATTCTTGAGATAATGTGGGTATTCACGGTGACATGCTTGCTCTACCTATCACAGCAGTCATACATTCATTAAGTAAGTGGCAGACTGGCCGGAGCATCTGAAACTTCAGAAGGGTTGATGCACGGTTTGACATGTCAGGCAGGAGTAAATGGCGAATTCACTCTTTTCCAGCCACACCAGCCATACTGCCTGCTGCGCAAAGCAAAACTACCCACAGACTATTCTTTCTCCAAAGCTACTAAATTTAAGTATACATTACTACAGGGGCGGGGGAGGAGTGGGAGAAAGTACATTGTGTGCCTTTTTTCCCCATTATAACATTTTCATTGAAAAAGGCAAATTTTTTGCAGAGTGATTTTAACTTGCTGAATATATTTTACCCATCCTCGGCAGGTTGTACTATTTAGTGAGCATTTAGCAGCTCTGTGTGCGCAATAATTGTGCGCAATTTCAGTTTTATCAGAAATTAAGACTAACTGGGTCATTTAGAGCATGATGGGTGGCCAGACAACCTATCAGGTCAGGCTCTGGGTTCCACTCCTGTGGCAGATGCCTGCTGTATTTAGATAGTCCTGCATTCCTGGCAAGGATCTCTAAGCCTTCATGTTGAGTCCAGAAGGCTTATTGCTGAGTTTAGTTGCTACCTGCCACAGGTCACCTGCTTCTGTTATTTCAACATGTGCAAAGGTATTACATTATCTATATTCATAAAGCTTTATATAATACTATCACTACATCGATCTGATGTCTGAGCATGCACAATTTGTGTAACATGTCCGATCCTGTAATCTTTCTGTTAATGAAACATAGAGTTGCTTCAAGTGCTAGTAGGATTTGTCCAGCTAAGGTGTGTTTGGTCTGTGATTATGCAGTGTGCACTGTTTTTGATTTTGCAAATATGCCCTTCCAAGAAAAAAGTTAGTCATAACATATGACTGAAAATATGCACTGAGGAGGAAGGATGGAAAATGAAGCGCAGAAAGATGTGGAATACACTATGAAAAATGATAGGCTAGCTCCCTTTTATATATAGATCTTGTCAGAACTCCCCGACCGCTGGTAAATCACTGCCTGCAGCTCGGAACTGTATCGAGCAGGAAAAACTGCAATTCCCATGATTCCTCGAGCGTCGCGTAGGAATGACGATATGCGACCAGGAAGGGGATATCTCGGCGTCAGTGGAGAGACGCCTTGCCGATTATTCCTTCCCGGCGAGCAAGGAAGATTGCTCGTAACCTGTTCTTCGTTTTGTCCTGTCTTAGGTGGGCTGCTGTAAGCTCATCGGAGTACATTGTGAACCTGTTGGGAATATTTGGTGGGGCTTAGGAAGCGCCCGCATCGGTAATCCGGTGTGCTGATTCCTGAACCCGGGGCACCCCGCCTTATTGGATTACTTGGGAGGGGCTTAGGAAGCGCCCACCTTCGAGTTTGGAGACCGGCGAATTAAGGTTTCCCCATTCTGGGGAGGTGCTTGTGTTGCGCTACATTTACTTTACTGTGTGTGTGTTAAACTCCACGTTTTTTGGATCTGTGTCACGGTTGGATACTGAGGCTAAGTATCCTTGTACTTGTAGCACAGTGTGCTTCCTGCTTTTCCTTGCAGAGATGTATCTGCTGGGGGAATTAAGTTTGTTACACTCCGTGATTCTTGCTGGGCTGTTCTTTCTTTTTGTTTGGTTCGTTGATTGTGGAGAGATACCCTATAGACTCCCATATTAGGTGGTTGAGAGACATAGGGTGCTCAGTGCACTTACTTGAACAATATTTATCTCCACATCGGAGGGGAGGTAGTTTGTCATTTCTCTGGACTGAGTGATAGAAACGTGACCCCTTACTGGCATTCAGGTCTCCTTCCATTCCCAGTAGGGTAGGTGTTACCATTATTCTCCACATATTGTACTTTTGAACCCTATCTACAGAGGCGGGCAGGAAGGGGCGTATTGATGGTCTTCTTTCTATATTTAAGCAGGAAAGTCTGGGAATTGAGAAGAAGCCTGTTCTGTCATTCTTCGTTCCGTTATACCTGTATGGTCTATCAGGTGGGTGTAAAGCATAACATATCTGATAGAGAGAATTTAGGCCTAGGGTGCCTCTCCCATTGATTCCATGCTTTATATGTTCACAGGTATCCAGCTCCAGTCGCCCAGCTGTTCCCCTCCGGACGTCCCTATTTTTTTCCCCCGCTTGATCTCCTTAATAGTCTGTGTTACATACATCCAGACTTGGGATGATCTAGAGGTGGGCCCCTTTTATTGCATCGATCCAATCCTGAGGAGCAACGACATCAGGCCTGACAGATCTACATCCAGTTTTTAGGGAAATCATGATGAAAAAATATCATTTCGGGAGCATTTTCCAAGGGTTATAAAAAGGCAAGGCAAACACGTGCACCTCTAGCAAAGAATGAGGCTTTCCAGGCGCAGTAAAAGTGCTTTAATGGGTCATTTGGAACCGCTGGATATTTTTTTTGCAAATTTCTACGAGAATGGGAAAGTAAAGTGCACCATTCGGTTGGTATTTTTTTTAAAAATTTTCTTGAAGTGGAATTCCCTCTCCCTCCAGAGATTTGAACTCATGTCACGTCACTCATTCATATTTAAAGGAGGTATTCATGTTCCATCCCTTTCAAAGTTCAGCTATCACTGTGAGTCACATGGTCACCATTAACACATAAGCCCCTGCACTGAGCATCTCCTACTGTCCTTTAGTGACCATTTAAGATTGCAGGACACAGCACACAAAATATGTACCGAGTACTCTGATTATGGGTGCATTGTTTGTGCTCTTATCCCATCCATGCCTTACCACCTTTTCATCTCTGATTGCTTATTGTTGCTACTGACAGGACATTACAATAACTTTGATCCCATTGTCCAGTGTTTTAATTCCATTGCACGAGGGACGTATTCGGACTCTTGTCCCTGGAGTGGGTCCCTTATATCAATCAATCAATCAGGGGAATTATATGCGCACTACTCACCCATGAGGGTCTCAAGGCACTGGGGAGAGGGGTCAGCAGATCCGTTCATGCAAAAAGCCAGGTCTTCAGAGCTTTCTTGAAGGTGTTCAGGGAGGGGGCGAGTCTGATGCCGGTTTGGAGCTCGTTCCAGGTCTTGGCCGCGATGTAGGAGAAGGATCTCCCCCCTGTTCTGGCTTTGCGGATGCTCGGAGTATTGGCGAGGAGGAGGTTGGTGGAGCGGAAGTTTCATTTGGGTATGTGGAGGTGATTCTGTTGTTGAGGTATGGGGTCCGGTGTTGTGTAGGCATTTGTAGGCGTAGGATAGTATCTTGAAAGTGACTCTCTTATCGATGGGGAGCCAGTGGAGCTTGTGTAGGTGTTGTCTCCTCCCAGTGCTTTGTCCATGTCCTGGTCACTTTTCATTTGGATCTGGAGCTGGAAGGATTACTTTTTGTGGCTGCTGCTGGATATATGTATTTGAGGACTTTTGGAACTTTGGAGTTTGGATCACTTTTGGATTTGAGATTTTACAAGTAAGTTGGTGTTGTTTCTTTGGGGCATTGCAGTTGCTGCAACTACAATTTTAAAACTTTTTCACAACTTAAAAAAAAAACCATATTGTGGGTGTGAGAAGTTGGCCTGATATATGATGCTCACTAGTTCTAGTGATCACCTTGTATCAGTCCAAACAACCCTTATGGTGATTGGTTGTAAGTCAACCTTATAGACCAGCTATCCTAATGGTAGCATGGACAAAGCAGTCTTAGGCTAAACTCTTTTGGCATGTGAAGCCGGCTGTTTTACCACAATATAACCCCTTGAATACCAGATGAAAGGACACCACACAGGTTGTTATGAAAATAAACAGTATATTTATTAATAACAAACACCTCTGAACTCTTTATGAGGTCAGAGGGCTAAGCACATGACAATCTCTTAAGAGAAATACGATAAGTTGCACAAAATTACAATGGTGCCCTAGGGGCACGACAAACCATATACTAAGTAAGTGGAATGTGAAAGTCGATAGGAAAAATGGAGCTGTCCAGAGGCTGGAGGTTGGCTAGGACTACGCTATCTTCACCTTAGCTAAGTAATAGGAGGCCCACGGGACGCGTGTGCAGAGTGTGAACTCACACGCGAGATGCGTAACAACGTCTATGGACAGTACAGTTCAAGTAAAAGGTGAGTACGGACAATCCTGACTAGTTAGGACTAAAACGACTGTGGAACTGGACACTAGGACAGTTAAACTACCCTTGAGCACCAAAATTCTCTCGTTACCTCACCCACGGGCTGCGGGTGCATAGGTGTCAAAGTGTGTCGGGTTCTCGCGTTGAAGTCTATGGAGCCTGGAAGAAAAGATGCTGCAGGCGACCAGGAGGAAGATGTCCGGTGCTATCCAAGGGTGGATCGTTGAAGAAGAAGACCTGAAAGCAGAGGGGACAATGTTCAAAATCACTAGCCAGTGACTGGAGTGGAACCAAGAAGGAACCAGATGTCGTCGTCGCGATCAGGTGAAGAGTGGACGCTTGTCTCTGCAGCCACGTGGACCAGGCGGTGTCTTCGACTACCAGGATGGAGGCACTAGCTGTCCCACGCAGGCTCTCGCTGTTGGCGGTGTTGGATCCGGAATCGGCATCAACAGGCCTTGGCAAAGGCAACCCACGCGGTGAGTGGAAACGGCGTCTGGAGTAGACCAGGAGGGTCGGGGGTGCTCCTCTTTTGGAAGGGAGCAAGGGCCAGTCTGGAGCAACCAGACCAGCAGTGAAGGTTTCAAAGTTCGTCGTCTAGGAGGCCACTAGCCAGCCGGCAAGTCACCAGACAACGCGTCAAGCAGCAAACAAGCAGAAGGACCCCACGCAGATCTCGTGGATGCTGGAGGGCTGATCTTCGGTGCAGGAACTGCTCGGGGCTGGGGCTTCTCAGTCCCCAAACAACTTGGTCGAGTTTATCTCGGGAGTCGTGCTGAAAGCGAAGTGCAGGTTCTTTCAAGATGGCTGGTCCCACGTGTCTCGTTGCACCCACGGATCTCAGCTGCGCTGCAGATGTAGGTAGACGTCGGAGAGGTCTGGAAGTCCGGGTCTCGTCGGGCTCTGTAGTCTGGATCCTCGAGGGAAGACGACAAAGGGAAGCCGCTGGACGCTTGATGGTGCCTGCAGTTGCAGGGTGGACACTCCTTGCCCACAAGGGAGATTCTTCAGTCTTCTGTGGAGCAGAACGTCGAAGTCCAGAGTTTCTTCTTGTAAAGTTGTTCAGGATAATCTAATTTGGAATGGGACCAGCTCCTACCTTTATTCTCCTAAAGGGGGCTGCACTACTGACTAGGTCCCTCCCCTGGGTGGGACCAGGAAGGGGGGTGGCTACACCCCCTCTCCTTTGTCCGGTTTTCGCGCCAGAGCTGGGGCAGGGATGCCCCAGCAACTGGTTTGAACCGGTGTATGCACAGGACACCTTGTGTGCCCCGGCCATGTCTCATTCCTTTCAGGCCTGTCCTACCCAATACACAAAATCCTGTCTGGGGTGGTGCTAGCACCTCCCAAGGCAGGAAACCCTTTGTCCAAGCCTCCCTCGCTGGAAGGACTCCCAGCAGCAGGAGGTCAGACTTGTGTCTGTGGTGGTGGCATCCATTTTGTGATGCCAAGGCTCGAGTTAACTTTAACCGGGGTTCACAGTTACATACATGTCGTGTCCCTCTAGAAGGTTGGAATGCTACCCCCGTCGCCAGAATGGGTAGTATTCCAATTCGTATGACACCTTACTCGACATGTTTTGATAATGTTATACCAAAGTTAGCATTTAACCGCGAGGATTATAATGCACTTAAGAGTATATGGTATAGCGTTATCATGGAACAGCTATTAGGACTTGGTTCCGCAAGCTGCAAACGGGCTCAACTCATGCCAGAGTACCATCTCACATGATTCCAAGCACTCTGCCTTCAGGATTGATAAGGCCTGCCATAGGAGTGACTGATAGGAATATATGTGTCATTTTAGGGTTAGATATAGGTATACTATATCTACAGCAAAGGGTGATTACACCACCCTGCCCCAGCTGTCGTGCAGCCAGTTGTGTCAGTTTTAGATGGCCAGCCAGGGGTGGCATAATACATGCTTCAGCCCCTGGTAGGCCCTGGGTACACCTATGCCCTGGATACCTAAGGTATACTGTACAGGGACTGATAAGGTGGCCCAGTACCAATTGGTAAATGCACCTAAGGTACATGGTTGTCAATTTAGAGAGAGAACAGCTAGGCTGTGGGTCTGATTAGCAGGCCCACAGCCAGGGAAAGGCGTAAACCAGTGAAGCAAAAAGCTAAAATCTGGGGTGACCATAGGATTGCAGACCCCACTCTCCTACAGTGGGTAGCCACAGTATCCAGTAGGCCCAGGGTTAATCATGGGTGCATGATACAACTGTTTCTGTGAGTTTGGTTGAACTTAAATCTCATTTATGTCATGGAATTTTAGCTCACTGTTATATGTGGATTTTCTTTTTAATTTTGGGGTGCCTGTAAAGCCACACTAGCCAGTAGGCCCAGGGGTACTGAGTGGTGCATGGACCAAGTCTTTCTGTGGGGTGTCTTGAATTTAAACATCACTGAGGGCATGGATGGTATTGGATTGGGGTGATTTTTGTGTGTTTTTCGACTTTTTTGGGTGTTGTTGGGGCCTGGCCATGTGGGTGGGGGCCATTTTGAGGCCTGGTACTGGCAGAACCTGGCCTTGTGGTGGGGGTGAAGGGGCCATTTTGAAGCCAGGCAGTGTGCTCAGGCCTGCACCCAGTTTGCCTTGCCTTCATCCATAATGCCCAGGGGTACTCAGTGGTGCATGGGCTAAGTGTTTCTGTGGGGTGTCTTGAATTTAAACATCATTGAGGGCATGGATGGCTTTGGATTGAGGTGTTTTTTGTGTGTTTATCGACTTTTTGGTGGGTTGTTGGGGCCTGGCCATGTGGGTGGGGGCCATTTTGAGGCCTGATACAGGCAGGGCCTGGCCATGTGGTGGGGTGAAGGTGCCATTTTGAAGCCAGGCAGTGTGCTCAGGCCTGCACCCAGTTTGCCTTGCTTTCATCCATTATACCGAGGGGTACTCAGTGGTGCATGGGCCAAGTCTTTCTGTGGGGTGTCTTGAATTTAAACATCATTGAGGGCATGAATGGCATTCGATTGGGGTGTTTTTGTACGTTTTTCGACTTTTTGGTGGGTTGTTGGGGCCTGGCCATGTGGGTAGGGGCCATTTTGAGACCTGGTACAGGCAGGGCCTGGCCATGTGGTGGGGGTGAAGGGGCCATTTTGAAGCCAGGCAGTGTGCTCAGGCCTGCACCCAGTTTGCCTTGCTTTCATCCATTATCCCTAGGGGTACTCAGTTATCTTGGGGAAACAAATTACCAACAATTGCACTACATGTATTGATTGACCTATCTGATCTGGTCAACTAGGATAGATAGTACAGTATTGCTGGATTCGCAGACCGTCTATTTGGAAAGTTATGTAAATCACTAACTAAACCAACAACAAAAAGGTTCTACTACGACTGCCAGCACTCAGCAGCACGCGACGTGACAGACACAGTCCGTTATCATGATTGCAGACCACTAAAAAATGTCCTACTACTAAATAACAAGTCATATACTCAACCTATCAATACACCACTATCTCTTCTTAGTGGCAGCAGGAGTACAAAGGAAGGACTAGACTTGAGTCTCTAGTCTCTCTAGCATTACGTAGTTCTGCTCAAATGAGCACAAAGTTGCAAACAAGTAAGCATAGTAGCAACGCCACTGAGCAGGCGAGCACCTGCAATCACAGAAGCTATTTAAACATTAATTTACCTGCAATCTAATCGAATCGGCAGCATTCTTGCTCTTCGGGAAAAAAATATATTAGCAATATAACACAGAGCAGAAGAAAACAAAGTAGTTATTAATAGCTACTCACCAAGGCCAGGGATCTCCACGCCTAGCAGGTGGAGCTGATCCTGCTCCCGGTCGAGAAGGTCAGCCCACCGGTGCGTCGCTTGGTCATAGGTGCGCCGGACCCCCGACTCCCTGCGCATCGCCCGGCACACCTTATCCCACAGCTGGCGACGCTCCCAGAGGCCATACCCTGAACCGGGCCTGCCCGCTGCTGCCACGGTCTTCGGGAGGTGGCGCTGAACATAAAATATAAGTGCGGCCACCTCCACCACGCTGAAAATCTCCCTGGCTACTACATCCTCCCCCCTTAATCGCCCGCAAGGGAGCTGGCTACAGGTTGCGGGACTCTTCCCCTTGCTCTTCCCGGCTCCCTTTGCCATGGTCCTAGACAGGAAAGTTAAATAAAAAATAGGAAAGAATAGGGAAAAAGTAAATAGAAGAAAAGAGTTAACAAAAGTAGTTTAAAGTAACCAAAAGTAGAAAAAAACACAAAATATAGATGTAGAAAAAGAGAGGGATAGATAATGAGTAAAAAAGATTTTAAAAAAGTTCAAAGAAATAAAGGATTGCAAAGATTAGGGGAAGATTGAAAAAGCATGCCCATAACCATAGCAATGAATGAAAAACAAGATGGCCGCGCCCACTGAGGACCGTGTAGGTAAGTTTGCGCGATATTTCCCCCACGAGCACGCGACCACGTAATTGCGCCCCGTGCACAACGCGAGAATGCAACTAGCGCCCGGAAACGGAAATACGCAATGCAAACAAGATGGCCGCTCCCATGTACGACCGCATGGGTAACTTCACGGTCGGTGCGCTGCAAGAGGCCCCCAAACACGCAAAGCGCCCCGCGACCACGCCCCCAAATTTTTTTCACAAATTCGTGCATTATGCGGAATGCGAATTCGCTTTCGCACAAATTTGCGTACCGCGAATTTGCAAATTTCGCCCATACTTAATCTCCACTAGCTCGTCAGCTCAGTGGCTCAAGGGAGCCTTTTTATACAGGAAGGGGTGGGAGCACACTGCTGACCTCCCAGCACAGTTCGCCCCTTAGCATTCTGGTAAATGCAGTTTGCAGTCCACGCTTACTTGGTATTTTGCTGGAGTGCTCCACCAAAATTGGTGCAGATTAGTGCTGTCATCTCTAGACACATGTGTTTCTGGATTTCATCCGTCATCAGTAGAGATCAAAAAATGATTTTCTTCTGGGGTTGCTGAGCAGGCTGCCAAACTTCTTACAGGTCTCAGTACCTTTCACAGGCGCACAGGTGCATCTCCACCAGCTTGTCAGCTCAGTGGTTAAAGGAGCCTTTTTAAACAGGAAGGGGTGGGAGCACACTGCTGACCTCCCAGCACAGTTCGCCCTTTAGCATTCTGGTAAATGAAGTTTGCAGTGCACGCTTACTTGGTATTTTGCTGGAGTGTTCCACCAAAGTTGGTGCAGATTAGTGCTGTCATCTCTAGACACATGTGTTTCTGGATTTTATCCGTCATCAGTAGAGATCAAAAAACAATGTTCTTCTGGGGCTGCTGAGCAGGCTGCTAAAATTCTTACAGGTCTCAGTAATTCTCACAGGCGCACAGGTGCATCTCCACTAGCTCGTTAGCTCAGTGGCTCAAGGGAGCCTTTTTAAACAGGAAGGGGTGGGAGCACACTGCTGACCTCCCAGCACAGTTCACCCCTTACCATTCTGGTAAATGCAGTGTGCCATCCACGCTTATTTGGTATTTTGCTGGAGTGTTCCACCAAAGTTGGTGGAGATTAGTGCTGTCATCTCTAGACACATGTGTTTCTGGATTTTAGCCGTCATCAGTAGAGATCAAAAACGATTTTCTTCTGGGGTTGCTGAGCAGGCTGCCAACATTCTTACAGGTCTCAGTAACTCTCACAGGCGCACAGGTGCATCTCCACTAGCCCGTCAGCTCAGTGGCTCAAGGGAGCCTTTTTAAACAGGAAGGGGTGGGAGTACACTGCTGACCTCCCAGCCCAGTTCGCCTCTTAGCATTCTGGTAAATGCAGTTTGCAGTGCAAGCTTACTTGGTATTTTGCTGGAGTATTCCACCAAAGTTGGTGCAGATTAGGGCTGTCATCTCTAGACACATGTGTTTCTGGATTTTATCCGTCATCAGTAGAGAACAAAAACCGATTTTCTTCTGGGGTTACTGAGCATGCTTCCAAAATTATTACAGGTCTCAGGGGTGAAGCAGTGTGATCCCACATGTAGTTCCTGTTTAAAAGGCTCCCTCGAGCCATTTGAGCTGACGAGCTCGTGGAGAGCCACCTGCACGCCTTGAGAGGTACTGTGACCCGAGAATACTTTGGCAGCCTGCTCAGCAACCCCATACATTCGAATTGCCTAATCTCTACTGATGACGGATAACAATCCAGAAACACGTGTCTAGAGATGGCCAGCACTAATCTGCACCTACCTGGTGAAACACTCGAGAGACTTTGCAAGTACACACACTTGGCGAACTGCATTTACCATGATGCCTAGGGGCGAACCTGCTGGAAGGTGAAGCAGTGTGATCCCACATTTGTTTCTGTTTAAAAGGCTTTCTCGAGCCATTTGAGCTGACGAGTTCATGTAGAGGCACCTTGCGTGCCTGGAGAGGTACTGTGACCCGAGAATACTCTGGGAGCCTGCTCAGCATCCCCATACATTCGAATTGTCTAATCTCTACGGATGACGTATAACAATCCAGAAACACATGTCTAGAGATGGCGAGCACTAATCTGCACCTACCTGGTGAAACACTCGAGAGACTTTGCAAGTACACACACTTGGCGAACTGCATTTACGATGATGCCTAGGGGCGAACCTGCTGGGAGGTAAAGCAGTGTGATCCCACATTTGTTTCCTACGGGAGCACACATCTTAAATGTACATACAATGGAATGGCTGGTCACTGCTGTTGTGAGTGACATTGGATTAAAGCTTCGCTGTTCCATTCAAAAGGCCAACACACACACACACACATGCACGCACGCACCAGGGGCGTAACACAGGCTGCACCAGCCCTCGCGGTGCAGGGGGCCCCCTCAGCACAGCACTCTGGCCGGAGACCTCCTGATTGAGCCCGGAGAGAGCCCCTCCACGTACCTTGCAGGGAGGCCACCGCAAGTTTCTTTATGCCAGTGTTTCCTTTCTAACATCCATTATTGGGCTTGTGTAGAGTTGACATAGCCCATATTTTAAGTTTCCTCTGGTGCCTCCCGACTGATCTGTCTAGAGTTCCATGTCTGCCGGTAACATTACACTCCAATTACTGTGTTGCCAAAGTATAACTACTTTTATCAGCTGGTCCACTAAAAGCTGCGCAAGCTTTGAAATTCTTTCTTGAAATCAGACCTCATGCTGTAACAAACCTTTCTCTCAGAGTTTCTGTTGCACAGAGTAAAAAAACATAAATAATAAAAGCATTCAGATGCAGTTCCCCACACTGATTTAGCCATTTTCATATGCATTTCGTCCAGCTGGAAGTCAAGGATTGTCTTCTTGTTTTCCTTTTTAGGTCTAGCTTGACAGTAGATATAATGTGAGCAACCTAAATGTATACCTGCCAAGTTACAAAATAACTTCACTGTGTGAGGATGGGGGCGGGCCTTAGAGGGGATGAGCCTGGTGCCAAAAACTTTCTACAAGGCACTCTGCCCCTCGCCACCCCCTCCCAAAAAAAACTCAAAACAAAGGGTCATCGAGGCTGTCCATGATGCCCTAAGGTGTTTTCACACCTTTTAATTAACATCAGCTGCTTACTGCCTCCTAAAAGGAGCTGGAAATCCACTGTTTACAGTGGTTTTCAGCTCGTTTTCCCTGCCACCATGTGATTTCAGTTTCTCACAGTGTGACCGAGTGAAGAAAGCCGAAATCGTGTGACACACGGTGGCACGTGTGAGTTGGCA
The DNA here is from genome assembly GCF_964261635.1 of Lissotriton helveticus. Taxonomy (NCBI): domain Eukaryota; kingdom Metazoa; phylum Chordata; class Amphibia; order Caudata; family Salamandridae; genus Lissotriton; species Lissotriton helveticus. The sequence goes on along the minus strand of NC_136059.1, from coordinate 1,169,061,844 downwards.
GGTATGTAACTAGAGCTTTCAGGAGTACTACAGAGAGAGGCTTTGGTGCCGCCAACAAGTTGGTAGCCAGGATTACATATTTTGATTGTGCATAGGTTGAGTGGTTCCACAGAAAAATTGCTTCCCCTCAGGACAGTTGTAATTACTTTATTTATTCAGCTACCTGATCCAGCAGCAGTGAGGCTGCCGGCGTTTAAACTTTAGGAGACAGTCACATGGTATTGTAATGCTGTAAAAATGTCTAGATCATTTATGTTTTTTGTTTCTCTGGCAACAGCACAGATGGGAGGAGGGCAGTCATTAATTTTATACTTCAGAGTGTAGCTTTGTGTTAAAGAGCAGTATGGGGTTTACAGGGTTACACTAATCTACTTGAATTTTAGATCTGGCTTGACGGTGCAGATGCCACCTGGCATTATGTGATTGTTAGAAATGGGGATCTCTGGTTGGCTAAGGCTTGCGTCAAAGCCAGGCAGAGACCACAACTCTAATCAGGGAAAGGGAGTTACACGCTAAAGATAACCCCTGCTCACCCCCTTGGTAGCTTGGCACGAGCAGTTAGGCTTATCCCGGAGGGAGTGTGTTAAGCATTTGCGCAACACACACAGTAACAACACACTAGGCACACCACAAAAGGATCTCCACACAAGGGTATATAAAAATAACCTTTGTATTATAATAAAAACACATCAGACAGTAATCACACACTATACACTGTGCCAACTGGCACGGGCAATATTTACAAGGGATTATTTACACATGACAGGACCAAGTGGGCCACTGTCAGAATTAGCACTTGGTAAAGAACAGTAAAAGGAATATATATGAACTTAGATCACAGCCAGTAATCACTGACAGACACTATACTCAGCGTCAACCTGTTAAATAAATCCTAACAGGTACAGTATCACATAAGGCGAGAACTCTATTCTGCGCCAATCTCATAAGCTAAAATAGGATAATCCATAACTCCTAAACATAATTTGCATCAGGAAATAAATTTAGTAACATCACCTGCTGTAGGGAATAAATCAAACCTAGACCAGAGTAGAGAAATAAAATAATAGGTAAGACCTAATAATCATAAAAGCACATTAATAATCATAAATCAAGGTGCATAAATCATACCACAAACATTACATTTCCTAGCACCTATAAAAGTGACATTAGGGCCTTGCGCCCTACAAAACCTAATAGTCCCCTGGCCAACCGGCCATCTCTAAGGGGCTCAAATGCCCTCTGTCCACAAATTTAGGGCTGCTGCCTAAGCAGCGACAGTCATGGGGTGCACTCGGCGCAAACGTAAACGTAGACAGCTGGGAATCTTCAATGAAGGACCTAAACGTTGCAGCTGGCACTAAGTGCAGCGCAGCTGTGCCGGCAGAGATGGGGCAAAGGATGTGTCTCACTCCTGGATTCAACAACCTGTCCCCTAAAAATAAAAGTCCTAAACGGTGCAGCTACTTGCTGGGCAGCTGGAAATCATTCAAAATGAGGCATGGGCTCTCAGTGGCCCTCAGGACAAATCGTGCAAAATGTTGGAGCCACATGGGGCTCAGTAAATAAATAATGCCCTCATGGTGCGCACTAGCGCTTTAAAATAAACATGGTTACGAGGTTGGAGCGGCCCGCTGCCATCCGGGGCCGCTCTCAATGTGGAACTGGCCCTGGACCTCGAAGGGCACCACCCGGAGCAAGAACACGGGCCCCTCTGGGCCTTTAAGCAATTATGGCCAAATGTTTGGGGCCCCACACGGGCTTTAAAAAATAGTCAGGATGAAAGATGGGGGGAGCGGCCCGCCCTCTGGCGAGGCCGCTCAAGGACAAAGAAGCAACAATGGGGGTGGGCACCAATCGGGTGCCTCGCTATAGGCCCCCCTCCCATGCAGCGCGGCACCTGCAGGGCTCTCCCTTTACCTTGGGAGCCCCGCTGGTCTACCAAAGCGCTTCCCTTCTTGGCTGCTGGCGGCGCCTCCTCTGTCGGTGCGGGGCTTCCCTCAACCACACGGGAGCCCCGCGCAAATCCACTACTCTGGCACCCTTCCGGTCCGGTTTCAGGCCTGCCCCCGTCACAGGCAGGGGTGCCTGACTTCCGGTTTTGGCGCGAGGGCCGCGGCGGTGATTTCCTTGGTGGAAAATGAGGGTAGGCTTCTAAATTGAAAATAGAACCCGCGTAATTTAAAGTTCAAAGCGGCATAAACGGGGTAGGCACCCGTAATATTAGAAAAACGTGGGGTGGGTACCCGCAATGGTTAAAAATAAGAGGACATAATGCAGGGTGGGCACCTGCGAGTAAATATTAAAATAAGCGGGGTAGGCACCCGCGCTTGCCAATAGTGTCCCTATTCACAAGACAGGTCAGGGACATCAGACGCACCAGAGGGGGTGGAGCCAGCATTGTGGAGGGAAGGCACAGCCCTATTCAGGTCCCAGGTGCAACTCCTCCCTCCCATCTAGATGCAGATCTCCCTATTCACCACCGGGAAGACTCACCCTGGCTCCTGGAGCCAAGCACACCAGCCAGCCCCTGTCACTCACAAGCCAGACAGGCAATTCACATCTCACAGCACACAGAAATGCCAACTTCTAAAAGTGGCAATTCTACACTAGACACAATAAATCTGTGCACACCATTGCACAGCATTTATTACCATGAGTTCGCACATACCAAACCACACACACTCAGAGTGCGCATGCACTTTACACTGGGCCACAGTGCTAAAGTGCGCAGAGGCCTAAAATCACTACAACCATGCCAGAGGCCAAAGGCAAAAAGTTTAGGGGTGAACCTGCCAAAAAGGCCTAAGTCCAACAGTGATCAACAAAAAAGTGCTCTCATAGTACTACAGTGGAAGGGGCTATGACTCCACCCACATGTTCTTTTCCCTGAATTCAAGATTTTATTTGATTTGATCGAATTTGTGCCTTTCCAATGAAAAGACTACCTCTATTGTACTTTCTGGCTTGCGTCAAAGGTCATACTTGATACAGCATGTGTTGGTTAATCGTGGCAAGAAAATGCTCTTGACTATAGGCTTGATAAGTTTATTGTGAAACACTATGAGATAAGCACTATCCTTATGTATTTTTTGTGAAACCCATATGTTAAAGCCAATAGGCGTTTAAGTGTGGATTGTTATTACTCTATATTAAATCCTACAGATAGGTGTTTTGTTATTTGGAATTTCACCATAATAGGCAAGAGTTTTGACTACCCCGTTCGACAGCCATGGATATAGTTTGCACTCTGATAATCTTTGTTAGGCCCTCTCAGGAGAGAGAGTAATTTGCTTAGTCATCTGTAATTTTGTGTACCTTTCTAACTTTATGACTGTATACCTGATGGTTTCCTTGTAGAAAAGTTTAAAATCAATACTGTAGGTCAGAGTTGGTTACGGTGACAAGCTTGAAGCCTTAATTGGTGCACTGGAAAATGTTATCATGTTATCACCAATACCATAGGTCTGGTCTGCCTATTATGAAATGTTGCTACAAAAGCTGCTGATCTAGCTTATTTATTGTGAAAAGCACTTGTTAAATACAGTACGCCTTTAATAGATGGTTGTTATCACATTGTGTTACAGGTTACAGACAAGCAATCTAACAGATTACTGTAGTATGCACAGGTTTTGGCTTTGACCACCCTATCTGACAAACTCTGGGTGTTTTCATTTTGATGATTCTTGTTAGGCCTAGTTGAAAAGAGTTGTACATTGTTTTGCAAGCTGCATTTTTCTAAATAGTTGTTCCTCTATAACTGTATGGATGATGGCTGCCAGTTTATGTTCTCTTAAATAGGCCCGTGTTCGGTAAGGTGTAAAGCCAATGACAAAGAGTATAACATTCACTAGGAAAAGTCATGCCAGATGTATTGGTTGATCTGTTTATTATGAAATGTTATGCCAAAGCCAGGAAGCCTGACTAACTTATTGTAAGAAATATGTGCTAAAGACAATAGGCTTTAAAGGATGGATTGTTATTACACAACTCTAAAGCCTGTAAGCTGGCGTTTTGTTACATGGCATCTAGCAGATTACTGTAGAAGGCAAGGATTTTGGTGTTGAGGACCCACTCGAACATGCTATGAGGTTTGAAGATCTGCTCTATGGAAATCATTATTAGGGTCTATTAGGAGGTAATTTATATTGTTTTGACAACCTGAATTTACCACATATTTGTAATTTTATCATGGTATACCTGATTATTGCCTTGTATGCCAATACAGTAGATTTTAATAGGTAATGGTGACAAACCAGTGATAAAGATTAGACATCTGATTGTTTATTATGAAAATGTATGATACAGGCAGCAGGCCGACAAATTTATTGTGAAAGACATGTGTTAAAGTCAATAGGCATTTCTGTATTAAAGCCTACTGAAAGGTATTTTATTAAAGGGAATCTCAGAGATTGGTAAGGATTTGGTGTTGGCTACCTCCTCTGAAAACTATGGATGTAGAAGATTTGCACCTGGAGAATCCGTCTTAGATCCTCTTAGAAGAGATAGTATTTTCCTTTGCCAAATAAAATTTTGTATACTTTGTAATTTTATGACAGTTTACCTGACAGTTGCCTTGTGGGAAGTTTAAGCTCAATACAGTAGGTTTTAGTTGGTATGATTTTTTATTTTTTTGGAAAACCTTTTTATTTGATTTTTTTGTTATCATACATGTTAAACAACAATCAGGTATATTTTTCAATATATCAACATTTCAACAGGGGATAGCTGCGTGGCCGTTGATGAGGGCTGGGGGTGTGCCGCTCTGCTTATGTATGGTATGCTGGAAACATGTTTGTAGGTGATGTCGAAAGGGCTACTGGGTCACCCATTCCCTTATGACAATTGCTAGACCTTTATTGTCTGTATGTGGTAGTGTAAAGGGGCTAATCCATGTTCATAACCGAACTGGGAATATATAACTCGGGAAGATAGGGGGGGGGTGAAGGGGGGGCAGGGGAGATAGGGGGCGTCGCTCCTCTTTGGTCCGTTATGTACGGGCAATGGCTCCCGTCAATGCAGGTGGAATGGTCTGCTGGGGGTGGCAGGAGGGGTGAGCTAGTGCGGGGGGTTTGTGAGAGTCGATGTGCGTTGGGTCCTGGTTCCTTTTGGGTGGCCAGCGGGGTCTCTCTGTGGGTAGCTTGTGTTTGTATGACGTTATGGACGGTCATCGCCCAGTCCATTGTTATGGGGTTTCGTCGTGCACTGCGTGCTTCATCCTGCCTGATTATATCTTCTTCGGCCGTGCCCCATTTCTTGACTGTCCCCCACCATGCGGTTATTGGGGGCCCCCGGTAAACACCAGTGCATAGCTATGCTACGTTTAGTGAAGAGTATGGCTAGTGTTTCAAATTTGGTCTCTACTTTTTTTGCTTATGTTGCTTGAAAATGCTGAGTGCGCATGCCTCCCATGTGTGAAGTTCTGTCAGGCCTGTGACTTTGTGTATTGTAGTGTGGACTGTTGCCCAGAAAGCTTAGAGCGTGGGGCATGTCTAAAACATGTGGATACATGGGGCATCAGGATGACAAGCCAATGGTAACAGCTAAAAACTTAATTGATTTACTTGGAAAATGTACTCATTTACCACCTTCTCTGAAAAGGTGGTAAATTAGAGAAGGGGGCCAGTGTGTGTCAAGTTTGGGGGGGAAGGGAGTGGACGGGTGACAGAGGGAATGGGAGGATACAGGGTAGATGACCATTGAAGGGAAGTGTTTTTGTGTTGGTGGTGCACCCGAACAAACCGTGGGGATAGACGCTTTGCACTATGGTAATCCTTGTTAGGTTCTATTACTAGGTATTTTATATTGTTATGACAACGATATTTTGTACATATTTGTAATTGTATTACAATATATATATGATTGCCTTGTGGAAGGCTTATGACCAACAGAGGAGGTCTGAGTTATTTTTGGTGACAAGGCAATGATATAGGTTATAGGTATGATTGTTTATAATGAAACGCTAGGGTAAAGGCAATAGACCTGACATATTGACTGTAAAAAGCATATCTTAAAGTCAGTATGTATGTAAGTGTAGATTGGTTTTACTCTGTATTAAAGTCTTCAGATAGGTATTTTGTTATATGGAATCTCACTGATTACTGCAGTAGGTAAGGGTTTTGGTGCTGTTTCCCCCCCCTCCAACAAACCCTGGGTATAGAAGATGTGCACTGTCTGCATCCTTGCTAGGTCCTCAAAGAAGAGATAGTTATTTTCTTTGCCAACTACAGTTTTGTATACTATGTAATTGTATGACTGAATGCCAGATGGTTGCTTTGTGGGAAAGCCTAAGCTCAGTACAGGAGGCCTCAGTTGATTAAGGTGACAAGGCAATCATATCAGCTAGAGGTCTGACTGACTTACTAGGAATAAACATTTCTGATGCCATAGGTCTGATCTGTTAGTTATGAAAAGTTATATTAAACGCAGTAGGTCTGACTTTTTGATTGTGAAAATCATATGTTAAAGTCAATAGGCATTTAAAGGTGCATTACTATTTCTCTGTATTCAGGAATATAGATAGGTATTTTGTTACTTAAAATGTCACAGACTATCTTTGTAGGGAAGGACTTTGGTGTTGGTTTCTCCCTCTGCCAAACCTCAGGGTTACAAGATTTGCACTTAATAATAATTCTTGCTAGAATCTCTTCTTAGCTTTTTACCAGATACCATTAAATAATACATACATGAATATATCCATGTATATAAATGTATATCCATGCAGATAAACAGAGGGCTGCTAGGTCAGCTCAGTTCTGCCATTGGTCTGTCTGAGTGTCATTTGCACTCTGCTTCAATTCTAGACAGCGCACTGCATGGGGTAATAGTTCAGTAGCGCTGTAAGTGGGGGTCAGGATGCACACCTTTTTACTTATTTTTCATGCTTGTCTTTTTATTCTCCAGAGTGCGTGCAGATTGAGTTTATTGCCATGCCCACGTGGCAACAGGGTTATGAACTTCACTGTAGTGGGGCGCCATCACGCCCCCAACAATCGCACTGCCAAATGTGCCAATGGCCTTCATGTTTCCTTATTATTCATTTTTTCATGTTCATCCATTTACTCCATCTCTATTTCACATTTGTCATCCTTCTTAATCAGTTTTAATGCGAGCCTGCGCGCTGAGTGTACTTGCTGTTTGCGAGTTTTTACTGTTCACCCCATGTCTATCCGGACTTTGCGAATGAACAGGACCAAGGCAATAATTCATGTCAGGCAGCGTTTTATTCAAAAAATACCCAATGCATTTCGGGCTCAACGCCCTTCTTCGGGGGTCACTGTAAACAAATGACAAATAACCACAGTCACGAGTTGTGTTATTCACTTTAAAAGCATTGCTTAATGCTAATCTAATTAATAAACATGTCACCCAGTGTGTATTCAGCATTTTAGTGTATTGCGCTATCTACTGAATGTTAAACGATTTGAATAATATGCTTTTCGTTACTCCAGATCCTAATTTTTGTTTCTTTGCCGCTTTTCAAAGAGTTGAAACCCCCTCGTTCTCCTCCCCACATGTGAACCACTCATCAATCCCTCGGCATCTGCCTGTACCTCGACTCTATATCACACATATTCCCCTTCCCAATCTATTTCCATCTCTCTTCGCGCTCATTTAATCTAACGGTTAACCGTATGCAAACTGACGTGCCCCGTCTCTCACTTTAACCGCGAACTCACAGTCATCATTATTCCATGTAAACTCTCCGTACCCTCCCCTCCATCTAAGGTGTTTTTTACTCCCGGAGATAAGCTTACGATATGCACGCTTAACACATACCTGCTGCCTGTTGTTTAAAACCGTCCGTCCTTACTCCATCTGACTTCCCATGTGTGTCCTCCCAGAATCCCTCTCTTATTTAACACCTGGTTTCAACTACCCAATAACGTTGCAAAATCACCCTCCCTCACAGCTGCAATGGTGGAATAATCTTCGTGAGTTACTACAACTCCCATAATACTGTTCGAAATGCATTTTGACAAATATAAACATTTTAACAAGATTTTTCAAGACTGATCTACAATATAAGTATATCACTTGGGATTAAAATGTAAATTTGACACTTAGTGCATGTAAATATTAGATATGAACATTGAATGTCATTTTCATCTAAAAGTAATCCTTAGGCGTTTTTCAACACTGTCTTTGATGAACCACTTCGATGTTTGAGGCGTGCAGACTCGTATTTTTGAGAATTAGTCCTATTTTTCATCTTAGTCCTTGGGTGCTATCCTTGTTTGTTGGGCAAAAGTTAAACTGCGCTGTAAGTGGGGGTCAGGATGCACACCTTTTTACTTATTTTTCATGCTTGTCTTTTTATTCTCCAGAGTGCGTGCAGATTGAGTTTATTGCCATGCCCACGTGGCAACAGGGTTATGAACTTCACTGTAGTGGGGCGCCATCACGCCCCCAACAATCGCACTGCCAAATGTGCCAATGGCCTTCATGTTTCCTTATTATTCATTTTTTCATGTTCATCCATTTACTCCATCTCTATTTCACATTTGTCATCCTTCTTAATCAGTTTTAATGCGAGCCTGCGCGCTGAGTGTACTTGCTGTTTGCGAGTTTTTACTGTTCACCCCATGTCTATCCGGACTTTGCGAATGAACAGGACCAAGGCAATAATTCATGTCAGGCAGCGTTTTATTAAAAAAATACCCAATGCATTTCGGGCTCAACGCCCTTCTTCGGGGGTCACTGTAAACAAATGACAAATAACCACAGTCACGAGTTGTGTTATTCACTTTAAAAGCATTGCTTAATGCTAATCTAATTAATAAACATGTCACCCAGTGTGTATTCAGCATTTTAGTGTATTGCGCTATCTACTGAATGTTAAACGATTTGAATAATATGCTTTTCGTTACTCCAGATCCTAATTTTTGTTTCATTGCCGCTTTTCAAAGAGTTGAAACCCCCTCGTTCTCCTCCCCACATGTGAACCACTCATCAATCCCTCGGCATCTGCCTGTACCTCGACTCTATATCACACATATTCCCCTTCCCAATCTATTTCCATCTCTCTTCGCGCTCATTTAATCTAACGGTTAACCGTATGCAAACTGACGTGCCCCGTCTCTCACTTTAACCGCGAACTCACAGTCATCATTATTCCATGTAAACTCTCCGTACCCTCCCCTCCATCTAAGGTGTTTTTTACTCCCGGAGATAAGCTTACGATATGCACGCTTAACACATACCTGCTGCCTGTTGTTTAAAACCGTCCGTCCTTACTCCATCTGACTTCCCATGTGTGTCCTCCCAGAATCCCTCTCTTAATTAACACCTGGTTTCAACTACCCAATAACGTTGCAAAATCACCCTCCCTCACAGCTGCAATGGTGGAATAATCTTCGTGAGTTACTACAACTCCCATAATACTGTTCGAAATGCATTTTGACAAATATAAACATTTTAACAAGATTTTTCAAGACTGATCTACAATATAAGTATATCACTTGGGATTAAAATGTAAATTTGACACTTAGTGCATGTAAATATTAGATATGAACATTGAATGTCATTTTCATCTAAAAGTAATCCTTAGGCGTTTTTCAACACTGTCTTTGATGAACCACTTCGATGTTTGAGGCGTGCAGACTCGTATTTTTGAGAATTAGTCCTATTTTTCATCTTAGTCCTTGGGTGCTATCCTTGTTTGTTGCTAGAGCAAAAGGAGTTAGGTCCTGGGTCGTGCAGGGGGCTGGACCATTAATTATAATATAAACATACAATTTGACCCCCACACCTGTGCTTGGAACTCGTTATTTAGAGAAAAACAATAATCAGGACAATTTCTGATTATGTAGGCTTATTTATTTTAGCCCTTGCTTTTTTTCAAAGGTATTTCAAATTTAAGAGTTTTGATATGTACAAGAAAAACACTACACAAATAGTCATAAACCAAAAATTTTGACAATTCCACATTCTTTTACAAATACACAAAGTCATACAATACAAAACATTTTTTTGCACGTTATTTACAGTGATAATGTATCTTAAGGTGGTGAAAAAACAACAAAAAGTATTTATACTAATAACACATATCAATCATGAAACAATACAGTGATTCTAATGAGAAAAAGATTTTTTACAAGAAGGCGAATGGATATAAATAAATTAATATTATATCGCAATCATTTCTTCGTATTTTTTAAGAGGGGCCTTCTTACTGCCGACGCGTTTCAACCGGTTAATTAAATCAACACGGTCTCATCAGGGCGTTTTCACTTTGTTCCTTGATCTGAAGGAATTTTGTGCAAAAAAAGGAAAAAAGAGAAAAACGTCTTATTCGTGTTCTATTCTTTCAAGACCATTTGCCTGTTTCTAAAGTGTGTCTGTGACACTAGTATACCTTATGCACGAGTGTAGCTGGATCCTGCCGGTTCAGCAGCTCCCCTTTTCCCTATTTTATGTTGATTCCTATGTAAAAAGAGTAGTATTTCAGTAAAGCGTTTGGTGCCTGAAAGGTGCCTGTACTGATGTTTTAACACATATCAGTTTCCTACCTGTGGGCAGGGCCGTGTGTCCTTGATCGGAAGTCCTATTGTTCTTAAAGTCTTTTAGTCTGGGTCCAGTGTGGTTATTAATATGCGCGCCTGGGCGCCCCTACATAAAAGGAGAGCATAGTTTTGTACTTCTGTGCAAAATCTAGTGCTGTCATACTTTTTAATGAAAAGGGGGAATTTTAAAGTACCTTGTGGGGAGAGCGAGCGGCCCTCGCTCAGCGAGTGTTTCTATTTTTCAGATGCCCACACCGTTCAGCTTCAATCTGCTGAATAAAAAAGCGGGGCTCATTACTACATGTTTCTGCTCGCATAGCTTTTCAGAAAAACGCGGTATCAGGCGACTGATTCTTACCTTTAGGTAAAACAAAGAATGAATCAAAGTCCAAGGATCTCACAGCGCTCTGTGCTTCTCTGTGCAGCTAGCGTTTTGCAACAGCCTCCATGTTGCTGTGGGCGTTGCATATAGGTTTGGTCACATGACCCGAGGATTCTGGGACATGTAGTTTTTGCATAACTTTTTAACTTTTGAGGGAATGCATTTATGAGGGATATCCACCACCCACATTACTCGCGCAGAGCACCATTTCATCGTTAATCTTGCTTGTCAGACTGGTGTGACTCAAAACATGAATCGCAGGAAAAAACAATTACAGTCTAGAGACCTCCGACAATGTATTAAGCCCACTTTGTGTGCTATTGAATTTTAATATCAAGTATGCTTCTTTAGTAAGGAGCATTTTCTCAATGTCAGGCGGGCACCTGCTTTGGTTGATGCTATATAGCACTGTCCATTTAAACTCTGTTTCGCGGTGGTTAGTCTCTGTAAAATGCTGGACCATGGGTGCATTTGCCACTTTATTTTTCAGTCTTGATCTGTGCTGGGTGATGCGAGTGTTTACTTGTTGGCAAGTCTTGCCTATATAAATTTTGTCACAGGGACATACAATCGCATACACCACATTGCGAGACCGACAATTGGTAAATCCGACATTTTTCCATTTGATGTTATGGTGGGTGAAATCGCTGCCTTCTATCGTTGTGTCACATGAAACACAATTGCCACATCTATGATGGCCAATGATTGGTTTCAGACCCCATTGCGCCAACAGGTCACTCTTGGGTTTTTGTATTCGCACATCTGCGCGAACCAGTTGTTGGCCTATACTTTGGTTCTTTTTGTAGGCGAATATAGGCCTGGGAAATGGGCATTCCAAGTCCTCCAACAAATGCCAATTTTGGAGGATCATTTGTCTCACTTTATGAGTGTCTGGGCCAAAAGTGGTAACACAGACCATCTTGTCTGGTTCAGATTTTTTCTTGTCTTGTGTTAACAAACACTCCCTCGGTGTATATCTAGCTCTTTTGTAGGAGTGCTTGAGCAGCTTTTTGGGATAGCCTCTGTTGGTCATTTCCCCACAAAATGTTTGAGCATGTCGGTCATAGTCAGTTACCCAGAATCCCTCTCTTATTTAACACCTGGTTTCAACTACCCAATAACGTTGCAAAATCACCCTCCCTCACAGCTGCAATGGTGGAATAATCTTCGTGAGTTACTACAACTCCCATAATACTGTTCGAAATGCATTTTGACAAATATAAACATTTTAACAAGATTTTTCAAGACTGATCTACAATATAAGTATATCACTTGGGATTAAAATGTAAATTTGACACTTAGTGCATGTAAATATTAGATATGAACATTGAATGTCATTTTCATCTAAAAGTAATCCTTAGGCGTTTTTCAACACTGTCTTTGATGAACCACTTCGATGTTTGAGGCGTGCAGACTCGTATTTTTGAGAATTAGTCCTATTTTTCATCTTAGTCCTTGGGTGCTATCCTTGTTTGTTGGGCAAAAGTTAAACTGCGCTGTAAGTGGGGGTCAGGATGCACACCTTTTTACTTATTTTTCATGCTTGTCTTTTTATTCTCCAGAGTGCGTGCAGATTGAGTTTATTGCCATGCCCACGTGGCAACAGGGTTATGAACTTCACTGTAGTGGGGCGCCATCACGCCCCCAACAATCGCACTGCCAAATGTGCCAATGGCCTTCATGTTTCCTTATTATTCATTTTTTCATGTTCATCCATTTACTCCATCTCTATTTCACATTTGTCATCCTTCTTAATCAGTTTTAATGCGAGCCTGCGCGCTGAGTGTACTTGCTGTTTGCGAGTTTTTACTGTTCACCCCATGTCTATCCGGACTTTGCGAATGAACAGGACCAAGGCAATAATTCATGTCAGGCAGCGTTTTATTCAAAAAATACCCAATGCATTTCGGGCTCAACGCCCTTCTTCGGGGGTCACTGTAAACAAATGACAAATAACCACAGTCACGAGTTGTGTTATTCACTTTAAAAGCATTGCTTAATGCTAATCTAATTAATAAACATGTCACCCAGTGTGTATTCAGCATTTTAGTGTATTGCGCTATCTACTGAATGTTAAACGATTTGAATAATATGCTTTTCGTTACTCCAGATCCTAATTTTTGTTTCATTGCCGCTTTTCAAAGAGTTGAAACCCCCTCGTTCTCCTCCCCACATGTGAACCACTCATCAATCCCTCGGCATCTGCCTGTACCTCGACTCTATATCACACATATTCCCCTTCCCAATCTATTTCCATCTCTCTTCGCGCTCATTTAATCTAACGGTTAACCGTATGCAAACTGACGTGCCCCGTCTCTCACTTTAACCGCGAACTCACAGTCATCATTATTCCATGTAAACTCTCCGTACCCTCCCCTCCATCTAAGGTGTTTTTTACTCCCGGAGATAAGCTTACGATATGCACGCTTAACACATACCTGCTGCCTCTTGTTTAAAACCGTCCGTCCTTACTCCATCTGACTTCCCATGTGTGTCCTCCCAGAATCCCTCTCTTATTTAACACCTGGTTTCAACTACCCAATAACGTTGCAAAATCACCCTCCCTCACAGCTGCAATGGTGGAATAATCTTCGTGAGTTACTACAACTCCCATAATACTGTTCGAAATGCATTTTGACAAATATAAACATTTTAACAAGATTTTTCAAGACTGATCTACAATATAAGTATATCACTTGGGATTAAAATGTAAATTTGACACTTAGTGCATGTAAATATTAGATATGAACATTGAATGTCATTTTCATCTAAAAGTAATCCTTAGGCGTTTTTCAACACTGTCTTTGATGAACCACTTCGATGTTTGAGGCGTGCAGACTCGTATTTTTGAGAATTAGTCCTATTTTTCATCTTAGTCCTTGGGTGCTATCCTTGTTTGTTGGGCAAAAGTTAAACTGCGCTGTAAGTGGGGGTCAGGATGCACACCTTTTTACTTATTTTTCATGCTTGTCTTTTTATTCTCCAGAGTGCGTGCAGATTGAGTTTATTGCCATGCCCACGTGGCAACAGGGTTATGAACTTCACTGTAGTGGGGCGCCATCACGCCCCCAACAATCGCACTGCCAAATGTGCCAATGGCCTTCATGTTTCCTTATTATTCATTTTTTCATGTTCATCCATTTACTCCATCTCTATTTCACATTTGTCATCCTTCTTAATCAGTTTTAATGCGAGCCTGCGCGCTGAGTGTACTTGCTGTTTGCGAGTTTTTACTGTTCACCCCATGTCTATCCGGACTTTGCGAATGAACAGGACCAAGGCAATAATTCATGTCAGGCAGCGTTTTATTCAAAAAATACCCAATGCATTTCGGGCTCAACGCCCTTCTTCGGGGGTCACTGTAAACAAATGACAAATAACCACAGTCACGAGTTGTGTTATTCACTTTAAAAGCATTGCTTATTGCTAATCTAATTAATAAACATGTCACCCAGTGTGTATTCAGCATTTTAGTGTATTGCGCTATCTACTGAATGTTAAACGATTTGAATAATATGCTTTTCGTTACTCCAGATCCTAATTTTTGTTTCATTGCCGCTTTTCAAAGAGTTGAAACCCCCTCGTTCTCCTCCCCACATGTGAACCACTCATCAATCCCTCGGCATCTGCCTGTACCTCGACTCTATATCACACATATTCCCCTTCCCAATCTATTTCCATCTCTCTTCGCGCTCATTTAATCTAACGGTTAACCGTATGCAAACTGACGTGCCCCGTCTCTCACTTTAACCGCGAACTCACAGTCATCATTATTCCATGTAAACTCTCCGTACCCTCCCCTCCATCTAAGGTGTTTTTTACTCCCGGAGATAAGCTTACGATATGCACGCTTAACACATACCTGCTGCCTGTTGTTTAAAACCGTCCGTCCTTACTCCATCTGACTTCCCATGTGTGTCCTCCCAGAATCCCTCTCTTATTTAACACCTGGTTTCAACTACCCAATAACGTTGCAAAATCACCCTCCCTCACAGCTGCAATGGTGGAATAATCTTCGTGAGTTACTACAACTCCCATAATACTGTTCGAAATGCATTTTGACAAATATAAACATTTTAACAAGATTTTTCAAGACTGATCTACAATATAAGTATATCACTTGGGATTAAAATGTAAATTTGACACTTAGTGCATGTAAATATTAGATATGAACATTGAATGTCATTTTCATCTAAAAGTAATCCTTAGGCGTTTTTCAACACTGTCTTTGATGAACCACTTCGATGTTTGAGGCGTGCAGACTCGTATTTTTGAGAATTAGTCCTATTTTTCATCTTAGTCCTTGGGTGCTATCCTTGTTTGTTGGGCAAAAGTTAAACTGCGCTGTAAGTGGGGGTCAGGATGCACACCTTTTTACTTATTTTTCATGCTTGTCTTTTTATTCTCCAGAGTGCGTGCAGATTGAGTTTATTGCCATGCCCACGTGGCAACAGGGTTATGAACTTCACTGTAGTGGGGCGCCATCACGCCCCCAACAATCGCACTGCCAAATGTGCCAATGGCCTTCATGTTTCCTTATTATTCATTTTTTCATGTTCATCCATTTACTCCATCTCTATTTCACATTTGTCATCCTTCTTAATCAGTTTTAATGCGAGCCTGCGCGCTGAGTGTACTTGCTGTTTGCGAGTTTTTACTGTTCACCCCATGTCTATCCGGACTTTGCGAATGAACAGGACCAAGGCAATAATTCATGTCAGGCAGCGTTTTATTCAAAAAATACCCAATGCATTTCGGGCTCAACGCCCTTCTTCGGGGGTCACTGTAAACAAATGACAAATAACCACAGTCACGAGTTGTGTTATTCACTTTAAAAGCATTGCTTAATGCTAATCTAATTAATAAACATGTCACCCAGTGTGTATTCAGCATTTTAGTGTATTGCGCTATCTACTGAATGTTAAACGATTTGAATAATATGCTTTTCGTTACTCCAGATCCTAATTTTTGTTTCATTGCCGCTTTTCAAAGAGTTGAAACCCCCTCGTTCTCCTCCCCACATGTGAACCACTCATCAATCCCTCGGCATCTGCCTGTACCTCGACTCTATATCACACATATTCCCCTTCCCAATCTATTTCCATCTCTCTTCGCGCTCATTTAATCTAACGGTTAACCGTATGCAAACTGACGTGCCCCGTCTCTCACTTTAACCGTGAACTCACAGTCATCATTATTCCATGTAAACTCTCCGTACCCTCCCCTCCATCTAAGGTGTTTTTTACTCCCGGAGATAAGCTTACGATATGCACGCTTAACACATACCTGCTGCCTCTTGTTTAAAATCGTCCGTCCTTACTCCATCTGACTTCCCATGTGTGTCCTCCCAGAATCCCTCTCTTATTTAACACCTGGTTTCAACTACCCAATAACGTTGCAAAATCACCCTCCCTCAGAGCTGCAATGGTGGAATAATCTTCGTGAGTTACTACAACTCCCATAATACTGTTCGAAATGCATTTTGACAAATATAAACATTTTAACAAGATTTTTCAAGACTGATCTACAATATAAGTATATCACTTGGGATTAAAATGTAAGTTTGACACTTAGTGCATGTAAATATTAGATATGAACATTGAATGTCATTTTCATCTAAAAGTAATCCTTAGGCGTTTTTCAACACTGTCTTTGATGAACCACTTCGATGTTTGAGGCGTGCAGACTCGTATTTTTGAGAATTAGTCCTATTTTTCATCTTAGTCCTTGGGTGCTATCCTTGTTTGTTGGGCAAAAGTTAAACTGCGCTGTAAGTGGGGGTCAGGATGCACACCTTTTTACTTATTTTTCATGCTTGTCTTTTTATTCTCCAGAGTGCGTGCAGATTGAGTTTATTGCCATGCCCACGTGGCAACAGGGTTATGAACTTCACTGTAGTGGGGCGCCATCAGTTCAGTACACATTTTCAGACCACATGTGCACAACCCCCTCAAAATGAGTGTGCTTCAGTGTCAGGGCTAGTTGGGTCTTTCTTTTTCAACTTTTCTCCTTGTTTAGATACATTTTCATTTATTTGCTTCTCCTCTGTTTTAAATGCTTCTTAACAGGATACTACAGCTCTCCAGAATGTGATGGGCAGCATGGCGCATCCCACATTGCCACTTCCTCTAATCCAGGAGTTGTCCAATGTGTATCATGGTTTTAATATTCAGAGACGGCCAACACAATGGTTTTAAATGCAGTGGACATGCTCGAATTCTAAACAATGTTTGACTATTTACAGTACCTCTGCAGGACAGAAACCAGCTGCTATGTTTAGTTTCGTTATTACAAGCATATTGCTATCATGTTTAGAAGGCGGAATTGTTACTTTTATACATTTGTATTCTTTAAATTTATTTTGCATATATGGTTGAGTTTGTGTGTGTGTTATTGTGGTTGTGTCAGAGGGGGAATGAAGGAATGAGTCAGTGGATGGATGAATGGATGCCTGAGTGCAAAGATGAGTGATAGAGTGTATATATAATGACTTATTGAGTGCCTTAACCTACTAATGACACATAAATGCATTTTCATTCATACACCTGACCTATTGGCAATGTCAGTGCATGTTTGTGTGTGCTATTATCCTTCCACCCTGCTAGTCACAGGCCAATATTTTGTGATATTAATCCACATAACTCTGGCAGCCATGGCCTGTGGAGGGAGTTGAGGTGGGGCAGAGAGGCGGGGCGGAGGAGGGGCAGGGTGGGGGGTGCTAAAAACCGGCATATGGATAATTGGCTGAACTCTGGCCATATTATAGAGTGTCTCATGGAGGCAGAACTTTAGGGTGTGTTGGGACCGCATCCCAAAGAACTCTACCCTCCTTGCACCAAAGGTCAACCTTTTCTAATGATGCCCAATATATCAGTCTCCACCAAGCTCAAGGGTCCTCTGTCCTTCACTGCCAGAAGGCTAGAATACACCAGCAGATTGCTTGTGAGTGTCAGCTGTAATGCAACACTTTTGCTGCTTAGCTTTGAATAAGCTTTTTAAAGGAAAATGGAAGTGATTCTGGGTTGGATACCAGTGGCGGAACATTAGCCTCCTAGGGGTGGGGTGAGGGTACCAAGCTCCAGGTGGTGCACTCAGTACAGGACACTGGGTCTGAGACCGAAGTGGTAGTAGGTGGGCCAGGGTGGGTGTTGGGGGTCCTCATTGTACTTTGCAGAGGGTCCCTCCTCAAGTTTCATTGCACCACTGGTTGAGACAGACAAAAACGGGGCTGTAACATGAGCTTGCAACAAACCTGCACCTATTTCAGATGATGAATGGCATGCCAAAGTTAATCATTTTATATCAGCACACAACAGGTAATCTATACATGCAATAACAATGTGAGACAGAGAGAAACTACATGGGTCTACAGTGTGATTAGACATTCAACATGAATATGCAGATTCCGAAATATTTTTTCCAATCTTCCAGAATTAGGAGGTAGACTGTTGCTTTTATAGCTAGTCTGCAGCCAGTCAGACTCTTCTGAATCATCCGAATATTTGGGCAAAAACTGCAATCTGGCACATTGCTTGAGCAGGAAGAGAAAACCACCAATTCATGGGTCTCAACTGCTTCAGCCTCACCTTGCTGTACAGGTTGTGGTTCTGAAAATCTGGATTCATATAATAGTACCGGACTCGAGAATAAAAACTTCATCGAAATAGGACGAATTTGGTATCAAAAGACCGAGAATGACGAGTACATCATGTACATGTATTTTCGGCGTATTCGAGTGACGATTTCACCTCGAAATCATCATTTACATTCTGAACCCCACTCCCATTTATATGTTGCCCTTTACATAGGCCTTAATCCAGTTGAATTTGATTTCACAAGGACACATACTCCTTAATCGACTTCTCCCTGACCTCAGTACAAGTTAGAACCATTGCCCCAGGCCGAACTCGTTAGGTCAGTTCCCTCCCAGTGGCCGAGCAAGATAGCATCTAGGCTCAACCAGCCATAAAACCATTTCAGCGCGCACACCTGCCATATCTCGCTCACATCTTTTCTCCATTCCTTTTCTTCACTTGCTTTATGATGGGGAGGTGACCGTTTTTATTGGGGGTCCAGCGATATCTGATGAAATGTTGGGCCTTGCCGGATGATTTGTTATGGGCAGCACGACGTGAAATATGTACATGTCATCATGACTCTGCTTTTCTTTTGTAACCAGTAACTATAAATGAAATACCACGAATTCGAAGAATGTTTGCCCAAGGCCGAATATCAGGTATAAAGAGAGAAGCCTGACTTCGTGAAAGTGTGCAGTCTCCTGAGAACATACCCGTATTGTACTTCTAGGACCCTGTTACCTTGGTTGCAGCCAATAAACTAATCTTTGACTTCACCTAGAAGACTCTGAGTTTCTGTAGGTCTGACTCAGGAGAACCCGAGGTCTCTGGGTGTTGATTCCCTGACACCGCTGGGTTACCGGTTCTGTGCCGGTTCTTAAAAACCCAGTACCTCAAGGTGTTCTGCTATTTAATTAGTTTGCCACCCCACTCCCCAGTCGTTTACCTTGTGATGGTCACCCATCCTTGTTCTCCCGGTTCTCTTGTTACAGAATAAGCAGGGTTCACACTTGTTGCTTGTTT
The DNA here is from genome assembly GCF_964261635.1 of Lissotriton helveticus. Lineage (NCBI taxonomy): Eukaryota > Metazoa > Chordata > Amphibia > Caudata > Salamandridae > Lissotriton > Lissotriton helveticus. Next base: position 1,169,042,360 of record NC_136059.1, on the reverse strand, counting down.
GTTTGTGTTTCCTCCTGAATTTCCTACATTGTAACTTTCACCATTCCAAGGCATCCAGGGGTTCAATGCCAGTCCCCGGTACGCTTGTCGGTTTAGTTTTCTGTGTAATATGTGGATGACTTCTATCTATTCAACCTTACGATTGTGCTTTATGTCTGTTTCTTTACTCATAAAAGAGCACAAGAGATGTGCATGCAGAAAGGATGGCTGTCTATGCACATAATGGATTCTGGTGTTAACCCCTTGGGCGCGGCCGCAGTTTTGCGCCTGTGTGGCGTTTTTCGAAGTGGGCGGGATCATGACGGCCCCCAGCCGTCATCAGCACACGAGCCCCGTAATGCATGACGGCTGGGGGCCGTCATCAGCATCGAAGGGGTTAAAGATAGATTCAACTTTGTGCTCAGGAGAACCACTAAACAGAGTGGATGGTGAAAGGCTTCTTCACATAGAGCCAGTGGGTTTGACATGAGAGACGTGTACCACTGAGTGGATTTGCCACTTATCAGGTAATTGTAAAAGAACTAAAGCAGCATGTCTAATCTAGCTGTCTGGAAGGGACTCACAAATTTAGAGATACGTTTGGAAAGATATTTTGCTGAGAACCATACCTATCACCCAGATGGTAAGGTGGTGCTTGAAGTTGGTTTGTTATAGCTGATCTCCTATAAGCAGCCTTTGTCTTTATTAGGGCAATATATAAGGATGGAATCCAAAGGTGAAGCAAAAAGGGGACGTTCCTCTTAAAATAGACTGGGAAGTGTTATAAGCAAATTCTGAGAGATTAATCCACTTGCTTAATTCCATGGAGTGATTCATCAGCAAAGAATTTAAAGATATTGGGGCAGAATTACAAGCCCCTTGCGCCACTGGTGCGTCACTTTTTGTGAAGCACCAGCAGCACATTTTGCTGCCCCATATTTACAAGGGCAGAAAAAGCCACCCTGTGTGACATTTTCTGTCCTTGTACATACGACCCCTTTACACGCAGCACTTTGCGTGAAAGGGGCGTTCCATGGGTGTTGCTATGGGCATTCCTATGCAACACCCATGGAACTTGACACATTTCCTGACTTGCAAGAAATCGTAAATCTGGAAATGCATCTGAATGCTACGCAGGGGAGGCGCAACAAGGAGAAATGTATGAATTTCTCCTAGTTTTTTCCTCTTTCTATGCGTGCTGCATTCTGCAGCACACATAGAAAGAGGAAATCACCACATAAACAATCATTAAAACAATGACGTTTTGCAAGTTCTATGGGTGCTAATGCAGCACACACAGAAGTTGTAAAACGCCATTTCTGATTATTTATGTGCAGGAAAGGAACCCTTCCTGTACATAAACAATCATCCCTGTGACGCAGGCAACCTTGCACCATGGTGGAAGGGTGCCTGCGTCGGCGCATGGCAGCAGTTTGTGCACCAGTGCAGGGGGAAGCACAGAGATGCGACATATTGTTGTAAATATGTCGCATTACTGTGCTTTGAAACTAACGCAGCGCGGCACAGCAAAATGACTTGCTGCACCGCGCTGCATTAGTTTATTGTGAATCTGCCCGATTGTTCTTTAGAAGGATTCGATCTCTATATTCGACCGTCTATCTAGGTGTGATAGCTGGTAGACTTGATGTTCCATTTAATCTTAATAAACAAGTTAATACTATCATATCCACCTCCTATAATATGCTCTAAAAATCATCAGAAAGATTCTGCCCTATAATCCAGTTAGTGGAAGGAAATCCGTCATCACCTCACTCATTTTATCTTGAATTGATTATTGTAATGGCCGATATACTGATCTGCAGAAACAATATTTAAACAAATTACAGGTCCTGCAGAATTCAGCTGCCAGAGTCCTGCTAAACTTGCCAAACATCAGTCTGTTACTTCTGCCATTAAAGAACTACACTGGTTAACGGTCAGAAACCGCATTACATTTAAAGCTCTCTGTCTCACTTATAAGGCCCTACATGACATAAGTCCAGAATTTCTGAGAAATTCGATTTCATGGTATATTCCTAGGAGGAATTTCAGATCTTTTGGTACATACTCTGTTACTCTGTCCTGGTTTAAGAAAGCCAGATGGGGAGGTAGTAGCTACCAAGTGGGAGCGTCTAAGCTCTGGAATGCCCTTCTCTACACATTAGATCTGCACCCTCTCTACTGGCTTTAAGAAAGCTCCTCAAGACCTGGCTTTTTAACCGGTAACCTTCCCATCTCAGCATGTTCTTTTACTATGCCTTCTATTAGCGCCATGACGTTCTCGGGTAGATGCTGCGCTAAATAAATCTGTGTAACATAACATATGATATTAATTCTTTTCAACAACTCTGTCTAAAACTTGACCTTGTTCTGCAATGCTTGATCTGTGATGACAAAGTAGTCCAAGAAGTTAGATGATGTGCTTCAAAAAAATCAAGAGCCTGATTTGGAGTTTGGTGAGAAGTTACTCCATCACGGATGTGACGGATATCCCCTCCCTCTTATTACAAGTGCATTATATCCTATGGCACTTATAACACGGTGGGCAGGCATTTCACCTAGTTTGTAAAGCCAGGTTCTATAGCGGTTGGAAATGTCTTTAGTGGTTTAAAGTAACCTAACTTAGCGAAATAGAACAGAGTCACTAGCAAAGGGATGTACATATATAATCTGAGTAATTCCACTATAAAGTTTATAGAGATTATGTGCCAAGATTGTTGAAGAATGGGGATGTGTTTTAATATCTCTACATGTTGAATACGAGAGCTTTAAGCTTGGGCACAAGATGCACACTAAGTAGCATATGTGTTGAAAGATTGAGTGAGTCTGGCTACCATAATTAATGTCAAAATCACCTTCATCTTATTTGTCCAGTGTATCCTGCTACCAGAGAGGTATAACTCCAGCTTAATACCCATCTGTGAAAATATTCCACTGGTACATATCAAGAATGCATATGTAGTAATGATGTCCCTCTCTTTCTTTTGTTTTCAGGGTCTTGTTATATCCACAAATGAAAGGTTTATCCATTGTTGGTCAGCTTGAACTTTTTGGGGAAAAGAGGAGACCAGATATATTGGATATGCCAAGGATGCTAGGAGGACTAGGCATCATGTGTACTTCATATACCAGTCTGTTTAGAGCTTCACTCTCTTCTTGTAAATTGCCAGGTCTGTAATTGGCTCAATACAACTCAAAAGAACAATCTCCATTGAGCTTAACTCACATTTGCAGATTTCAATGAGGTGAGATATAACAGATGTTATAGTCTTTTAGCACAGTGACCTTAGGACTGCCCCATTAAAGTAATGTTTCCAGTTTAAAAGTTATTCTTTTATTGAAAGTAGTTAATGATCAGAAACATTGAAGTTTTGTTCTGATTTTGCCTCGGTTTTGGAATAGAAGGTGACAGGATGATTACCCCTGCTTCTGGATTTAGGTGGGGACAGAAACGCTCCTGTTGCAAGACAAGGAAATGTTTTCTACGATAAACATCAGATATAAATCTAGATGCCTCAGCCTGGAAGCACATGAGAATTTTAGTCATCAAGGTTCTGAAAACGATATTCTGGTCCTAATAATGATCGACCATCCAGAAATGTAATATGTGGTGTCTACTCTTAAAGTCCTCGAAGGGTATTTTATTGAGGGTAATGCCAAAATTTCTGAATATCTAGACACAATAAGATATAAACAAAGACTCATACTGTAAGTCGTTTATGAGGTCAATGGTTGTCCTGGAAAACAAGTGCACATGATGTCCTCGAGGAGGTGTCTGGGCTCAGAACTGCTTAGTTCTCTGGAATGTTAAAACATGTCCTTCATTACTGTAATCACAGGAGTGTGGGTTACAAAACAATAGAATGTTTTCCATGTGTATTCCCATTGCAATGCTCACTGAGCATTACGGTTTTACCTGGGAATTATTGAGACAATGACTTGAATGTTCAAATGTCTCTGCCAGTGACCTTTGTAATGAAAAAAATAACTTATAAACATAAAACTCTGAGCTTGCTTTTTGCATTCCATTTATTGCAGCAAACTAGGGACACTTAAAAGTGGTGTCCATTTCCACTAACATGACTCAGCAGTTTGGTCGGAGTTTGTCCTAAACTCATTAACTCACTCCTGCATTAACTGCACTATGCCCACAAACTGTCCTTCGAGGTGATTTGCTATCCTTTCTGAAAAAGTCAAAGCAAAGCATATAATTGGAAAACTCAACACTTGTTACCGGTTCAGCAATAGCCATAATGCTGACACTACCTCCTCTTCAGAGACCATAAAGTCCAGGACCCAACAGTTTTCTGAGAAATTTAATTATCCACCCTCTATTATTTACCACTTACTACTAACCTTCCATTGGGTAACTAAGGGAAAGAGGGTTGCGATGTACAGCATAAAACAGAAAAATGTACCCTTCTGAGTTGGAGGCTTCCATTATTTCTCACTCACAGCTTTATAGTCCAATAACTTTCAGTAACATCAAATCCTACGATGAGCTGTCTATACCACCTGAATCCTTATTTCAGAATCCCACATTGAAACTTACCAGTTCAAAACACCTGGGAAACAAGAGCAACTGATTTTATCTTTAGCCTATCATTACAGACATATTGTGTTAGTTATTGCTTATGAAAGATCTCACTACAGACCAGGTAACATTTCAATCAACTCAAACCTCAAATAGTCAATCTAACTCTTCATTACCCACCAGATCCTAGCTCATGTTCATTCAAAGAGCATGGCGCACAGAGTACCTATTGTTAGAAATGGGGGTCTCTAGTTGGCAGAGGTAGGTACCTTTATTCGGACAGGGACCCTTGCTTCTAGTCAGTTCTGTTTACCCCCTTGGTAGCATGGCATGAGCAGACAGACGTATCTCAAAGGCAATATGTAAAGTATTTGTACCAACACTCACAGTAACATAGTGAAAACACCACAAATGGACATCACACCAGTTTAGAGAAAGAACATATCTTTATCTAAACTTAACAAGACCAAAACTACAAACATCCAACATACAAGTATTATTAAAATGACTTTAAAAAGGTTTCCAGAACTTGTACCATCGAAAACTATGGATGTGTGACTTTTACACAAAGTACCTGTAGATGCGTCAAAATGTACAAGGCCAAACAGCCGCAGAGTGAAGAAGCATCTAAAACAAAGCGATGCGTCAGTTCCTGAGACCTTGGGGAGGCGATGCAACAGTTTTGTTGCACGCAGGAGAAGTGACTCCGGTCTGTAGGGTGAAGTGATGCATCAATTCTTCGTGCTGGTTCCGGTCTGCAGTTGATGCGTTTGGAAAACTTGTCGCACAGGTGCGAGGCGTGGAAATCCGTGATGCGTCGGTAATCGATGCAGCGGCGACGAGCGGCACTGCATCGGTTTTTATCAGCCGCGACCCCTCGATGTGTCGATTCTTGTAGCGGCAGCAGACGCTGCGTCGATTTTCGTAGCGTCACGACGATGCGTGGAAATTCTTCTTGCGCAGTGTAGATGCGTCAGAAAAACAGCCGCAAGAAGAGCGATGCGTAGTTTTTGTAGTTCTTCAAGTTCCTTCTCTCTTTCAGATCCCAAACAGCAGCAACAACCTCCAAAGGTACAATACTGGCACAGGCACCTCCTGGCAGGTCAGAACTCACAGCAGCAGAGTTCAGAGGAGCTGGGGGTAAAGTCTTTGTGACCCTGAGACTTCAGAACAGGAGGCCAGGCCCTTGGAGATCTCCTTCAAGCAGGGGACACAGCACACAGCAAAGTCCTTCTCCTTTCCTTGGCAGATACAGCAGCTGCAGGCCAACCCCACAAAGCACACAGCAAAGGGGCAGTACTTCTCCACAGTCTCTCCAGCTCTTCTCCTTGGCAATGGGTCCTCTTGAATTCCAGAGATGACCTAAAAGAATGGGCGCCTCTTTTTATACAGTAAATCTCTTTGTTCTCTCCTGGTCCATTGTCAGTGTGAGCCCTGGCTCCAGACACAACACAGGGGGGCGGAACCATCATTGTGGAAGGCAGGCACAGCCCTATTCAGGTGCAGATGCTACTCCTCCCACCACTCCAAATGCAGACCAGGCCTTTTAAGCCTAGCACTGACTCGTCCAGACTCTCTGGAGCCTCTGCACATCACCACCCTATTCACTCTAAAGCCAGACAGTAAATACACATCCTAGCAGAGGCACACTGGATGGCTAAGCAAGAAAATACCTACTTTCTAAAAGTGGTATTTTCAAACACAGAATGTGAAAATCACCCTCACTAAAAAATGCATTTTAAAATTCTGAGTTCAGTCATAATAAATATTATTTTCCTGTCTGGTACACAGGGGCAGTTATGCTTATAAGATGTTATAAGCAAACTCCCCATTCCATCCTAGGGGAACAGATAGCCTTACAAAAGTGAAAACTAAATTGGCAGTATTTCACATTCAGGATATGCCACACACCTCAGGGCATGTCCTACCTTTCACACACATACTGCACCCTGCCCACAGGGGTACCTTGTGACTAAATTAGGGGTGATTAACATGTAAGAAAAGGGAAGATTAAGACCTGGCAAGTGGGTGCACTCACCAGGTCGCCATGGCAGTTAACAAACTGCACACAGTCACTGCAGTGGCAGGCCTGAGACATCTTTTCAGGGCTACTCATGTGGGTGGCACAAATAGTGCTTCAGGCCCACTAGTAGGATTTGATTTAAAAGCACTGGCACCCTCAGAACACTTTACTAGGGGCTTATCAGTAAATCAATTATGCCAATTATGGATAACCAATCATAATAACAATTTACACAGCGAGCCCTTGCACTTTGACACCGATCAGCAGTGGCAAAGTGCCCAAAGCATCTAAGCCAGCAAAAATGAAATCCAGCACAGCATCAAAGATACAGGAGGTAGAGGCAAAAAGTCAGGGGAAACCACACCAAGGATGCCAGGTCTAACACCTATAAAAACTCTTAATAAGGTGTGTCCTCGCTCTTCACAAGGGCTTTCTGGCTCATTCAATAGAAAAGCAGTTACAGAACAAGACTCTGTCAGCTCAGAATCAATTACCTCCCACATTGTTTCAATTACCTCACAATTACTCTGACAAAGGATCTCTGACATTTCTAAGGAATAAACAAATTGAATAGAAATAACGTCATTAAATGTAAATATCTCCCTTTGATGAACCAGATGACCACCAAATCTTACTACTACATACAAGTAATCATTATAAGTTGCCACTCATTCTCTGCTCTTTGTACCAGAATCTCTAATGTGATTCTGGATAACAACCTTGACCTGATGCTTTTGACTGAAACTTGGTTTGATGAAACCTCTCAACCCACTGTTGCATCAATGTAACCAATGAGTACTGTGTTTACAATCATGCATAAAATAGGCAAAAAATGGGATGGTGTAGCCTATATCCACAGAGCCAAAATAGCCTGCAACCAAGTCACTATCCAAGGGTGTACTCTTTGTTCCAGTGCTTGACCAGGGATATGAGACTGTCCCAGTTGTGATCTGTGTGTACTTTTCTTATCTATTACCAAACATATGAAATTTATAGGTGCGCTGTACAATACATGGACCCTAGTCTGCCCTACTCACCTGTTCAAATATGAGCATTTTACTCTGTGATTTTAATCTTCAATAGGTACTCCAAAGACAACCAGTGGTTACCAGCTTAAATGAATTCCTAAAAGTGAATAACCTTTCATCCACATAAAAAGAAGCACCATTGACCTAATCATGGCATTCATAAATCACTACTCACTTAATGGACTGATCACAATATTATCCCTTTCAAAATAGATTATCGCTATTGTGAAACAAATGGTAAATCCCAAAAACAACAGTTTTGATGCAGGGATCTAAACCGAATTGACCCAGACTGGGATCTTAGGGGTATATTATCAAGGGGTTTATCTCCGCTTTTTTGGCTTTAAAAGCCAAGAAAGCGGAGATAAAATTATCTCCCTATTACCAAGCTGTCGCTAACACCAGTTAGTGACAGCTAATAGGAGATAGCGACCATCTTGGGCCCCGCTTTGCATGTCAGTGATATTTATCACTAATGACATGCAAAGTGGGCGTGCCAAGATGTTAGCGACTGAAAACAGTCGCTAACATTGCTATCTCCTATTACCAACTTTTGGAGATATTCGCGCTAAGCGCGAATATCTCCAAAAGCTAACACCTGCCCTGAGCAGTTCTTCGCCATGTTATCCAATGGGAGGTGGATAACATGGCTAAGAGCATTTGCTCGATAATGCATGAATATCGCTGACTTTTCAGCGATATTCATGCATTGCGGCCGTTTTTTATCGCATTTGCGATAAACCTTGCTAATAGCAAGGTTTATCTGCGATAAAAATCGCCGATGTGCGGCGATAATTTTTGTCTCTAAACAAGTTAGAGACAAAAATTATCGCTAGTTGTTGGTAATATACCCCTTAGATCCCTCTAACACTATCCTATCACGCATAATGGCTGACATCTCTGCGTACCTAGCTAAGAAGCATGAGATATTATTTTTGGTTTTAGACTATGCTTTCGATCTCAAGAAATAAACAAAACACGAACAGACTACTGACATCCAGCAGAAATCCAGTGATAGATGGTTGAAACTGGAACCCATTGATAGGATTTTTCTCAGAGAATCATGCAAACACTAAACTATATTCTGACATTGATGATCCAATCTCCACCTATCTAGAAAAAGAATTGCAGCTGAAAGCTAAACTCAATGTTGCTCAACATCATAAATATCTCCCTTGAGCAAGGCAATGGGCCTGATGCCATAAAAACAGGACATTTTAAGCTTGTCAAAAAAATGCAGGTGGTGGCACAGCCAATCCAAACCATCATCAATGCCTCACAGGTCTTCTACTTCTAACCAAAGTACTGGAAACCTATGTGACCAGATAACTCAAAAATTAAAACCTTTAAACTAGACTACTTGACAGAAACTGCTACCTTGCAGGTTGTTGATATGCCTCACACATTATTTGACTATGGAGAGGACGGCCTCTTGGTCCGACTGAATATCTCAGTGACCTTCGACACTATTGACCACCACAACAGTCTCCTTTTCACCTGGCAAATCAGACTGGGTGTCAAGGACTAAATGTTGATTTTTTTTTCTGTAGTGTCTGAAATAGGAAAACGGAAATCCCTATGAATGACCCTTGCTCCCCTACTTTCCCCCCTAACACTGGTGGCGCCCTGTGCGACAATCATTGTTGGCGCCCCCCTAATGACCATCCCTTCCCTGGATTCCCTCACTAACCCCCTTTAACAGTGTCCTTCAAGTCTCCTTCATAACCACTATTTCTTAGATGAATTTAGTTTTATAGCCCCACTCATACCAGTGTAGGTGTCAGAGCACTTTCCATCACACACATTGCACAGAGACATTCATACATGTGTAATTAAGTGTATAGGAAATGTTACATAAGACTGTAGGAGTCACTTGTCATCGATACTGGTAGTGTAGTTTAAGAACCCTTGGTCTGGAAAAGCACACATTCAGAATTTAAAATGTAACACCATTGTTAGGGGTTCTCTTTAATATTAATAAGAATTGATTTCTACCTAAGTGTACCCTTTTTGCAAGATTAGGATAATGAAAGACTGGGCAAAAAAAAATGTTACTCTAATATATACCTTGCAGTTTGCATGCAGCTCTTCGATGACAGTTAATGGCTCAGTGTTGTATACTAGGATTTTTACTTACAAACTGCAAGTAACAAAAGGATCACTCTGACAGAAACAGTAACACACTGACCTATTTTACATTATATACACTTTGTGATCTGCATGTTAGACGTTCTTTGCAGCAGGAATATTAACCCTCTGTACTACCTTGCAAGCAGTCAAAACTTCCCCTAGACAAAACCCTGGTCCCTCACCAGGAAGACTATTAATCACCGGAGTTATATTGACATTTTAATTGATGCCTGAAAATTGCTGGAGGCCAGGAACCAGGCAGCACGTGCTTTTAACCCCTTGCATGCGGCGCGAATTTTAGCGCTGTGCCGTCATTTTGAAGAGTGGGCGGGATCATGACGGCCCCCAGCCGTCATCAGCACACGCCCACCGTGATGCCGTCATCAGCATGCAAGGGGTTAAAACGAGAATATGCTATCAAACCAACGCCCCCATCCCAAGTCAGCACCCGGTGTGGTGGCACCGATCGCACCGCCCTAGAGCCGGCCCTGCCCCCACCTTACTTTGTTCTATAAGTGTCTATCCTTGCTTGCCGGCTGTTTAACGCATATGTGAATCATTGAGAGATCTCCTCAAGAATCCATGCCTTGAACCCCAAAGACCTCTGAAACAAAGTAAACATAAACAGTTGTGCCAAAACTCTGGAACTCCACACCACTATTTGGAACGCTTTAACTCTCAATATATTAAAAGAGGATCTCCTAATTTTACTAAGAAAGTTAGCTGTGAAGTGTAACACCATAGCCTACCAAGTCTTCCTCAGTGCCAGGCACTTGCAGATATGCCCGACTTTGGATTATTTTCTTTGTTCCTCAAACTGCCCAGTCTGCATAAATGTTAAAGTTTGAATTTATTTTCATTGTCAACTCAAATCCCATCCTGTGTGATTTCATGGCTGTCATGTTGCATTTCTCTCACACCTTGAGTATCCCGTTGCTGTAGCTTGTTTATTGTATTTCTCCATGTTCAATGAAGTTTGATCAAATTATTGTTTTTTTCTCTTTCATGCATAGTTTCGGTTGTCTGTCACAATATTGACTACAAGGATATTGATCTGTAACAATATCGAAAGGCAATAATAACTACCACAATGTCGTCAAGGTAAGCTTACACTGGAACCTATAGATTTACTATCCCTTGCTCCACACCCACTTACCTTGACAGTATAGGGTTGGCTGTCAATATGAGGCAGGACGATATTTTGGCCACCCTATCCTGGCCCACCCACAATAATTTCTATATCACATACTCTACTTAGCTACAACGCCCAGGAGGCCTGGCCCATGAGCTATAAAACGGTGCAATTAAATAAATAAATAAGTGTTCCACTCATGTGTCTTTTTTGCAACCGTAGAATGCTCTGGAATCGATTTAAACACCATGAACTACGTGACCCTTCACAAACAGTAATAATAAAGTGAAAACAAACTACACTGTGCATGTTTGCTATCAAACTGAAAAGTGATATGAGATGTGAAGTCTGTATAACGTTTCCGCCTGTGCATAGTGACTCTCGCCCCATGCCCCAATATTGGAACACTTTGTCAGTCTCAGTAGGAAAGCGATGTCATAATAACAGCTGCTATTCTACTTTTGAGATATTTCTTTTCTTGCTTCAGATATGAACAGAATATGCGCCTGGTTATATCAGTTGGTTTAGTGCTTTGGCCTTGCTGTCAGGGCAGGCCTTTATGGGCAGCACTGACAGAAAGCATTGCACCGGGGCTGCTCTATCAGTGTGTATGTCTTATTAATGCCATAATTGGTAAAGTATGTCTTTTGTTGAAGTTATTCTGTACTGAGTCTAATAAGTGTGTCCCTGATTTCAGAACAAATGACATCCATATGTTGCTCGTGACCTCCTTGATTATGGAAAGCACTTGGCAGAAGGCCAGCCATGGACAGCGTCCAAAAAAGGGGAGATGTAGGGCCGCAAATGTACAAAAAAAATCCTAAATCTAAATCTCTGCAAGGTAGACTAGCACCTACATCTGCCAAAGATCTGCTCGTTCTTTAGAGCCATAAAATCCCATGGAGAACGTGGAAAGCTGCAAAAATCATAGACTTTGAGTTGAATGAACATCTTAACCCCTAAATCACCTTCCAAAAGGTAGTCCACGGTGTGGACGATATGCAGGGAAGGATGAAAGCGCAATTGCGCCTTTTCTGTTTTCTTTTCCCTAATCGAAGGTCTGCGTTTGTGTTTGGGAAAAAATTCGGGGCATATCAGCAAGGGCATTATCTCCGCTTTTTTGGCTTTAAAACCCAAAAAAGCGGAGATAAAAATAACGCCCTATTACCAAGAGGGTGCTATTATGCATGATCGCATGTTAGCACCCTTTTTCCCTATGCCTCCCTTTGCATCTCTAATGAGATGCAAAGTGGGAGTTCCTCCCCAAAATAACTGGAGAACTGTCGCTAACCGACATTTCTCCAATTATCAATCGGCATGCTAACAAGCATAGCTATAAGAAAAGTAGCGCTAACCGCGGTTATCGCTACTTTCCTTACGCCTTCTTTTAGTTTGACTTAGCCATGATATCCAATGGAAGGTGGATATCATGGTTAAGTCTGCTGTGCCCTATCAACAACGTAGCGCCAAACGTTGTGCGATTATCGCTGGAATTTTAGTGATAATTGCACATTTGGCAGCTAACTCTGGTGTTTTTATCGCTCTGGAGATAACCGTCAATGATAGTACGCTATCTCAATGATAAAAACAAGCGATAGCCGGCGATAACTATCCTAGCGCTAAGTGTGCTTAACGATAATTATCGCCGGTTGTTGTTGATATGCCCCTTCTTCCCTTACACTCAATGGAAATACGGAAGTGTTTTTACTGGTTTTTTCACTATAATTGCACGTAAACTGACGATTTTTGGAGTAACTTTGGGGCATATTATCAAGACAGGCGATAATATTATCAACGCACAAACCTGCCGCTAAAATGACGATAATGGGCTTGATAATATGCTCTATAGAATTCCAATTGAAGTCCATGTTAGATGTGAAGGACATCTAACCTGAGCTTCAATTGAAATACCATAGAGCAGTGTTTCCCAAACTGTGGTCCGCGGACCCCCAGGGGTCCTTGACACATTCCCAGGGGGTCCGCAGGCAGCAGTTTTAAAAGCACCTCAAAGTTTCCTGAATCATTAGCAGTTTTCGAGCAACAATAAAAGTGTCAAGATAACACCAGTGATTAATGTGCCTGCAGGAGAGAGATGAGAGTTTTGTCCAGTGACAGCTTTAACTTATCTAATGTAGTACAGAAGGTTAATATGCCTACTGCAAAGAACCTGTACCATGCATTAAAAAAATGTATTTCATGTGCATAGGTCAGTGGGTTACTGCTTTTGTCAGTAACTTATTTTTCTTCACAGATTGTCATACCCTGGTGCATGGTAGGAGTAGGAGCCTCGTACTGCAAAATAAAACCAGCCATTTAAAAGTTAGTCGCTGGGATGCTGCACCAATCTTCCAATTAAATTATTTTGTTTTTTGCAAATTCTTTCAATATAAAATATTAAGAGGGATATTTACAACAGAAGTGGAGGAGCATGTCGTTAGCCTCCTAGGCTTAACGACACGCTCCGCCACTTGGTGAATATGGTGCAGCCCTGCGTTTCCCCCTGCGCAGGTGCTACATTTAGGAGGGTAGCGCCAATACCGGCACCCTTGCACCATAGTGCAAGGGCATATGTGTGCAGGGGAAGATAGGTTATGTACAGGAAGGTCCTCCATGCTGCACATAAACAATCTTGAAATACTGTTTAGTCACTTCTATGTGTTCTGCTTAATGTAGCACACTTGGAAGTTACAAAATGTAATTTTTTTTTAAAGATTGTTTATGTGCAGGAAGGGTCACCTTCCTGAACATAAACAATCCAAGGCGTTTTGCTTTTTCCATGTGTACTGCATACGGCAGCAAACATGGAAAAAGCAAAATCGAGGAGAAATAACGCATTTCTCCTTGTTTCGCCAAGTTAAGACCAGGTGTTTCCTGGTTTTAATTTTGCAGCTGTCGCCTATTTACGCTGCCCTTGTAAATAGGAGGCAGCGTAAAAATCAATGGGTGTTGCAGTGGAACGCCCACCACAACGCCCACTGCCCACCTCTTTCACGCTAAGTATTGCATGGAAGGGGGCGTTATTTGCAAGGCAGCGTTAAGCCACAGTAAGTCCCTCGACGCTGCCTTGTAAATAAGGCGAAGCCTCTATCACCATGGGAACATCACAAAAAGTGACATTCCCTTGGGGATAGGGGTTTGTAAATATGTGTGTACATGTGTGTTTATATTGTTCGAATTAATGTTTGAAATTTAAATCCTACAAATTGCTTGGGGGTCCCCGGCTTCCAGTGGTGACTTAAAGGGGGTCCCCAGGAGTCAAAAGTTTGGGAACCACTGCCATAGAGCATATTATCAAGGCCATTATCGCCGTTTTAGCAGCAATTTTCTGCCGCTGAAGTGGCGATAATTTTATCGCCTTTCTTGATAATATGCCCCTTTATGTGTGAATCCTGATTGGGAAAAGCTTTTGTAAGTGTTTGCCACTTGTGAATATCACTTCTTCACTGAATAGTGTTTTTGTAAAAGAAACATGATCGTCTTTTCAATTGCACCTCACAGAAGTACTTGTTTGTGTTGCACAAATGTAAATTCACGAACATTTTGTTTACTTTGCATAATATATTTGCTTTTGTATTTTATTGTTGTCAGGGTGAACAGTATTGCGAATCCTCATGACATAGTTTTGAAAAAAGTATTATCCATTCCAGTGGCGTAACCAGTGTGTCATGAGCCCTAGTGCAAGGAAGGAAATAGCGCCTGACCGCTGTTTGAACTATGAAATACAGCAACAATCCGTATTAAGCTTCCTCCCCTCCTCTGTGGCCTCTGGGCATTGGTGCCACTGTGCCTGCTGCATCAATGTAAACTCATTCCTAGAAAGAACCGAGTACACCGTGTTCTTTATCGTATAATATTTAGGCTGATTTATTATAGTCAGGGGGTGTTATTGTTCCAGTTTGCATACATTTACCAAGGTTGGAGAAGCCCACTACTCTTTAACCCCTTCGCCGCGGGGCTAATTCCCCCGAGGTGCTGCGTGGAGGGGACGCGTGCAGCGCCACAGTGCTTGTGACGAGTTCGGCTCGTCACACTGCACGGTGGCGCTGTGCTCATGACGAGCTGAGCTCGTGACCACGCCCGTTTCTCAGAACGCTCAGCACAGGGGGGAAATTAGCGCTTTACATGAGCACCAGTTACCGTACACAAGGACACATTAATTTTCGATAGGCACAGGGAGAGTAAGTGATTTGTCCAGAATCACAGATTGTGCCGCCGACGCCGAGACTCAAACCTGGGTCTTCAGCTCCAAAGTCGGCAGTTCTGGCCAGAGTGACAACATGTGCAATGCATGCCTTGTCCAATATTACTTCCTTAATGCCCTGCCCCATCGTGCACCATAAGAAGTGCAGTGAGTGCGCCACTATGGTGAGGAGAGGTTGCTTGTTAATTTTTGCATACTGAGGCAAAACGGAAAAAAGGCATTTCAGATGGCTTTTTTTTAGGCACATGTTAAATGCCAAAATACTCTTCTCTGTGGGGTGATGTGCCCAAGTACAGACAACGTTTACAGGAAGCATTCATCACTGCAACCATACTGGCTCAGAACCTGGGCTCTCTGGAAAGGTATCAAAACCAGTTTGAATTTAAGAACAGATTGACAGAGCTGGTCCTTGTTAGAAACGCTCGAGCCCCCCTGTTGGGCCAAGCCCATTTCCAGCAAATAAGAGGAGCTAGGCACGTGAGATTTTTAACTGCGACCTTAAAACAAGAACTGTTTGTTCCCCATTTGCTATGCACGTTTGTCAGTTATAAAAACTGTCAAGATAAATGCAATAGTTTAGGGGAAATGTGTTTTAGATATAGGACCGGGAGCTAAAAGAGTTCATGGTAATATTTGTTAGAAGTGTCATATGTAATTGTTAAGAAATGTAACTCTGATTGCCTGCCTCCTGCCTCCACTTTCCCCCCTTGTTTCTATCCCTTTTCTCTTCCTGTCTCTTTCTCTTCTTCTCTAACTATCGTCAGGTTGTAATAAAATATGTTGAAATACAAAATAAAAAAATGGGGGTCTCTAGTTCGCAGTGGCTTGCAGCCTGTCCAAGTAGGGGCCCTCCTTCTTGTTAGGATAAGGGAGTTACACACCCAGTTAACCCCTGCTCATCCCCTTGGTAGCTTGGCACGAGCTTCAGTCTTGTCTCAGAGGTAATGTGTAATGTATTATATAACACACAGTAACACAGTGAAAACACTACAAATGGACACTACACCAGTTTAGAAAGAAAAGTATCTTCATCTAAACCAAACAAGACCAAAACGACAAACATCCAACATACAGAGCTCAAAATATGACTTTCAAAAGGTTTCAAGCAATTTTGTCCATAGAACTCTATTAATACTGTGATTTTACACAAAGTACCTCAAATGCGTAAAAATCCGCAAGGCAAAACAGCAGCAGAGGAGGGGAAGCATCGGAAAACACTGCGATGTGTTGGTTCCTGAGTCCGCGTGGAAGCGCTGTGTCAGTTCTGTTGCGTCAAATCCGTACTGCAGGGGGTAGTGATTTGTCGAAATTCACGATGGTTCTGGTCTGTAGGTGATGTGTCGGAAAAATTTGGTGCACAGGTGCTATGCATGCAAATCCGAATGCATTGGAGGTCGATGCAGTGGCGACAAACAGCTGCTGCGTTGATTTCTTCAGCCGTAGTTCCACGATTTGTCGATTCTATCATCTGCTGTCATGCGCTGCGTTGATATCTTTGGCCGCACGGCGGCGTTGCCTGAACATTTCTCCCACACTGCGGTACTGCTTCAGAAAAACAGGTGGTGGACAAGTGATGCGCCGATTTTTATGGTTTCAAGCAGATCTTTGCAGCAGGAACAACCTCCAAGGGCCCAGTAGTAGAGTTCAGAGATACTGAAGATAGGGTCTTTGATGGCCCAGAGATGTCCAACAGGAGCCAATCACACACAAAATCCCTTGGATTGAAACAAAGGAAAGATCAGTCCTTTTCCTCTGCAAAGCAGAAGCAGCAACAGCAGTCCAAACCAGGAAAGATACACACAGCAAAGGGGCAGCAATCCCCCTCAAAGCTCTTCTCCTTGGGAGCGGTTCCTCTTGATTCAGAAGTGTTCTAAACGTCTGGGCTTTTAGATCCAGTACTTATACCCCTTTTGGCCTTTGAAGTAGACATTCTTCAAAGGATTGTCTTTGTAGTGCACAAGTTGTTGCCCTGCCTGGTCTTGGCTCCATTCACCACTCCAGGGGGTGGAGACAGCATTGCGAAAGGCCAGGCAGAGCCTCATTCAGGTGCCGGTGACAGCTTCTCCCACCACTCTAGCTCATGAAGACCCAAAAGTCTGGTGATGGGCCATTAGGATATGCAGGGCACACCGCAACTCCCTTTGTGTGACTGTCTAGAGTGAATGCACAAACAGGCCCCTGTTAGACAAAACCAGACGTTGATTCCACAGGCAGTCAGTGGCACAGATGGTTTAACCCAAAAATGCCCACTTTCTAAAAGTGCTATTTTCAAACACATAATTTAAAAAGCACTCTTACTAAAAGATGAGTTTTTAATTCCGAGCTCGGAAAGCCCAAACTCCAAATGTTTAGCTCTTGCTGTTCCCAATTTAAAGTTTCACTTGTAAAATGTTACAAGACAGCCCTAATGATAGCCTATGCAAGAGCTAGTCTTTACAATAGTCCAAAATGAAATTGGCAGTGTTTCACTATCAAGATATGTAAAACACAACAGTACATGTCGTACCTTTGAGATACACTGCACCCTGCCCAGGAGGTACCTTGGGCCTACCTTAGTACCTTAGGGGTGCCTTACATGTAGTAAAAGGGAACGTTTGGGCCTGGCAAGTGGGTGCATTTGCCAGGTTGACATGGCAGTTTAAAACTGCCCTCAAAGACACTGCAACGATAGGCTTGAGACAGGTTTACAGGGCTACTCATGTGGGTGGCTCAATCAGTGCTGCAGGCCCACTAGTAGCATTTGATTTACAGGCCCTGGACATACATAGTGCACCTAACTAGGGACTTACCAGTAAATCAAATATGCCAATCACGGAGTCCCATTCAGATTTACAATTTACACGGAGAGCACTTGCACTTTAGCACTGATCAGCAGTGGTAAAGTGCCCAGATAACCTAAACCAGCAAAAACAAGGATGCTAGGTCTAATAATTTTTAATAGATTCCCATACCTAACTGTGAAGCGGGATCCTTCAAGCTCCTATTATCCCCAAACTTCACTTTATCTGGTGCTTTAATATATCGTGCTCCTGGCACAGCCAGCATCTGGGCACACTCTTTTCCGGAGCTCATTGCACCGTTTCTGTTAGATGCCACCAACTTTCTGATAGTCGGAGACCTAAATATCCATCTCAATGATACCTCATGTCACACCAGTACTAACTTCATAGCGGATCTTTCTGCCCTAAACCTCACCCTCTATAACGAGGGTCCTACCCATAAGGCCGGCAACTTACTTGATCCAATCTTCTTCAACCACGACAATATTGTTTGTAAACCACCTTTACCTATCCCTTGGTCTGATCATTACCTGGTGGAATTTACTATAGCCATGCCCCGACCGGTTACCTCTCAGAAGGCCCCTTCCGGACCAAGGTTACTGAGAAATTGGAAAAAACTGGACACTACCCAGCTGAATGCACATCTTAACGACACCAGGCCCCTCACTAATATTTCAAACATCGAGGAAGCCGGAGTCATTCAAAATTGGCTCAGCTCTGCCATTAATGTATGCCTTCCACAAAGAAACAAAAAACAAACCCCACTTCATCCCCCGGCTCCTTGGTTTACAGATGAACTCAAACTTGAAAAAACGGCTTGTAAAAATCTAGAGCGCAGATGGCGTGCCCACTATGACCTTGCACGAAAGTTATTATATAAAGCAGCCCTACTGAAATATCATGCTAATTGTTCATCAGCTAGAGCTGAATATGCCAAAACAACCATTGAGAATGCTCAAAACCGGCCTAAAGCACTTTTCAAAATAGTGCAGGAACTCGCTGGCTCCTCCTGCCAACCGAAAGCCCCTTGTCTGGACTCCGCACAGTGCAATGCCCTGGCAGAATTCATCATAAACAAAATAGACAAAATTTATGATGACTTCAAAGATTCAACCTCTACTCCATTAGTCCCGGATTCTCCTAAAATTATTTCCACTTGTGAAGATGCTAGACCAGATCCTTTCTTAGGTGGCTCCCCTCAGCTTCTCGCCAACTGGGACCCGCTCAACCTGTCATCATTACTTGAAATCATAAAAACTATCAAATCCGGCTCCCCCCTTGATCCCTTTCCCCCACAAATCCTCCTTTCACTTGACACCCCTTCCCTCACGCTCATTCTGGAGCTACTGAACTCTTCCCTAAGAGATGCCATAGTCCCTAAGACATGGAAACATGCCATGGTCTCACCACTACTGAAGAAAGCCACCGCAGATCCACATGACCCTGCTAATTTCCGTCCAATTTCGCTCCTACCCATATTCTCCAAAATCTTGGAGAACATATTGTTACCCAACTCACCCACTTCACAGAAATCAATAACCTCCTTCACACATCCCAGTCGGGATTTAGGGCTGGTTTTTCAACCGAATCTACCCTACTAGGAGTTTCGGAAACTATACGCCGGCAAGTTGATGAGGGGGAGACCGTGGCACTCATCTTACTCGATCTTAGTGCCGCATTTGACACGGTCTCCCATACCATCCTCCTTAACACCTTGCAAACCTGTGGCATAACTGGACCTGCCCTGGCATGGCTAAAAAGTTTCCTTACAGATAGAACCTTTCAAGTCTTCTCCTCTACATCCTCTTCCAAACCTCAAAAATCACTATTTGGGGTTCCCCAGGGTTCGACTCTCAGCCCCATCTTATTTAACTTGTACATCAGTCCCCTTGCCACCTTAGCTGAAAAATCTGGGTTGATGATCTACTCATACGCTGACGACACCCAGATTATTTATTCACTCTCTGCGAACGCACATTCCAACCCGTCCTCCCTCTGTTCTGGTCTGAATAACATTGCCAAATGGATGTTTGATAACAAACTAAAACTCAACGGAGGAAAGACCGAACTGCTTCTGTTTGGGAAACACACCACCCTATGGGGCCCCCAACATTGGCCTCCTCAAATGGGACCTATACCCACCCCCTCCAAAACCGCTCGCAATCTGGGCATTATCTTTGATGAACACTTGTCCTTGAAACAACAAGCGGTAAGAGTGGCAGCCACTTGTTTTGCCATACTCAAGTGGCTCAAGAAAATCAGGTGGATACTCCCCCAGAACACACTAAAAACCGTAGTCCAAGCTCTAATTACATCTAGACTGGACTACGGCAACATCTTATATCTGGGGGCATGTAAAGAAGTCACCAGGAAACTTCAAACAGTGCAAAACGAAGCAGTTAGGTTGATATGCATGCTTCCTAAAAAATCCTCAACTTCATCTGGTCTTCGGAGTCTTCATTGGCTCCGTATCGAACACCGAGCGAAATTTAAAGCTCTGTGTTTTATGCACAGAATTCAAGGCAGGCAACGCCCCTTCCTATCTGAGCACCCTTGTTCATCAATACTTCCCCTTAAGAACCCTACGTTCCTCTAACCAACATAAGTTTCAAATACCCAGGATCAATCGTTCTTTTTCCTACCTGGCCCCCTCTCTCTGGAACTCTCTCCCAATTCAGCTTCGCACGCACGATTGCTACCTTCAATTCCGTAAGAACTTAAAAACATGGTTGTTTAACCAATAACTTTTTTTCAATAGCCCTCTGTCCCCTTCTGTATTTTCGCTCTTTATGTCTTTAGCGCCGGGAAACCCTAGGGTAGCCGTGCGCTCTACAAAAACAAATATAATAATAATAATAATAATACCGAATTCAGCAACAGAAAGTATCAAGCGAACCGCCCCTCTTTTGAAGCATTTGATGGGCAGAGAGATATTCCCTAAAATATTTTATGAAAAATTATACCAACATTTTTTTTTTTTTATGTATCAACTAAAAGAAAATAGGGACAGGTCAGCCACCCAGCTATCAGTGTTACACAGTCCCTATACCAGCAGCAGACAAATTTAGATAGGTGCACTGGTTCTGTGGGTAGTGCCCTGAAATCAGGTCCCACCTCCATAGAAGGAGCTGCTGTAGGGCCAAAAAATGTTTGACACAATAGGTCCATCATGTCACAGTAGCATGGCAGTTTTGCCCATGTGTCTATGGCCTCTGGGAATTGACCCCCAATAGTCGGGATCTACTTTCTGCAACCACATACACAATTTCACCGACACAGAGGAAGTTTCCCCTTACCTTGTCGCCGACATTTTAAAATGTTTTTGTTTGGCATTATCATGATTTTTATAGCAGTCCTGCACAGAAAGAACTCCAGTGATAATGCCACCTTCAGTTGGCTGGTGCACTGTCGCTGATATGTTTTCTAGCTCTTCCAGAACACAGCCCAGCAAATAGGGGAAACAAACATTACAACGCAGTCATTGCAATGCACTGCCTTTGCAACGCAGCTGTTACAACTCACCTGCCTTTACATCGCATGCCATTACAACGCATGCCATTGCAACGCATTATCAGGTAAGTAATGGGGATTTTTTAGTTTTAGGGTGGGTATGAGGCACATGGGGATAGTATTTTTACCCCTATGCTATCCAACACTTTCCCTACTGTTGCACTCACTTAAGTGGTAATAGAAATTTTTACCCCTACACTATCCAACACTTACCCCACTGTTGCCCCAAAAGTATTATGTGTTGTAATGATATGCATTGTTATGGTATGCGTTCTAATGGTAGTTTCTAAAAATGCGTTGTAATGGCATGCCTTGTAAAATCATGCGTTGTAATGGTAGTTGTGATGTAAAAACCACGTTGTAAAGGCATGCATTGTAATTGTTTGCGTAGTAACGTCATATATTCACAAATAGGCTTGCTTGCCCTCTTGGCACTAGGGACTTTGTCAATGTGCCAACATGAGGCAGAAAGCCAGCTGGACTGTAACCACCCTGCATTCCTATGAGCAGTAATTAAGTGACATGCATTTCAGGTAACAATCAATTCTATAATATATGACATTGATAATTATTGGAACTCAAGCCCTCTTTCTTAACAGAGTGGCACACTCAAGAAAACTAGGAAACAAGGGATATATTTGAAAAATTAATTTAAAATCAAAATCCTAATCTACTGCACACAGTATGAGTGGTAAATATGATAAAAATAAACTGAATAGTGGCTGCAAAGTATATGAAAATTGTGACTAGCAGAAAATATTACTAAATATTGTCTGTGTAACTTTATAGCAATCTCACCCTCATACATTTTACTTATAAACTAGACCCAACACCAAAAGTATAGTTTTCATTCAAGTTTCAAAAAAGGTTCACACCCGCATACCCGCTTTCAACAATGAGGCAACTGCTCAATAGCAACATTTGTCATTCTCATGGGCTTTGCAAGACAGGCTGATAAGCCCAGCAAGTGAAGGCTAATTGCACCTTCCATTAGCCTTCAGCAGAATTAGGTGATTTGATTCTGCATGGCCTGTCTCTTCTCAGTCTTCTGACATGAAATTTATCTGTAGCCCTTCACACTCTGTTCTGTAACATCTGGTCATTGTTGAATCTTTCAAAATAAAAAATTAACAGAAAAGTGTGTGAGGACGTTTTATTTATTTTCAATCTGTGAAATTGAGCCATCTGAACAATAATAATAATACACCAAAATTAAATTATCAGCTTCCATGAAACCTGGTTAACAACTGAATAATAATTTAGAACAGATAATTCAACGAATATTAAATACTGTGCATATACATTAGAGAAGACTTGATTATCATGTTGCAATGATAAATTAAATTAATAAAAACACGTTTTATCTTTGTCACTTATATCAAAATAACTAACATATGTAACCTAAAAGGGGGATACCTAGAAGAGAAAGAACATGATAATTATAACATTACTTTGCTTACAATAAAATGGAATTGGCAAGATCTAGTGGGATTGCATTTTAAAGTTGCTGTAGGAATTTCTACATTTGTTTGGGTGCAAGCCCTTATGAACATGATAAATGGCATTCTGCTCACATCAGATGCTAGGAACATCTCCTTTTGATTGATGGTGGAGAAGCTTCTGCAGGGCACTAACAGCTATCATTGCTTGGTGGTTTCAAGCACCTGCAAAGTTCAGTATATATTTCATTGTTGTTACACATTGTGATTCTAGACCAGTCAACTGGTAGAGACTCTACGGGGAGCCCCCACTTGAGAAGCAATTTAGCCAATTATGCTCCGGTGGCTTGTCTTGCCACGACCAATATTGAAAAATATATATATTTTTATTGGTTTTAGAGTACATGCACCATGAACATTTTGTACTGAAATAAGGCAATAGTACTTCCCTTCCCCATAGGGAAAGCATAATACACCAGGTAGAGTCTGGTCTGTTCCTCATTAACTATATATATATATATATATATATATATATATAATATATATATATATATATATATATATATATATATATATATATATATATATATATATATTACCTACTGGCGGTCGCCAGTAGGTAGTTATAGTTAGGATCGTTTTCCATAGGAAATCAGGAAATCCGCAACATTCTATTGGGAATAACTTTGGCGCCCAATGAGGGATCTGCCTGTAATTTTCCTTAACTTAGCCTCGCTGCGCTCCGCTCCTTCCCTGAAAGTTTCGGGGGGGATCCGTCAAGCGGGGCCGAGATAAAAGGGGGGTCCCAAAACGTGTTTTCCCCATGTTAATTTCCATAGGGCGGTTGGACTCACTTTTAGCCCGAACGGCTAAATGGATTTCCACCAAACTTTGCAAAATTGTAGGGACTGGTACCCCAATGTACCTTTGCTATGTCTCAAGATATATGCTCCAGTGGTTTTTACGAAAATTAACTTTGAAAAATATATATTGGGCTATATATATGTTAGAGCCCAAATGTAGCCCAATGTAGCCCAATGTAGCCCAAAGATGGCCACCAGAGACAAAAAAAAACCAAATGTAGCCCAAATATCAGCCAGATGTAGCCCAACTATAGCCCAATGACAGAATGTCCCAGAGTGTTCTAAAGAACAACTAGAGCGCGAACAGTCTTACTTATGACAAAAGTATGGCACACCTGAAGTCATCTTGATTGGAATAAAGTGTTAACACTTAAAACATTTAATTTGCAAAGGAACAAAATGAGGGGGTTCATTTTGCCATAGAAATTATGATTAGTGCTGAAGAAAGAAAAATTAGGGCACATTTTGAGTGACTTCTCAAATCCTCTTATATTTCATTAAAATAATTCTGATATGCAGTCTCCCAAGATGGCCACCAGAGACAAAAGAGCCCAAATGTAGCCCAAATATCAGCCAGATGTAGCCCAACTATAGCCCAATGACAGAATGTCCCAGAGTGTTCTAAAGAACAACTAGAACGCTAACAGTCTTACTTATGACAAAAGTATGGCACACCTGAAGTCATCTTGATTGGAATAAATTATTAACACTTAAAACATTTAATTTGAAAAGGAACAAAATGAGGGGTTTCATTTTGCCATAGAAATTTTATATATATTACCTACTGGCGGTCGCCAGTAGGTAGTTATAGTTAGGATCGTTTTCCATAGGAAATCCGCAACATTCTATTGGGCATAACTTTGGCGCCGAATGAGGGATCTGCCTGTAATTTTCCTTAACTTTGCCTCGCTGCGCTCCGCTCCTTCCCTGAAAGTCTCGGGGGGATCCGTCAAGCGGGGGCCGAGATAAAAGGGGGGTCCCAAAACGTGTTTTCCCCATGTTAATTTCCATAGGGCGGTTGGACTCACTTTTAGCCCGAACGGCTAAATGGATTTCCACCAAACTTGGCAAAATTGTAGGGACTGGTACCCCGATGTGCCTTAGCTATGTCTCAAGATATATGCTCCAGTGGTTTTTACGAAAATTAACTTTGAAAAAATATATATTGGGCTACATTGGGCTATATATATGTTAGAGCCCAAATGTAGCCCAATGTAGCCCAATATAGCCCAAAGATGGCCACCAGAGACAAAAAAAACAAATGTAGCCCAAATATCAGCCAGATGTAGCCCAACTATAGCCCAATGACAGAATGTCCCAGAGTGTTCTAAAGAACAACTAGAGCGCTAACAGTCTTACTTATGACAAAAGTATGGCACACCTGAAGTCATCTTGATTGGAATAAATTATTAACACTTAAAACATTTAATTTGCAAAGGAACAAAATGAGGGGGTTCATTTTGCCATAGAAATTATGATTAGTGCTGAAGAAAGAAAAATTAGGGCACATTTTGAGTGACTTCTCAAATCCTCTTATATTTCATTAAAAAAATTCTGATATGCAGTCTCCCAAGATGGCCACCAGAGACAAAAGAGCCCAAATGTAGCCCAAATATCAGCCAGATGTAGCCCAACTATAGCCCAATGACAGAATGTCCCAGAGTGTTCTAAAGAACAACTAGAACGCTAACAGTCTTACTTATGACAAAAGTATGGCACACCTGAAGTCATCTTGATTGGAATAAAGTGGTAACACTTAATACATTTAATTTGAAAAGGAACAAAATGAGGGGTTTCATTTTGCCATAGAAATTTTATATATATATATATATATATATATATATATATATATATATATATATATATATATATATATATATATATATATATATATATTCACTGAAAAAACCATAGGTTATACACCATATATAGTTAGGAATTAGCATTTAAAAAACCTTATTTTACTCACACAAAACCATTGAAATTCCATATATAGTTAGTTGCACTAACTATATATCGCGCACCCGCAATCCACTGCTGATCATGTCACATATTACATCATTCATGACATGGTCAGTGACATCACTGATGACATCACTGATGACATCTCAAATGACATCACTGATGACATCTCAAATGACATCACTGATGACATCACTGATGACATCTCAAATGACATCACTGATGAGATCACTGATGACATCATCCAGTGACTGTGTGTTTCTGTAAAGTTTAAATATGTTTTACATATTGAAGAATGAGTAGATGTATAAGTGTCTGGACGAAGGATTTAGTAGGTGCATGACTGAATGTATGAGTGAGTGATTAAATGTGTCTCACTGAGTGCATGGGTTAGTGAGTAAACTGTCTTAATTTGTGCATCATTATGTCTGTTGTTCTGTAAACTGCTGCATGTGTTGATCAGTAGCTATATGATTAACTATATGGGTTATTGATTGATTGTCCAAGTATTTGTATAGGAGACTGAGTGTGTGTGTGGCTGGCTGGGAGGTGTGTGACTCTGTGCAGATCAATGTGTACTTGTATCAATGATTGTATAAGAAAGTAAGTATGTGTTAGTATATGTTTGAAAATGTAAGGTGCTCTATGTTTAACTGTATAGACAAGAAAATGGAAGTGTGATTGATTCTTTACAGGACTGACTAGGTGTGTGAGTAACTCCATGGATGAGTGGCAGAGTGTAAGTGTCTGTATAGGTGTATGAGTGCATATGATAGTGTTGTAAAGATGAGTGATTGTATGTATGAATGATTGTATGGGTGAATGAGTGAATGTGTGTGTAGACGTAGGAATCAGTGAGTACGTATGTAGTAACTAGTATTGGTGTGTCAATGGTTTCAAAAATTATACTCTGTATTTAACACTGGGTGAAACAGAGGTTATATTAAAACGTGAGGAGATGCATTGTATTGTCACATGAATGATATCATCAGTGATGTGGTCATTGATGTCAAATGAGATGTCATCAGTGATCTCATCAGTGATGTCATTTGAGATGTCATCAGTGATGTCATCAGTGATGTCACTGACCATGTCATGAATGATGTAATATGTGACATGATCAGCAGTGGATTGCGGGTGCGCGATATATAGTTAGTGCAACTAACTATATATGGAATTTCAATGGTTTTGTGTGAGTAAAATAAGGTTTTTTAAATGCTAATTCCTAACTATATATGGTGTATAACCTATGGTTTTTTCAGTGAATTTTCAAGGTTTTGTAAATGCTAATTCCTAACTATATATGGTCTATAACCTATGGTTTTTTCAGTGAATTTCAATGGTTTTTTAATAGCAAATATCATAAGCTGTCGAATGTCAAGTACGTGGTAAGTGAAAACATTTTCGTGTTTATGCACACTGATCTGCTTTGAATGGTGCCCCCCCCCCTCATTTCTATTAGGAGTACTCTCTCTTTGCAGATAGTGAAAGGTAGTTAACGCAGGCCTTTGCCCCCGTTGTAATCCGTCGTGCCTGCTTCTCTCTCCATTTGATTGATTGTTATCCAAGTATTTACTGTTTTAGAATTAGTTCTCTTTGGTTCATTCTCTATTTACAAACAAACACAGAGTCGCAATACTCTGTTTAGTCTTTGCAGATAACGAAAAATCGTGTAAAAAAAAAGAAAAGGAATCGAGCAAAATCAGTAGGCCACTAATGGGATCTCTTTTTGACCTCGCTAAAATAGAAACATTAGGAACAACCCCTCATGACAAATACAAAACTAGTGAGATGAACTGAACTCCACACAATGATGGCTGCAAAACAGCTCGGCTCCGCCACCCACCCCGCCCAAAATAACGATAAAGAGCGGCTGCCATGATTGGTTGCGGAATGGCCACAACGGAGCTACGAAATGGTGCTGCTCTCATGCTAACCCCAGCTTCGGTCTGAAACATCCAGAAACACTGTAGACTACCAATTCGATCAGTTCCGGTAGCGCCCCAATGTAACCCGGTAGAGAAGAACTAGCCCTCCCCTCTTTGACTGATGGTTCTTGTTGCCTGTCCTTTCTGTTGTCATTTAACAGAACTATTTAGCCTGCTGAAAGGGGTTGTGTTTCGACCGCTGGTTGGTGGAGACATTTTGACTATATTCTGGACCTGCGTTGTCGCGTAATGCGTCATATGACGCGCCGCGTTAGCGCATCCGGAAGTCATCCGGGGCGCGCAGCGCGTAACGTAAGCATAACAAGTCATGTGACTTGTTAATAAAACTTTTCATTGGTTCATTTTACTTTTCTTATTCTAATGATGAAAGCCTTGGTCATATCACCTAAAAATTACGCTTTTAATTACTTCCGAACATTATTTTCTCTTAAATATATGTTATAATGTTCCAGGCTAATGTACTTTCCCGGAAATTTTACAACTGTCCTGCAAGTAAAATATATTCTTTTTTCGAGAAAAAGAGCGTTTCTTCGTCCCATGACGGAGCCGTTGAGCAAAAGAGGGTCGACCTGCTGTCTTAGTCGCCGATACGCCTGAATATGAGATTCTTATCGATCACTTTATGTTGCAGGAATAGAAAACACAACAGCCCTTGACCATTTATCTTTACTGCGTTCCTTCGTATTATACCTTTTACCCTTCATGTAATTGGTCTGCTTTATTTCACTTGCCTTTTAATGATTCTAAAACAGTGACTATTATTAAAAACTTTACCAATGTATACACTACTACCATGTTTTCTTTTAAAAACCTTTATTGTGAAAATTTCATTATACAAATACGAGCCTATAACCACGTGGGCCTGCCACGGAGCAAACTGTAATCGTATATGATGAATAGACATTTACACTGTAGAGGAACGTAACGGGCGGGCCATTAGGTTGCAAAAACTAAGGTGTCTAACAGTTACGGAATCGGTGGACGTACATTTTATAATTAAAATACGACAGGGCCAGTTACAATAAAATTATCTAGATATACATTTGCGGGCAAGTACCATGGGTGACGTTAATTCGAATTTTCAACAGTACAGTAATCAATAACACATCAGAACTTAATATCAATAGGGATGTCGAAATATTCAATCAATTCTCGTCCCCGCCCGCCATGTGCTTCAAAACTGCATACGTATCTCGTGATTTCAAGGTTCTGCAACCAGTACACAACAAGGAGTTACGAGTCCCATTTATTCCGGCGCCATTTTGGGCGAGGACGGGCAGGTCCAGGATATAGTCAAAATGTCTCTACCAACCATCGACTAAGATGATGTTCATATGCTGTATTTATTAGAGTAACACTCATCTGCCCACATGAAATTAATTTACCACAATCTAAACATGTCATTTTAATCTTTCCAAAGTTCTTCTAAATATTTGGGACCGTTTCCCTTGCCTCTGAAGCTCTCAGTGCCACTTCTTTGATGAATGTACTAGCAGGTCAGGGGTTCTCCTCCAAATCTCTCTTTTATGCAGCACTATAATTAATTGGTGCCACCTCTCCATATGACGATGCATGGTATAGTTACCACAACTATATATTTTTTCGGTTCCTCTGGAGAGTTCATCGTGGCAGATGAAGCGTGTAACATACCGGGCATTTACCTTTTTTTGCATGTACAGGAAAGGAAAAAAAAATCGAGCGTTCGAGTTCTTAGGTGTCCCAGGGCCATTTTAGTGGACCAGGCCCAAATCCAAAGAACAGCTATCTCACAGGCTAATGGGGCGACCCACGCCGAGTTTCAGCATTGTAGGATGACCACACAAGTACAGCAACTTGCTAGACATCACCTCGGTGCCATCCGGATCTCGGCGCCCCACTGCAGATGAAGTGCCTCTCAACTATGAAACCACCACGGTGACATCCGGATCTTGGCGCGTTGTGCTGCCTTCGGCCTATTCGCACATCGGTCCGCTACTGACGCCATCTCACAGGCTAATGGGGTGACCCACGCCGAGTTTCAGCATTGTAGGATGACCACACCAACTTGCTAGACATCACCTCGGTGCCATCCGAATCTTGGCATCTCAACGCCTAGTGGTATCTTCCATACAGAAAATATTGTTACGCTGCCTTTGGCCCCATTCGCACATCAGTCCGCAACTTAGACATCACCTCGATGCCATCCGGATCTTGGCATCTCAGCGCCTTGTGGTGTCAGTCAGAAAATATTGTTGCGCTGCCTTTGGCCCCATTCGCACATCAGTCCGCTACTGACACCATCTCACAGGCCAATAGGGCGCCCCACGCCGACTTTTACCATTGTACGATGGCCACACCAGTGGCACAACTTCCTAGACATCACCTCGGTGCCATCCGAATCTTGGCATCTCAACGCCTAGTGGTATCTTCCATACAGAAAATCTTGTTACGCTACCTTTGGCCCCATTCGCACATCGGTCCGCAACTTAGACATCACCTCGGTGCCATCCGGATCTTGGCATCTCAGCGCCTTGTGGTGTATTCTCTTCAGAAAATATTGTTGAGCTGCCTTTGGCCCCATTCGCACATCCGTCCGCAACTTACACATCACCTCGGTGCCATCCGGATCTTGGCATCTCAGCGCCTTGTGGTGTCTTCTACTCCGAAAATATAGTAGAAAATATTGTTGCGCTGCCTTTGGCCCCATTCACACATCAGTCCGCTACTGACACCATCTCACAGGCCAACAGGGCGCCCCACGCCGACTTTTACCATTGTACGATGGCCACACCAGTGCCACAACTTGCTAGACACCACCTCGGTGCCATCCGGATCTTGGCATCTCAGCGCCTTGTGGTGTCTTCAAATCAGAAAATATTGTTGCGCTGCCTTTGGCCCCATTCGCACATCGGTCCGCTACTGACGCCATCTCACAGGCCAACGGGGCGCCCCACGCCGACTTTCAACATTGTAGGATGGCCACAGAAGTGCGACAACTTACTAGACACCACCTCGGTGCCATCCGGATCTTGGCGCGTTGTGCTGCCTTCGACCTATTCGCACATCGGTCCGCTACTGACGCAAACTCACAGGCCAACGGGGCGCCCCACGCCGACTTTCAGCATTGTAGGATGGCCACACCAGTGCGGCAACTTACTAGACACCACCTCGGTGCCATCCGGATCTTGGCGCGTTGTGCTGCCTTCGGCCTATTCGCACATCGGTCCGCTACTGACGCAAACTCACAGGCCAACGGGGCGCCCCACGCCGACTTTCAGCATTGTTGGATGGCCACACCAGTGCGACAACTTACTAGACACCACCTCGGTGCCATCCGGATCTTGGCGCGTTGTGCTGCCTTCGGCCTATTCGCACATCGGTCCGCTACTGACGCAAACTCACAGGCCAACGGGGCGCCCCACGCCGACTTTCAGCATTGTAGGATGGCCACACCAGTGCTGCAACTTGCTGGACACCACCTCGGTGCCATCCAGATCTTGGCGCGTTGTGTTGCCTTCGGCCTATTCGCACATCGGTCCGCTACTGACGCCGCCTCACGTGCCAACGTATTTTCTCCTAATTTTACACCCTATGCCGCATAACAGGTCATGTGACTTGTTTATAAAACTTTTCATTGGTTCATTTTACTTTTGGTTTCCTAATGATGGAAGGCTTGATCATGTGACCTAAAAACAACACTTTTCATAGGATGAAAACTTTTTTTTTTCCCCAAACGATGAAAGCCCCACCTTGTTTCTGGATGTTTCAGACTGAAGCTGGCGTCAGCATGAAAGCACCACCATCTCGTAGCTCAGTCGTGGTCATTCCGCGAGCAATCATGGCAGCCGCTCCCCACCAGAAGCCTGCAGGAGTCGAAGCCCCCAAAACTTTTGATGAATTCTCAAGGCGGAGGGGACGCTTTCGAGAATGAGGTCCAAGACCTAGCAGACAAGCGTCCGATTTCCAAGGTGTCCCAGGGCCATTTCAGTGGACCAGGCCCAAAAAGGAAACAGCCTGCCGCCATTTTGAGAGTCCTGTGACAGCCGCCTATCGCTGCACCGCAAGAGTGGGCGCAACTCAGCTGAATTGCGGCTTTTGACACAGTGGACCAAAAACGGACGGAATGGCAACTGAAACGGTAAAGGGGCGCCCCACTACAACAGATGACACTCCACCTGGAGAGGCCCGTTCACGCCGCCTCCCCCGGGGCGCTCCACGCCGTTATTCGGAGCAGCATTGTAGGATACCAAAACCAGTGCGGCAACTTACTGGACATCACCTTGGTGCCATCGTTCTGCTGCCTTGGAACTATTCGCGCAACAGTTTGCTACTGATGACCCACCCCCCGCGACGCCCCATGCCGTTATTTGCTGGGTGGCAACTTACTAGACATCACTTTCGTGTCATCTAGATTTCAACGCGTTCTGCTGCCTTGGAACTATTCGCACAACAGTTTGCTACTGATGACCCACCCCCCGCGACGCCCCACGCCGGAAATCTGGACGTTGTGCTGCGTTGGGACTATTCGCACAGCCGACCGCTACTTCGTTGTTTTTCCCTAAAAATGTTTATATGTTATTACTATTTTTGTTTTCTTGTATATATTTATAAATTATTAAAGTTTTATAATCTTACTACTTTGTCGGAGTGCTATATATTTTTAATGTGACACATAATTGTAAAAACTTTGATGTACAAACAGTCATCCCTGGAATCTTCCGCTTCAGGCTCGGTCCCCTCCCCAATCACAATACAGGATGGTTTTCAGATAATAGCAACGCTTCTGCTGTGACGAATCTCATCGAGTGTGGGCCTTGATCTACTATCACTCCTTTGAAGAGGGGTGATTCTTTACAGCTGTGGCCATAAACTACATCTGCAGGGCTAGCTGATACCCTAGGACCAGCCTGGACAATCGGACACAGAGGAAAAGGAGTGTCAGAGGGTGCGGTAGTGAATAGGGCGAAAGGGAGGTGTCGGGCGGGCACAGGGTGTGATTCTCAGGGAACAGCAGCGCAGATGGGGGAGGTTTATTACCCATGCATAAGACAGAGAGCGGGGGTGACCACTGCCTGGTGGAGATGCTTGCGAGGGTGGGGAGCCATGCTAAGGATCGACAGCGTGCACAGAGTGGGTCTGGTCAAGGCATCTAAAATGGCTGCCGTGCACGACAAAAGTGTGGCATTTGAAAAAAGACAAGATGGCGCAGACAATGTTTTTCAACACTTCCTGATTTCCTTCGAATCGAATGTTAACAGACGTTGGGGCATATTACCAAAGTTAAGCGATATTTATCCCTAACGATGCTTAGCAACGATTTTTTTACCGTCAGAAATTATCGCAGATAAACCTTGCTATTATCAAGGTTTATCGGAAATACGATAAAAAACGACCGCAATGCATTAATATCGCTGAAAACTCAGCGATATTCATGCATTACCGAGCTAATGCTCTTAGCCATGTTATCCACCTCCCATTGGATAACATGGCTAAGAACTGCTCAGGGCAGGTGGTAGCTTTTAGAGATATTCGCCCTTATCTCGAATATTTCCAAAAGTTGATAATAGGAGATAGCGATGTTAGCGACTGTTTCCAGTCGCTAACATCTTGGCATGCCCACTTTGCATGTCATTAGTGATAAATATCACTCACATGCAAAGTGGGTCCCAAGATGGTCGCTATCTTCTACTAGCCGTCGCTAACTGGTGTTAGCAACAGCTAGGTAATACACATATAATTTTATCTCCGCGAAGCGGAGCGCTGTTACAGATATATATCTTGTTTCTGAACGTTAATTTCTCAAAATGCACTGAAGCACATATATTGAGACCTAGCAAAGGCACATCGGGCTACCAGTCCCTACAATTTTGCCAAGTTTCGTGCAAATCCATTCAGCTGTTCGATCCTACCGAGAGACAAGATGGCGGCCGCTACGGACTGTTTGGAATGTTTACAGACACCGGAGAGCCAATCAGCTTCGCTTCGCAAAGCTCCGTAACGCGAAAAGTACGCGAAGCGGTGCGCTGTTACAGATATATACCTTTTTTTGAACGTTAATTTCTCAAAATCCACTGGAGCACATATATTGAGATCTAGCAAAGGCACATCGGGCTACCAGTCCCTACAATTTTGCCAAGTTTCGTGCAAATCCATTCAGCTGTTCGATTATTATTATTATTTATTTTTTTTGCCCCGCGGGGCCCTTTTAAAACCTCCACATCAAACCTAGGGGGTGAGCGACAATGTACTATGCCCCCTTATGGTCATTTGCCCCTTCGCTTCGGCCTCCTCTTGTCTCTCGATCCTACCGAGAGACAAGATGGCGGCCGCTACGGACTGTTTGGAATGTTGACAGACGCCGGAGAACCAATCAGCTTCGCTTCACAAAGCTCCGTTGCGCGAAAAGTCCGCGAACCAGAGCGCTGCCCGGTCCGCTGTTACGGATATATATCTTTTTTTAAACGTTAATTTCTCAAAATCCACTGGAGCACATATATTGAGACCTACAAAAGGCACATCGGGCTACCAGTCCCTACAATTTTGCCAAGTTTCGTGCAAATCCATTCAGCCGTTCGGGCTAAAAGTGAGGCCAACCGCCCTATGGAAAACTCAATGTTAAAAACACGTTTTGGGACCCCCCTTTTTTCTCGGCCCCCACTGGACGAACCCCCCCCAAATTTTCAAGGGCTGCTCAGAAATTAAATGTGCCATTTTCCTGAAAATTTCAGCCAATTCCGTCCACAAACGCCAAAGTTATTAGACATAGAATTTTCAAAAAACCCATAGAGAAAAAATCCTAACTATATATACCTACTGGCGACCGCCAGTAGGTAATATATATATATATATTCACTGAAAAAACCATAGGTTTCACACCAGTTATAGTTAGGAATTAGTATTTAAAAAACCTATTAAATTCACTGAAAAAACCATAGGTTTCACACCAGTTATAGTTAGGTGGAAATTTTACTCGCATGAAACCATTGAAATTCCCACGTTATAGTTAGTTGGACTCACTATAACTTGCGCGTGCAATGCACTGCTGATGATGTCACATATTACATCACGCATGACATGGTCAGTGACATCACTGATGACATCTCAAATGACATCACTGATGACATCATCCAGTAAATGTGTATCTTTCTGAAAAATAAATATTTTTTATATATGTATATCAAAAGGTTGATGGAAGAATAAATGAGTAAATAAATGTCTAAATGGATGTTTTCTGTGTAAAATTGATTGGTTAACTGACTTATTAAATGTATCTTAGTGAATACATATATTAGCGAGTAATGTTTAAATATTTAAATATCTGTATCTGTGTCTCACTTTGTGTATAAGTGGCTGCATGGGTTGGTGAGTAGCTACATGAGTGTGTATATGGGTTATTAGTTGTTTTTTTGAGTATCAGCATCAGTGTCTGTATGGTTCGGTGGGGGATATTACTTAGAGCAAAGATGCATGAATGAGTGACTCACTATTTGTATGTATTTTGAAGACAGCATGTGTGCAAGACTGTATGGGTGGATGATTGTGTGTATGGGTGGGTTAGTGAGTATGTGTTTTTATAATTGATTGTTTAAGAGAGTTAATATGTTTCCGTTTCTGTAGAAGTATGTGTAGTGGTGTGTATATAGCAGTATAATCAAGTAAATGTTTTTTTGATAGTTTATTTGCATGTGTGAATTTGTGTGTGAGTAACTATATAGATGGGTATTAGTGTGTAACAGGATGTATAGGTGTATGAGTACATATGATGAGTAAGTACATGCATGAGTGACTATATAGAACTGTTGGTGAATGAGTGGATGTGTATGTAGATGTTGGAATTACCTAATAAGTTGTTGTAATTGGTATTGGTTTCTCCTTTTTAAGAAAATGTTAGTTTCTATTTTTGAATGTGTGTGTCAAAGGTTATTTTATGCTGATAGGAGGTCTGCCACTTTGTCACAAGGATGTTGTCATCAGTGATGTCATTTGAGATGTCATCAGTGATGTCATGAGTGATGTCACTGACCATGTCATGAGTGATGTAATATGTGACGTCATCAGCAGTGCATTGCACGGGCATGTTATAGTGAGTCCAACTAACTATAACGTTGGAATTTTAATGGTTTTATGCGAGTAAAATTTCCACCTAACTATAACTGGTGTGAAACCTATGGTTTTTTCATATATATCTATATATATATATATATATATATATATATTACCTACTGGCGGTCGCCAGTAGGTATATATAGTTAGGATTTTTTCTCTATGGGATTTTTGAAAATTCTATGTCTAATAACTTTGGCGTTTGTGGACGGAATTGGCTGAAATTTTCAGGAAAATGGAACATTTTGTTTCTGAGCAGCCACTGAAAATTTGGGGGGGGGTTGTGAAGGAGGGGGCTGAGAAAAAAGGGGGGTCCCAAAACGTGTTTTTAACATTGAGTTTTCCATAGGGCGGTTGGCCTCACTTTTAGCCCGAACGGCTGAATGGATTTGCACGAAACTTGGCAAAATTGTAGGGACTGGTAGCCCGATGTGCCTTTGCTAGGTCTCAATATATGTGCTGCAGTGGATTTTGAGAAATTAACGTTCAAAAAAAGATATATATCTGTAACAGCGGACCGGGCAGCGCTCCAGTTCGCGTACTTTTCGCGTTACGGAGCTTTGTGAAGCGAAGCTGATTGGTTCTCCGGCGTCTGTAAACATTCCAAACAGTCCGTAGCGGCCGCCATCTTGTCTCTCGGTAGGATCGAGAGACAAGAGGAGGCCAAAGCGAAGAGGCAAATGACCGTAAGGGGGCATAGTAGATCCTCCCTGACCCCCTAGGTTTGATGTGGAGGTTTTAAAAGGGCCCCGCGGGGCAAAAAAAAAAAAATAATAATAATCGAACGGCTGAATGGATTTGCACGAAACTTGGCAAAATATTAGGGACTGGTAGCCCGATGTGCCTTTGCTAGGTCTCAATATATGTGCTCCAGTGGATTTTGAGAAATTAACGTTCAAAAAAAGATATATATCTGTAACAGCGCTCCGCTTCGCGTACTTTTCGCGTTACGGAGCTTTGCGAAGCTGATTGGTTCTCCGGCGTCTGTAAACATTCCAAACAGTCCGTAGCGGCCGCCATCTTGTCTCTCGGTAGGATCGAGAGACAAGAGGAGGCCAAAGCGAAGGGGCAAATGACCATAAGGGGGCATAGTAGATCCTCCCTGACCTCTTAGGTTTGATGTACCATTTTGCCAAGTTTGGTGTAATTCCGTTCAGCCATTCAGGCTGTAGACGTATCTAAATGTCCTATGGAAAATTGCATGGGGAAAACACATTTGAAAGTGTTGAAATTTAGAACCAATTAAAATGTTACTTTGGTTTTGTATTTGTGTGTGAGGAAAGTTAATTGGTTATGTATATATCTAAAATGAGAGGAAACCACAGCCATTTTGTGATACTACTGTCTGAGGTATATTTGTGAGGAATGTTTGGTGCTCAATTTCTGGTGTTTGATTTACACAGTACTAACACTTCTCCTACTTTTAAAAAGGTGAGTTGTTAATTTGTAAGGGGAACTATGTTGTACACTTTAAGATAATTTGAAAAATGTTTTCTGTTATTTATTTACAGTCCTTCTGTTATACTAAATACTTGATAAAGTTAGTTTTATATTATGTATTACTAAAAACGATAAATGAAAGTGATTATTTTTTTCTGCAATTTACAGCAAGCAATTTCAAAATAAAATGGCTCACAATGAAGAGACCGTGGCAATTTCTTTTGAATTATCCACTACATTTATTGAAATTGACAGCACCAATAATGAAATATTCTCACAAGGAGGAGATGACTTGATTGATTTTTTTGATCAATCTCTTGATGGCGAATTTATCGAATGTTTGGAGACCATAGAGTTACAAGAATCATCATTGCAGACTTTTCATGAGGAGATTCCTGATGAGATGATTGAAGAGGAAATTCCTGATGAGGACATGTTACTAGTTCTTTCAAATTTTGAAAATTCAGAAGAATAAATTTATATTTAGAAATCAAAAATTGTTTGAGACATTATTCATTTTTATTTTTAATTTATGAGGTTGTAGCGAAGTGATTGTAGTATAAAATGAGACTTATAGTATAGAGTGCAACATTTTTATTTTACATGGTAAGTTTACTCATATTTACTTTCCTTCTCCCACTATATTATCTCCAATGTGTATTTGACATCTCTTCTTCATCTCCGGCCTCCTTTCTCTCACTGTCTGTGTCTGATGCATCTTATCGCTGCCATTTTGTGTAATTACAGAAGAGAGTAAAATAAAATAGTTCGGAACGTGAAAAGGGGGCAAAGTAGAGTACCCCTCACCCCCTAGGCCTTCTCAGGCGGTCCCAAAAGG
Source organism: Lissotriton helveticus (assembly GCF_964261635.1). Classification (NCBI taxonomy): domain Eukaryota; kingdom Metazoa; phylum Chordata; class Amphibia; order Caudata; family Salamandridae; genus Lissotriton; species Lissotriton helveticus. The sequence continues at coordinate 1,169,004,470 of NC_136059.1, read as the reverse complement.
ATCAGTTTCTGTTTTCCTGAGAGATTATGGTATGAGTTCCATATACCACAATAACTTGCATTACAACATGCAAGATATCTATCTCCTATTACCAAGTTTTGGAGATATTCGCGCTAAGCGCGAATATCTCCAAAAACTAACACCTGCCCTGAGCAGTTCTTAGCCATGTTATCCAATGGGAGGTGGATAACATGGCTAAGAGCATTAGCTCGGTAATGCATGAATATCGCTGACTTTTTAGCGATATTCATGCTTTGCGGCCGTTTTTTATCGCATTTGCGATAAACCTTGATAATAGCAAGGTTTATCTGCGATAATTTCTGATGATGCTTAGCGGTAAAAAATTCGTTGCTAAGCATCGTTAGCGATAAATATCGCTTAACTTTGGTAATATGCACCAACGTCTGTTAACGTTCGATTCGAAGGAAATGAGGAAGTGTTGAAAAACATTGTCTGCGCCATCTTGCCTTTTTTGAAATGCCACACTTTTGTCGTGCACGGCAGCCATTTTAGATGCCTTGACCAGACCCACTCTCTGCACGCTGTTGATCCGTAGCATGGCTCCCCACCCTCGCAAGCATCTTCCCCAGGCACTGGTCACCCCCGCTCTCTGTCTTATGCATCGGCAATAAACCTCCCCCCATCTGCGCTGCTCTTCCCTGAGAATCACACTCTGTGCCCGCCCGACACCTCCCTTTCGCCCTATTCACTACCGCACCCTCTGACACTCCTCTTCCTCTGTGTCCGATTGTCCAGGCTATCAGCTAGCCCTGCAGATGTAGTTTATGGCCCCAGCTGTAAAGAATCACCCCTCTTCAAAGGAGTTATAGTAGATCAAGGCCCACACCCGATGAGATCCGTCAAACCACACGCGTTCCTACTATCTGAAAACCATCCTGTATTGTGATTGGGGAGGGGACCGAGCCTGAAGCGGAAGATTCCAGGGATGACTCTTTGTACATCAAAGTTTTTACAATTATGTGTCACATTAAAAATATATAGCACTCCAACAAAGTAGTAGGAATATAAAACTTTAATAACTTATAAATATATACAACAAAACAAAAACAGTAAAAACATTTAAACAATGAAGAGACCGTGGCAATTTCTTTTGAATTATCCACTACATTTAATGAAATTGAGAGCACCAATAATGAAATATTCTCACAAGGAGGAGATGACTTGAATGATTTTTTTGATCAATCTCTTGATGGCGAATTTATCGAATGTTTGGAGACCATAGAGTTACAAGAATCATCATTGCAGACTTTTCATGAGGAGATTCCTGATGAGATGATTGAAGAGGAAATTCCTGATGAGGACATGTTACTAGTTCTTTCAAATTATGAAAATTCAGAAGATGTTGCCTGGGTGCCGCACTGATTTGGGTATCCGGCGTGGGGCGTTCCGGGGGGTGGGTTGTCAGTAGCGGTCTGTTGTGCGAATAGTTCGAAGGCAGCAGAACGCGCTGAAATCTGGATGGCACGAAGGTGATGTCTAGTAAGTTGCCGCCCAGCAAATAACGGCGTGGGGCGCCGCGGGGGGGGGGGGAGGCAGTCCAAAGTTCCGTTAAAAGGGCAAAGGAAAGGATCGGTGGTTTGAACCATCAGTCAAAAAGGGGAGGGGGTGCAACAATTTTTCCTACCGGGTCACACTGTGCTTTCACCGGAACTGAGTTCTGCAGGTTTCTAGTCATTCAAACTGAGGCTGGCGCCAGCATGGGAGCGCCGACGTCCCGCGGCTACAGTTTCGTCACTCCACGGGCGATCATGGCAGTCATTCCCCATCGGGGGTGTCTGCGGGGGTCGGGGACTCCCGCGGCTCCTCTAGAATCTTCAAGGTCGTGGAGGACTACGGTGGTGGAGTCAACCAGTGACCGGGCCATTTCTTCATGCTGGGCCCGCTCTTGCCAGGTCGACCGCCATTTTGAGAGTTCGGTAGCTACTGGCGATCGCGGGGTCAAATGAGCGGACGGGCTCCACCCTGCCGGGCGAGACGTTGCAGCATCGCCACAGTGGAAGAACCCTTTTCCGGGCGCCTGGAGCGCTGAGGGTGCAGCTAGGAAGCCTCCACCTGGGGAGGCGGGAGAGGCCTGTTCGCACCGTCTCTCCCACCCAGTGCACCCCACGGCGTCTCGCTTGACATTTGTTATGGCCGGACCAGGCGATGAGGACGAGGGGGGGGGGGGGCGGAGGCATGTGCAAGACATTCCCCCCCAGTGTTGTCGCAGCCATTATAAAAGAAAGAAGAAATGTCCCGTCCGTCTTTGGGCCGGACCTCCGGTGGATGGCGGCCGGACGCCCTTTGCTCTAGCCCCATGAACGGGTTCCTTGGCTCATCCGGTGGGGCAGGCCTTGGCGTGTGGTGCCTCTCCTGGGCCTTTCGTGCAGTGGCCTCTCCACTCCCAGGCCCTCCATGGATGCTGGCCCAGACTGGGAGAGAGAGGGTCTAACGTGCAATTCTCCAGGGTTACCGCCACCGCGGCCGGATCCCGTTGGCCTCGGCCTCTGGTTGATGGTGGCCGGACTGGGAGAGAGAGGGGAGGGTCGAGGACACGGACATTCCCCCCCCCCTGCAACTCTCCAGGGTGGTCGTAGCAATCCCCCTGGCCGGGTCCCGCTGGCCTCGGCCTCTCCTCCGGCTACACCCTACGTGATGATCTCCTGGCCGACGGTTGGCAGCAGGACCCGCCTTATATGTGTTGCTTCCAGCTGGGCGTAGCCGGAAACCTGTTTCTCAAACAAAGGATATTGAGGCAAATGTGGCGCATACTCTCTTCTTAACCTATTGTATTCCTTAACACAATCTAGATCCGCACAAATGTTTGTGACATCACACTCAATCAAGTACAATCCCGATAAAGTTTCCAGAATGGGGCGGATGTCTGCTGACTTGTATCTTTCCCAGTTTGCCGTTATTTGGGCGTGGCAGGCGGTGGGACAGACACGTTTTGGGGCAGTGAGGGGCGATGAAGCCTCGTTGCCTTGTGGCCGTTGCAATGTCACACTTGGTTTCTCTTACTGTTTTCAGGTTTCTTATTACGGGCTTACTTCTAACGTTTCTTGTTTCTAGGACAATAATAGGTTTTATCATTACGTATTGTTATCGTTTCTTTGTTTGTTATTTAATAAAAAGTTCATCAGTGGCCTACTGATTTTCGTTTTCCTATTCCTTTCTTTCCAGGTTGTTTCATGCTAAAGTTTCTGTTAACAGGATACAGTGATCCCTTCGTTATTATTGCATATGTCCTTTTCACTAGGGGTGCTCTCTGGTCGGGCCAGATGACCTATCTCTAGTAAATGGTCCGGGTGAAACAGGTGCATCAATCAGTGGGGAGTAGATAGGCATGACAGATTACAACGGGGGACAAAGGTCCGCATTACCTACCCTTTCACTACTTGCAAAGATTTTCCTACGTTTATTTGCAAACAGGGAATACCTCCAAAAAGAACCAATTCCCAAACAGTCAATGTTCGGGCAAACAATCAATCAATGAGGAACGAAATAGGCACGACGTGTTAAAGGTTTGCGTTACCTACCTTTCACTATCTGCAAAGGGAGAGAGAATATTCCTATTCTTCCTCGTTTGCAGGCAGAGAAGATCCTTAAGAGAACCAACTTCGAACAATTCAATGCTCGATTCAAACAATCAACAAGGGGTACTGTGAACACAAATGAACGCCGCTTATGTACATACACATTGCTATTTTCAACAGGTTGTTCCTAATGTTTCTATTTTAGCCAGGTCAAAAAGAGATCCCATTAGTGGCCTACTGATTTTGCTCGATTCCTTTTGTTTTTTTACACGATTTTTCGCTATCTGCAAAGACTAAACAGAGTATTGCGACTCTGTGCTTGTTTGTAAATAGAGAATGGACCAAAGAGAACAATCAATGAAATGGAGAGAGAAGCAGGCACGACGGATTACAACGGGGGCAAAGGCCTGCGTTAACTACCCTTCACTATCTGCAAAGAGAGAGTACTCCTAATAGAAATGAGGGGGGGGGGCAGCATTCAAAGCAGATCAGTGTGCATAAACACGAAAATGTTTTTACTTACCACGTACTTGACATTCGACAGCTTATGATATTTGCTATTAAAAAACCATTGAAATTCACTGAAAAAACCATAGGTTATAGACCATATATAGTTAGGAATTAGCATTTACAAAACCTTGAAAATTCACTGAAAAAACCATAGGTTATAGACCATATATAGTTAGGAATTAGCATTTAAAAAACCTTATTTTACTCACACAAAACCATTGAAATTCCATATATAGTTAGTTGTACTAACTATATATCGCGCACCCGCAATCCACTGCTGATCATGTCACATATTACATCATTCATGACATGGTCAGTGACATCACTGATGACATCACTGATGACATCTCAAATGACATCACTGATGACATCACTGATGACATCACTGATGACATCACTGATGACATCTCAAATGACATCACTGATGACATCACTGATGACATCTCATTTGACATTACTGATCACATCACTGATGACATCATTCATGTGATAATACGATGAACCTCTTCAGACTCTAATATAACCTTAGATACACTCAGTGTAAACACAGACTCACAGATTGTCATTCATCCATGAAGTTACACACACACCTAGTCAGTCATGCAAACAATCAATCACACCTCCATTTTCCCAACTATACAGTTATACACACCTTACTTATTCAAACATATACTAAAACATATTTACTCTCTTATACAATCCCGGATACAAGTTCACAATGATGCATACAGCCACTCACACATTCACTGGCTCTTATGCACAGTTATTTATATATGTCAAGTCTCACATGTACTGTGTTTTACATATGTACTTACTTTGACATGTAGCACTGAGATATCCATTCACTCACCAATACACTGATGCACACAGTCAACCGCCCATACAGCTGTTTCCACATGCACTTTTGAACCCATACATCTAGTGAATCAACTGCTCACACATCTATGCACAGAGTCATACACCTCCCAGCCACCCACACACACACTCAGTCTCCCATACAAATACTTGGGCAACCAATCAATAACCCATATAGTTACTCATATAGCTACTGAACAACACATGCACCAGTTTTCAGAACAACAGACATAATGATGCACAAATTAAGACAGTTTAGTCACTAACCCATGCACTCAGTGAGACACATTTAATCACTCACTCATACAGTCAGTCATGCACCTACTAAATCCTTCATCCAGACACTTATACATCCACTCAAGACATATTTTAACTTTACAGAAAAATACAGTCACTGGATGTCATCAGTGATGTCATTTGAGATGTCATCAGTGATGTCATCAGTGATGTCATTTGAGATGTCATCAGTGATGTCATCAGTGATGTCATTTGAGATGTCATCAGTGATGTCATCAGTGATGTCACTGACCATGTCATGAATGATGTAATATGTGACATGATCAGCAGTGGATTGCGGGTGCGCGATATATAGTTAGTACAACTAACTATATATGGAATTTCAATGGTTTTGTGTGAGTAAAATAAGGTTTTTTAAATGCTAATTCCTAACTATATATGGTCTATAACCTATGTTTTTTTCAGTGAATTTTCAAGGTTTTGTAAATGCTAATTCCTAACTATATATGGTCTATAACCTATGGTTTTTTCAGTGAATATATATATATATATATATATATATATATATATGTGTGTGTGTGTGTATGTATATGTATATATATATATTTGCATGTGAATGGCGGCGGCGACCCACTTGGGTTCTACTAAACCACCAGTCCCAGAAAGCATTGCTTCAGGTGTTACACCTGTGTATAATTACTGTGGGTATTTACTGGTGTTTGCAGCTTGCCGTCATGTCACATGGTCTGCCACTGAAGAGGGCGTTGGCCCGAAACGCGTCTGGCAGGAAAAGGACTTTGTTCGTGGTCTCGCGCCCTTGCGTTGGTATTAATTCCTACCTGTAAGTGCATCCCACCCTGGGGCAACTCTTTCTACCGTATATATATATATATGTAAAATTCACTGAAAAACCCATAGGTTAGAGACCATATATAGTTAGCTGGACATTTTATTGACATAAAACCAATGAAATTCCATATATAGTTAGTTGCACTAACTATATATCGTGCACCCGCAATCCACTGCTGATGATGTCACATATTACATTATTCATGACATGGTCAGTGACATCACTGATGACATCACTGATGACATCTCAAATTACATCACTGATGACATCACTGATGACATCATCTAGTGTCTGTGTGTTTTTGTAAAGTTTAAATATTGTTTTACATATTGAAGAATGAGTGGATGTATGGAAGACTGAGTGTGTGTGTGGCTGGCTGGGAGGTGTGTGACTCTGTGCATATCAATGTGTACTTGTATCAGTGATTGTATAAGAGAGTAAGTATGTGTTAGTATATGTGTGAAAAAGTATGGTGTTCTGTGTTTAACTGTATAGATGAGGAAATCGAAGTGTGATTGATTCTTTACAGGACTGACTAGGTGTGTGAGTAACTCCATGGATGAGTGGCAGTGTGTGAGTGTCTGCATAGGTGTATGAGTGCATATGATAGTGTTGTAATAATGAGTGACTGTATGTATGAGTGATTGTATGGGTGAATGAGTGAATGTGTGTGTAGACGTAGGAATCAGTGAGTGCGTATGTAGTAACTGGTATTGGTGTGTCATGATGTCATCAGTGATGTCATTTGAGATGTCATCAGTGATGTCATCAGTGATGTCACTGACCATGTCATGAATGATGTAATATGTGACATCATCAGCAGTGGATTGCGGGTGCGCGATATATAGTTAGTGCAACTAACTATATATGGAATTTCATTAGTGTTATGTCAATAAAATGTCCAGCTAACTATATATGGTCTCTAACCTATGGTTTTTTCAGTGAATTTTCAAGGTTTTGTAAATGCAAATTCCTAACTATATATGGTCTATAACCTATGGTTTTTTCAGTGAATTTCATTGGTTTTTTAAAAGCTAATATCTATATCTGTAAAATATATTCTTTATTACGTGACGTATCACGTAGCCACGTGAGACGCCTCATGACGCGTCGCATAACCGTGACGTATCGGCTCTGCAGCGCAAACAAAACCCGTAACGTAAGCGCGCCGGAGCACGCTTACAGATATATATATTTTTTTTAACCTTAATTAGACAAAATCCACACGTGCACATATCTTGAGGCCTTGCAAAGGCACATCAAACAAACAGTCCCTACAATTTTTCAAAGTTTGCTGGAAATCTATTCCCTTAATTTTTTTTTACTGTTTCTCTTGGTTTTCCCCTTGTTACGCTTACCGGGACGCTACCCGGTACGCGAACCGGACGCTCCAAAAACACAAGATGGCGGACTCCCGTTACGCTGCCGGTTAGCTGCCCGGTTCGCGTACCGGGAAGCGCCTCTACCGCGAAAAATTGCAAAATTTTATTTTTTTATTTTTTGCCCAGCGGGGACTTTAATATCCCCCTCATCAATCCTAGGGGGTCAGGAGGGGTTTACCTTGCCCCCTTTCCTTCATTTCCCCCTTCATTTTTCACCACATCTTGTCTCTCGAACCTACCGAGAAACAAGATGGCGGCCGCTCCGGACTGTTTACAATGTTGACAGCCACCGGAGAGCCAATCAGCTTCACTTCGCGAAGTTCCGTTACGCATCAGGTACGCGAACCGGGGCGCTAACCGGAGCGCTGTTACAGATATATATATTTTTTTTAACGTTAATTTCTCAAAATCCACTGAAGCACATATATTGAGACATAGCAAAGGCACGTCGGGCAAACCATATCTACAATTTTGCCAAGTTTCATGTAAACCCATTCAGTCGTTCGAGCTAAAAGTGAGTCCAACCGCCCTATGGAAAAATGAATGGGAAAAATGCGTTTTGGGACCGCCCTTTTTTCTCGGCCCCCCCTTGACGAAACCCCCCAAAGTTTCAGGGGCTGCTCAGAAACAAAATGTGCCATTTTCCTGAAAATGTCAGCCAATTCCGTCCACAAACACCAAAGTTATTAGACATAGAATTTTCAGAAATCCCATAGAGAAAAAATCCTAACTATATATACCTACTGGCTATCGCCAGTAGGTAATATATATATATATTACCTACTGGCGGTCGCCAGTAGGTATATATAGTTAGGATTTTTTCTCTATGGGATTTTTGAAAATTCTATGTCGAATAACTTTGGCGTTTGAGGACGGAATTGGCTGAAATTTACAGGAAAATGGAACATTTTGTTTCTGAGCAGCCCCTGAAATTTTGGGGGGGTTTCGTCAAGGGGGGGCCGATAAAAAAGGGGGGTCCCAAAACGCGTTTTTACCATGCAATTTTCCATAGGGCGGTTGGACTCACTTTTAGCTCGAACGGCTGAATGGATTTACATGAAACTTGGCAAAATTGTAGATATTGTTTGCCCGATGTGCCTTTGCTAGGTCTCAATATATGTGCTCCAGTGGATTTTGAGAAATTAACGTTCAAAAAAATATATATATCTGTAAGCGCGCCCCGTTTAGCGCCCCGGTTCGCGTACTTGACGCGTAATGGAACTTCGCGAAGCGAAGCTGATTGGCTCTCCGGTGTCTGTCAACATTCTAAATAGTCCGGAGCGGCCGCCATCTTGTCTCTCGGTAGGATCGAGAGACAAGAGGAGGCCAAAACAAAGGGGGAAATGACCATAAGGGGGCATAGTAGATCCTCCCTGACCCCCTAGGTTTGATGTGGAGGCTTTAAAAGGGCCCCGCGGGGCAAAAAATAAAAAATAAAAATTTTCAAATTTTTGCACGGTGCGCGTACCGGGTAGCGCTCCGGAAAGCGTAAATCGTGAAAATTAGTAAAAAAAAAGTTACATTTACAATTTGTTTAGAGTGATCATAGTTAGGGTAGCTCTGAGAAGAGCTTTTGGGTATGTGGTAGATTTAGGTACTTATAAGTAGGTACCAATACATAGTCTTAAATTCAGGATGAAAACTCTGTTCCCCTCATCTGAGAAGTGAACTCCATCTCCTCTGTAGATATCTTGCATGTAGTAACGCAAGTTATTGTTGTAGATGGAGCCCATTCCATGGTGTCTCATGTAAGCTGAAACAGACTTATTTACATGCTTCCTCGATTTCTCAATTTGTGGACAAAATTGGTTGGACCACTTCCATTTCTGTCTTTGGCATATATTTGAATATACCAAGGCAGTTTGAGGAAAAAGTGCCATCAATTGCTCAAAGGTGTCCTTTAAAAGCATTTCCAGACCTACCACAGTCAAAGTACCCAAGTCATTTCCTCCACAGTGCACAATTAACAGGTCAGGGTTTGGCAAATGCAAAAAGGTTTTCACCAATGGTATCAATTGGTGACATCTTAATCCTCTGTGACCAATCCAGTTGATTTCCACATTTTGTAAATTGAGGTTGTGTAAATTTCTGTTATCAGCATACCTTTGAGCCCAGTGGATGTAACTATGTCCAACAATCCAGACAGAAAACATGGTGAGAGGAGGTTCTGCTGCAGTCAGATGAAGTGTGGGAATGAAATGGCAGTTGAAATAGTAGGAGTATGTAATGAAAAAAAGTGTGGAGTTTCTGCGCTAATGATTCAGTAGCAGTGATTGGTTGATTTTGATTGCTGAAAACAGAAAGTTAGGGTGCATGGATGAGTTCTTTGAAAGATGTAATTTGAATGGTCAAGAAAAAATCATTTTATGAAAGATTGCACTGGATACGCAGGTGTACTGAGAGTTCAGAGTTCAATTGAAACATTGTTGTGTGAACTTGTAAACATGACAGGTCTTTCAGGAGGTGGTTGCTATGGAAAAAAGGCAGAAAGGGCAGAGGGGGGAAGGGTGTTGATTTGAAAAAAGTGAGGGAAGAGTTTTGATTGGGTGACATGAGAGATATGTGTGATGAATTACAGCATTTCTGTGCCTTTGTAGGTTGCAGCCTCTGGAGTGCATACCCTTTGCTCTGCTAAAGAAAAATTGGTGTGTGTCTGAGACTGTTTTGAAACTCAAAAAGTATTTGCTAAGGTGAGAAAAGATTCATTTAATTTAGATAGAGAATAGTATGCTTTAGGGAGAAAATTATGAAGAAAGTTGGGTATTTAAAATGTTGCTTTGTGTCAAGTGTTTTACAAATAGATTTTGTTTCTTTGAGTTTCATAGCCATGTTAAAAGTGACGCAAAAGTGGTGCAAGGACCTTAAAAATACGCTTTCATGTGTGTTAGGGCATTTTAAGTCACTTCCCCATGAATGTGGGTAAATAAGTGATTTACTTGATGTGTTTAAAAACGTTTTTTGAAATCAATTAGGTTTCTTGATATGTACTGCTAGAGTTTCATAGGCTGCTTGAGGCATATTTACAAGGCCTTTGAGTCACTTTGATGTTATTTTCCACATTTTAATTTAAGACATTTCCCCGTGGTGCAAAGTCCTTGTAAATACGCCCCCATGTGTGCTTGGCAAATTTAGACTTTGTTTCTTTGAGTTATATAGCCATGTTAAAAGTGACGCAAAAATGGTGCAAGGGCCTTAAAAATACACTTTCATGTGTGTTAGGGCATTTTAAGTCATTTCCTCATGAATGTGGGTGAATAATTAGTTTACTTGATGTGTTTAAAAACGTTTCTTGAAGTCAATTAGGTTTCTTGAAATGTACTGCTAGAGTTTCATAGGCTGCTTGGGGCATAATTACAAGGCCTTTGAGTCACTTTGACGTTATTTTCCCCATTTTAATTTAAGTAATTTCCCCGTGGTGCAAGGTCCTTGTAAATACGCCCCCATGTGTGCTTGGCAAATTTAAGTACTGACAGGGTGTGCTTCTACATAGGAGCTGTGTTGTGTTTTCAAATTATGAGCAGAAAATCGTTTTTTAAAAAAAAGAAATGCTTTATTGTGAGTAATGTACATTGCTCTGTTGCATACAGTCCTCATCTTCTGCGTACTCTTGGATATGCTAGACTACATCTGCACAATGAGATACCTAAGCTGAGGAAACACAGGTGATGTGATTGTGAATTGAGCATAAATATTTGCACGTTTTTCAATTACATCACCTGTGTTTTCTAACATTACGAATCACATTGTGCAGATGAGGTTTAGGTCTGTCCAGGGAGACAGAGGAGGTCTGGCCTTTGTTCAAGAGTGCAGTGGACATGACTCACTTCATTGGTAGGCCTGCACGTGTATTATCTCCTCTGTACTCTTCAACAAGCCTAAATTTCATCTGCAACCCTGAGTAGGCCTCACCTCAAACAAACCTCTGGATAGGCCACACCTTATCGTCATCCTGAATCAATCATTTAAAATGTTAGGGGCAAATTTATGATGGCCGTGCGCCTCTTTTGCGCCGCTGTTGCGTCACTTTTGTGACGCAGCAGTGGTGCAAAAGATGCACCATGTTGCAAGATAGGCCTCACTTCATCTGCAACAAGATACCGTCACTTTAAAATGTATACATTTAGGACTGTGTAGGGGGCATGGAGAAGCTGAATCTTCTGTAAGTGTCACAATTGTTGCATACAGTGCTCACCTTCTGTGTACTCTTTGATATGCTAGACTACATCTGCACAATGAGATACCTAAGCAAAGGAAACACAAGTGATGTGATTGTGAAATGAGCAAAAAGAATTGCACGTTTTTCAATTTCATTACCTGTGTTTCCTAACATTATGAATCACATTGTGTAGATGCCTCACTCAGTCTGTATCTGACACTCTTTCCTTCACTTCCTCTGTCTCCTCTCTCCCTCACTCTCTTTTCCTTATTCACCCGTTCCTTCTATAGTTTACCAAAAGCGGCTTTAGCGGCAGATTTCTGCCGATAAAAGCAGCGATAATTTTATCGCCTGTGTTGATAATATGCCCCTATGTTATTTACATTTCTTTGCTATTTCAATCATTCCTTTTCTGTCACTTCTTCTTTTCTGCTTTCTGTTTTTTCTCTCTGTTATTCCACATGTTTTAACCTTAGTCACTATCATACATCTTGTTTTATTCCTATTTACTTTTGCTCACTGTTTTCTTAACACTTTCCCTCAGGATTGTTCTTTTAGTCCAGTTCTATCCCTACCTCTCATTCCACATCCTTTACTATTCACTTCTTATTTTGAACATTCACTCACATTCTCTAAGAAACTCTTGTTTATTATTCTTCTACTCTACTTTTTTTCTTTCACTTCCTTATCTATTTTGTTTTTCACAATTATACCCTCTTCCATCTTTTCTTCGGTAAATAGATCTATTAAACAGTATCTCTGTGTTACTCCCTCTAGCTGTCTTTCTTTTAACATTACTCTCTGTTTCCTTCCCTTATACTTACTCTTCTTTTTTTTATTTTTTTATTTTCTGGTTCGCTTCCCGTTCGCGTACCGGCGCGCGAACCGGGAAGCGAATCAAAAGAAATAGAGGTTGCCAGAGTGCTAAACATTCTAGCAATTTTTTATAAAGGGGAGGTAGTTCTGAAAAGAACTTTTTTTTAAATTATTTTTGTTGTTTTATATTTTTTTTATTATTTTTCTGAACATTTTTTTACATTTTTTGAACGATTTTATATTTTTTTTGGTTTTTCTGGGGGGGGGGAGAAACGAAAATGGTTCATTATAAAGGGCTCAACAGGAGCAACAAAAAAAAAGATAATTTATTTTCTGGGGAGTTTTGGACAATTATGATTGTCGATAGCTCTGTTGATTAGAGTGATGCTACTTTCCCTGTAGCAAATCAATTGGCCGCAATAAACGCAGACTTGTTTGACACTCCCAAACTTCATCTGTATATTTGGGACCGTCTCCCTCGCCTCTGGTCCCGTCACTGCCTCTACCTTTGATGTTCTGGCCACAGGAGGGGGGTTATCCTGCAGGTCACGTACCTGCGCAGCACTATAATTAATAGGGTGCCACCTCTGCATATGGCGATGCATGGTATAATTGCCATAGCTATATTTCTTATCTGTCCCTCTGGACAGATCTTTCTAGCAGATAAGGCAAGTAACATAGCGGGCATTCACTTTCTTTTGGCCCTGGGGAAATGAATAAAATTGCCATATGAAATCTTCCTTTACATGGGAAATTCTTGGCTCCTCAGGCAAAAGCTGCCTCTCCCCTTGCGTCTCTTCCTCTTCTTCCTCTTCTTCCTCCTCTTGCTGAATGATAATCTGAGGAGGTGGTCCTCTCTTCCTAGGAGGTGGTGGTGGTGGTGGGGGTGCACCAGCTGCAGCTACAAGACTTGCCATTTCTAAGTAATCAAAAAAGGTCTTCCTCTCACAAAGTTGAAAGTCAGAGTGAGGAAACAAGGAGGGTTTTTCATCATTTGGGAAAAAAAATAGTTCTAAACCAATGAAAAGTGTTATTTTTAGGTCACATGACCTAGCCTTACATCATTAGGAAACCAAAAGTGAAATGAACCAATGAAAAGTTTTGATAACAAGTTACATGACCTGTTACGCTTACGTTACGCGCTGCGCGCCGCGCCCCGGATCGCTTCGGATTGATGCACAAATTAAGACAGTTTAGTCACTAACCCATGCACTCAGTGAGACACATTGAATCACTCACTCATACAGTCAGTCATGCACCTACTAAATCCTTCATCCAGACACTTATACATCCACTCATTCTTCAATATGTAAGACATATTTTAACTTTACAGAAATACACAGTCACTGGATGTTGTCATCAGTGATGTCATCAGTGATGTCATTTGAGATGTCATCAGTGATGTCATCAGTGATGTCATTTGAGATGTCATCAATGATGTCATCAGTGATGTCACTGACCATGTCATGAATGATGTAATATGTGACATGATCAGCAGTGGATTGCGGGTGCGCGATATATAGTTAGTGCAACTAACTATATATGCGAATTTCAATGGTTTTGTGTGAGTAAAATAAGGTTTTGTAAATGCTAATTCCTAACTATATATGGTCTATAACCTATGTTTTTTTCAGTGAATATATATATATATATATATATATAGCAGTCTTTCATCCGTAACTCCACTCACTAGCAGGATAGATGAATGCGGACCCAAAGTTCTTCGTGCCAAGGTATTTTATTTATTTAATCACCCTGCATCGCCGCCAAGATTCGTTTCAGCCCCACCTGGGCCTTGATTACATGACGCGTTGCATATGTGTAGCCAAATATTTAAAGTGCTAGTGCAAATTACAAATTACAAACAGCTGCTTCCCCAATGAATAGTGAAGAAATACTTTCTCAAACACAAGCATGATGCATAAACAGTTATCAGTACATCCGTATTTAGTGATTGCATTCTATAAGTAAGACAGTTAAAGTTCCCACTCAAATCTTACTGCTTAAATGCAAGTAGGGGACATATATATGTACAATTCTGTACCAACGGATCAAAATATTACAATTGGCATTTAAAATCTATAAAAACATAAAAAATGTAAAAAAGCTAAAAATGCCAAAATAAATACCTCAATAGTATAAATATTTTGCTAGATCCTAAATGCCCGAATTAAATTATTATTGAGTGTTAGATATGCTGTCAATGTTGCTGGATGTACATGTTTTGTCAGTCAAATAAGAGAAACCAGTTGTAAATATGCATGACCATGCTCATAAAAAATCCAGCCCAAGTGGACAAATCATTGCTTCCTGCCTGTGGTACACAGCTGACATGTTTAAACAAAACATGTTAATCCCTTGAACCTGAAGGTTCAAGAAAGGTGCTACCGTGCATAAAAATATACCCTAGAATAAAAACACTCTAACCATAAATAAGTGCATTTGAATTGACAAGGAAAATATTGTACACTGTGTAATCTCATTATTTTAAAACAAACACACAAAAACCCTATGTTAAGGGTATTTCATTGAGAAACCACAATTCAGAAAAGTCATCAACATATGGAGTGGCAGCGCCCGTCATCCTAGAGACAAGTATATAAGTCCTCACTGGTGTTGAGCCCCACCGGGGACTTTGTATTTATCTCCAGTATGTATCGTGTTTCTAGAAGACAGAGAATGCCTTCACGGGTTCCACCCCTTCTGAGTGGAGGAAAACAATCTATTACAAAGTAACTAAGATGTGATGGGTTATTTTCATGAACCATCTCAAAGTGCCTTGCCACAGGGTAGGCTTGGTCTTTATTTGTGATGGCTAATATGTGCTGGAGTATCCTTTTGTGCACCGGGAGTTTGGTACTCCCAATGTACCTTAAAGCACAAGGACACTCCAGCACATACATGGCATGGTCCGTTTTACAATTGAGTTTTTGGTTGATATACACTGGATCTGGCTTAAAAGGTGTTGTGTAATTCATCCTGTTTTTGGCAAATTTGCATGCCTTACATGATACACACTTTGTAAAACCCTTTTGTGCCGACAACCAATTGGTGGGTGCTCTGATTTCTGGACTTTTCTTAACAAGGCAGTTCCCCATTGACCTGGCCTTCCTGAATGTCAATTGAGGTTTTTTAGACAGATCTGCACCTACACCCAGATCATTTAATACCAGGTTCCAGTTTTTATTTAGAATTTTCCTGCAGCCTCTATGTTGTTTGTTGTACGTAAGTATGACTCTGCATGACGTCTTGTATTATTGATGGCTCTGTCTACAACCACCGGAGCATATCCTCTTGATAAAAACCTTTGTTTACTGCTTTCCTGCGCTATTTGACAATCTTCATCACTGCTACATATTCGTTGCACCCGAAGCATCTCCCCATAGGGGATGCTTTGGATTAGGTGTTGCGCGTGATGACTCGTTGCATGCAGCAGTGAATTTCCCGCAGTGGGCATCCGGTAAATCCTTGTGTCGGAAAAATCTTCAGCGTCCTGGGGTTTCATGTGGTGTGCTCCTCACCGGAGCAAAGATTCCAGTTCCGGTATACTCTAAACCAACTGCTTCCTTCCACAGCGCCCGAGATAGAGGAGGGGTTTCCGCTAGTGCTGCTGAAGCAACTCAGCACTATGAATTGTAGTCTTTCATCCGTAACTCCACTCACAAGCAGGATAGATGAATGCGGACCCAAAGTTCTTAGTGACAAGGTATTTTATTTATTTAACCACCCTGCATCGCTGGGCTACACTGTGTTTGTTGGCTCACCAGAACAATATTTTCCCCGATTTGTCCCTCAATTCATAGATGATAGCCAAGGCTCTAAGCCAAGGAGTTCGGGCTTTTCTAAACATTTTGTCCTATAATCATGTCCTACAAAGATCTAACTGTCTCTGAGCTCCCTGCAATCTATGACATCTCTCTGTGAGAGATTCTACCTTCAAGCTTCTGTATCTCCCTGTTTTTATCTTTTAATTTTCCCTTTTATGTAAGTCTTGTCCCATCCCTTAAGGACTGTATTGAAAGTCTCCCATAGACTAGCTTTAGAGAAGACCGAGTAGAGATTCGACTGCAAGTATTCAACAACCCTATCCTGAAGGAATTCTGCAAGACTATTATCTAACACCCACCAGGTATTGAGATGCCAAATGCCTTGCTGGCCTGGAGGCACTGAGTCCATCATTTACTCCAATAGGGCGTAATCCAACAGACCCGTGGCAGAATTGTTGTTGAAGTGTAACCTGCATGCATCTGTGATTGGGAGAACTAAATAATGTATCCTGGAATGTGAGCTGTGAGAGTGTGAATAGTGTGTATATTGTCTATGTCATGGGTGTGTCCTGCGTGAATATCTCATACATGTAGGACCCCGGGATGAAACAGCTGGGTGCTGGACAAGACAAAATAAGTGGTTGCCCTATAGATTACCTGGCCAACTGTTGCTGGATGCATTTTGTGGCTTCGTGGAAAAATATTAGCCTCCACGATTCAAAATGTATGGTTTGGCATATGGGAAAACTATCTCCTGCTCTGTGGGCCGGCTCCCTGGTGCCTTCAAAAAGAGGTAAAATCCAGTTATTATTGTACTCCTTGTATTCTCACAGCAGACTAGCTACAGATGCAAGCTACAGATTAGAGGCCTTGGTGAACCTTGAAATATTTGATTGTGTCCTGACGAGGATCATGATAGAGTTATCTAAATCCTCTGAAACACATGCATGCATATCTAATCCTGTCAAGGTGATGGATAAAAAATGGCAGAACAGTGAAGGTCAACAAAATAGCAAGATATATTCTGGATCTAGGGGTGCAGCTATGGAAATGCAAAAGGCGCCAACCTCTGAAGCCTGGCTGGGAATTCATCTGCTCATTCAGAACTCCTCACTATTATTAAAGAATCTCAGATTGCACTTGACACGAAGATAGATTGTGTCTCTGTGGAGATTAATCTAATTGAAGCAGATCTTAGGAAGGAGACAGACAAAAAAAAGTGACCATCAGAAATGCGCAATGCAATCATGGAATTGCAAGAGATGACTTCTGTTCTGGAGGCTGTAACTGAAGATACGGAGAGAGAGTCAATTCCTAAACACTTGCAGTACATAGCCTTTAAGGAGAAGGCATATGTCCCCAGGGATGAAGTTTTTTGAGGAATGGATAATTGACAGTCTGCACCCCCAAAGGTTTCTCATAGCCGTTCTCAACAGAATCGGCCATAGAATCAAATCAGTTCCAAAGCCTGGTTCCCCTCCATGGGCTATATTTGTGTATCGCCAACTTTCAAGACAGACTTCATTCTATAATGCACTTGCAATGTGACAGAATCTTAATAATACAGTCAGGGTACTTTCAGATTATATTGAGAAAGTTCATCATCAGAGGAAAATGTACAAGGCATATTTCAAGTTTATTACAAGTGATTTACACCTTAACTGATGCCAGCAATATTAAAATTAGATAAAATTCCATCAATAAATAATACAATTTCAACCGTTTAAATATAATCTGCTAAAAGATCTTCAGAAAAGTTTTTATAAATGTGAACACATTATAACATACTTGTTCATTCGGTGCAGACATTATAAACTTCATTAAATCCCGTTTTCTTGATATATTGTACGCAAAACACAATGGATTAAGAAAACATCTTTGTAAATCTGTGAGTACTAGACAAATAAAAAATACATGCCATAACATTAATGACAATAGTAGGGTTCACTTTTCTGGTCTGCCCATGTACCTATATAAGCATTGAGAGTCAATTTAGGCAATCTTAACCAAATGATTAGTCTTCCAAAATTATGGTTTAATGACAATGTCAGGAAGACTTGCATCCGCCTGACAACGTTGGGAAGAGGAAGCCTAAATACACACATAAATGAATTTACAAAAGCAGTAAGAATTTATTATGCATGTATTTCATTTTTTTAAAAACAATTCAAGGAACATGAACGCTCAAGAGAAATGTTGGCAGAACAAAAAACACAATTCACATGCCAAACACGTGGCTAACAAACAAACATTGTATTTACAAGGAACAACAAAAACAAAATAATGTGTCCTTCGCAAATTATGGCCACAAAAAGGCGTCGACGGCGTTTCAACCGCTGGGTTACTATGCGGTCATCTTCAGGACAAAAAGTGACTTGAGCGAAGGGATTTTTTGCTTTATACAATAACATTATAAATATCTATCAGTTACATGTTAGGGAGTAGGCTTCTTCAAAGGAAAAGGCTAGAGAGAAAGAACCACAAAATGAAAGATGAAATATAGGAAAACAAGGGAGCTACCACCACACCAGTCGTGATTCCAGCAACCAAGAGATTAAAAAAGGAATAAAAATCACCTTGATGTATAATCAGCCAATCAAAAATTGTGATGGCACTTGAACA
This sequence comes from Lissotriton helveticus, assembly GCF_964261635.1. NCBI lineage: Eukaryota > Metazoa > Chordata > Amphibia > Caudata > Salamandridae > Lissotriton > Lissotriton helveticus. The sequence goes on along the minus strand of NC_136059.1, from coordinate 1,168,985,739 downwards.
GATATCCAGACTCTGTAAATGAGATATATGTATACTTAATAAACATGTCCACAAACTGTGGCAAGGAGAAATGGAAAGATTTGAAGAAATGCGCTCAACAACTTACTTAGCGAATACCGCAAGAGAAACAGAAATTTGATGGTAGGCGTCTTAATGCTGCCTCCAAGTATCCTCTAAACAGTGGATTCAGCAGGTGGCGTCTTTAAATTGTGCTGACCAACATGTCCAATTGAAATGGCTGAAAGGCAAGGGAAGGGGAATAAATTGCCTAGTCCTGTGCCACATTAGACACCATTCTAAACACAGTCTCAAAGGACATAACGTGCTCAGCCCTATGGACATGAAATCAGCAAGGTGATTTTTATTCCTTTTTTAATCTCTTGGTTGCTGGAATCACGACTGGTGTGGTGGTAGCTCCCTTGTTTTCCTATATTTCATCTTTCATTTGGTGGTTCTTTCTCTCTAGCCTTTTCCTTTGAAGAAGCCTACTCCCTAACATGTAACTGATAGATATTTATAATGTTATTGTATACAGCAAAAAATCCCTTCGCTCAAGTCACTTTTTGTCCTGAAGATGACCGCATAGTAACCCAGCAGTTGAAGCGCCGTCAACGCCTTTTTGTGGCCATAATTTGAGAAGGACACATTATTTTGTTTTTGTTGTTCCTTGTAAATACAATGTTTGTTTGTTAGACACGTGTTTGGCATGTGAATTGTGTTTTTTGTTCTGCCAACATTTCTCTTGAGCGTTCATGTTCCTTGGATTGTTTTTAAAAAAATGAAATACATGCATTATAAATTCTTACTGCTTTTGTAAATTCATTTATGTGTGTATTTAGGCTTCTTCTTTCCCTTCTGTAATTCATTTATGTCATAATTGTTCACCTGAGCCATCTGTTTGTTGCTATAATTAGTTGTCCCTGGTTCAGGGGTGTTGGATAGCCCTTGTAGTTTATTAATGACAACGTTGGGGTCTTGAACCGACCGACCAAAGGTTGGCGGTTCCAACCACCGGATTACAATACGGCCAAACATCCATATCCCAATGGCAGCATGTGCAGTGGGCGGAAAAGTCCCGCAGCCCTAGCTGCCATTGGGAAATTAATGTTTGCATCGTTTGGTGCAGGGATGTTTAGGGGAACACCATAGGTTCCCCCAGGACCCATAGTGGAGGGCCATGGGGAATAGGGGGCCCTGCTAGGCCCTCAAAGACACTTCCCAACATCCTTTCCATGTTGGAAAGGCCGACATGATAAGGCTGTCGGAAAGTGCCATCATAATTCTGGCACAGAAATGTGGGAAATTTGCTAGGGATTCTGGGTAAAAAAACTTTGGAGGTCCCACATAAGCCACACATCCTTGGACTCCCCCAGGTGTCTAGTTTTCAGAAATGTCTGGGTTTGGTAGTTTTCCTTAGATGGCCGCCAAAAACTCAGGTGCCCCCTTGCAGAACCAGGTTGTTTTGTGATAGATCATTTTGATGACTTCACAATATGTTTTGGGCCCTTGACCTGTTGCAGGCATTTGACCCACCCACACAAGTGAGGTACCATTTTTATCTGAAGACCTGGATGGTAGGAAATTTTTGACGGCCCGGTGATCCAACAACTTTCCCAAACACAAATATGTTAGGAGAATATAATATATTTTTCATAACTTGAGGTTTGCTCGGGATTCTGGGTATGAAAATGTAGGGGTATCCATGCAAGCCACACTTCCTTGGACACCTCAGACTGTCTAGTTTTCAGAAATGTCTCTGGGCTTGGTATGCTTCCGTAGATGGCTGCCAATCCAGGGACCAAAAACCCAAGTGACCCCCTTACAAAACCAGGTTGTTTTGTGATCGATAATGATAATGCTTCCACAGTAGGCCCTTCGCTGTTGCAGGCACATGGCCCACCCACACAAGTGAGGTAAAATTTCTGTTGAGTGGTAGGAAATTTGTGCTGGTACGGTGATCCCACAACTTTCCCACACAGAGATGGGAGAAAATTTAGATAATTTTTTTGCTTTTTTTTTTGCTGAATGTTGGTTTGCAGGGGATTCTGGTCCACGCAAGCTACACCTGGACTCCCCCAGGTATCTAGTTTAAAAAATGTTTGGTGTTTGATAGGTTTCCCTACGTGGCCACTGAGCCCGAGACCAATAACACAGGTTACCTTCTTGAAAAACCAGGTCCTTTTGTGATAGCTAATTTTGACTTTTACACAATATGTTTTGAGCCGTTTCCTGTTGTGGACACTAGGCCTACCTACACAAGTGAGGTACCATTTTTATTGGGGGATTTGGAGAATGCTGGGTGGGCGGAAGTGTGGGGCTCTCCGCATATTCCAGAACTTTCCATCACAGAAATGTGAGGATAAAGTGTTATTTTTTGACAAATGTTGAGGTTTGCAAGGGATTCTGGGTAACAGAACCTGATGAGAGCCACACAAGTCACCCCATCCTGGATTCCCCCTGGTGTCTAGGATTAGAAAATGTACAGTGTGCTAGGTTTCCCTAGGTGCCGGCTGAGCTTGGGCCCATAATTCACAGCTTGGCACACCGCAAAAAGGGGTCAGTTTTCAGTGGAAAAATGTAATGGGTCCATGTTGCGTTTTGTGCTGTTTCCAGTCACGGGCACTAAGTCTACCCACACAAGTGCAGTACCATTTTTATTGGGATGCTTGGGGGAATGTTGGGTGGGTGGAAGTTTGTGGCTACCCCCAGATTCCAGAACTTTCCATCACAGAAATCTGACAAAAAAAGGTTTTTTTGACAAAGTTTGAGGTTTGCAACGGAATCTAGGTGACAGAACCTGCTGAGAGCCACAGAAGTCACCCATCCTAGATTCCCCTGGGTGTCTAATTTTAAAAAATTTACAGGTTTTCTAGGCTTGCCTAGGTGGCGGCTGACCTAGGGTTCAAAATCCTCAGCTAGGCACATTGCACAAAAAAGAGTCCGTTTTCACTTGGAAAATGTGATGTGTCCACGTTGTGTTTTGGGGCGTTTCCTGTTGCAGGCACTAGGCCTACCCACACAAGTGAAGTACCATTTCTATTGGGGTGGGTGGAAGTTTGTGGATTACCGCAGATACCAAAAACATTATTTAGCTTTATTTTTGCTTTTTTCTCAGTTCCCTCCAGGGGTGATGAACAAACCATGGGTACCTTTAGAATCCTCCGGATGTTGGTAGAAATGGACGCAAATTTGAAGTGGATACCTTATGTGGACAAAAAATTACAGGGGCTAAGCATGAACTACCCCAAATAGCCAAAGAAAGGCTTAGCATGGGGGAGACCTAGCAGTGAAGGGGTTAAATGGATTGATGTTTTTCACAATAATAATAATAATAATAATCTACATTTGTAAAGCGCGAACAATCACCCGTAAGGGTCTCTAGGCGCTGGGGGCCGAAACTTGTCAGTCTTTATTGTGCCATTTCGCAATAAACAGATGATGTCTATAGCTGTGGCAATTGACTTACCACCAAAACCCTGCTGTCTTGAGTATTAGCTTTGCCAGAAATCAAATAGTGCAATACAAGCACTCTTTTTAGTGGAAGCACACAACTTCAGCTCAAATAAATTCTGCACTCTGAAAACCCAAAATGTGGGTGGATCCAAAGCCCCTCTCTCGAGGGCGCTTTGAAAGCTCTTTTGTGTTGAGCAAATAAGGTTTGGCAAAGAACCATGTCAAGGCAGACATAAAAACAAGAGAGAGATAGAAGGACGAAGAGAAAGATGGCGAAAAGGTGACAAAGGTGGACTGTATGGAAGAAAAATAGCCAGCTGTGGCCCATCTAGGTAAGAGTGGTGGGGCGGTGGGCTGGGTGGTTGGGATTTCAACGGACGATGAGGAGGGAAATTTAAATAAATAATACATTTTCCCTCTACATGCTCCGTCGAAATCCCCTCCGACCCGGCCCCACCGCTCTTACCTGCACGGGCCGCGGCTTAAAATAACCTGCAAGAGTGAGACATGAAGCAGGGAGTGTCTGGTGGTGAATTAAAGAGGAACGGGGTGGATTCACGACTACGTATTTGGCACCCGAAACATTCCATAGCACCAGCCGTAGGATTCTGAGCAAAACCTTGGTCCCAGCACTTATTCTTTTACAAATTTAGCACTGTGAACCTTGAAGTATTGTGAAACTAAAAGGGATTGCTATTTTACATGGGAATGCACAGACTGCCATTTGAAGACATCCCCCCCCCGCCCCTGACAGTACAGAATAGTGGTAGATGCCAGTGCTCACACAGCTATCTCAGAGAGAAGTCATTCGTGCCTCGCAAGAACCTTGCCGTTTGCTGTTACAGGAAGGAATGAAACAGGCCTCGGAACACCGGCGGGGAAGTGAAGATGGTATCTCCCGCGTCTCGAGCCTCAGATACGAAGCTTGGCACTGTCAGGCTGCAAGGACGGATGTTATCACAAAGGCTGGCGATTGCCCAGTACGCATGTCTGTACTTCAATTATGATTATGCCTTCAGGGTATCGTACTGATTGAAATAACAGATGAAAAGAAGGGCCGAGGCAGCTTAATGTTGCTGAATGTCATCACCAGCCTCTATCAGGCTTCTAGGAAGTAACTGATATTAAGGCTTTAATGTACACTTTAAGAAAGGGCCAAGCCGGATCAGAGGAGGCCGCAACCATTATGAAGTGCGCAGGGGAGCCGCGCTGGATGCTTCTATGAATAGACCTATGTCCGAATCAAAATCCTAAAACAGATTACCTGTGTACATCCGCCCAAATAGGGTTTCTGTTCATTTATATCCAGGTCTGTTTATTTGATAGCGTAAAGCACAGGTTTAATTATATCTTGGCCCTAGAGCAGGGAGCAAGTTAGTTGTGGAGCAGTCAAGGGTATGACTTTGGCTATATTTATCCCTCTTTGTGAAGGTTGCTTCTGAATGCGTTTGTTGGCTATGCTGTAACGGTCATACCCGATCATATATATATATATATATGTTTTTCACGGCATCCAATATTTTTTTAAATAAACTTTATCAAAGATTTAAAATCAGGTTACATTTAAGGCCTTCCATAAAGTTGGCATGCATTTCTACCTGTCATGCGTTATGTGTGTGCTCATGGTCAGGGTTCCAAAAACTTTTAAATGAAATTACATCACCCTTATGGTGGTCTATTCTCAAGTTGCCCATTCCTTCCATCTTTTATTGTTACCACTTTTTCTCCGCTGCCTCCCTTCCTGAAGGTCATCATTTTATCCAGATGTTTGTGCAATTTTTACATTCAAAGGTTTTGTGTTGAAATGACCCTAATTTTCTGGTGAGCCAAATACTTTTTTTGGCACAGGATAAAATCTGCCAGAGTTCTGTCTATTTCTGTTTGGCATTCAGAGCCCAAACCATATAGGATTAGTTCATAGTTTAAGCATGTCTTTCCTGTTATTTCTTTTATCAAGGGACCCTAGCCTTCCATGTGGATTTAGCCAATTAGCAGTTCCATAGCAATTGAAGCACTATGTCTTCTACTGGGCACTGTTCTCTCAGACCTTTTGCGTATGTCACAAGACCTCTTCCATGTTGAAAGCTTTTCACCAGAAGTGTGTTGTTAATTGTCAACCATGATATGTCTTTCTGTGGCATCCAATAGGTTTTGAGTGGCTTTTTCATATTGTTCATACAAAAGAAAGGATTCCCTCAACAGCCACATATTAGACCATATCTTGTTGGGGTTAATCATTGTGCTCCCAGTGTGGTATTTTCGCATTAGCTATTCATTCTATCTGCATCCATCAGACCAGTGGCGGCTCGCATAGGCGTGCTGCGGGGCCGTGGGGTGGGGTGGGGTGGGGGAGGGTCAGGGTTGGGAGGTAGTAAACTCGAACATACGACGGAACGGAGGAAAGTAATAATTACTTTCCTCCGTTCCGTCGTATGTCTGAGTTTACTAACCCCCAACCCTGCCCCTGCGCCGCCCCGCAGCCCGCCCTGTGTGAGCCGCCACTGCATCAGACTGACCATCTTGCCACTACTGTTAGAATTCTTTATTTCTATTTTTAAAACGATGGAAAATAAGCTCAACAAATTGTGTAAATATTCCTGACCCATTTCTGGTAGGCACACATGATCCATAACTTCAGTGTTGCACTTTGCTGTGATATGCTTGTGATTTGTACAAAAATGGAAAAAAGAAGAGGCTTTGGCAATGGTTTTGAATAGGACCACAACACAGGCAACCTGTTCTTTTTGTGAAACAGTGTTCGGCTGTGGAGTTTTAAATATAGCCTTAGAGCCCTACGTTGTGGGCTCTACCAGTCATTAAAGGTCCGCTCCAGAGTTAGAGGCCCGAGCCGAAGATGAGGTCCTTTAACAAGGGAGCAGGCCTTTAATGGCCGGTAGAGCCCGCTACGGAGGGCTCTAAGACCATTAGAACATTCTGCCCCTAGAGGGCAGAATGTTCTAATTTGCCACACCAAAGGTATCACAGGACCAGAGTGGGTTGAAATCCCCTCGGGCTCCGTGATGCTTTTGTTCACAGCAAATGCTGTGAAAAGCAAACATCGGAATGTTGATGCTCCGGGCTTCTACTGGACATTAGAAGCCCAGGGCACTCCATTATCTTCAACAGAGCGCTCGACATTTCAATATTTTAATATGTACTATTTCGAAAAGCATTTCTAGTGCCAAAAGGAGGTCCATACCTTACTCTAATTTTGGAGCGGATCTGGACACTGACGGAAGTTGTAAGTTGTGTTCTATTGCAAACATAAAAAGGCTCATATTATGCTGAGCGTTCTTACCTAGGAATGATGATGAATGCTCGTTTTAATGTGATGGACGTTTTTTAAGTGGGTAATACATTTCATTGATGATTAGATGTGTCCGGGTGCAAATTACACATTGATAATCACTCACTGCTTGTTCTTTTATTTTGCTTGCAGGGGAGGCACGTGCCTGGTCGTGTTTGTTTTCTTTAAAGAAAAATCTGGGAAAAGTGAAAGCAGTCAACTATATGTTGGACTCACTTAGTAGCAGTGGTTGAGGTTGATGTGGCTATTGGGATATTCTTATGCATCGCGTTAACGTTCTACAATGTTTTTGGGTGTCAGATTCATTATAGGCTTAAAAAGCGAGGCCAACTACTGTGAAAAGTTGGGAGCCGATGACATACCTATGAGGTCTCTTTTTCAAACACTGAACCGAGTTTTAGCCCAATGCTAGACATCTGAGGGAGTCTCTAAACAACACAACCACACTGCACACTGCACCCATAACTTGTTTCACAATATTCAGATAAGGAGAAGTTAAGGGGGGAATGCCAGAGGAGGATCTATTCAAAGAAGAACATATCCCCAGACTCCGATGTTGGCCATCCATACTGAATACAGGCATTGTAGCTGATAATGTGAGCAGACCAAATAGAATCAGAATCTCCTGTTAGACTAAAAAAGAAAGACCCATGCGCTGTACTGAATAACAAGGTTATGCAATAGCCTACAACCAGCCCCCAATTATCCATTGCCTTTTAAGCATTTGTCATGCTCTGCCATTGCTTGAATAAGCTGTCCATCACAACCATGGTTTTTTGTAGTGACTGTTTTATCCCATTTGTGATCCCATTAGTTTTTTTGTGATGGATCATCAAGTAGTCATTTTGTTTAACTGCAAATGCAACATGATTTGTAACTTAAGTATTGTGAGCCAATATGTGTTTGTTTTATTTACTTTGATGACATGAGAACAGTTAAATTGCTGTTTTGTTTAAGAAGTGGGTGGTAACAGATTTTTCTAATTGTCATTGTCGTAGGCTCTTGTAGTATTTATTTTTAGAAAAAAATAAATTAATTCATCATCCTTTTGCGGAAAATATGCACTATGCAATATTTAGCTGTGTGCGCCTTTAAAGTTCCCCATTTATAATGCAAAATTCACCCTTGGACTATTTTACACTCTTCTTAGAGAGTACAGCTGAACTCTGCTAATGCAGCCTACTCAACAAAGGCTTACAAATTTACAAATTATTGTAGGCCGAGATGTTACTTCATCATAGGTGTCTTTTCTGGTACACCTGGGAGCAAGAGACGTCAGCACGTAAAGGTGGACAGAGGAACATCCTAACTAACTAAATCAGCTTCACAGAATTAAACCATGAATTTCATCCACATGATACATTCTACAGGTTCCCACTGAGTAGGAACCAATCAAAAACAATATTCACACTGTGCTTGTCTCACATTTAATACAATGCCTGCTTCTTCCCTCATAGTAGCCTTCACGATACCACACAACGGAGTATTCACATGCTCTGCCTCCCATCCTGTGCAGGTGTTGAGAAACATTGTTGAATACATTATTTGTAAAAACATGACCTCTACATAATAAGAAAAGAGAAACAATTTCTAAGGAGAACATTGTGACTGCTGCCAGAAAGGAAGCAAAAATAATATGCACAGAATGTTAAAATGCTCATACCTTATCTATAGTAAAACAAACTTCTAAATTATTATTTTCACTAAATCTACATGCAAAATAACATGTGCACAAATGAAAGTAATGGTTAAACGTGCTACAGGTACATTTGATTAAGCGCAAATAAATGATGGTGACACTGTGTCACCACCAATGACTTTACTATTTCACCAAGGGTTTTGTGGTCTTTTAAGTGCTTACTCTATACGGAATCTGTTTTTTGGGATCTGTGAGTCCTCCATGTTTTACCTGTTCCCTCAGGAGCTTGGTATTTTGTTATAGGCAACCTGGCCCTTTTCGCCACTGATCGACCATATGTTCGCACAATTTGCACTTCACTGTCAATGGCGAAGCTTGGTCCCTAAAATTGGAGGCGGGAGTAAGCTTCAGATTTCCCAACAATCACGCTGGTTAAAATACATTATATGTGAAACAGGGCAGGAGGGGGAATTAAGGAGCAGTAGGAAGAAAGAGGAGTGCGACTGTGAGGGGTCTTTAAAATTCAATATTTTGCAAAATAAACATTTTTTAAGACCTTTAAAACAGAGATGAGATAGAGAGAGAGAGAGGGAGAGAGAAAGAGAGAGAGTGTTTTTGTCTGCATTTGCATCTAAAAATCCCAAGTGAAATTTGACAACCACCTCACCACACCAGACCCACAGTACCTGTACCCAACTATTTACCACAGAATACATTTATTAGAGGGGGTGTAAAACCCCAAACAACCTCCCTGAAGCTGCGCCCCTGTTCACCGTGTTTCACTATTTCTGCCAGTAGACTATACATCACAAAAGCATCTGATAGCACGACTGGAGAACTATTATATTTACTCATATACCCTTTTGTTAATTGGATTCAAAACATCCAGCTTCCTTGGCTGGCCATGTTTCTATTCGCCATGAGTTCTTAAATGGAGGAAACAGAACTGTAACAGATCGTTTCTTTCTACTTGGCTCAGCCCACAGCGAGCAAGTGAAGAGATAGACGGGAGTGGGGACATGGTGAGCCTCTTACTTCTGCTGACTCGAGACTTCCTGTGGAATGTAGAGGGTACCTACCTTAAAGGTCTCCTAGTAACAGCCTACCAGGGGCAGCATTGTCACTCAGACCCTTCCATTGTCTTCTCTTTACGACGATAATTAAATATTTCCAGCCGTTTTGGACGCAAAGGCCATGCAGGTTTTCTATTGTGCAATCTATCCCTTCTTGATTTTGAACCCAAAACTCTTTAGAGGTCCAGCGGAGCGGAAATAATGTGACCCACGTCACCGCCGACATTCCACACCCTGCCCCGCCATTAAAAGAAATGAACATGGGCGTGTCTAGTAAAGACAAGCAAGGGCGGAGGGGACCCACGGAGGGCTGCAGGAGGAAAGGCTAACTATGTCTTTTTTGTTCAGTTGTATGCCAAATTCAGAAGCATGCCGGTGCGCATTGTTGTGTGATACAATGGAAGACAGCGGCATCGCCGAGACCGCACACCCCGAAAGAGAGGGAGAACTGAGGGGGGAGAGAGGGGGAGGGAGGGATGGGGGTCCTGTCTCTTAACTCTGGCGTTTCAAAGCACCAAAAGAGCAATGGAAGGGGTGCCAAAGGAAAGAATATGATTTGCTCGGCGTCAATCAATTATTACATTTTCATATGTAATTTAGAAGCTTGGGAAGCATTTAGCCAATTAAATATTGTCTGCACTCACAGGCACTTTTAATCAGACAACTTTCTCTTATTTTTGCACTGTGAAATTGACAAAGTCAAAAGGCCTGGCTTTATTGTACAAGCGGGTGTACTTCTTTATTGGTTGGCAAGATTGTGCATTTGGGTTGTGGACGGGTGGCTGGGAGAATGCAATGACGAGTCGATGGTTGGATAAATGAATGGATACACGATGGATCACATAGAAGATAGAAGGATGAATGGGTAAGTGGACAGTTGAATGGGGGGATGGATGGATTAACTGGATTTTTAAAAAAATATTTACATAGCCAGGAGAGCGGGGATTCATCCCACGACCTCTCAAATGCTGTTACAAACTACCAGTCACAGTTTTATTTGCACTTATTTTGTAGTACATGAAAAGTGAGTCTGGCAATATTCTAAGAATTGTTGCCTTAGTGCTGGGGTCAGCATTATGTCAGAAGTGGGGACCGTTCCAAGACATCAAGAACAAAGAGGGAGATCTGCAGAGGGCGTCCATGGGGGACTCAAACAGAGTAGGGGCTCTAAACAAAGAATTGGAGGGGTTACAATCTGCTTTTAGGGTAAAAATAGATAAAATCTCTTTGGATAAGTGGATGGCGAGCAAACTCCAACATTTCGAGTATGGGGAAAAGTGCGGCTCGCTACTAGCCTGGAAAGTAAAAGCAGATAGGGCCAGGAACACAATTCGAGAGCTAATCTATGGCGAAACAGGAGCCCCTTTGCACACTAATCTAGATATGTGTAATGAGGCTTGCAGATATATGCAGGAGTTATATAAAGAGGATATCTCACCTAGCCTGGGGGAAATAAAAGAATGGCTTATGCTGAAAACTCTCCCTCGGTTATCGTCCGAGTATGTGAAATTTCTTTAAGGTGAGATTACGGAGGGGGAGATAAGGGCTCTGTGTAAAAGAATGGTTAAGGGAAAGGCAGCTGGGTCGGATGGTCTCCCTGTAGAAGTCTATCTTTTTATTTTAGACATTGTAACCCCTGCTCTTCATGTTTTATTTAATAAGGTTTACTTGGGCGGAAACAGTGTTCCCCAATCTTGGTTAGAAGCTACAGTTACTATGATTCAGAAGCCCAACAAAGATCCACAAAAGATAGATTCCTGTAGGCCAATTTTGCTACTAAACACAGATTATAAGATCTTTTCTGTGGTTATTGCAGCTCGGCTGGCTAAAGCAATACGGGAGGTTATCCACCCTAACCAAAGAAGTTTTATACTTGGGAGACAACTGAATGAATTTACCTTCCAACTATTAGGAGTTATTGACTTGGCAGAGGCTCGGAAACTACCACTAACGATAGAGGCAGTGGACGCAGCAAAGGCCTTGGACCAGGTAGATTGGCCCTACCTTTGTGAGGACCTGCAAAGCTTTGGTTTTCCAGCAAATATGGTATCGGCAATTCAGACTCTGTACCATTATCCTAGAGCTAGAGGTTTAATAAATGGGAGGCTGTCAGATCGATTTGAAATCTCAAGCGGTACAAGGCAGGGCTGCCCCCTTTCCCCGCTTCTTTTTAATATATATATTGAGTCCCTAGATAACCTGATCAGGTCTGACCTGGCTATTATTCATTTTAAATCAGGCACTTTCGAAGTTAAGTTAAGGCTTTATGCTGATGACTTGTTGCTCTACACAAGCAACCCCCATGAAGCAATGCCTAATTTGATGTGGAAGGCAGAAGATTTTGGCCATGTTTCTGGATACAAAGTGAATTCGGGGAAAACGGAAATTATGGACTGGAATCAGGGGGTGGTAAGCCATGGTGCTAAGAACCAAATAAGATATCTTGGAATACAAATAACTCTGAAGATCGAAGATATAACAAAAGTAAATTGGAAGAAGATCAGCGGCGAGGTATCAGGTCTACTTTCAAAGTGGGCGAACCTACAGCTCAACATTTATGGTAGGGTTAATCTCATAAAAATGATTATTCTGCCCAAAGTGACTTTTCGTTTTAACACAATTCCATTGCCATTCCAAATAAAGGATATAGCAAAACTACAGGGGAGGATAGGGAGTTTTATCTGGGCATCTAAAGGCACAAGGATCGCATGGAAAAAGTTGCGCAGGAGATTAGATAATGGAGGTCTGGCACTACCAGACATTTTTGCTTACTGCTATGCCTTCCAATTTAAGAATGTGCGTATGTTGGCCAACAAAGCAGACAATTCACCAATAGGCATGGTTTTTGAGGCCTTATTGACTGATATATCGGACGGTCAAATTGGTTTTCTTTTCGAGTACGGAGACCCAACATTTTTTAAGAAAGTGCGGCTTAAGATTTTAAATACGGCCTAAAGGCATGGATGTACATCCGAAAACAATTGAGAATTCGTTATTTTTCAACATGGGCACCAATCTGGGACTCTCCTGGGACACCGGAGTGTTTGAGGGATCAATTGAGTCAACCCCTGAAAAGATGTGGTATCTCTCGCTGGGGAGACCTTAAGGTTGAAAATAAGTTGATGAACTGGGATGCGTTGAAGGATTGTACTACTGGCTTGCTGACCAGGTTTAAATATTATCAACTCAGTGCCTGGTGGGCAAGTCAGGATTGGCCAGAAAGGCAAGATGATAGTTCCGATCCAGTAGTAAGAATCGGACAGTGGCGTAAGGAAACTTCATTTCGGTATTGGGTTTTTGTTGAGGCGGACGGAAATATTGAAACTGAAGTTTACAAGTTATGGGGCAAAGAGCTGGCCATTCAAGACCTGATGCAAATGTGGGGCAATTCATATGATGCACTGCGTAAAGTAGTAAAACCCGCGCCATTAAAATGAAATAATCTGTTCAGTACCTATCGGGTATACTGGTCCCCGGAAAAACTATCAAAGGTCACTGGTAAAGAATATACATGTCCCAGATGTGCCCAGACGGAGGTGGACGACATACATGTATTTATTTAATGCCCAAAAATCAATTCATTCTGGAATGCGATCAAGGCTTTCTTAGATGAAATCATTGGAATACAATTAGACATAACAATTAGCTTAATCTTTTTTGGATCTGTTTTGGATCAAGAAACGCAAATTTCTGCAATAGAATCCAATTTTTTATTTTACGCGGTTCTCCTAGCAAAGCGGGAAATATGTAAACTATGGAAAGCTCAGAATGTGCCAACTTTTCCTGAATATTTGAGGAGTGTTGTTTATGTTAGTCAGTCAGACATGGCGTGCGATCAAAAAAGTAAAGAGAGAGTGTGGGCTCCGTTGTTAAAGTGGAGAGAAAAAGAAACAGGAGTCAGATGATTATGTCATCTACTCTGTTGGTCAAATTATCTCATTATTTTTCAGTGGTACAAAAGGGGGTGGTGATTGACGGAGCATCTGAACCAATCAAACACTCACACCCAGTCAACAGATCTGGGTTTAATACATCACCGTTCTTTAGCCCACTCTGCCACCCCAGTTCAGATATGGCCATATGCAAATCAGTCTGACCCTGTGCCTCATGGGAACAGTCCAGCCCGATCTGCCAAACCATGCCTTCCCTGGACCGGAAACAAGCTTCCGAGGACCGGTTTCTGGCATTTCAGCCGTCTTCAGCCCGGCTTGCTTGAATCCAGTGGCAAAGTGAGCAAGGGAATTACGTCTGAGCATACCCTGCCAACTTATGGCGAACAAAGTGGTACAAAAGGGGGTGGTGATGGACGGAGCATCTGAACCAATAAAACACTCACGGCCAGTCAACAGATGTGGGTTTAATCCATCGCCGTTCTTTAGCCCACTCTGCCACCCCAGTTCAGACATGACCATATGCAAATCAATCTGACCCTGTGCCTCATGGGAACAGTCCAGCCCGAACTGCCAAACCATGCCTTCCCTGGACTGGAACAAGCTTCCGAGGACCGGTTTCTGGCATATTCAGCCGTCTTCAGTCCGGCTTGCTTGAATCCAGTGGCAAAGTGAGCAAGGGACTCACGTCTGAGCATACCCTGCTAACTTATGGCGAACAAAGTGGTACAAAAGGGGGTGGTGATGGACGGAGCCTCTGAACCAATCAAACACTCACGGCCAGTCAACAGATCTGGGTTTAATCCATCACCGTTCTTTAGCCCACTCTGCCACCCCAGTTCAGACATGGCTATATGCAAATCAGTCTGACCCTGTGCCTCATGCGAACAGTCCAGCCCGAACTGCCAAACCATGGCTTTCCTGGACCGGAAACAAGCTTCCGAGGACTGGTTTCTGGCATTTCAGCCATCTTCAGCCCGGCTTGCTTGAATCCAGTGGCAAAGTGAGCAAGGGACTCACGTCTGAGCATACCCTGCCAACTTTTGGCGAACAAAGTGGTACAAAAGGGGGTGGTGATGGACGGAGCATCTGAACCAATCAAACACTCACACCCAGTCAACAGATCTGGGTTTAACCCATCACTGTTCTTTAGCCCACTCTGCTACCCCAGTTCAGACATGGCCATATGCAAATCAGTCTGACCCTGTGCCTCATGGGAACAGTCCAGCCCGAACTGCCAAACCATGCCTTCCCTGGACCGGAAACAAGCTTCCGAGGACCGGTTTCTGGCATTTCAGCCGTCTTCAGCCCGGCTTGCTTGAATCCAGTGGCAAAGTGAGCAAGGGACTCACGTCTGAGCATACCCTGCCACTGCCACTCCCCCTAAACTATGGCAACTGAAACTGCCAACCGCCTTGTTTCAAGTGCCAACCAAATACAAAAAAACTGTTCCCTGCGCACCCGTGCTCAATGAAAATTCTGCCCGTGAAGGGTTTCATGCCCAAGAAGGGCACGCAGCACTGTATATGCCACCATCTAGCGCCAGGTGGTCCATGTGGTGCTGCACTTACCACGATGCTTGAAGAAGCCACTGGCGATAATCTCAATCGATTTCCAGAAGGCATTCAATATGATCGAATGGTCCTACATGATGACAGTCCTTGAAAAAATGAATATCAGCCCAAGATTTCATGCATTTGTCAAACTCCTATTGAACTACCATGGCCCGCGGTACGGGTGAATGGCGCAATATCTCCCCCACTCCCAATACAGTAGCAGCTGTGGCTTCTGCAGGTAAGAGCGGTGGGGCAGTGGGGCTGGCTTGGGGGAGGGATTTTGAGATACGACTGCAAGTGAAAATTAAATAAATAATACATTTTCCCTTGTAGTCGTCTCTCGAAATCCCCCCCAGCCGACCCCATGGCCCCACCACTCTTACCTGCAGTAGTCGCTGCAGTACAGTAGGACAGAAGGCAGGGTTGCCTCTTTTCCACCCTCATGTTTGCGCTAGCAATTGAGTCACTGGCAAAATGCATATGCATCGACGCCTAGATCTTGAATGCAAGGACATCAAAACCATGACGGCCATATAGCGCTATATGCAGATGATGCTTTATTATATGACATCCATTGTACACCATATCCCGACCTAATACATACGGGAAAGTCTTGGGCCTTAAGGTTAACAGGGATATATCAGTGGTGCTTCCCATAAATTGTTCATTGGAGAGGGCTGAAGAGACCTTGGCATTTGACTTTATAATATCAGGGAATACATGTTGCACTGTACCCGGTGTGTAGCCAGGAGCTTAATATGATCCATTGCTCAGGCAGCTGCATTCCCAGCTTGATGCATGCGGCAAGTTGCCACTTTTAATAATGACCCGGGCTGCCTTTTTTAAAATGATTGCTCTTCCCCAATGTCTATATCTCCTTCAGAGTTATCCACATGCCCTCCCATGGGAATTCTTCACCTCAGTACAAGCTATTATTATGAGTTATATAGCGGGTGGGAAGGCCCCAAGGGTGGCATTCAGTTAGTGTGATCAACACCCATATGATGGGTGGCTTGGAGCTGGTGGACATTCTACAATACTATCAGGCCTCACAGTTATTGCCTATAAACGACTGCCTGTACACAGATAGGGCAGACTCCGCTGCTCAACGGAGGTGACTTGGGTGGGTGTACTGGTGCTCCTTGCACTGCTATACTGTCCCTGGGTGTCCAGGAATCTGCCTGAGCTTACCCGGACTACAAGTGCCTGGCGGCACAGAGCACTGCAGGGCAGGAAATGGAATGGGAGGCTTACTAAGCAAAGACCTCTTTGGCATGGGACATGGCTGCCAGAGGTCCCTGAACTAGGCGGATTCACAGGGTGGGGCACTATTGGGATCTCTACATTGGGAGACTTATGGGAGGCGACACATATTAAATCCTTTGGTCAGGCTCATGATTAACTTATGCTCTACAATAAACTGTTCTTCCAATCCCTCCCGGTCCGATATGCCCTGGAGAAATCAGCTAGATACTTCTGAGAGGTCCCAGAGTTTAGCCCATTGGAACCAAGGCAGACATTAAGGGAGACATGGGAGAGCGACCATGGCCCGTTAGAGGAGGACTGGTGTGGGTGAAAATGTCCACTGTGGAACTTTTCATATGGGCGAGGCTTCACCTCATCCAGTTAAAATATTTCAATAGGGTGTATTTTCCTCCGGATTGCTTACTCAAAATGGGGAGGAGCCCTTCCCCGGAGATGCCCCTCAAAAATTAGCCGGACACTTCCGAGAGGTTCAGGTTTAGCTCATTGGAACCTAAGCTGCTGGTGGAGCAACGAGGAGGAGGGACCATCTCCTCTATCTATAGGGCACTAATAGTTAATATTCCAGACCTGATGCAGACATTAAGGGAGACATGGGAGAGCGATCTTGGCCCATTGGAGGAGGAGGACTGGATGGGGGCGAAAAAGGCCACTAGGGAGTTAATGATACAGGAGAGGCTTCACATCCTCCAGTTCAAATATTTTCATAGGGTGTATTTTCCACTAGCATGTCTACCCAAAATGGGGATTAGCCCCACCCCGGCCTGCACCAGATGCGGGGGAGCTAAGGGTACCTTCTTGTATATATTGTATAGGAATGCCCAGTGATATCTAGATATTGGTCAAGGATACATGTAGGAATGGCTGATGTAGTGGACAAATCTATTGAGGTCACCCCTCAAATGGCAATACTGGGAATAATGTCATGTTGGGAAGGAAACTGTGCTGGGAAGAAACTGGTCGTACTGGGTGCTAAACAGGAGGTATCACAGAAATGGAGAGCAGCTGCTATCCCAACTGTGGTGGAGTAGAGTCTGCGATGTTGCGAAGGATAGGGTATACCTGGGGAGGGGATGCCCAAAGAAATATAATAAAAAAGGCCTCCATGGTGAAATGCGATGGATTTGCTGGAGAACTGGACTGCGGAGGTGGAGGGACTGGGATCCTATCTACTTGAGGGGATGTTCGGGGCAGGAAGGATGCCGGGATGGTAAGCTGCATTATTGTTGTCTTCCTTGCATGCTGTTTTACATGCATTGTTTTTTCCTGGAGAAATCTAATAAAAAGAGTTAAAAAAAGATTACCTGGCCTTTAAGGATACAGGTATGTCCTCCCACCAATCAGCTGCTGGCATGGGCACGTACCTTAAAGCTTTTCTTAAATGAGGATATCAATACTCCACACACCTGCCTGCAGTGTCTCCAGATTTTAATGTTGTAAACGTTTTTTTGCTTACTTGACTAAAATATAATTGTTTCCCCTACACTTTCCCACAAGTGCACAATCAATCTCATAATCCTGGATTCACTAAAACTCGATGGCTTCAATCCTACACTCTCTCCCACAGTAGAATTGCTCATGTTTGACCCTTTTGCTCCCATATTACATGAGCTCCCTTGGCTGACACTAAATGCATGGATTCAATTAAAACTATCCGTTTGGGACAGAAAAGCCCCTCACATGGTAATGGGAGTGTACCCCTGACATGGGTGCCCCAGCTTTGATGATATCTAGATACTTGGCAACACATTTCAACAAAGATCATGCATGTGTGCCATGACCTAAACCTGTCTCAGAGATTGTGGTCTGGTTGGAGCGGAGGGATTTTCCAAGTGCTACACTCCTAATGGTGGCGGGCTTCTGCCCTCACTGGGAGCTGAGTAGCATGAGTGCAGTGGTGGCAGTATACCATTTTCATTGTGTGAAACCAAGTAATATGGCCAGGACTACTGACCTGTGCCATGGGAGTGGGGCCTACTGAGCCACTCATCGGACGTTCTATGGCTGTATGCTCAGCTCAACCTTGGACTATATCAGGATAGATGTAGGGAGAGAATGAGTGCCTGTCTGAGTGCCACGCAGCAGCACGTATGTGAACCAGAGCGTGCTATCGTATACGGAGACAGTGAGTGCTTGTTCGATTGTACCGCAACAGAATGTACATGAGCCAGAGTGTGCTACAGTACATGGAGACAGTAAGTACCTGTTTGAGTGCAACGCGACTGCATGTACATGAGCCAGAGTGTGCTAGAGCATATGGAGACAGGGAGTGCCTGTTTGAGGACACTGCACCTGTATGAACGTGAGCTAGATTATGCAGCAGTAAATAGAGAGAATGCATGCCTGTTTGAGTTCACGGTGCCGGTATGTATGTGAACCAGAGTGGACTACAGTGCAGGGAGACTGCGCATGCGTGGTTGAATGCAGCATACTGATATGGTCGTGGGCCAGTGCACTACTGTATATGGCAACAGCATGTGGCAGGTAGAGCGCACAATGCTGGTATGTATGTGTGCCTGGGAGAGGTACAGTAAATGAAAGGTGGTATGCATGTTTGCGTGCTGCACTACTGATACATAGGTGCGGGTGAGGGCTACAGTGCATGACAGCCAAGGGGTCCCATATTGGCAGCACATAGTGTGCTATGTGCTATGCTTTGTTTGAGGTGCCTGCATTTCACTTTTTGATTCATTGTGCCCAAGTATCTTAGCGTTTTATACATATTTTGTGCCCCAACCCTGCATTGAATTTGGCCGACCGCCATCTTATTTAGCTTGTTGTTGTTTAGCCTTCCCTCCCCGGATCTCCACCCCGCCTCCCGCCTCCCAGCTGCTTCGCCCTCGCCCCTCCCCCTCCACTATCTATATATGACAGATGTCTTTTCGCGCAGCGTTCACGCGCAGCGATCGCGCCCCTTGCGCGCCGAAGGCGCGCCAAAGGTAAGCCGCCTACGCCCGTCCGCGCCTGGACCGCGCCCAGCGCCAGACCCCCGGGCCCCCGCCGTACCAAGCCCACTAGATTCACATATGATGCCGCAACTCTCCTCGCCCTCAACCCTGGACGCACATCACAATGCTGCGTAGCCACCCCAGGACGTACCCACGGTCCATTCGCCTGCCACACCTGCAAGTTCACCTGCTTCAGAACCCACACCAAATCCACTTCCTCCAAACACAGCTCCGACTCTAACCACCTGAAGTGCATCCTGCTGAACACCCGCTCGGTCCACAGACACGCAACTGAACTCTGGGATTTACTCGACACTGCGTCACCGGACATCGCCTTCCTTACAGAAACTTGGATGAACACATCTTCAGCACCCGACATCGCCATAGCCATACCGGACGCTTACAAGATCATCCGAAAAGACCGCACCAATCAAACAGGAGGAGGCATCGCCATCATCCATAGGAACACCATCAAAATCACGACCAGCTCCGACGACACTCTTGCAACCGCCGAACATCTCCACTTCCAGATCCACACCGACCCTAGGACCACACTTAGAGGCACCCTCATCTACAGGCCTCCAGGAACCCGTACTCAATTCAGCGATGACATCACTGACTTCATCAGCTCACATGCCCTCGCCTCCGAGAACTACATTCTATTAGGAGACCTCAACTTCCACCTTGAAAACAAACACGACAGTAACACCACCTCCCTTCTGGACAACCTGGCCAATCTCGGACTCAAACAACTTGTTGACACCCCCACCCATGTAGCCGGACACACGCTCGACCCTATCTTCACCTCCAGCAAGCACATTTCGTTTGATCGCACCACAGCTCTCCATTGGACGGACCACAGCTGTGTTCACTTCAACTACAAAACCAACCTGACCCACAACCGCCCACAACCTATTCCTCGGAGAAACTGGAACAAAATCACCTCCGACCAACTCCTCACATCACTTAACCAAAACCCTCCCACCCTCTCATTGGACCCAAACCAAGCGTCCACCAAACTCAAGCACTGGATCACCCACAGCGCTGACGAATTAGCACCCCTGAAAAAGCACCAGATCAAATCAAGCAGCAAAAAGGCTCCCTGGTTCAATGATGACCTTAAAAAATCAAAGAAGCTATGCCGCACCCTAGAGAAAACATGGAGAAAAAACCCAACCACCGACAACATGGCCACCCTCAAGGCAGCCACCCGCAAACACCACCAACTGATTCGATCCACCAAGAAATCAGCATTCAAGGATCGTCTCGACAACAACGCCCACAACAGCAAGGAACTTTTCAACATCGTCAAAGAATTTACCAACCCCACCACAGCATCTAACGACATCACTCCCTCCCAAGACCTCTGCGACGCGTTATCCTCCTTCTTCTACAACAAAATTGCCGACATTCACAACAGCTTCGAGAACACTTCCTGCGAACAACCCTCCCCACCCCCCTCAGATCCTACACCGCCAACTAACATCCTCAGCGCCTGGAACCCAATCACCACTGAAGACACTATCCGCCTAATGAACTCAATCCACTCCGGCTCGCCAACCGACCCCTGCCCCCACCACATCTTCAACAAAGCTGACTCCATCATCGCACCCCATCTTCGTGACGTCATCAACTGCTCGTTCAACTCTGCCACCTTCCCAGAAAGCTGGAAACACGCCGAACTCAGCGCCCTCTTGAAGAAACCCACAGCAGACCCCTCTGAACTTAAAAACTACCGACCCATATCCCTCCTCCCTTTCCCCGCCAAAGTCATTGAGAAAGCCGTCAACGGCCAGCTCACCGCCTTCCTTGAATCCAACAACTCCCTCGATCCCTCTCAGTCCGGATATCGAGCCAAACACAGCACCGAAACCGCCCTCATTGCAGCGACAGACGACATCCGAACACTACTGGATAACGGAGAAACAGCGGCCCTCATTCTACTCGACCTTTCCGCCGCTTTCGACACAGTCTGCCACAGCACCCTTATACAACGCCTCAGCAACATCGGCTTACAAGGAAAAGCCTTGGGCTGGATCATCTCATTCCTCGCCGGGAGAACTCAAAGAGTCCGACTTCCCCCATTCAACTCAGAGGCCACTGAAGTCATCTGTGGCGTACCACAAGGATCATCACTCAGTCCCACCCTCTTCAACGTTTACATGAGCCCACTCGCATCCATTGCGCACCAACACAACCTTAACCTCATCTCTTACGCCGACGACACCCAGTTAATCCTTTCCCTCACCAAAGACCCTAACACCGCCAAAACCAATCTTCACGAAGGCATGAAAGAAGTAGCCGAATGGATGAAACATAGCCGCCTAAAACTCAACTCAGACAAAACGGAGGTGCTCATCCTAGGATCTTCCCCCTCTGCCTGGGACGACTCTTGGTGGCCTTCCGCTCTGGGCACAGCACCCATACCCACAGACCACGCACGTAACCTTGGCTTCATCCTTGACTCCTCTCTCTCGATGTCCAGACAAGTCAACGCAGTCTCATCCTCCTGCTTCAACATACTTCGTATTCTCAAAAAGATCTTCCGCTGGATCCCCCTCGAGACAAGAAAGACTGTCACCCACGCACTGGTCACGAGTCGACTGGACTATGGTAACACACTATACGCCGGAATCACAGCAAAATTACAGAAAAAACTCCATCGCATCCAAAACGCATCAGCGAGACTCATATTGGACATCCCTCGCCAAGATCACATCACCGGACACCTAAAAGACCTCCACTGGCTTCCCGTCAACAAGAGAATTACGTTCCGTCTTCTCACCCACGAACACAAGGCACTCTACAAACTAGGACCCGAATGCCTCAACACTCGACTGTTCTTCTACACACCCACCCGCCAACTAAGATCGTCCAATCAAGCCCTCGCCGCAGTCCCGCGCATCCGAAAATCCACGATGGGTGGCAGATCCTTCTCCTTCCTGGCGGCCAAGACCTGGAACTCACTCCCCACTCACCTCCGCCTTACTCAAAACCACATCTCCTTCAGAAAAGAACTTAAAACCTGGCTATTCGACATAAAATGAACCCCTCTCCCCAAGCGCCTTGAGACCCTCTGGGTGAGTAGTGCGCTATATAAATACCTGAACTTGAACTTGAACAATGGGGAATATGTGGAGTTACAGGAGACCCCCAAGACAGATTTGTGGATTGCTGCATTGCTGAGAGCTGGTTGGGACTCATACCGGGGGAAGGTAGAGCCAGGCTCTTCAGTGCACTTCAAAAGGGGCTCTTTGATTCTAAAGAAAGGTTACTGGTCAAAAGGGCCTGGGCACATCTAAGAAAGGAGATGGGGCTGATAAGGAAGTTATAAAGAGATGGGCTGAGGGGGGCGTGGCTAACCACCAAGCATGGTGGCCGCAAACTGACGGAGCTCTGAGGCAGGATCCGTCTATCCTGCTGTAACCACCAGCACTGGGGGCCATCAGACCCTGATCCCCCCTGCTACTAGTACGGGAACGCAGCGGCAACATACTGTGCCAGTGGCGATGCGGGCAAGGTATCAACTGCAGAGAAATACCGTCTGAAAGAGGGACTCTGCGCTTCGTGACCTGCTGGGGACTGGCACGGGTGTCGGGACCTGTGGGCCGCTGCACCGGAACCTACGGCGCAAAGAAACTAGGTATTCCAAAGGACTCACCGCCTTATGGACTCAAGTAAGGAGACTCTGCTGGTGTCTGTGTGACGAACAGAGCCAGTAAAGTAAAGCCGACCAAGCCCAGCCAGCCCGGTGATGAGCGTTGGGTGGGGCGGATCTATACTTGGAGACCACGGCAGCGACGATCCGAGGGACGACAGGTGACCAGTCTGGGGCTCCCCGGAATAATGCAATCTCCGGCTATTAGACATGGAAGTGACCCTGTGAGGCCGGCGCACTGGTGCGCGGAGGTCGCGGTCGTAGCAACGCCGCAGACTGCGCTCATTACCATGTGGAACTGGTCAACCAGCAGGACAAGACCCTTCCCGGAGGGGAAGGTTTCTGCAGTGGACCGGCTCTGGTGCTCCCTGCAGTCCTATGAGCGGCGCGACGGTTGGGATCTGCTGCCCCGGTGTGACTGGCCTGATACTGCGGACACGGGCTGTGCTCCCCTTAAATGGTGCCAGGCAGACGCACTGAAGACGGAACCGCAGTGAGTGTGGGTAAGTGCCCCCATCCTTGTGCAACCGACGTGGCTGCTGCATGTGCGCTCCATTCACCTCCCACACAACATCCACTGCATATCTGCTATGCCTCAGGCACTCGGCGTTATTCATGATCAGTATCCCTTTCTTACAACAAAGGGAAGTACATGGGAACTGATGCCACTCTGGTGAGCATTGAAGAAGGCACAACTAAGAGTGAGAGCGACACATAGGGCAAAAGTCAAGCGAACCGCATGTGTGGCCCAAAGATTGCCCCAGATTACTGACACGAGCCCGAGGACCTGTGGGGCCACCTATATCTGTTGTATCCACCAAATTAGTTGTTACATAAGCCCCGGTGGATGTATACGTAGGGGCATGGTTGAAGAGAGACTGAGCCCCCCACAGCCTGTAAGAATGGCCTCTGTGCTGCTTCATGGTCATTGGAGACCGGGTTCCTACACATTAACAAAGAGCGCCCTGCCTGCAATAATGCTATAGAGCTGGTCGCCTGCAAAACTGAGCCTTGGGTACTAAGCCTAGAAAAAGGGTCCCTAAGTACATCACCACTGAATGACTAAGTGTGGATGTCCCGTGGTGACGATGGGGGCCTCAACAGATCTGATAACGGTGTGCCAATTCTGGTCAACTGACCCCATTTTGCATTACCTTTTTTTTTCCTCCCCCCAAGCAATTTGGCAGACTAGGACGCACTACACTACCGTTACAGAAAGGGCAGTATAACCTCCACTTAATAACAGCTACTACGCCATGGGGCGAACAAAAGGCAAGACATCGGAGATGCCACCTGTTGACCAATAGACCCTGGGGTAATCAATCATAGCCTCGCAGACATCCTCGATTAGCTTTGTCCCATCTACTAATGAAGTGCCCCCCCCTAGATAAGCTGGACTTAATCTTGAAGGAGATGCGTGACTCACGTCAATCAATTGAACAACAAATAAGCTCCCTGTCCACTGGTTTTACCCATCTGAAGGCAGATCACGAGAAATTATCAAATATAGCCAAAAACAATAAACAAACTCTGACGCAACTACTACCACAGCACAAAGAACACTCTGAGCATATAACCCAAATACAAAAACAGGCCTACAGGACAGGGTGGAAGACGCTGAAGGCAGGGCCCGGAGCAACAACATACGTGTGCTGGGTCTGCCGGAAAGATCGGAAGGCCCAAATGCGACACAATTCATGGAGCAGTGGCTACGAGACCCAATAGCCCAAGAAGGACTGTTGCCCCTCTTCTGTGTGGAAAGGGCACATCAGATACCACTGGGTATACCGACAGTTGGGGTGCAACTGAGAACAATGGTTCTCTGCATCCTAAACTATAGAGACCGCTATCTCCTCCTCCAGAGGGTTAGGGAGTGGGCGCCCATCCAATACGAGAACCACAGAATCTCCCTATACCCAGATTACACAGTTATGGTTCAAAGAAAATATGCATCTTATCAACCTCTGAAAAAGAAACTCCAAGCATTAAACCGTAAGAACGAACTACTCTTCCCTGTTCCCACTTTTCTGATAGCCCGGAAGCAGCAAACGACTGGCTGGAAACTACCCTCTCTCCCCAAGCTCTGGCCAATCTGGATCAGACAACACGACAAGCTCAGCAACAGTCAGTGGGACAGAGAACGTGAAGGACCAGATCGTCCCGCAGGGTTGCAGCGAAGAACCCATCCACAAAGCAGGCCCTGCTGGGTCAGGAGTCGGCACTGGCCACAGCAGCTGCCTTGTGGGAAACCAATCTGCTTCGGAACACTCAGACGATAATATGATACATTCCGACTCTGACAGCAACGACCGGTTGTTTCCATCAATCACCCCGCAAACAGTGCAGACATTATTTTGCTGATAATATACAGATTCAGGAGGCATTGCCTAGTACATCTTAACAAGAGTCTATGATGGGAGGAAGTAAGATTTTGTCAATGTACCTTGTATTGTTCTTCTCCCCCCAGGTGTCCCATACCCTTTTATATGTAACAAGGTTCCTGTCATGTGAGTAGCCCCGTCATTGAACGAAGGTACTATGCTTCGTCTAGGTACCACCCCCCCTGCAGTTACTGCATTAGTTAGCCGATTGGACGTTCAAATTGTTTTGATGAATGTTTGGACCAGCAAAGTTTTAATGCTAGTCCTAGTATTGGGATTATTAGATAGGTTGTTTTTTCTGGGGATATGGCTCACTCCAAGTTGTGAAACACATAATATACATCGTACGTACCGGGGCCGTTACAATATAAATGGACAAATATATGTATGGCTGTCTTGGGTAAATATAAAGTGACAACATGGAATGTTAGAGGGATGGGCTCAGTGCACAAACTCCTTAACGGACGCACAGCGGGTTCCTTTTAAACAAACGATGACTATGTTTGATCCATTTTATATCTGTATATTTATTTCTTCGTTCCTCCAATGCTTAAAGTACTTTTTGAGTGTGAATCAACAATCACATGTGCGACACTTAAATGCCTTTCCAACTTTTCAAATACTGCAGTTTGCCAATGCAGGCCTTTTCTTCCTGCAGCACGGCGGATACATTTAAAAGCATCCTTCATCCAATGCATTTCGGGCACTTTCTTGCCCTTCGTCAGGGATTCACTGCAAATGTTCAAAGCAACATCATTACCTCGTGAAACTCAATGTTATAATTCAATGTACATTCAAAACGTTTCCCGTGCCTAGTTAACACCGGTCCTTATTGAACGTTTTCCCTCTACTTACGCAGTACATTATATAGCGTTTAAACAAAAGGCTTCTCACCCCCACTAAAGCGTTAATCCATCTATAACTCAGTGCTAGTTAGTTACCCTCATTCTGACGAAGGGCAGAGAAAGTGCCCGAAATGCATTGGATGAAGGATGTTTTTAAATGTATCCGCCGTGCTGCAGGAAGAAAAGGCCTGCATTGGCAAACTGCAGTATTTGAAAAGTTGGAAAGGCATTTAAGTGTCGCACATGTGATTGTTGATTCACACTCAAAAAGAAAGTATTTTAAGCATTGGAGGAACGAAGAAATAAATATACAGATATAAAATGGATCAAACAGAGTCATCGTTTGTTTAAAAGGAACCCGCTGTGTGTCCGTTAAGGAGTGCTAAACACGCTCCATTCTTGATTGACTGATTACTCAGTGGTTGGAAGGCAAAACCATATTTCTCGGGCTGCACGCAAAAAAAGAGAAACAAAAGGAAAATGGGAAAAGTGACTTTCGAAAAAAAAGGATAAATTATGGTGTGCATTTCGTCATATTTGTACCTCAGTGCACAAACGTCATCGGATCCATGCCCAATTCAACAGACAGAAAATACAGATAGCCTTTCTCTAAGAAACCCATCTTACTAACTCTCAGGCAATCAAACTACGCAAAAAATGGAGAGGCCAGATATTCACTACATCATAGACCGCTTTTGCGAGAGGAACGGTCATATGAGTCAGACATGGGGTACCGTTTGTGAATATAGAACAGCGAATAGATGCACAGGGAAGATACACGGTAGTACATGGGACACTTGATGGTGTACACATAGTCATAGGTAGTGTATGCGCTCCGAATTATGAACAGGACAAATTCCTTACCCACATGAACACAATATTAGCGGACTGGGCTGATATCCTGTGGACACTGGGAGGGGACTATAATTCCACCCTTGATATACACCTTGACTGTTCTCACCCACCGATTCGAGGAGCCACCTCCATTAAACATGCAGGGCCCGATTCACAAAACGAACTTAAGACAAAATCCTAAACTTATTACCATTTTGGTATTCACAGAAGGCACTTACTCATTTTGGTATTCAGAGAAGGCACTTACTCATTTCGGTATTCACAGAAGTTAGGAGTCCTAACTTTGGTATTTCTAAATGCCTTCTGTGAATACCGAAAGTCTGAAATTTGGGATTTTTCTCAGTTTAGTAGTAGTAAAGTTAGGACTCCTAACTTTAGGACACCTAAATGCCTTCTGTGAATAACTAAAGTCGTAATGTTAGGATTTTTCTCAGTTTAGGAGTAGTAAAGTTAGGAGTCCTAATTTTACTACTCCTAAACTGAGAAAAATCCTAATTTTAAGACTTTCGGTATTCATAGAAGGCATTTAGGAGTCCTAAAGTTAGGAGTCCTAACTTTACTACTACTAAACTGAGAAAATCCTAATATTAAGACTTTCGATATTCACAGAAGGCATTTAGGAGTCCTAAAGTTAGGAGTCCTAACTTTACGACTCCTAAACTGAGAAAAATCCTAATTTTAAGACTTTCGGTATTCACAGAAGGCATTTAGGAGTCCTAAAGTTAGGACTCTTAACTTCTGTGAATACCGAAATGAGTAAATGCCTTCAGTGAATACCAAAACGAGTAAGTGCCTTCTGTGAATACCAAAATGGTAGTAAGTTTAGGATTTTGTCTTAAATTAGTACTGTGAATCGTGCCCGCAGAGTTCCTGAGGTCTTGGGCAGAGGGTTGGGTGATTAAAGGTGTGTGGCGTCTCCAAAACACTACAAATCGCGAATACTCTTTCTATTCACCAACGCAAAGCTACACAATAGACTGGACAGAATATTCTGTTCCTCATCCATTACACCTCAAATATCCCAAACTACATATCTGGGCAAAACTCTATCAGATCACAATCCACTTGAAATTCTTCTAGCATGGGTGAAAGTATCCACCCCGGTCCCAACTTGGAGATGATGGCCCCAGTTGTTTGGAAGATGCGGTCTTCTGAGACAAATTAGACACCACTATTACTAATTACTTTAATGAAAATGTGAACTTGGACTCTTCTCGCCTAATAGAATGGGATGCATTCCAGTCAGTGATACATGGTGCATCTATAGGCACTACAGTGGGGGCCAGTCAGGAACTCAATAAAAGTCTTACGGCACTCGAAGACTACCTGCAAGAGTTGGAACAGGAAGCGAGTATCGACCCCTCCAATCAAAAACAATTATAAGAGGGGCGAATTTGACATGCCAAACTCCTTGAGGACCTATGCCTCATTGATTACAGAGCATAAACTCAACATGCACACGCTGAATCAGACAAATCGAGCACTCTATTGGCCGGTCTTCTACGGGATGCACCCCCCCCTATATTAATACCGGAAGTGGCACTACAGGATGGCACTATAGTGTATACTCAGACAGAAATCAACACAGCATTTAGTAAATACTTTGAGATGTTGTACTGCACCCCTATAAATGCACTGCCGGAACATATAGAAGAATTCTTGGAAGGCTTGACCTACTCTAAATTATCAGAAAACACTCAGGAGGAGTTGGATGACCCCGTCATAAGGGCCGAAATTAAAGAGGCATCAGGGAACTTCCGCATAATAAGACCCCTGGCCTAGACGGCTTACCAGCGGAATTTTACTCTACATTTGCAGACAATCTAAATCCCCAACTTGCATGCACATACAATTCAGCACAAGAGGCCCACTCACTCCCATTAACTACCATGCAGGCACTAGTCATATCCCTTTCCAAGCCAAACAGAGACCAGCGAGATATGGCATGATATTGCCCTCTTTCCCTGTTATCTACTGAGTATAAGATACTTAGCAAAATTCTGGCCCGTTGGCTCCCCCCTATCTTCCAAAACTCATACACGTGGATCAGTGTGGCTTTGTTCTGGGTCGCCATACGTCCCTGAATATAAGGCACCTACACTATGTTATGTAAGCCGCCGTCAAGATCTCCAGTAAGACTGGTTATATCTCTCTTGACCTCCAGCAGGCGTTTAATACACTAAACTGGGACTGCATATCCGCAATTATGGAACGATTTGGCATACCTTCTGGCTATATGCAGTGGGTCAAACTTCTATACACTGCACCTACTGCCCGGGTCCGTACTGGATCCCACATATCTCGCCACTACCCTACCATGTGACAATAGGAACAAGACAAGGCTGTCCTCTGTCTCCAATATTTTCTGTACTGGTATTAGAACCTTTGCTCATTAAACTTTGGAGGGATGCTGCAAATAAAGGGATCCCACTAGGAGAGACACTGTATATAGTGTCTGCATATGCTGATGACCTTATATTATATATTAAAGACCTAACATCAGATCTAGAATCCATCCCTACAATATTCTATCAATTTGAATGTATCTTAGGGCTGGCAATCATTCCTACAAAATCACAGGCCTTCTTTATGCAATATAGGGAAAACCCAGAACCTATCCATTTTGGTCAAGTTGACCTGATGGTTGCATCGCAAACCTTCAAATATGTGGCCATACAAATGTACAGATCACTGCAGGACCTTCTAGAAGGGGACCTAATAAAAACATTTAGATCACAACGGGCCCAGGTCTCCTTCTGGACATCATGACCTCTCTCGGTCATGGGTAGAATAGCCATCTCCAAGATGGTGTTACTACCAAGAATATTATATTACTTTACTAACATACCGATTCTGCCAGACTCTTCCAGACTCTGGACACCGTTCTCATGGAGCTGATATGGGGTAAAGAACATAGGAGGGTGAGCCTGGCAAAATTACAACTGAAACCAGAAGAAGGGGGACTGGGGCTCCTGACTTCCGCGCATATTGCCTGGCTAGCCATCTGCAATGTTTGTCGTATTGGCTGGCAGGACGCATTCTAAATGAAATTTGAAACACAACACAAAAATTAGACCAAGGAACACTACAAACACTATTAATGCCTTACTCCAAAATACCACTGGAAACTCCCTCTTTGCTCAAAACAGCCCTCCTATATTGGAGATGGACATTGCAATATACCAAGCGAACTGCCCCATATGCACCTAATGTTCCACTACTTGGAATACCCACTAAAACAGGACTAATTACAAGATGAAGAATTTTACAGTGGGCACAAGAGGGAGTAACAACGGTAGGAACATTGTTTATAGATGGCATATTAGGTCACCACAACTACTATTCATGTTACACTCCACCATAGTTCATTATGTTAAGAAACACTGGTCCCCGAACGGGAATGAACTGCCTACACATGGACTGGTGCATGCAGTTTACCTGATGGGAGAAGGACGTCACTTAATCCTCTGGCTGTACAGAGGCACTAGAACGCATGTTGTGGCCTCTCTGGTGCCCTTACGGGACAAAATGGGTGAGGGATCTTGGTAGAGACATAACAGACAAAGAATGGGCGTATGCCCTAGATTTCCCCCAAAAAGTGTCCCGGAATGCTAAATTGAAGTATATTCAATAAATGATCCTACATAGGGCATATCTTACCCTACACCGCCTCAACTGTGTATGTTCCCAAATGCACATGTTTCTGCCCTAGATGTAAGACGATGGATGCTGATATACTACACATGTTATGGGAATGCCCACGTTTGAGGGGATTCTGGTCAATGATAGGAGGTGTAATTTGGGACACGACAGGCACCTCCGTCTGGGACACAGCAGATAGCTGCTTACTAGGGCTGCATCCTCGCCCGAAAAGCCAGAGAATACAGTATACATTTGCAGATATGGCTATCATTATAGCGAAACGTGCCATCACAATGAGGTGGAAATCAGCTTTTTCCCCTCCATTACACACCTGGCACACAGAGATGGTCCGATGGGGAGGGGCAGAAAGTGTCATTAGAAGAGAGGAATTACGTGGGGTGCGCAAAATTCCCATTTCCACGGAATGGGACCAGATGTTGGAAACAGTGAAGGCTATGGATCTGGCGGAACCCTCAGGGCCCTAGTGAGTGTCGCCCCCCCCACTCCACAAGACACCGAGTCCATGTAATACTGTCCCCCTATATAATACTCTCCAATAAGAAACTACTTAATTTGTACATTAGCTAAAACAAAACAATTCAAAGGGAATATGTACAACCGAACCCTAAAACGATGAGCAGGGATGTTAGCCAGTTAGGGGGTTGGGGGGTGGGATAATGGGGAGTTGGGGAAGGTTATTGTGTTCCAGGATGGACTGCTTTATTACAGAGTCATCAAAAAGGTGTATTGACCCAACATCTATAAACATGGAAATAATTGTACATGCAAGTGTTGCTCGATTATAACAAGTATATTTAAAAATATGTATGATAAGGAACATATTACCTGAAGACAAACTGTGTATGATGTGATGACTTCTGAAATGAAACACAGTGCCATATTAGTCTGTTTGCTTACATGAAGGAAATCAATAAAACTATGTTTAAAAAAAAGAGATGGGCTGTGGGTCTGTGATACAAATGTCACTGAAACTGATATCCAAGTTTGATCCGCTGGTTACTCCCATGGCCTTTGTTTGGGGCTATCAGATTTGGAGACACTCCAGCTGTGATAAACTGCTGTCTAGTGGAAGAGCAAGAGGGAGGAATTGGCATCTCAGTGTGGGTAACTCCCAGACCAGAACTTCAAAGATAAAAGGCACTAAATCACAATAGTATCTGGAATAGGTGTATAAAGATTGGAGCTTGAAATTCACAAACGGTCAAACTGAAGCTATCCGCCAGCATGGGGAAGCTCAGCACAAGTGCTGCTGGTTGTGACCAGGATTGGGGCCTACGCGTCTGCCAGTTTCACATGCTGGGTGAAGGGACATCACCCAGGAAAATAAGGAGCACTCACTTGGAGTCTTGAGCACCACCTTTGGCCTGACCAAAACCCGAGCACCCTGTGAGGTGGAGAGCCCCTTGAGAGAGCAAGGTGCAGTGGGAATGCTGCTGTGTCGATCCTGGGAACAGAATGTGAGATTCGGGTTCACCAGGGCCATCACACACACACGACTGTCTGCCTGTGTGTGGCAAACAGGCCCCTCTCGCTAAGTGGGGACTGCAGTGAAGAACATTGTGCAGTTCTATATCAAGAGGATGGCCGTCACCCAAGGTGGTGCTGTAGTCAGAAAGGGGCGATCGCCCTGGGTGTGCTGATACAACCCCCGTATGGCAGGAGGAAACCGTGGTGACCTGGCAGAGTCACCTCCCCCGAGCCAGTGTGCAACAGTGAGGCGGGTTGTGACCTGCAAAGAAAAGAGCAATGATTCAACTCCTCGAGTCTGTGAGCACCCAAGACCTACCATCAGACCACAACAGAGTCTTACCATGTGACCAGAGGAAAGCAGTGGGCATCTGCTGTCTTGACTGCAGCCTTTTAACTTCTGATTACTGCTGGGCCACAGGAGCATGCCAGGGACTCTGAACTGCCACTCCAATGAGAGTGGGTAATACTGATTACCAGGCCTCTGGGGGGATCATGCTCTGACTGAAGTGCTCTGGTGCAGGAAAGCAGTGACTTTTGGAGAGCCACCATAGTACTTTTAGCACTTGAACTCACTAATGGGGCCAAGCTTGGATGTCGCCTCATGAGAATGGGGAATAACCACGATCCTTAAAAGGGGAGGTGGAACCCGAGAGCTGACACAGGTAACACTAGTGTGACTGACCTAAGAAGACTGTATATTGATTGTGCTGTACTGTATTCACTCTACATCTACGTCCTCCTCAAGAAGCCTTGGACTGCTTGAACCGTGGATCTACTGAGAGTCAGGTGTGGGAGGGGTACTTGACCTAGAGCCCTTAGTACGCCAGGCCCCAGAAGGTCAAGAGGGAAAAGACTTAACCCTCAAGGTTAGGACCACTAATGCTTGCTCACGCTGTCGCCCTCTGAAACGAGGTCTGACATAGCCTTTCTTGCTCACAAGGTGATTCATCAATTCACCCCCTTTGTTAATCTGAGCAGTGATCCACCTCCTGTAGACAAAACAGCCCCGGAAACTGTTACATTCTGGAAATTCAGAACTGCTAGACTTAGAACACCTCTGATCCAGGAGCTATCCTTGACGCATGACAACTGCCTTGAACTCCTTACATTTGAGCATTGGCACTAAGCATACATTGAAGAAATGAAAAATTAATCTGCCTCTTCCAATTAATGTTAGAGCTTCTCCCAATAACCATAATATGCTTCAGGCTATGTGATATGTATTTCTCCCCATCTCTTCTTTGCACTTATATGATCGTTCAGTATGTTCTGTGTTCTGCGACTTCAATGATGCGTAAGGCACAGTAATCTTTAGGATTCCAGGAGAGCTACATCTGTTTGTTAACTCAAATAAATACATTAAAACTAGGTGCCCAAAAACCGCAAAGGATTACCACCATGTGTCAGGGCCAACAGAATCTTAAACCTGGCACATTCAGCCTACAGGTGACAACATATGGCCAAAGATTATCGCCAATATGACATGAATTATCGCAACAATGATGGAGGGGGTTGCATTAGGTGGAAAAGGGGTCAGGCAGTCACAGATACCATGGGTGGCCTGAGACGAAGGGGTTAGAACACTGGTTTTAGTGCCACACATATCACACACACTCTCACCATTTCCTCTCTGTCTCATTCTCATAAACACACAGACACCACTCAACACAGTCCCCTGCACCATTACTAGATTTTTAGTACATACCTGACCTCCCTATTCGTGGACTGACTCTCCATTTGCAACTCACTCCTCTCCTGCACCTTCTACAGTAGCTAACCCGAGCGTAGGACTACCCTACGCTCGCGTAGTTTGCGCAACTATGCGCTACGCGAATTGCACGTAGCACAGTGCAAAAACACATAGCGGGCATTTTTTGCTTGCTCGTGGTCTTCAACGTCACGTTGGCGACCGGGAGCGAGCAAAATGACATCCCGGCCAGACTTTTTCATTGTTGACGATCAGCAACATCAAGTTGCTGATCGTGAGCGTGGAAAATAAAGCTCCCGGCGAGATTCTCAACACGGGGAGGTCAGGTTTCTCATTGCGAGTGGTCGCATATGCTTGCGACCGCTCGCGATGAGAAACTACCAGCCCGTGTTGAGAAAACTGCAGCTCGAGTACAAATCTACTCGAGTGGCAGAAAAGGACCACTTGCACTGTGCAAGATGCCGTTTGCATGACTGCACAGTGCGGACAAGCATCCGGCACTGTGTAATCAGTGCGAACAGCATTTTCCCTACCGCTCTACGCAATTCACGTAACTACGCGAAGCTTGCGTAGTGCAAAGTGCACTTTCCGTAGCTACCCATAGCGCGACTACGTGAACTATGCCCAGGGTTAACGGTAGCCAACATGGTGCCTGGTGGTAGATCCTCACCGGCTATAGGCTGCTGAGATTGGGAGGCTGTAAGGCACAACACACATCTGTTGTGTGGGTGTCGACCATTGGGCACATAGCATCCAGTGGCGGCCTCTACTTTTTTTATTTTTTATTTTTTATATATTTTATTGCCATTTATATGACAATAACACTTTTCCAAACAAGCATATTATTCCGAATACAATAGTCTTATTTTCAGTCGACCAGGATATACAATCATTTACCACAGATTATTAGTATTACTCTGTTTGGTATTCAACCATTGTTCACAAATCGCAGATGTCATCATCATTCCTACAACCATTGGTAACACTAACTGTAAACTTATCCCCCCCACCCCGTCGACCCTTCCCCTCCCTCTCCCCCCAACCTCGGCTCATGGGTCGTCATGTATAATTCAGAGCTTGGAGACTTAGGCATTATGGGTCACCTCAACTAACCATGTTATTCTCTGACATGTGCGCAACCATTGGTGAGCGTGCCGTGTCGATCTCTACCTGAGTGGCACTCGGAGAAAGCCCCTTCGTCTCTGGGGGACCCGACTCCTCGGATAATTCTGTGAGCATTAAGCACCAGGCCCTCACAGCATCCTCAAGCTTGTCGTCCCTCCTGATCTTCTGCATTCGTATCACCTCTGCAGTGGCCCACTCCAGCACATCTCTGATCCATTTCTTATGTGTGGGCAGTTCTGTGCTTAACCAATGAATTATTACTCGTCTTTTTGCTAATACGGGGCCCAGCTGCACAAACCTCCTAGTGAGATTTTTAGTTTTGGGCGTATGTAGTAACTCCATCACTACTCCTTTAAAAGTGACTGGTATGATCCATCCCATTACAGACAGCAGGGTATCAATAACAACCCCACAATATCGCACCAGATCGGGGAAGTCCCACAACTTATGGATAAAATGTGCATCTGAGCGTGTACATCTAGGACATGTGTCTGCTCTGTCCGGATATATTTTATGTAGTACTCGGGGAGTGAGGTATGTCTGGTGCACCACATTATATTGGGTTAATTTGAAGCATGCATTAGAACTTATCTGTTTGAACCCCTCATGTACTTTCGGCCATTGCACTTCCGTAAGGGGTTCCCTCATTACATCGTGCCATTTCGCATGCATCGGAAGGGGAGCAGCGGGGGTATCCTCCCTTAATGCTTCATAAATGTGACAGACCAACCTTCTTCCCCCAGCCAACCTGGTCATCATCCACAGTACCGCTGTGACCTGTAGTTTCTGTGGGAATGACAGCCATATTTCTATGGCCTCAGCCGAGATCTTGGGATATTGCAAAAACTGCCCCCTACTCAGCTGGAAGGTGCTGTCTGCTTCCTCTCTGGTCACAAACCGCTCCTCAGCGTACAGGTCGCCCATCCTAAGGCAACCTCCCTCCTTCCATTTGCTAACATTCATTGTTTGCCCTATCTGCTTAAAGGGCTTAATCGCCCACAACGGAACGTCCGGAGCATGAGGCGTTCTCTTGAGTACTTTTCGCACTACCCTTCCTCAGACCAGTGCGACATGACGTATGATATAAGGAAAGGATTCTGGAATCTTACACCACATCACAAAAAGCTCCGGCAACAGAAACCCCTGATGTGTGCCCGCCAACAATCTCTTCTCCCAATTATTGTGGTCATCAAACCAGTGCACCGCATGTTGCAACTGCACAACTATGTAATAATAATGCAGCTGAAGAACTTCCAAACCTCCCTTCCCCCAACATCTCTGTAGAGCGCTTAACTTTATCCTCTTTCTTTTAAACCCCCACAATAGCTCCACTATCAAGCTATCAAGCTGCGAGAAAAACCTTTGCGGGACCAGGTACAGGGAACTCAGTAGTGTGTATAGACATCTTGACAAGACAACCATTTTGGTCAATGCCACCCTCCCCATTAATGATAATGGGAGATCCTTCCAGAAAGCCACAGATCTTCTGATACCGTCCACTCTCTTCCCTATATTGTCGGCTAAGTACGTCTCGCTAGTGCGTGTCAGCATAATCCCTAAGTACCGTGCCCTGTCAGGAACCCATCTCATCCTCACCATGGGCAAATTTGTCTCAGATTTCACCCTTAAGCCCCCCATGGGAAGCAGCTTTGATTTCCCTGGATTGAGGCGTAGACCAGATCACATACCAAACCCCTCCAGCTCCGCAATGAGCACTGGGACTGCCTCCTCCGGCCGACGTAAACATACCAACGTATTGTAGGCATAAATAGAGACCACATGCACTGTCTCCCTCAATTTAATCCCCCATCTTTCCAGCTTTGTGCGTAAAGTGATGGCCAGCACCTCCATTGCGATGGCAAACAGGAGCGGGGACAGGGGGCATCCCTGGCGAGTGCCCCTTTTCAAACAAAAACTTTCTGAGACTTGCCCTTGAATGCAAACCCTCACGGTTGGCCTAGTATATATGACTTGCATCCATTGTATAAAGGATTGTCTCACCCCCATCCTGGCCAGTACTGCCCACATATAATCCCACTCTACCGAATCAAATGCCTGTTGGATATCCAATACACCCAGTGCCCAATTTTCTGCTTCCAGATTCGGTGCATGCCAAACGTGTGCCAAGCGCCGCTAATGATGAGTGGTATTACGTTTAGGAATAAACCCTACCTGATCGTAATGGATCAGCCGGGACATGTATGGCAGTAGCCGGGCTGCCAATATTCCATTCAAAATGTTTGCGTCCACATTAAGTAGCGGAATAGGTCTGTAGGAGCTCGCCAAAAGGGGGTCCCTATCAGGTTTAGGGAGCATAGATATAATTGCCTCCGACATTGTGTTCGGCAGCGTTTTATTGTCCAAGGCCTCATTGAACACTTCAAGTAAATGATCCACCAATAAAGGCACATACTTCTGATAAAACTCCGCCGGGAGCCCATCTCCTCCCGGACATTTCTCCATCTTCAAGTTCCGTATGGATGCCAGGTTTCCCTCCCTGGAGATCGGGCCTGAAGTGCTTCTGCCTCCTCATCATCCAGCGTTCTAAGTGTCATCCCTGCAAAAAACTCCTGTAATCTTCCCAAAGTGATACGCCCGGTACCCTTGCATGTGGACTCCATGTACGTCGCAAATTCCTTTAGGATTACCCCCTGCATTCGCAGCAGTGTCCCATCGCTCGTCTGTAATTGTAAGATGGGCGTATGATCCTTTTCCGTTTTTATTAGCCTAGCCAGTGGCGCCCCAACCTGTCCCCCTCCATGTGCAGCTGCTGCCTATACGACGTATAAATGAATTTTTCCAGCCGGGTCCAGGCATCTAAAAGTTCCCCATGCACCTTGGACCACTCAGCTAAGTGTTCCTGCGTCTCATGTAACATGTCCGCCAGCCCCTTCAATTAACGTTCAAGCTTTGTGCTGTCCCTATTTAACTGTTGTCTCATCCCGTAGGAGATTTTCACCCCCCCCCCCCCTTGCAACCACCTTAATGGCTTCCCATTCAATTGATCTGTTAGAAGCGGACCCCCAGTTTTCCTGAAAATAATTTTGTAGAGTCTCAACACCACTGCAGCATATGGCGGATCCGATAGCGCCTCCACCCTGAGTCTCCAAAGCGAGATGGCCGGGTGGCCAGGTCTGCTCCACAAAAGGAGCAACACCGGTGCGTGGTCCAATATATAGTGGGGGAGGTACGAAACACTCTTGTATCTGCCGACAGTCCTGGCGTAATGCAGCAATGATCAATATGACTAAAAGTATTAACCGCTGGGGTATAACATGAGAACACTTTTGTTGTTGGGTTCCCAGCCGTCCACTTGTCCCTAAGTTGTAGTCCCTGCATCAGACGCTCTAGTGATCACAACATGCATGGCTTACCCCCCGACCTTGGGGGGTCCCTATCCTGATCTGTGTCAAAGACGCAATTAAAATCTCCAAGAAGGACTATCTCGTCCCCCGTGTATGGGAGTGATGCTTTGCGGACTGCCAGGAAAAAATCAGGAAAGTCCGCGGTCGGGGCATAAACATTAATAATATACAACTCCTTACCCTCCCATTTGCCATGCAGAATAACATACCTCCCTTCGGGATCCAGAACGTGACTCATATGTTGGAACAGGACTCCAGGGGCCACCCAAATCATAGCCCCCCTTGCGAACCCCGAGTAGGAGGCAGCATACATCTGTCCTCTCCATTTCCTGCGTATACTCGTAATCGTCCCCCCCATTAATATCTTTCCTGCAACCCTGCAATCCAAACTTTATACCGTTTTAAAAAGGGATAGACTCTTTTTTCCAGGTCCACCATTCCCCTAATGTTCCAACTAAGTAATTTCCGCCATTAGTGTCTGCTCGTGAGATGAGGTGTATCAGGATAAATTCATCTTGTTCATCTCCCGCCTCCCGCCGCAGTATACTTTGCCTGCTAGCCAACTCCTCCCATGACCGTGTGTGACCCCCTTTAACCATGAAAATATTACAACTTGAACTGTCCCGTTGCCCTCCCCTCTCCCTGGGCAGTCGCACGTGTTCCGCAGCTAGCAATACATCCAGTGCAAATTTCAAAACATACCGCCCAATCCCCACCCTTCAAACATCAATCAGAACATAACAAACAGAGCCAAACCGTGGCTCTAGTCTGGACCCAAATTCAGCCCTGAACAGGTATATAAAATTGAATGCTGTGCAAGAGATCTGAACCCAACAGAGGTGCGAGATTGCTCTCAAGCGTCCTTCGCGGGGTCATCCTCTGATGGGGGTGTCGCTCCCCGCGGCAGCCCATATCTGTTATGTTAATCAAACAATGACAAAAATCCTTATTCATGAGTCTCTTATGACCCTCAACAACCTGCCAGACCATGTATGACTGGCACCCCAGTAGTACTTATGCACCAGCAGCAGCACTTTTCTGTCCTACCACTCCATCAAAGAGCCGACGACATCACTCCTGTTCACTTCCCTGTTCTCCATCATCTGCTTCCGGATCCTGAGTCACCACAATAGACTCCGGGGCAGTCTCGGTGTCGGATATGTGCAATGTGCCATCCTGAAGTACCTGGATACGGCCAGGATCCGTCTGTGAGACCATTTGTAACTGTCTTTGCGACCGCCGATGGTCGTCCGGTGTGTCTGGCACGGTGCAACTTCCAGAAGGTTCGGTAGGTATCACCAGTCGCCGTCCTCTCGGTCCCCTGGCATCCAACCAATCTGAAGCATCTCCAGCTGTGTAGAAAAAAGGAGTGCGTCCCTCGTTCTCTACCCACAGTTTCGCGGGAAACATGAGACTGTATTTCAAGTTCAACTCCCCTGATCTGCGCTTAACAGCTACGTATGTTTTCCGTTGATCTTGTACTGTCTGTGTATAGTCCGGATATGTGGAGATAGAATGGCCCTCAAAAAGGAACTGGCCACGGTTTCGTGACAACTGCAGCAGGTAGTCTCTATCTCTGTAATTAAACAGTTTAGTAATAATAGCTCTCGGTGATGCCCCTGGCTTTGGGGCCGGAGCAAACGCCCTGTGTGCGTGCTCAATATTGAAAAATTTGGAGAGGGTCTTGGGAGCAATTACCTTAGTGAGCCAGTCTTCCAGGAATAAGTCTGTGGAGGGGCCTTCTGCTTTTTCAGGAAACCCCACAAAACGTAAGTTATTCCTACGTGATCTCCCTTCTCAGTCCCCCGCCTTCTCGCCCAGGTGCACCACCTGCTTCTTTAGGTGAGTCACTGTAGCACTTAGGGACTTGACCTCGGATTGTTTTTAAAAAAAAAAGATTTTTATTAAAAGATTTTTTCATGTGATACAACACAGCACAAATAATATAGGAACAATAAATAAAAAAAGAAAAGAAAAAAAAGGTTCAATCAGTTATGGGCAATTCTTTTACAAATACGAAAATAATATCTCAGCAAAAGCTATATATTATTACATATATTCAGTCCTGCGACATACCCTCCTTCCATCTCTGAATTGGTTCCCAGATTTTCTTCCCGAGCACTCTCCCCCTCCTGCCCTTCCTAGCGTAAATTCCCTTTTCTAAGTTGTAAACTGCCAAGAGGCTTGCGAGCCATTGTTGCATTGCAGGGGGTGTTTTATCCAACCAAGCCCTGGCTATAGAGAGTCTAAAAACCGCCATGGCGACAAATAAAAACTCCCCATGGGAGCCATCCAAATCTGGCATAACCCCAAGTAATATCAAAGGTGGAATGAGAGTAATTTTAATCCCTAAAGATCTGTCGAGGAATAGTTTGATATCTCTAATAAGTGTGTAAAGTTGCGGACAGGTGGTGAATATATGAATTACATCCGCCTCTGGTAAATCGCAACGTGAACAAGTGGTCCCTGAAGTACCTCCCCACTGAGCTATTCTTGCCGGGGTGAAATAAAGGGAGTATAATGTCTTATAATGATGGGCCTGAAGTGCAGCTGAACATAGTATCGAGCGACCCTTTCCCAGCCCATTTGGTTCCATGCTTCTCCAAGTCATCTGGTTTAGCCGCTGCGAGGACTGCATACAAACTGTGGATTGTACAATCGCCGCCCATTTCTATGTTGTCCAGAATTCCATTGTTGTTAAACCCTGCAGCCCTTCCATGTTTATTACTCAAAAAACTCCGGACCTGTAAATATTTGAAGAAGCTCTTCCTATCAATGCGAAATTTAGCCTCTAAATCCGGGAACTGCAAGACCCCACCCGGACCAGCAACATCACCTATCTTCACAATCCCCTTTCCTGCCCAATCTGCCATAACCGGGTCTGCAAAAATCGCCTCTGGGAGGGAACTATTTTTATACAAGCGAGTGTACCTATTGAACATTGCCATCCCAAATTTTTTCAGGAAGGCAGCCCAGATTTTGTGAGC
This sequence comes from Lissotriton helveticus, assembly GCF_964261635.1. Classification (NCBI taxonomy): domain Eukaryota; kingdom Metazoa; phylum Chordata; class Amphibia; order Caudata; family Salamandridae; genus Lissotriton; species Lissotriton helveticus. The sequence goes on along the minus strand of NC_136059.1, from coordinate 1,168,944,553 downwards.
AGCACATACTGTCTTAAACCTTGTTCTTTTATAGTAGGTAGAATCAGTGCAGTTGAGAAAGCAGTTCTCTGTCTCTGCCCCCAGAGCCGTTGCATAAACATCAGTGGAAGTGTAGGTGATTTTTGGGTCTAGCCCCCCGCCCCCAATCAGTCCCTGCATTTACTGCAGTGCCGCGGCCCAGTAATACATCCTGAAGTCCGGGGCCCCCCAGCCTCCTCTAGCCCTAGGGAGGGTGATAAACCTGTATGCCCTCCTTGTTTTGCCATGGGCCCAAATGAATCTGTTCAGTACTGACTCTAATGGAAACCCCACAAAAAGTAAGTTATTCCTATGCGATCTCCCTTCTGAGTCCTCCGCCTTCTCGCCCAGGTGCACCACCTGCTTCTTTAGGTGAATCACTGTACACTTAGGGACTTGACCTCGTATTGTAGTGTACTAATATCCTTCTTGTTGATGGCCACTCTGTCGGACACTTTTCGCAGATCGTCCCGCAGTAAGGTGCCATCTATAGCCATGGAGGCAATTCTATTGACCATGTAATTCCTGGTCGATTGGATGGCTTGAATCACATCCACCAGTGTGGGGAGACCGTCATCCTGACCACCCAGAGACACCGGGTCCGCATCATTATTGTCCTCCAGTTGCAATAGTCCCTGCACCAGTGGCTATGCGTAGTTGGACATTTTATTCGATTGGGGCTTGTGGACTCTGTCCTTCCCAATATTTATGGTTGGTTGGGTCTCAATTCCTTCAAGAAGTATGATCTGTACAGCCTAGCTATCAGAAACCTGATGCACACAGGCCTTCCAACCATTTGCTTGAGGCACCACAGGCACTCTCCTCATGTCTGTACCCTCCACAGGGATAATCGCACCCTCACTGTCCTGCTATCCTCGCCAGTGCCTTCAGGGACCCGGATGCATAACAAGTGCCTTTCGAAATTGTCCTGAGCCCTCGGGTACTCTATATAGTCCAAAGGGCCCCTCTAGACCAGTGGCTCCCTCCTCAGTGCGTGAAGAAGACAACTACACCCTTTCAGCAAAGTATCAAGTATGTTAAATAGCCCCCCAGCTTAGGCATCCGGGCCTGCAGTTCGGAACCCAGCGGCTGGGCCTGCTGCCTCCAGGCAGTCTCTCTAAACTAACCTGACCCAGCAGTAAAACACTCCACCAGGCTGTACCGTCATCCTTAGTATCTTCATCAGCAGCCCGGGGGAAAGCACCGCATATGAGGGCTCGTGTGTTCACGCAGCGCACAATCTGCTCCAACAACGGTCACTCACTCTCCGTTGTAGCCGCCTCAGTGCTTACGCTCTCATCAGTTACTCAGGTGGGGCATTCACTAATAGCCTCACGAATGTTGCATACAGTATGGCACTCATGTCGCTGTTCCATGGCAGTGGATCTTACCGCCAGTAATCGCCAGTCTTCCTTGACCTTTTTGTCCCCGGGTACTACGGTAAGCCACGGTGCACGCTATGCTCTCAATTGCTGCAGCCCGACCCCATCGGGGGCACAGTTCCCTGATTGTGCCTTGGGCACCACTCCAGCTGGCGGCGACCCCACGGGAGGCACCTCTCCGTACCACAGGCTATCCCCGGGGGGCCAGAGGCCGGACGGTATCTCCTGTCAAACGTCCTCTGTTGCGGCCCTTCACGCACGGGAACACAGGCTCTAGCACTTGTTTCGAAGTGGGATTGCCGTACCCTTGGTCGCGCCCCTGATGTGTCTTCGCAGTCTGCAGCAGCTCCAACAGCCCATTCATGTCCCAGGCCTCAGCAGCACTCCATACCCGCAGGCTTCTACAGTCCCAAGATGGCACCCGGGACCCCGGAGGTTTCGTCCACGTCTTAGCGGAGTTATACTGGTGTCCTGATCTTCGTATTGTTGAGTTGGTGCGGGTGTGAGTCACCTTTGTTTGCCGTATCTATTAGGGCAAGAATCAATCAGGATTCTTACAATGTGTGGGCCACCGCGAGGAGCTCAAAGGAAAGACGTCTACTCTGCCATGCTGTTAAGCCACGCCCGTGGCGGCCTCTACTTAACGGGGATGGCCAGCATGAAGGGGCGAATGAAAAAAAACCACTTACCTGGAGGCCGGCCGCCGCCTCTTGGTCCTATTCGGTCGACTCCAGGAGCAGGAAGCAGGAGTCAGGAATCACACAGGCTTCCAGACTCCCCTAGCTAATCACAACGCTGCATTACTGAAGTGTGATCGGTCCGAGCACCGTTGTTCAGTGCTCAGAGACTGACTGAGAGTTTGTGCATGTTCTCCACCCAGGTTGTGCAATACAGCTGGTGGAGAACATGCAAAGTGCACATGACTGTTAGGCCAGCCCTAGACGGCCGGCCAAACAGTCACGCGCACTTAAGAGAGAGCCCACCACTCCTCCCACTGTTCCTGTGAAGCCCCAAACCAGCTGAGCCACGAGGGAAAAATGAAATTATGACATTCAGTTATTATCATTTTATTTTTCCTTTTTGAACTGCTCACAGAGCAGTTGTGCGACGCTCCTCCATTTTAGCGGTGGTGCACCAGAGGATGTATAACGTTACAACGCATACTTTTACATCGCATGCCTTTACAACGCGGTATTTACAACGAATACCTTTACAACGCATAATGCTTTTGGGCGCTGGATAGTGAATAGTTTAATTTACTATTCCAACTCCAGTCCCCGTGGATAGTAGGGAAGGTGTTGGATAGTACATTAAACCTATTCCCTATCCTAGAGCGCCCCCCAGCGCAATGCGTTGTAATGGTTTGCGTTGTAAAAGTTGCGTCGTAAAGGCACTGCGTGGTAAAAGTTGCGTTGTAAAGGTTGTTCACCGCACCAGATGTTGCTGTAAAGGGACATGTCAGACACTCTCCATGGTAGGCTCATATGTCGGGAACTGTAGTGAGATGTGGTACCAGAATATAGTTATTAGAATTTTGGCTGACATAAATATTGCCCCAGCAAACTCCAAATAGTCTGTTTTGGCTCTATTTTCCTTTGCAAGCCGCCTTCCACTATTGTAGTTCTGTGCTGGGAAATGTTTTTCTTGTGTTCCACTATTTTGGAGTAGCTAAGGCACCATGTGTTCTCCAATGGCCAGCCGTTCCTGCTGTTCCACAGCACGGCCCACCATCACCAGCTAGTTCTACAAGCGATTTTGACATCAGGCACTACATGGGACACTCCTTACTGCAAGAGACATTTTAAGGCATGGGCAAAGTGGGCTCTGGCCAAGGGCCCCCACCTTTCAAGTGTCACCCTCTTTAGGCTTTTGTGACAGTCCTATACTGCATAAAGGTTTTAAATTATCAGTTTGTCTACTTCCTTTCCTTTTTGTTTTGCCAGTCCAGGCTGCCCACCCATTCAGGCCCGCACCTGATAGATAGTGGGAGTTAAACAAAAATACCCATTAGATTCTGGTTAGATTAGTCAAGCATTTCATATTCTGCTTTTCTGGCGCAGTCCACCTCAAGGCTGCTTTCACCGAGGTAGGGCCCCAGAGTTGACCACCAGAGTAGGTTACACATTTTCGACCATGCTGGGCCAATGCAAGCCCAGCATGGTGCTAACTGACAGAATAGCTATTCCTCACATGCCAGGGACTGGTGTGCATCAAACAATAAAATGCATTCCCCATTAATACAGGGCCAAAAGATGAGACACCAGTCCACTGCACTATATGCAGCTGGCTTGTTCATGGCGCTAAGTCTTTCTGCTTCACTAGTGCTGGCCAGTCAGAGAGAAACTGTTTATTGCAGGGTTGTGCCCAGAGTGCCCAGGCTGGCCAAGAGGGTTGTTAATGATCCCATAGTTGCAGAGGGCGTGATTGAGATGAAAATGTATAATAAATTCTGAGTTTTTGTAATCAGGGGAACCCAAATTAGGTTTGGCCTGTGGTCCCCAAAATCCCTAAGAATTGCCTACTGACAGCTGCATCATAAATGCACACAACCAGGCCAGTGGCGGCCGGCATTATTCGTGGGTGGTTGGGAGCGCGCAAGCGGTGGGGGTGGGAGGGAGGTTCAAGGAAGATGGTAAAAAAAAAACCAACAACAACACTTACCTTCCGTGCCGGTCCAGTGTCTCTGCTCCTGCTGTCCTCATCAAGTCGAGGCACAGGAAGCACAGAAAAGGCTCCTCTGACCAATCACAATGCTGCAATGCAGTGTTGTGATTGGGTTGATAAGCACCCAGGCTCCCCTGACCAAGCACAAGGCTAAAATACAGTGTTGTGATTGGTTTTGAGCGTCCTGGATGGACGCTCACAGCCTGCATGGAGAACGATCAAAGTGTGCATGACTGGTTTGGGTTGCCCGAGTGGGCCAACCAAGCAGTCATTGCGCACATAGGAGTGGGCAAACCACTCCTCTCCTGTCCTGCTCCATGAGCAGAGTAGCCCCGCCCAGCTGCCCGCAAAGGAAGGAAACATAAAATGATAATAACTTAAAGTTATTATCATTTTATATTTCCTTTACTTCACTGCTCAAAAGAAGTGGGGCGACGCCATAGCAGAGGAGCCGCCCCTGCGACCAGGATTTTAAATTCACAAGTCAAATTTGCCTCAATGCAGGGCCTGCATGCAGAGGCCACTTCGCCTCTCACCGCATAAGGGCATTATATGAGTTCAGTGTAATTACCCCAATTGCATACCTAACTTGCATTTAAGTTTTACCTTGTGGAAGGTCGAAGTTAAGGATCTTGATAGGCGCAAGATGTAGAAATAATTGACAAAATATAAATGGAAGGGTGCCTATTGAGAATGAAATATGAGTAGTGGAGAATCTCTCTTTCTTTTTTGTGAGATAGTGGTTAAAGTTATTGCAGTTTGGCCCACAAAGCAGAGTCCAGATTCGGAGACTACTGAGATAAAATATGTTTTCCCTCACAAGGGAATTAGCAGAGAGGAATGCTGAGTGAAAAAGCACTAATATCAGAGTTGCTTAAACACCGAAGGTGTGGATGAGGTACTGGTATACCATGTATCCAGCCATCCAACAACTGCAAGAACAGCCTTATCTTGTTTTCCCCAACTGAGAATGTAAGCGTGAAGCATGCTGGTGATTTTGCACACTGCTAAAAACGCAATACGCTTTGTACTATTTGTGCACAAAACATGCCTTGCTGTTGCACCACTTGTGCTACACAACTCCTGTTTGGAATAGGTGGCAGATAGGAAGAAAACGCTGTCGGATACGCAACAGGCAACATCCTCCAGTTAGGGTCCTAGATAATAAAAATATGATCTAAGATCTGTAGCTGGGCTTAATTTGTGAAGAAATGGTACAGGGGCTTACAGTTTTTCTTATAGGGCGCTAATAAATGCAGGGTTTGCCGAGTACCAAGGCTACCTGGTCTTGATAACACCTCAAGCCTCTTTCTTTCACCATCTGACACTTCCTGTCAATCCTGAGATTTTTGTATATTCTCTAACAGTTGTGAACACATGAAGATCAAAATTGTATGTAACTAGTGCCAACTGTTATGGTCCCAATGTGGATGATTCCACATTTCTCAATATTCTATGGGGGGAAATCTTATCCGTGGGTTCCACATATCTACTCTGGTGAGGAGACTTTAATACTGCTATGTTCCCCGCGATGGATAGATCCCATCTTACTGCCCTGCACTATTCCAACATGCAGAAACAGTAAACGGAAATCGTCTCTGACAATTATCTACTTGATGCATGGCGACACACAAAACCTATGACTAAAGAAGGTACACACCTCTCAGCTGTACATTCCTCCTGGTCCCGCTTGGACTACTGGTTTGTGTCAGTCGGTGTAGCTTATTGGATAGACAGAGCTACCCACATGGCGAGAACTTTTTCCGACCACTCCCCGGTGGAGTTAGTGCTTAAAGCTCCAACAGTGCAATCCCCTACATCAGTTGGCGGCTTAACCCACTACATCTTTCAGACACGGTTTTCAAAGCTGAGACTGAGCAAGAAACTCAAGACTACTTTGAGCATAACCGAGCCTCACCACGGTCTGGGAGGCCTTCAAAGTAACAATCAGAGGCTCCTGTACTGCTAAAGGGGGGGCATCTTGAAAGACATCCCCAACAATTTAAATCGGCTTGAAAAAGATATTAAACATCTGGAACAGTCACTGGATGATGGGACGGGGGGCGATGCTGCCAAAGCACAGCTGTGCGATAAATTGACAGAATATGCTGACACGACCGATCGCAAATGTAATTTTCATGGTAAATACCACGCTGCTCGTCAATACGGCGAGGGGGATCGCTCCGGGAAGGTTTTGGCGGGTTTAGTGAGAAAGCCACAATTTTCCAACCAAGGGGAGGAAATCTATGAATCGGAGGGTGAGATCAATAGGAATCTCCCCGAGCAACTCCACACTTTCACGCAGTATTATAAAGCCCTCTATACAACTCTCAGGGAGCAACCCCTTGATCTTCCTGCTTATTTCGAGGATACTGCCCTGGCCTAGCTGGGTGACACTCAGCGGGAATTCCTTAGTGCTGAGCTGGAGTTAGATGAAATCACCACTGCGATTATGCAAATGAGATCAGGGCGCGCACTGGGGTCGGACGGGCTACCCATAGAGTTTTACAAAACCTATCTGACACAGCTAGCTCCCATACTCAAGGAGGTTTTTATGAAGCCAGAGACGAGAGACGTCTCCTGACCGCCATGAGAGAGGCCCTGATCACATCCCTACTTAAACCCGACAAACCCCCAAACCAATGCGAATCCCACCGCCCTCTCTCCCTAATCAATTGCGATACAAAAATATTAGCCAAAGTCATATCCAACAGGCTAAATCTGCTCATGGAAAGACTGGTCCTCCCAGACCATTCTGGATTTATCCCTAACCGGGCGACGTCCCATAACCTTCGCACCCTTCTCACAGTATTACATGACATTGACCCTGATTGCAATGCTGTCGCAGTATTCCTTGATGCCACTAAGCCATTCAACTCTGTTGAATGGGATTACCTTATTGGTACTTTGCGTTACATAGGAATGCTCCAGGCCTCTCTTGGGTGGGTAGAACTACTATAGCAACAGCCCACAGCAACAGTCCTCCTTAACGATGCACGATCTTCCTGTTTTACCCTTTCAGGGGCACGCGCCAGGGATGCCCCCTCTCTCCCATACTATTTGCGTTGGCTATAGAACCCCTTGCTGCAAAGATTATGCAACACCATTCAGAACGCGCCCTGATCTATCCCTCTAGGCAGATTATCATTTCTCTTTATGCAGACTACGTCACTCCTTACATAGCTAACCCCCAGGATAACCTCAATCCCGTATGCGCGAGTTCACTAAGTTTGGCGCTATCTCGGCATAAATGTCAACTGGTTCAAATCGGCTGTTTTCCCGCTCACAGAAGCAACTGCTCAGTGCCCCCTGGACTATTCTTTGACATAGCGGTTGGAGGAAATCAAATATCTAGGCATCAAAGTCACTAGGCATAGAGAGGAGCTTATATGGGCTAATTATGGAGCCACACTAGATAAAGTTACTGAGCCAATCACACAACGGCTGTCCCTACCTCTCTCTATGGCTGGGAGGATCTCCCTGGTAAAAATTATACTATTACCTAAGTTTCTCTACTTGTTTACCAATATACCGTATAATCCCTGCAAACATTTCTTCACCGCACTTAAGACGCAAATAATCTGCCTGGTATGGGGAGGCAAACAAGCATGACTAGGTCTGGGCACTCTGACTCTTCCTTTCTCACAAGGCAGGTTCGAGCTACCTGATTTTGAATTATACTATCACAGTGCTCAGGCGCACTTCGCCATATATTGGCTACATCCACCCCCCTTTATGGCTCACCTGGTGGTAGAGGAATGTATATGGCCCCCATCCCTCTATCGGGTTTCTTGTTTTCTTTGGGTAGGGAAAGGGAGCGGGACCCCACCACAGTAGCAAACACCATCATGTCCTGGAGAAAGATAGCTGACAGATTGGGTGTGACAATGCTGTACTTCCCTAAGGTACCTCTGCTGCACCATCCCTCTCTCCAAGTCACATACGAGCATCAATGCAAGTTAATGTTAGAAAATCTGCACTTTACCACCTGGGGCGACCTCTACCTGGGAGGTACATTCTGCACCAGGGAGCAATTCTTTGGTGCACATACACCCTCCACCATGGAGCTATTTATGTATATCAGACTTCGGCAAAGAGCCACCCACTTTACCACCTCTCCATGAACTCCGGCAAGCTGAGCCTCCAGGGCATGTCACCTCCCTTCTCTATCGCCACACACAGCTCACACCGCTCTCCTGCACCCCGAGAGCCCGACTAAAGTGGGACTTGGATCTGGGACGACAATTAACAGATGACCAATGGGAATTTAGTGTCAAACAGACACAAGCTATAACAGCCAGTAGCCGCCTCAGGCTTATACTCTATAAGTTCCTACACAGGTTATATTACACTCCGGCCAAGCTACATAAATTTAAACTCAGAGACGATGACAGACGTGCCAGCTGTAGGTGTGAGAGGGCTGATTTCCTTCACCTGGCTTAGTTGTGCCCGTCCATTCAACAATATTGGCAACAAGTTTTCATAGGAATGTCTCATATGATTGATTTGCCGCTACAGGCATCACCAGAGGTAGCTCTGCTAGGCTGTACATGTGATATTGCCCCTGCATATAGGAAGTTTGTCGCCTTAGGCTTCCTAATAGCAAAGCGTAGGGTGGCGTGCTGCTGGGGTAGGGACCGCTCCCCCAAGTTCAAGGATTGGATACATGACCTCACTACATGGCAGGAGCAATCGCTGTTATGCTGAACTCCTCCCACCCACTTCCAGACCCAGAGATGTTTGGAGCCCTCTAACCACATACTGACTGGCGACAACAGGGAGCTCTGCTACCGACGCAGGAGTACCGGTTGGAGATGCTGATCATGATGATCCCCCATGATGTTTGCTGAAATCTAGGCACCTGTCCCTCCTGTATGTGGAGTGGTAGACTGAGGGTGGATGTGGGCATTGTGTGTGGGAGAGAGTAGTGTCCTTCCTAGCTATAGCATTACAGATGTCCAGGATCATCCGTTGCTACTTATGGACCCCGGATGTGTATCAAATGTTCGCCATTATGCACAGTATATTATTCAGACTGTTACTATGTCTAATGCAAGTATGACTTTTTTTGGACCTCAAATGTGAAGCAAGGCGGGGAGGGTTTTGTTTCCCCTGTTGAGATGTCCGGACACAGAATACATCTGTTCTTAGCCTAATATGTGATGCTATGTCCTGCTGTAGTGCCAAAGTTCAGTAAAGAAATAAAAAAGAAATCTAAATTGTACTATAACAATCTAAAAATGTTTTTATCTCATGAAACCGACTCAATTGGATATCTTAAGCCAGATGTACAAAACTCGTTTTCAGTTAATTTGTGACCGTAGGAAAGTAGGCTCGGCTTCTTATGGTTACCCCCACTTTTTGATTGATATTACACTGCTTTTGATTAGTCTGACTGGGATCCTGCTAATCAGGACCCCAATCTATCTGCTTTCTCCCTAAAATGTTATGTATGTACTTAGGTATACTTCATATTGGATACTGGGGTACCCTTGTCAGTCCCTAGTATATGGTACACATGTACCCAGTGCATAGGTACCCCAGAGGCCTCCCATGGGCTGAAGCATGTATTATGCCACCCATGAGAGGCCATGCAAAATGGAATTACAGGCCTGCCATTGCAGCCTGTGTAAGATGGTGCATGCACCACTTACTTTAGATATAGGTTTACTACATCTATAGGTCACTACACTTGAAACCTATCAGTCACCACTCTAGCAGGCCTTGACAATCCTGAAGGCAGGGTGCTGGGTTTTACATGAGAGGGTGCCCCTGCATGAGCAGAGACCCTCTGCAGCCTTCGGAGACCATTCTCCTAGATTGTTAGTGACACAGACAAATAGGCAGAGGTGCATTATATGCTCGCTTAAAATGCTATCTTGAAAACGGCTGTAACAAAACATGTCATGTTTGGTATAAAACACCTGGAAATCATACCTCCACACTGGTAACCGGTGTGGGAGGTATGATTCCACCCTTCTGAAGCAAGTTTTGTGGGGTCACTGGTCCTACCAGTACCAGCCGTCTCGACCTGGGCAGCACAAAATGGTTGCTGCTGACCAGAGACACATTTCTGCCCTCCTGATGCTGGGCCAAGCTCGAGCAGGGGAAGGCAGGACAATAGGTATCCTGTTACAGGGAGTTGTGACCACCTCCCAGACAGGATTTAGCATATTGGTGGGTGCGCCTCCAAAGTGCCTGAAAGTCTGCATCTGGGGCACACTTGGTGTCCCTGTGCCTAGTTCGGTTCAAACCAGTCATGTGAGCTGTTGCCTCCTGCTCTGGCGTGAAACTGGACAAAGGACATGGAAGTATCCTCCCCTCAGTCCTGACGTCCCCTGGGAGGGTCTCCTGAATCTGTCCAACCCTCTCCCGTGGGTACAAAAGGGCTTGCCTGGCTGTAGGACCCTAGATTCGACGTGGACTGGATTCTGAACCAGAAACTACTGAACTTTGACCATTTAGACATTCTGGACTTTGCTGGCCTTCGGCTGGGCCCGACTTCGTCAACCTCTCTGGCCAAAGCATCGTCTGTGCCCGTGCACCATACAGGCTCCGTGCAGGACCTGTGGAGCATCAAGGACAACTAAAGTATCTACCTTGGGGTGAAGTAGTCACTCACCTGCATTCGCAGGCACCGTAACGCAACTGACTGGTCTGCTGATCCTGAGCTCCTGGGGTCTCCGAAGGCTCCAGCCACACAGTAGGTGGGTTCCTATGTTCCATGAGGTTGAGCTGCCCTCCCATTGAGATTGAGGCCAGTATCCCTTGTGGGGACCGCATAACCTGAACCCCTGTGCACTAAGTACATTTGCAAGTGCATATACTTGTCGGTGTTCCCCAGCTAAGTGCATTGGGCTATCCATAGCCCCAACCTATCTGCACATTTTGTACAAAGGACTTTGGCCTCCTTGCACTCTGTGCCCTGCAAGCTGTTGGTTTGTGAAACTGCCAGAGGTCCCCCTCGCGACTCCTGTGGCTTCGGCCTTTGGGTCCATTTGAGGGACAACACTGATTTTCTTGGGCTCCCCTAGTTGCTCCAGGCCTGCTCTGACTTCCCTTGCTGTGGTTAGTCTCCTGGTCCTTGCTGCGCTAGACCCTGCCCTTCCTTGAACTTCTTTGTGGGTTGCCGCTGCCAAGACTTGTTGGTGCTCCCGCCGGACACTGACCCCTCAGCGCTCGACATCCTTTGTGGAACAGCTCGCATCTGGCTCCTAATCATCCTCGACATCTCCTGGTCCCTGTGGCTGCAGAGTCAAGGTCTCCATCTTCACACCTGAAGCACCCGACATCAGTGGGCATTCCTCTACCAAGCCCCTGGTCACCCCTGAGTGACCCAGACTCTATCCCCTCTGCTTTCAGATTCCTTTCTTCAAGAGTCCACCTGTGGGTTCCACCAGACACTTTTCTTCTTTCCAACAGTGGCATATCTTTGAAGACACCCATTGAGATCGACAACGGTTTCCGATACCACTTCAGCCCTATGCACCCGGCTTCCCTGGATAGGTAACTCTGGTACTTCAGTATCCACGGGTGGAGTGGCTCTCCAACCTTCTATATTCCAAAGGGTTTCCTCGTAATCCACTGGGAAGGGTCCTTAAACACTAAAACTGCAACCGCGAGTCTCCCATTGATTTGTACATATGACCCAGTCGTGTTCTCACACTGCACCTGTCCTCCGTGGGGTCCCTCCTTACTCACCTTAGGTGGTTCCTTGGGGTACCAGCAATTCTACAACCTCTAGACACTGTCTTGACTCGAGTCGTGGTTCTTATACCACTATTTTAGTATATGGTTTGGTCTACCCTTGGAGCCCACTGTGTATTAGTGCTACTTACGTTTGTTTCTGTGCTACAGTATTGTGTGCTTTGTGTTTATCTGCGTGTAGCAGATGCTGTGAGGTATTTAAGGTGTGATATAATAATAAATACATATTTTTATGACTACTGTGTGGTTCTCCTTTCATTTAACCAATACAATAAGGTTGCATTCGGGTAAAATGAGCTGCTAACATTCCTTCAAGACTAAGCCTGAAGGCTGCTCTCAACAGCTACCACTTGGATAGCTTTCTAAGGTTATCTTTGACCACTTAAATTAGTGGACATCATATACCAGGTCAACTTCTCACATTGGTGTGCAGCGGTTGCGATTCAAGCCTGCATTGTTTTACCAGAAAAATCTTTGTATTGATTTACTGAAAACCACTAAGTACTAGGCACATATACACTAGCTTAGAGAAGTAAGTTCTACTGAACTTGGAGTTGGGTAAGTCAAGGGTCTAGCACACTCTTTCTCCAACCTAAGAGAATTTAGTTTCCCACTAGGTTAGGTAGGTGCACACACCTTAGTATGTCTACTCAAGATGACAGTGGCTCTCTGCCTTCTAGATACGTTGAACTTTCATTCCAAGAATTGAAAGCCCTGTGTTCCTCTAGAAAGCTGAAGACAGAGAGAGGTGCAAACACTCAACATCTCATAGAGACCTTAGTTCTTGATGACCATAGGAAGACCCCTGGGGTCAGATCAACACGGGGGAAAACGGTTGGGGCAGGGAATGAGGACAGGTCAGGAGGTGATACCTTATATGACCTAGACTGAAACCCTGGCCAGGGGGAACAAGATGGTTCTCACCTGGACAACTCAGATCTTCAGGGAGATGATGGAGAAGGCCAAGATGGCCCCCTCTTTTTCCCCTCCAGGAAGAGTGCAGAGTTTACCTAGGAGATCAAGATCTCCCTCTGCAGAGTCTAATCACTCAGGACAGTCTGTAGGGACCTCTATATCTAGCAAGAGGGACCACTCTTATGATAGGGAGTACCAATTTATAGAACTTGGGAAAGCTAAGCTTAGGCTCAGGCAACAGCAATTGGCCCTGGACAAAGAGTCCCTAGAATTCCAGAGAGCTAGAAAAAAGTTGGGACAAGAGTCCCATGGTGGCAGCAACAGTGTCTCTAGAGTTAAGGAACATTCTTTTGACAATAAGAACCTGAACAAGAGTGTCCCTCCCTACCACGTTGGGGATGACATCCACAAACAGATAACTGCTTTAGAGAGGGCCTGTAAAGTTCAGAGGGTCCCTAAGGAGCAGTGGGCAGTTATCTTGTGGCTCTCCCTTTGCCCACAAGGTAGAGATAAGCTCCTCACTGTTAGAGAAGAGGATGCTGATACTTATTCAGTCCTGAAAAGTGCTCCTATTGTTGGATTTGTCTTAACCACTAAACAATACAGGATTAAGTTCAGAGACACCCAGAAGACACAGAATCAGGACTGGGTAGACTTTGTGGACAGCGTCATCAAGGTTCTGGAAGGCTGGTGGCTTGGCAGCCCAATGGATGGTTTTTACAGGATTGTACAATTTGATTATGAGGGAGCAAATCGTTAAAAATTGCTAAAATCAGTTGTTGCATCAATACCTGGTTGACTCTGATCTGACTTCTCCCCAAGAATTGGGAAAGAAGGCAGATAAGTGGGTCAGAACCAGGGTGAAGCAGAAAAACCAGAACACTTGTGGTGACCAGAAGAAGCAAGATGCCAAAATTTCAGATAAGGGCGGGGACAAGGGTAAAGATCAAAAGTCTTCATCAGGGGCCCAAAAACCTGCAACTGGGGGGGAGTCACAGTCCATCCAGGGAAAAGCAAAAATAAACCTTGGTGTTACTTATATAAAGAAAGCCCATTAGACAAAAGATGCCAATTGTCCAAAAGCCAAGGATTCAACTCCAATCGTCATTGCCCCTAAGGTAACTACTTTCCCTAGTGCAGTTTCAAGTGGTGGCACAGGTAACAAGGGATTAGTAGGGTTAACCTGGGGCTCTGAGATGGGTTCTGGCTTAGTCAGAACTCCAGCTCAGGCTGTACTTGACTGTGATGGTGGCATGGATTTTACCACCTTATTTGTCAATCCCAGTAACCTGGGAAAATAAAGGCAACAGCCTTTGATTAATGGCAAGGAGGCCATGGCATCAAGGACACAGGTGCAAGTGTCACTATGGTGACAAAAGATCTTGTGGACCCTGACCAAATTATACTTGGTAAGATGTACCAAGTGACCAATTCTAACAATGTCAGGATTAATCATTCCTTGGCAGTTATTAATTTCAGCTGGCGAGGGGAAACTTGCCCAAAGAAAGTTGTAGTTAGCTCGGATCTTCCGGTGGAATGCTTGTTGGGCAATGATTTGGAGACTTCAGCCTGGGCTGAGATGGAACTAAGGACTCATGCAGCAATGCTGGGCATCTCTGCAGATGTGCTTGCTGTGACCAGATCACATGCCAAACTGACTTCTATTGAACAGGCCCTGGATCCTGAAAAAATGGACCAGGTGCCTTTGAAGAGAAGGAGCAGGAGGGGTAAGGTGGTGTCTTCCCCCCAGGCTCAGAGAGAGGATCAGTTTCTGGAGGGAGATGATCTCAGTCCCTCTGAAGGAACTGTCTCAGAGGAACTAGAGCCTGATCAGGGTGAGTTCTTGGGGACAGGGAGCCCTTCCAGGGCAGATCTGAGCCAGGAGCTACAAACCTGCCCATCTCTTGAACCCCTCAGACAGCAAGCTGCTGCTGAGGCTGCTGGGAGTGTCAGTGGATCCTACAGGATCTACTGGGATGAGGGACTCCTTTACTCAGATTGTAGAGACCCCAAGCCTGGTGCCACCAGGAGGTTGGTCATATCTCTGAAGTTTAGGGGCTTCCTACTCACCTTGGCACATGACATTCCCATAGCAGGACACTTAGGCCAAAGTAAGACTTGGGTCAAGCTTGTCCCTCACTTTCACTGGCCTCACATGTCAGAGGACACCAAGGAGTTTTGTTGCTCCTGTACCACCTGTCAAGCCAGTGGTAAGTCAGGTGGTATCACAAAGTCCCCCCCTCATACTACTACCTGTGGTGGGGTTTCCCTTTGAGAGGGTTGGGAATTACATAATTGGACCCATGAACCCTCCAACTGCATCTGAGAACAGTTATATACTAGTGGTGGTGGACCATGCCACAAGGCATCCGGAAGCAATACCCCATAGAACCACCACAGCTCCTGTGGTGGCCAGGGCCCTCCTGTGATTTTTTTCCAGTGTGGGTTGTCCTAAGGAGTGAACTACAAATTCACCACAACCTATCACCCACAATGCAATGGGTTAGTTGAGAGATTCAACAAAACCCTCAATGGCATAATCATGGGCCTCCCAGAAAAGCTTAGGCGAAATTGGATGTCCTGTTGCCCTGCCTTCTCTTTGCCTACAAGGGAGGTCCCACAGAAGGGGGTTAGTTACAGCATTTTTTAACGTCTGTTTGGGTATCCAGTTAGGGGTCCCCTGTGTTTAGTGAAGGGGGCATGGGAGTTACCTCTCAAACCACCTAAACAAGACATTGTGGAATATGTACATGGGCTCCGCTCCAAGATGGCTGAGTATATGAAGAAGACCAGCTCTGGTCGGAAACTGGACAAAGGACATGGGAGTATCCTCCCCTCTATCCTGACCCTACCCTGGGAGGGTCCCCATAATCTGTCCAACCTTCTCCCGTGGGTACAAAAGGGCTTACCTGGCTGTAGGACCCTAGATTTGAAGTGGACAAGATTCTGAACCAGAAACCGCTGAACTTCGACCATCTGGACACTCTGGACTTCGCTGGACGTTGACTGTGCCCAACTCCATCCCCCTCTCCATCCAAAGCATCTTATGTGCCAGTGCACCATACCGGCTCCATGCAGGACCTGTGGAGCATCAAGGACAAATGAAGTATCTTCCTTGGGGTGAAGGAGTCACTCCCCTGCATTCGCAGGCACTGTAATGTAACTGACCGGTCTGCTGATCCTGAGCTCCTGCGGGTTTTGAAGGCACCAGCTACACAGGAGGTGGGTTCCTATGTTCCTTGAGGTTGAGCTGCCCTCCCACCAAGTTTGAGGCCAGTATCCCTCGTGGGGACTGCATTACCTGAACCCCTGTACACCGTGTACATTTGCAACTGCATATGCTTGTTGGTGTTTCCCCAAAGTGTATTAGACTATCGATAGTTCCTACCTTTGCACACATTTTGAACAAAGGACTTTGGCCTCCTTGCACTCTGTGCCCTGCAAGCTGTTGTTTTGTGAAACTGCCAGAGGTCCCCTTGCGACTCCTGTGCCTTTGGCCTGTGGGTCCATTTGAGGGACAAAATTGCTTTTCTTGGGCTCCCCTGGTTGCTCCAGGCCTGCCCTGACTTCCCTTGCTGTGGTCAGTCTCCTGGCCCTTGCTGCGCTAGACAGTGACCTTCCTCAACCTTCTTTGTGGGTTGCCACTGCTAAGGCTTGTTGGTGCTCCGCAATACACCAATCCCTTATCACTCGACATCCTTCATAGGAGAGCCCGCTTCCAGCTCCTGGTCATCCTCGACATCTCCTGGTCCCCGTGGCTGCAGAGTCCAAGTCTCCATCTTCACACCTGAAGTACCCGATATAAGTGGGCATTCGTCTACCGAGCCCCTGGTCACCCCTGAGTGACCCAGACTCTGTCCCCTCTGCTTTCAGGTACCTTCCTTCAAGAATCCACCTGTGGGTTCCACCAGACACTTTTCTTCTTTCCAGCAGTTGCATTTCTTTGAAGACTCCCATTGGGATCAACAACGGTTTCCGACGCATCTTCAACCCTATGCACCCGGCTTCCCTGGGATAGGTAACTCTGGTACTTTGGTATCCACAGGTGGGGTGGCTCTTCAATCTTCTATGTTCCAAAGGGTTTCCTCGTAATCCACTGAGAAGGGTCCTTAAACACTAAAACTGCAACTGTGACCCTTCCATTGAATTGTACGTAACACGCGGTCGTGTTCTCACACTGCACCCATCCTCTGTGTGGTCCCTCCCTCCCTCCTTTTTTTTTTTTTTTAAAGGTTTTTTTTTAATTGTGCAATGTTTAGGAGAGAGGAGTATCAAGGGCCCCAGTCCTATCCAACTTGGGCTGGAGGCACTCCTTTGTGTTTAGAGTCTGGGTTAGAAGAAGGTGTTCCAGTTTTTCCAGGTGTGGGGGCCCAATTGTGTCCACTTCCTTATTTTGCCACTTGTGGGGGGGAGCTAGCCATTATGGCTACTCTTTCAGGCCCTTGCTTGAAGTCCATTGCCATTGCTTAATCATTGGACTTGCTTTTTAAGATCATGCTTTGCCTTAGTCTTGGACGTTTTCAAGTACAATTATTATATTGTTCCCAGATACCCCAACATTTATATCTCTTACTTACCCTCCCACACTTATCTAGATGATATGTTCTCTGAATTGAGGCAAGCCATTCTCTATGTGTTGGTGGTATTGGTTTCACCCACTTTATACACATTTCTCTTCTGGCCAACAATATTAATAGGAAAAGGATATTTTCACGGTCTTTATCTAGTGAGGTATTCACAAAAATAACAAGATCCAAGCTTACCTTGATCGGTCGACCCAGGAGAGTCAGAGTCTTACCAGCCTCGTTCCAAAACTGCTCGAGAAGGGGGCACTGCCGAAAAATATGGAGATCATCCGCTCTTCCTTTCCCACATTTTGGACAGCTTTGCACATTTTCTTATTGATCTTGAATAGCTTTTTCGGAGTCCAATATGCTCTGTGGGTGGTAAACAGATGTTTCTTGATCAACGGGCAGATTTTACTTTGCACCAACATGTAGCCATACATACTTGCTGTATGTGTGTTATATCCAGCGTTGGCAGCTCCTTCCGCCATAATAGTTTGGAATCGTGAATAAGAGTCCAGTACCAACAGGAAATTTCTTTCTTGGGTGTCTTATTTCTCTGGAGTATTTTCTAACTATCTCTACTCCCTGTTTCTTCTTCTCTAAAACTCCTAACCCAGTTTTGCAGCTGATAATATTTAAGTTTTCAAATGGTACCCTCGGTCTTTATTACGAGAGCATCCCAGTTGATAATTGAGTTTTGCTCTATAAGCTCGCCCCATTTATTTATACCCCTTTCCCTTAAGGGAATGGCTAATCTGTCTCTAAGGCATTCCGGGGTCTCGGGGGAGTCCCATATTGAGCGAGGTCATTGTAGTAAGGTATTTTCCAAGTACTCCTTATCTGGTACCATAGTTTTGCAGCAGACCAGAGTGTCTTCAGTTGAATTTGTTTAAAAAATGTGGGGTGACCAAATTTATACAGGAAGTGGCAATTAAATCTTATTTAATATCGCTTGTAGGTGTGGAGGGTAGACCTCGTAACGGTCTAATAATATTCTTGAATATTTTAACTGAAAAGCCTTGCAATATTCCAACAGATCTGGGCTTGCTATCCCTCCCTGATTTTTCTTTCTTCTTAGTTTTCTCCAGGCAATTCTTACCCCCTTTGGCGGGCCATATAAAGCTGTTTAATTCTCCCTGTAGTTTTTTCAACCATTCTTTCTTATATTCCAACGGTATGGTGCTGAAAATATATGTAAATTTAGGGAGGATTGACATTTTAATCACATTGGATTTTCCTATAAAAGTTAGTAGAAGCCCATCCCATATTTTGAGGAGCTTCCTTACTTCTCTCAGAATTCTATGAAATTTTACTTTCGTTATTTCTTGAATATTGATAAGCGTGGTTCAAATCCACCTGAGTGACTTACCGCACTCACCTATAATTACCAAGTAATAAGTCAGCCGGACAGTGGAGAAGAATAAACAGGATATTTTATTAGGCCACAAACTCCCATATGAGAGGGCCCTGTCCGACCTCACCCCTAAGAGTGCGCCGAGAGGACTGCCTCATCTCATCACAGCAATACATTATAACAGGATACAGTAGGATAAAACATGCCCATACTGGAAAAGTACTGGACCCCTGAAAGAGCGAACAATGGCCTCACACAAGAAGCATCTGCACCTGCGATGGCAACATTGCTTATCTCGGCCCAAGGCCGCGGAGCCAGGCCTCGGCGTCTCCAGCACATGGGAACATCACAGATTAGGCATTTGCTATAGTTCCGATCACAGTTAGCCAAGAAACGAAAACTGCTGCGTTCAGGGTTTTTTTATTCCTACGGGAGGGGTGAGCGAGTGCGACTCGCAAACGGAGAGAAGCACTCCAAAATGGTGACACACAGGCTAAGCTAAGAAAACTGAATAATGTCACACGCATAAATGAATAATGAAATGGAGAATATAAACGTAAATGCACAAATGAATATATCATTGGTTAGACACATTATGCTAACTCATAAACGTAAGTGTAAGTGGGCGGGGCATCGGAAAATGAAACCCATCAGGCCCTCCTTTTAGCAGAATGTGGCTAACATGAGTGTAGCCTTTATTAGCTAAAAGGTAGGGCCTTTACACAAAATGCTAGGGGCAGGGCAACATATCAATCGAAAATATCATCATCAATAAGCATCAACCAATGGATATCATGAAGCTCTACATTATCGGAAACAGGATATTGGCGTGTTGGCTTCCGAGAAGCTCGTAAATTGCTGGCACACATGGAGCAACAAGGGGGAAGGCAATAAACACATAAGCAACAGGTCAGCAAGATACCCACAACTCCCACAACACCCATCAATATCTTCCAGCCCCATGAGGAGAAAACACTCCACAACCATGTCTTTAGTGACCAAGTACCAGTATCCTGATGAAGTTAAGCTGCCAATCTATGAAGTTTCTGTACCGCTAAGTTAACAGTCGGGGCCGAGTCAGGAATATATACGCAGCAAGGTGTCCAGATGACGCGGCAGGCTCCACCCCTATCTGCAAGGATGACGTCAAGCACCATCCTATTCTGGATCGTAAATAATTTCATAGCCTGCATCTCAATGGACATATTGGCCGCAATATCTGCCTCCGTATTCACTACCTTTTCCATCACCCTTGACAGTCTCCGAATAGCTCTACTGTTAAAGATAGGACCCCAGAACGGCAGTAAACCCTTAGAGAAATCCGTCCATTGCTGCAAAGAAGTGTCTGATCCACATCCTCAACCTGGAGCGCCCTCCTTTTACGCTGTCCAGGCATTATAGCAAACCGCCGATGTGTTTTAAGATAATCTGAGGGTGCTACATAAACAGGAGGAAGTAAATAGGCCAGATAACAGACCCCACCCCAACCCTCAGGCAACCACAAGTATCCATTACCCCCGCATACAAAATAAATATTTGGGGGAGTGACTAAAGAAGGACTAAGGAGCAGGCAAATCGAAGCAGTCTCATTGCAAGAGCTGTCCCCCACCTTAATAGGACCCCTCCCTAAGATACAGAAAAAGGGTGAAGGCCCAACAACTGCCAGGGGTACCAAAGAACGACCACTACTATTTGTCGAAGGAGGATGTCTATAGGCTAAGGAAGAGTTCAACTGTAGAAAACTCTCCCTCGCTTTGTCAGTGTCGTTGGGTGTCACAAATCGTTCTACCTTCCTCGAGCATGTCTCCAGAAATGTCTGATCAAAACGTCCGTCAGTAAACAACCGTCCAAGGGAAGAGGTGGGCATAGGGCGTACTCGCATTGTCAACGTCGATCCTGTACCAGGTAATCGAGGGTCCAAGAAATCAGGCTGCTGAAAGAATTTCACCATACCAATTAGAGTGTACCAACCCACACAACTATTCACAGGTGTTAAAGGAAGTGCCAGCAATCTATCCTTTTTATATGCAGCAGAAGGGAGCAACCCACAGACCCAACAATCTGTCACATTATACACGGCATGGGCATGATGTAGAGTCTTAATAAAAACATTATTTCGATAGCCCTTCCGCATGCATTGTTCACCATAATCAACAGTAACCATATTATGTTCGGGCAAGGCAGAAGGGGTAGGAACGAACTTATGGACAGGGTAAGCTTCATCAAGGAAAAACAGCATTCCAAGAATTATCAGAAATACAATGATCAGCATCACTATGACCACCACTTTCCCTTTCCGTGATAGAGCAAGCCATGGGGAATCTGGTTCTGGTCTACGAGGAGCTGCAAAGGGTTGCTCCTCCTCAGGGATGGGACGACCAAAGGGATACATATTTCCCTAACTAAAAGTCCAAAACTAAACTAAAAGGTACTCAAATAGTTCCAGTCACTCTGAAGCCGGCCAGAGGGGTTCTTCACCCTCAAAAGGGATCTTCTCCCTGTGTCCGTTAAAGCCTCACAGGCAGGCTTCTATTGTTCGTTCCCTAATCCCACGACGGAGTCACACAGCCTTTGCAACTCAGGAGCACTGAATCTGGGCCCAGACGCAATCCTAGTGTCCCATTCGACAATGTCTCGACAGTGCACCAGGGCTCTTACCAGCAGTCCCTCCCTAGCCCTTAACTGGTCTGCAACACAGTCCTCATCTAATCCCTATCTCAGCCCTTCTTCCAGTGCTCAGTACTTTTTCTTCTAATTTCTGGGCCGCAGATTATAACGAGTGCTCCCTCGCACCTCTGGATCTGTGAACAGAATGGGGGGCTCAATGGCAGAAGACGTATCCTCTGATGTTTGCTCACTGTGATCAGAAGAGGCCTCACCACTTGCAATCAGAACTGGCCTCTTTGCTCTTTGATCCGGCTCCTCACCCCTCAATGAAGCATCCGAGAAGGGTATGTACCCAGGAATCGCCTCGCACTCTTGATCAGCGATGCCTTCTCTCACCTATTCATCATATGGCAGCGGCAAGGGGACGCGTTTGACATGCGAGGCATGCGTCCATGCCTTTCGACCCTGGATCCGAAGTGCGGTGCGGGTGGTCAGAAGCACCTGCCTCGGTTCTGACCACCTGGGTTCCAAACAGGACTTCCTCTGGTACTTCTTCACGACAACCCAGTCCCTGGGTTGTATGGCGTGGCCTGGCCCCTCCGGCAGCGGTTTCAGGGTGTCTGCTACCTGCTGATGAATAGAACGGAGATCTTTACTCAAAGCATACAGGTAATCTATCAACAAAGGATATTCAATCTCGGAGAAACATTTTGGTCTAGGGACACCCCACACATTGGCAGGGCGGCCAAAAATAACCTCATGGGGTGAGACACCTGTCTTGGAGTTGACTGTCACTCTAGTGGAAAGCAATGCTAGGGGAAGTGCATCTGGCCACCGCAACCCTGTACTCTCTTGTATCTTGGCCATCTTCAGTTTAAGGGTCCCATTGAACCTCTCTACCAAACCCACAGCCTGGGGGTGCTGTGCTGCATGGAACCTTTGAGAGATCTGCAGCCCCTTACATATCTGTTTCATCAATTCAGCATTAAAAGATGTGCCATTGTCACTCCAGATCACCCGGGGCAAGCCATAGTGGGAAAAATACTCCTTGGTCAACATCTTAGCTGTTGAGATAGCCGTACAATCCTTAGTTGGGAAAGCCTCCACCCACCTACTAAAGGAGCATACCACCACTAGGAAGTACTTGAGGTTCCTGACCCTCTCCATTTCAATATAATCCATCTGAATCACTTCAAAAGAGAAAGAAGGAGGGGCAAAGTTACCAACTGGAACAGGTGTTCCCTTTCCCGGATTATGCTGTAAGCAAACCATGCAAACCATGCACTGTCGTACCAAATGGGTTGCTACCTAGGAAATGTTCTTATTGCTCCACACTGGGTCTAACAATTTAGATATCCCCCTTGCACTAATGTGTGCTGGCCCATGAGCCATTGTCACCACTGGAAGGACATACGCATCCGGTAGTAACCATCGTCTTTTGTCTGTCACATCCGTCCAACACTCATCCGAGTCCAACCGCCCCCCACCATTCTTCCATGTCCTCAACTCATCGTCAGTTGCTTTTTCCTGTATGTTCCGCACACTTTGTACAGTATTCGCAAACATATTAACATCCGGTACCCATCTAGCTGGTTCTGCCACAAACATTCGTGGGAGTTTCATCCTAGCCGTCTCCTTAGCTGTTTGATCTGCAAATGCATTTCCCCGTCCTACATCATCCACCACCACTTTGTGCGCGCTACATTTGATCACTTCCAGTCGTCTGGGAAGCATCAATGCTGTCAATAGTCGTAGTATCAATGGACCATTCTGAATCCTTTGTCCATGTGATGTCAAAAATCCCCTCTCCGCCCACAGTCGCCCGTAACTATGAGCCACGCCGAAGGCGTATTGGCTGTCAGTGTAAATATTCACGTCCAGTCCTTCACTCAATTCACATGCACGCATCAATGCTATTATTTCTGCAGCTTGGGCTGAGTGGTACGGGATCCTAGAAGTCTCCACCACTGTTTTCAATGTTGTGACTGCATATGCTGCAGTTGAGGTACCATCCGCAAGTTTAAAACAGGAACCATCAACATACAGCTCCCCGTCGGGATCATCTAGGGGGGTGTCTGTCAAATCTATCCTTCCCTTTGTCTCCTCCTCTGTCCGAAACAAACAATCATGGACTTCATCGTCCTTTTCATCTGAATGGATAGGTATCAACGTGGCCGGGTTCAGAGTGGCACATCGTTTAATTGTCACATGGGGTGCAAATAACGTCATCTCATAACTAGTAAGACGAGCACTTGTTAAATGCTGCGTCTGCGTTCTGTTCAGTAGAATATCCTCACTGTGAGTTCTGAACCCAACACGAGCCCTGCCGATTGTCTTATTGAGACCGCAGCAGCCGCTGTAGCCCTTAGACAGCTCGGCAACGCTCTCGCCACATTGTCAAGCATAGCAGAAAAGTAAGGACACGGTCTTTGTTTCCCTCCGAAACATTGAGTTAGGACAGACAACGCGCAACCTTCCGCCTCATGTACATAAAGCACAAAAGGCTTCTGGTAATCAGGAGTTCCCAAAACAGGTGCAGAACACAAAGCAGTTTTTAGTAACTCGAACGCTTCTTGACATGCTGGAGTCCAGGGTAGGGGTTCGCGCACTTCTTTAGTAGTCAAATACAAAAGGGATTTGGTTAGTAAGGCATAATTATGTATCCACTGGCGACAATACGATGTTATACCCAGAAATGCGCGCACCTCTCGCTGCGTGTTAGGTACAGCCATGTTAGTTATCCCCTTGATGCGCTCCGGTGTCAGCCTCCTCCCCTCCTTCGATAGGAGATGACCTAGGTAGGTAACCTCCTGTCGGCAGTATTGGAATTTAGGAAGGGACACTTTATGTCCCTTGCGAGCCAAATGATGCAGTAATTTAACCGTGGCTTCTCGACACCCTTCCTGGGTGTCAGATGCGATGAGAAGATCATCTACATATTGCAAAAGAACATTGCCCTTGGGTAGCTCTAAGTCGTCCAATTGAGCCTTCAAAGCCTGGCTGTAAATGCTGGGACTCTCGGTATAGCCTTGGGGAATTCTACAAAATCTGAAGCTTCGGCCGCCAATGAGAATCCGAAAAGAAAACGGCTATCAGGATGCACAGGAATGCTAAAGAAAGCGTTTTTTAAATCCAAAACACAAAAATATTTGGCCGTGGGGGGTATCATTGTCAAAATCGTGGTAATATCAGAGACCACCGGGTATTGGGGCTCAACCACCTTATTAATGTGGCGTAAATCAATCACAAAGAGATAGACGTCAGGTGTACCATCGGCAGCATCAGCAGAGTG
Source organism: Lissotriton helveticus (assembly GCF_964261635.1). Classification (NCBI taxonomy): domain Eukaryota; kingdom Metazoa; phylum Chordata; class Amphibia; order Caudata; family Salamandridae; genus Lissotriton; species Lissotriton helveticus. The sequence goes on along the minus strand of NC_136059.1, from coordinate 1,168,920,046 downwards.
TCTTTTAAGGATCGGGAGAATAGGACTATTACAACTGTTAGAGTCTGTCTCCTCCACTACACCTGATCGTATCAAATCCTGTATTATCTGGAGCAAAGCCTTCTCTCCGTCCCTAGATATCTTGTACTGGGGTATCCGTGGCAACCGGGCTCCCACCTTAACCTTGATGGACACAGGAGCTATATCCATTTTTCCCACATCAGTATCACTATTGGCCCATAGAGTCTCTGGGACTCCCACAAACTCAGCCGGGAGAGGCTCGTCTTTCGAAAAACACTGCTGCGCATGCGCGACAGTAGGACCCAACGTGAGATACACACCGTCTGGAGAACAGTAAATCGTAGCATTTAATCTCTTCAATAAATCCAAACCCAACAAATTTTCATCACAATTCGAAGTCAGAAGGAAGGAGGAGTCAACAGTAAAGGGACCAATCGTAAGAGCAAGAGCCTTAGAAATGGGGCTAATCACCGGAGTACCTGAGAACCCTACGGAGATATTATTCTTGCCAGACAGAGCCGCCCCTGGGACCTGAGAACGTGCCACAGAACTCTTCATAGCTCCCGTGTCCACCAAACATTTCTGAGAAGACCCCAACAAATCCGCCATCACATAGGGTCCTTGTTGATCAACATCCACAGAAACCGGTCCCATGCTCTGTCCTACGCTGTCCTAGTTATGAGAGAACCCAGTCAAGTCGTCCATAGCATATGCGTCATTGTAGTATTGTCTGTCTCTACCGGCGTCACCCTCCGTTTGGAAGTGTTGTCGATCCTTCTCTCCGTCAAAATAATTCCTTCCTGGTCTCCTGCCTTCATCAAACTGTCTGTCATCCCGACGAAATTCACCCCGACCTCTACCTCTGCCTGACCCAACATTGGACCGGAGCTCCGGACAATCTCTCCACCAATGCCCTTCCTTTTTGCAGTTCGCACACTGATTCTGCCCTAAACGCTCTCTCTTCTCTCCCCTTCCGTAACTACTTCCCCCTCGACCCGCTACCATGGGTGGGGCTCCATGTCCCCGACCCTTCGACACCTGCTGCAGCAACACCCTCGTTTCCAAGTCTTTGGCTTTCTTTTCCTGTCTGTGTTTGTTCTCGTTCTCTCTATGCTCATAGTACTGAGCCAAACTCAGAATACCAGAGGGGGTGGACGTCGTCCATGTACTCTCCGACGCCTGCAACCTAGCCAATATTTCCGGTAACAAATTTGTTACGAATCTATTAACGAAAAGTCGCAAGCCTCCATCCTGAGATAGATCCTGACCACTGAAGTCCATGAAAGCCTCTTCGAAATGTGTGAAAAAGTCTGAAACTGCTTCATCCTTCTTCTGCCTACATGCAGTCAACTTATCCCAATCCACTTTCTTTGGGGGAATAAGGGAATGCATATACTTTTTTATTCGTCCTGGTAATGCTAAAATCTCAGCCTTCGGCTTCTCCCCTGGCTTCCACTCCTTGTCCCAATCCTTAATTTCCTCCCAAGTACCGCCTAATTCCTCTGCATGATCCGTCCCCTTTACCTGTCTCCACACATCCACCGGAACCAGTAGTCCAAAAAGCAATTCTATATCAGCTAAAGTCATAACCGTCGAGGAAGCTGCTTCCGTCAGCTCTTTGTAGTATGTGATGGAGCAGATTTCATCTGCAGTCAGGCATTGTTTTATTTTTTGTGCTACAAACAGACTGCATTTAAATTGCCATGCACATTTTGGTGCAAGTTAAAAACATGGCACATGAAAAACATGAAAGTGAGGCCTATTCAGTCTGAAATGCTTTTGCTGAATTAACATGTGTTTTTGCAATGTAGAGAAAAGTGGCCTTTTTAGCTTTGAAGATTAATAGAATGTGTTTTTCTCTTCCCAGCCCATCCCATGCAATCTAAAATTCACTATTTCGTTCTTAAAAGACTTTGACTTGTTGCATATTTTGATAAACCTTTTCAATTAATAACACCTCTTTTTATAATGTGTGTGAATTAATAATGCACCAAACACTACACAGGGGACTAAATGCTTTTTTGCATGAAAAGCTATCTAAAACACTAATGCATGTTGCTGGGTGCACTATATTAATTGTGTGTGCTTTTAAAATTTACACTACAGCACGAAAATGCTATGTTGCAGATTGCACAATTATTTTGCATGTTGTCATAAATAATAGAAAAGCTGCTTTTCACTAATAGCTTGGCTAGGTAAACATTTATAAGGGGTATTAGTATGAGGGAGGGAAACATAATGGGCTGATTTACATGAAATTAATATTATCTTTGTGTTTGTTTTATTTTTGGGGCCTACAATTAAATGGCTGCCTGTGAATCCAGCAAGGCTATGGCTTGCATTAAAGAGAAGAGAGCATGCGCAGACTGTACCAGCTTTCCTAAAGGAGTCAAGGACACTTCGAACTTTGTACATTCTTGTGATTCTGCCAATGTACCAGTGTTAGTTAAAAGTGTCCATCTGACTACGCTGTGGAAGGAAGGAAGGAAGGATGAATTAGAATGAAACATTTTTCCTAGTAAATGTTGCAAATGTTTATAAATGTAGTTATTCATGTATGCTTCTTTTGTTAAAACTGGTAAAGTCAGGTTTTTAGAATGAGTCAGGGTAGTGTGACCTCATGCCATCATGACTGACCAATCACGTACAGGTTTTCCTGAAAGATGCTACATCTTTGTGTAGTCTGCCAATAATTAGGGTATAAAATAATGTCCTCTCTGGATGGGGGCTGGCTTTTCTCAGCTTAGCTGGCTTCTATGGGTTAGGTACGAGAAACGTCCCGGGAGATTGCTGAAGGGGAGGTGCGTCCGAGGAGATTCAGGGGGAGGTTTCTTGCTTCCACGTCATATCTTGGCACATCAGGCCACATTCCTTTGAGGTCTGGTGAAGGGCGGGCTGTCTCCCTCCTGTTTGCTCTTTAGACACAGAGATGTAATGAGACAGCAACAGATAGAAAGGCTCTTTAGATTTAGATGCTAAACTTTAAGTTTATGCTTTGACTAATTAATTAGGTCTGAAAAGATTTATTTGACTTATGCATTTATTTCTCTTAATGGGAGATTTTTGCCAACTATTTAATTATTGATTAGCTCTGCAAGACTATTTTTTCTTAGAAACTCTTTAAGAATTTTGACTGATATTTTGCGCCACATTTTGATAACTACATGTAATGCTTATATGCAGACTGTAATGTGTTCTGTATTATTGATATTTTTCCTGTTTTCCAAATTATGTAACCTGATTGATATTTTACTAATGAATAAAGGGTCAGAGAAAAATTAACTTTTGACTAGAAAATAAAACCCTTTAAAATACTCAACAACTCTCTTTAGTGGCTTGAATAATAAATTGCATTTTTGACTGTTCAGGTTTATTTAAGTCTCCTGAAGGTAATACATGGTGTGAAGGGCCCAACACCTTTTGAGCAGTAAATTAGAGGTAGCATGAGGGTTTTACATTGAGAAATTACCAGAAGAAATTACCGCCCCATCAGTTTTTGGTAGCAGAGGATGGTTATTATTGATTAGTTTGGTGATTAATGATTATTGAATTCACCATCAACTATTCAACTAATGGATCATTGACCTTAGGAGGGAAGTAAAATAATTGCCCAAGTTAGATAAATGTCCAAGTCCTGATTCCTGACTCCAATGCTCAGAACCTGAAGACTGGCAAAGCAGTACTGGCAGGTGATGCAAGAAGTGGTGTGAGTATCAATAGGGTTGTGAAATGTTGTTAATATGCTAGCATGTATTTTTGAAGTGTTGAAGATATTAAGTTTTTTTTTACTGTTGGTGACATTTTGCTCATTTTGAATTGATGGTGTTATTGATTATATTGGTAATTTCATAGGACATACTTTTTTGGTTATTGATTACATGTTTTAACTCTTCATGTTAAGTTAGTGTCTTGTTCTATGTTGTCTGGAACACGCAGGTATGCACACCTGTGGAATCCCTGGAAGGAATAGCGGGTGGTAAATGGAAGCCACACTGCACTGAGGTTACTCGTCTGTTGGAATAACACTGAGAAGCTAGGTAGGGCTGGCAGTGTTAAATTAGGGACTATTTTCTGTGTGAGTGATTGATAGCAAAGAGTTCGCTGGTGAAACTTTGGTCTGATATCACCTAGAAAGGGTCACACTAAAGGAGTAGCAGGTTCTTCTGAGCTTGATTGACAGCAAAAGGGTTCGCTGGTGAAACTTTGGCCTAAGATATATCCTGAAGGATAAGTCCAAAGGAGTAGCAGGTTCTTCTGAGCTTGAGTGAAAGGTAAGCGGAAGGGATTTACCCGTAGTGTATGAAGAGTAAACGGAAAGTCTTACTTTGTGATGGGTAAGCGGAATGTGTTACTCGCAGTGAATATAAATCTATCCTTTATTGAGCACAACAGACAGAGTAGCGAATGTATTTATGTTGATACTAACAGAGTTATTGATTAAGAGAAATATTGCAGTAAGATTTTGTGGAGGGTCAGTGGTAGGAGTATAACTGACTAAAATTGAGACTGACAGCTTTGGAGAAAAGAAATTGCATTGAACTATTGCAAAAATGAAAATGTTTGAAGGTTTAAAGAAGCTGTTAGGAGGTAAAGTGAAAAACTCGATTTTTATTGGTGATGCTCCTGAAGGAACACCTGTGCATTTTATGTCTACCAGTTTGGGACAAAACACATGTATGTGGGTTCACCAATGGTGCAAGATTACTGACAAAGAAGGTGCTTTGAGGTTTCCAAAAGATGGTACTTTTGAATTGCAAATTATTGACAAATTAAGGGAAGTGTTATGTGAAATAAAGACACAATCTAAAGCTGCACAATTTGAGGCCTTAAGCCTGTGGGAAAAGACAGCAAGAGAGAAAGCAAGTGAGGATAAAAAGGTAAAGCACCAGATGCAGGAGAAGAAAATTAGTGATGAAAAAGAGCTTCAAATAAATAATGATTCAGGGGATGAAAAAATGGATGCATTGATAACTGAGTGTCCACCACTTTATGTGGTTCACATGATTAATACTGAACATAGTGTACCAGCAAATACAACAGGGCTACTGCTTCTGTTGAACAGAGAGAAATACAGACTGAGAGAACTGTGCAGACATTTCAGATTGAACCATTACCTGTTGATTCAGAACTGACAGTGATACCTCCAGGTGTTACTGCTTCAAATGTGCCTGATTCAGTTCAAGAATTACAAACTGCAGATGCACAGATAATGCCTAGAACAATTATGACTGTCCCAATTAATATAGTCCCTACTGAAAAGGTTCAAGGAGCTGCAGAATCAGTGATTTTGCCAGGGTTCATTTCAGAAACTAGGAATACACAGATTATTGAACAGAAATTACCCCAAGCACTGAAAGGTGAGGGAAAATGGTATTTACAACTTCTGCAGCCCAGGATAAAATAAATGTAATTGAAAATGGGATTTTTCAAACCTGCTCTGAGGAAGCAGCAGTAATTAAAAAGATAGAGAACATGGGAGAACATATTAACACAGGCCCTGAAAAAGAGAGACAGCTTAGTGTTTTAAATTCAACATTTGAACATGGAGAAATTAACAGTCTCTGCTGTTTAAATAATGAAAATGTTAACCAGTGTCAGGAAAAATAATTAATTTCCCTGACAAAGGAAACAACTGTATGTGCATTAACTACACATAATGGACTGACAGATTTGGCTCAAAAATATGAAAATGATGTTTCAGGAAGTTCTCCATTTCAGAAAAGTTTTAGGGTACACATGGATGAGGAAGCAAGTGAGAAAATGTGTTCTTCAGGAATGCATTTGCACATTGCAGAAATAAAATATATTTTCAAATGCAATGAGTTTTAGCAATTAGGAGACAAGTGTATGCAGTCGGATTTTTTCTTGAATCAGGCAACTGAGCCTTCAAGGCTAGAACCTCACTCCTTTTCCAAGGCGTGTATACCCGCTGTTCTTGGAAATGAGCATCCACACGAGCCCTAGTAATATTCTGAGTTACTGGGTCTACCACTTCAGGCACTTCAGGATGGAAAATAGGGTGTACCTCACGCATTGGGTGCACCCCAGGAAAATGGGTCTCTCCTGCCGTCGGCAACTCATTTCTGTATTCCAACAAGGACCGCAAACTCCGCAACACATCTTTTATTCCAGTATTAGCCCTATAGGCTCTGTTCTTAATGTCATGAATTACCACAGGCGCCGCTCCACCATAGCCCTGTTCCCACAACGCTATTAGAGTCGTTGACATATGCCATAAAGCATGCTGCTGCATCAGGGGTTCATAATCTTTCATCGTGGACCAAATGTCTTCAGGTGAATAAATATTATTCCTGGCCCACTGACAAGCCTGATTAGCCACTACCGTTTTCTCATCCAACCCAACAGTGGAACGCGTAAGCAACTTTCGTACCTGAGTAAGTAGCTCACTTCCCGCACCTCGAGCCGGAGTCACCAACCATCCTTGAGGGGTAGCGCTGGCAGAAACAGTGGGAAGCGCAGGAGAGGCCACCGAGGGGGCAGGTGAGCTCGCCGCCAAGAGAGAGACCAAGGGCGCGGTCAATGAAAAAGTGACAGAAGACAAGGCTTGTTCAACATCTCTCAACAAAGTAGGGGCTGAAACAGAGGAGGAGGTGGGGGTGCCAGACAAAGGAGGGGCACCCGTTTGCGGAACTGAAACCACTGCAGAGGAAGCAGAACCCGTCAACACGGGGTACAACGGTTGCGGGGCATACGGGGGAGGGGGGGCGAGCATTCAAGATGTCCTCCATCTCATCTTGTTCTTCCTCTCTTACTACATAGCTTTTATTGTCTTGCAACCTATAAAGTCTGTCTGCGTGCTCAATCCGCTGCTCATTCTCTTTCTTAGTATGTTCTCTCGCCTTCTGCGCCATCATCTGCGCCGCTCTCTTCTGAGCTACCTTCTCCTCTCTTTGCTGTCGCTCCTTTACTTCCTTCTGCCACATCCTCAGGGAGTCAAACATACTCTGGCGACTGCGCCTAGCGAATAATCTGTCTTGCAAATAATCTAGTTTTGCCACATCGAAAGAACCAGTCAAGGGCCACTGCAAATCCACATTTCCTTTAGTATATCTGTGCCACAAAGTGTTAAACAAAATCAGAGTCAGCCCATGCTTAACATACATCTTGAAATTAGGGGAGCCCTCCACTGGGACGGGTTGGCTCTCGGCCAATCTAGTGTCTGAGGTGCCGCAGCAGCACCCGAGACACCGCAGCTTACTGAAACACGGCATCTCCACTCATTCAATCTCACACCAACACTATATTTACACTCACCCTCTCACCGCCTCCCAGATCGCACAATCACAATGAAACACACACACGCACGTATTCGCACTTTTTATACGTCAAATCCCTACCAAACACGTGTTACCAAAATGGGACTAGGCCCGTCGACCAAGTCCTAGGGAACCTGGACCCTACCGCAGACCGAACAGTACACCCACCGTTCCGAGATTGGGGAACACATCCGCCTCCCGGGCGGCACTACAGATCGCTGCGCACTACACCACGTGAGACCCGGGACCCGTTCCCAACGAACCACACACCCTAGGGGTTCGGGTAAGTCCCAGAATCCGTCCGCAGTGAGCCGCTCCCCGACCGCAGTACCATCCGGTCGGATGACAAAAACAAACGTCCACCCAATCTCCACCAAGTCTGTTAGTGCGCCACTCGCACCGTGAGTTCCCCGGAGCACACTAGCCCCAGGAGCACACCGGCTCCTCCAATCACTAGAGACACACCGGTCTCAGAGACACACCGGTCTCATGGAGCATCCCAGCTCCCTCAATCAATAGTCAGACCACTCACCTTCTATACGCGGTACCGACCTCTACTGTTCTCCACCGCCGGCTGTTGGGACCAACATGGTCAGCTCCAAAGTTCCGCCTTCCAGGCCCCGGTGCAGGATCCCAAAACAGGACCTCTCGCGATCAGCAGGGTGGGGCAGCGCTGCGAGAACCAAGCTCGGCATCAAAGTGGGTACCCAGACCCACCGTGCCGACCAGAGGGTCCCCGGTCTTCTGCAACCCACTTACGGGTGAGAAAGATCCTTATCGCGTGGTCCCTGTTCGGGCGCCATCTGATAAGCGTGGTTCAAATCCACCCGAGTGACTTACCGCACTCACCTATAATCACCTATAATTACCAAGTAATAAGTCAGCCGGACAGTGGAGAAGAATAAACAGGATATTTTATTAGGCCACAAACTCCCATATGAGAGGGCCCTGTCCGACCTCACCCCTAAGAGTGCTCCGAGAGGACTGCCTCATCTCATCACAGCAGTACATTATAACAGGATACAGAAGGATAAAACACGCCCATACTGGAAAAGTACTGGACCCCTGAAAGAGCGAACAATGGCCTCACACAAGAAGCATCTGCACCTGCGATGGCAACATTGCTTATCTCGGCCCAAGGCCCCAGAGCCAGGCGTCAGCGTCTCCAGCACATGGAAACATCACAGATTAGGAATTTGCTATAGTTTCGATCACAGTTAGCCAAGAAACGAAAACTGCTGCGTTCAGGGTTTTTCTATTCCTACGGGAGGGGTGAGCGAGTGCGACTCGCAAACGGAGAGAAGCACTCCAAAATGGTGGCACACAGGCTAAGCTAAGAAAACTGAATAATGTCACACGCATAAATGAATAATGAAATGGAGAATATAAACGTAAATGCACAAATGAATATATAATTGGTTAGACACATTATGCTAACTCATAAACGTAAGTGTAAGTGGGCGGGGCATCGGAAAAGGAAACCTATCAATATCTTTTACTAGGTCTATACCCAGATACATTCTTTTTTCTTTTGCCAAAGGATTTTAGAGTCACAGTTCCAGTCCATGATCTCAGATTTTGATTGATTTAACATATAACCAGATACTTTTCCATATTGGGCCAAAACCTCCTCTGTCGCTGGAAGAGAAGTTGATAACTTGCTGGAGAATAGCATCAGGTCATCGGCATAGAGTGCTACTTTTTTCTCCCAGTCCCGATAAGTAAATGGAATGATCTCTGTGTTTCCTCTTAATAAACAGGCCAGAGGTTCTATATAGAGATTAAACAATAGCAGGGATAAGGGATAGCCTTGTCTTGTACCTCTCTTAATTGATATTTTGTCAGTAAGGCTGTCATTCACTAGGACATGTGCTGTGGGGTTTTTGTAAATGTGTTTTATGGCCTTTTGAAAGGTTTTTCCCAGGTTAAATTTCCCTAGAGCTTCATTCAGAAAAGACCAGCTGGCTCTGTCAAATGCTTTGTGTAAGAAAGTGGCTCTGTATATACCGGACCAAAGTTCAGTAAGGTACAGTGTGCACAGAGTCCCCAGTCCCCAGTCCCCAGAGCTTTGGCAGAGGCTAAAGTTAGATATAACCTTACTCTCTAAAGTGGTAGCTTGGTCGAGCAGTAAGGCAGTATCAGAGGGAAGTGTAAAGCATTTGTTGTACACAGTCAGCAAATGGTCTCACACACTCGATAACTGAACTCTAGGCCAATGTTTTGTATACAAATATACAGTTGTTTTATTTTAGAACCAACAAGGTATCAAAATATACTTTCTCAGAATGAGTTACTTTAGGTAAGTACTTTTCAAAATAGGCAATAGACTTTTGGGTACAATAGATACAGTTGTTGCAATAGGCAACACAATTTCAAACACAATGTTACATTGAGCTCAATGGGAATTTCTAGTTAAATGCAATTAATTACTTTATGGATTACTTTTCTAACCACAGGACTGGATCCTAGATTCAGTCCTGGGACATCTCCTGTAAACAGTTGAGTAAAAGCGTTTTGGTTACAGTAATGATTTTTAAGGAATATTATTGTATTTTAAATGTTGGCACTTAAAAATGTTTTCACATAGAATCCCCATTGTATCCTATGGGTGGAAATCCACTTAGCAGGTAAGTAGTGTTATTGTTACTTTTTCTTACTCCGAGTTAGATCCTGGATCCAGCACTGGTGCATCTCCTGTAAACAATTAAAAGAATTTGTTTATGTCATACAGGCGATTTTTAACATATATACTTGTAAGTTTCAAAAATCGACACAGAAACTTTTTCAGCAAAAAGCAGACAATGTTATCCTATGGAAGGAAATTCAAGTTACTGGTAAGTACGGTTAGAATTTCTTTTTAGGGTCAGTGCTCGGCACCAAGATCCAGCACTGGGATCTCTCCTGATAACAGGTGAGTAAATCAGAATTCGTTGTTCGGCTGATTTTAGGTGAATATTTTAAAGTTTCAAAACTCCACACTTAAAAGAATTTCCAAGTGAAACCAGTAATGTTACCCTATGGAAGAAAAGTTAATTATCGGCTTTTGGGTAAGTACTTGACTTGAGTTAAGGTTCTGGGCATAGACTCAGGGGTCTCCCAGGGTCAGGTAGGTACAGTTGGTACACCCTCAATGGCACAGGGGCAGCCGGATGCAGAGTTAGTTAGGCCCAATGGTAGCCTATGGGCGGCAGGGGGCCTTTGGTTGCTGGCTGCTGGCAAGTAGGCCACGCGGCTGTGGGAGCTGGGCTCCTGGTCACTTGCTCGGGGCAAATGGGGAAGTAGATTAGGACAAAGGTTGCACTCCCAGGGGCACTCGGGCGGCTGGGTGCAGGGTGCTTTTGAGCCGTCGGGCGCTCAATGTTATTCAATAGAAGATTTGGTAGATGAACAAAGGGGACGGCGATTCTTCTGGAGTGACCAACACTTCGAGGGGTAAGTTGGGATCTTGGAGAATAGGTAGGCACCCCGGAGTTGGGCACAGGGGTCCGTGGGGCGCCGGCTGCAGGGGTGTCTTTTGACGTCGGGAAATCTTACCCTCTGCTGGTCGCGGTTGGAGGGGTCCCTGGTTGTGAGACTGCAGGCGTCATCTGGGTCGTTGAGGAGGGTCCTTGGGCACTGTATTTCAGGTCACCATCGCTGGGGGTTTGTCCTCAGGGTATTTGTCCACTCAGGCACAGGCCGGGCTCGGTGGGTGCAGAGTGTGCTGGATTCGCGGTTCCTGGCTGGCACCAGGGGTGTTGCTTGTTTGAGCGGAACCATTGCTCATGGGAGTCCCAGTCTCTAGATGAGCAAGGCAGGCAGGTCCTCTGTGGTTTTCAAGGCTGCTATCCACAGGAGACGCCGGGATTTAGCAGGAGCAGGTTCAAGGAACAACAGGCCGGTAGGGCTGGGGCCAAGTCAGTTGGTGTCGTCCTTTTGTAGCAGCAGCACGGCAGGTCATCCTTCTTCTTGTTTTGAAATCGGGATCTAAGGAAGGAAGGTTCAGGGTGCCCCTAAAGACTAATTTTAGGGGCGTTACAGGTAGGGTAAGGGCAGGGACCAATGGGTCTCTATCCTGGGGTGAGTACACCCCCTATCTTGCTCTACTCATGTGGGAGGGGGCAGGAGCCTATCTCTGATTGGGCAGGGCCCCCCATCCTCAAGATGGCCGGAGCCCGGAGTGTGCTTCACCTCGCCTCTCCCACCTGAGGGGTGGGGTTGGCAGAGGCTGGCACACACCCTTTCCTCACTTAGGGTTTCCCACCTGTCTTCCCACCAGAGTGGGGGTCAGAACCGGTGGGGGCCATTTGCTGAGTACAGCAAGTGGCCTGGAGAAGTTCACAAAGGCGGCATGCCTTTGAAGCTTCCCCTGCCCATCGTGGGGGAGGAGACCTAGCACCTCACCTAGGATGTGCATTGTTGCAGGCCCAGGAGAGCAGATGGCCCTCTACCCAGGGGTCAAGCAACATGTCTGCTGTGTGGCAGCCTAGGCAGCCTCTCAGACAAGACATGGATTGTAGTTTAGGTTTCAGGGGACATCTCTAAGATGCCCTCTGTAGTGCATTTTACATTATCCCTCACTGGCATCAGTGTGGGTTTAATGTGCTGAGAAGTTTGATATCAAACTTATCAGTCTTCAGTGTAGCCAGTATGGTGCTGTGGAGTTCGTAATGACAACCTCCCAGCACTATATACTCTTAATGGCATCACTGCACTTACAGTGCCCAGGAATGGCCCTGGGTACTGTAGGGGCACAGGGCTCATGCACCTGTGCCCACACCACTGGCATAGGGCACCCAGCTAGAGGGGTGACTGATGTACGCCAGGGCAGTGTGTTTGTGGGCATGGCACACAGGGATGTGTGCCATGTCGACTCTTTGTTTAGTTCTGTACCAGGACACTCATCCTGCAAGGGCAGTGTGTGTTTGTCAGGGTGCAGGGCCCCTAAGGGTGGCACAATAAGTGCTGCAGCCCTTAGGGGTCTTCTCTGGTCACAATGCCCTGGGTACCATTTACCAGGGGCTGACATGTGGCCAGAGATGCCAATTGGGTTTTAGTTTCAACACCGTTTTAGGGAAGGAACACAGGCCCTGGGAACCTGTTTGTCAGGAGCCCAGAGCACACTCAGTCAAAGCACATCAGCAATTCAGCAAAAGGTGGGGGCATACCATGCAAGAAAGATGGCACTTTCTCACACTTTAGCAGCATCGAAGGTGATAATAGACAGTGGGGTGTTGTAATGAGTGGCTATATCTATTGCTCCAATTAGCTATTGTGTTAGTCCTTGTATTTGTCTCCCTTTGATATAGCCTTTCTGGTTGGGGTGGACTTAGAACCATGCAACCTTTCTAAGCCGTTTGGCCAATATTTGTGTATAGATATTGTAGTCTGAATTTAGGAGTGATATTGGCCTATAGGATTCACATTTTGTTGGGTCTTTCCCTGTCTTTAGCAGAATAGTTATAATGGCCTCATTCCATGAATCAGGGAGGTCTTTCTGAGCTAAAAAGATTTTGTTCAAGAGTTCAGTTATATGAGTGACCAGAACACTTTGCAAATTAACATATAGTTCATTGGGAAGGGCATCCGGCCCGCCGCTTTTCCTCTTTTTAGGTTTTTGATTACTTCTGTCGCTTCTTCTGTCGTGATTTTCTGGTTCAGCTCCTCCATCTGCTCTTGATTCAGAGATGGGAGTGGTATTTTTTCCGAGAAGCTAGTTATTTCTCCTTGAGTAGCCAAAGATTCTTCCAAGTGTAAATCCTCAATCAATTTTACAAAAGCTTCCCAGATTACTGCGTCGTCGGTGCTGTCAGTGCTGTGGGGTTGATTACCTGTCTGAATACTTGCTACCCGATTTCGGGTTTAGTCTGTTTTAAATTTCTAAGCAAGTATTTTCCAACATCCTTCACCATATTCATACTGCGAGAATTTGCTTGCCTCCCATTTTTGGTTTAATATTGTTTCCAGAATGTCTGAAAGAGCCTCCTTCTTTATTTTTGTCTCTTCTTCCAATTTTGCTATTTCATTTGGGGTTTCTTTTTCTAGCAGTTCATGCTCCACCGATTTTATTTCATGTTCTGCCTGTTTGATAAGAGACTCTGTGTTCTTGTATTTAAAGACAACAAGATTTTTTATCTTCCCTCTAATAACTGTTTATACGTATCCCAAACTATTTGTTTTGAGGTCCCACCTGCATTTAAGTCCAAAAAGGAAATGTTTCTGTGACTAATGCTTCTGTATTAACAGGATCTAAAAAGATATTGCGATCTACAGTCCACCTTGAAGGGGGAGGGCTGATTCTGGGTGAAAGTCGCAACAAGACTGCCAAATGAGCAGATAAGTGTGGTGGTAGATGTTCTACTTTTTGTGTGATCCTGGCCAATGGACTATCTATAAGAAAAAAATCTATTTTAGAGGCGTGGTCATGCTTCTTGTTCTGAAACGTGAAACATTGAACGTTTCCCCCCTTTTCTTTCCAAATGTCTATAATCCCCAGATCTTTAATGAAGATTCCTACCACTCTCTCATTTTTGGTAAATTCGCTCTGCTTCTAGCCGGACATTGATCCACATTAGGGTTTAAAATTATATTAAAATCACCACCCGTTATGATTGGGGATTGGGCGTTCAGTAACTGTGCGTATATTTTTTTAAGTGGAATATGATCATCCATGTTAGGCCGGAGTAACCCTACCATTGTATATAAGGAATTAAAAATCCTTACTTTAACTATCACCCATCTCCCTTTTGCATCCACCTCTGCGGAGGCAATTCTTGCCTTAAGAGATTTTTTAAAAAGGATTGCCACTCCTATCGTGCAGCATTCTTGGTTTGTGCAGATATATATATCCACCCACTTCTGGTGTTTGATTATGTCTGCCCCTTCATTTTGTAAGAGGTGGGTTTCTTGTAATATAATTATCTCACTGTCTATTGCCTTTAGGTACTCCATGATTTTCTGTCTGCGTCTTTTTATTCTAGGACCATTTACATTCCATGATAATATATTAATTGTCTTCATATTTGTTTATATATATATTTTTTTCTCTCTAACAATGCCCCCAACACTTTTCGCATTTTTCTCGTTTTCCTGGATCTCTTCTCCGCTATCATTGCACACTTTGGACTTTTTTTCTTTTTTTTCCCTAACTTGCTCCCCACCCCATGTTGTTTTTTTTTCTTTTTCAAAGAGTTTATTAGTGATTCTTTCCCTTTATCCTTGCCCACCCCCCTCAGGAGAATCCTCCCCTTTCTTTTTTGGACAGAATCCTGTCCTTTTGAACCCTTCAAGCTCCGGGTGAGAACTATACTATTATTTTTTATTTGTAACCTTTTTGTTGCTTTTTTATATGTTCAATTAGACATTCTGCTTCTTTAGGGTCATGGATGTCGTGCATTTTATTCTCCCACATGATCCGTAGTGAGGCGGGAAATCGCATCTGAACTGTCGCACCTAGGGATTTTAGTTGTGGCATTAACTGGCCTAATCCCCACTGTCTATCTTGTGTCACCTTGGCAATGTCTGATCTAATTCGGAAAGACCAGTCATCTTTACTGAAGGAACCTGCCTTTAGAGCTTCGGTGAGGTTTTTCTCTTTGAGAACGTATGTTTTAAAATTGATTAGTATCCTCCTCTGGTTCTTCCTCAACTTCCCTCTACCAAACTGGTCACGGGGAATTCTTTGGATATCATCTGCCAGGTTACTCGCCTTTGCCCAGGGGAATGTCTACTCCAGCAACATGATTGTACATTTCCTAACATTCTCCCCCTCTAGACCTTCCGGTATGTTCACTAACCTCAGATTATTTCTTCTGGATTGGTTCTCCAATGATTCCATCTTGTCTCTGATGTCCGAGTCTGCGTTTTTTAGGATTATGATCTCTTTCTGGTTATTTCCACTTTTTTGCTTATGTTGTCTACTGTTGCCTCCACGATTGTCACTCTTTCCATTAGAGCGTTGATCTTCTGATCCAGTGCCTCACATGATTCCTGAATTTTTATTTAGTTCCTTTATGATGTTGCAAAGTTGGTTCTCATTTCCACAAGCAGGGCTTCTATTAATATCTCTGTGATGGAAGGTTTTGTTGTTCTGCATGCTGTGTACCTGCAGCATCTGCTGGGGTTTGATTTTCTGAGACCGAGTCCCGGAGATCCAATAATTCCAACGATTCCAACACTCTATACCTACTCTTATCCATTTTTCCTGGTGTCTCTGTTGCCCCTATTACCCTTCTCTCTGTTTCCACAATCCTTGGCCCTACCTGTTTTTCCTGTGTTTTGAAATATGCCCTCAGAGAGGGGTGACTATCAAACTTTTATTCGGGCCAATGGCCCCTAATTTCTTCCTGCTTGCCCGGGACAGGGGGCTTGAGGTTGTCCAGAGGCGTGTTCTCTTTCTAACAGGTTTGGACACTAAAGTGACCCGTTCCTTAACAGGGTCTTGGGGGTTCAAACTACTTTTCTTCCTACTTCTAAGGCAGTAGCTTTTGTTTGTATGGAGCCCTATGTCAAGGAGGGCTGATGTGCTTTCCTGTCCCCTCTTTACATTCATCAAAGTTCAACTGGCGGATATTTTCCCCTGCAGCAGGTCCTCCCCTTTTCTCCCAGCCCCTCCCCAGACCCAGTTTCACTTACCCTGCGACCTCGCTGTGAGCCTTTGCTTCTTTCTGCCCCTCTTAGTCGTGTCAAATGCTCCGGTGCACTCTCACTGTCTTCCGTACTGCCGCTGCCAGTGTGCCTGTCTAATCCAGCTTGGATCGAGGATCTTCCTCGTAAAGGCACTCTGTCGGCAGCCCTCCTGTTACTGCGGCACGCAGTGACTGCTTCCGCCCATACACCTCCGGGCCAGAGTGTACAGCAGCTTGTTACCGCCTCCCACCTTCCTGATTCCAGCATATACTCCACGGCCCGAACCACGTCCGATCGCCGAACGCTACCCTTAAGTCTTCTGCCTCCGCTGGATCCCCGCTGTCCACAG
The DNA here is from genome assembly GCF_964261635.1 of Lissotriton helveticus. Taxonomy (NCBI): domain Eukaryota; kingdom Metazoa; phylum Chordata; class Amphibia; order Caudata; family Salamandridae; genus Lissotriton; species Lissotriton helveticus. The sequence goes on along the minus strand of NC_136059.1, from coordinate 1,168,903,813 downwards.
TAAGTTTTTCGAATTTCAGATTCAGGCTGGGACTTTCCCGTTATGCTGCAGATTAACCAGTAGATTAGATTTAGGTTTTCACCACACTACATTCACGGTTTTGCCATTCTCAGACCCTGAGTTTTCCGAGCCCCTGACCGGACTCGTTAGCCGGCCGTCATCTTCTCCTCTGGCTCCGAGACCAAGATCTTCAGTATCCACAGGTGGGTTGGCTCTCCAACCTTCTATGTTTCAAAGGGTTTCCTCATAATCCACTGGGAATGGTCCTTAAACACTAAAACTGCAACCGCTACTCTCCCATTGATTTGTACATAGCACGCGATCGTGTTCTCACACTGCACCCGTCCTCCGTGGGGTCCCTCCTTACTCACCTTGGGTGGTTCCTTGGGGTTCCCAGCAATTCTACAACCTCTAGACACTGTCTTAACTTGAGTCATGGTTCTTATACCACTATTTTAGTGTATGGTTTGGTCTCCCCCTGGAGCCCACTGTGTATTAGTGCTACTTATGTTTGTTTCTGTGCTACAGTATTGTGTGCTTTGTGTTTATCTGCATGTAGCTCCTGGTCAACAAGAGGGTCACCTTTAAACTCCTCACCCACGCTCACAAAGCACTCCAAAACGCCGGACCAGCATACCTCAACGAACAACTGTCCTTCTACGCCCTGAACCACCAGCTTCGATCCGCTGACCTTGCCCAACGCATCCGCCGAACGACCGCAGGTGGCAGATCTTTTTCCTACCTCGCCACAAAGACATGGAACACCCTCCCCACCCACCTGTGTCAGACCCAGGACCTATGATAGAGTGCGGGCTCACCTGCCCGTTTTACCATACTCACCTGGGCCCATATAAACATACACACTTTTAACAGGTAAACATACGCTAATCAGAATTTTAATTAACCATTTAGGACCTATACCAATTGACTTACCAATCCTAGTCACCGATACCTAGAGTCCTAAGGGATCAAGAGAGTTAGCATAATAGGCAGTAAATAAACATTTGCATTTATAAAATAACCACAGACTCGGGAAAAGTTTAAACACTTTATCTTTGTAAATTCTTAAATGTCAGAGTCCATACCAATTCAATTAAAGCTCGTTCAATTAGGAAGAAAATAATCAAAGCAAGATGAAGTGAAAATATTACGAGATTTTCTTTAAGCATTGAAACATAAGAAGGGTAAGAAAAGGGAAACAGCACAATGACATACCAACTCTAATATATATTTACCTAGAATGGTGTGAAGACCAACCCTGGCCACGGGCTGGGATAAAGGACAGGACCCCCGATAGTTCAGGTCAGGACAGGTGCAGACCAGAATCAGGACAAGTACGGACCAAATTGGATCAGGACAGGACCACCGTAGGCCAGGACTGGCACCCACAGCTAAAGTGCAACGCCAGGGTCTCAACCCTCTGCAGCTAACAGTCGGACCCCGATTGGGTTATCGAACTCCTTCCCAGAACCCCGATTGGGTTATCGAATCTTCTGACAGAGTGCTCCGCCAGCACCTCGCTCTCAATCGCCTATTGAGTGCGTTGGGTCATTGACAGGTCAGCTATTTGGACAAGTCGGACAAACTAACTAGCTAAGCCTACCTTAGATATACAATTTTCCAGGGCAGTGTACCACTCCCCAATGTTGCAAGTTTGTGTATTACCTCAATTTGATTGGTCAAAAGACGAGGAGAGGTCATCACACCATACCAGTTATGAGGTCACTTGATTCATATATTCAAATTAATGTTCCCTCCCATCATTTTATTTTCCCATGCACTTTTTTATTCCACCCGACAATGGATGTTTCAATAACAAATACATTGTATGTAAAATGTTCAATTTAACTTCCTCTCGAGAGATCGAAGGGTGAATTTCCCAAGCACATCTACAGGCAAGACAGTCACTGGCACAGGTTCAATGCCATGACTTGTGGACTCTTGAGCTTTTCTGCGCAGTCGCAGGATTGCAAGATGGAGTGCAGCAAGATTACATCAGGCCCAAATACGAGCTAATAATAAAGTCAAAGAAAAACAGTTTTAGAACAAAAAATAAATGAATGCACTGTATACCACTTATCTCTACTCTATTCCCATTACTTTATTTTAACTACAGCATTAGGAATTAAGCAGAACGAACAATTTAGTAAAAGCAGCAATGCAAGTGTTAGCATGTGAAAATATAGAGCAGCCATCTTTAGTTCTAGTGCGAAGAAGCAAAGATTTCCCACCAAAGCCGAGAATACGTCATGTCACGTGAGTGTGACAGACGCATGCACAGAAAAATTCCCACATTGCGACGGCCATTTTAGGACACTCGAGTTACGGTTAGTTAAAAGCACATTGACAAGCTTCCCCTAGATGCTAGAAATGTTGTGTGGTGCATTATTAGTAATACAAAAAAAATGTATTAGTGTATTACGTTTTATTTCGAGAGGACTGAATTCGAGTCTCTTTACGAGCGAAACCTTGCTCCATCACCTGCGGAGCTTCAGGAGACTTCTCAAGACCTGGATGTTCGACCAGTTGCTACCTCCCCCCACCCCTTAGCGCCTTGAGACCCTCACGGGTATGTAGTGCGCTCTACAAATGTTGTGATTGATTGATTGATTGATAGTGGTTGAAATTCCACAAGGTCGTAGAGTGTGTGCCTGGGAATGCACCAGCATGACAGAGATGAATTTTCTACCTGTAAAGTTGATGTGCTTGAAGGCACACGCAGTATATGTAGGACCAGAGTCCAAAATGCGTAATGTAGATGAGCACAGCACGCCTGGGCAAGGGTTGGCCGATGGTGAGGCCACTGGTGGGGCTGAACGGTGTAGTGCTTCATCTTACTTGTGTTGATGTCTTCTTTCCTTTTCTTTTTGATGCTTGTTTCTCGTTTGATGTAATAATACATGTTGATTGCAGAACACGCTTGTTTCTTGTTGTCTTCTTTTGTTTTCTGTGAGGGACATACTTCTTTCTTTGACGTCATAGTTGTTCTGAGTAGAACAGCCTTGTTCCATGTACATGAACCTTCCTTTCCTGTGGATACCTCCGCTTTTGTACATTGTGGTAGTAGCCACTGTAGTTTCTGTAGATTGCGCCATCTCCAGGTCCACCTGTGTTCACCAGGTACCTTAGATCCGCTTGTTCCATGTAGGTATGTCCTCATCCTTGTCGCAAAACAAATGTAGTGAGGAGGTCCACGCAGGATGCAGTAATTCAGTAAGATTTATTCAGGAAGGTAACAAGTAGTATAACAGGTAGTTATGTTTGAAGGAGAGCCCCACCAGGAGCAGCCTGTCTGCTGCTCAGCCCATGCTCAACTGTCCCTTCACCTCTCTGTGTCCCAACATTCTGAGGCACATCATGACTCCAACATTCTATTGGGCACAGAGCACAGGCACTGGCTGAGCAGGAGGTATAACATACATTACATTACAAATGCAGGATACTAGAGAGTCCTATAGATCATCTTTAACGATGTACTGCCATAATATCAAATAAGCCGGGGAGTTCCATATTTGCCACCAAATGAGTCAGGCTGGTAACTCTTCTAAAAAATTATTTAAAGTACTTAATATTTTTATAAACCCTTGTGCTTGTTCTCAAGAAATCCGTGTCATAAGCACAAGGTGACTCTCTTGCTAATCACTTTGACGATAACATCAAAGTGATTTACTAGAATGTTCCTAGCTTAGTTGATCAGGTGCACGAGGAGTTTAATTGCAGCTCATTTCCTTCTAATTGTGCTTCTAGCTTAGGAAGTTTAATGTACTTTTTTCCGGAGTTAATTAAGAAAGCGCTTGCATCAGTTAAATCAGGATCGCCTCTAGATATTTATCACCCTAGGATGTCTGCTGTCCTGTCCAATCAGGTTGCCCCTGGCATATGCTCCTTTATTAATCTATCGATCAAGACCAGGTAAATTCCCTCAGCTTGGAAAGCGGCGAGGTCATACCAATGCACAAGAAGGCAAATATGACACCCACTAATCGTACCAACTATTGACCTATTTCACTACTTCCTCTTTTGGGCAAGCTGATGGAGGGAAAAATAAATAAACAATTTATGGTTTACCTAGAGGTCAATAAGCTTCTTGACCCATCACAATCTGGGTTCAGACCGTTTCAGAGTACTGAGGCAGCCTTAATAGTGGTTACTGACCTCATAATATGCTCGCTTGATGATAATGGTCCATCCTTACTTGTGCTGCTGGATTTGTCTGCAGCATTTGATACTGTGTCCCATCCTAGGCTGCAGGAGATTGGAATCCATGGCACAGCATTACAATGGTTTGGTGTTTTTTTAAACAAACAGAACTCAAACTATCATTCTGGGTTCCTACAAATCACGTACTGTGATGCTGGACAACGGGGTGCCCCAGGGCTCTTGTCTCAACCCTACACTTTTAAACATATATGTTGCCCCGCTTCTCAAGATTGTTAAAACTTTCAAAACAAAACTTTTATCTTACTCTGGTGATATGCAGCTACTAATCTCGTTTGCCAAAGATCTAGACAAAGTGAAAGAACACTTCTCTGCGGGGATGAAAGCAATTGCTGCCAGGATGATGAAAAATTGTCTCCAGTTGAATACAGGCAAAACAGAGATCATGCTGTTTGGCAAGGCCCAACAGCTTTGGGCCCCAGATTGGTGGCCTTCTGAACTAGGCATAGCTCTAGTTCCTAAATTGGTAGTCAAGAATTTAGGCGTACGCCTGGACCAATCCCTCACAATGAAAGAACAGGTTCTAATTACCACAGGGACTTGTTTTTATATGATGCACCTGTTGACGAGAGCTTTTTCCCTCCTCCCTCTTTCTGTGAGGAAAGCTCTGGTCCAAGCCTTGCTTAGCCGTTTGGATTACTCTAACGCCTTATTGGCTTCTACAAATGAGAAGTTACTACCTAAGCTGCAATTTGTTTGGAACACCGCAGCACATCTCTTTTGCAATCTTCCTTCTGCTACTGCTTCCTCTCCCCTTCCACATTCACTCCATTGGTTGCAGATCCAAATAAGATTTTTTTTAATTTGCTGTCTGACACATCATTTTTTGATAGGGAAAGGTCCAAGCTTCCTATCTTCGAAGCTTATATATTACAGACCAGATAGGCTTTTAAGATCTTGTGACAAAGCTCTGCTTGCAGTTCCACAACGATTCAGAAAAGGGGGTGGTGATGAACAGAGTGTCTGAATTAAGCAGACCACTCTTACCCAGTCCAAAGATCAGGGCTTGATCCATCACCGTTATTTAGCTCACTGCCCCATCCCAGCTCAGAACCTGGCTATATGCAAATTAGTCTATCCCTGGCCCAGTGCATCATGGGAACAGGGCAGACCAAACTACCAAGCCAATTCTTCACCAGAAAGGAGACAAAGTTCCACAAGTCAGAAAGTCCCATTCAGGGGGCAGGCCTTTCTCTTACCTTGCCTCTCTATACAAGAATGAGTTACCTCCTCATATTTGAGAGTGTGTACTGATCATTTTAAATTCAGAAAACTATTTGAGACAGAGCTGTTTTTAGCTCAGTAGATTCAGCTTTGCCTGTATATAGGTATGTTCGTAATCCTGAAAAGTTGCAACTATCACCGATTCCCATACGTACTACTGTGGTTTTTGGGGAACTTAAAAAAATTACATTTCTTCTTAACATTGGAAGAGAGTAAAAAATGTTTTTCCCTCAGTAAGCTAAGGGATAGACCAGGCTGCTTGCTGTATGCTGTACACCATACACCTGGTGTCCAAAATCTTAGTGCAAAACGAATTAGGCAGCTAAATTAGGCACACAAAACATACCATTTGCACATTAGATTTACTCATCTCGTCCCACATAATCAGGAGTAGTGCTGTTTTCAAAATGCAATATTTATTATGATAGCAGAGAATCTGAACGTCTGGTGGATTTCCATTTAATGAATTTAGATTTAGGATCTCATAGGTTTATGGACATTAACCATAATTTCACAGGTGGAAACTCATTTTGAAATGCATATGAGACTACTCCTGCTAAAGGCTGGAGTAAATATACTTATAATGTAGCAATGGGAAGGAAGAACTCCAACACTTTATTAGGGTGTAGCAGAAGTGTCATCTCTACTGAGATAAATGCAGAAATACACTACAACCAAAGTTAAATGTGCAGATGCACACTGCTGTTTGTAACCAAGTGATTTTCTGCCTTGTAGAAAATCCAAATCAGTAAATGTGGCTCAGTTGGATCACTCATGAACATCTATGGCCGTCTTAGATTTCTTGGAGTATTTAGGGGATTCTTTATGACATCCCCAAATGTTAGATGCCGTCAGCAAACAATGAGAGAAAGAAACCCAGGGGAGAGCTAGCTTTCAGGTATCACATCTTTGGCTTCAGGTAACTGCAGTCTTTATTGAACTGAACCCAATTGAATCTGAACCAAAGTACATTGATTTGTAAAGGGAAATACCAGGACTGACTACCTCATATGATGCATATGTTGGGGTGTATGGAGAGGGACAGCAACCCTATATGAGGATCTAAACCTGCAGTGGAAAATGACTGAGCACAAATCCTCATTTTCGCCCAACCTGTGAGAGGCCCAGCGCATAAGCTGTCAAACATACGTAAGTGCGGAAGGAGCCCGAGTTGTTCTCAGGAGTTTGTTGCCGCAAAATGCCAAGGTAGCTGAATAGTAAGGCTGTCAAGTCTTGATTCCACCTCTTGCCTCTTTCATACACCACTATCCACTTCCTATCTCTTTACCTCCCTATTTTGTCGTATTTGTACCCCATTCTTTCCCTCTGTGTCACTATTTTCCTATGGTTCTTTTCTTCCTTATTCCTCCCCTGTCTACTTTTCTCTAACTCGGTCTGAGTGAACGGTTGGTGATAAAATAATATATACGCCCGTTCTCCCAAAATGAGTTCTGGTGCCAACCTATAACTATACCACCGACATAAAATTAAGAGTGAGATATGTCGCAAAAAAAGCGCTTATAGTTCCATATATTTTCCCTCACCGCCCATTCAGGTGACAAGGCAGTGCGCCTCACTAAACGCATTGGGAGAGAGGGCCTGATTTTAAAAACCCGAGGCAGGCGGCCGCCCATTACGACAAGTGTGAGCAAACATCCAAGCTCTTTAGCAGGGTCTTCTTCTTCCCAGCAAATGCAGAATTAATTAAAAACAGCCATTGCAAAACCAGCAATGAGTACAGCGTATGCTTTTCACTCTCCTCGACGAGGGGATGTGCTTTGTGCACGTTTTATGGTCACTCAGCGACAATGGCTACTTTATCATTCGGGGACATGCGCTGCCCACATTCCCCTGCACGCCAGTGGTCCTGAAGGCCTAAGTTGTTAGGGGCATGAAAAGGATCGCCATTGGCAACCACAGGGGCAGCATTCAGAGCCACTTCAATGCAGAGCTGAAAAGAAGCGGCTCTCGCGGCGTCTGCATGCAGATTTATCTCCGACGGAGGGCTCCGCGGAACTTCTCTCACCCTCGCAGCCAATAAATCAGCACACGGCGTCGGCTCGCATTCTCCGAGCCCTGTGCCCTCGCAATAAAGTCTCGGAGAGGAAATGATTTTAAGTGAGGGAGATGTTCCTCTGTTTGCTCCAGAGCTTCGCGAGCGCCGCCGGAAGTGACGTCTCGTGCGTCGGCCCTTGCATCCCCTGCTCGCGAGGATTTCACAGGACTCTTTGTCCTCGCGGCTTCCATAGAACGTTGAGCTTGGGAGCCAGAGGATCTTTGTTCAAGCAGAGGTGTGGGCGCAACCTTCCACATGGTGCCCCGGCAATGACCCCCCATGCCGACCTGGTGATTAACTTCTCAGGGGAACAAGGGTAATCCCTTTTGCAGCCCAGTCATGAGTGCAAAGGCCTCCTCCAATAACTTCCAAAGCCGCTATATTTCAGTAATGGGGTGGACACACAACTGCCAGCTCTCTGGGCTGGTGATTAACAGCTCATTGTTTGAAGTAAGAGGGACACGTCTCAAGTGAATAACTTTCTGTAGAAAAACGTCTTCTTGCTAGGGGCATAGCTTAAAAATTGTGAAGACATCAGCCTAATAAATTAAGAAAGCTCTCTATAATCGATGCAATAGTGGAGTTGTGTTTACAAATGACACGTTTCTGAAGTACAGAAATTGTATACACATATTTGCTTGGTATGTGTCGGATAGTCAGTCATATTTCACGTGCCATTCCCCCCTCCTCAGTAAAAGATAACGTTAGGGTATTTTTCATAAGATTTATCGCACTTTAATGTATCGGAAACCTTCCCATTATGGCGGTGATATAGATCTTTGCTGTTATGGTTTCATGTAGTTGGCGCCTCTAGTATCATTAGTTTTGAACTCTTCATAACATTCTGCAACGGAAATAATTTTTAGCAATAAATAGAATGTGACAACAGTGCTTTAAATGGACTGGTACTCACCAGTTTGGAGTACCAGCACTTTTTATTTTCTCCCCTTGAGCACCGTAACGTTTCCTTGGACAAGGAGAGTACCGGTAATCATAACGGCCTGTCATGGGATTAGTGCATAAAGTACTAATGACAGACCTTTGTGTTTTTTGCATCCATAGTTTTGAGCAACCTATTTGTCTGTGTCACTAGAGTTCAAGCTTACTAGGCCATTTGTGTAAAGTTCCACTTCTATGCGCTACCCCAAATGGAAGCGCTAATATTCAGAGTGCATAATATGCATGTTTGATTATGTGGCCTGCTTGGTGCACGCACTGTGTTCACGAGTGAACTAGAGAACTGTGTGTATGAGTGAACTAGAGTAATGGACGCCCGTTGGATCCATTTTGGCTGCCCCTGGACTGCCCTTTTGCATAAGACAAAGATGAAGTCCCCAGAGAGTGGAAGTGTATTGCTGACATTTTTGAAGTGGAAGCGAGGAGACCTAGACATTTAAGGGGGGAGAGAGGAGACAGAGAGAAACTAGTGATTGACCTTCCTGTAGTATTGCTATTTGGTAGATGGTGGGGGTGAATGGAGGGATGGCAGTTTCTGTTGTTCAAGATAACCCCTCAGGAGAGGCAAGTTTGTGACTTTCCCCTGATCACTCTTTGGTGTGGATGAAGACATCCAAGTGCAAAAAGGTTACAACTCATTGTGCCTCTGTTGTGTGCACTTCAGGCTTCTGCTGTAAGGAGCATAACTCTACACAGAGGCTGTGTCTGGAGAGCAGTCTGGAGAGGACACTTGAAAGGAAAACCATCCTAAACTGGTTGTGATAATGCGGATAGTGCAAGCAAATCTCCTTTCTGCTTTGACTGCATAACAGTGGTACCCGCTGAGCCAATTGTTGTTCATGTTTCAAGCTGCCTTTGACCAAGAAAGAAAGTGCCCCACAGAGTACTGAGAGGACTGCTGTGCATCCAGAGCTTGTATCTCACCGATAGCCAGCTTTCTGTGGGTGAGGGGTCATCATATGAAGATTTGCCTTTCTGGAAGCAGCTAGTCATCTGACTTAAGGTGCCTCGAAACCAACCTGTCTACCTAGGGAGGGACGGGGCTTGCCAAGCCTGAAGACGGAATGACTCCCCAGGAAAATCAAGAAGCAGTGAGACCTCTATGTTGGTAGAATATGCCAGAGGAAGGTGGGCAGAGGAGAGCAACCTACGTGCCCCAGGTGTTGACAGGCATCAGACTTTCATGGATGTGGTTCCAAGGGAGAACAGTGCAATCACAGGTGCCCTTAAGCCAAGTTACTGCGCCTAGACCTGTGCTGCTGTGATCCAAAGAAGAGTAACCACAGCTCATACCATGCCACTGTGACTCAAAGTGCAACTGCGGATCATAATGTACAGTCAGTCAAAAAATGTTTATTCAACTAATAGTTAGCCTTAAAAGAAGGCATCAAAAGACATTTAAAACATATTAATAAGTGAGAAACATACAGAGAATAATATTTCCCAAGAATGTAGCAATTTCATTGTCAAAGTATCAGAAATTATAATCAATATTTTCGACAAATAACCTCAAAGGTTAAGGTCAGGGTACAAATAAATTTGTAAACAATCCCCTTACCTGCAAGTAACAGAGCCCATAATTGATCATTGTTAAAACAAATAAGATAAAATAATTTTCCAACAATATCCCTTAAACAAACAGCCGAAGAAATCTATACTACTATTATAAAGAGAGAACTTTGAACCTTTGAGGCGGGTAAACTCAGGAACCACAGCACCAATCCAAACACCCGACACATCGTTGTAATTGTCAGGGTCTGCAGATGGATATAGGCTATATAAAAAAATAAAATATACGTTCTTTAAAATATTTACGATTAAAAAAAAAAGTAGTCCCTTGGAAGTAGCGCCGGCCGCAGATTGCTCTGAAAGCTGTCAAGGAGCGAGCAGTGAAATGGATGCAAATAAACGTGCTGATCTGAACTTCGTGTGGCTTTGCTTTAATTTGGGGCTTCCTGTTTAGACTATATGGATATCGGCTGTTTGCCCAGTCGAGAATCGAGGCCCACCTTACGAAGGGTTCGTGCAGGCTCTGAGAAGGGGCTTGCAAAGACGGAACGAAGACAAGAGCAGCTCCAATGCAGGTGGTGCTGCCTTGAGCACGAATTCACTGCTGCAAAGCGCAATCTGAGGGCTTACAGCGCTTTACTTTACTCTACTTGGTGAATACTTGGTTCAAATTGCAAGGACTGTTGAGTGGCCCCAATGTGGGAAGAGGGCCAGCGTACTACAAGGCACAGATGGCTTTGCGATTTAGCCACGCCCACTGTGGCAGGTGCCAGTGATTATATGAGCAGACGCGGCCAAAAACTGCTCTTCCAGCCCTTCGTGAACAATGCCTCTGAAGAAAGGATTATTTCCTGAAACGCGTCAGGCTTTACATGTTCAAAGAATGCTCTGAAAGCTGTCAAGGAGCGAGCAGTGAAATGGATGCAAATAAACGTGCTGATCTGAACTTCGTGTGGCTTTGTTTTAATTTGGGGCTTCCTGTTTAGACTTTATGGATATCGGCTGTTTGCCCAGTCGAGAAGCGAGGCCCACCTTACGAAGGGTTCGTGCAGGCTCTGAGAAGGGGCTTGCAAAGACGGAACGAAGACAAGCGCAGCTCCAATGCAGGTGGTGCTGCCTTGAGCACGAATTCACTGCTGCAAAGCGCAATCTGAGGGCTTACAGCGCTTTACTTTACTCCACTTGGTGAATACTTGGTTCAAATTGCAAGGACTGTTGAGTGGCCCCACTGTGGGAAGAGGGCCAGCGCACTACAAGGCACAGAAGGCTTTGCGATTTAGCCACGCCCACTGTGGCAGGTGCCAGTGATTATATGAGCAGACGCGGCCAAAAACTGCTCTTCCAGCCCTTCGTGAACAATGCCTCTGAAGAAAGGATTATTTCCTGAAACGCGTCAGGCTTTACATGTTCAAAGATTGCTCTGAAAGCTGTCAAGGAGCGATCAGTGAAATGGATGCAAATAAACGTGCTGATCTGAACTTCGTGTGGCTTTGCTTTAATTTGGGGCTTCCTGTTTAGACTTGATATATATATATAGTAGTGAAGTGAACAAGGCGGACTTGTCCGCCAAAACGCGTCTGATCGTATGTATTGGTGAATAAAACCTTTGATTTGACCCACGGAGTCGGTGCCTGTTCTTTTGAAGCCTAAGTCAGGATTGGGAAAATATATATGTATATATATATATAATCGATATCTATACTACTATTATAAAGAGAGAACTTTGAACCTTTGAGGCGGGTAAACTCAGGAACCACAGCACCAATCCAAACACCCGATACATCGTTGTAATTGTCAGGGTCTGCAGATGGGACATAGGCTATATTAAAAAATAAAATATAAGTTCTTTAAAATATTTACGATTAAAAAAAAGTAGGCCCTTGGAAGTAGCGCCGGCCGCGACGTGCGTTCTGACATCAGGAGCGCGGGGAGGAGCGGTGTACAGGAGCGCGAGGAGGAGCGGCGGACATGAGAGCGGGGAGGAGCGGCGGACAGGCGGGGAGGAGCGGTGAGGAGCGGCGGACAGGCGGTGAGAAGCGGCGGACGGGCGGGGAGGAGCGGCGGCTGAGGTAGGTGAAGCAGCCCGTGTGCGGCTCATTGGGGGCCTTGAAAGTGGCGGGTGCGCTCCGGGGGACCCACGGACAACGTCGCGGCGGGCGTGGGCCCTGAAGCCTGAGACAACGTCAGGGCGGGCGGGGGCCCAAAAGCCTGATTGCTGCCAGACAACATCGGGACGGGCTGCTAGTATATCTATAAATCATTAAACAAGTAAATTCATCCTTTAAAAGCTGGAGGTGATATAATGCTGCCCGACACTTCCTAATATTTAAAAACTTTAAAGGAGGAATTATAAAAGCACGCCGTGGTTTGATGTAAAGATCGCAAAAGAACATAAAATGTAATGTACACTGTACAGACTTCGAGTCACAGGGCACTGATCTAGTTTGGCATTGCAATAGACTTTGCGGGGTAAGAAACCAAAAAGTGCGAAATGCTGAACCTAAATCTTATGAGATAAAACAATTTGGTGTGACTGAAGTAAAACGAGAGAGAGGGCTCAATACCTGGTGTGTAAACTAGCAAGGACTGTTCCAAGACACTCTTTTTTGTCTTCTCTAAATTCCCTCTAATTGAGTATAAACCATTTCAAAAATCCCTTTTCAATTTCGCTTTTGGTATGATAGCAATACTGCCTGAGTTGTAAAAGCAGTCCGCTAGCCCAAAGGACTCTAATTGTTTTTTTATATAACTGAGCCGAGGTATTTTTGTCATATGGTCCAGTTTAAGACAGACTGTGATGATTGAGCAATTAAGAGCTGTTTCTTCCTTTGCCCAGATTGAATACCACAATAATATTGGAGCTAACTGTATTCAGAAGGACAAAAGTATCAGCCCTAGTTCGCTATGACAGACAGTGGCAGCAAGACTTTTAGGAACTGTCAACAGGCGTCTCATAAAAATTTTCTCTGCTCTTTGTATGCCCCCTGCGTTACCAAAACTCAATACTCCGGCACCATATAAAGTGGCGGAGCAGGAGCGTGCCTTATATTTATTTATTTGAAAAGTTTTATAAAGCGTGAACATGACCCATATGGGTATAAGAGCGCTGTACAAATGAATGTATGTTAGTATGAGATAAAAGCATGAGTACAGTTCAAAATGGAAACATAAGAATTGTGGTGCTGTGACTGAAAGTAGTGCAATGCTGTATCATCCCTTGCTGTTGTGAACTAAAGAACGGCGACCACAGCTCATTCCATGCCCCTGTGACCTAGAGGCTATTGTGATTACCTTGCATGTCAATGTCACCTAGAGGCTGGTGTGACTACCTTGCATCACTACATAATGACTGAGCACCCTGAAGCAGGGACCAAATCAAAGTCTAGCGCACAAAAGTGGGTAGGAGTACAACTGTGATGATGCCCACCCATGGGCCACCATAACAGCGGTTTACCTAAATCTTCGACCCAGAGGGCCTCTAAAGCTGGGTCCCCTAACTTTAAGGAGGACACACATGCCATTGTGGTTCTATTAAAATGTCTCAGATAGCTAGAGAATGTATGGTGTTTTTCTCTGGTAGCAGCACAGATAGGAGGCAGTCATTAAAGTACATGGATTTTTAGGTCTTGCTTGACAGTGCATTCACGAGCCAGACCTATTGGCATTGCCAACGCTTGTTGGCATTGAAATATAAGCTGGTGTGCAAGAAAAAACACATTTTGCAAAATTCCCTCTGAACTACATGATAGTATGAGTAATACCAAACCCAACGTTTTACAAATAACCACTATCCCTAAGCTCAGTATCCTCCATACCTATTTTTCACTATAAACTACAGCTCAATTGGCTCTGGCTTTCATATGTTTTGAATAACCAACACTCATTATATATCTGTGCAACTGAAAGTGTCTGATGGACATTCCAGTATATTATTTTTGTAACTCCGTCATCAGAGCAAAAAAGTACAGGTGAAAACGCTGTCAACTATTTTCATTTTGTCCTACTAAGTTTCATGTTTTTTTAACTTTCAATGATTAGTGTCTTTGGTAAAACTATGAGCGAACTGCACAAATGACCCCTTGCTGAGTTTCAGATTTTGTCTTCTTTTCAGAAAAATATTGCGTAGTAGGTTTACCCATGGACTTAGCACCTAGAACAAAATAGCAAAAAATTACTAACTATTGGAAAAATGTGGTTAACAAAGATTTGTTTTTACAACTGTGCCTGTTCCTGAAATCTGGGGAGAGGTGACCTTATCACAGAAAACCATTTTGTTGATGTCATTTGTAGAAAATAAAACATACACTTTCTAGTACAGCACTTTTGTTCCACTTTTTTAGAACAATACTTTGCTATATTTTACATATTTCCTTGGTTCCTTCATGGGAAAAGCACAAATTCTGGGTACATATAGAATCCTTAACATGTGTGGAAAAGGATGCAAATTTGGCATGGATGCATTTTGTGGGGATACAATAAGGCATAAACACGAAGCGTTGTAAACATCAACAAGAAATAGTCTCAGCACATGTCAGGGCCGGGGTTGAAACCTCAGCAGTAAAGGGGGTAAGGTTGTTGATGATTGTTAAAGTAATTTTAGTCATTCAGTTCAAAACATTTTTATTTTTATTTTCACAGTAACACTGCACTTAATTCATTTCAACAGAACTCACAACAATTTTGAATTGATGCAATTAAAAGAATTAAAAACAAAGTGATGCTATTCTCATTAACAAAAACACATTAACAATGTATAATCAATTGAAGACTTGTATTCTGAATGCAGAGCTTCGACAACCCCTCCTCAGCTTTCTTGGTGGATCAAAAATCAAACCATCAAAGCCTAAGATCTATTAGCAATTATCATGGGTTTTTAACTGGGCAATGTAAAAACTCAGATCAAAATGTATCTTTGAGTGGTGGTGGCTGGTAGACATAATCTTTGAATACTGAAGGCCATACTGCATTTTGAAAAAGTAAGAAAACTGCCACAAATAAAAGTATTTGTCCTTGTTGCGCCAATCTAATGCCTGTTTTTGTATGGCATTAGGTTTTGGCCCTGCTTCCGATTTACAGGTCCTTGTAAATCTTGGGCAGCGTCAAAAAGCAATAGGTGTTGTGGTGGAACGCCCACAGCAACACTCATTGCATGCCCTTTTGATGCAGAAAACTGCGTGAAAGGGTACCATATTTACAAAGCGCAGTTGAGCCACGCAAGGTGGCTTAATGCCACCTTGTAAATATGGTGCAGAGCATTTTGCCACTGGAACATCGTAAAAAGTGATGTCCTAGTTGCCCTGTCACCTTGTAAATATGCCCCTTTGTGTACCTCGAAGCTCTCACTTCCTGAGAGAAGTATAATTACCTAGCAGGCTGCCTGGAGGTAATCTGGGTGGTGGAATCTTTTGGATGTTGTCAAAAGTATTCTACAGATCCTGTGCTATTGAATCAAATGGCCTTTTGGTGGCATCCACCAGAGACAAATACATTTGTGAATATTAGATTTTTAAGGAGAGTGAGTGAGTACTGTGTGGTTGTTGCCACATATGAAACAGCAAAAGACACACAAATGATGGACGGAATGCAGAGCAAATTAAACATTCAGCTCTGGTCAAGAGATCTGGGTTAAATCCATCATTCTTTTGCTCACCATGCCACCCCAGTTTAGACCCAGCCATATGCAAATCAGTCTTGAGCCTGTTCCTCATGGAAACAGTCCAGTCCAAACTGCCAAACCAGGCCCCCCCTGGGCCAGAGAGATGCACCCTTGGACCGGTTTCGCAGCATCACCCCTCACCAGCCAGGCTAGTTTGATTCCAGTGGCACAGTGACCCCGGGACCCACATCTGGGCATGCCCAGTGCACTTAGGGCGAGAAAGCAAAAGACACACAGATGATGGACAGAATGCAGAGAAAATCAAACATTCACCCCCAGGCAAGAGATGTGGGTTAAATCTGTCAGGTTATCAATGCAGTCTTGCCTATAAGATCTTGTTCTCTTACCTGTAAGGTGTTTGACTGAGTTTTCGCACAGACGCTATGAGCCAACTTCCCAGAACCCCTAGAGTATAACCAGTGATCAGGTATTTACACTATGGCTGCAAAGTGGAAATCAGGGATGTTTTCCTGTTTAGTCACAATGGGGTAACCCAGTATCCCTCAGAACCTGGGCAATCGTATACAAAAGAAACAGTTGGTTCTGCCGGGTGAATATTATTTCTTTAGGCAAGTGAACCAATCATGGGTTCATTTATAGGAAAAACAGTTAGTCATTAACAACACACACATAGACCATATGGGGTATTTCAAGAGTTTTATAAATTGCACCATTTATAAATATCCAAATTACATTTGCAGGGCTGCCAAGGCACACAGTGAAATATAATATGTGACAGGGTGACACATAGGCTCAAAGGTTGGCTCAGTGATATAGTGATAGGGCATAATATATACAGAGTGACTGGGAGGGTTTCAAGGATTTTAAAGGCCAGAAAAGCAAATATTTTAAGTAGATCTGCGGACTGAATAAATAAGTCTCATCGCAGAGTCTTTCAACTGGTCCAAGGGACATTTGTCGACGTTTCAACACTAGGGTCTGCACTACTGTGTAGTCATTGCGGTTCTTCATCAGGACAGGGAAGTGACATCCTGTAAGTATTAAGGTTTAATGGTCAGGGGTGTGTGATAATTAATTAGCACAAGGTAAGCTCAAACTAAATTAGTAGCACACACGGTGGTAAAGGACTCACCTAGGAATGCCCAGTCGGGCTTGCAGGGCGTAGTACCATTTAAAACTCCTTGTTTAGGTATGGCAGGTGTCCTGGTGGGAGCAGTATTTATCTTCCTTTGTCAGGATTTCTAGACACAATTAGAGGGAAATGCGTAGGGAAATTAAATTCTAGCCCATAGGTGAGATCGCTATCCTGGGAGCCCCCAGAGGCGTGTCATGATGACTCACCCAATCTTGATCTGTCGGTGAGATCGCACTTCGTAAGTGTGGTGCGTTCGACCACGGCTCTGCGGAAAATGAGGAATTAGTTAGCCTCCTCTGATCTGATTGCGTCAAATAGAGGCATGATTTCAAAGTCCCACTACCATCATAGATCGCTCACCTTCTTGATGCTTGTTCCGGTTACTTGGACTCAAGCAGTGGCATAAGTCTTGTCTTGCCGGTATCCTTCAACAGATAGCTCCCTCTCAGCTCTCATTAATAAACCCGTTCTAGCAAGCTGAACGTGCGCGTGGACGTCTCCGAGAATCCGACGCATCAGGGGCTGGTTGCTAGGAAACGGGCTGAACGTCACCCGTGTCTATGTCATGTTGTTGGGAGGCAGGTCTGGTTGCTAAGCAACCTTACGAGAGGCCGAAGTCTCAAATAATTTAGGTGTTTGTGGTGGGTGCGCGCCGTATTAGCCCCCGCTTGTGTATGTTGTGCTATGGGTTCAATAGCCATGTTCATTCATAGAGAAGTGCGTATTAACAAAATGTCCGCCAGTTACTTGTTAATCAAACCTCCAATGAATAGCATGTATACTGTGCATTTAAAATACATAACATATCGTCCTATTGAGTGTGTGTGTATGTTCAGTGAAGTTAAGAACATAAGTCAAGCATACGAGGTTATTTGCATACTGTAGGAGAGTAGGGTCTGCTTCCTATGGTCACCCCCAATTTTTGCTGTGATTTTCTGTTTTTTCGACTTTAGTGTGGCTGTGGGCCTGCTAATCAGACCCACAGCCCAGCTGTTCTCGCTCTAAATTGATACCATGTACTTTAGGTACATACCTGATTGGGTATTGGGTCACCTTTGTGAGCCCCTGCATAGTGTACCATAGGTACCCAGGGCATAGGTGCATCCAAGGCCTACCAGGGGCTGCAGCATGTATTATGCCACCCCTGGCTGGCCATCCAAACTGACACCACAGGCTGATCACTCAGCTTGGGCAAGGTGGTGTAATCACCCCTTGCTTAGATATAGAATACCTATATCTACCCTTATATATAGACACATATATACCTATAAGGCACTCCTATGGCAGGCCTTAACAATCCTGGAGGCAGAGTGCTTGGTTTTATGTGAGAGGGTGCCCTAGCATGAGCTGAGCCCCTCTGCAGCTTTCAGAACCATGTCCTTATAGCTGTTCTATGATATAGCCATACCATATACTCTTAAGTGCATTATAATCCTTGCGGTTAATGCTAACTTTGGTTTGGCTTTATCAAAACATGTTGTGTAAGGTGTCAAACACTTTGGAATACTACCCCCCCCCCCGCGCCAATTCTGGCGGTGGGGGTAGCATTCCACCCGTCTAGAGGGAGAAGACATGTAGTTACTGCTTTACCCGGTTAAAGTTATACAGAGCCTCAGCATCACAAAATGGATGCTGCTGCCACAGACCCGAGACTGACCTCCTGCTGCTGGACGAAACTTCGGCAGGGGAGGCCTGAACAATATGTTTCCTGCATTGGGAGGTGCTAGCATCTCCCCAGGCAGGCTTTTAGTGTTTTGGGGCAGGGAGGGCTGCAAAATGAGACACTGCCTGGGGCACACAAGGTGCTCCATGCATAGCCCGGTTCAAACCAGTTGCTGGGGCACTCCAGCCCCAGCTCTGGCACGAAACTGGCCAAAGAGAAAGAGGTGTAACCACCCCCTTCTCAGGGTCCACCCATTTCCTGCTGTCTTGCGATGGGCACCTTTTGTACATAAGAATCAAAATTCACTCAGCTTTCTTTGTCTATTTCAGGATTCTTGGAAGCTTTTGCAATCGTGGAAACCGGTAGAAGTTGCTGTTCTAGGAAACCGGAAAACGCTCAGGTAAGCAGAGATGCCTAGGTGACGGTAGACTGAAGGCTAAGCACCTTCTAGAACCTGGGTGTGGAATTTTATAGTCATGCCACACCCGAACCGCACCCACAACGGCTGCTACGTTGCACGTGTTCCGACGCAAGACAACGTGCAGCCTAAATGAAGTCTTTCATTTCTGCAGTTCTTGCGTGCATGTAGCGCTAGTCGTTTGTTTTCGAGTCTTCGCACAATAATTCACGACCCACAACTTTTTATTTAGCAAAAAAGGCCACTTTATTAAGACAGGTGCATAAATATTTTTTCAAAACCTCTTACAAATAAATAATGAAGCAATCCCCCAAATCATCTTGACATATATTCCAAACATAAACCCCCAAATCTTGTTTACCCAAGCCAACCCCGAAGAACTGACTTCTGTTGAGAGATCCCCCTCATTTCCTTTTCCTTTCCCTGTGAACTGTATAACCCACCTCTCACCTTGGAGGATGGACAATCCCGCTCAAGACTGCCCACCCCCCAGAAAAATTCCGCCTAATAATTCTACCTGACTAACATGAACCTGTCTTATCGTGGCAGAAAAATTGTACATCATTGTTGTTAACTAAGGCTGATAAAGGAAAAAACAGAAAATAGAAAAGGGGAGGGTGGGTGGGACAAATGAATTTGCCTCTCCACCTGCCAACCTCAGGCACAGTGACTTCCCGCCCCGCCGGGCCTCTATTAGTAAACTTGCCCGCGCGCCCACTATCTCCCTGATTACCCTAATCCGCACCTGGGCGGCCGTTCCCATTGTGCGAAACAACCCAGGGGAGACCCGCTCGCGCCCAGCTCCCCCTGGGTCCCCCCTTGTCCTTAAAGTTCACAGAGATCTTTAACCAAAACGGAAACAAATACTTGGCAATTACTTTACTGAGGTCATGAACACTTAGTATTGTATTGCTGAGATTATAAGAACAACTTTGAGAAAACAATCTTTGGTACAGCTAACCATATGCATATATGTGAATAAATAAGCAATGCCACCATTAAGTTAGTATGCATATAATCACGTACCTAGGCTTACATACACTTGGAGTGCAGGATGCACGGGATAGGGGTGGGTTTCTTTCTGGGAATAAGCAGACTTGAAGTCTGTACTCATAAGGCCATATTACATTTCAGGTATCAGGCGTGAATCATGACAAAATCCAGTGTTCTATTGCTCACCATGCCACCCCAGTTTAGACCCAGCCATATGCAAATGCGCCTTGATCCTGTTCCTAATGGGTACAGTCCAGCCTGAACTTCCAAGCCAGGTCCACCGGAAACAAGCATCCTGGGGCCGGGTTTTGGAGTGAACATTCTGTCCATCAATTGTTCTGTTTACATATGAGACAGCAGCAGCGTGCAGGAGGGTGCACAAAGGAAAAGTTCAAAGAGCCACAATGTAGTTAAGTAAAGGAGAGCAGACTCAATCAGGTAAGTTAGGTGTTTTATTTGACAAATACTGGAGAGCAGCTTACACCTCCATTTCCTACCTCTAACAGCTGCAGATGGAATTTGTAACCCCTGCTGCAGTAAGAGAGCAGAGGGTAGACACCAAACACCATCACTCAGTCACGGCCGGCATGACTCGCGAGGGGGTTTACGTGGGGGGAGGGTAATTTAAAAAAATCTAATTTAAACTTACCTTCGCCTATCGTCTTGCGTCGCGTCGCATCTCCTCTCTGCGCCTAACGCCTTACAGGAAGCAGGCAGCCTCCCTCTCCTCCCCTAAGCCAATCACTACGCTGCAATGTTGTGATTGGCTAGGACGCCGACCCCACAGGCGTCTATGGGGAGGCCATTTTCTCTATGTAAGCTGCCTGCAGCCTACATAGAGAAAATGCAGAGTGTTCATGACTGGTTTGGTTGGCTCTGGGGCAAACCAAACAGTCAGCGCCCACAACAGTGGGTAAGCCACTCCTCCTCTGCCTGGAGCAGGAACGCCCACCAGCCCGCCCCCAACCAGGCATACCCTTCTGCTTTGTCGCAGTGTGAGAAGCTGAAACATAAAATGGTATTTAAAATACCATTTTATGTTGCTGCTTCTCACACTGCGAGAAAGCAGTGGGGCGACGCTCCTCCGCCCACATGGAGGAGCCGCCCCTGCTATTATTCCTGCCCCTTTCCCTAGCTGACCTTTTGCAACCAAGGTGATACTATTTAGGCTGAAAGTCAGGCCATGTTTAAAGTACTGCAAACAGTTCTTATCAGAAGCACAGAAAATACATGTCTGATCTCCAGCCCGCGCCACATTGTACCTCAGGTTCTCTTACTGTCCCCAGCAGGCGCTAATCTCTCTTTATTAACTGGCCCAAAACATCCTCCCATTCGGATATATAAATGTTGCCACCATCGGCTGAATGTTGTGTATTATATCCCAGTTAAAGTTTTGGTTTTGTATTTTGTCTCAGTTTCTCTATCAGTGAGACATCTAAGCGCTTCAAGGTCTATGCTGGCAGTGTGAAGCTTACCGTTCACTACTACCAAAGGCAAACACCAGCAGTGTTGGAACACTACTAGCAATGGTGGTACTCAGAAATAGACACCACTACTCATCTATGGGCTCATAGAGGCTACAAACTACAGATCGAGTACGGAGGTAACTTAGTTTGATCTGGTCACACTTTAGAATTAGGACATTTGCATAAGCCAGCGTTACCGTCCATTTAATACAATATAGTTGCCTCTTCGGCAGTGAGTGAGCCCAGGTTGTAACTGCACATGTTACCTCTATTGAGAGGCCTGCCCTCTATACAGGCTTGTGTTGCACCTTGTGCATATGTTACTTAGGGTGAGGGGCTTTTGCATAGCACGCTATGCATATGTCTTAAGAAACTCTCAGGCGCAGTTGTACTAACATTTGGGAATTGCGATTTACAAATTGTGATTTTTAATTAATCGCAATTTGGTAATTGCAAGTCCTAATGGATTAACTTTTTAAATGTAGTGGGTTGCAAATCCACCTACCTCTTGAATATTAATGAGGTAGGTCGCAGTTTGCAACACATTAGGAACGATTGCCATCATAGAGATGGTGTCCTGCTGAGTACAGCAGACCACCAGGTCTGTGACTGCTTTTAAATAAAGGAATCATTTATTTTTAAATGCAAAAGGTTTTCCTTAGAGGAAAATGAGATGCATTTAAAAATAGAAAAATCAAAAGTGTAACTTTCATTTTTTAAGACTAGGCAGCGGTCCTTGGTACCACCGCCTTCTAACATTTTTAACTTTCTCATAGGAGAAGTTGTACCCTGGGGACACCTTCCCGTGTGCGTAGTAGGGGTTACCACCTCCTTTAAAGTTTCAGTAAAATATTAATGTTTTGTGATTGCATTTCGTTCGCAAAACATTAATACATACCACAACAATTCAGAATTTGGAATGAACGCGCTAAAAACACCCTTTCCAAATACCGAATCGCTAACCCAAATTACGATTCTCTAGAATCGCAGTTTGGTGTTTATATATTAAAAAAAAAATGGTTTACTGTCGTAAATGGCCAGATTCTGCAAATTGGGTTGTTTGCGATCAAAAAAGTGCTTTGTACAACTGGCCCTCAGATCGTTTTCTAGAATTTTATAAAATGTACAGGGAACACCTCTAACCAAATCTGTTACTTAATCGTTTTACCTAAAGTTAACTCTAACGCTATTCATATCATTCACCCAAACCACATTTGCAAACCATACCGTCGCCCTAACTTACACTTTACCATGTACTTCTACATAAACATAACTTTTACCCAAAGCTTTAATGTAACCATAATACTGATTCAAGTCCTTCACCAAATGTTCCCTTAAAAATTTTTGTCTTCTTGAAAAAGACTTGCAACAATGGAGACACTTGCATACTGAGATGGGTAAGTGTTAGAAAATAGGCATTCACCTTCAGGCACAAGCACTCGTAGAAACCGACAGAATCTTCAAGAGCATGTAGGAATAGAATCTTCAAGTACATGAAGGAATAGACAGAATCTTAAAGTGCATGAAGGAATAGACTGAATCTTCAACTCCATAAAGGAACAGACAGAATCTTCAAGTGCATGAAACAATAGACAGAATCTTTAAGCGACCCTCGACCCTGGTCACAGGCCAGGTCGCTCCCCCACCGCGTCAGCACCACCCTTGCTGCCCCCTTGCTGCCTCTACTTTCCCGCCGTTTTTTCTCCCGCCTCCCGCTCCCGCCGCTGCCTCCCCTGCGGCCCGCTCCCCGCGCCTGATTGGACCCCCGCTCCCCCTCCCACCTGCTCCTCCCTCCCTCGCCCCTTCTTAAGGGAGGGCACTGCGCACTAAGGGAGCGACCCTCGACCCTGGTCACAGGCCAGGTCGACCCCCCACCGCGTCAGCACCACCCTTGCTGCCTCTACTTTCCCGCCGTTTTTTCTCCCGCCTCCCGCTCCAGCCGCTGCCTCCCCTGCGGCCCCGCCCCCCGCGCCTGATTGGACCCCCGCTCCCCCTCCCACCTGCTCCTCCCTCCCTCGCCCCTTCTTAATGGAGGCCACTGCGCGGCTGCGCAGCGGACGCGCCGCTGGCGTGCCAAAGGCAAGCCCGTCTGCGCCCGTCCGCGCCTGGACCGCGCCCAGCGCCAGAACCCCTGGTCCCTGCCGAAGCCAAGCTGCCCGACTGAGATACGACTCCGCCGCCCTCAACGCACTCAACACCGGACGACCACCCGCCTGCTACCAAGCCACCCCGAAGCGCACCCATGGACCCTTCACCTGCCAAGCCTGCAAATTCACCTGCCTCCGTACCTGCACCCCAAACACCAAACACAGCAACGACAACAACAACCACCTAAAGTGCATCCTGCTCAACACCTGCTCCGTCCACAAACACTCCGTCGAACTCTGGGAACTCCTCGACACAACAGCTCCAGACGTCGCCTTCCTCACGGAAACCTGGATGAACGCCTCCTCGGCCCCCGACATCGCCATAGCCATCCCGGACGGCCACAAAATCACCCGGAAGGACCGCATCAACAAAACCGGAGGAGGAGTCGTCATCATCTACAGGAACACCATCAGCGTCAATACCGAAGACACACTCACCGCCGCCGAACACCTACACTTCCAGATCCACACCGACCCCCAGACCACCCTCAGAGGAACCCTCATCTACCGATCCCCGGGCCCACGAACACAATTCAGCGAGACCATCGCCGACTTCATCAGCCCGCACACCCTAGCCTCTCCAGAGTACATCCTCCTAGGGGACCTGAACTTCCACCTGGAGAAAAACAACGACAGCAACACCACCACCCTGCTCGACAACCTCGCCAACCTCGGACTCAAGCTACTGGTGGACACGCCCACCCACTTTGTCAGCCACACACTCGACCCCATCTTTTCCGCCAGCAACCACGTCTCCTTCAGCTACTCCTCCGGACTACCCTGGACCGACCACAGCTGCATCCACTTCACCTTCAAAAAGATCACCTCCCACCACCAGACACCACAGATCCTCGCAGATGCTGGAGCAAAGTCACCACAGACCAACTGACTGCATCGCTGAGCCAGAACCCACCTGCCGACACCCCCGACACCAATGACGCAGCGCACAACCTCGCACAGTGGATCACCAACTGCGCCAACGACCTCGCCCCTCTGAAGAAACACCCCCCAGGCAAGACTAGCAACAGAAAAACCGCATGGTTCACAGACGCCCTCAAAATCGCAAAAAATCGTTCAGAACCCTCGAAAAAGCCTGGCGGCACAATCGGACACAAGAAAACATGGCAGCCCTCAAGCGCGCCACCCGCGAATACCACCTGATGATCCGCACCACCAAAAGGACATCATTCAAAGAGCAAAAACAACAATTGATGGACAGAATGCAGAACAATGTCACACATTCACCCCAGTACAGAGATCTGGGCCTAAATCCATTGTTTTTTTGCACTCCACACCACCCCAGTTCAGACATGGCCATATGCAAATCAGCCTTGACCCTGTGCCTCATGGGAACAGTCCAGCCCGAACTGCCAAGCCATGTCTTTTCTGGACCGGAATCAAGCATTCTAGGACCGGTTTCTGGCTATCAGTCGTCTTCAGCCAGGATAGCTTGACTCCAGTGGTGTGGAGAGCATGGGACTCACGTCTGAGCATACCCATCCCACTCGGGGTGACAAATGCAAAAACAACAATTGATGGACAGAATGCAGAACAATGTCACACATTCACCCCAGTACAGAGATCTGGGCCTAAATCCATCGTTTTTTTGCACTCCACACCACCCCAGTTCAGACATGGCCATATGCAAATCAGCCTTGACCCTGTGCCTCATGGGAACAGTCCAGCCCGAACTGCCAAACCATGTCTTTCCTGGACCGGAATCAAGCATCCTAGGACCGGTTTCTGGCTATCAGCCTTCATCATCCTGGATAGCTTGACTCCAGTGGTGTGGAGAGCATGGGACTCACGTCTGAGCATACCCATCCCACTCGGGGTGACAAATGCAAAAACAACAATTGATGGACATGGCTTGGCAGTTCGGGCTGGACTGTTCCCATGAGGCACATGGTCAAGGCTGATTTGCATGGACCCCCATCAGCACCGAAGACACCACCCGCGTCATGAACAGCATCCACTCCGGCTGCCCCTCCGACCCATGCCCTCATCATATCTTCGACAAAGCCGACACCATCATCGCACCCCACCTCCGGAACGTCAATAACAACTCCCTCACGTCAGCCACATTCCCTGAAAGCTGAAACACGCCGAAATCAACACCCTACTGAAGAAACCAACAGCGGACCCCAAAGACCTCAAGAACTTCCCCCATCTCTCTCCTCCCCTTCCCGGCTAAAGTCATCGAGAAGACCGTCAACAAACAGCTGACAGCATTCCTCGAAGAAAACAACTCGCTCGACCCATCCCAGTCCGGATTCCGAGCCAACCACAGCACCGAGACCGCCCTCATCGCAGCCACCGATGACATCAGGACCCTGATGGACAACAGAGAGACAGCCGCCCTCATCCTCCTCGACCTCTCGGCAGCCTTTGACACCGTCTGCCCCCGCACCCTAATAACCCGCCTCTACAACACTGGGATCGCAAACACAACATCAACATCATCTCTTACCAACTGAGCTGGCCATGACCCGAGCTGGTCCCGTAGGAAGAACTGTATGCTGATTATTTTTTTGCTTGATTTGTACCTTGATTTACATGTACCGCCTTGATTGTGACTGATTTAATGACTGTTTTTTTAAAATAAAATCTTATGTTAAAAAAAAAACATCATCTCTTACGCCGACGACACCCAACTGATACTCTCCCTCACCAAAGACCCCCTCACCGCCAAAGCCAACTTCCAGGACGGAATGAAAGATGTCGCAGAATGGATGAAGCTCAGCCGTCTGAAGCTCAACTCGGACAAGACGGAAGTCCTCATCCTCGGATAATCCCCATCCGCCTGGGACGACTCCTGGTGGCCCATGACGCTGGGCACCGCATCGATACCCACGGTCCACGCACGCAACCTGGGATTCATCCTGGACTCCTCCCTCACGATGACCAAGCAAGTCAACGCAGTCTCGTCCTCATGTTTCAACACCCTGCGCATGCTCCGAAAGATCTTCCGGTGGATCCCCACCGAAACCAGAAAGACGGTCACCCAGGCCCTCGTCACCAGCCGACTGGACTACGAAAACGCCCTGTACGCAGGAACCACAGCCAAACTTCAGAAACGCCTTCACGCATACAGAACGCCTCCGCACGACTCATCCTTGACATCCCTTGCCACAGCCACATATCTGCCCACCTGAGAAACCTGCACTGGCTCCCCATCAGCAAGAGGATCACGTTCAGGCTGCTCACCCACACACACAAAGCGCTCCACGACTCGGGCCCCGAATACCTCAACAACCGCCTGTCGTTCTACACTCCCACCCGCCAGCTCCGCTCCACCAGCCTCGCCCTCGCCACCGTCCCTCGGATTCGCAGAACCACCACTGGAGGAAGATCGTTCTCCTACCTGGCAGCCAAGACATGGAACTCCCTCCCCGCACACCTACGACTGACCCAGGACCATCTCACCTTCAGGAAACACCTCAAGACCTGACTATTCGAGCAGTAGCGGCACCCCCCCCCCCCTCCCTTCAGCGCCTTGAGACCCTCACGGGTGAGTAGCGCGCTTTACAAATTGATTAATTGATTGATTAAGCACATGAAGTAATAGATAATTACGAAGCACAAGAAGAGAAAGAATCTCTTATAGAGGAGGCGAGAGACTGAAGAGAAACAATCACATTCAGGACTAGACTTGTGCATGTACACAAAAGTATTGCCAGTATATGCACAATCTCATGCACGTGCAGCCTTGCATGCAGTCTAAGGGCCTGATTATGAGTTTGGCAGTGTGGGAGTGGGTGGCACACAATCGTCCTGCTCCCACACTGCCAAACCTCACTGCTGGCCGCCCTCCAGATTACGAGTCCATTGGTGTTCTCCCATGGCAGTGCCTATTAAAAAGGCACCGTTATTAGAACACGAAAGCCCGTTCCTGTACGGCATAGACTGCGCTGTTCATGCCATGCAGGTAAAGGGGCACATGCAGACAGTGGGGTCACATCATGTGCCACCCTTCATGCATCCTCAGGCCATGAGGGAACAGGGGGCCTTGTAGGGCCCCCTTTGTTTCCTCACCGCCACAGATTTCATTGCCGACTCACTGCCACGAAATCTGTGGCAGTCTTGAAACTCGTGATATGCTTGCTGATACCGCAGCGGCACCACCAGCGTATTGTGGCCCTCAGACCTCCGCGCCACCACCAGGGATCGTTGATCCCTGGCGGTTGTGGATGTCCGACTGCCGCAGTTATAATATGACGGTCAGACTACTGGTGCGGTGGTCCTCCACTGCGAGTTTGGTGGTCCTATGGACCGCCAAACTCGTTGTTAGCCCCTTAGACACAAGAAACCCAGTGAGCTCCATAATAACTGTACTCAAGCCACATGCACACACAACTATCATTTTAAGGTAGCCCAGCCGACTGGACTACGAAAACCCCCTGTACGCAGGAACCACAGCCAAACTTCAGAAACGCCTTCACGCATACAGAACGCCTCCGCACGACTCATCCTTGACATCCGTTGCCACAGCCACATATCTGCCCACCTGAGAAACCTGCACTGGCTCCCCATCAGCAAGAGGATCACGTTCAGGCTGCTCACCCACACACACAAAGCGCTCCACGACTCGGGCCCCGAATACCTCAACAACCGCCTGTCGTTCTACACTCCCACCCGCCAGCTCCGCTCCACCAGCCTCGCCCTCGCCACCGTCCCTCGGATTCGCAGAACCACCACTGGAGGAAGATCGTTCTCCTACCTGGCAGCCAAGACATGGAACTCCCTCCCCGCACACCTACGACTGACCCAGGACCATCTCACCTTCAGGAAACACCTCAAGACCTGGCTATTCGAGCAGTAGCGGCACCCCCCCCCCTTCAGCGCCTTGAGACCCTCACGGGTGAGTAGCGCGCTTTACAAATTGATTAATTGATTGATTAAGCACATGAAGTAATAGATAATTACGAAGCACAAGAAGAGAAAGAATCTCTTATAGAGGAGGCGAGAGACTGAAGAGAAACAATCACATTCAGGACTAGACTCGTGCATGTACACAAAAGTATTGCCAGTATATGCACAATCTCATGCACGTGCAGCCTTGCATGCAGTCTAAGGGCCTGATTATGAGTTTGGCAGTGTGGGAGTGGGTGGCACACAATCGTCCTGCTCCCACACTGCCAAACCTCACTGCTGGCCGCCCTCCAGATTACGAGTCCATTGGTGTTCTCCCATGGCAGTGCCTATTAAAAAGGCACCGTTATTAGAACACGAAAGCCCGTTCCTGTACGGCATAGACTGCGCTGTTCATGCCATGCAGGTAAAGGGGCACATGCAGACAGTGGGGTCACATCATGTGCCACCCTTCATGCATCCTCAGGCCATGAGGGAACAGGGGGCCTTGTAGGGCCCCCTTTGTTTCCTCACCGCCACAGATTTCATTGCCGACTCACTGCCACGAAATCTGTGGCAGTCTTGAAACTCGTGATATGCTTGCTGA
This sequence comes from Lissotriton helveticus, assembly GCF_964261635.1. Lineage (NCBI taxonomy): Eukaryota > Metazoa > Chordata > Amphibia > Caudata > Salamandridae > Lissotriton > Lissotriton helveticus. Next base: position 1,168,874,952 of record NC_136059.1, on the reverse strand, counting down.
TACCGCAGCGGCACCACCAGCGTATTGTGGCCCTCAGACCTCCGCGCCACCACCAGGGATCGTTGATCCCTGGCGGTTGTGGATGTCCGACTGCCGCAGTTATAATATGACGGTCAGACTACTGGTGCGGTGGTCCTCCACTGCGAGTTTGGTGGTCCTATGGACCGCCAAACTCGTTGTTAGCCCCTTAGACACAAGAAACCCAGTGAGCTCCATAATAACTGTACTCAAGCCACATGCACACACAACTATCATTTTATGGTAGCCCAGATTTACAATTTTATCCTGCCAGAGTATGTGTGTTGCCTTGCGGCACCATGCAAAGCTAAGCTCAACAGGTAACAGCATTGATGAACTAACTTTTGCTTGCAAAAAGTTTTCTTGCACCAGAATGTTAAAGTGACCGCACCATATAATGAGCGCCAACCCTCTTTTAATATATGCAAAGGGAGGTAACAGAGTTTAAAAAACACAGGCATCCAGAAAAGTCTTGGTTACATTCCATTGACATTTCCAAGCTATCAGTTGGAGGGCCTCTTTTCTACAGCCATTTGAGCAGTGAGCCCTACTAAACACAAAAATAGCTTTCGACATGTTAGGAGCCGGGTGCCAGCTACTTCCCTGCGTTGAGAAGGGAAGAACAAAGGACTGGATAATGTGCAACCTCTGCCACACAGCAGAAAATTGTGTGAGGCTGCTTCCAGCTACGGCTATTATTTTTAAATACCTGCCTTGGACTCTCTGAGCAAATTACTGGAAGCCTCTCTTTCTCGTAAAATAAATACTCGGAAAGACATTCTTGTGAATTGAGGATTGCTGAACATAATTCCTCCAATAACATAACTCTATCCAAAGGACCGTTCTGGGAATTTGAAAATGTTCCTTGTTTTTGTGGTTCACCTTAGTACAACTTGGCAACATTTTCATAATTTATGCATTTGGTAAAAATTATAATGTTTACAAAATCAGTGGACTGTTTCACATTGGATAATTGTGATATTTATGCACTGCAGATCTTCATCAATATTCAATGCCCCTGTTGGGATGGAAAAGTCCCTCGCTTGATGGACGTGCACCCCTGCTGGGAGTGCTCTACTGTAATAATGTCTGGATCCCTGGTGCAGATTTTTGTTGTCATGGGTTACCACGGCTGATGCGTGTGCACCATGACATTGGGCTGTCTCACAGATTGCGGTCTTTTTGGACCAGGAGGGCAACCAAAGCGCTACACTCATGGTGGTGAAGGCTACTGCCTTTGCCGGGAGTTTTGCAGCACACGCATGGTGGAGGTAGTGTACCATTTAGTGATCAGTAGGATTTAACAGGCTTTTTCACCCGTGTCACTGGAGGGAGGCACACAGGGTCACTTATGTAAAGGTCCGCTGCTGTGTACTTAACTCACCCGTAGCCTTTTAAACTTATTGCATATGTCATCACACAGCCTCCATTTTGTTTCTTTTTCTTTTTGCTGTTCCAAGTTGGTGAGTGCCACTTGGAGGGGTAAATGCAAACAAAGCAGGGAGGGGGGGGGGGGGGGGGGGCAGGTGCGCACACATGAAGAACGGGTGGGTGGGGGGCAGAGAAGCAATATAAGGAAAGCACAGAGTCAATAGCACTATAACGGATCAGGAGGTGAATAGGCAGGGGCATGCACAGAGAGAACAGCGGGGCAGAGGGGAGGCGCAGGGTCAGCCATGGAGGACAGTTGCAGCACAGGGGCAGCAGAACAAACTAGGGAACAAGGGGTCAGGGGAATGCACATGGAGAACGAAAAGGGAAGGGGCATCGGGCAGGGGCTGCAACAGAAGGCAGTGACAGCATAGGGGCAGTAGCAGCACAACAGATCAAGGAGGGAGGGGGTAGGGATGAGGCACGCACACTGAGAATATGGGCAGGGGGAGGACCAGGGGCAGCAATGAAGGACAGTGGAATCATAGGGCCAGTGGCAGCACGATGGAAGACGACAGGAGGGGGCAGGGGCTTGCGTAGAGAGAAAGAGGGGGTGGGGGCATGGGCTGGAAAACAGAGGGCAGTAGCAGCAAAGGGGCAGTGGCAGCACACTTGATCAAGAAGGTAGGGGGTAGGTGCATGCACACAGAAAATAGGGGTCCGCTGGGAGGAAGGCAAGAGCAGCAACAGAGGGCAGTGGCAGCACTGGGGCAGTGGCAGTACATCAGGCAAGGGAGGATGGGTTCAGGAGAACCCACACATCGAACAGAGCGGCCAGGCAGTCACAGACATCAGTGGCAGCACAGTGGGAGAGGCAGCACAATGGACCAGGCTGGAAGGGGCATGCACATGGGGAAAGGGGGCAGGTGGAGGCAGCAAGGACAGCAATGGAGGTCAGTGGCAGCATGGGGACAGTGGCGGACCACAGAGGGAGGGTGCAGGGGCATGCACATGGAGACTGAGGGGTAAGAAAAGGTCCTGCAACAGAGTGCAGCATAGGAGCAGTGACAACACACCTGACCGGGAGTGAGGGGTGCAGGTTCACACAACTGGAAAACAAGGGGGGGAGGACAAGAGACAGTAACAGATGGTAGTGGCAGAATGGGGTTAGAGGCAGCATAACTGACCAGGCCTCCCTTCCTCGGCCTGACCATGCAATCAGAGAATGGAGGCAGTTGGGCAGGGTCGCAGGTGTAGCAATGGATGACTAAACAGGTGCAGTGGCAGCATAGTGAACCACTGATGGAAAGAGCAGGGCATGCACATGGAGAATGAGGCGGGAGGGTGCAGGGAAGGGGCAATAATACAGGGTAGAGGCAACACAGGGACAGCACAATGGCAGAGGCAGCACAATGGCCCTGGTAAGGAGGGGTGGGGCACACACACCGAGAATGAGGGAACAGGGGCAGCAATGGTAAAAAAGTGGCAGCACTGGGGCAGTGGCAGCATAACAGACCAGTGAGGAAGGTGGCGGGCACTCACACAAAAAAGGGGGTAAAAGGGATAGGCCAGGTGCAGGGTAAATAAGCTGACCTCAGTGGGAATGAGGGAGGTGGGATAGAGGCATAGAGATGGAGAACAGAGGGAAGGTGAAACAGGGAATATTTAGCTTCCCTAAACAAATAAAAATGTTAAACACATCATTTTGTCTTTCTTTCAGTGCTGGTAAAAAGAAAATGCTTTCACAATGACAGCGCTGCTCTTAAAACATTAATCAGCACACCTGAAAACTCACTCTTGTAGGCCCAGCATTGATACAAGTATCTACCAATGAATCCTGCCTGGTGTGTGAAAATACATGTTGTAAATGCAGATAACTATCAACAAAAAGCATCACTTTATTTTCCTTCTTTATATATGTCTTGTTAAACGTACTTGTTGGACCTTGGACCCGCTGCAAGGTCACCTGCAAACTTTTTGCCTTTACCCTCTACGTTTTTCTGAATTTGTTTTTGCTGGCCTTAGGACAATGTGCACTTTACTACTGCCAACCAGTGCTAAAGTGCATGTGCTCACTCCTTAAAAATGGCACTTGTAAGTCTCTAGTAAAGTGGTGCTGCATGTGCCCAGGGCCTGTACATTAAATGCTACTAGTGGGCCTGCAGCACACTTACATAGACCTTCTGACATATCTCCAAAACATGGCCCAAACCTTCCTTCTTAATACTAATAAATCACCTCAAGGGAAGGCCCTCAACAGACCACAGGGCAGAGGGAAATGTATTAAACAAGCAGGACATGACATTTAAAAATTTTCATAGCCTGGTAGTGAAAAACTGTTAAATAACCTTTCCACAACTGCAAGGCCCACCTCTCCAATGGGATAAACTTGGGTTTCCTTATTACATATAATACAAGATAACTTCCGATTGGGAGCAAGAAGGAATATTGAGTTTGGTATCTAAACAATTGTAATTTAAATCTTTAATAATAAAGTCAGATTTTAAGTCACAATTTTAAAATGCCACTTTTAGAAAGATGTCTGTTCCTATGAATCACAAACACACCAAGACGCCTGTGAAAATAGAGCTTCAACTGAATTGATGCACCAGCCTGCACAACTGAAAAAAGCAATTTATGGAGGCCCCACCATCACCTCCAGTGCCAGAAATTTTTGAGTTAGTAGGAACATCTTCCTTTCCACAACATAACAACACACCACGTCCAAGTCCTGACGAAAACCCCTGACTGCTGACGGGGTTAGAAACGCGTTGACAACAGTGTCTGGGAAAAGCAAACCCTATTGGCTTAGGAGAAGGCTTAATTCATTCCCTCCATAAGCCACTACCAACCAAATTCATGGGATACGCTGAGCTGTGCATATAGGCAGGAGTTTGAATAGTGGTAGTAAGCTGTGACTTGCTACTCCGTCTTGATGCTGTTTTTGATTTATGGACTGGTGCTTTATGTACCCCTTTTGTGTTTTTGTAATTGTCCTTTGATTACGCACAACTTATCAATGTATTATACACATTTGAAAATACTGTTTCATATTTATTAATTGTATTTGTATTTCCTATGTTGAAAAATGACATCAGTTTGTGTTGTCCTTAATGTTTGACATGAATTAAATGTTGTTGCATGTACGGAATAACCTAGCAAAACTGTGAAATAAATCACAAGATCCTATGAATTTCTTCCATTGCTCTTTTCTTGATTAAACTTTAAATAGTAGCTACTGGATACTTTCAAGTATACTATTATTAGAGGTCTATTCCAGTTAGCTTAGGACCCAAACCTTCCTTAGGTTACAAACGTTTAGAAAGTTGGCATTTTCTTGTCCTAGTCATTTGGTGCCTGCATCCTGCACCCTGGGTCATATGCAGCTGGCAGTTAGTCTTTATGTATTGCTCCCAGACAGTGAGACAAAGGGTAATGGGTGTAGGCAGGATGGGCCATCTCCGACTTGATAAGGAGGAGGAGCTGTCACCTAACACACTTGCATATCACAAAGGCTCTGTCTGAGCACACGCACAAACGGGTTGACACTAGTTGTTTGTGATCCCAGACAAGCTGTGGCCAGGACAGGGAGGTAGGAAATTCCAAGCACCCCTGGGGGTGAATACCACTAGAAACTTCTCCTACTTCAAAATAGGCACCAGGTATAAATAATGGACCCTTAGACACAACTCTTCAGTACGCCTCTGTACATGTGGAAGACTCAGAAGGAATGAAATGCTGCTCTGCAAGAAGGACTGCTATTCTTCTGCTCTGCTGTCTGAGAAAGAAGGACTTGACCTGCATCTTAAACATAGGACCACCAGAGTGTATGAACTACTGTGATTTTAATAATTTTAGGAGAACACTTGATTAGTACCTAAAGGAGCTGCACTTTCTTTCGTGTAATGATTATGTGTTGCATTTTTTATGATTTTGTCATGTTTATGTGCTTTTAAAAAGGTTTACAAAATGTAAAGTGTATACTTTTATGGTTGTAACAAACCAAATAAAGTTTTATTGACTGACTGACTGACCACCAGAGTGACTCCAAGGGGTAGTTATTTGACCTCCTGATTAGAGCCTCAGGGACTGAAAAGACCCCAACCACTTTGAACCCAGCACCTGAACTCAACCTGTTGTGATTCTTGACCTCCAAGTGGTGCCACACCAGTTCTAGACCCTTGCTGGTGGGCCTGAAGTTGATCTGCCAGGCCAGCTGTGGTCCTGTGTGGAGAAGGGACGCAGCGTGATGTACCTTCTCACAACCACTTTGGAACTGCTACAGTACGTCGCATCCCCGACTTCTTTATGATTGGCAAGCAGGAGGATAACATTGCAATATGCTCCATTTGTCATGCGAATATTCGTCAAGGTAAGCTAGTTCCCACTACAGTACTGGAGGCCAAACGTCTCAACTGAGAACACATCACACAATCCAGTGGGATGGGCCCTGTAAAAAGATAGGTGGTTTGGAGATGAGAGAGGTGAGGCAGCTGAGTTCACAGTGATAGAAGAAGGTTGTCATAATGAAGAAGAGGATGACCGCATTACACAAAGCAGGCCAGTCCCCGGTTAGTGTGCCAGCATCACCTGCATCAGTAACTCCAAATGGCACAAGATTCAGATGCAGGCACCTTGACCACATGCAGTGATTCCCCCAGGCCTACAATAACTCTACTACCCCCTGGTTCTCTCCGGAAGTAGCCTGTGTCAATAGCACCATAGAAGAAAAAAATCTAAGCTACTATTATGGGCTTGTTTAGGCAGGAGGGGGCCTACGAATACAACCACCCAGCAACATATTTGTACAATGGGAATTTGGCTAAAATGTTAGCTCTGGAACTCCTCCCCTTCTCTTTTGTCGAAGGAGTGGATTTTTTAAGAATTAGTGGTGGCCATATGCCCAATTTTGAAAAGGTTCCTAGCCGGACCTATTTTGGCAGAGTTGCTGTTCCAGCCCTGCATCGTGATGTGCTGCAATTGATTGGCCAAACTATGCTGGAGAGTATTGTCCACACTATCCACCCGATGACAGGTATTTAGACCAGTTTTCAGCAACTCATTACATGTATATCACTGCATACTGGATCTCTTTTGTAGGGGTTGGGCAACAGCTATCTACAAATCTCAGCGCTGAAGAACATTTTAGGGGTGTTCAGCAGCATGCAGCGATGTTCACCACTGAGAAATCCCACACAGCTGCAAATATTTTGGTAGAGTTTCACAGAAAAGTGTATGAATGACTTCGACCCACAGGTCTCAGAAATGGATTAGTTGCCATGGACAGTGGCACTAATATGGTGAAGGCCATGACAAATGGTGGATATTTCAGGGACCTGCGTTTGGCGCATTGCAAAATCCTGATTGTGCAGGACTTTCACAAAAAAGAAGACATAGTCAGCAACATACTGGTCACATGCCGAAGAATCATCTGCACTCATTTCAGTCATTATTTTAAAGCCTAGAAGGAGTTGAGGATCATTCAGCATGCTAATAGAGTACTGATTAAAAACCTCATGCCAGAGGTGCCAACACATTCTAACTTGTCCTACTATATGTTGTAACATCTGCTTGAGCACTACAGACTGATCACCGACTATGTCCTTCAAAGAGGAGGGGATGCAACTGGGAAGAGCATGACCAAGGAGATGGACAAAATAGCGGTAGTCAAATGTCTGACACAAATGCTACTTCCTTTTGAGGTTTTGACATGGGAAGTCAGCAAAGAGGATAGTACAATGAGTCAAGTAATACATTTGTTGGATCTTCTACAGGACCTGTTGAAAAAGGTTTCGCAAAGGTTCGCTGGTGCAAATCAAGAAGCATATGAGTTAGATCAGAGCTTAATCCTTCACTTGGCTATTAATACAAGACTGAAAAAAGAGACTGTGTCCTCCAAAGAGTACATATGTGCCACAACACTTGATCCACTGTAACTGGATTGTTAGATAGACCTGAAAGGAGAACAGCTGGAAGTTAGAGGCCCAGGCAGAAGTTCTGGTGTGCAGCCTTCAACATCCAGAAAGGGCAGTGCTGTTGTCTCAAAGCCATCACTATCATCCCCAGCAACAACAGCAACGCCAACAACAGAAGAATTAGACCCATTCTCTGCAATGGTTTGGTTTCAAGTTGCAGGGCTTACATCAAGTGCAGAGGCGAAGGCAACGTAGGTCGAGCAATTGGCATCACCAATGACCTTTCAGACAATGGTCCAAGACTATCTGAATGACCGAAAAGAGGTCTACCTGGATCAAAACCCATTGGTATATCTGTAAGGGAAGATGCAACTAAAATGAGAGCTCTGCAGGCTATCAAAACTGTATCTGGCTTTTTCCGGTAGCCAGTGTGCCTTCCAAACGCATGTTCAGTGCAGCTAGCACAGTTGTTACAGTCAAAAGAACCAGTCTCTTGCTTCAAAATGTAGAGATATTGACTGTGACAAAAATTACTTTCTGTCATAAAAGATTCCCTTTGGGCACCTTAATTCAGAGACAACAATTCTATCAAACACATAAACAGATATTAGATCACACAGAAATCTATCAATTGAAGCAATGCATAAAATAATAACAAAATTCTATAAAAACCAATAAATTCAGCTAGCACAGTTTATTCATATACATTAAAAAGGAATTAAAATAGAGACATAATTAAAATTTGGAACACAGACAATATAATGAAGGAACAAATTATATACAAATATTCTTCAGCACTTCCTATTACTAAAGAAAGGGAAGGTACACAATAAAGAATAATGTTCTGCAACAGTCAGAATAATCCTTGATCAATGTATATTGTACTTCTCCCTTTGTTTCAACGCGTTTCGACGGGCAATAAAAGTTTAGCCGCCTTCATCAGGAATATATTAACTGTCTTCCCAAAGACTTCTTTAACGCAAAACTGCCTATAGGCTCGGGGTAGGTAACCTCCTTCCTTGATCTAAAGGTTCTCGTCCAGCGAAACAACAGATTTCTAGTTTAGGCCACACAAAATTGTCTTATAAAAGCTCTCATCAGAGGCAAACTACGCTTTGTATATTTTGAGCCACAGATGGATGGATATGAAGAAGTATCTTAATCAGGTCTAAATACTTGGTAATAGTTCCAGGTATTATGTAGCTTATACGATGTCTGTGGTTATCTGTGGTTATGTGGACATCAAACTTAAAAAACGTACAGTTTATCATTAGTGTGCACGCGGTAAGGTAGTCACATCGATAATAAAGGGCTTGTGAAGCGTATCTACACACGTCTCCTCAAACGTAGAGATTTTTTATTTTGTATCAATGGACCTCGGCCTAAAGAGCTATATCCAGCCTCTTACCCTTGTTTCTTTAAATGTATACAGCCTCTCAAGTGAGAGTGCGCCAACGTCCCGCGTGCAGACCCGATAGATTTGTAAATTTGTTTTTTCCCTTTATTATCGATGTGACTACCTTACCACGTGCACACTAATTATAAACTGTACGTTTTTTAAGTTTGATGTCCACATAACCACAGATAACCACAGACATCGTATAAGCTACATAATACCTGGAACTATTACCAAGTATTTAGACGTGATTAAGATCCTTCTTCATATCCATCCATCAGTGGCTGAAAATATACGAAGCGTAGTTTGCCTCTGATGAGAGCTTTTATAAGACAATTTTGTGTGGCCTAAACTAGAAATCTGTTGTTTCGCTGGACGAGAACCTTTAGATCAAGGAAGGAGGTTACCTACCCCGAGCCTATAGGCAGTTTTGCGTTAAAGAAGTCTTTGGGAAGACAGTTAATATATTCCTGATGAAGGCGGCTAAACTTTTATTGCCCGTCGAAACACGTTGAAACAAAGGGAGAAGTACAATATACATTGATCAAGCATTATTCTGACTGTTGCAGAACATTAATCTTTATTGTGTACCTTCCCTTTCTTTAGTAATAGGAAGTGCTGATGAATATTTGTATATAATTTGTTCCTTCATTATATTGTCTGTGTTCCCAATTTTAATTATGTCTCTATTTTAATTCATTTTTAATGTATATGAATAAACTGTGCTAGCTGAATTTATTGGTTTTTATAGAATTTTGTTATTATTTTATGCATTGCTTCAATTGATAGATTTCTGTGTGATCTAATATCTGTTTATGTGTTTGATAGAATTGTTGTCTCTGAATTAAGGTGCCCAAAGAGAATCTTTTATGACAGAAAGTCAGTTTTGGTACCCTATCCCTTTGGTGTTGGGGTCCCTCTCTCTTTTATTAGAGAATCTGTGACAAAAATTAACCAACACTTCATACTACAATATTACACTGTTCCTGAAAGAGCACAGGAGGATGACGGGGATTGGTCAGACTCAAGTGTGTTTGCCTAGCAACATCTGGGCGAACCTCCTGAGTTTGAGTACAAACTCTAATTCCCTGACTAAGTAGGCCACAATAGAACTTTCATACATTATCATTGAGTTGCTTTGCAAAATAAAAAAAGGATATAGAAAAACATTTATATATTTGGTGTCTGACTTATGCAGTCACACCGTTTATTCACATGTATGGAGTGAAGCTGGACCAGTGTGCACAGAAGAAGCCTCCCCATTTGCTTAAAGGACATGAAGACAAGCCTCCCATACCTATCCTTCTTTTTTCTATTCCTGAGCTGGGCTGCCTGTAAAGATCAATAATTATACAAGACTTCCATTGTTGGTTACTTCCATGGGAGAAGAGAAGATACACTAGACAAATGTGCCCTATGCTTGGAAAAGGTAACTATTGCACCAATTAGCAATATATTGAGTGAATGATGATTCATGTGGTGACTGGGAGGATGTTGTTCAACTAATATATAAACTTGAGCTGTAATTTCTGGGGTCTGAAGGATGATTCTACCTGAATGATTGCCTTGCTTTCACACTTCACTATAATTGCACTTATGTGGTCCTCTCCTTTCCTGTACTTTTTTCCAGATTCTTCAGAGACCAGTCAGTTAGTTAACAAAACTACACAAAATGCTCAAATAAATTTTCTCTTCTTGTTCATCAACAGTCCGGGCCTATCTCCCTCAAGTTACAGTATCTTCTTAACTACACAATAGCCCATGCCAGCCTGCTTACTCACCCAGGCATGAAGGGACATCATCATCATAGTGCAGAGTCTTACTAAGAGCAATGTCTGTCCCAGCATAGGTAGTACTAGCGTGCACTTTGTGGTCTGACCCACAAAGATAACAATTATATTTTTGGTGTAAGTTTACTCTTGCATTGTTACTGTACTACTACCACCAGTAAATGTATGTGTAGCAGCATTTCTAATGGTATCTAACTAGTACTAATAGTAACTCATTTTAGAGTTACTACTTGCAAAGTTATTACTCCTAAAGTTACTTATGTAACCATTACTAGTCATAAACTTAAACTGCAAGAGTAAAGTAACACCAAAAGTGTAACTAACTTTACCTTGTGCATCAGGACTTGTGTTGTGTTGTTTACGAAATAAAATATATGCAACATGGAGGAACCTAACCTTCACCTGAGTCCTGATTCCTGGTTTTTGTAAGTTTAGATTCATTTTTGTGTAAAAAGTTTTATAGTTACTTCAAGCGCCACAGATTGCTTAGAAGTTAATACTGCTTGTTGTTGTTTGTAATATGATTTTTTGTCTTGGTGGTCTGGTCTCAGCTCTTGATTACCCACTAACTCTGTGTTTTCTTTTAGGCTAGTTTCCTGTGATGGATAATCCTTCTGAATAATCCTACAGTTGGAGTTCACCTCATTCGGAATAGGTGGGAGAGGGACCTTGCTTTGTGATGTCTTCCCAGTTAGTGTTAGCCCACTACTACCAACAGCATTAATAAGTTCCTTTGGGAACCCCTGCAATAAAGTTTGGGAAGATTGAGAGTGGTAACATACATTGCCTAATCTATTCAGGTAAGAAGAACTAGTTAATAACTTTTTACAGAAGTTGTTATTGGGAAGGAGACATAAATAAGAATGAGATTTTTGTGTATGTTGTTAGTAGACTCCATTGGTGGTCAATAGTTACAGAGCGTAGAACAAGGGCAGTAACTAAGATAACTAGCATAAAGTATCATTGGGTGGTTGGGTGCTGCAATACCTCATTAAGTAATAAAGTGAAACAGAATTCAATTAACTAGTTTTCTATTCCCAGTTCCACTCTGGTGGTGGCAGGTGCGCTATACCCATTAGGCTGAAAGGTTATCAGCCCCCCGTTATGTTCCGTAGCCCAGGTTGAAGCTGTGTGGGTGTCTGTCCCAGGGAAAGCCTGGTCAAAGTACGGCTGGAGAAGAGTGCATTGGAATAAACATTATCTTTTTTCCGACAGACAGCTTATCTTGCTGCTTGCGGCGTACTCAAAAGAGGCGATGGGGGGGGGGGGTCACAGGTAATTCACAACATCCAGGACAACAACCCAACAGTGGGGGTTTTAATGGTGCAAGGCAGTGTGCTGATCAACCTTTGTTTTAAAGGGAGCGGAAGCTTGACCATTAACACCCATAGGTGAGACCACATCTGCACTTTAAAGGCAATTTCTTACCATCTTCTGGTGCTTCCAAACAAACAAGGCAGAAATCCCATATTGTCTTGATTTGCAATTTTATTTATACAGTGCTTACTACTCCAGTGAAGGGTAATAAGCACTATATAAATACAATAAATTTAAGAAAGAGTTTGTTTGATTTTTTAAAAATGCAATGACCATCCAGCAGTCCAGACTTCTCTATCAATGGCCAGAATTATGGGGGAAATTTGGGGTTTTGGTCCTAAAAGTGCCAAGTAGAACATGCAAAATGATGTTGGCAAAATAGGGGTGGGGTGAATGGATAGCAAAGAGGGCCTGTGGGTAGCAGGTCAAATCCTCTGGGTAGAAATGTTCCTGGCTACCTGTCAGTTTTTTATTTGTGCAGTTTTATATACAGCAAACCCAGAACAAAGGCATTAGGATCCTTTACATGAACACAAATGTCATTACACAAAATCAGATGAGTATTTTTTAGGTATGGGGAGGTTAAGTGACTTGCACAGGATCACAAGATGTTGACCTGACGCAGTGATTCAAACTTCGTTCCTCACTCCCAAAGTTGTCAGCCTAGGCCGTTAGGCCACATCTCGTCAGTTAGTATTGGCGTCAGTGGCCGCTTGTGATCTTTGAAAGTGGTTGGCTGTAATATCGCCCAGGAGTTTACCTCATTTTTTTCAAAATTTGCCTCACTCACACTCCTTCCAGCTCACATTTAGATCCATATTAACAACCAATTCGCAATGGGTTTGCATCACAAAGGATAGCGCAAACCTGTGTAAAAGAATTGTTTTAATTTGCTTTCCAGTGCAAATCCTGTTTTGCACTGGAAAGTTGCCAGAAAGTAACACAAAGCAGTGCAAATCGTTGCTTTATGCCACTATGCATCAAGAGGGTATTCCATGGATTGTACACAGGCATTCCCATGCAACCACCCTTGGTTTTTTACCGAAAAAACGTATCTACTAACAATAGCAGACAGTGATTTGTGTCTGAAAATAAACACCATTTTAAAGCAGGCATTAAAAGGAGAAATGCTTTTATTTCTCCTAACTTTTCCCTCTTTGCATGTGTACTGGACTGTACAGCACAAATTTTAAGTAGGACATTTTTTTAAGTTAGTCAAAGGATAGTATTTTGTACTAGAAGGTAACCCTTCCAGTCCAAAACCTATGAGAGACACCTTTGCACTGTGATGCAAAGGTGTATCTGAGGCCCTCAGTATCCTAATTGTGTGCCAGCGGTAGGGAGAAGGCAGGATGGTGCCTTATGTTTGTAGTTATGGTGCTTTCCTGCTCTCTCCCTCTCACGTAACGCAGCAACTTGTTCTGCACATTTTTTGATTATCTGGGCCTAAGTCTCTTTCCCCCCACTCACTCTACCTCATATTCTCTCACTTGTTCATTCTCACTCAGACTCACTCCCACTCACTGTTACTCACACACAACCACACTCATACTCACGAACTCTCATTCTCACGTACTAACACACTTACACACACTCACAAACTCTTGTCCCTGGTACAACTGCACCTGCTGCACCATTGATAGCTACACCCAGGATTCACTTCCACTCCTTGTCGCAACCTCCAATCAATAACATGTTGTAACAAACTCATAGGCCTTCACTCACTTCCTCGTATTCACTTCCACCTATTTATGCACACTCCCAAACTCTGATTCTCACTTCCACTCTCATTGACACTCTCATACACACACACTTTCACTCAATCCTATTCACACTCAGTCACTCACAAATACATACACAAATGTATAGAGAAATAACATTTTTGTTTTACTTAACTGCCTTAATTATCTGGTTTCTTGGTGATTCCATGGCAGCAGCAAAGCAGAAATCTGGTGATGGCCATTGAAACCAGCAACAACGATTCCCAAAGAGGAGCCACATGGAGAAGCAAGGGCAGAATTGAAAAGGGGAAGACCCACCTCAATACCCCTCTTGTTTCTTGATAGGCAGGGCCACTGGAATTATGCATCAGGGGAGAACCAAATTATGCAGCAAGGTTTGACTAAATTATGTGGCATGGAAAGACAAATTATGCAGCGTAGTGTGGCACATTTTATGATAGTATAATTTTATTACTTTGACATTTTTACACTTGTCAACACTTTCTGGGCATAAGTTGCATCTCTTTCTCTTGGGTACCAATTTTCAACTAAATATAGCAAGAAACGGCAGAAAAGTGTTCAGTCAACCTTTGAAAAGGGACTTCTGCTACGGAGCAACACATGTTGATGGGTTTTTACTAACGTTGAGCTAGAAACAAAATCTTGTTTTGTTAAAATCGGGAATCTATGTAGCAGATGAAGGATTATGCGGCAAATGCGGCAAAACAATAACTATGCAAAAAATGCAGCAGCAGCAAAATCACATGTTCCCTGTTGATAGGACTGGAAGCACAGCCCTCTAAGCAGCTTCAATAGAACTGGGGATCCTGTCCCTGCTACACTTTGTGGCTTTGCATTGGCTTTAGGGTTACATGCATGTACACCCTGACAGCCCCATTGTAGCTGATATACTGTGCTACCTGAGGCAAGTGCAGTAAGTCTGCCAAATAAAATTAGAGGATCATAGTTGCATCTCAGATTTCTCACAGTACCCCTGCCAGAAGGTCCTTGTGTACCTCTTGCTCGTTTTTGTTTGGTGGACAGACACATAATAGCCCAAAGAGGTGGATCAGAATGATACTGTGGATAGACAACACCTGGCACTGCACCCACCAAAAAGCTTTCTGCCACAGCAGCATGGTTTTTCCCAGATTTCTCTGCCCTCGTGTGTTCTACATCTTGATCATCCTTACCATCTCTGCAAGTGACAGTTGGTGGTTGGAAAACCTTACATCAAAGAGAGAACAGTGCCTGCTTCAAATTCAAGACACATTCACATCTCAAAGGATCCAAACCGGTAAGTGTAGTCCCTTGGTTTAACATACCTACTTCAGAGGGGAAACATCCTTTACCACGCAACCTTTACCACGCAGTGCTTTTACAACGCAGGTTTTACAACGAAAACCATTACAACGCATTGCACTGGGGGGCGCTCTAGGATAGGGAATAGTTTTAATTTACTATCCAACACCTTCCCTACTATCCACGGGGACTGGAGTTGGAATAGTAAATTAAACTATTCACTATCCAGCACCCCCTAAAGCAATGCGTTGTAAAGGCTTGCGTTGTAAAACTTGCGTTGTAACAGCATGCGTGGTAAAAGCATGCGTTGTAACAACGTACATCCACTTCAGAGGCATGGTCCTCCTGACTCACCTCTTTTCCGAGTCCACATGTTTTAAAGCTCAAATTTGGTGCTCAGAGGCAAGAGTTCAAAACCTAATGTTTTTTTCTTTAACGTTGCTTTACTGCTCAGGCTCACTCTTTCCTTCCCATGTGCTGCAGTGCAGTTTAACTTATATTGCCTTGCCCATTGATAGTCACCTGGACCTCAGCACCGTTCGTCCTGAACTATGTCCCTCTATCTAAATTTCGCTGCCTTCTCTCCCATGTTCTGTCATCTTCCCTTTTCATTTTTCTCAACATACCCCGTTCCAGCCCATAAATTTCACCTTTGTCTCATTCCATAATAAACATTGTCTCCTTGTAGCAGCCTAATGTTCCCGGCTCATTTCTAAATTTCCTCACTACATTATAGATTAAAAGGACATACCAAATGGCATAAAAGCAATGAATATCAAGAAGATGTTCACAACAAATCGCACTCTGGGAATGAAGAGGGTGTGATATTAAGAGGGGGTAAGACAACAAGGTAAATTCAGATTAGCACCATGTGTCCAAACTCTTGCAGCGCAAAGTCAATTAAAAAATCACCATTCAAAAGGGTGAAGTCTGCTCGGTATCAAGAAGCTCATTTCAGTGCCTATTTTATTAAGGAGAGGAAGTTGATTGTTCTTCAGGAGATAAGCTGAACACTTAGAAGATGTAAACTTCACAAAGAAAAGTAGGTTCTTGTGCATACAGAGAGAGTGGAGCTCTGCCACAAAAATACCTTATAGTCGTGTAGAGATAAACTCACTCTTCTGCAGACAGAACGGACCTCCAGCACAGGTGCAGCCAAGTCTCTGCATACATAGGGGCTTAGTACAATGTCGGGTGGACTCACGTCTGCCCGACACTGTTGTGGATTGGAAACAGCCTGACCTTAGGCCAGCTGTTTCAACCGCAGTATTTAGATGCAACTGCCCATTGGGCAGGCGGAAACATCCATTTTTCAATGGAAGCTTATGCGGTGGACAGAAAAGGCCTGCAGCACAAGCTTCCATTGAAAATATAATGTATTAAAACATCCCTGCACTGTTTAGGATGTTTAGGGGCGCACCATAGGTGTCCCCCAGGCCCCAGAACAGAAAGCCAGGAGGTAAGCGGGCCTTGCTAGGGACTCAGTGTTGCTTTCTGACAGCCTTTCCATGTTGGAGAGGCTGACATGGAATGGCTGTCGGAAACCGATATCGTAATCCTGACGGCAGAGCCACACTTATTAATAGATTATGAAGGATTTCTGAAGCACCTGTCAGAAAGCGTCGTACGGTTCCTCCGCCTGCCATCTCTCGCATTTTAGTGCATCGGTCGGACCACAGCAGCAGATGGCAGTCGGGCTGCAACCGGTGAGATGTCGGTTGCCATTCAACTGCCATCATAATCTCCCCATAGTGCTGAACCCACAGATAATGAACAAATGGGGAGCGTGAAGAATCGCGCTCCACACCCAGACGCACTGCGGTATTGAGGATACTAGATCCACTCGTTATAATCCATTTATCCAACTCTTAATTTTTTCAAGTATTTTTCAAAAGTGTTTGTCATCTTTTTCTTCTTTTCTTTAACTGTAATCCACATATTCGACGTATTGCGTTATTCGGAAACTTAACGTATTAACTTGTGCCCATCCAGGCTTCATCGTACATACGAATCCAACGCAACAAGTAGTTCAGAGCAGTATTTCTTTATTTATTCATGACCCAATGCATTTCGGGCAAATCTCTTGCCCTTCGTCGTTAAAATTGGGCAGAGAACGCGGGAACATCTTAATGGAGAAATCGGTAGTCTAAGACCAACTCGGGGCTATGTGAAAAAGAAATATGTGAGCAGGTACGTGTGATGGTTAGATATAAATTGTTTATCTGATAGAACTTGTTTATAGTAGACCATTTGAAATCATAATATTTCTTTAAAACAAGCCATCGGCATCTAATGAGGAAGTCGGTTAATCGCGGGAGGTAGAATAAGCGGGAAGTTAGAAAACGCGAGTAAGTTCAGTTAAAGAGCTCAGTGTTCTCTGCAGTAGGTATACATTGTATCTAATTTGGTAAAACAATAAGCACGGGTGTCAGGTTTAAGTATGACTTTGCTCGTATTTAAGAATAGAGCGTGATTTGAGATAGAGGGAACGGATATAACAGAACGGAAATGTACTTGTGCAATTATTTTACGTAAAGTGAATTTATGAAATGTTTAATACAAATGATTTGCATAAAGCGAAAGTAAGGTTTTAGAGATTATTAATGGAATGTTTTACAATTTGTTGATTAACAGTTACCCCTGACGAAGGGCAAGAGATTTGCCCGAAATGCATTGGGTCATGAATAAATAAAGAAATACTGCTCTGAACTACTTGTTGCGTTGGATTCGTATGTACGATGAAGCCTGGATGGGCACAAGTTAATACGTTAAGTTTCCGAATAACGCAATACGTCGAATATGTGGATTACAGTTAAAGAAAAGAAGAAACAGATGACAAACACTTTTGAAAAATACTTGAAAAAATTAAGAGTTGGATAAATGGATTATAACGAGTGGATCTAGTATCCTCAATACCGCAGTGCGTCTGGGTGTGGAGCGCGATTCTTCACGCTCCCCATTTGTTCATATGTTTATGGTGCATCGGGGCTATGCCAAATCCAGTCTGCACGCAACTGATAAAGCCTGCAAAGTAACCCTAATGGAATATGTTGACAAACATCGGTGTGCACACCACCTCATTCATTGTTTGAACCCACAGATAAGGCAGGGACCGCATACCCATAGGTAATTTTTTTCATTGAACTGGAGCTGAGTTCTTACATACATAGTACTGTGAACCTGGGCAGACAGAACTGAGTTCTTCCAAGTATACAGCTGAGATAAATCGCAGACAGTGGTGAGCCCCTGTGCAGGCACAGATCGTGGTGAGCCAGAATACAGCCAGAGTTGAGCTCTTTCAGCATTCATTCCAACAATGTAAAACCCGAGGTTCTGTGGGAACTGAGAGGCCAGTACCAGTTAATATTCAGTGGGAATATCACAGGTCTCTCACTCAGGTTAATCTTCTTGATAGAGAGTGAGAAGAAGAAGGTGGGAGGGAAGATGACAGTGCGAGAGAAGGGAGTGGGAGAAGCGATTGAAGACAGAGAGAGAAAGACAAGGTAGATAGTAGTGAAAGAGAATTAAGTATCTGTACGAATATGGACAGAATGTGAGAAAGAAATGAGGAGAGTGTGACTGAGATGGAAAAGAACAGAGACAGAATGTGAAACAGGAGACACCAGAGTGGGAGATGTAGAACAACACCACAACAATAATGCTAAGGCAAACTTTATGTTATGTTAAAGGTATTGGTAAAGTGCCCAGCTCATCCTGTGGGGTATCCTGGTGCTGAGAAAGCACAGGTTATATTGGCTCGGCTGTAACTGGTATAGGTGAAGAGTCAAGTTTTCAGTTTCTTGAGGAGCTCAAATACTGAGGAGGTAGCTCAAATATGTAGGGGTGAGCTGTTCCAGGCTTTTGGCATGAAATGAAATGAAATGGGGAGACAGTGGAGGTCTTTGTTGGTGATGGGTGATGTTAACATGTGGGAAAGCCAAAGTGTGAGTCTGGCCATTGGGATTTTCATGGTCTGAAGTCTTCTAGCAGTTAGACAGTAATTCCAACAGAGTGCATTGCCATAGTTCAGCTTGCTGGTGATGAAGGCCTGGAGGACCATACTACATGTGCTGACTGGGAGCCATTTGAAGATTACATTGAGCGTTTTGAGGGTGTTGAAACAGGAGGCGTGACTATGTTGACTAAAGCAAACTTTACAGCATATTCCTCTGATTCTTTTAGCTCCCTTCCTTAGAAGTCTGCCTTTCACTCTGTCACTGGGCAGTGTGATTTGTTGATGGTGCCGATACCAATCTCCAAAGAAACAATTTGATCACCAGCAAAGATTTTATTGTAACCAATTAAGCACTGGGATGGAGTGATGGTGTTGCACGTGTGACAGATTCACTTGGCAGCTATGTTTTAGAATTGTAAAAGGTGATCTAGTCAATTTTTAGATTGTGTTTCACGTGGAACATCAAACGTAAAACCTTCACATACTGAAGGAGTTTGGCGTTTTATACGCAAACCCAAATGTGAGTGGATGGAGGAGTAAAGCAGAACGCTTGTCAGGGTAGGTCAGCTTCCTTCATTGGTACAATAAGAGGGATTTCTTGCAGGAGCCTCTGTTAGTGCATGTGCACTAATCATTAATGTATGGCTTGATGGAACAACAAACAAAGGGAAGGACTCCAATCATGGTACCCTCAAAACAGGTTCCCCTCAGTGGACAAAAGCTCTGTGTTCTACCCTATACTGCCAGCTGTACCTTCCATTTTCCTACGAGAGAGCACCAGGCATCTGTTCAGATGAAGGAACATGAGCTCCACACTGACTGAGAGGGTAGGGGATGTGCACTCGCTCAGGCTACAGGAACCCTTTGAGAGTGGTGCAGAAGGGTTATGGACATGCACACACTTTCCCACATACATGGGTCTACTCCTAGGTCTCCTTCTGGCTATCTCAGTGTAATCTTGCAGAAGTGTCTTGTGCTATCAATGCTCACCATAACAAGAATGAATGTAATTTTTACATGGATTCAGCTCCTTCACTAATATGGCTGCCAGTGCTACTTCCCATGATTAATTTCTGTTGCAGCATGCAGACATTTAAATCTGTGCAACTTTGTCTAAACCTTCATTTGGAGATAAAGACACTGTGACTGAGTACAAGCTTGGCTTTGGTGTAAATGTATATTTATTGAATTAATTTAGAGCTATCAAATTGGGAACTGGCTGTACAGTTGAAATATACAACATAACCTCATTGCTCTTACAGCAGGGTTTAGCCATTTAAAAGAAGTATTGCAGGCCCAGAAACTTAAAAACGATTCATCAATCCAGACAATTTCAGTTTATTCGCCAGATACTGAGGGGAGGAAGAGTGCAAAGCTTTGTGGGTGATGCACGCTGTTGGACTTTGGCCCTTAGGGCAGGTTCACCCCTAGACTTTTTGCTTGAAATGGTGACCTGGAGATGGTGATTTTTGGATTCTGCGCACTTTCACTGTGTCCCAGTGGAAAGTGCGTGCGCACTCTGAGTGCATGTGCTGAGCTAGGCCTGCCCGCCCATAGGAATGCATGGGGAATGTATGTGTCCCTGGTAGTTCCTGATGCGTGGGGTGTACAGGCTTGAGTCTGGTATGTGTGAACTCGTGAGAGTGAATGCTGCGCAACGGTGTATGCAGCATGTATGTGTCTAGTAGCGAAGCGCCATTTCTAGACATGGCTGTACGTGTGCTGTGAGGGTGCTGGCGTGTGATTGGCTGGAGCTGGCTGGCATGCCAGGCTCCAGGAAGTCTGGATGGGTCTGCCCGGTGGTGAGTGGGAGATTAGCATGAGTGATGTGTGGGAGGAGTGTACCTGTGTCCTGGATGGGCTGGGTTTTCCCCACACAATGCTGGCTCCGCCCCCCTGTGGTGTGTCTAATGACCCAAGCCCTGCCAGTGAATAGAGAGGGTGGTTGAGGTAAACAGAGTACTCAAGAACCAGCTGCGACTGGTTCCGCCCCCACTCTGCACCCTTGAACAAAGAAATGCACTGTATAAAAATGGGGCTGTGTCCCCACAAATGTTGTTCTCTTCCAGGATCCTGAGGGGGCTGTTGCTGCTGCTGCTGGGCCAGAGGACCGCCACTTGGGCTGTCTCCCTGCCTGGAGACCCAGTGAGCTGGCTCTGGGCCCAGCCTTGCCCCCCCCCCCTGCCTTGCTGAAGGACCTTTGCTGGACTTTGTTGTCCTATAGCGCCTGGGGGTGCTGAATTGGATTGATAGCGCTGGGAGCGCTTTCCTTTTCCCTCCTAGCGCTAAGAGCGCTTTATTTTGCATTTAGCGCTGAGGGGCGCTTTACTTTGGGAAGCCGGCGTTGGCCCCGCTCCGTGACGAGTCTTGAGCCCCCTGGCAGGTGCCCACCCTGCCGGGGACATTGCCGCCTTTCGAGCGCGTGCCCACCGCGCTTTATGGTAATTAAGGCCGGTGCCCACCCGGCATTGCCCCTCGAGATTCACCGCCGCAGCCCGGAGTGTTTTTAAAACGTTGCCGGGCCGCTGCCAAGTGCGACCCGGAAGTGGTTGGCCGGCCGGCCAATCAGTGAGCAGGCCGACCGGAAGTCCCGCCCCGCAGCCGCGACCTGGAAGTCAGGCAGGCCGGGGGCAGGACAGAGAAACAACCGGACGCAGACGGGAGGCCACCCCGTGCTCCAGGAAGAGAGAGAAGCCGGCGTCTTCTCTTGTCCCCCCCGGGCTCCCAAAGCGAGGGAGAGCCCAGGAGAGAGAGGGCAGAAGCCTGGCCGAGAGGAGCTGACGCCTCGAGGAGCCGCCACCTCCCCTGACAGCCGGTGAGTGCGGGCGCCCCCGGGGTCACTTCTCCACCCCAGCGAGGCTCGAGAGCCAGAGTGATTTCCGAGTCCCCGGAGGGGGGACTCCAGCATCTGGGGCCACAGTCGTGTAGAGCCTTCAAGGCTCCTGGCGGCATCTTTTCTCCACGAGGGACTTGCACAAGCCGCCCCTTTTGTTTGTCCAGAGCCACGGAGGCTCAGGGGCATTTCTTTGGTCATGAGCCCTGAGAGGCTCGGGGGCAGAGTGGAAGAAGCCGCCCAGAGAGGCCCCACCCTGGCCCATTCAATTTAAGAGCCTAGAGAGGCTCTAGGGGGCCACATTTATTTCTTAGGGCCCGGAGAGAGGCTCCAGGCGCCAAAGTGGTTGTGAAGGGCCCAGAGAGGCTCTTGAGCCCCCACTGTTGTTTTTGAGCCCTGGCAGGCTCAAACATTGTTGCACCAGTTGCCCAGCACTTTATGGGCAACTGCTACGTTTAGGCCCCCCCTGACATTGGACACAGGGCGTCCTAGCCCCAACAAGGCCAGAGGGCCTAGGGACAGTCACAGGTGGTGACTTACGTGAGTTTGGCGCAATTGTACTTTCTATGCACCTCTGAATGTATTATTTATGCGTCATGTGCCTTTACACCTCTGAATGAATGTTATGCATTGCATCATGTGTTTTCCTCTTACACCCCCACAGGTATTGTGATGTGTAGGTGGTTGTTTTCTCCCTAGTACAGGTGGTGCTAGTGAGGTCCTGGTTACCAGTGATTACTGGTTGTATGCTATTTTGTGCTATATTCTATGTACTAAGTGCTATTTCTGAAAGTGCTACTTCTGATTCCTGACAGTGGTCCAGGTGGCCCTGTCTTGTAAATATCCCCCTGTAAATTCTGCCCGTGCCTCTGGCACATTGTAAAGTGTGTGTTTTATCTAATGTGTTTTGGTGTAATACAAAGGCTATTTTTATATAACCTTGTGTGGAGTTTCCTTTGTGGTGGGCCTTTGGTTGTTGTTGCTGGGGTGCATGCGCAAATACTTAGCCTACATCGCCTCCAAGTTTAGCCTTGCTGCTCGCGCCACGTTACCTAGAGGGTGAGTAGGGGTTATCTTGGCGTGTAACTCCCTTGCCCTGACTTGGGTGTGGTGGTCTCTGACTGACTTTGGCGAAAGCCCTGGTCAGCCGGGGATCCCATTTCCAACATTGGCGGCAAGCGGTGGGATAAGGATTTGTGTTTGCCTTGTACCTTAGTAGCGGCTGGCTGCACCACAAAACTCTGCATTTTAGATGACCACATTTTAGGGGATTGTTTTTTTTGGAAGTTTCATATTTTCTTCTCCTGAAGGTATCATTGTGCAATTGTGTCCAGTGCATTTGTTCCCCTGCCCCGCGCCCAGAGTCCGGTAGCTGTGTCACGTGTGGTCAGGTTGAGAAGTCAGGGGTGGTAGAAACTGCCTTACTAGTCCGAGGGGGGGGTTGTGTGTGGATGAATGGTGTGTGGCACTAGGCAAGTGAGTGTGAGTTCTCTGGGGTAGAGAGCTTGCTGAATACCTTGTGAATTGTGTACTCCTGTGTTAGCTCAGACCCCTAGGTTCCCTGTGTGATCTCTTCACTAGAACGTCCGCCAGAATGGTGCCTGCTTTTGATGTCTGTGATCTGTTTAGATACAGTATGGGAGAGTTGGTAAGGTTCTGTGAAGAGAGAGACATAGGGGTGGATGAGTCAGACACTCAGTCCGAACTTAGGAGCAGCCTGATCCTATGGCAAAAGGGTCAGTGGGATTTTAAGCGCAGTGAGGAAAGGGCCCGGGCTTCACACCAGGAGGGTGGTGGGTCTGTGGGGAGCCCTGAAGATTCAGAAGAGGAGGAAGAAGATGATAGCCCCTGGACGCCAGTAGAGAGTAGAGACCCCATAGATAGGGAGTCCCTTGCTGGGTCCAGCGTAGGAGGCAGCGCCTCATCCCTTTACCTGTCCCCAGAGGAGCTGGAAGATAGGAGGAGAGAAAGGGAGCACCAGCTGGCTTTAGAGAGGCTCAGGTTGGAGCATGCCCAGGCTATGGCACAGCTGGGCATTAGAAAGCAACAGCTGGAGATTAAGAAGCAACAGCTGGAGGCCGAGAGGGTCTTAGCGCAGGACAGGATAGAGGAGGCTGAGAGGGCCGCCACCAGAGGCAAAGTAGCTCTGGAGGGTAGACTATCCCCTGCGCGCAGTGTTGAGTGTCTGGATCCCCCAGGGAGGGTTGGGTCCAGTGGTGGCAGCTATTTAAATCACGGTGTAGAAAGTCCCAGTTCCCAGAGTATGGTTCCTGTTTCCCCAGAGGAGGAGAATAGGTTGAGGTTTAGGAACCTTAGGAAACCGTCTCATCAGTCTTGGGAAGATTTTGTGGATGACTGTTGTGTAGCCCTGTGTGATTGGGTACGGGAGCCCACGAAATGTGATTGGGACATATTGTTCGACATGGTTCTCAGAGAGCAGTTCCTTGGTGTTTGTTGTCTAGAGTTGCGCCAGCACCTGTTGAGTTTGGAATGCACTGATCCTGATGAGCTGGCGGAGGAAGCAGACCGCTGGGAAAGGGCCAGAGGTTCTGCAGAATCATTGGTGAGGGATTCCAAAAGTAGTGGTTCAGGGATCTTCCAGCCCAGCGTGGTGGAAGAGGCTCAGTGTAGCCCAGTTAGGTCCCAGGATAGCGAGGAGGGTTTAGGGGCTCACTGCCTGGCTCAGTGGAGCAGGAGTGAGGGGGAGACCGAGGTTCCCCAGACGCCCGAAGCCCTGCCTCAGGACTTGGATGGTTTCTGTAGGGAACACCAGGTTGGGGACCTAGGCGGTCCTGTTAGTCCACTTGAGGAGGATCTCCCAATGAGTAGAGGACCTGGAGCGTCTGTAACCAGAGCTCCTGTGGTTCTAGAGGCTGGCAGTACTGCTCCGGTAGGGAGGGTACAGGAGTCCAGAGTGAGGAGTGATTGGGGGAGTTCCCCAGTGGCTGGACCAGTGGGTCAGGGACTACCCAGTTGGGCTAGGTTCCCGTGTAGTGACCCGGGTGGCGCCACTTCTGGTCTGGGGGATCGTCACGCACTGTCAGGTGGACAGAGGGCGGGAGATCTGCGCCAGACAGACAGTCACGCAACAGATGTGACATTTGTTAGCCTCAGGGGGATTGCGTGTGAATCCCCAGAAGTCCTGGAGTGCCAGGCAATTGTTCCACCGAAGGTTTTAGACCAGAGGTTGGGAGGCCAGGTTCAGGATCAGCCTGACCTGAAGGGTAGGACGACTGTAACCAGTGTCCTGACCGGTTCTTCTTCCAGAGGAACTTCTCCAGGTGGGAGAGGGCAGACCTCTGGAAGGGGGTGCAGAGGGTGGGAGAGCCCACCTCTGACCCCGGTGCAACCTGAGTGGATAAGTCCTGGGTTGGAATGGCGTTCTAGGGGTACCCCTCGCAGAGGGAGGAGGAACCCTAGGAGAAGAGGTAGGGGGAGGAGAGCCTTCCCTGAGACTCCTGGTCCGCCTGAGGTTGTAGGCCTTAGGCTGGAGAACCAGTGGCAGTCTAGTCCTGTCTTGCAGACAGGAAGAGTGGAGAATGGCTCCTATGTGCCAGGGGTTACTACCCCCCGCTCTGCGAATTGGCATGGACCAGTGGCACCTGGGTGGCCCAGGGCCTGGTCCTGGCCGCGGACAACTTGGGAGTACCAGTGGGGTAGCCCAGTTGGTCCAGACAGTTTGTTTAGAGGGAATCCCATGGGTTCACCGTGGCGAAGAACAGGAGGGTGTCCCTGCAGTTGCGGGCCTGCGTCCGTGTTCTATCGCCCCAAGCAGGGAAGTCCATCACGGTGGTGATTGGTCTCCCCTGCGTTTTGGCTGGAAGGGGGTTATGTTGGACTTTGGCCCTTAGGGCAGGTTCACCCCTAGACTTTTTGCTTGAAATGGTGACCTGGAGATGGTGATTTTTGGATTCTGCGCACTTTCACTGTGTCCCAGTGGAAAGTGCGTGCGCACTCTGAG